>NW_028126452.1:0-1200000 GCF_965194825.1 Balaenoptera physalus | reverse complement strand
AAGGGTAGCCTAGGGTTAGGGTTAGGCTTAGGGTTAGGCTTAGGGTACGGCTTAGGGTACGGGTTCGGGGAGGGCTTCGGGTACGGCGTAGGGTATGGGTTAGGGTTAGGGTTAGGGTTAGTGTTAGGGTTAGGGCTCGGTATAGGGTACGGGTTAGGATTACGGTACGTGTTAGGTTTAGGGTAGCGGTTAGCGTTAGGGTACGCGTTAGGGTTAGGGTAGTTATTAAACCTATCCCACTCTCTAGTTACCCCTTAGCACGTAAAGGAATATTATTTGGTGGTCCAGCCATGGAGAAGAGTTTAGACACTAGGATAAGATAAGGAACACACCCATTATAAAGAAATCACATTAGGATTCTCTTTTTAAGCTGTTCCTTAAAACACTAGTGCTTAGGAAATCTGTTGGAGGCAGAAGCAGTCAAGGGTAGCCTAGGGTCAGGGTTAGGCTTAGGGTTAGGCTTAGGGTATGGCTTAGGGTACTGGTTCGGGGAGGGCTTCGGGTACGGCGTAGGGTATGGGTTAGGGTTAGGGTTAGGGTTAGTGTTAGGGTTAGGGCTCGGTTTAGGTTACGGGTTAGGATTAGGGTACGTGTTAGGGTTAGGGTAGGGGTTAGGGTTAGGGTACGCGTTAGGGTTAGGGTAGTTATTAAACATATCCCACTCTCTAGATAACCCTTAGCACGTAAAGGAATATTATTTGGGGGTCCAGCCATGGAGAAGAGTTTAGACACTCGGATCAGATAAGGAACACACCCATTATAAAGAAATCACATTAGGATTCTCTTTTTAAGCTGTTCCTTAAAACTCTAGTGCTTAGGAAATATATTGGAGGCAGAAGCAGTCAAGGGTAGCCTAGGGTTAGGGTTAGGCTTATGGTTAGGCTTAGGGTACGGCTTAGGGTACGGGTTCGGGGAGGGTTTCTGGTACGGCGTAGGGTATGGGTTAGGGTTAGGGTTAGGGTTAGTGTTAGGGTTAGGGCTCGGTTTAGGGTACAGGTTAGGATTAGGGTACGTGTTAGGGTTATGGTAGGGGTTAGGGTTAGGGTACGCGTTAGGGTTAGGGTAGTTATTAAACCTATCCCACTCTCTAGATACCCCTTAGCACGTAAAGGAATATTATTTGGGGGTCCAGCCATGGAGAAGAGTTTAGACACTAAGATAATATAAGGAACACACACATTATAAAGAAATCACATTAGGATTCTCTTTTTAAGCTGTTCCTTTAAACACTAGTGCTTAGGAAATCTATTGGAGGCAGAAGCAGTCAAGGGTAGCCTAGGGTTAGGGTTAGGCTTAGGGTTATGCTTAGGGTACAGCTTAGGGTACGGGTTCGGGGAGGGCTTCGGGTACGGCGTAGGGTATGGGTTAGGGTTAGGGTTAGGGTTAGTGTTAGGGTTAGGGCTCGGTTTAGGTTACGGGTTAGGATTAAGGTACGTGTTAGGGTTAGGGTAGGGGTTAGCGTTAGGGTACGCGTTAGGGTTAGGGTAGTGATTAAACCTATCCCACTCTCTAGTTACCCCTTAGCACGTAAAGGAATATTATTTGGGGGTCCAGCCATGGAGAAGAGTTTAGACACTAGGATTAGATAAGGAACACACCCATTATAAAGAAATCACATTAGGATTCTCTTTTTAAGCTGTTCCTTAAAACACTAGTGCTTAGGAAATCTATTGGAGGCAGAAGCAGTCAAGGGTAGCCTAGGGTTAGGGTTAGGCTTAGGGTTATGCTTAGGGTACGGCTTAGGGTACGGGTTCGGGGAGGGCTTCGGGTACGGCGTAGGGTATGGGTTAGGGTTAGGGTTAGGGTTAGTGTTAGGGTTAGGGCTCGGTTTAGGGTACGGGTTAGGATTAGGGTACGTGTTAGGGTTATGGTAGGGGTTAGGGTTAGGGTACGCGTTAGGGTTAGGGTAGTTATTAAACCTATCCCACTCTCTAGATACCCATTAGCACGTAAAGGAATATTATTTGGGGGTCCAGCCATGGAGAAGAGTTTAGACACTAAGATAATATAAGGAACACACACATTATAAAGAAATCACATTAGGATTCTCTTTTTAAGCTGTTCCTTAAAACACTAGTGCTTAGGAAATCTATTGGAGGCAGAAGCAGTCAAGGGTAGCCTAGGGTTAGGGTTAGGCTTAGGGTTAGGCTTAGGGTACTGCTTAGGGTACGGATTCGGGGAGGGCTTCGGGTACGGCATAGGGTATGGGTTAGGGTTAGGGTTAGGGTTAGTGTTAGGGTTAGGGCTCGGTTTAGGGTACGGGTTAGGATTAGGGTACGTGTTAGGGTTAGGTTAGGGGTTAGCGTTAGGGTACGCGTTAGGGTTAGGGTAGTTATTAAACCTATCCCACTCTCTAGTTACCCCTTAGCACGTAAAGGAATATTATTTGGGGGTCCAGCCATGGAGAAGAGTTTAGACACTAGGATAAGATAAGGAACACACCCATTATAAAGAAATCACATTAGGATACTCTTTTTAAGCTGTTCCTTAAAACACTAGTGCTTAGGAAATCTATTGGAGGCAGAAGCAGTCAAGGGTAGCCTAGGGTTAGGGTTAGGCTTAGGGTACGGCTTAGGGTACGGCTTAGGGTACGGGTTCGGGGAGGGCTTCGGGTACGGCGTAGGGTATGGGTTAGGGTTAGGGTTAGGGTTAGTGTTAGGGTTAGGGCTCGGTTTAGGGTACGGGTTAGGAATAGGGTACGTGTTAGGGTTAGGGTAGGGGTTAGGGTTAGAGTACGCGTTAGGGTTAGGGTAGTTATTAAACCTATCCCACTCTCTAGATACCCCTTAGCACGTAAAGGAATATTATTAGGGGGTCCAGCCATGGAGAAGAATTTAGACACTAAGATAATATAAGAAACACACCCATTATAAAGAAATCACATTAGGATTCTCTTTTTAAGCTGTTCCTTAAAACACTAGTGCTTAGGAAATCTATTGGAGACAGAAGCAGTCAAGGGTAGCCTAGGGTTTGGGTTAGGCTTACGGTTAGGCTTAGGGTATGGCTTAGGGTACGTGTTCGGGGAGGGCTTCGGGTACGGCGTAGGGTATAGGTTAGGGTTAGGCTTAGTGTTAGGGTTAGGGCTCGGTTTAGGGTACGGTTTAGGATTAGGGTACATGTTAGGGTTAGGGTAGGGGTTAGGGTTAGGGTACACGTTACGGTTAAGGTAGTTATTAAACCGATCCCACTCTCTAGATACCCCTTAGCACGTAAAGGAATATTATTTGGGTGTCCAGCCATGGAGAAGAGTTTAGACACTAAGATAATATAAGGAACACACCCATTATAAAGAAATCACATTAGGATTCTCTTTTTAAGCTGTTCCTTAAAACACTAGTGCTTAGGAAATCTATTGGAGGCAGAAGCAGTCAAGGGTAGCCTAGGGTTAGGGTTAGGCTTTGGGTTAGGCTTAATGTACGGCTTAGGGTACGGGTTCTGGGAGGGCTTCGGGTACGGCGTAGGGTATGGGTTAGGGTTAGGGTTAGGGTTAGTGTTAGGGTTAGGGCTCGGTTTAGGGTACGGGTTAGGATTAGGGTACGTGTTAGGGTTACGGTAGGGGTTAGCGTTAGGGTACGCGTTAGGG
This sequence comes from Balaenoptera physalus, assembly GCF_965194825.1. Lineage (NCBI taxonomy): Eukaryota > Metazoa > Chordata > Mammalia > Artiodactyla > Balaenopteridae > Balaenoptera > Balaenoptera physalus. Next base: position 1,196,417 of record NW_028126452.1, on the reverse strand, counting down.
TTAGGGTAGTTATTAAACCTATCCCACTCTCTAGTTACCCCTTAGCACGTAAAGGAATATTATTTGGGGGTCCAGCCATGGAGAAGAGTTTAGACACTAAGATAATATAAGGAACACACCCATTATAAAGAAATCACATTAGGATTCTCTTTTTAAGCTGTTCCTTAAAACACTAGTGCTTAGGAAATCTATTGGAGGCAGAAGCAGTCAAGGGTAGCCTAGGGTTAGGTTTAGGCTTAGGGTTAGGCTTAGGGTACGGCTTAGGGTACGGGTTCGGGGAGGGCTTCGGGTACGGCGTAGGGTATGGGTTAGGGTTAGGGTTAGGGTTAGTGTTAGGGTTAGGGCTCGGTTTAGGGTACGGGTTAGGATTAGGGTACGTGTTAGGGTTAGGGTAGCGGTTAGCGTTAGCGTACGCGTTAGGGTTAGGGTAGTTATTAAACCTATCCCACTCTCTAGTTACCCCTTAGCACGTAAAGGAATATTATTTGGGGGTCCAGCCATGGAGAAGAGTTTAGACACTAGGATAAGATAAGGAACACACCCATTATAAAGAAATCACATTAGGATTCTCTTTTTAAGCTGTTCCTTAAAACACTACTGCTTAGGAAATATATTGGAGGCAGAAGCAGTCAAGGGTAGCCTAGGGTTAGGGTTAGGCTTAGGGTTAGGCTTAGGGTACGGCTTAGGGTACGGGTTCGGGGAGGGCTTCGGGTACGGCGTAGGGTATGGGTTAGGGTTAGGGTTAGGGTTAGTGTTAGTGTTAGGGCTCGGTTTAGGGTACGGGTTAGGATTAGGGTACGTGTTAGTGTTACGGTAGGTGTTAGGGTTAGAGTACGTGTTAGGGTTAGGGTAGTTATTAAACCTATCCCACTCTCTAGATACCCCTTAGCACGTAAAGGAATATTATTAGGGGTTCCAGCCATGGAGAAGAATTTAGACACTAAGATAATATAAGAAACACACACATTATAAAGAAATCACATTAGGATTCTCTTTTTAAGCTGTTCCTTAAAACACTAGTGCTTAGGAAATATATTGGAGGCAGAAGCAGTCAAGGGTAGCCTAGGGTTAGGGTTAGGCTTACGGTTAGGCTTACGGTACGGCTTAGGGTACGTGTTCGGGGAGGGCTTCGGGTACGGCGTAGGGTATGGGTTAGGGTTAGGGTTAGTGTTAGGGTTAGGGCTCGGTTTAGGGTACGGGTTAGGATTAGGGTACATGTTAGGGTTAGGGTAGGGGTTAGCGTTAGGGTACACGTTACGGTTAGGGTAGTTATTAAACCTATCCCACTCTCTAGATACCCCTTAGCACGTAAAGGAATATTATTTGGGGGTCCAGCCATGGAGAAGAGTTTAGACACTAAGATAATATAAGGAACACACACATTATAAAGAAATAACATTAGGATTCTCTTTTTAAGCTCTTCCTTAAAACACTAGTGCTTAGGAAATCTATTGGAGGCAGAAGCAGTCAAGGGTAGCCTAGGGTTAGGGTTAGGCTTAGGGTTAGGCTTAAGGTACGGCTTAGGGTACGGGTTCGGGGAGGGCTTCGGTTACGGCATAGGGTATGGGTTAGGGTTAGGGTTAGGGTTAGTGTTAGGGTTAGGGCTCGGTTTAGGGTACGGGTTAGGATTAGGGTACGTGTTAGGGTTAGGGTAGGGGTTAGCGTTAGGGTACGCGTTAGGGTTAGGGTAGTGATTAAACTTATCGCACTCTCTAGATACCCCTTAGCACATAAAGGAATATTATTTGGGGGTCCAGCCATGGAGAAGAGTTTAGACACTAGGATTAGATAAGGAACACACCCATTATAAAGAAATCACATTAGGATTCTCTTTTTAAGCTGTTCCTTAAAACACTAGTGCTTAGGAAATCTATTGGAGGCAGAAGCAGTCAAGGGTAGCCTACGGTTAGGGTTAGGCTTAGGGTTAGGCTTAGGGTACGGCATAGGGTACGGGTTCGGGGAGGGCTTCGGGTACGGCGTAGGGTATGGGTTAGGGTTAGGGTTAGGGTTAGTGTTAGGTTTAGGGCTCGGTATAGGGTACGGGTTAGGATTACGGTACGGCTTAGGGTACGGGTTCGGGGAGGGCTTCGGGTACGGCGTAGGGTATGGGTTAGGGTTAGGGTTAGGGTTAGTGTTAAGGTTAGGGCTCGGTTTAGGGTACGGGTTATGATTGGGGTACGTGTTAGGGTTATGGTAGGGGTTAGGGTTAGGGTACGCGTTAGGGTTAGGGTAGTTATTAAACCTATCCCACTCTCTAGATACCCCTTAGCACGTAAAGGAATATTATTTGGGGGTCCAGCCATGGAGAAGAGTTTAGACACTAAGATAATATAAGGAACACACACATTATAAAGAAATCACATTAGGATTCTCTTTTTAAGCTGTTCCTTTAAACACTAGTGCTTAGGAAATCTATTGGAGGCAGAAGCAGTCAAGGGTAGCCTAGGGTTAGGGTTAGGCTTAGGGTTAGGCTTAGGGTACAGCTTAGGGTACGGGTTCGGGGAGGGCTTCGGGTACGGCGTAGGGTATGGGTTAGGGTTAGGGTTAGGGTTAGTGTTAGGGTTAGGGCTCGGTTTAGGGTACGGGTTAGGATTAGGGTACGTGTTAGGGTTAGGGTAGGGGGTAGCGTTAGGGTACGCGCTAGGGTTAGGGTAGTGATTAAACCTATCCCACTCTCTAGTTACCCCTTAGCACGTAAAGGAATATTATTTGGGGGTCCAGCCATGGAGAAGTGTTTAGACACTAGGATAAGATAAGGAACACACCCATTATAAAGAAATCACATTAGGATTCTCTTTTTAAGCTGTTCCTTAAAACACTAGTGCTTAGGAAATCTATTGGAGGCAGAAGCAGTCAAGGGTAGCCTAGGGTTAGGGTTAGGCTTAGGGTTATGCTTAGGGTACGGCTTAGGGTACGGGTTCGGGGAGGGCTTCGGGTACGGCGTAGGGTATGGGTTAGGGTTAGGGTTAGGGTTAGTGTTAGGGTTAGGGCTCGGTTTAGGGTACGGGTTAGGATTAGGGTACGTGTTAGGGTTATGGTAGGGGTTAGGGTTAGGGTACGCGTTAGGGTTAGGGTAGTTATTAAACCTATCCCACTCTCTAGATACCCATTAGCACGTAAAGGAATATTATTTGGGGGTCCAGCCATGGAGAAGAGTTTAGACACTAAGATAATATAAGGAACACACACATTATAAAGAAATCACATTAGGATTCTCTTTTTAAGCTGTTCCTTAAAACACTAGTGCTTAGGAAATCTATTGGAGGCAGAAGCAGTCAAGGGTAGCCTAGGGTTAGGGTTAGGCTTAGGGTTAGGCTTAGGGTACGGCTTAGGGTACGGGTTCGGGGAGGGCTTCGGGTACGGCGTAGGGTATGGGTTAGGGTTAGGGTTAGGGTTAGTGTTAGTGTTAGGGCTCGGTTTAGGGTACGGGTTAGGATTAGGGTACGTGTTAGGGATAGGTTAGGGGTTAGGGTTAGAGTACGCGTTAGGGTTAGGGTAGTTATTAAACCTATCCCACTCTCTAGATACCCCTTAGCACGTAAAGGAATATTATTAGGGGGTCCAGCCATGGAGAAGAATTTAGACACTAAGATAATATAAGAAACACACACATTATAAAGAAATCACATTAGGATTCTCTTTTTAAGCTGTTCCTTAAAACACTAGTGCTTAGGAAATATATTGGAGGCAGAAGCAGTCAAGGGTAGCCTAGGGTTAGGGTTAGGCTTACGGTTAGGCTTAGGGTACGGCTTAGGGTACGTGTTTGGGGAGGGCTTCGGGTATGGCGTAGGGTATGGGATAGGGTTAGGGTTAGTGTTAGGGTTAGGGCTCGGTTTAGGGTACGGGTTAGGATTAGGGTACATGTTAGGGTTAGGGTAGGGGTTAGGGTTAGGGTACACGTTACGGTTAGGGTAGTTATTAAACCTATCCCACTCTCTAGATACCCCTTAGCACGTAAAGGAATATTATTTGGGGGTCCAGCCATGGAGAAGAGTTTAGACACTAAGATAATATAAGGAACACACACATTATAAAGAAATAACATTAGGATTCTCTTTTTAAGCTCTTCCTTAAAACACTAGTGCTTAGGAAATCTATTGGAGGCAGAAGCAGTCAAGGGTAGCCTAGGGTTAGGGTTAGGCTTAGGGTTAGGCTTAAGGTACGGCTTAGGGTACGGGTTCGGGGAGGGCTTCGGGTACGGCATAGGGTATGGGTTAGGGTTAGGGTTAGGGTTAGTGTTAGGGTTAGGGCTCGGTTTAGGGTACGGGTTAGGATTAGGGTACGTGTTAGGGTTAGGGTAGGGGTTAGCGTTAGGGTACGCGTTAGGGTTAGGGTAGTGATTAAACCTATCCCACTCTCTAGATACCCCTTAGCACATAAAGGAATATTATTTGGGGTCCAGCCATGGAGAAGAGTTTAGACACTAGGATTAGATAAGGAACACACCCATTATAAAGAAATCACATTAGGATTCTCTTTTTAAGCTGTTCCTTAAAACACTAGTGCTTAGGAAATCTATTGGAGGCAGAAGCAGTCAAGGGTAGCCTAGGGTTAGGGTTAGGCTTAGGGTTAGGCTTAGGGTACGGCTTAGGGTACGGGTTCGGGGAGGGCTTCGGGTACGGCGTAGGGTATGGGTTAGGGTTAGGGTTAGGGTTAGTGTTAGGGTTAGGGCTCGGTATAGGGTACGGGTTAGGATTACAGTACGTGTTAGGTTTAGGGTAGCGGTTAGCGTTAGGGTACGCATTAGGGTTAGGGTAGTTATTAAACCTATCCCACTCTCTAGTTACCCCTTAGCACGTAAAGGAATATTATTTGGTGGTCCAGCCATGGAGAAGAGTTTAGACACTAGGATAAGATAAGGAACACACCCATTATAAAGAAATCACATTAGGATTCTCTTTTTAAGCTGTTCCTTAAAACACTAGTGCTTAGGAAATCTGTTGGAGGCAGAAGCAGTCAAGGGTAGCCTAGGGTTAGGGTTAGGCTTAGGGTTAGGCTTAGGGTATGGCTTAGGGTACGGGTTCGGGGAGGGCTTCGGGTACGGCGTAGGGTATGGGTTAGGGTTAGGGTTAGGGTTAGTGTTAGGGTTAGGGCTCGGTTTAGGGTACGGGTTAGGATTAGGGTACGTGTTAGGGTTAGGGTAGGGGTTAGGGTTAGGGTACGCGTTAGGGTTAGGGTAGTTATTAAACATATCCCACTCTCTAGATTCCCCTTAGCACGTAAAGTAATATTATTTGGGGGTCCAGCCATGGAGAAGAGTTTAGACACTAAGATAATATAAGGAACACACACATTATAAAGAAATCACATTAGGATTCTCTTTTTAAGCTGTTCCTTAAAACACTAGTGCTTAGGAAATCTATTGGAGGCAGAAGCAGTCAAGGGTAGCCTAGGGTTAGGGTTAGGCTTAGGGTTAGGCTTAGGGTACGGCTTAGGGTACGGGTTCGGGGAGGGATTCGGGTACGGCGTAGGGTATGGGTTAGGGTTAGGGTTAGGGTTAGTGTTAGGGTTAGGGCTCGGTTTAGGGTACGGTTTAGGATTAGGGTACGTGTTAGGGTTAGGGTAGGGGTTAGCGTTAGGGTACGCGTTAGGGTTAGGGTAGTTATTAAACCTATCCCACTCTCTAGATACCCCTTAGCACGTAAAGTAATATTATTTGGGGGTCCAGCCATGGAGAAGAGTTTAGACACTAAGATAATATAAGGAACACACACATTATAAAGAAATGACATTAGGATTCTCTTTTTAAGCTGATCCTTAAAACACTAGTGCTTAGGAAATCTATTGGAGGCAGAAGCAGTCAAGGATAGCCTAGGGTTAGGGTTAGGCTTAGGGTTATGCTTAGGGTACGGCTTAGGGTACGGGTTCGGGGAGGGCTTCGGGTACGGCGTAGGGTATGGGTTAGGGTTAGGGTTAGGGTTAGTGTTAGGGTTAGGGCTCGGTTTAGGGTACGGGTTAGGATTAGGGTACGTGTTAGGGTTAGGGTAGCGGTTAGCGTTAGCGTACGCGTTAGGGTTAGGGTAGTTATTAAACCTATCCCACTCTCTAGTTACCCCTTAGCACGTAAAGGAATATTATTTGGGGGTCCAGCCATGGAGAAGAGTTTAGACACTAGGATAAGATAAGGAACACACCCATTATAAAGAAATCACATTAGGATTCTCTTTTTAAGCTGTTCCTTAAAACACTACTGCTTAGGAAATATATTGGAGGCAGAAGCAGTCAAGGGTAGCCTAGGGTTAGGGTTAGGCTTAGGGTTAGGCTTAGGGTACGGCTTAGGGTACGGGTTCGGGGAGGGCTTCGGGTACGGCGTAGGGTATGGGTTAGGGTTAGGGTTAGGGTTAGTGTTAGTGTTAGGGCTCGGTTTAGGGTACGGGTTAGGATTAGGGTACGTGTTAGTGTTACGGTAGGGGTTAGGGTTAGAGTACGTGTTAGGGTTAGGGTAGTTATTAAACCTATCCCACTCTCTAGATACCCCTTAGCACGTAAAGGAATATTATTAGGGGTTCCAGCCATGGAGAAGAATTTAGACACTAAGATAATATAAGAAACACACACATTATAAAGAAATCACATTAGGATTCTCTTTTTAAGCTGTTCCTTAAAACACTAGTGCTTAGGAAATATATTGGAGGCTGAAGCAGTCAAGGGTAGCCTAGGGTTAGGGTTAGGCTTAGGGTTAGGCTTAAGGTACGGCTTAGGGTACGGGTTCGGGGAGGGCTTCGGGTACGGCATAGGGTATGGGTTAGGGTTAGGGTTAGGGTTAGTGTTAGGGTTAGGGCTCGGTTTAGGGTACGGGTTAGGATTAGGGTACGTGTTAGGGTTAGGGTAGGGGTTAGCGTTAGGGTACGCGTTAGGGTTAGGGTAGTGATTAAACTTATCGCACTCTCTAGATACCCCTTAGCACATAAAGGAATATTATTTGGGGGTCCAGCCATGGAGAAGAGTTTAGACACTAGGATTAGATAAGGAACACACCCATTATAAAGAAATCACATTAGGATTCTCTTTTTAAGCTGTTCCTTAAAACACTAGTGCTTAGGAAATCTATTGGAGGCAGAAGCAGTCAAGGGTAGCCTACGGTTAGGGTTAGGCTTAGGGTTAGGCTTAGGGTACGGCATAGGGTACGGGTTCGGGGAGGGCTTCGGGTACGGCGTAGGGTATGGGTTAGGGTTAGGGTTAGGGTTAGTGTTAGGGTTAGGGCTCGGTATAGGGTACGGGTTAGGATTACGGTACGTGTTAGGTTTAGGGTAGCGGTTAGCGTTAGGGTACGCGTTAGGGTTAGGGTAGTTATTAAACCTATCCCACTCTCTAGTTACCCCTTAGCACGTAAAGGAATATTATTTGGTGGTCCAGCCATGGAGAAGAGTTTAGACACTAGGATAAGATAAGGAACACACCCATTATAAAGAAATCACATTAGGATTCTCTTTTTAAGCTGTTCCTTAAAACACTAGTCCTTAGGAAATCTGTTGGAGGCAGAAGCAGTCAAGGGTAGCCTAGGGTTATGGTTAGGCTTAGGGTTAGGCTTAGGGTATGGCTTAGGGTACGGGTTCGGGGAGGGCTTCGGGTACGGCGTAGGGTATGGGTTAGGGTTAGGGTTAGGGTTAGTGTTAGTGTTAGGGCTCGGTTTAGGGTACGGGTTAGGATTAGGGTACGTGTTAGGGATAGGGTAGGGGTTAGGGTTAGAGTACGCGTTAGGGTTAGGGTAGTTATTAAACCTATCCCACTCTCTAGATACCCCTTAGCACGTAAAGGAATATTATTAGGGGGTCCAGCCATGGAGAAGAATTTAGACACTAAGATAATATAAGAAACACACACATTATAAAGAAATCACATTAGGATTCTCTTTTTAAGCTGTTCCTTAAAACACTAGTGCTTAGGAAATATATTGGAGGCAGAAGCAGTCAAGGGTAGCCTAGGGTTAGGGTTAGGCTTACGGTTAGGCTTAGGGTACGGCTTAGGGTACGTGTTTGGGGAGGGCTTCGGGTATGGCGTAGGGTATGGGATAGGGTTAGGGTTAGTGTTAGGGTTAGGGCTCGGTTTAGGGTACGGGTTAGGATTAGGGTACATGTTAGGGTTAGGGTAGGGGTTAGGGTTAGGGTACACGTTACGGTTAGGGTAGTTATTAAACCTATCCCACTCTCTAGATACCCCTTAGCACGTAAAGGAATATTATTTGGGGGTCCAGCCATGGAGAAGAGTTTAGACACTAAGATAATATAAGGAACACACACATTATAAAGAAATAACATTAGGATTCTCTTTTTAAGCTCTTCCTTAAAACACTAGTGCTTAGGAAATCTATTGGAGGCAGAAGCAGTCAAGGGTAGCCTAGGGTTAGGGTTAGGCTTAGGGTTAGGCTTAAGGTACGGCTTAGGGTACGGGTTCGGGGAGGGCTTCGGGTACGGCATAGGGTATGGGTTAGGGTTAGGGTTAGGGTTAGTGTTAGGGTTAGGGCTCGGTTTAGGGTACGGGTTAGGATTAGGGTACGTGTTAGGTTTAGGGTAGGGGTTAGCGTTAGGGTACGCGTTAGGGTTAGGGTAGTGATTAAACCTATCCCACTCTCTAGATACCCCTTAGCACATAAAGGAATATTATTTGGGGTCCAGCCATGGAGAAGAGTTTAGACACTAGGATTAGATAAGGAACACACCCATTATAAAGAAATCACATTAGGATTCTCTTTTTAAGCTGTTCCTTAAAACACTAGTGCTTAGGAAATCTATTGGAGGCAGAAGCAGTCAAGGGTAGCCTAGGGTTAGGGTTAGGCTTAGGGTTAGGCTTAGGGTACGGCTTAGGGTACGGGTTCGGGGAGGGCTTCGGGTACGGCGTAGGGTATGGGTTAGGGTTAGGGTTAGGGTTAGTGTTAGGGTTAGGGCTCGGTATAGGGTACGGGTTAGGATTACGGTACGTGTTAGGTTTAGGGTAGCGGTTAGCGTTAGGGTACGCGTTAGGGTTAGGGTAGTTATTAAACCTATCCCACTCTCTAGTTACCCCTTAGCACGTAAAGGAATATTATTTGGTGGTCCAGCCATGGAGAAGAGTTTAGACACTAGGATAAGATAAGGAACACACCCATTATAAAGAAATCACATTAGGATTCTCTTTTTAAGCTGTTCCTTAAAACACTAGTGCTTAGGAAATCTGTTGGAGGCAGAAGCAGTCAAGGGTAGCCTAGGGTCAGGGTTAGGCTTAGGGTTAGGCTTAGGGTATGGCTTAGGGTACTGGTTCGGGGAGGGCTTCGGGTACGGCGTAGGGTATGGGTTAGGGTTAGGGTTAGGGTTAGTGTTAGGGTTAGGGCTCGGTTTAGGGTACGGGTTAGGATTAGGGTACGTGTTAGGGTTAGGGTAGGGGTTAGGGTTAGGGTACGCGTTAGGGTTAGGGTAGTTATTAAACATATCCCACTCTCTAGATAACCCTTAGCACGTAAAGGAATATTATTTGGGGGTCCAGCCATGGAGAAGAGTTTAGACACTCGGATCAGATAAGGAACACACCCATTATAAAGAAATCACATTAGGATTCTCTTTTTAAGCTGTTCCTTAAAACTCTAGTGCTTAGGAAATATATTGGAGGCAGAAGCAGTCAAGGGTAGCCTAGGGTTAGGGTTAGGCTTATGGTTAGGCTTAGGGTACGGCTTAGGGTACGGGTTCGGGGAGGGTTTCTGGTACGGCGTAGGGTATGGGTTAGGGTTAGGGTTAGGGTTAGTGTTAGGGTTAGGGCTCGGTTTAGGGTACGGGTTAGGATTAGGGTACGTGTTAGGGTTATGGTAGGGGTTAGGGTTAGGGTACGCGTTAGGGTTAGGGTAGTTATTAAACCTATCCCACTCTCTAGATACCCCTTAGCACGTAAAGGAATATTATTTGGGGGTCCAGCCATGGAGAAGAGTTTAGACACTAAGATAATATAAGGAACACACACATTATAAAGAAATCACATTAGGATTCTCTTTTTAAGCTGTTCCTTTAAACACTAGTGCTTCGGAAATCTATTGGAGGCAGAAGCAGTCAAGGGTAGCCTAGGGTTAGGGTTAGGCTTAGGGTTATGCTTAGGGTACAGCTTAGGGTACGGGTTCGGGGAGGGCTTCGGGTACGGCGTAGGGTATGGGTTAGGGTTAGGGTTAGGGTTAGTGTTAGGGTTAGGGCTCGGTTTAGGTTACGGGTTAGGATTAGGGTACGTGTTAGGGTTAGGGTAGGGGTTAGCGTTAGGGTACGCGTTAGGGTTAGGGTAGTGATTAAACCTATCCCACTCTCTAGTTACCCCTTAGCACGTAAAGGAATATTATTTGGGGGTCCAGCCATGGAGAAGAGTTTAGACACTAGGATTAGATAAGGAACACACCCATTATAAAGAAATCACATTAGGATTCTCTTTTTAAGCTGTTCCTTAAAACACTAGTGCTTAGGAAATCTATTGGAGGCAGAAGCAGTCAAGGGTAGCCTAGGGTTAGGGTTAGGCTTAGGGTTATGCTTAGGGTACGGCTTAGGGTACGGGTTCGGGGAGGGCTTCGGGTACGGCGTAGGGTATGGGTTAGGGTTAGGGTTAGGGTTAGTGTTAGGGTTAGGGCTCGGTTTAGGGTACGGGTTAGGATTAGGGTACGTGTTAGGGTTATGGTAGGGGTTAGGGTTAGGGTACGCGTTAGGGTTAGGGTAGTTATTAAACCTATCCCACTCTCTAGATACCCATTAGCACGTAAAGGAATATTATTTGGGGGTCCAGCCATGGAGAAGAGTTTAGACACTAAGATAATATAAGGAACACACACATTATAAAGAAATCACATTAGGATTCTCTTTTTAAGCTGTTCCTTAAAACACTAGTGCTTAGGAAATCTATTGGAGGCAGAAGCAGTCAAGGGTAGCCTAGGGTTAGGGTTAGGCTTAGGGTTAGGCTTAGGGTACTGCTTAGGGTACGGATTCGGGGAGGGCTTCGGGTACGGCATAGGGTATGGGTTAGGGTTAGGGTTAGGGTTAGGGTTAGTGTTAGGGTTAGGGCTCGGTTTAGGGTACGGGTTAGGATTAGGGTACGTGTTAGGGTTAGGTTAGGGGTTAGCGTTAGGGTACGCGTTAGGGTTAGGGTAGTTATTAAACCTATCCCACTCTCTAGTTACCCCTTAGCACGTAAAGGAATATTTGGGGGTCCAGCCATGGAGAAGAGTTTAGACACTAGGATAAGATAAGGAACACACCCATTATAAAGAAATCACATTAGGATACTCTTTTTAAGCTGTTCCTTAAAACACTAGTGCTTAGGAAATCTATTGGAGGCAGAAGCAGTCAAGGGTAGCCTAGGGTTAGGGTTAGGCTTAGGGTACGGCTTAGGGTACGGCTTAGGGTACGGGTTCGGGGAGGGCTTCGGGTACGGCGTAGGGTATGGGTTAGGGTTAGGGTTAGGGTTAGTGTTAGGGTTAGGGCTCGGTTTAGGGTACGGGTTAGGAATAGGGTACGTGTTAGGGTTAGGGTAGGGGTTAGGGTTAGAGTACGCGTTAGGGTTAGGGTAGTTATTAAACCTATCCCACTCTCTAGATACCCCTTAGCACGTAAAGGAATATTATTAGGGGGTCCAGCCATGGAGAAGAATTTAGACACTAAGATAATATAAGAAACACACCCATTATAAAGAAATCACATTAGGATTCTCTTTTTAAGCTGTTCCTTAAAACACTAGTGCTTAGGAAATCTATTGGAGGCAGAAGCAGTCAAGGGTAGCCTAGGGTTTGGGTTAGGCTTACGGTTAGGCTTAGGGTATGGCTTAGGGTACGTGTTCGGGGAGGGCTTCGGGTACGGCGTAGGGTATAGGTTAGGGTTAGGCTTAGTGTTAGGGTTAGGGCTCGGTTTAGGGTAAGGTTTAGGATTAGGGTACATGTTAGGGTTAGGGTAGGGGTTAGGGTTAGGGTACACGTTACGGTTAAGGTAGTTATTAAACCGATCCCACTCTCTAGATACCCCTTAGCACGTAAAGGAATATTATTTGGGTGTCCAGCCATGGAGAAGAGTTTAGACACTAAGATAATATAAGGAACACACCCATTATAAAGAAATCACATTAGGATTCTCTTTTTAAGCTGTTCCTTAAAACACTAGTGCTTAGGAAATCTATTGGAGGCAGAAGCAGTCAAGGGTAGCCTAGGGTTAGGGTTAGGCTTTGGGTTAGGCTTAATGTACGGCTTAGGGTACGGGTTCTGGGAGGGCTTCGGGTACGGCGTAGGGTATGGGTTAGGGTTAGGGTTAGGGTTAGTGTTAGGGTTAGGGCTCGGTTTAGGGTACGGGTTAGGATTAGGGTACGTGTTAGGGTTACGGTAGGGGTTAGCGTTAGGGTACGCGTTAGGGTTAGGGTAGTTATTAAACCTATCCCACTCTCTAGTTACCCCTTAGCACGTAAAGGAATATTATTTGGGGGTCCAGCCATGGAGAAGAGTTTAGACACTAAGATAATATAAGGAACACACCCATTATAAAGAAATCACATTAGGATTCTCTTTTTAAGCTGTTCCTTAAAACACTAGTGCTTAGGAAATCTATTGGAGGCAGAAGCAGTCAAGGGTAGCCTAGGGTTAGGTTTAGGCTTAGGGTTAGGCTTAGGGTACGGCTTAGGGTACGGGTTCGGGGAGGGCTTCGGGTACGGCGTAGGGTATGGGTTAGGGTTAGGGTTAGGGTTAGTGTTAGGGTTAGGGCTCGGTTTAGGGTACGGGTTAGGATTAGGGTACGTGTTAGGGTTAGGGTAGCGGTTAGCGTTAGCGTACGCGTTAGGGTTAGGGTAGTTATTAAACCTATCCCACTCTCTAGTTACCCCTTAGCACGTAAAGGAATATTATTTGGGGGTCCAGCCATGGAGAAGAGTTTAGACACTAGGATAAGATAAGGAACACACCCATTATAAAGAAATCACATTAGGATTCTCTTTTTAAGCTGTTCCTTAAAACACTACTGCTTAGGAAATATATTGGAGGCAGAAGCAGTCAAGGGTAGCCTAGGGTTAGGGTTAGGCTTAGGGTTAGGCTTAGGGTACGGCTTAGGGTACGGGTTCGGGGAGGGCTTCGGGTACGGCGTAGGGTATGGGTTAGGGTTAGGGTTAGGGTTAGTGTTAGTGTTAGGGCTCGGTTTAGGGTACGGGTTAGGATTAGGGTACGTGTTAGTGTTACGGTAGGTGTTAGGGTTAGAGTACGTGTTAGGGTTAGGGTAGTTATTAAACCTATCCCACTCTCTAGATACCCCTTAGCACGTAAAGGAATATTATTAGGGGTTCCAGCCATGGAGAAGAATTTAGACACTAAGATAATATAAGAAACACACACATTATAAAGAAATCACATTAGGATTCTCTTTTTAAGCTGTTCCTTAAAACACTAGTGCTTAGGAAATATATTGGAGGCAGAAGCAGTCAAGGGTAGCCTAGGGTTAGGGTTAGGCTTACGGTTAGGCTTACGGTACGGCTTAGGGTACGTGTTCGGGGAGGGCTTCGGGTACGGCGTAGGGTATGGGTTAGGGTTAGGGTTAGTGTTAGGGTTAGGGCTCGGTTTAGGGTACGGGTTAGGATTAGGGTACATGTTAGGGTTAGGGTAGGGGTTAGCGTTAGGGTACACGTTACGGTTAGGGTAGTTATTAAACCTATCCCACTCTCTAGATACCCCTTAGCACGTAAAGGAATATTATTTGGGGGTCCAGCCATGGAGAAGAGTTTAGACACTAAGATAATATAAGGAACACACACATTATAAAGAAATAACATTAGGATTCTCTTTTTAAGCTCTTCCTTAAAACACTAGTGCTTAGGAAATCTATTGGAGGCAGAAGCAGTCAAGGGTAGCCTAGGGTTAGGGTTAGGCTTAGGGTTAGGCTTAGGGTACGGCTTAGGGTACGGGTTCGGGGAGGGCTTCGGGTACGGCGTAGGGTATGGGTTAGGGTTAGGGTTAGGGTTAGTGTTAGTGTTAGGGCTCGGTTTAGGGTACGGGTTAGGATTAGGGTACGTGTTAGTGTTACGGTAGGGGTTAGGGTTAGAGTACGTGTTAGGGTTAGGGTAGTTATTAAACCTATCCCACTCTCTAGATACCCCTTAGCACGTAAAGGAATATTATTAGGGGTTCCAGCCATGGAGAAGAATTTAGACACTAAGATAATATAAGAAACACACACATTATAAAGAAATCACATTAGGATTCTCTTTTTAAGCTGTTCCTTAAAACACTAGTGCTTAGGAAATATATTGGAGGCTGAAGCAGTCAAGGGTAGCCTAGGGTTAGGGTTAGGCTTAGGGTTAGGCTTAAGGTACGGCTTAGGGTACGGGTTCGGGGAGGGCTTCGGGTACGGCATAGGGTATGGGTTAGGGTTAGGGTTAGGGTTAGTGTTAGGGTTAGGGCTCGGTTTAGGGTACGGGTTAGGATTAGGGTACGTGTTAGGGTTAGGGTAGGGGTTAGCGTTAGGGTACGCGTTAGGGTTAGGGTAGTGATTAAACTTATCGCACTCTCTAGATACCCCTTAGCACATAAAGGAATATTATTTGGGGGTCCAGCCATGGAGAAGAGTTTAGACACTAGGATTAGATAAGGAACACACCCATTATAAAGAAATCACATTAGGATTCTCTTTTTAAGCTGTTCCTTAAAACACTAGTCCTTAGGAAATCTGTTGGAGGCAGAAGCAGTCAAGGGTAGCCTAGGGTTATGGTTAGGCTTAGGGTTAGGCTTAGGGTATGGATTAGGGTACGGGTTCGGGGAGGGCTTCGGGTACGGCGTAGGGTATGGGTTAGGGTTAGGGTTAGGGTTAGTGTTAGTGTTAGGGCTCGGTTTAGGGTACGGGTTAGGATTAGGGTACGTGTTAGTGATAGGGTAGGGGTTAGGGTTAGAGTACGCGTTAGGGTTAGGGTAGTTATTAAACCTATCCCACTCTCTAGATACCCCTTAGCACGTAAAGGAATATTATTAGGGGGTCCAGCCATGGAGAAGAATTTAGACACTAAGATAATATAAGAAACACACACATTATAAAGAAATCACATTAGGATTCTCTTTTTAAGCTGTTCCTTAAAACACTAGTGCTTAGGAAATATATTGGAGGCAGAAGCAGTCAAGGGTAGCCTAGGGTTAGGGTTACGCTTACGGTTAGGCTTAGGGTACGGCTTAGGGTACGTGTTTGGGGAGGGCTTCGGGTATGGCGTAGGGTATGGGATAGGGTTAGGGTTAGTGTTAGGGTTAGGGCTCGGTTTAGGGTACGGGTTAGGATTAGGGTACATGTTAGGGTTAGGGTAGGGGTTAGGGTTAGGGTACACGTTACGGTTAGGGTAGTTATTAAACCTATCCCACTCTCTAGATACCCCTTAGCACGTAAAGGAATATTATTTGGGGGTCCAGCCATGGAGAAGAGTTTAGACACTAAGATAATATAAGGAACACACACATTATAAAGAAATAACATTAGGATTCTCTTTTTAAGCTCTTCCTTAAAACACTAGTGCTTAGGAAATCTATTGGAGGCAGAAGCAGTCAAGGGTAGCCTAGGGTTAGGGTTAGGCTTAGGGTTAGGCTTAAGGTACGGCTTAGGGTACGGGTTCGGGGAGGGCTTCGGGTACGGCATAGGGTATGGGTTAGGGTTAGGGTTAGGGTTAGTGTTAGGGTTAGGGCTCGGTTTAGGGTACGGGTTAGGATTAGGGTACGTGTTAGGGTTAGGGTAGGGGTTAGCGTTAGGGTACGCGTTAGGGTTAGGGTAGTGATTAAACCTATCCCACTCTCTAGATACCCCTTAGCACATAAAGGAATATTATTTGGGGTCCAGCCATGGAGAAGAGTTTAGACACTAGGATTAGATAAGGAACACACCCATTATAAAGAAATCACATTAGGATTCTCTTTTTAAGCTGTTCCTTAAAACACTAGTGCTTAGGAAATCTATTGGAGGCAGAAGCAGTCAAGGGTAGCCTAGGGTTAGGGTTAGGCTTAGGGTTAGGCTTAGGGTACGGCTTAGGGTACGGGTTCGGGGAGGGCTTCGGGTACGGCGTAGGGTATGGGTTAGGGTTAGGGTTAGGGTTAGTGTTAGGGTTAGGGCTCGGTATAGGGTACGGGTTAGGATTACGGTACGTGTTAGGTTTAGGGTAGCGGTTAGCGTTAGGGTACGCGTTAGGGTTAGGGTAGTTATTAAACCTATCCCACTCTCTAGTTACCCCTTAGCACGTAAAGGAATATTATTTGGTGGTCCAGCCATGGAGAAGAGTTTAGACACTAGGATAAGATAAGGAACACACCCATTATAAAGAAATCACATTAGGATTCTCTTTTTAAGCTGTTCCTTAAAACACTAGTGCTTAGGAAATCTGTTGGAGGCAGAAGCAGTCAAGGGTAGCCTAGGGTCAGGGTTAGGCTTAGGGTTAGGCTTAGGGTATGGCTTAGGGTACTGGTTCGGGGAGGGCTTCGGGTACGGCGTAGGGTATGGGTTAGGGTTAGGGTTAGGGTTAGTGTTAGGGTTAGGGCTCGGTTTAGGGTACGGGTTAGGATTAGGGTACGTGTTAGGGTTAGGGTAGGGGTTAGGGTTAGGGTACGCGTTAGGGTTAGGGTAGTTATTAAACATATCCCACTCTCTAGATAACCCTTAGCACGTAAAGGAATATTATTTGGGGGTCCAGCCATGGAGAAGAGTTTAGACACTCGGATCAGATAAGGAACACACCCATTATAAAGAAATCACATTAGGATTCTCTTTTTAAGCTGTTCCTTAAAACTCTAGTGCTTAGGAAATATATTGGAGGCAGAAGCAGTCAAGGGTAGCCTAGGGTTAGGGTTAGGCTTATGGTTAGGCTTAGGGTACGGCTTAGGGTACGGGTTCGGGGAGGGTTTCTGGTACGGCGTAGGGTATGGGTTAGGGTTAGGGTTAGGGTTAGTGTTAGGGTTAGGGCTCGGTTTAGGGTACAGGTTAGGATTAGGGTACGTGTTAGGGTTATGGTAGGGGTTAGGGTTAGGGTACGCGTTAGGGTTAGGGTAGTTATTAAACCTATCCCACTCTCTAGATACCCCTTAGCACGTAAAGGAATATTATTTGGGGGTCCAGCCATGGAGAAGAGTTTAGACACTAAGATAATATAAGGAACACACACATTATAAAGAAATCACATTAGGATTCTCTTTTTAAGCTGTTCCTTTAAACACTAGTGCTTAGGAAATCTATTGGAGGCAGAAGCAGTCAAGGGTAGCCTAGGGTTAGGGTTAGGCTTAGGGTTATGCTTAGGGTACAGCTTAGGGTACGGGTTCGGGGAGGGCTTCGGGTACGGCGTAGGGTATGGGTTAGGGTTAGGGTTAGGGTTAGTGTTAGGGTTAGGGCTCGGTTTAGGTTACGGGTTAGGATTAGGGTACGTGTTAGGGTTAGGGTAGGGGTTAGCGTTAGGGTACGCGTTAGGGTTAGGGTAGTGATTAAACCTATCCCACTCTCTAGTTACCCCTTAGCACGTAAAGGAATATTATTTGGGGGTCCAGCCATGGAGAAGAGTTTAGACACTAGGATTAGATAAGGAACACACCCATTATAAAGAAATCACATTAGGATTCTCTTTTTAAGCTGTTCCTTAAAACACTAGTGCTTAGGAAATCTATTGGAGGCAGAAGCAGTCAAGGGTAGCCTAGGGTTAGGGTTAGGCTTAGGGTTATGCTTAGGGTACGGCTTAGGGTACGGGTTCGGGGAGGGCTTCGGGTACGGCGTAGGGTATGGGTTAGGGTTAGGGTTAGGGTTAGTGTTAGGGTTAGGGCTCGGTTTAGGGTACGGGTTAGGATTAGGGTACGTGTTAGGGTTATGGTAGGGGTTAGGGTTAGGGTACGCGTTAGGGTTAGGGTAGTTATTAAACCTATCCCACTCTCTAGATACCCATTAGCACGTAAAGGAATATTATTTGGGGGTCCAGCCATGGAGAAGAGTTTAGACACTAAGATAATATAAGGAACACACACATTATAAAGAAATCACATTAGGATTCTCTTTTTAAGCTGTTCCTTAAAACACTAGTGCTTAGGAAATCTATTGGAGGCAGAAGCAGTCAAGGGTAGCCTAGGGTTAGGGTTAGGCTTAGGGTTAGGCTTAGGGTACTGCTTAGGGTACGGATTCGGGGAGGGCTTCGGGTACGGCATAGGGTATGGGTTAGGGTTAGGGTTAGGGTTAGTGTTAGGGTTAGGGCTCGGTTTAGGGTACGGGTTAGGATTAGGGTACGTGTTAGGGTTAGGTTAGGGGTTAGCGTTAGGGTACGCGTTAGGGTTAGGGTAGTTATTAAACCTATCCCACTCTCTAGTTACCCCTTAGCACGTAAAGGAATATTATTTGGGGGTCCAGCCATGGAGAAGAGTTTAGACACTAGGATAAGATAAGGAACACACCCATTATAAAGAAATCACATTAGGATACTCTTTTTAAGCTGTTCCTTAAAACACTAGTGCTTAGGAAATCTATTGGAGGCAGAAGCAGTCAAGGGTAGCCTAGGGTTAGGGTTAGGCTTAGGGTACGGCTTAGGGTACGGCTTAGGGTACGGGTTCGGGGAGGGCTTCGGGTACGGCGTAGGGTATGGGTTAGGGTTAGGGTTAGGGTTAGTGTTAGGGTTAGGGCTCGGTTTAGGGTACGGGTTAGGAATAGGGTACGTGTTAGGGTTAGGGTAGGGGTTAGGGTTAGAGTACGCGTTAGGGTTAGGGTAGTTATTAAACCTATCCCACTCTCTAGATACCCCTTAGCACGTAAAGGAATATTATTAGGGGGTCCAGCCATGGAGAAGAATTTAGACACTAAGATAATATAAGAAACACACCCATTATAAAGAAATCACATTAGGATTCTCTTTTTAAGCTGTTCCTTAAAACACTAGTGCTTAGGAAATCTATTGGAGACAGAAGCAGTCAAGGGTAGCCTAGGGTTTGGGTTAGGCTTACGGTTAGGCTTAGGGTATGGCTTAGGGTACGTGTTGGGGAGGGCTTCGGGTACGGCGTAGGGTATAGGTTAGGGTTAGGCTTAGTGTTAGGGTTAGGGCTCGGTTTAGGGTACGGTTTAGGATTAGGGTACATGTTAGGGTTAGGGTAGGGGTTAGGGTTAGGGTACACGTTACGGTTAAGGTAGTTATTAAACCGATCCCACTCTCTAGATACCCCTTAGCACGTAAAGGAATATTATTTGGGTGTCCAGCCATGGAGAAGAGTTTAGACACTAAGATAATATAAGGAACACACCCATTATAAAGAAATCACATTAGGATTCTCTTTTTAAGCTGTTCCTTAAAACACTAGTGCTTAGGAAATCTATTGGAGGCAGAAGCAGTCACGGGTAGCCTAGGGTTAGGGTTAGGCTTTGGGTTAGGCTTAATGTACGGCTTAGGGTACGGGTTCTGGGAGGGCTTCGGGTACGGCGTAGGGTATGGGTTAGGGTTAGGGTTAGGGTTAGTGTTAGGGTTAGGGCTCGGTTTAGGGTACGGGTTAGGATTAGGGTACGTGTTAGGGTTACGGTAGGGGTTAGCGTTAGGGTACGCGTTAGGGTTAGGGTAGTTATTAAACCTATCCCACTCTCTAGTTACCCCTTAGCACGTAAAGGAATATTATTTGGGGGTCCAGCCATGGAGAAGAGTTTAGACACTAAGATAATATAAGGAACACACCCATTATAAAGAAATCACATTAGGATTCTCTTTTTAAGCTGTTCCTTAAAACACTAGTGCTTAGGAAATCTATTGGAGGCAGAAGCAGTCAAGGGTAGCCTAGGGTTAGGTTTAGGCTTAGGGTTAGGCTTAGGGTACGGCTTAGGGTACGGGTTCGGGGAGGGCTTCGGGTACGGCGTAGGGTATGGGTTAGGGTTAGGGTTAGGGTTAGTGTTAGTGTTAGGGCTCGGTTTAGGGTACGGGTTAGGATTAGGGTACGTGTTAGTGTTACGGTAGGTGTTAGGGTTAGAGTACGTGTTAGGGTTAGGGTAGTTATTAAACCTATCCCACTCTCTAGATACCCCTTAGCACGTAAAGGAATATTATTAGGGGTTCCAGCCATGGAGAAGAATTTAGACACTAAGATAATATAAGAAACACACACATTATAAAGAAATCACATTAGGATTCTCTTTTTAAGCTGTTCCTTAAAACACTAGTGCTTAGGAAATATATTGGAGGCAGAAGCAGTCAAGGGTAGCCTAGGGTTAGGGTTAGGCTTACGGTTAGGCTTACGGTACGGCTTAGGGTACGTGTTCGGGGAGGGCTTCGGGTACGGCGTAGGGTATGGTTTAGGGTTAGGGTTAGTGTTAGGGTTAGGGCTCGGTTTAGGGTACGGGTTAGGATTAGGGTACATGTTAGGGTTAGGGTAGGGGTTAGCGTTAGGGTACACGTTACGGTTAGGGTAGTTATTAAACCTATCCCACTCTCTAGATACCCCTTAGCACGTAAAGGAATATTATTTGGGGGTCCAGCCATGGAGAAGAGTTTAGACACTAAGATAATATAAGGAACACACACATTATAAAGAAATAACATTAGGATTCTCTTTTTAAGCTCTTCCTTAAAACACTAGTGCTTAGGAAATCTATTGGAGGCAGAAGCAGTCAAGGGTAGCCTAGGGTTAGGGTTAGGCTTAGGGTTAGGCTTAAGGTACGGCTTAGGGTACGGGTTCGGGGAGGGCTTCGGTTACGGCATAGGGTATGGGTTAGGGTTAGGGTTAGGGTTAGTGTTAGTGTTAGGGCTCGGTTTAGGGTACGGGTTAGGATTAGGGTACGTGTTAGGGTTAGGGTAGGGGTTAGCGTTAGGGTACGCGTTAGGGTTAGGGTAGTGATTAAACTTATCGCACTCTCTAGATACCCCTTAGCACATAAAGGAATATTATTTGGGGGTCCAGCCATGGAGAAGAGTTTAGACACTAGGATTAGATAAGGAACACACCCATTATAAAGAAATCACATTAGGATTCTCTTTTTAAGCTGTTCCTTAAAACACTAGTGCTTAGGAAATCTATTGGAGGCAGAAGCAGTCAAGGGTAGCCTACGGTTAGGGTTAGGCTTAGGGTTAGGCTTAGGGTACGGCATAGGGTACGGGTTCGGGGAGGGCTTCGGGTACGGCGTAGGGTATGGGTTAGGGTTAGGGTTAGGGTTAGTGTTAGGGTTAGGGCTCGGTATAGGGTACGGGTTAGGATTACGGTACGGCTTAGGGTACGGGTTCGGGGAGGGCTTCGGGTACGGCGTAGGGTATGGGTTAGGGTTAGGGTTAGGGTTAGTGTTAAGGTTAGGGCTCGGTTTAGGGTACGGGTTATGATTGGGGTACGTGTTAGGGTTATGGTAGGGGTTAGGGTTAGGGTACGCGTTAGGGTTAGGGTAGTTATTAAACCTATCCCACTCTCTAGATACCCCTTAGCACGTAAAGGAATATTATTTGGGGGTCCAGCCATGGAGAAGAGTTTAGACACTAAGATAATATAAGGAACACACACATTATAAAGAAATCACATTAGGATTCTCTTTTTAAGCTGTTCCTTTAAACACTAGTGCTTAGGAAATCTATTGGAGGCAGAAGCAGTCAAGGGTAGCCTAGGGTTAGGGTTAGGCTTAGGGTTAGGCTTAGGGTACAGCTTAGGGTACGGGTTCGGGGAGGGCTTCGGGTACGGCGTAGGGTATGGGTTAGGGTTAGGGTTAGGGTTAGTGTTAGGGTTAGGGCTCGGTTTAGGGTACGGGTTAGGATTAGGGTACGTGTTAGGGTTAGGGTAGGGGGTAGCGTTAGGGTACGCGCTAGGGTTAGGGTAGTGATTAAACCTATCCCACTCTCTAGTTACCCCTTAGCACGTAAAGGAATATTATTTGGGGGTCCAGCCATGGAGAAGTGTTTAGACACTAGGATAAGATAAGGAACACACCCATTATAAAGAAATCACATTAGGATTCTCTATTTAAGCTGTTCCTTAAAACACTAGTGCTTAGGAAATCTATTGGAGGCAGAAGCAGTCAAGGGTAGCCTAGGGTTAGGGTTAGGCTTAGGGTTATGCTTAGGGTACGGCTTAGGGTACGGGTTCGGGGAGGGCTTCGGGTACGGCGTAGGGTATGGGTTAGGGTTAGGGTTAGGGTTAGTGTTAGGGTTAGGGCTCGGTTTAGGGTACGGGTTAGGATTAGGGTACGTGTTAGGGTTATGGTAGGGGTTAGGGTTAGGGTACGCGTTAGGGTTAGGGTAGTTATTAAACCTATCCCACTCTCTAGATACCCATTAGCACGTAAAGGAATATTATTTGGGGGTCCAGCCATGGAGAAGAGTTTAGACACTAAGATAATATAAGGAACACACACATTATAAAGAAATCACATTAGGATTCTCTTTTTAAGCTGTTCCTTAAAACACTAGTGCTTAGGAAATCTATTGGAGGCAGAAGCAGTCAAGGGTAGCCTAGGGTTAGGGTTAGGCTTAGGGTTAGGCTTAGGGTACGGCTTAGGGTACGGGTTCGGGGAGGGCTTCGGGTACGGCGTAGGGTATGGGTTAGGGTTAGGGTTAGGGTTAGTGTTAGTGTTAGGGCTCGGTTTAGGGTACGGGTTAGGATTAGGGTACGTGTTAGGGATAGGTTAGGGGTTAGGGTTAGAGTACGCGTTAGGGTTAGGGTAGTTATTAAACCTATCCCACTCTCTAGATACCCCTTAGCACGTAAAGGAATATTATTAGGGGGTCCAGCCATGGAGAAGAATTTAGACACTAAGATAATATAAGAAACACACACATTATAAAGAAATCACATTAGGATTCTCTTTTTAAGCTGTTCCTTAAAACACTAGTGCTTAGGAAATATATTGGAGGCAGAAGCAGTCAAGGGTAGCCTAGGGTTAGGGTTACGCTTACGGTTAGGCTTAGGGTACGGCTTAGGGTACGTGTTTGGGGAGGGCTTCGGGTATGGCGTAGGGTATGGGATAGGGTTAGGGTTAGTGTTAGGGTTAGGGCTCGGTTTAGGGTACGGGTTAGGATTAGGGTACATGTTAGGGTTAGGGTAGGGGTTAGGGTTAGGGTACACGTTACGGTTAGGGTAGTTATTAAACCTATCCCACTCTCTAGATACCCCTTAGCACGTAAAGGAATATTATTTGGGGGTCCAGCCATGGAGAAGAGTTTAGACACTAAGATAATATAAGGAACACACACATTATAAAGAAATAACATTAGGATTCTCTTTTTAAGCTCTTCCTTAAAACACTAGTGCTTAGGAAATCTATTGGAGGCAGAAGCAGTCAAGGGTAGCCTAGGGTTAGGGTTAGGCTTAGGGTTAGGCTTAAGGTACGGCTTAGGGTACGGGTTCGGGGAGGGCTTCGGGTACGGCATAGGGTATGGGTTAGGGTTAGGGTTAGGGTTAGTGTTAGGGTTAGGGCTCGGTTTAGGGTACGGGTTAGGATTAGGGTACGTGTTAGGGTTAGGGTAGGGGTTAGCGTTAGGGTACGCGTTAGGGTTAGGGTAGTGATTAAACCTATCCCACTCTCTAGATACCCCTTAGCACATAAAGGAATATTATTTGGGGTCCAGCCATGGAGAAGAGTTTAGACACTAGGATTAGATAAGGAACACACCCATTATAAAGAAATCACATTAGGATTCTCTTTTTAAGCTGTTCCTTAAAACACTAGTGCTTAGGAAATCTATTGGAGGCAGAAGCAGTCAAGGGTAGCCTAGGGTTAGGGTTAGGCTTAGGGTTAGGCTTAGGGTACGGCTTAGGGTACGGGTTCGGGGAGGGCTTCGGGTACGGCGTAGGGTATGGGTTAGGGTTAGGGTTAGGGTTAGTGTTAGGGTTAGGGCTCGGTATAGGGTACGGGTTAGGATTACGGTACGTGTTAGGTTTAGGGTAGCGGTTAGCGTTAGGGTACGCGTTAGGGTTAGGGTAGTTATTAAACCTATCCCACTCTCTAGTTACCCCTTAGCACGTAAAGGAATATTATTTGGTGGTCCAGCCATGGAGAAGAGTTTAGACACTAGGATAAGATAAGGAACACACCCATTATAAAGAAATCACATTAGGATTCTCTTTTTAAGCTGTTCCTTAAAACACTAGTGCTTAGGAAATCTGTTGGAGGCAGAAGCAGTCAAGGGTAGCCTAGGGTCAGGGTTAGGCTTAGGGTTAGGCTTAGGGTATGGCTTAGGGTACTGGTTCCGGGAGGGCTTCGGGTACGGCGTAGGGTATGGGTTAGGGTTAGGGTTAGGGTTAGTGTTAGGGTTAGGGCTCGGTTTAGGGTACGGGTTAGGATTAGGGTACGTGTTAGGGTTAGGGTAGGGGTTAGGGTTAGGGTACGCGTTAGGGTTAGGGTAGTTATTAAACATATCCCACTCTCTAGATAACCCTTAGCACGTAAAGGAATATTATTTGGGGGTCCAGCCATGGAGAAGAGTTTAGACACTCGGATCAGATAAGGAACACACCCATTATAAAGAAATCACATTAGGATTCTCTTTTTAAGCTGTTCCTTAAAACTCTAGTGCTTAGGAAATATATTGGAGGCAGAAGCAGTCAAGGGTAGCCTAGGGTTAGGGTTAGGCTTATGGTTAGGCTTAGGGTACGGCTTAGGGTACGGGTTCGGGGAGGGTTTCTGGTACGGCGTAGGGTATGGGTTAGGGTTAGGGTTAGGGTTAGTGTTAGGGTTAGGGCTCGGTTTAGGGTACAGGTTAGGATTAGGGTACGTGTTAGGGTTATGGTAGGGGTTAGGGTTAGGGTACGCGTTAGGGTTAGGGTAGTTATTAAACCTATCCCACTCTCTAGATACCCCTTAGCACGTAAAGGAATATTATTTGGGGGTCCAGCCATGGAGAAGAGTTTAGACACTAAGATAATATAAGGAACACACACATTATAAAGAAATCACATTAGGATTCTCTTTTTAAGCTGTTCCTTTAAACACTAGTGCTTAGGAAATCTATTGGAGGCAGAAGCAGTCAAGGGTAGCCTAGGGTTAGGGTTAGGCTTAGGGTTATGCTTAGGGTACAGCTTAGGGTACGGGTTCGGGGAGGGCTTCGGGTACGGCGTAGGGTATGGGTTAGGGTTAGGGTTAGGGTTAGTGTTAGGGTTAGGGCTCGGTTTAGGTTACGGGTTAGGATTAGGGTACGTGTTAGGGTTAGGGTAGGGGTTAGCGTTAGGGTACGCGTTAGGGTTAGGGTAGTGATTAAACCTATCCCACTCTCTAGTTACCCCTTAGCACGTAAAGGAATATTATTTGGGGGTCCAGCCATGGAGAAGAGTTTAGACACTAGGATTAGATAAGGAACACACCCATTATAAAGAAATCACATTAGGATTCTCTTTTTAAGCTGTTCCTTAAAACACTAGTGCTTAGGAAATCTATTGGAGGGAGAAGCAGTCAAGGGTAGCCTAGGGTTAGGGTTAGGCTTAGGGTTATGCTTAGGGTACGGCTTAGGGTACGGGTTCGGGGAGGGCTTCGGGTACGGCGTAGGGTATGGGTTAGGGTTAGGGTTAGGGTTAGTGTTAGGGTTAGGGCTCGGTTTAGGGTACGGGTTAGGATTAGGGTACGTGTTAGGGTTATGGTAGGGGTTAGGGTTAGGGTACGCGTTAGGGTTAGGGTAGTTATTAAACCT
Source organism: Balaenoptera physalus (assembly GCF_965194825.1). NCBI lineage: Eukaryota > Metazoa > Chordata > Mammalia > Artiodactyla > Balaenopteridae > Balaenoptera > Balaenoptera physalus. Next base: position 1,170,893 of record NW_028126452.1, on the reverse strand, counting down.
ATCCCACTCTCTAGATACCCATTAGCACGTAAAGGAATATTATTTGGGGGTCCAGCCATGGAGAAGAGTTTAGACACTAAGATAATATAAGGAACACACACATTATAAAGAAATCACATTAGGATTCTCTTTTTAAGCTGTTCCTTAAAACACTAGTGCTTAGGAAATCTATTGGAGGCAGAAGCAGTCAAGGGTAGCCTAGGGTTAGGGTTAGGCTTAGGGTTAGGCTTAGGGTACTGCTTAGGGTACGGATTCGGGGAGGGCTTCGGGTACGGCATAGGGTATGGGTTAGGGTTAGGGTTAGGGTTAGGGTTAGTGTTAGGGTTAGGGCTCGGTTTAGGGTACGGGTTAGGATTAGGGTACGTGTTAGGGTTAGGTTAGGGGTTAGCGTTAGGGTACGCGTTAGGGTTAGGGTAGTTATTAAACCTATCCCACTCTCTAGTTACCCCTTAGCACGTAAAGGAATATTATTTGGGGGTCCAGCCATGGAGAAGAGTTTAGACACTAGGATAAGATAAGGAACACACCCATTATAAAGAAATCACATTAGGATACTCTTTTTAAGCTGTTCCTTAAAACACTAGTGCTTAGGAAATCTATTGGAGGCAGAAGCAGTCAAGGGTAGCCTAGGGTTAGGGTTAGGCTTAGGGTACGGCTTAGGGTACGGCTTAGGGTACGGGTTCGGGGAGGGCTTCGGGTACGGCGTAGGGTATGGGTTAGGGTTAGGGTTAGGGTTAGTGTTAGGGTTAGGGCTCGGTTTAGGGTACGGGTTAGGAATAGGGTACGTGTTAGGGTTAGGGTAGGGGTTAGGGTTAGAGTACGCGTTAGGGTTAGGGTAGTTATTAAACCTATCCCACTCTCTAGATACCCCTTAGCACGTAAAGGAATATTATTAGGGGGTCCAGCCATGGAGAAGAATTTAGACACTAAGATAATATAAGAAACACACCCATTATAAAGAAATCACATTAGGATTCTCTTTTTAAGCTGTTCCTTAAAACACTAGTGCTTAGGAAATCTATTGGAGGCAGAAGCAGTCAAGGGTAGCCTAGGGTTTGGGTTAGGCTTACGGTTAGGCTTAGGGTATGGCTTAGGGTACGTGTTCGGGGAGGGCTTCGGGTACGGCGTAGGGTATAGGTTAGGGTTAGGCTTAGTGTTAGGGTTAGGGCTCGGTTTAGGGTACGGTTTAGGATTAGGGTACATGTTAGGGTTAGGGTAGGGGTTAGGGTTAGGGTACACGTTACGGTTAAGGTAGTTATTAAACCGATCCCACTCTCTAGATACCCCTTAGCACGTAAAGGAATATTATTTGGGTGTCCAGCCATGGAGAAGAGTTTAGACACTAAGATAATATAAGGAACACACCCATTATAAAGAAATCACATTAGGATTCTCTTTTTAAGCTGTTCCTTAAAACACTAGTGCTTAGGAAATCTATTGGAGGCAGAAGCAGTCAAGGGTAGCCTAGGGTTAGGGTTAGGCTTTGGGTTAGGCTTAATGTACGGCTTAGGGTACGGGTTCTGGGAGGGCTTCGGGTACGGCGTAGGGTATGGGTTAGGGTTAGGGTTAGGGTTAGTGTTAGGGTTAGGGCTCGGTTTAGGGTACGGGTTAGGATTAGGGTACGTGTTAGGGTTACGGTAGGGGTTAGCGTTAGTGTACGCGTTAGGGTTAGGGTAGTTATTAAACCTATCCCACTCTCTAGTTACCCCTTAGCACGTAAAGGAATATTATTTGGGGGTCCAGCCATGGAGAAGAGTTTAGACACTAAGATAATATAAGGAACACACCCATTATAAAGAAATCACATTAGGATTCTCTTTTTAAGCTGTTCCTTAAAACACTAGTGCTTAGGAAATCTATTGGAGGCAGAAGCAGTCAAGGGTAGCCTAGGGTTAGGTTTAGGCTTAGGGTTAGGCTTAGGGTACGGCTTAGGGTACGGGTTCGGGGAGGGCTTCGGGTACGGCGTAGGGTATGGGTTAGGGTTAGGGTTAGGGTTAGTGTTAGGGTTAGGGCTCGGTTTAGGGTACGGGTTAGGATTAGGGTACGTGTTAGGGTTAGGGTAGCGGTTAGCGTTAGCGTACGCGTTAGGGTTAGGGTAGTTATTAAACCTATCCCACTCTCTAGTTACCCCTTAGCACGTAAAGGAATATTATTTGGGGGTCCAGCCATGGAGAAGAGTTTAGACACTAGGATAAGATAAGGAACACACCCATTATAAAGAAATCACATTAGGATTCTCTTTTTAAGCTGTTCCTTAAAACACTACTGCTTAGGAAATATATTGGAGGCAGAAGCAGTCAAGGGTAGCCTAGGGTTAGGGTTAGGCTTAGGGTTAGGCTTAGGGTACGGCTTAGGGTACGGGTTCGGGGAGGGCTTCGGGTACGGCGTAGGGTATGGGTTAGGGTTAGGGTTAGGGTTAGTGTTAGTGTTAGGGCTCGGTTTAGGGTACGGGTTAGGATTAGGGTACGTGTTAGTGTTACGGTAGGTGTTAGGGTTAGAGTACGTGTTAGGGTTAGGGTAGTTATTAAACCTATCCCACTCTCTAGATACCCCTTAGCACGTAAAGGAATATTATTAGGGGTTCCAGCCATGGAGAAGAATTTAGACACTAAGATAATATAAGAAACACACACATTATAAAGAAATCACATTAGGATTCTCTTTTTAAGCTGTTCCTTAAAACACTAGTGCTTAGGAAATATATTGGAGGCAGAAGCAGTCAAGGGTAGCCTAGGGTTAGGGTTAGGCTTACGGTTAGGCTTACGGTACGGCTTAGGGTACGTGTTCGGGGAGGGCTTCGGGTACGGCGTAGGGTATGGGTTAGGGTTAGGGTTAGTGTTAGGGTTAGGGCTCGGTTTAGGGTACGGGTTAGGATTAGGGTACATGTTAGGGTTAGGGTAGGGGTTAGCGTTAGGGTACACGTTACGGTTAGGGTAGTTATTAAACCTATCCCACTCTCTAGATACCCCTTAGCACGTAAAGGAATATTATTTGGGGGTCCAGCCATGGAGAAGAGTTTAGACACTAAGATAATATAAGGAACACACACATTATAAAGAAATAACATTAGGATTCTCTTTTTAAGCTCTTCCTTAAAACACTAGTGCTTAGGAAATCTATTGGAGGCAGAAGCAGTCAAGGGTAGCCTAGGGTTAGGGTTAGGCTTAGGGTTAGGCTTAAGGTACGGCTTAGGGTACGGGTTCGGGGAGGGCTTCGGTTACGGCATAGGGTATGGGTTAGGGTTAGGGTTAGGGTTAGTGTTAGGGTTAGGGCTCGGTTTAGGGTACGGGTTAGGATTAGGGTACGTGTTAGGGTTAGGGTAGGGGTTAGCGTTAGGGTACGCGTTAGGGTTAGGGTAGTGATTAAACTTATCGCACTCTCTAGATACCCCTTAGCACATAAAGGAATATTATTTGGGGGTCCAGCCATGGAGAAGAGTTTAGACACTAGGATTAGATAAGGAACACACCCATTATAAAGAAATCACATTAGGATTCTCTTTTTAAGCTGTTCCTTAAAACACTAGTGCTTAGGAAATCTATTGGAGGCAGAAGCAGTCAAGGGTAGCCTACGGTTAGGGTTAGGCTTAGGGTTAGGCTTAGGGTACGGCATAGGGTACGGGTTCGGGGAGGGCTTCGGGTACGGCGTAGGGTATGGGTTAGGGTTAGGGTTAGGGTTAGTGTTAGGGTTAGGGCTCGGTATAGGGTACGGGTTAGGATTACGGTACGGCTTAGGGTACGGGTTCGGGGAGGGCTTCGGGTACGGCGTAGGGTATGGGTTAGGGTTAGGGTTAGGGTTAGTGTTAAGGTTAGGGCTCGGTTTAGGGTACGGGTTATGATTGGGGTACGTGTTAGGGTTATGGTAGGGGTTAGGGTTAGGGTACGCGTTAGGGTTAGGGTAGTTATTAAACCTATCCCACTCTCTAGATACCCCTTAGCACGTAAAGGAATATTATTTGGGGGTCCAGCCATGGAGAAGAGTTTAGACACTAAGATAATATAAGGAACACACACATTATAAAGAAATCACATTAGGATTCTCTTTTTAAGCTGTTCCTTTAAACACTAGTGCTTAGGAAATCTATTGGAGGCAGAAGCAGTCAAGGGTAGCCTAGGGTTAGGGTTAGGCTTAGGGTTAGGCTTAGGGTACAGCTTAGGGTACGGGTTCGGGGAGGGCTTCGGGTACGGCGTAGGGTATGGGTTAGGGTTAGGGTTAGGGTTAGTGTTAGGGTTAGGGCTCGGTTTAGGGTACGGGTTAGGATTAGGGTACGTGTTAGGGTTAGGGTAGGGGGTAGCGTTAGGGTACGCGCTAGGGTTAGGGTAGTGATTAAACCTATCCCACTCTCTAGTTACCCCTTAGCACGTAAAGGAATATTATTTGGGGGTCCAGCCATGGAGAAGTGTTTAGACACTAGGATAAGATAAGGAACACACCCATTATAAAGAAATCACATTAGGATTCTCTTTTTAAGCTGTTCCTTAAAACACTAGTGCTTAGGAAATCTATTGGAGGCAGAAGCAGTCAAGGGTAGCCTAGGGTTAGGGTTAGGCTTAGGGTTATGCTTAGGGTACGGCTTAGGGTACGGGTTCGGGGAGGGCTTCGGGTACGGCGTAGGGTATGGGTTAGGGTTAGGGTTAGGGTTAGTGTTAGGGTTAGGGCTCGGTTTAGGGTACGGGTTAGGATTAGGGTACGTGTTAGGGTTATGGTAGGGGTTAGGGTTAGGGTACGCGTTAGGGTTAGGGTAGTTATTAAACCTATCCCACTCTCTAGATACCCATTAGCACGTAAAGGAATATTATTTGGGGGTCCAGCCATGGAGAAGAGTTTAGACACTAAGATAATATAAGGAACACACACATTATAAAGAAATCACATTAGGTTTCTCTTTTTAAGTTGTTCCTTAAAACACTAGTGCTTAGGAAATCTATTGGAGGCAGAAGCAGTCAAGGGTAGCCTAGGGTTAGGGTTAGGCTTAGGGTTAGGCTTAGGGTACGGCTTAGGGTACGGGTTCGGGGAGGGCTTCGGGTACGGCGTAGGGTATGGGTTAGGGTTAGGGTTAGGGTTAGTGTTAGGGTTAGGGCTCGGTTTAGGGTACGGTTTAGGATTAGGGTACGTGTTAGGGTTAGGTTAGGGGTTAGGGTTAGGGTACGCGTTAGGGTTAGGGTAGTTATTAAATCTATCCCACTCTCTAGATTCCCCTTAGCACGTAAAGTAATATTATATGGGGGTCCAGCCATGGAGAAGAGTTTAGACACTAAGATAATATAAGGAACACACACATTATAAAGAAATCACATTAGGATTCTCTTTTTAAGCTGTTCCTTAAAACACTAGTGCTTAGGAAATCTATTGGAGGCAGAAGCAGTCAAGGGTAGCCTAGGGTTAGGGTTAGGCTTAGGGTTAGGCTTAGGGTACGGCTTAGGGTACGGGTTCGGGGAGGGATTCGGGTACGGCGTAGGGTATGGGTTAGGGTTAGGGTTAGGGTTAGTGTTAGGGTTAGGGCTCGGTTTAGGGTACGGTTTAGGATTAGGGTACGTGTTAGGGTTAGGGTAGGGGTTAGCGTTAGGGTACGCGTTAGGGTTAGGGTAGTTATTAAACCTATCCCACTCTCTAGATACCCCTTAGCACGTAAAGTAATATTATTTGGGGGTCCAGCCATGGAGAAGAGTTTAGACACTAAGATAATATAAGGAACACACACATTATAAAGAAATGACATTAGGATTCTCTTTTTAAGCTGATCCTTAAAACACTAGTGCTTAGGAAATCTATTGGAGGCAGAAGCAGTCAAGGATAGCCTAGGGTTAGGGTTAGGCTTAGGGTTAGGCTTAGGGTAAGGCTTAGGGTACGGGTTTGTGGAGGGCTTCGGGTACGGTGTAGGGTATGGGTTAGTGTTATGGTTAGGGTTAGTGTTAGGGTTAGGGCTCGGTTTAGGGTACGGGTTAGGATTAGGGTACGTGTTAGGGTTAGGGTAGGGGTTAGGGTTAGGGTACGCGTTAGGGTTAGGGTAGTTATTAATCCTATCCCACTCTCTAGATACCCCTTAGCACGTAAAGGAATATTATTTGGGAGTCCAGCCATGGAGAAGAGTTTAGACACTAAGATAATATAAGGAACACACACATTATAAAGAAATCACATTAGGATTCTCTTTTTAAGCTGTTCCTTAAAACACTAGTGCTTAGGAAATCTATTGGAGGCAGAAGCAGTCAAGGGTAGCCTAGGGTTAGGGTTAGGCTTAGGGTTAGGCTTAGGGTACTGCTTAGGGTACGGGTTCGGGGAGGGCTTCGGGTACGGCGTAGGGTATGGGTTAGGGTTAGGGTTAGGGTTAGTGTTAGTGTTAGGGCTCGGTTTAGGGTACGGGTTAGGATTAGGGTACGTGTTAGTGTTACGGTAGGGGTTAGGGTTAGAGTACGTGTTAGGGTTAGGGTAGTTATTAAACCTATCCCACTCTCTAGATACCCCTTAGCACGTAAAGGAATATTATTAGGGGTTCCAGCCATGGAGAAGAATTTAGACACTAAGATAATATAAGAAACACACACATTATAAAGAAATCACATTAGGATTCTCTTTTTAAGCTGTTCCTTAAAACACTAGTGCTTAGGAAATATATTGGAGGCAGAAGCAGTCAAGGGTAGCCTAGGGTTAGGGTTAGGCTTACGGTTAGGCTTACGGTACGGCTTAGGGTACGTGTTCGGGGAGGGCTTCGGGTACGGCGTAGGGTATGGGTTAGGGTTAGGGTTAGTGTTAGGGTTAGGGCTCGGTTTAGGGTACGGGTTAGGATTAGGGTACATGTTAGGGTTAGGGTAGGGGTTAGCGTTAGGGTACACGTTACGGTTAGGGTAGTTATTAAACCTATCCCACTCTCTAGATACCCCTTAGCACGTAAAGGAATATTATTTGGGGGTCCAGCCATGGAGAAGAGTTTAGACACTAAGATAATATAAGGAACACACACATTATAAAGAAATAACATTAGGATTCTCTTTTTAAGCTCTTCCTTAAAACACTAGTGCTTAGGAAATCTATTGGAGGCAGAAGCAGTCAAGGGTAGCCTAGGGTTAGGGTTAGGCTTAGGGTTAGGCTTAAGGTACGGCTTAGGGTACGGGTTCGGGGAGGGCATCGGGTACGGCATAGGGTATGGGTTAGGGTTAGGGTTAGGGTTAGTGTTAGGGTTAGGGCTCGGTTTAGGGTACGGGTTAGGATTAGGGTACGTGTTAGGGTTAGGGTAGGGGTTAGCGTTAGGGTACGCGTTAGGGTTAGGGTAGTGATTAAACTTATCCCACTCTCTAGATACCCCTTAGCACATAAAGGAATATTATTTGGGGTCCAGCCATGGAGAAGAGTTTAGACACTAGGATTAGATAAGGAACACACCCATTATAAAGAAATCACATTAGGATTCTCTTTTTAAGCTGTTCCTTAAAACACTAGTGCTTAGGAAATCTATTGGAGGCAGAAGCAGTCAAGGGTAGCCTACGGTTAGGGTTAGGCTTAGGGTTAGGCTTAGGGTACGGCATAGGGTACGGGTTCGGGGAGGGCTTCGGGTACGGCGTAGGGTATGGGTTAGGGTTAGGGTTAGGGTTAGTGTTAGGGTTAGGGCTCGGTATAGGGTACGGGTTAGGATTACGGTACGTGTTAGGTTTAGGGTAGCGGTTAGCGTTAGGGTACGCGTTAGGGTTAGGGTAGTTATTAAACCTATCCCACTCTCTAGTTACCCCTTAGCACGTAAAGGAATATTATTTGGTGGTCCAGCCATGGAGAAGAGTTTAGACACTAGGATAAGATAAGGAACACACCCATTATAAAGAAATCACATTAGGATTCTCTTTTTAAGCTCTTCCTTAAAACACTAGTCCTTAGGAAATCTGTTGGAGGCAGAAGCAGTCAAGGGTAGCCTAGGGTTATGGTTAGGCTTAGGGTTAGGCTTAGGGTATGGCTTAGGGTACGGGTTCGGGGAGGGCTTCGGGTACGGCGTAGGTTATGGGTTAGGGTTAGGGTTAGTGTTAGGGTTAGGGCTCGGTTTAGGGTACGGGTTAGGATTAGGGTACGTGTTAGGGTTAGGGTAGGGGTTAGGGTTAGGGTACGCGTTAGGGTTAGGGTAGTTATTAAACATATCCCACTCTCTAGATACCCCTTAGCACGTAAATGAACATTATTTGGGGGTCCAGCCATGGAGAAGAGTTTAGACACTAGGATCAGATAAGGAACACACCAATTATAAAGAAATCACATTAGGATTCTCTTTTTAAGCTGTTCCTTAAAACTCTAGTGCTTAGGAAATATATTGGAGGCAGAAGCAGTCAAGGGTAGCCTAGGGTTAGGGTTAGGCTTATGGTTAGGCTTAGGGTACGGCTTAGGGTACGGGTTCGGGGAGGGTTTCTGGTACGGCGTAGGGTATGGGTTAGGGTTAGGGTTAGGGTTAGTGTTAGGGTTAGGGCTCGGTTTAGGGTACGGGTTTGGATTAGGGTACGTGTTAGGGTTATGGTAGGGGTTAGGGTTAGGGTACGCGTTAGGGTTAGGGTAGTTATTAAACCTATCCCACTCTCTAGATACCCCTTAGCACATAAAGGAATATTATTTGGGGGTCCAGCCATGGAGAAGAGTTTAGACACTAAGATAATATAAGGAACACACACATTATAAAGAAATCACATTAGGATTCTCTTTTTAAGCTGTTCCTTAAAACACTAGTGCTTAGGAAATCTATTGGAGGCAGAAGCAGTCAAGGGTAGCCTAGGGTTAGGGTTAGGCTTAGGGTTAGGCTTAGGGTACGGCTTAGGGTACGGGTTCGGGGAGGGCTTCGGGTACGGCGTAGGGTATGGGTTAGGGTTAGGGTTAGGGTTAGTGTTAGGGTTAGGGCTCGGTTTAGGTTACGGGTTAGGATTAGGGTACGTGTTAGGGTTAGGTTAGGGGTTAGGGTTAGGGTACGCGTTAGGGTTAGGGTAGTTATTAAACCTATCCCACTCTCTAGATACCCCTTAGCACGTAAAGTAATATTATTTGGGGGTCCAGCCATGGAGAAGAGTTTAGACACTAAGATAATATAAGGAACACACACATTATAAAGAAATCACATTAGGATTCTCTTTTTAAGCTGTTCCTTAAAACACTAGTGCTTAGGAGATCTGTTGGAGGCAGAAGCAGTCAAGGGTAGCGTAGGGTTAGGGTTAGGCTTAGGGTTAGGCTTAGGGTACGGCTTAGGGTACGGGTTCGGGGAGGGCTTCGGATACGGCGTAGGGTATGGGTTAGGGTTAGGGTTAGGGTTAGTGTTAGGGTTAGGGCTCGGTTTAGGGTACGGGTTAGGGTTAGTGTACGTGTTAGGGTTAGGGTAGGGGTTAGCGTTAGGGTACGCGTTAGGGTTAGGGTAGTTATTAAAACTATCCCACTCTCTAGTTACCCCTTAGCACATAAAGGAATATTATTTGGGGGTCCAGCCATGGAGAAGTGTTTAGACACTAGGATAAGATAAGGAACACACCCATTATAAAGAAATCACATTAGGATTCTGTTTTTAAGCTGTTCCTTAAAACACTAGTGCTTAGGAAATCTATTGGAGGCAGAAGCAGTCAAGGGTAGCCTAGGGTTAGGGTTAGGCTTAGGGTTAGGCTTAGGGTACGGATTCGGGGAAGGCTTCGGGTACGGCGTAGGGTATGGGTTAGGGTTAGGGTTAGGGTTAGTGTTAGGGTTAGGGCTCGGTTTAGGGTACGGGTTAGGATTAGGGTACGTGTTAGGGTTAGGGTAGGGGTTAGCGTAAGGGTACGCGTTAGGGTTAGGGTAGTTATTAAACCTATCCCACTCTCTAGTTACCCCTTAGCACGTAAAGGAATATTATTTGGGGGTCCAGCCATGGAGAAGAGTTTAGACACTAGGATAAGATAAGGAACACACCCATTATAAAGAAATCACATTAGGATTCTCTTTTTAAGCTGTTCCTTAAAACACTAGTGCTTAGGAAATCTATTGGAGGCAGAAGCAGTCAAGGGTAGCCTAGGGTTAGGGTTAGGCTTAGGGTTAGGCTTAGGGTAAGGCTTAGGGTACGGGTTTGTGGAGGGCTTCGGGTACGGTGTAGGGTATGGGTTAGTGTTAGGGTTAGGGTTAGTGTTAGGGTTAGGGCTCGGTTTAGGGTACGGGTTAGGATTAGGGTACGTGTTAGGGTTAGGGTAGGGGTTAGGGTTAGGGTACGCGTTAGGGTTAGGGTAGTTATTAAACCTAACCCACTCTCTAGATACCCCTTAGCACGTAAAGGAATATTATTTGGGAGTCCAGCCATGGAGAAGAGTTTAGACACTAAGATAATATAAGGAACACACACATTATAAAGAAATCACATTAGGATTCTCTTTTTAAGCTGTTCCTTAAAACACTAGTGCTTAGGAAATCTATTGGAGGCAGAAGCAGTCAAGGGTAGCCTAGGGTTAGGGTTAGGCTTAGGGTTAGGCTTAGGGTACGGCTTAGGGTACGGATTCGGGGAGGGCTTCGGGTACGGCGTAGGGTATGGGTTAGGGTTAGGGTTAGGGTTAGTGTTAGTGTTAGGGCTCGGTTTAGGGTACGGGTTAGGATTAGGGTACGTGTTAGTGTTACGGTAGGGGTTAGGGTTAGAGTACGTGTTAGGGTTAGGGTAGTTATTAAACCTATCCCACTCTCTAGATACCCCTTAGCACGTAAAGGAATATTATTAGGGGTTCCAGCCATGGAGAAGAATTTAGACACTAAGATAATATAAGAAACACACACATTATAAAGAAATCACATTAGGATTCTCTTTTTAAGCTGTTCCTTAAAACACTAGTGCTTAGGAAATATATTGGAGGCAGAAGCAGTCAAGGGTAGCCTACGGTTAGGGTTAGGCTTAGGGTTAGGCTTAGGGTACGGCATAGGGTACGGGTTCGGGGAGGGCTTCGGGTACGGCGTAGGGTATGGGTTAGGGTTAGGGTTAGGGTTAGTGTTAGGGTTAGGGCTCGGTATAGGGTACGGGTTAGGATTACGGTACGTGTTAGGTTTAGGGTAGCGGTTAGCGTTAGGGTACGCGTTAGGGTTAGGGTAGTTATTAAACCTATCCCACTCTCTAGTTACCCCTTAGCACGTAAAGGAATATTATTTGGTGGTCCAGCCATGGAGAAGAGTTTAGACACTAGGATAAGATAAGGAACACACCCATTATAAAGAAATCACATTAGGATTCTCTTTTTAAGCTCTTCCTTAAAACACTAGTCCTTAGGAAATCTGTTGGAGGCAGAAGCAGTCAAGGGTAGCCTAGGGTTATGGTTAGGCTTAGGGTTAGGCTTAGGGTATGGCTTAGGGTACGGGTTCGGGGAGGGCTTCGGGTACGGCGTAGGTTATGGGTTAGGGTTAGGGTTAGTGTTAGGGTTAGGGCTCGGTTTAGGGTACGGGTTAGGATTAGGGTACGTGTTAGGGTTAGGGTAGGGGTTAGGGTTAGGGTACGCGTTAGGGTTAGGGTAGTTATTAAACATATCCCACTCTCTAGATACCCCTTAGCACGTAAATGAATATTATTTGGGGGTCCAGCCATGGAGAAGAGTTTAGACACTAGGATCAGATAAGGAACACACCAATTATAAAGAAATCACATTAGGATTCTCTTTTTAAGCTGTTCCTTAAAACTCTAGTGCTTAGGAAATATATTGGAGGCAGAAGCAGTCAAGGGTAGCCTAGGGTTAGGGTTAGGCTTATGGTTAGGCTTAGGTTACGGCTTAGGGTACGGGTTCGGGGAGGGTTTCTGGTACGGCGTAGGGTATGGGTTAGGGTTAGGGTTAGGGTTAGTGTTAGGGTTAGGGCTCGGTTTAGGGTACGGGTTTGGATTAGGGTACGTGTTAGGGTTATGGTAGGGGTTAGGGTTAGGGTACGCGTTAGGGTTAGGGTAGTTATTAAACCTATCCCACTCTCTAGATACCCCTTAGCACATAAAGGAATATTATTTGGGGGTCCAGCCATGGAGAAGAGTTTAGACACTAAGATAATATAAGGAACACACACATTATAAAGAAATCACATTAGGATTCTCTTTTTAAGCTGTTCCTTAAAACACTAGTGCTTAGGAAATCTATTGGAGGCAGAAGCAGTCAAGGGTAGCCTAGGGTTAGGGTTAGGCTTAGGGTTAGGCTTAGGGTACGGCTTAGGGTACGGGTTCGGGGAGGGCTTCGGGTACGGCGTAGGGTATGGGTTAGGGTTAGGGTTAGGGTTAGTGTTAGGGTTAGGGCTCGGTTTAGGGTACGGGTTAGGGTTAGTGTACGTGTTAGGGTTAGGGTAGGGGTTAGCGTTAGGGTACGCGTTAGGGTTAGGGTAGTTATTAAAACTATCCCACTCTCTAGTTACCCCTTAGCACATAAAGGAATATTATTTGGGGGTCCAGCCATGGAGAAGTGTTTAGACACTAGGATAAGATAAGGAACACACCCATTATAAAGAAATCACATTAGGATTCTGTTTTTAAGCTGTTCCTTAAAACACTAGTGCTTAGGAAATCTATTGGAGGCAGAAGCAGTCAAGGGTAGCCTAGGGTTAGGGTTAGGCTTAGGGTTAGGCTTAGGGTACGGATTCGGGGAAGGCTTCGGGTACGGCGTAGGGTATGGGTTAGGGTTAGGGTTAGGGTTAGTGTTAGGGTTAGGGCTCGGTTTAGGGTACGGGTTAGGATTAGGGTACGTGTTAGGGTTAGGGTAGGGGTTAGCGTAAGGGTACGCGTTAGGGTTAGGGTAGTTATTAAACCTATCCCACTCTCTAGTTACCCCTTAGCACGTAAAGGAATATTATTTGGGGGTCCAGCCATGGAGAAGAGTTTAGACACTAGGATAAGATAAGGAACACACCCATTATAAAGAAATCACATTAGGATTCTCTTTTTAAGCTGTTCCTTAAAACACTAGTGCTTAGGAAATCTATTGGAGGCAGAAGCAGTCAAGGGTAGCCTAGGGTTAGGGTTAGGCTTAGGGTTAGGCTTAGGGTAAGGCTTAGGGTACGGGTTTGTGGAGGGCTTCGGGTACGGTGTAGGGTATGGGTTAGTGTTAGGGTTAGGGTTAGTGTTAGGGTTAGGGCTCGGTTTAGGGTACGGGTTAGGATTAGGGTACGTGTTAGGGTTAGGGTAGGGGTTAGGGTTAGGGTACGCGTTAGGGTTAGGGTAGTTATTAAACCTAACCCACTCTCTAGATACCCCTTAGCACGTAAAGGAATATTATTTGGGAGTCCAGCCATGGAGAAGAGTTTAGACACTAAGATAATATAAGGAACACACACATTATAAAGAAATCACATTAGGATTCTCTTTTTAAGCTGTTCCTTAAAACACTAGTGCTTAGGAAATCTATTGGAGGCAGAAGCAGTCAAGGGTAGCCTAGGGTTAGGGTTAGGCTTAGGGTTAGGCTTAGGGTACGGCTTAGGGTACGGATTCGGGGAGGGCTTCGGGTACGGCGTAGGGTATGGGTTAGGGTTAGGGTTAGGGTTAGGGTTAGTGTTAGGGTTAGGGCTCGGTTTAGGGTACGGGTTAGGATTAGGGTACGTGTTAGGGTTAGGTTAGGGGTTAGCGTTAGGGTACGCGTTAGGGTTAGGGTAGTTATTAAACCTATCCCACTCTCTAGTTACCCCTTAGCACGGAAAGGAATATTATTTGGGGGTCCAGCCATGGAGAAGAGTTTAGACACTAGGATAAGATAAGGAACACACCCATTATAAAGAAATCACATTAGGATTCTCTTTTTAAGCTGTTCCTTAAAACACTAGTGCTTAGGAAATCTATTGGAGGCAGAAGCAGTCAAGGGTAGCCTAGGGTTAGGGTTAGGCTTAGGGTACGGCTTAGGGTACGGCTTAGGGTACGGGTTCGGGGAGGGCTTCGGGTACGGCGTAGGGTATGGGTTAGGGTTAGGGTTAGGGTTAGTGTTAGGGTTAGGGCTCGGTTTAGGGTACGGGTTAGGATTAGGGTACGTGTTAGGGTTAGGGTAGGGGTTAGGGTTAGAGTACGCGTTAGGGTTAGGGTAGTTATTAAACCTATCCCACTCTCTAGATACCCCTTAGCACGTAAAGGAATATTATTAGGGGGTCCAGCCATGGAGAAGAATTTAGACACTAAGATAATATAAGAAACACACCCATTATAAAGAAATCACATTAGGATTCTCTTTTTAAGCTGTTCCTTAAAACACTAGTGCTTAGGAAATCTATTGGAGGCAGAAGCAGTCAAGGGTAGCCTAGGGTTTGGGTTAGGCTTACAGTTAGGCTTAGGGTACGGCTTAGGGTACGTGTTCGGGGAGGGCTTCGGGTACGGCGTAGGGTATAGGTTAGGGTTAGGCTTAGTGTTAGGGTTAGGGCTCGGTTTAGGGTACGGTTTAGGATTAGGGTACATGTTAGGGTTAGGGTAGGGGTTAGGGTTAGGGTACACGTTACGGTTAGGGTAGTTATTAAACCGATCCCACTCTCTAGATAACCCTTAGCACGTAAAGGAATATTATTTGGGTGTCCAGCCATGGAGAAGAGTTTAGACACTAAGATAATATAAGGAACACACCCATTATAAAGAAATCACATTAGGATTCTCTTTTTAAGCTGTTCCTTAAAACACTAGTGCTTAGGAAATCTATTGGAGGCAGAAGCAGTCAAGGGTAGCCTAGGGTTAGGGTTAGGCTTTGGGTTAGGCTTAATGTACGGCTTAGGGTACGGGTTCTGGGAGGGCTTTGGGTACGGCGTAGGGTATGGGTTAGGGTTAGGGTTAGGGTTAGTGTTAGGGTTAGGGCTCGGTTTAGGGTACGGGTTAGGATTAGGGTACGTGTTAGGGTTACGGTAGGGGTTAGCGTTAGGGTACGCGTTAGGGTTAGGGTAGTTATTAAACCTATCCCACTCTCTAGTTACCCCTTAGCACGTAAAGGAATATTATTTGGGGGTCCAGCCATGGAGAAGAGTTTAGACACTAAGATAATATAAGGAACACACCCATTATAAAGAAATCACATTAGGATTCTCTTTTTAAGCTGTTCCTTAAAACACTAGTGCTTAGGAAATCTATTGGAGGCAGAAGCAGTCAAGGGTAGCCTAGGGTTAGGTTTAGGCTTAGGGTTAGGCTTAGGGTACGGCTTAGGGTACGGGTTCGGGGAGGGCTTCGGGTACGGCGTAGGGTATGGGTTAGGGTTAGGGTTAGGGTTAGTGTTAGGGTTAGGGCTCGGTTTAGGGTACGGGTTAGGATTAGGGTACGTGTTAGGGTTAGGGTAGCGGTTAGCGTTAGCGTACGCGTTAGGGTTAGGGTAGTTATTAAACCTATCCCACTCTCTAGTTACCCCTTAGCACGTAAAGGAATATTATTTGGGGGTCCAGCCATGGAGAAGAGTTTAGACACTAGGATAAGAGAAGGAACACACCCATTATAAAGAAATCACATTAGGATTCTCTTTTTAAGCTGTTCCTTAAAACACTACTGCTTAGGAAATATATTGGAGGCAGAAGCAGTCAAGGGTAGCCTAGGGTTAGGGTTAGGCTTAGGGTTAGGCTTAGGGTACGGCTTAGGGTACGGGTTCGGGGAGGGCTTCGGGTACGGCGTAGGGTATGGGTTAGGGTTAGGGTTAGGGTTAGTGTTAGTGTTAGGGCTCGGTTTAGGGTACGGGTTAGGATTAGGGTACGTGTTAGTGTTACGGTACGGGTTAGGGTTAGAGTACGTGTTAGGGTTAGGGTAGTTATTAAACCTATCCCACTCTCTAGATACCCCTTAGCACGTAAAGGAATATTATTAGGGGGTCCAGCCATGGAGAAGAATTTAGACACTAAGATAATATAAGAAACACACACATTATAAAGAAATCACATTAGGATTCTCTTTTTAAGCTGTTCCTTAAAACACTAGTGCTTAGGAAATATATTGGAGGCAGAAGCAGTCAAGGGTAGCCTAGGGTTAGGGTTAGGCTTACGGTTAGGCTTAGGGTACGGCTTAGGGTACGTGTTCGGGGAGGGCTTCGGGTACGGCGTAGGGTATGGGTTAGGGTTAGGGTTAGTGTTAGGGTTAGGGCTCGGTTTAGGGTACGGGTTAGGATTAGGGTACATGTTAGGGTTAGGGTAGGGGTTAGCGTTAGGGTACGCGTTAGGGTTAGGGTAGTGATTAAACTTATCCCACTCTCTAGATACCCCTTAGCACATAAAGGAATATTATTTGGGGGTCCAGCCATGGAGAAGAGTTTAGACACTAGGATTAGATAAGGAACACACCCATTATAAAGAAATCACATTAGGATTCTCTTTTTAAGCTGTTCCTTAAAACACTAGTGCTTAGGAAATCTATTGGAGGCAGAAGCAGTCAAGGGTAGCCTAGGGTTAGGGTTAGGCTTAGGGTTAGGCTTAGGGTACGGCATAGGGTACGGGTTCGGGGAGGGCTTCGGGTACGGCGTAGGGTATGGGTTAGGGTTAGGGTTAGGGTTAGTGTTAGGGTTAGGGCTCGGTATAGGGTACGGGTTAGGATTACGGTACGTGTTAGGTTTAGGGTAGCGGTTAGCGTTAGGGTACGCGTTAGGGTTAGGGTAGTTATTAAACCTATCCCACTCTCTAGTTACCCCTTAGCAAGTAAAGGAATATTATTTGGTGGTCCAGCCATGGAGAAGAGTTTAGACACTAGGATAAGATAAGGAACACACCCATTATAAAGAAATCACATTAGGATTCTCTTTTTAAGCTGTTCCTTAAAACACTAGTGCTTAGGAAATCTGTTGGAGGCAGAAGCAGTCAAGGGTAGCCTAGGGTTATGGTTAGGCTTAGGGTTAGGCTTAGGGTATGGCTTAGGGTACGGGTTCGGGGAGGGCTTCGGGTACGGCGTAGGGTATGGGTTAGGGTTAGGGTTAGTGTTAGGGTTAGGGCTCGGTTTAGGGTACGGGTTAGGATTAGGGTACGTGTTAGGGTTAGGGTAGGGGTTAGGGTTAGGGTACGCGTTAGGGTTAGGGTAGTTATTAAACATATCCCACTCTCTAGATACCCCTTAGCACGTAAAGGAATATTATTTGGGGGTCCAGCCATGGAGAAGAGTTTAGACACTAGGATCAGATAAGGAACACACCCATTATAAAGAAATCACATTAGGATTCTCTTTTTAAGCTGTTCCTTAAAACTCTAGTGCTTAGGAAATATATTGGAGGCAGAAGCAGTCAAGGGTAGCCTAGGGTTAGGGTTAGGCTTATGGTTAGGCTTAGGGTACGGCTTAGGGTACGGGTTCGGGGAGGGTTTCTGGTACGGCGTAGGGTATGGGTTAGGGTTAGGGTTAGGGTTAGTGTTAGGGTTAGGGCTCGGTTCAGGGTACGGGTTTGGATTAGGGTACGTGTTAGGGTTATGGTAGGGGTTAGGGTTAGGGTACGCGTTAGGGTTAGGGTAGTTATTAAACCTATCCCACTCTCTAGATACCCCTTAGCACATAAAGGAATATTATTTGGGGGTCCAGCCATGGAGAAGAGTTTAGACACTAAGATAATATAAGGAACACACACATTATAAAGAAATCACATTAGGATTCTCTTTTTAAGCTGTTCCTTAAAACACTAGTGCTTAGGAAATCTATTGGAGGCAGAAGCAGTCAAGGGTAGCCTAGGGTTAGGGTTAGGCTTAGGGTTAGGCTTAGGGTACGGCTTAGGGTACGGGTTCGGGGAGGGCTTCGGGTACGGCGTAGGGTATGGGTTAGGGTTAGGGTTAGGGTTAGTGTTAGGGTTAGGGCTCGGTTTAGGTTACGGGTTAGGATTAGGGTACGTGTTAGGGTTAGGTTAGGGGTTAGGGTTAGGGTACGCGTTAGGGTTAGGGTAGTTATTAAACCTATCCCACTCTCTAGATACCCCTTAGAACGTAAAGTAATATTATTTGGGGGTCCAGCCATGGAGAAGAGTTTAGACACTAAGATAATAAAAGGAACACACACATTATAAAGAAATCACATTAGGATTCTCTTTTTAAGCTGTTCCTTAAAACACTAGTGCTTAGGAGATCTGTTGGAGGCAGAAGCAGTCAAGGGTAGCCTAGGGTTAGGGTTAGGCTTAGGGTTAGGCTTAGGGTACGGCTTAGGGTACGGGTTCGGGGAGGGCTTCGGGTACGGCGTAGGGTATGGGTTAGGGTTAGGGTTAGGGTTAGTGTTAGGGTTAGGGCTCGGTTTAGGGTTAGGGTTAGGGTTAGTGTACGTGTTAGGGTTAGGGTAGGGTTTAGCGTTAGGGTACGCGTTAGGGTTAGGGTAGTTATTAAAACTATCCCACTCTCTAGTTACCCCTTAGCACGTAAAGGAATATTATTTGGGGGTCCAGCCATGGAGAAGTGTTTAGACACTAGGATAAGATAAGGAACACACCCATTATAAAGAAATCACATTAGGATTCTCTTTTTAAGCTGTTCCTTAAAACACTAGTGCTTAGGAAATCTATTGGAGGCAGAAGCAGTCAAGGGTAGCCTAGGGTTAGGGTTAGGCTTAGGGTTAGGCTTAGGGTACGGCTTAGGATACGGGTTCGGGGAGGGCTTCGGGTACGGCGTAGGGTATGGGTTAGGGTTAGGGTTAGGGTTAGTGTTAGTGTTAGGGCTCGGTTTAGGGTACGGGTTAGGATTAGGGTACGTGTTAGGGTTAGGGTAGGGGTTAGGGTTAGAGTACGCATTAGGGTTAGGGTAGTTATTAAACCTATCCCACTCTCTAGATACCCCTTAGCACGTAAAGGAATATTATTTGGGGGTCCAGCCATGTAGAAGAATTTAGACACTAAGATAATATAAGAAACACACACATTATAAAGAAATCACATTAGGATTCTCTTTTTAAGCTGTTCCTTAAAACACTAGTGCTTAAGAAATCTATTGGAGGCAGAAGCAGTCAAGGGTAGCCTAGGGTTAGGGTTAGGCTTACGGTTAGGTTTAGGGTACGGCTTAGGGTACGTGTTCGGCGAGGGCTTCGGGTACGGCGTAGGGTATGGGTTAGGGTTAGGCTTAGTGTTAGGGTTAGGGCTCGGTTTAGGGTACGGGTTAGGATTAGGGTACATGTTAGGGTTAGGGTAGGGGTTAGGGTTAGGGTACACGTTACGGTTAGGGTAGTTATTAAACCTATCCCACTCTCTAGATACCCCTTAGCACGTAAAGGAATATTATTTGGGGGTCCAGCCATGGAGAAGAGTTTAGACACTAAGATAATATAAGGAACACACACAGTATAAAGAAATAACATTAGGATTCTCTTTTTAAGCTCTTCCTTAAAACACTAGTGCTTAGGAAATCTATTGGAGGCAGAAGCAGTCAAGGGTAGCCTAGGGTTAGGGTTAGGCTTAGGGTTAGGCTTAAGGTACGGCTTAGGGTACGGGTTCGGGGAGGGCTTCGGGTACGGCATAGGGTATGGGTTAGGGTTAGGGTTAGGGTTAGTGTTAGGGTTAGGGCTCGGTTTAGGGTACGGGTTAGGATTAGGGTACGTGTTAGGGTTAGGGTAGGGGTTAGCGTTAGGGTACGCGTTAGGGTTAGGGTAGTGATTAAACCTATCCCACTCTCTAGATACCCCTTAGCACATAAAGGAATATTATTTGGGGGTCCAGCCATGGAGAAGAGTTTAGACACTAGGATCAGATAAGGAACACACCCATTATAAAGAAATCACATTAGGATTCTCTTTTTAAGCTGTTCCTTAAAACTCTAGTGCTTAGGAAATATATTGGAGGCAGAAGCAGTCAAGGGTAGCCTAGGGTTAGGGTTAGGCTTAGGGTTAGGCTTAGGGTACGGCTTAGGGTACGGGTTCGGGGAGGGTTTCTGGTACAGCGTAGGGTATGGGTTAGGGTTAGGGTTAGGGTTAGTGTTAGGGTTAGGGCTCGGTTTAGGGTACGGGTTAGGATTAGGGTACGTGTTAGGGTTATGGTAGGGGTTAGGGTTAGGGTACGCGTTAGGGTTAGGGTAGTTATTAAACCTATCCCACTCTCTAGTTACCCCTTAGCACGTAAAGGAATATTATTTGGGTGTCCAGCCATGGAGAAGAGTTTAGACACTAAGATAATATAAGGAACACACACATTATAAAGAAATCACATTAGGATTCTCTTTTTAAGCTGTTCCTTAAAACACTAGTGCTTAGGAAATCTATTGGAGGCAGAAGCAGTCAAGGGTAGCCTAGGGTTAGGGTTAGGCTTAGGGTTAGGCCTAGGGTACGGCTTAGGGTACGGGTTCGGGGAGGGCTTCGGGTACGGCGTAGGGTATGGTTTAGGGTTAGGGTTAGGGTTAGTGTTAGGGTTAGGGCTCGGTTTAGGTTACGGGTTAGGATTAGGGTACGTGTTAGGGTTAGGGTAGGGGTTAGCGTTAGGGTACGCGTTAGGGTTAGGGTAGTTATTAAACCTATCCCACTCTCTAGTTACCCCTTAGCACATAAAGGAATATTATTTGGGGGTCCAGCCATGGAGAAGTGTTTAGACACTAGGATAAGATAAGGAACACACCCATTATAAAGAAATCACATTAGGATTCTCTTTTTAAGCTGTTCCTTAAAACACTAGTGCTTAGGAAATCTATTGGAGGCAGAAGCAGTCAAGGGTAGCCTAGGGTTAGGGTTAGGCTTAGGGTTAGGCTTAGGGTACGGCTTAGGGTACAGGTTCGGGGAGGGCTTCGGGTACGGCGTAGGGTATGGGTTAGGGTTAGGGTTAGGGTTAGTGTTAGGGTTAGGGCTCGGTTTAGGGTACGGGTTAGGATTAGGGTACGTGTTAGGGTTAGGTTAGGGGTTAGGGTTAGGGTACGCGTTAGGGTTAGGGTAGTTATTAAACCTATCCCACTCTCTAGATACCTCTTAGCACGTAAAGGAATATTATTTGGGGGTCCAGCCATGGAGAAGAGTTTAGACACTAAGATAATATAAGGAACACACACATTATAAAGAAATCACATTAGGATTCTCTTTTTAAGCTGTTCCTTAAAACACTAGTGCTTAGGAAATCTATTGGAGGCAGAAGCAGTCAAGGGTAGCCTAGGGTTAGGATTAGGCTTAGGGGTAGGCTTAGGGTACGGCTTAGGGTACGGGTTCGGGGAGGGCTTCGGGTACGGCGTAGGGTATGGGTTAGGGTTAGGGTTAGGGTTAGTGTTAGGGTTAGGACTCGATTTAGGGTACGGGTTAAGATTAGGGTACGTGTTAGGGTTAGGTTAGGGGTTAGGGTTAGGGTACGCGTTAGGGTTAGGGTAGTTATTAAACCTATCCCACTCTCTAGATACCCCTTAGCACGTAAAGGAATATTATTTGGGGGTCCAGCCATGGAGAAGAGTTTAGACACTAAGATAATATAAGGAACACACCCATTATAAAGAAATCACATTAGGATTCTCTTTTTAAGCTGTTCCTTAAAACACTAGTGCTTAGGAAATCTATTGGAGGCAGAAGCAGTCAAGGGTAGCCTAGGGTTAGGGTTAGGCTTAGGGGTAGGCTTAGGGTACGGCTTAGGGTACGGGTTCGGGGAGGGCTTCGGGTACGGCGTAGGGTATGGGTTAGGGTTAGGGTTAGGGTTAGTGTTAGGGTTAGGGCTCGGTTTAGGGTACGGGTTAGGATTAGGGTACGTGTTAGGTTTAGGGTAGCGGTTAGCGTTAGGGTACGCGTTAGGGTTAGGGTAGTTATTAAAACTATCCCACTCTCTAGTTACCCCTTAGCACGTAAAGGAACATTATTTGGGGGTCCAGCCATGGAGAAGAGTTTAGACACTAGGATCAGATAAGGAACACACCCATTATAAAGAAATCACATTAGGATTCTCTTTTTAAGCTGTTCCTTAAAACTCTAGTGCTTAGGAAATATATTGGAGGCAGAAGCAGTCAAGGGTAGCCTAGGGTTAGGGTTAGGCTTAGGGTTAGGCTTAGGGTACGGCTTAGGGTACGTGTTCAGGGAGGGCTTCGGGTAGGGCGTAGGGTATAGGTTAGGGTTAGGCTTAGTGTTAGGGTTAGGGCTCGGTTTAGGGTACGGGTTAGGATTAGGGTACATGTTAGGGTTAGGGTAGTGGTTAGGGTTAGAGTACGCGTTAGGGTTAGGGTAGTTATTAAACCTATCCCACTCTCTAGATACCCCTTAGCACGTAAAGGAATATTATTAGGGGGTCCAGCCATGGAGAAGAATTTAGACACTAAGATAATATAAGAAACACCCACATTATAAAGAAATCACATTAGGATTCTCTTTTTAAGCTGTTCCTTAAAACACTAGTGCTTAAGAAATCTATTGGAGGCAGAAGCAGTCAAGGGTAGCCTAGGGTTAGGGTTAGGCTTACGGTTAGGCTTAGGGTACGGCTTAGGGTACGTGTTCGGGGAGGGCTTCGGGTACGGCGTAGGGTATGGGTTAGGGTTAGGCTTAGTGTTAGGGTTAGGGCTCGGTTTAGGGTACGGGTTAGGATTAGGGTACGTGTTAGGGTTAGGGTAGGGGTTAGCGTTAGGGTACGCGTTAGGGTTAGGGTAGTGATTAAACCTATCCCACTCTCTAGATACCCCTTAGCACATAAAGGAATATTATTTGGGGGTCCAGCCATGGAGAAGAGTTTAGACACTAGGATAAGATAAGGAACACACCCATTATAAAGAAATCACATTAGGATTCTCTTTTTAAGCTGTTCTTTAAAACACTAGTGCTTAGGAAATCTATTGGAGGCAGAAGCAGTCAAGGGTAGCCTAGGGTTAGGGTTAGGCTTAGGGTTAGGCTTAGGGTACGGCTTAGGGTACGGGTTCGGGGAGGGCTTCGGGTACGGCGTAGGGTATGGGTTAGGGTTAGGGTTAGGGTTAGTGTTAGGGTTAGGGCTCGGTTTAGGGTACGGGTTAGGATTAGGGTACGTGTTAGGGTTAGGGTAGGGGGTAGCGTTAGGGTACGCGTTAGGGTTAGGGTAGTGATTAAACCTATCCCACTCTCTAGTTACCCCTTAGCACGTAAAGGAATATTATTTGGGGGTCCAGCCATGGAGAAGTGTTTAGACACTAGGATAAGATAAGGAACACACCCATTATAAAGAAATCACATTAGGATTCTCTTTTTAAGCTGTTCCTTAAAACACTAGTGCTTAGGAAATCTATTGGAGGCAGAAGCAGTCAAGGGTAGCCTAGGGTTAGGGTTAGGCTTAGGGTTATGCTTAGGGTACGGCTTAGGGTACGGGTTCGGGGAGGGCTTCGGGTACGGCGTAGGGTATGGGTTAGGGTTAGGGTTAGGGTTAGTGTTAGGGTTAGGGCTCGGTTTAGGGTACGGGTTAGGATTAGGGTACGTGTTAGGGTTATGGTAGGGGTTAGGGTTAGGGTACGCGTTAGGGTTAGGGTAGTTATTAAACCTATCCCACTCTCTAGATACCCATTAGCACGTAAAGGAATATTATTTGGGGGTCCAGCCATGGAGAAGAGTTTAGACACTAAGATAATATAAGGAACACACACATTATAAAGAAATCACATTAGGTTTCTCTTTTTAAGTTGTTCCTTAAAACACTAGTGCTTAGGAAATCTATTGGAGGCAGAAGCAGTCAAGGGTAGCCTAGGGTTAGGGTTAGGCTTAGGGTTAGGCTTAGGGTACGGCTTAGGGTACGGGTTCGGGGAGGGCTTCGGGTACGGCGTAGGGTATGGGTTAGGGTTAGGGTTAGGGTTAGTGTTAGGGTTAGGGCTCGGTTTAGGGTACGGTTTAGGATTAGGGTACGTGTTAGGGTTAGGTTAGGGGTTAGGGTTAGGGTACGCGTTAGGGTTAGGGTAGTTATTAAATCTATCCCACTCTCTAGATTCCCCTTAGCACGTAAAGTAATATTATATGGGGGTCCAGCCATGGAGAAGAGTTTAGACACTAAGATAATATAAGGAACACACACATTATAAAGAAATCACATTAGGATTCTCTTTTTAAGCTGTTCCTTAAAACACTAGTGCTTAGGAAATCTATTGGAGGCAGAAGCAGTCAAGGGTAGCCTAGGGTTAGGGTTAGGCTTAGGGTTAGGCTTAGGGTACGGCTTAGGGTACGGGTTCGGGGAGGGATTCGGGTACGGCGTAGGGTATGGGTTAGGGTTAGGGTTAGGGTTAGTGTTAGGGTCAGGGCTCGGTTTAGGGTACGGTTTAGGATTAGGGTACGTGTTAGGGTTAGGGTAGGGGTTAGCGTTAGGGTACGCGTTAGGGTTAGGGTAGTTATTAAACCTATCCCACTCTCTAGATACCCCTTAGCACGTAAAGTAATATTATTTGGGGGTCCAGCCATGGAGAAGAGTTTAGACACTAAGATAATATAAGGAACACACACATTATAAAGAAATGACATTAGGATTCTCTTTTTAAGCTGATCCTTAAAACACTAGTGCTTAGGAAATCTATTGGAGGCAGAAGCAGTCAAGGATAGCCTAGGGTTAGGGTTAGGCTTAGGGTTAGGCTTAGGGTAAGGCTTAGGGTACGGGTTTGTGGAGGGCTTCGGGTACGGTGTAGGGTATGGGTTAGTGTTATGGTTAGGGTTAGTGTTAGGGTTAGGGCTCGGTTTAGGGTACGGGTTAGGATTAGGGTACGTGTTAGGGTTAGGGTAGGGGTTAGGGTTAGGGTACGCGTTAGGGTTAGGGTAGTTATTAATCCTATCCCACTCTCTAGATACCCCTTAGCACGTAAAGGAATATTATTTGGGAGTCCAGCCATGGAGAAGAGTTTAGACACTAAGATAATATAAGGAACACACACATTATAAAGAAATCACATTAGGATTCTCTTTTTAAGCTGTTCCTTAAAACACTAGTGCTTAGGAAATCTATTGGAGGCAGAAGCAGTCAAGGGTAGCCTAGGGTTAGGGTTAGGCTTAGGGTTAGGCTTAGGGTACTGCTTGGGTACGGGTTCGGGGAGGGCTTCGGGTACGGCGTAGGGTATGGGTTAGGGTTAGGGTTAGGGTTAGTGTTAGTGTTAGGGCTCGGTTTAGGGTACGGGTTAGGATTAGGGTACGTGTTAGTGTTACGGTAGGGGTTAGGGTTAGAGTACGTGTTAGGGTTAGGGTAGTTATTAAACCTATCCCACTCTCTAGATACCCCTTAGCACGTAAAGGAATATTATTAGGGGTTCCAGCCATGGAGAAGAATTTAGACACTAAGATAATATAAGAAACACACACATTATAAAGAAATCACATTAGGATTCTCTTTTTAAGCTGTTCCTTAAAACACTAGTGCTTAGGAAATATATTGGAGGCAGAAGCAGTCAAGGGTAGCCTAGGGTTAGGGTTAGGCTTACGGTTAGGCTTACGGTACGGCTTAGGGTACGTGTTCGGGGAGGGCTTCGGGTACGGCGTAGGGTATGGGTTAGGGTTAGGGTTAGTGTTAGGGTTAGGGCTCGGTTTAGGGTACGGGTTAGGATTAGGGTACATGTTAGGGTTAGGGTAGGGGTTAGCGTTAGGGTACACGTTACGGTTAGGGTAGTTATTAAACCTATCCCACTCTCTAGATACCCCTTAGCACGTAAAGGAATATTATTTGGGGGTCCAGCCATGGAGAAGAGTTTAGACACTAAGATAATATAAGGAACACACACATTATAAAGAAATAACATTAGGATTCTCTTTTTAAGCTCTTCCTTAAAACACTAGTGCTTAGGAAATCTATTGGAGGCAGAAGCAGTCAAGGGTAGCCTAGGGTTAGGGTTAGGCTTAGGGTTAGGCTTAAGGTACGGCTTAGGGTACGGGTTCGGGGAGGGCATCGGGTACGGCATAGGGTATGGGTTAGGGTTAGGGTTAGGGTTAGTGTTAGGGTTAGGGCTCGGTTTAGGGTACGGGTTAGGATTAGGGTACGTGTTAGGGTTAGGGTAGGGGTTAGCGTTAGGGTACGCGTTAGGGTTAGGGTAGTGATTAAACTTATCCCACTCTCTAGATACCCCTTAGCACATAAAGGAATATTATTTGGGGTCCAGCCATGGAGAAGAGTTTAGACACTAGGATTAGATAAGGAACACACCCATTATAAAGAAATCACATTAGGATTCTCTTTTTAAGCTGTTCCTTAAAACACTAGTGCTTAGGAAATCTATTGGAGGCAGAAGCAGTCAAGGGTAGCCTACGGTTAGGGTTAGGCTTAGGGTTAGGCTTAGGGTACGGCATAGGGTACGGGTTCGGGGAGGGCTTCGGGTACGGCGTAGGGTATGGGTTAGGGTTAGGGTTAGGGTTAGTGTTAGGGTTAGGGCTCGGTATAGGGTACGGGTTAGGATTACGGTACGTGTTAGGTTTAGGGTAGCGGTTAGCGTTAGGGTACGCGTTAGGGTTAGGGTAGTTATTAAACCTATCCCACTCTCTAGTTACCCCTTAGCACGTAAAGGAATATTATTTGGTGGTCCAGCCATGGAGAAGAGTTTAGACACTAGGATAAGATAAGGAACACACCCATTATAAAGAAATCACATTAGGATTCTCTTTTTAAGCTCTTCCTTAAAACACTAGTCCTTAGGAAATCTGTTGGAGGCAGAAGCAGTCAAGGGTAGCCTAGGGTTATGGTTAGGCTTAGGGTTAGGCTTAGGGTATGGCTTAGGGTACGGGTTCGGGGAGGGCTTCGGGTACGGCGTAGGTTATGGGTTAGGGTTAGGGTTAGTGTTAGGGTTAGGGCTCGGTTTAGGGTACGGGTTAGGATTAGGGTACGTGTTAGGGTTAGGGTAGGGGTTAGGGTTAGGGTACGCGTTAGGGTTAGGGTAGTTATTAAACATATCCCACTCTCTAGATACCCCTTAGCACGTAAATGAATATTATTTGGGGGTCCAGCCATGGAGAAGAGTTTAGACACTAGGATCAGATAAGGAACACACCAATTATAAAGAAATCACATTAGGATTCTCTTTTTAAGCTGTTCCTTAAAACTCTAGTGCTTAGGAAATATATTGGAGGCAGAAGCAGTCAAGGGTAGCCTAGGGTTAGGGTTAGGCTTATGGTTAGGCTTAGGGTACGGCTTAGGGTACGGGTTCGGGGAGGGTTTCTGGTACGGCGTAGGGTATGGGTTAGGGTTAGGGTTAGGGTTAGTGTTAGGGTTAGGGCTCGGTTTAGGGTACGGGTTTGGATTAGGGTACGTGTTAGGGTTATGGTAGGGGTTAGGGTTAGGGTACGCGTTAGGGTTAGGGTAGTTATTAAACCTATCCCACTCTCTAGATACCCCTTAGCACATAAAGGAATATTATTTGGGGGTCCAGCCATGGAGAAGAGTTTAGACACTAAGATAATATAAGGAACACACACATTATAAAGAAATCACATTAGGATTCTCTTTTTAAGCTGTTCCTTAAAACACTAGTGCTTAGGAAATCTATTGGAGGCAGAAGCAGTCAAGGGTAGCCTAGGGTTAGGGTTAGGCTTAGGGTTAGGCTTAGGGTACGGCTTAGGGTACGGGTTCGGGGAGGGCTTCGGGTACGGCGTAGGGTATGGGTTAGGGTTAGGGTTAGGGTTAGTGTTAGGGTTAGGGCTCGGTTTAGGTTACGGGTTAGGATTAGGGTACGTGTTAGGGTTAGGTTAGGGGTTAGGGTTAGGGTACGCGTTAGGGTTAGGGTAGTTATTAAACCTATCCCACTCTCTAGATACCCCTTAGCACGTAAAGTAATATTATTTGGGGGTCCAGCCATGGAGAAGAGTTTAGACACTAAGATAATATAAGGAACACACACATTATAAAGAAATCACATTAGGATTCTCTTTTTAAGCTGTTCCTTAAAACACTAGTGCTTAGGAGATCTGTTGGAGGCAGAAGCAGTCAAGGGTAGCCTAGGGTTAGGGTTAGGCTTAGGGTTAGGCTTAGGGTACGGCTTAGGGTACGGGTTCGGGGAGGGCTTCGGGTACGGCGTAGGGTATGGGTTAGGGTTAGGGTTAGGGTTAGTGTTAGGGTTAGGGCTCGGTTTAGGGTACGGGTTAGGGTTAGTGTACGTGTTAGGGTTAGGGTAGGGGTTAGCGTTAGGGTACGCGTTAGGGTTAGGGTAGTTATTAAAACTATCCCACTCTCTAGTTACCCCTTAGCACATAAAGGAATATTATTTGGGGGTCCAGCCATGGAGAAGTGTTTAGACACTAGGATAAGATAAGGAACACACCCATTATAAAGAAATCACATTAGGATTCTGTTTTTAAGCTGATCCTTAAAACACTAGTGCTTAGGAAATCTATTGGAGGCAGAAGCAGTCAAGGGTAGCCTAGGGTTAGGGTTAGGCTTAGGGTTAGGCTTAGGGTACGGATTCGGGGAAGGCTTCGGGTACGGCGTAGGGTATGGGTTAGGGTTAGGGTTAGGGTTAGTGTTAGGGTTAGGGCTCGGTTTAGGGTACGGGTTAGGATTAGGGTACGTGTTAGGGTTAGGGTAGGGGTTAGCGTAAGGGTACGCGTTAGGGTTAGGGTAGTTATTAAACCTATCCCACTCTCTAGTTACCCCTTAGCACGTAAAGGAATATTATTTGGGGGTCCAGCCATGGAGAAGAGTTTAGACACTAGGATAAGATAAGGAACACACCCATTATAAAGAAATCACATTAGGATTCTCTTTTTAAGCTGTTCCTTAAAACACTAGTGCTTAGGAAATCTATTGGAGGCAGAAGCAGTCAAGGGTAGCCTAGGGTTAGGGTTAGGCTTAGGGTTAGGCTTAGGGTAAGGCTTAGGGTACGGGTTTGTGGAGGGCTTCGGGTACGGTGTAGGGTATGGGTTAGTGTTAGGGTTAGGGTTAGTGTTAGGGTTAGGGCTCGGTTTAGGGTACGGGTTAGGATTAGGGTACGTGTTAGGGTTAGGGTAGGGGTTAGGGTTAGGGTACGCGTTAGGGTTAGGGTAGTTATTAAACCTAACCCACTCTCTAGATACCCCTTAGCACGTAAAGGAATATTATTTGGGAGTCCAGCCATGGAGAAGAGTTTAGACACTAAGATAATATAAGGAACACACACATTATAAAGAAATCACATTAGGATTCTCTTTTTAAGCTGTTCCTTAAAACACTAGTGCTTAGGAAATCTATTGGAGGCAGAAGCAGTCAAGGGTAGCCTAGGGTTAGGGTTAGGCTTATGGTTAGGCTTAGGGTACGGCTTAGGGTACGGATTCGGGGAGGGCTTCGGGTACGGCGTAGGGTATGGGTTAGGGTTAGGGTTAGGGTTAGGGTTAGTGTTAGGGTTAGGGCTCGGTTTAGGGTACGGGTTAGGATTAGGGTACGTGTTAGGGTTAGGTTAGGGGTTAGCGTTAGGGTACGCGTTAGGGTTAGGGTAGTTATTAAACCTATCCCACTCTCTAGTTACCCCTTAGCACGGAAAGGAATATTATTTGGGGGTCCAGCCATGGAGAAGAGTTTAGACACTAGGATAAGATAAGGAACACACCCATTATAAAGAAATCACATTAGGATTCTCTTTTTAAGCTGTTCCTTAAAACACTAGTGCTTAGGAAATCTATTGGAGGCAGAAGCAGTCAAGGGTAGCCTAGGGTTAGGGTTAGGCTTAGGGTACGGCTTAGGGTACGGCTTAGGGTACGGGTTCGGGGAGGGCTTCGGGTACGGCGTAGGGTATGGGTTAGGGTTAGGGTTAGGGTTAGTGTTAGGGTTAGGGCTCGGTTTAGGGTACGGGTTAGGATTAGGGTACGTGTTAGGGTTAGGGTAGGGGTTAGGGTTAGAGTACGCGTTAGGGTTAGGGTAGTTATTAAACCTATCCCACTCTCTAGATACCCCTTAGCACGTAAAGGAATATTATTAGGGGGTCCAGCCATGGAGAAGAATTTAGACACTAAGATAATATAAGAAACACACCCATTATAAAGAAATCACATTAGGATTCTCTTTTTAAGCTGTTCCTTAAAACACTAGTGCTTAGGAAATCTATTGGAGGCAGAAGCAGTCAAGGGTAGCCTAGGGTTTGGGTTAGGCTTACAGTTAGGCTTAGGGTACGGCTTAGGGTACGTGTTCGGGGAGGGCTTCGGGTACGGCGTAGGGTATAGGTTAGGGTTAGGCTTAGTGTTAGGGTTAGGGCTCGGTTTAGGGTACGGTTTAGGATTAGGGTACATGTTAGGGTTAGGGTAGGGGTTAGGGTTAGGGTACACGTTACGGTTAGGGTAGTTATTAAACCGATCCCACTCTCTAGATACCCCTTAGCACGTAAAGGAATATTATTTGGGTGTCCAGCCATGGAGAAGAGTTTAGACACTAAGATAATATAAGGAACACACCCATTATAAAGAAATCACATTAGGATTCTCTTTTTAAGCTGTTCCTTAAAACACTAGTGCTTAGGAAATCTATTGGAGGCAGAAGCAGTCAAGGGTAGCCTAGGGTTAGGGTTAGGCTTTGGGTTAGGCTTAATGTACGGCTTAGGGTACGGGTTCTGGGAGGGCTTTGGGTACGGCGTAGGGTATGGGTTAGGGTTAGGGTTAGGGTTAGTGTTAGGGTTAGGGCTCGGTTTAGGGTACGGGTTAGGATTAGGGTACGTGTTAGGGTTACGGTAGGGGTTAGCGTTAGGGTACGCGTTAGGGTTAGGGTAGTTATTAAACCTATCCCACTCTCTAGTTACCCCTTAGCACGTAAAGGAATATTATTTGGGGGTCCAGCCATGGAGAAGAGTTTAGACACTAAGATAATATAAGGAACACACCCATTATAAAGAAATCACATTAGGATTCTCTTTTTAAGCTGTTCCTTAAAACACTAGTGCTTAGGAAATCTATTGGAGGCAGAAGCAGTCAAGGGTAGCCTAGGGTTAGGTTTAGGCTTAGGGTTAGGCTTAGGGTACGGCTTAGGGTACGGGTTCGGGGAGGGCTTCGGGTACGGCGTAGGGTATGGGTTAGGGTTAGGGTTAGGGTTAGTGTTAGGGTTAGGGCTCGGTTTAGGGTACGGGTTAGGATTAGGGTACGTGTTAGGGTTAGGGTAGCGGTTAGCGTTAGCGTACGCGTTAGGGTTAGGGTAGTTATTAAACCTATCCCACTCTCTAGTTACCCCTTAGCACGTAAAGGAATATTATTTGGGGGTCCAGCCATGGAGAAGAGTTTAGACACTAGGATAAGAGAAGGAACACACCCATTATAAAGAAATCACATTAGGATTCTCTTTTTAAGCTGTTCCTTAAAACACTACTGCTTAGGAAATATATTGGAGGCAGAAGCAGTCAAGGGTAGCCTAGGGTTAGGGTTAGGCTTAGGGTTAGGCTTAGGGTACGGCTTAGGGTACGGGTTCGGGGAGGGCTTCGGGTACGGCGTAGGGTATGGGTTAGGGTTAGGGTTAGGGTTAGTGTTAGTGTTAGGGCTCGGTTTAGGGTACGGGTTAGGATTAGGGTACGTGTTAGTGTTACGGTACGGGTTAGGGTTAGAGTACGTGTTAGGGTTAGGGTAGTTATTAAACCTATCCCACTCTCTAGATACCCCTTAGCACGTAAAGGAATATTATTAGGGGGTCCAGCCATGGAGAAGAATTTAGACACTAAGATAATATAAGAAACACACACATTATAAAGAAATCACATTAGGATTCTCTTTTTAAGCTGTTCCTTAAAACACTAGTGCTTAGGAAATATATTGGAGGCAGAAGCAGTCAAGGGTAGCCTAGGGTTAGGGTTAGGCTTACGGTTAGGCTTAGGGTACGGCTTAGGGTACGTGTTCGGGGAGGGCTTCGGGTACGGCGTAGGGTATGGGTTAGGGTTAGGGTTAGTGTTAGGGTTAGGGCTCGGTTTAGGGTACGGGTTAGGATTAGGGTACATGTTAGGGTTAGGGTAGGGGTTAGCGTTAGGGTACGCGTTAGGGTTAGGGTAGTGATTAAACTTATCCCACTCTCTAGATACCCCTTAGCACATAAAGGAATATTATTTGGGGGTCCAGCCATGGAGAAGAGTTTAGACACTAGGATTAGATAAGGAACACACCCATTATAAAGAAATCACATTAGGATTCTCTTTTTAAGCTGTTCCTTAAAACACTAGTGCTTAGGAAATCTATTGGAGGCAGAAGCAGTCAAGGGTAGCCTAGGGTTAGGGTTAGGCTTAGGGTTAGGCTTAGGGTACGGCATAGGGTACGGGTTCGGGGAGGGCTTCGGGTACGGCGTAGGGTATGGGTTAGGGTTAGGGTTAGGGTTAGTGTTAGGGTTAGGGCTCGGTATAGGGTACGGGTTAGGATTACGGTACGTGTTAGGTTTAGGGTAGCGGTTAGCGTTAGGGTACGCGTTAGGGTTAGGGTAGTTATTAAACCTATCCCACTCTCTAGTTACCCCTTAGCAAGTAAAGGAATATTATTTGGTGGTCCAGCCATGGAGAAGAGTTTAGACACTAGGATAAGATAAGGAACACACCCATTATAAAGAAATCACATTAGGATTCTCTTTTTAAGCTGTTCCTTAAAACACTAGTGCTTAGGAAATCTGTTGGAGGCAGAAGCAGTCAAGGGTAGCCTAGGGTTATGGTTAGGCTTAGGGTTAGGCTTAGGGTATGGCTTAGGGTACGGGTTCGGGGAGGGCTTCGGGTACGGCGTAGGGTATGGGTTAGGGTTAGGGTTAGTGTTAGGGTTAGGGCTCGGTTTAGGGTACGGGTTAGGATTAGGGTACGTGTTAGGGTTAGGGTAGGGGTTAGGGTTAGAGTACGCATTAGGGTTAGGGTAGTTATTAAACCTATCCCACTCTCTAGATACCCCTTAGCACGTAAAGGAATATTATTTGGGGGTCCAGCCATGGAGAAGAATTTAGACACTAAGATAATATAAGAAACACACACATTATAAAGAAATCACATTAGGATTCTCTTTTTAAGCTGTTCCTTAAAACACTAGTGCTTAAGAAATCTATTGGAGGCAGAAGCAGTCAAGGGTAGCCTAGGGTTAGGGTTAGGCTTACGGTTAGGTTTAGGGTACGGCTTAGGGTACGTGTTCGGCGAGGGCTTCGGGTACGGCGTAGGGTATGGGTTAGGGTTAGGCTTAGTGTTAGGGTTAGGGCTCGGTTTAGGGTACGGGTTAGGATTAGGGTACATGTTAGGGTTAGGGTAGGGGTTAGGGTTAGGGTACACGTTACGGTTAGGGTAGTTATTAAACCTATCCCACTCTCTAGATACCCCTTAGCACGTAAAGGAATATTATTTGGGGGTCCAGCCATGGAGAAGAGTTTAGACACTAAGATAATATAAGGAACACACACATTATAAAGAAATAACATTAGGATTCTCTTTTTAAGCTCTTCCTTAAAACACTAGTGCTTAGGAAATCTATTGGAGGCAGAAGCAGTCAAGGGTAGCCTAGGGTTAGGGTTAGGCTTAGGGTTAGGCTTAAGGTACGGCTTAGGGTACGGGTTCGGGGAGGGCTTCGGGTACGGCATAGGGTATGGGTTAGGGTTAGGGTTAGGGTTAGTGTTAGGGTTAGGGCTCGGTTTAGGGTACGGGTTAGGATTAGGGTACGTGTTAGGGTTAGGGTAGGGGTTAGCGTTAGGGTACGCGTTAGGGTTAGGGTAGTGATTAAACCTATCCCACTCTCTAGATACCCCTTAGCACATAAAGGAATATTATTTGGGGGTCCAGCCATGGAGAAGAGTTTAGACACTAGGATCAGATAAGGAACACACCCATTATAAAGAAATCACATTAGGATTCTCTTTTTAAGCTGTTCCTTAAAACTCTAGTGCTTAGGAAATATATTGGAGGCAGAAGCAGTCAAGGGTAGCCTAGGGTTAGGGTTAGGCTTAGGGTTAGGCTTAGGGTACGGCTTAGGGTACGGGTTCGGGGAGGGTTTCTGGTACAGCGTAGGGTATGGGTTAGGGTTAGGGTTAGGGTTAGTGTTAGGGTTAGGGCTCGGTTTAGGGTACGGGTTAGGATTAGGGTACGTGTTAGGGTTATGGTAGGGGTTAGGGTTAGGGTACGCGTTAGGGTTAGGGTAGTTATTAAACCTATCCCACTCTCTAGTTACCCCTTAGCACGTAAAGGAATATTATTTGGGTGTCCAGCCATGGAGAAGAGTTTAGACACTAAAATAATATAAGGAACACACACATTATAAAGAAATCACATTAGGATTCTCTTTTTAAGCTGTTCCTTAAAACACTAGTGCTTAGGAAATCTATTGGAGGCAGAAGCAGTCAAGGGTAGCCTAGGGTTAGGGTTAGGCTTAGGGTTAGGCCTAGGGTACGGCTTAGGGTACGGGTTCGGGGAGGGCTTCGGGTACGGCGTAGGGTATGGTTTAGGGTTAGGGTTAGGGTTAGTGTTAGGGTTAGGGCTCGGTTTAGGTTACGGGTTAGGATTAGGGTACGTGTTAGGGTTAGGGTAGGGGTTAGCGTTAGGGTACGCGTTAGGGTTAGGGTAGTTATTAAACCTATCCCACTCTCTAGTTACCCCTTAGCACGTAAAGGAATATTATTTGGGGGTCCAGCCATGGAGAAGTGTTTAGACACTAGGATAAGATAAGGAACACACCCATTATAAAGAAATCACATTAGGATTCTCTTTTTAAGCTGTTCCTTAAAACACTAGTGCTTAGGAAATCTATTGGAGGCAGAAGCAGTCAAGGGTAGCCTAGGGTTAGGGTTAGGCTTAGGGTTAGGCTTAGGGTACGGCTTAGGGTACAGGTTCGGGGAGGGCTTCGGGTACGGCGTAGGGTATGGGTTAGGGTTAGGGTTAGGGTTAGTGTTAGGGTTAGGGCTCGGTTTAGGGTACGGGTTAGGATTAGGGTACGTGTTAGGGTTAGGTTAGGGGTTAGGGTTAGGGTACGCGTTAGGGTTAGGGTAGTTATTAAACCTATCCCACTCTCTAGATACCTCTTAGCACGTAAAGGAATATTATTTGGGGGTCCAGCCATGGAGAAGAGTTTAGACACTAAGATAATATAAGGAACACACACATTATAAAGAAATCACATTAGGATTCTCTTTTTAAGCTGTTCCTTAAAACACTAGTGCTTAGGAAATCTATTGGAGGCAGAAGCAGTCAAGGGTAGCCTAGGGTTAGGATTAGGCTTAGGGGTAGGCTTAGGGTACGGCTTAGGGTACGGGTTCGGGGAGGGCTTCGGGTACGGCGTAGGGTATGGGTTAGGGTTAGGGTTAGGGTTAGTGTTAGGGTTAGGACTCGATTTAGGGTACGGGTTAAGATTAGGGTACGTGTTAGGGTTAGGTTAGGGGTTAGGGTTAGGGTACGCGTTAGGGTTAGGGTAGTTATTAAACCTATCCCACTCTCTAGATACCCCTTAGCACGTAAAGGAATATTATTTGGGGGTCCAGCCATGGAGAAGAGTTTAGACACTAAGATAATATAAGGAACACACCCATTATAAAGAAATCACATTAGGATTCTCTTTTTAAGCTGTTCCTTAAAACACTAGTGCTTAGGAAATCTATTGGAGGCAGAAGCAGTCAAGGGTAGCCTAGGGTTAGGGTTAGGCTTAGGGGTAGGCTTAGGGTACGGCTTAGGGTACGGGTTCGGGGAGGGCTTCGGGTACGGCGTAGGGTATGGGTTAGGGTTAGGGTTAGGGTTAGTGTTAGGGTTAGGGCTCGGTTTAGGGTACGGGTTAGGATTAGGGTACGTGTTAGGTTTAGGGTAGCGGTTAGCGTTAGGGTACGCGTTAGGGTTAGGGTAGTTATTAAAACTATCCCACTCTCTAGTTACCCCTTAGCACGTAAAGGAACATTATTTGGGGGTCCAGCCATGGAGAAGAGTTTAGACACTAGGATCAGATAAGGAACACACCCATTATAAAGAAATCACATTAGGATTCTCTTTTTAAGCTGTTCCTTAAAACTCTAGTGCTTAGGAAATATATTGGAGGCAGAAGCAGTCAAGGGTAGCCTAGGGTTAGGGTTAGGCTTAGGGTTAGGCTTAGGGTACGGCTTAGGGTACGTGTTCAGGGAGGGCTTCGGGTAGGGCGTAGGGTATAGGTTAGGGTTAGGCTTAGTGTTAGGGTTAGGGCTCGGTTTAGGGTACGGGTTAGGATTAGGGTACATGTTAGGGTTAGGGTAGTGGTTAGGGTTAGAGTACGCGTTAGGGTTAGGGTAGTTATTAAACCTATCCCACTCTCTAGATACCCCTTAGCACGTAAAGGAATATTATTAGGGGGTCCAGCCATGGAGAAGAATTTAGACACTAAGATAATATAAGAAACACCCACATTATAAAGAAATCACATTAGGATTCTCTTTTTAAGCTGTTCCTTAAAACACTAGTGCTTAAGAAATCTATTGGAGGCAGAAGCAGTCAAGGGTAGCCTAGGGTTAGGGTTAGGCTTACGGTTAGGCTTAGGGTTAGGGTTAGGGTACGGCTTAGGGTACGGGTTCGGGGAGGGCTTCGGGTACGGCGTAGGGTATGGGTTAGGGTTAGGGTTAGGGTTAATGTTAGGGTTAGGGCTCGGTTTAGGGTACGGGTTAGGATTAGGGTACGTGTTAGGGTTAGGGTAGGGGTTAGCGTTAGGGTACGCGTTAGGGTTAGGGTAGTGATTAAACTTATCGCACTCTCTAGATACCCCTTAGCACATAAAGGAATATTATTTGGGGGTCCAGCCATGGAGAAGAGTTTAGACACTAGGATAAGATAAGGAACACACCCATTATAAAGAAATCACATTAGGATTCTCTTTTTAAGCTGTTCCTTAAAACTCTAGTGCTTAGGAAATATATTGGAGGCAGAAGCAGTCAAGGGTAGCCTAGGGTTAGGGTTAGGCTTAGGGTTAGGCTTAGGGTACGGCTTAGGGTACGTGTTCGGGGAGGGCTTCGGGTACGGCGTAGGGTATGGGTTAGGGTTAGGCTTAGTGTTAGGGTTAGGGCTCGGTTTAGGGTACGGGTTAGGATTAGGGTACGTGTTAGGGTTAGGGTAGGGGTTAGCGTTAGGGTACGCGTTAGGGTTAGGGTAGTGATTAAACCTATCCCACTCTCTAGATACCCCTTAGCACATAAAGGAATATTATTTGGGGGTCCAGCCATGGAGAAGAGTTTAGACACTAGGATAAGATAAGGAACACACCCATTATAAAGAAATCACATTAGGATTCTCTTTTTAAGCTGTTCTTTAAAACACTAGTGCTTAGGAAATCTATTGGAGGCAGAAGCAGTCAAGGGTAGCCTAGGGTTAGGGTTAGGCTTAGGGTTAGGCTTAGGGTACGGCTTAGGGTACGGGTTCGGGGAGGGCTTCGGGTACGGCATAGGGTATGGGTTAGGGTTAGGGTTAGGGTTAGTGTTAGGGTTAGGGCTCGGTTTAGGGTACGGGTTAGGATTAGGGTACGTGTTAGGTTTAGGGTAGCAGTTAGCGTTAGGGTACGCGTTAGGGTTAGGGTAGTTATTAAACCTAACCCACTCTCTAGTTACCCCTTAGCACGTAAAGGAACATTATTTGCTGGTCCAGGCATGGAGAAGAGTTTAGACACTAGGATAAGATAAGGAACACACCCATTATAAAGAAATCACATTAGGATTCTCTTTTTAAGCTGTTCCTTAAAACACTAGTGCTTAGGAAATCTGTTGGAGGTAGAAGCAGTCAAGGGTAGCCTCGGGTTAGGGTTAGGCTTAGGGTTAGGCTTAGGGTACGGCTTAGGGTACGGGTTCGGGGAGGGCTTCGGGTACGGCGTAGGGTATGGGTTAGGGTTAGGGTTAGGGTTAGTGTTAGGGATAGGGCTCGGTTTAGGGTACGGGTTAGGATTAGGGTACGTGTTAGGGTTAGGGTAGGGGTTAGGGTTAGGGTACGCGTTAGGGTTAGGGTAGTTACTAAACATATCCCACTCTCTAGATACCCCTTAGCACGTAAAGGAATATTATTTGGGGGTCCAGCCATGGAGAAGAGTTTAGACACTAGGATCAGATAAGGAACACACCCATTATAAAGAAATCACATTAGGATTCTCTTTTTAAGCTGTTCCTTAAAACTCTAGTGCTTAGGAAATATATTGGAGGCAGAAGCAGTCAAGGGTAGCCTAGGGTTAGGGTTAGGCTTAGGGTTAGGCTTAGGGTACGGGTTCGGGGAGGGTTTCTGGTACGGCGTAGGGTATGGGTTAGGGTTAGGGTTAGGGTTAGTGTTAGGGTTAGGGCTCGGTTTAGGGTACGGGTTAGGATTAGGGTACGTGTTAGGGTTATGGTAGGGGTTAGGGTTAGGGTACGCGTTAGGGTTAGGGTAGTTATTAAACCTATCCCACTCTCTAGATACCCCTTAGCACGTAAAGGAATATTATTTGGGGGTCCAGCCATGGAGAAGAGTTTAGACACTAAGATAATATAAGGAACACACACATTATAAAGAAATCACATTAGGATTCTCTTTTTAAGCTGTTCCTTAAAACACTAGTGCTTAGGAAATCTATTGGAGGCAGAAGCAGTCAAGGGTAGCCTAGGGTTAGGGTTAGGCTTAGGGTTAGGCTTAGGGTACGGCTTAGGGTACGGGTTCGGGGAGGGCT
This sequence comes from Balaenoptera physalus, assembly GCF_965194825.1. Classification (NCBI taxonomy): domain Eukaryota; kingdom Metazoa; phylum Chordata; class Mammalia; order Artiodactyla; family Balaenopteridae; genus Balaenoptera; species Balaenoptera physalus. Next base: position 1,132,663 of record NW_028126452.1, on the reverse strand, counting down.
TCGGGTACAGCGTAGGGTATGGGTTAGTGTTAGGGTTAGGGTTAGTGTTAGGGTTAGGGCTCGGTTTAGGTTACGGGTTAGGATTAGGGTACGTGTTAGGGTTAGGGTAGGGGTTAGCGTTAGGGTACGTGTTAGGGTTAGGGTAGTTATTAAACCTATCCCACTCTCTAGTTACCCCTTAGCACGTAAAGGAATATTATTTGGGGGTCCAGCCATGGAGAAGTGTTTAGACACTAGGATAAGATAAGGAACACACCCATTATAAAGAAATCACATTAGGATTCTCTTTTTAAGCTGTTCCTTAAAACACTAGTGCTTAGGAAATCTATTGGAGGCAGAAGCAGTCAAGGGTAGCCTAGGGTTAGGGTTAGGCTTAGGGTTAGGCTTAGGGTACGGCTTAGGGTACGGGTTCGGGGAGGGCTTCGGGTACGGCGTAGGGTATGGGTTAGGGTTAGGGTTAGGGTTAGTGTTAGGGTTAGGGCTCGGTTTAGGGTACGGGTTAGGATTAGGGTACGTGTTAGGTTTAGGGTAGCGGTTAGCGTTAGGGTACGCGTTAGGGTTAGGGTAGTTATTAAACCTATCCCACTCTCTAGTTACCCCTTAGCACGTAAAGGAATATTATTTGGGGGTCCAGCCATGGAGAAGAGTTTAGACACTAGGATAAGATAAGGAACACACCCATTATAAAGAAATCACATTAGGATTCTCTTTTTAAGCTGTTCCTTAAAACACTAGTGCTTAGGAAATCTATTGGAGGCAGAAGCAGTCAAGGGTAGCCTAGGGTTAGGGTTAGGCTTAGGAGTAGGCTTAGGGTACGGCTTAGGGTACGGGTTCGGGGAGGGCTTCGGGTACGGCGTAGGGTATGGGTTAGGGTTAGGGTTAGGGTTAGTGTTAGGGTTAGGGCTCGGTTTAGGGTACGGGTTAGGATTAGGGTACGTGTTAGGTTTAGGGTAGCAGTTAGCGTTAGGGTACGCGTTAGGGTTAGGGTAGTTATTAAACCTAACCCACTCTCTAGTTACCCCTTAGCACGTAAAGGAACATTATTTGCTGGTCCAGCCATGGAGAAGAGTTTAGACACTAGGATAAGATAAGGAACACACCCATTATAAAGAAATCACATTAGGATTCTCTTTTTAAGCTGTTCCTTAAAACACTAGTGCTTAGGAAATCTGTTGGAGGCAGAAGCAGTCAAGGGTAGCCTCGGGTTAGGGTTAGGCTTAGGGTTAGGCTTAGGGTACGGCTTAGGGTACGGGTTCGGGGAGGGCTTCGGGTACGGCGTAGGGTATGGGTTAGGGTTAGGGTTAGGGTTAGTGTTAGGGATAGGGCTCGGTTTAGGGTACGGGTTAGGATTAGGGTACGTGTTAGGGTTAGGGTAGGGGTTAGGGTTAGGGTACGCGTTAGGGTTAGGGTAGTTACTAAACATATCCCACTCTCTAGATACCCCTTAGCACGTAAAGGAATATTATTTGGGGGTCCAGCCATGGAGAAGAGTTTAGACACTAGGATCAGATAAGGAACACACCCATTATAAAGAAATCACATTAGGATTCTCTTTTTAAGCTGTTCCTTAAAACTCTAGTGCTTAGGAAATATATTGGAGGCAGAAGCAGTCAAGGGTAGCCTAGGGTTAGGGTTAGGCTTAGGGTTAGGCTTAGGGTACGGCTTAGGGTACGGGTTCGGGGAGGGTTTCTGGTACGGCGTAGGGTATGGGTTAGGGTTAGGGTTAGGGTTAGTGTTAGGGTTAGGGCTCGGTTTAGGGTACGGGTTAGGATTAGGGTACGTGTTAGGGTTATGGTAGGGGTTAGGGTTAGGGTACGCGTTAGGGTTAGGGTAGTTATTAAACCTATCCCACTCTCTAGATACCCCTTAGCACGTAAAGGAATATTATTTGGGGGTCCAGCCATGGAGAAGAGTTTAGACACTAAGATAATATAAGGAACACACACATTATAAAGAAATCACATTAGGATTCTCTTTTTAAGCTGTTCCTTAAAACACTAGTGCTTAGGAAATCTATTGGAGGCAGAAGCAGTCAAGGGTAGCCTAGGGTTAGGGTTAGGCTTAGGGTTAGGCTTAGGGTACGGCTTAGGGTACGGGTTCGGGGAGGGCTTCGGGTACAGCGTAGGGTATGGGTTAGTGTTAGGGTTAGGGTTAGTGTTAGGGTTAGGGCTCGGTTTAGGTTACGGGTTAGGATTAGGGTACGTGTTAGGGTTAGGGTAGGGGTTAGCGTTAGGGTACGTGTTAGGGTTAGGGTAGTTATTAAACCTATCCCACTCTCTAGTTACCCCTTAGCACGTAAAGGAATATTATTTGGGGGTCCAGCCATGGAGAAGTGTTTAGACACTAGGATAAGATAAGGAACACACCCATTATAAAGAAATCACATTAGGATTCTCTTTTTAAGCTGTTCCTTAAAACACTAGTGCTTAGGAAATCTATTGGAGGCAGAAGCAGTCAAGGGTAGCCTAGGGTTAGGGTTAGGCTTAGGGTTAGGCTTAGGGTACGGCTTAGGGTACGGGTTCGGGGAGGGCTTCGGGTACGGCGTAGGGTATGGGTTAGGGTTAGGGTTAGGGTTAGTGTTAGGGTTAGGGCTCGGTTTAGGGTACGGGTTAGGATTAGGGTACGTGTTAGGTTTAGGGTAGCGGTTAGCGTTAGGGTACGCGTTAGGGTTAGGGTAGTTATTAAACCTATCCCACTCTCTAGTTACCCCTTAGCACGTAAAGGAATATTATTTGGGGGTCCAGCCATGGAGAAGAGTTTAGACACTAGGATAAGATAAGGAACACACCCATTATAAAGAAATCACATTAGGATTCTCTTTTTAAGCTGTTCCTTAAAACACTAGTGCTTAGGAAATCTATTGGAGGCAGAAGCAGTCAAGGGTAGCCTAGGGTTAGGGTTAGGCTTAGGAGTAGGCTTAGGGTACGGCTTAGGGTACGGGTTCGGGGAGGGCTTCGGGTACGGCGTAGGGTATGGGTTAGGGTTAGGGTTAGGGTTAGTGTTAGGGTTAGGACTCGATTTAGGGTACGGGTTAGGATTAGGGTACGTGTTAGGGTTAGGTTAGGGGTTAGGGTTAGGGTACGCGTTAGGGTTAGGGTAGTTATTAAACCTATCCCACTCTCTAGATACCCCTTAGCACGTAAAGGAATATTATTTGGGGGTCCAGCCATGGAGAAGAGTTTAGACACTAAGATAATATAAGGAACACACACATTATAAAGAAATCACATTAGGATTCTCTTTTTAAGCTGTTCCTTAAAACACTAGTGCTTAGGAAATCTATTGGAGGCAGAAGCAGTCAAGGGTAGCCTAGGGTTAGGGTTAGGCTTAGGGGTAGGCTTAGGGTACGGCTTAGGGTACGGGTTCGGGGAGGGCTTCGAGTACGGCGTAGGGTATGGGTTAGGGTTAGGGTTAGGGTTAGTGTTAGGGTTAGGGCTCGGTTTAGGGTACGGGTTAGGATTAGGGTACGTGTTAGGTTTAGGGTAGCGGTTAGCGTTAGGGTACGCGTTAGGGTTAGGGTAGTTATTAAACCTATCCCACTCTCTAGTTACCCCTTAGCACGTAAAGGAACATTATTTGGTGGTCCAGCCATGGAGAAGTGTTTAGACACTAGGATAAGATAAGGAACACACCCATTATAAAGAAATCACATTAGGATTCTCTTTTTAAGCTGTTCTTTAAAACACTAGTGCTTAGGAAATCTGTTGGAGGCAGAAGCAGTCAAGGGTAGCCTAGGGTTAGGGTTAGGCTTAGGGTTAGGCTTAGGGTACGGCTTAGGGTACGGGTTCGGGGAGGGCTTCGGGTTCGGCGTAGGGTATGGGTTAGGGTTAGGGTTAGGGTTAGTGTTAGGGTTAGGGCTCGGTTTAGGGTACGGGTTAGGATTAGGGTACGTGTTAGGTTTAGGGTAGCGGTTAGCGTTAGGGTACGCGTTAGGGTTAGGGTAGTTATTAAACCTATCCCACTCTCTAGTTACCCCTTAGCACGTAAAGGAATATTATTTGGGGGTCCAGCCATGGAGAAGAGTTTAGACACTAGGATAAGATAAGGAACACACCCATTATAAAGAAATCACATTTTGATTATCTTTTTAAGCTGTTCCTTAAAACACTAGTGCTTAGGAAATCTGTTGGAGGCAGAAGCAGTCAAGGGTAGCCTAGGGTTAGGGTTAGGCTTAGGGTTAGGCTTAGGGTACGGCTTAGGGTACGGGTTCGGGGAGGGCTTCGGGTACGGCGTAGGGTATGGGTTAGGGTTAGGGTTAGGGTTAGTGTTAGGGTTAGGGCTCGGTTTAGGGTACGGGTTAGGATTAGGGTACGTGTTAGGGTTAGGGTAGGGGTTAGCGTTAGGGTACGCGTTAGGGTTAGGGTAGTGATTAAACCTATCCCACTCTCTAGATACCCCTTAGCACATAAAGGAATATTATTTGGGGGTCCAGCCATGGAGAAGAGTTTAGACACTAGGATCAGATAAGGAACACACCCATTATAAAGAAATCACATTAGGATTCTCTTTTTAAGCTGTTCCTTAAAACTCTAGTGCTTAGGAAATATATTGGAGGCAGAAGCAGTCAAGGGTAGCCTAGGGTTAGGGTTAGGCTTAGGGTTAGGCTTAGGGTACGGCTTAGGGTACGGGTTCGGGGAGGGTTTCTGGTACGGCGTAGGGTATGGGTTAGGGTTAGGGTTAGGGTTAGTGTTAGGGTTAGGGCTCGGTTTAGGGTACGGGTTAGGATTAGGGTACGTGTTAGGGTTATGGTAGGGGTTAGGGTTAGGGTACGCGTTAGGGTTAGGGTAGTTATTAAACCTATCCCACTCTCTAGTTACCCCTTAGCACGTAAAGGAATATTATTTGGGTGTCCAGCCATGGAGAAGAGTTTAGACACTAAGATAATATAAGGAACACACACATTATAAAGAAATCACATTAGGATTCTCTTTTTAAGCTGTTCCTTAAAACACTAGTGCTTAGGAAATCTATTGGAGGCAGAAGCAGTCAAGGGTAGCCTAGGGTTAGGGTTAGGCTTAGGGTTAGGCCTAGGGTACGGCTTAGGGTACGGGTTCGGGGAGGGCTTCGGGTCCGGCGTAGGGTATGGTTTAGGGTTAGGGTTAGGGTTAGTGTTAGGGTTAGGGCTCGGTTTAGGTTACGGGTTAGGATTAGGGTACGTGTTAGGGTTAGGGTAGGGGTTAGCGTTAGGGTACGCGTTAGGGTTAGGGTAGTTATTAAACCTATCCCACTCTCTAGTTACCCCTTAGCACGTAAAGGAATATTATTTGGGGGTCCAGCCATGGAGAAGTGTTTAGACACTAGGATAAGATAAGGAACACACCCATTATAAAGAAATCACATTAGGATTCTCTTTTTAAGCTGTTCCTTAAAACACTAGTGCTTAGGAAATCTATTGGAGGCAGAAGCAGTCAAGGGTAGCCTAGGGTTAGGGTTAGGCTTAGGGTTAGGCTTAGGGTACGGCTTAGGGTACAGGTTCGGGGAGGGCTTCGGGTACGGCGTAGGGTATGGGTTAGGGTTAGGGTTAGGGTTAGTGTTAGGGTTAGGGCTCGGTTTAGGGTACGGGTTAGGATTAGGGTACGTGTTAGGGTTAGGTTAGGGGTTAGGGTTAGGGTACGCGTTAGGGTTAGGGTAGTTATTAAACCTATCCCACTCTCTAGATACCTCTTAGCACGTAAAGGAATATTATTTGGGGGTCCAGCCATGGAGAAGAGTTTAGACACTAAGATAATATAAGGAACACACACATTATAAAGAAATCACATTAGGATTCTCTTTTTAAGCTGTTCCTTAAAACACTAGTGCTTAGGAAATCTATTGGAGGCAGAAGCAGTCAAGGGTAGCCTAGGGTTAGGATTAGGCTTAGGGGTAGGCTTAGGGTACGGCTTAGGGTACGGGTTCGGGGAGGGCTTCGGGTACGGCGTAGGGTATGGGTTAGGGTTAGGGTTAGGGTTAGTGTTAGGGTTAGGACTCGATTTAGGGTACGGGTTAAGATTAGGGTACGTGTTAGGGTTAGGTTAGGGGTTAGGGTTAGGGTACGCGTTAGGGTTAGGGTAGTTATTAAACCTATCCCACTCTCTAGATACCCCTTAGCACGTAAAGGAATATTATTTGGGGGTCCAGCCATGGAGAAGAGTTTAGACAGTAAGATAATATAAGGAACACACCCATTATAAAGAAATCACATTAGGATTCTCTTTTTAAGCTGTTCCTTAAAACACTAGTGCTTAGGAAATCTATTGGAGGCAGAAGCAGTCAAGGGTAGCCTAGGGTTAGGGTTAGGCTTAGGGGTAGGCTTAGGGTACGGCTTAGGGTACGGGTTCGGGGAGGGCTTCGGGTACGGCGTAGGGTATGGGTTAGGGTTAGGGTTAGGGTTAGTGTTAGGGTTAGGGCTCGGTTTAGGGTACGGGTTAGGATTAGGGTACGTGTTAGGTTTAGGGTAGCGGTTAGCGTTAGGGTACGCGTTAGGGTTAGGGTAGTTATTAAAACTATCCCACTCTCTAGTTACCCCTTAGCACGTAAAGGAACATTATTTGGGGGTCCAGCCATGGAGAAGAGTTTAGACACTAGGATCAGATAAGGAACACACCCATTATAAAGAAATCACATTAGGATTCTCTTTTTAAGCTGTTCCTTAAAACTCTAGTGCTTAGGAAATATATTGGAGGCAGAAGCAGTCAAGGGTAGCCTAGGGTTAGGGTTAGGCTTAGGGTTAGGCTTAGGGTACGGCTTAGGGTACGTGTTCAGGGAGGGCTTCGGGTAGGGCGTAGGGTATAGGTTAGGGTTAGGCTTAGTGTTAGGGTTAGGGCTCGGTTTAGGGTACGGGTTAGGATTAGGGTACATGTTAGGGTTAGGGTAGTGGTTAGGGTTAGAGTACGCGTTAGGGTTAGGGTAGTTATTAAACCTATCCCACTCTCTAGATACCCCTTAGCACGTAAAGGAATATTATTAGGGGGTCCAGCCATGGAGAAGAATTTAGACACTAAGATAATATAAGAAACACCCACATTATAAAGAAATCACATTAGGATTCTCTTTTTAAGCTGTTCCTTAAAACACTAGTGCTTAAGAAATCTATTGGAGGCAGAAGCAGTCAAGGGTAGCCTAGGGTTAGGGTTAGGCTTACGGTTAGGCTTAGGGTACGGCTTAGGGTACGTGTTCGGGGAGGGCTTCGGGTACGGCGTAGGGTATGGGTTAGGGTTAGGCTTAGTGTTAGGGTTAGGGCTCGGTTTAGGGTACGGGTTAGGATTAGGGTACATGTTAGGGTTAGGGTAGGGGTTAGGGTTAGGGTACACGTTACGGTTAGGGTAGTTATTAAACCTATCCCACTCTCTAGATACCCCTTAGCACGTAAAGGAATATTATTTGGGGGTCCAGCCATGGAGAAGAGTTTAGACACTAAGATAATATAAGGAACACACACATTATAAAGAAATAACATTAGGATTCTCTTTTTAAGCTCTTCCTTAAAACACTAGTGCTTAGGAAATCTATTGGAGGCAGAAGCAGTCAAGGGTAGCCTAGGGTTAGGGTTAGGCTTAGGGTTAGGCTTAAGGTACGGCTTAGGGTACGGGTTCGGGGAGGGCTTCGGGTACGGCATAGGGTATGGGTTAGGGTTAGGGTTAGGGTTAGTGTTAGGGTTAGGGCTCGGTTTAGGGTACGGGTTAGGATTAGGGTACGTGTTAGGGTTAGGGTAGGGGTTAGCGTTAGGGTACGCGTTAGGGTTAGGTTAGTGATTAAACCTATCCCACTGTCTAGATACCCCTTAGCACATAAAGAAATATTATTTGGGGGTCCAGCCATGGAGAAGAGTTTAGACACTAGGATAAGATAAGGAACACACCCATTATAAAGAAATCACATTAGGATTCTCTTTTTAAGCTGTTCCTTAAAACACTAGTGCTTAGGAAATCTATTGGAGGCAGAAGCAGTCAAGGGTAGCCTAGGGTTAGGGTTAGGCTTAGGGTTAGGCTTAGGGTACGGCTTAGGGTACGGGTTCGGGGAGGGCTTCGGGTACAGCATAGGGTATGGTTTAGGGTTAGGGTTAGGGTTAGTGTTAGGGTTAGGGCTCGGTTTAGGGTACGGGTTAGGATTAGGGTACGTGTTAGGTTTAGGGTAGCAGTTAGCGTTAGGGTACGCGTTAGGGTTAGGGTAGTTATTAAACCTAACCCACTCTCTAGTTACCCCTTAGCACGTAAAGGAACATTATTTGCTGGTCCAGCCATGGAGAAGAGTTTAGACACTAGGATAAGATAAGGAACACACCCATTATAAAGAAATCACATTAGGATTCTCTTTTTAAGCTGTTCCTTAAAACACTAGTGCTTAGGAAATCTGTTGGAGGCAGAAGCAGTCAAGGGTAGCCTCGGGTTAGGGTTAGGCTTAGGGTTAGGCTTAGGGTACGGCTTAGGGTACGGGTTCGGGGAGGGCTTCGGGTACGGCGTAGGGTATGGGTTAGGGTTAGGGTTAGGGTTAGTGTTAGGGATAGGGCTCGGTTTAGGGTACGGGTTAGGATTAGGGTACGTGTTAGGGTTAGGGTAGGGGTTAGGGTTAGGGTACGCGTTAGGGTTAGGGTAGTTACTAAACATATCCCACTCTCTAGATACCCCTTAGCATGTAAAGGAATATTATTTGGGGGTCCAGCCATGGAGAAGAGTTTAGACACTAGGATCAGATAAGGAACACACCCATTATAAAGAAATCACATTAGGATTCTCTTTTTAAGCTGTTCCTTAAAACTCTAGTGCTTAGGAAATATATTGGAGGCAGAAGCAGTCAAGGGTAGCCTAGGGTTAGGGTTAGGCTTAGGGTTAGGCTTAGGGTACGGCTTAGGGTACGGGTTCGGGGAGGGTTTCTGGTACGGCGTAGGGTATGGGTTAGGGTTAGGGTTAGGGTTAGTGTTAGGGTTAGGGCTCGGTTTAGGGTACGGGTTAGGATTAGGGTACGTGTTAGGGTTATGGTAGGGGTTAGGGTTAGGGTACGCGTTAGGGTTAGGGTAGTTATTAAACCTATCCCACTCTCTAGATACCCCTTAGCACGTAAAGGAATATTATTTGGGGGTCCAGCCATGGAGAAGAGTTTAGACACTAAGATAATATAAGGAACACACACATTATAAAGAAATCACATTAGGATTCTCTTTTTAAGCTGTTCCTTAAAACACTAGTGCTTAGGAAATCTATTGGAGGCAGAAGCAGTCAAGGGTAGCCTAGGGTTAGGGTTAGGCTTAGGGTTAGGCTTAGGGTACGGCTTAGGGTACGGGTTCGGGGAGGGCTTCGGGTACAGCGTAGGGTATGGGTTAGTGTTAGGGTTAGGGTTAGTGTTAGGGTTAGGGCTCGGTTTAGGTTACGGGTTAGGATTAGGGTACGTGTTAGGGTTAGGGTAGGGGTTAGCGTTAGGGTACGTGTTAGGGTTAGGGTAGTTATTAAACCTATCCCACTCTCTAGTTACCCCTTAGCACGTAAAGGAATATTATTTGGGGGTCCAGCCATGGAGAAGTGTTTAGACACTAGGATAAGATAAGGAACACACCCATTATAAAGAAATCACATTAGGATTCTCTTTTTAAGCTGTTCCTTAAAACACTAGTGCTTAGGAAATCTATTGGAGGCAGAAGCAGTCAAGGGTAGCCTAGGGTTAGGGTTAGGCTTAGGGTTAGGCTTAGGGTACGGCTTAGGGTACGGGTTCGGGGAGGGCTTCGGGTACGGCGTAGGGTATGGGTTAGGGTTAGGGTTAGGGTTAGTGTTAGGGTTAGGGCTCGGTTTAGGGTACGGGTTAGGATTAGGGTACGTGTTAGGTTTAGGGTAGCGGTTAGCGTTAGGGTACGCGTTAGGGTTAGGGTAGTTATTAAACCTATCCCACTCTCTAGTTACCCCTTAGCACGTAAAGGAATATTATTTGGGGGTCCAGCCATGGAGAAGAGTTTAGACACTAGGATAAGATAAGGAACACACCCATTATAAAGAAATCACATTAGGATTCTCTTTTTAAGCTGTTCCTTAAAACACTAGTGCTTAGGAAATCTATTGGAGGCAGAAGCAGTCAAGGGTAGCCTAGGGTTAGGGTTAGGCTTAGGAGTAGGCTTAGGGTACGGCTTAGGGTACGGGTTCGGGGAGGGCTTCGGGTACGGCGTAGGGTATGGGTTAGGGTTAGGGTTAGGGTTAGTGTTAGGGTTAGGACTCGATTTAGGGTACGGGTTAGGATTAGGGTACGTGTTAGGGTTAGGTTAGGGGTTAGGGTTAGGGTACGCGTTAGGGTTAGGGTAGTTATTAAACCTATCCCACTCTCTAGATACCCCTTAGCACGTAAAGGAATATTATTTGGGGGTCCAACCATGGAGAAGAGTTTAGACACTAAGATAATATAAGGAACACACACATTATAAAGAAATCACATTAGGATTCTCTTTTTAAGCTGTTCCTTAAAACACTAGTGCTTAGGAAATCTATTGGAGGCAGAAGCAGTCAAGGGTAGCCTAGGGTTAGGGTTAGGCTTAGGGGTAGGCTTAGGGTACGGCTTAGGGTACGGGTTCGGGGAGGGCTTCGAGTACGGCGTAGGGTATGGGTTAGGGTTAGGGTTAGGGTTAGTGTTAGGGTTAGGGCTCGGTTTAGGGTACGGGTTAGGATTAGGGTACGTGTTAGGTTTAGGGTAGCGGTTAGCGTTAGGGTACGCGTTAGGGTTAGGGTAGTTATTAAACCTATCCCACTCTCTAGTTACCCCTTAGCACGTAAAGGAACATTATTTGGTGGTCCAGCCATGGAGAAGTGTTTAGACACTAGGATAAGATAAGGAACACACCCATTATAAAGAAATCACATTAGGATTCTCTTTTTAAGCTGTTCTTTAAAACACTAGTGCTTAGGAAATCTGTTGGAGGCAGAAGCAGTCAAGGGTAGCCTAGGGTTAGGGTTAGGCTTAGGGTTAGGCTTAGGGTACGGCTTAGGGTACGGGTTCGGGGAGGGCTTCGGGTTCGGCGTAGGGTATGGGTTAGGGTTAGGGTTAGGGTTAGTGTTAGGGTTAGGGCTCGGTTTAGGGTACGGGTTAGGATTAGGGTACGTGTTAGGTTTAGGGTAGCGGTTAGCGTTAGGGTACGCGTTAGGGTTAGGGTAGTTATTAAACCTATCCCACTCTCTAGTTACCCCTTAGCACGTAAAGGAATATTATTTGGGGGTCCAGCCATGGAGAAGAGTATAGACACTAGGATAAGATAAGGAACACTCCCATTATAAAGAAATCACATTAGGATTATCTTTTTAAGCTGTTCCTTAAAACACTAGTGCTTAGGAAATATATTGGAGGCAGAAGCAGTCAAGGGTAGCCTAGGGTTAGGGTTAGGCTTAGGGTTAGGCTTAGGGTACGGCTTAGGGTACGGGTTCGGGGAGGGTTTCTGGTACGGCGTAGGGTATGGGTTAGGGTTAGGGTTAGGGTTAGTGTTAGGGTTAGGGCTCGGTTTAGGGTACGGGTTAGGATTAGGGTACGTGTTAGGGTTATGGTAGGGGTTAGGGTTAGGGTACGCGTTAGGGTTAGGGTAGTTATTAAACCTATCCCACTCTCTAGTTACCCCTTAGCACGTAAAGGAATATTATTTGGGTGTCCAGCCATGGAGAAGAGTTTAGACACTAAGATAATATAAGGAACACACACATTATAAAGAAATCACATTAGGATTCTCTTTTTAAGCTGTTCCTTAAAACACTAGTGCTTAGGAAATCTATTGGAGGCAGAAGCAGTCAAGGGTAGCCTAGGGTTAGGGTTAGGCTTAGGGTTAAGCCTAGGGTACGGCTTAGGGTACGGGTTCGGGGAGGGCTTCGGGTACGGCGTAGGGTATGGTTTAGGGTTAGGGTTAGGGTTAGTGTTAGGGTTAGGGCTCGGTTTAGGTTACGGGTTAGGATTAGTGTACGTGTTAGGGTTAGGGTAGGGGTTAGCGTTAGGGTACGCGTTAGGGTTAGGGTAGTTATTAAACCTATCCCACTCTCTAGATACCCCTTAGCACGTAAAGGAATATTATTAGGGGTCCAGCCATGGAGAAGAGTTTAGACACTAAGATAATATAAGGAACACACACATTATAAAGAAATCACATTAGGATTCTCTTTTTAAGCTGTTCCTTAAAACACTAGTGCTTAGGAAATCTATTGGAGGCAGAAGCAGTCAAGGGTAGCCTAGGGTTAGTGTTAGGCTTAGGGTTAGGCTTAGGGTTAGGGTTGGGGGAGGGCTTCGGGTACGGCGTAGGGTATGGGTTAGGGTTAGGCTTAGTGTTAGGGTTAGGGCTCGGTTTAGGGTACGGGTTAGGATTAGGGTACATGTTAGGGTTAGGGTAGGGGTTAGGGTTAGGGTACACGTTACGGTTAGGGTAGTTATTAAACCTATCCCACTCTCTAGATACCCCTTAGCACGTAAAGGAATATTATTTGGGGGTGCAGCCATGGAGAAAAGTTTAGACACTAAGATAATATAAGGAACACACACATTATAAAGAAATAACATTAGGATTCTCTTTTTAAGCTCTTCCTTAAAACACTAGTGCTTAGGAAATCTATTGGAGGCAGAAGCAGTCAAGGGTAGCCTAGGGTTAGGGTTAGGCTTAGGGTTAGGCTTAAGGTACGGCTTAGGGTACGGGTTCGGGGAGGGCTTCGGGTACGGCATAGGGTATGGGTTAGGGTTAGGGTTAGGGTTAGTGTTAGGGTTAGGGCTCGGTTTAGGGTACGGGTTAGGATTAGGGTACGTGTTAGGGTTAGGGTAGGGGTTAGCGTTAGGGTACGCGTTAGGGTTAGGGTAGTGATTAAACCTATCCCACTCTCTAGATACCCCTTAGCACATAAAGGAATATTATTTGGGGGTCCAGCCATGGAGAAGAGTTTAGACACTAGGATCAGATAAGGAACACACCCATTATAAAGAAATCACATTAGGATTCTCTTTTTAAGCTGTTCCTTAAAACTCTAGTGCTTAGGAAATATATTGGAGGCAGAAGCAGTCAAGGGTAGCCTAGGGTTAGGGTTAGGCTTAGGGTTAGGCTTAGGGTACGGCTTAGGGTACGGGTTCGGGGAGGGTTTCTGGTACGGCGTAGGGTATGGGTTAGGGTTAGGGTTAGGGTTAGTGTTAGGGTTAGGGCTCGGTTTAGGGTACGGGTTAGGATTAGGGTACGTGTTAGGGTTATGGTAGGGGTTAGGGTTAGGGTACGCGTTAGGGTTAGGGTAGTTATTAAACCTATCCCACTCTCTAGTTACCCCTTAGCACGTAAAGGAATATTATTTGGGTGTCCAGCCATGGAGAAGAGTTTAGACACTAAGATAATATAAGGAACACACACATTATAAAGAAATCACATTAGGATTCTCTTTTTAAGCTGTTCCTTAAAACACTAGTGCTTAGGAAATCTATTGGAGGCAGAAGCAGTCAAGGGTAGCCTAGGGTTAGTGTTAGGCTTAGGGTTAGGCCTAGGGTACGGCTTAGGGTACGGGTTCGGGGAGGGCTTCGGGTACGGCGTAGGGTATGGTTTAGGGTTAGGGTTAGGGTTAGTGTTAGGGTTAGGGCTCGGTTTAGGTTACGGCTTAGGATTAGGGTACGTGTTAGGGTTAGGGTAGGGGTTAGCGTTAGGGTACGCGTTAGGGTTAGGGTAGTTATTAAACCTATCCCACTCTCTAGTTACCCCTTAGCACGTAAAGGAATATTATTTGGGTGTCCAGCCATGGAGAAGAGTTTAGACACTAAGATAATATAAGGAACACACACATTATAAAGAAATCACATTAGGATTCTCTTTTTAAGCTGTTCCTTAAAACACTAGTGCTTAGGAAATCTATTGGAGGCAGAAGCAGTCAAGGGTAGCCTAGGGTTAGGGTTAGGCTTAGGGTTAAGCCTAGGGTACGGCTTAGGGTACGGGTTCGGGGAGGGCTTCGGGTACGGCGTAGGGTATGGTTTAGGGTTAGGGTTAGGGTTAGTGTTAGGGTTAGGGCTCGGTTTAGGTTACGGGTTAGGATTAGTGTACGTGTTAGGGTTAGGGTAGGGGTTAGCGTTAGGGTACGCGTTAGGGTTAGGGTAGTTATTAAACCTATCCCACTCTCTAGATACCCCTTAGCACGTAAAGGAATATTATTAGGGGTCCAGCCATGGAGAAGAGTTTAGACACTAAGATAATATAAGGAACACACACATTATAAAGAAATCACATTAGGATTCTCTTTTTAAGCTGTTCCTTAAAACACTAGTGCTTAGGAAATCTATTGGAGGCAGAAGCAGTCAAGGGTAGCCTAGGGTTAGTGTTAGGCTTAGGGTTAGGCTTAGGGTTAGGGTTGGGGGAGGGCTTCGGGTACGGCGTAGGGTATGGGTTAGGGTTAGGCTTAGTGTTAGGGTTAGGGCTCGGTTTAGGGTACGGGTTAGGATTAGGGTACATGTTAGGGTTAGGGTAGGGGTTAGGGTTAGGGTACACGTTACGGTTAGGGTAGTTATTAAACCTATCCCACTCTCTAGATACCCCTTAGCACGTAAAGGAATATTATTTGGGGGTGCAGCCATGGAGAAGAGTTTAGACACTAAGATAATATAAGGAACACACACATTATAAAGAAATAACATTAGGATTCTCTTTTTAAGCTCTTCCTTAAAACACTAGTGCTTAGGAAATCTATTGGAGGCAGAAGCAGTCAAGGGTAGCCTAGGGTTAGGGTTAGGCTTAGGGTTAGGCTTAAGGTACGGCTTAGGGTACGGGTTCGGGGAGGGCTTCGGGTACGGCATAGGGTATGGGTTAGGGTTAGGGTTAGGGTTAGTGTTAGGGTTAGGGCTCGGTTTAGGGTACGGGTTAGGATTAGGGTACGTGTTAGGGTTAGGGTAGGGGTTAGCGTTAGGGTACGCGTTAGGGTTAGGGTAGTGATTAAACCTATCCCACTCTCTAGATACCCCTTAGCACATAAAGGAATATTATTTGGGGGTCCAGCCATGGAGAAGAGTTTAGACACTAGGATCAGATAAGGAACACACCCATTATAAAGAAATCACATTAGGATTCTCTTTTTAAGCTGTTCCTTAAAACTCTAGTGCTTAGGAAATATATTGGAGGCAGAAGCAGTCAAGGGTAGCCTAGGGTTAGGGTTAGGCTTAGGGTTAGGCTTAGGGTACG
This sequence comes from Balaenoptera physalus, assembly GCF_965194825.1. NCBI lineage: Eukaryota > Metazoa > Chordata > Mammalia > Artiodactyla > Balaenopteridae > Balaenoptera > Balaenoptera physalus. The sequence goes on along the minus strand of NW_028126452.1, from coordinate 1,117,548 downwards.
GCTTAGGGTACGGGTTCGGGGAGGGTTTCTGGTACGGCGTAGGGTATGGGTTAGGGTTAGGGTTAGGGTTAGTGTTAGGGTTAGGGCTCGGTTTAGGGTACGGGTTAGGATTAGGGTACGTGTTAGGGTTATGGTAGGGGTTAGGGTTAGGGTACGCGTTAGGGTTAGGGTAGTTATTAAACCTATCCCACTCTCTAGTTACCCCTTAGCACGTAAAGGAATATTATTTGGGTGTCCAGCCATGGAGAAGAGTTTAGACACTAAGATAATATAAGGAACACACACATTATAAAGAAATCACATTAGGATTCTCTTTTTAAGCTGTTCCTTAAAACACTAGTGCTTAGGAAATCTATTGGAGGCAGAAGCAGTCAAGGGTAGCCTAGGGTTAGTGTTAGGCTTAGGGTTAGGCCTAGGGTACGGCTTAGGGTACGGGTTCGGGGAGGGCTTCGGGTACGGCGTAGGGTATGGTTTAGGGTTAGGGTTAGGGTTAGTGTTAGGGTTAGGGCTCGGTTTAGGTTACGGCTTAGGATTAGGGTACGTGTTAGGGTTAGGGTAGGGGTTAGCGTTAGGGTACGCGTTAGGGTTAGGGTAGTTATTAAACCTATCCCACTCTCTAGTTACCCCTTAGCACGTAAAGGAATATTATTTGGGGGTCCAGCCATGGAGAAGTGTTTAGACACTAGGATAAGATAAGGAACACACCCATTATAAAGAAATCACATTAGGATTCTCTTTTTAAGCTGTTCCTTAAAACACTAGTGCTTAGGAAATCTATTGGAGGCAGAAGCAGTCAAGGGTAGCCTAGGGTTAGGGTTAGGCTTAGGGTTAGGCTTAGGGTACGGCTTAGGGTACAGGTTCGGGGAGGGCTTCGGGTACGGCGTAGGGTATGGGTTAGGGTTAGGGTTAGGGTTAGTGTTAGGGTTAGGACTCGATTTAGGGTACGGGTTAAGATTAGGGTACGTGTTAGGGTTAGGTTAGGGGTTAGGGTTAGGGTACGCGTTAGGGTTAGGGTAGTTATTAAACCTATCCCACTCTCTAGATACCCCTTAGCACGTAAAGGAATATTATTTGGGGGTCCAGCCATGGAGAAGAGTTTAGACACTAAGATAATATAAGGAACACACCCATTATAAAGAAATCACATTAGGATTCTCTTTTTAAGCTGTTCCTTAAAACACTAGTGCTTAGGAAATCTATTGGAGGCAGAAGCAGTCAAGGGTAGCCTAGGGTTAGGGTTAGGCTTAGGGGTAGGCTTAGGGTACGGCTTAGGGTACGGGTTCGGGGAGGGCTTCGGGTACGGCGTAGGGTATGGGTTAGGGTTAGGGTTAGGGTTAGTGTTAGGGTTAGGGCTCGGTTTAGGGTACGGGTTAGGATTAGGGTACCTGTTAGGTTTAGGGTAGCGGTTAGCGTTAGGGTACGCGTTAGGGTTAGGGTAGTTATTAAAACTATCCCACTCTCTAGTTACCCCTTAGCACGTAAAGGAACATTATTTGGGGGTCCAGCCATGGAGAAGAGTTTAGACACTAGGATCAGATAAGGAACACACCCATTATAAAGAAATCACATTAGGATTCTCTTTTTAAGCTGTTCCTTAAAACTCTAGTGCTTAGGAAATATATTGGAGGCAGAAGCAGTCAAGGGTAGCCTAGGGTTAGGGTTAGGCTTAGGGTTAGGCTTAGGGTACGGCTTAGGGTACGTGTTCAGGGAGGGCTTCGGGTAGGGCGTAGGGTATAGGTTAGGGTTAGGCTTAGTGTTAGGGTTAGGGCTCGGTTTAGGGTACGGGTTAGGATTAGGGTACATGTTAGGGTTAGGGTAGTGGTTAGGGTTAGAGTACGCGTTAGGGTTAGGGTAGTTATTAAACCTATCCCACTCTCTAGATACCCCTTAGCACGTAAAGGAATATTATTAGGGGGTCCAGCCATGGAGAAGAATTTAGACACTAAGATAATATAAGAAACACCCACATTATAAAGAAATCACATTAGGATTCTCTTTTTAAGCTGTTCCTTAAAACACTAGTGCTTAAGAAATCTATTGGAGGCAGAAGCAGTCAAGGGTAGCCTAGGGTTAGGGTTAGGCTTACGGTTAGGCTTAGGGTACGGCTTAGGGTACGTGTTCGGGGAGGGCTTCGGGTACGGCGTAGGGTATGGGTTAGGGTTAGGCTTAGTGTTAGGGTTAGGGCTCGGTTTAGGGTACGGGTTAGGATTAGGGTACATGTTAGGGTTTGGGTAGGGGTTAGGGTTAGGGTACACGTTACGGTTAGGGTAGTTATTAAACCTATCCCACTCTCTAGATACCCCTTAGCACGTAAAGGAATATTATTTGGGGGTCCAGCCATGGAGAAGAGTTTAGACACTAAGATAATATAAGGAACACACACATTATAAAGAAATAACATTAGGATTCTCTTTTTAAGCTCTTCCTTAAAACACTAGTGCTTAGGAAATCTATTGGAGGCAGAAGCAGTCAAGGGTAGCCTAGGGTTAGGGTTAGGCTTAGGGTTAGGCTTAAGGTACGGCTTAGGGTACGGGTTCGGGGAGGGCTTCGGGTACGGCATAGGGTATGGGTTAGGGTTAGGGTTAGGGTTAGTGTTAGGGTTAGGGCTCGGTTTAGGGTACGGGTTAGGATTAGGGTACGTGTTAGGGTTAGGGTAGGGGTTAGCGTTAGGGTACGCGTTAGGGTTAGGGTAGTGATTAAACCTATCCCACTCTCTAGATACCCCTTAGCACATAAAGGAATATTATTTGGGGGTCCAGCCATGGAGAAGAGTTTAGACACTAGGATAAGATAAGGAACACACCCATTATAAAGAAATCACATTAGGATTCTCTTTTTAAGCTGTTCCTTAAAACACTAGTGCTTAGGAAATCTATTGGAGGCAGAAGCAGTCAAGGGTAGCCTAGGGTTAGGGTTAGGCTTAGGGGTAGGCTTAGGGTACGGCTTAGGGTACGGGTTCGGGGAGGGCTTCGGGTACGGCGTAGGGTATGGGTTAGGGTTAGGGTTAGGGTTAGTGTTAGGGTTAGGGCTCGGTTTAGGGTACGGGTTAGGATTAGGGTACGTGTTAGGTTTAGGGTAGCGGTTAGCGTTAGGGTACGCGTTAGGGTTAGGGTAGTTATTAAAACTATCCCACTCTCTAGTTACCCCTTAGCACGTAAAGGAACATTATTTGGGGGTCCAGCCATGGAGAAGAGTTTAGACACTAGGATCAGATAAGGAACACACCCATTATAAAGAAATCACATTAGGATTCTCTTTTTAAGCTGTTCCTTAAAACTCTAGTGCTTAGGAAATATATTGGAGGCAGAAGCAGTCAAGGGTAGCCTAGGGTTAGGGTTAGGCTTAGGGTTAGGCTTAGGGCTCGGTTTAGGGTACGGGTTAGGATTAGGGTACATGTTAGGGTTAGGGTAGTGGTTAGGGTTAGAGTACGCGTTAGGGTTAGGGTAGTTATTAAACCTATCCCACTCTCTAGATACCCCTTAGCACGTAAAGGAATATTATTAGGGGGTCCAGCCATGGAGAAGAATTTAGACACTAAGATAATATAAGAAACACCCACATTATAAAGAAATCACATTAGGATTATCTTTTTAAGCTGTTCCTTAAAACACTAGTGCTTAAGAAATCTATTGGAGGCAGAAGCAGTCAAGGGTAGCCTAGGGTTAGGGTTAGGCTTACGGTTAGGCTTAGGGTACGGCTTAGGGTACGTGTTCGGGGAGGGCTTCGGGTACGGCATAGGGTATGGGTTAGGGTTAGGCTTAGTGTTAGGGTTAGGGCTCGGTTTAGGGTACGGGTTAGGATTAGGGTACATGTTAGGGTTAGGGTAGGGGTTAGGTTTAGGGTACACGTTACGGTTAGGGTAGTTATTAAACCTATCCCACTCTCTAGATACCCCTTAGCACGTAAAGGAATATTATTTGGGGGTCCAGCCATGGAGAAGAGTTTAGACAATAAGATAATATAAGGAACACACACATTATAAAGAAATAACATTAGGATTCTCTTTTTAAGCTCTTCCTTAAAACACTAGTGCTTAGGAAATCTATTGGAGGCAGAAGCAGTCAAGGGTAGCCTAGGGTTAGGGTTAGGCTTAGGGTTAGGCTTAAGGTACGGCTTAGGGTACGGGTTCGGGGAGGGCTTCGGGTACGGCATAGGGTATGGGTTAGGGTTAGGGTTAGGGTTAGTGTTAGGGTTAGGGCTCGGTTTAGGGTACGGGTTAGGATTAGGGTACGTGTTAGGGTTAGGGTAGGGGTTAGCGTTAGGGTACGCGTTAGGGTTAGGGTAGTGATTAAACCTATCCCACTCTCTAGATACCCCTTAGCACATAAAGGAATATTATTTGGGGGTCCAGCCATGGAGAAGAGTTTAGACACTAGGATAAGATAAGGAACACACCCATTATAAAGAAATCACATTAGGATTCTCTTTTTAAGCTGTTCCTTAAAACACTAGTGCTTAGGAAATCTATTGGAGACAGAAGCAGTCAAGGGTAGCCTAGGGTTAGGGTTAGGCTTAGGGTTAGGCTTAGGGTACGGCTTAGGGTACGGGTTCGGGGAGGGCTTCGGGTACGGCATAGGGTATGGGTTAGGGTTAGGGTTAGGGTTAGTGTTAGGGTTAGGGCTCGGTTTAGGGTACGGGTTAGGATTAGGGTACGTGTTAGGTTTAGGGTAGCAGTTAGCGTTAGGGTACGCGTTAGGGTTAGGGTAGTTATTAAACCTAACCCACTCTCTAGTTACCCCTTAGCACGTAAAGGAACATTATTTGCTGGTCCAGCCATGGAGAAGAGTTTAGACACTAGGATAAGATAAGGAACACACCCATTATAAAGAAATCACATTAGGATTCTCTTTTTAAGCTGTTCCTTAAAACACTAGTGCTTAGGAAATCTGTTGGAGGCAGAAGCAGTCAAGGGTAGCCTCGGGTTAGGGTTAGGCTTAGGGTTAGGCTTAGGGTACGGCTTAGGGTACGGGTTCGGGGAGGGCTTCGGGTACGGCATAGGGTATGGGTTAGGGTTAGGGTTAGGGTTAGTGTTAGGGTTAGGGCTCGGTTTAGGGTACGGGTTAGGATTAGAGTACGTGTTAGGGTTAGGGTAGGGGTTAGGGTTAGGGTACGCGTTAGGGTTAGGGTAGTTACTAAACATATCCCACTCTCTAGATACCCCTTAGCACATAAAGGAATATTATTTGGGGGTCCAGCCATGGAGAAGAGTTTAGACACTAGGATCAGATAAGGAACACACCCATTATAAAGAAATCACATTAGGATTCTCTTTTTAAGCTGTTCCTTAAAACTCTAGTGCTTAGGAAATATATTGGAGGCAGAAGCAGTCAAGGGTAGCCTAGGGTTAGGGTTAGGCTTAGGGTACGGCTTAGGGTACGGCTTAGGGTACGGGTTCGGGGAGGGTTTCTGGTACGGCGTAGGGTATGGGTTAGGGTTAGGGTTAGGGTTAGTGTTAGGGTTAGGGCTCGGTTTAGGGTACGGGTTAGGATTAGGGTACGTGTTAGGGTTATGGTAGGGGTTAGGGTTAGGGTACGCGTTAGGGTTAGGGTAGTTATTAAACCTATCCCACTCTCTAGATACCCCTTAGCACATAAAGGAATATTATTTGGGGGTCCAGCCATGGAGAAGAGTTTAGACACTAAGATAATATAAGGAACACACACATTATAAAGAAATCACATTAGGATTCTCTTTTTAAGCTGTTCCTTAAAACACTAGTGCTTAGGAAATCTATTGGAGGCAGAAGCAGTCAAGGGTAGCCTAGGGTTAGGGTTAGGCTTAGGGTTAGGCTTAGGGTACGGCTTAGGGTACGGGTTCGGGGAGGGCTTCGGGTACAGCGTAGGGTATGGGTTAGTGTTAGGGTTAGGGTTAGTGTTAGGGTTAGGGCTCGGTTTAGGTTACGGGTTAGGATTAGGGTACGTGTTAGGGTTAGGGTAGGGGTTAGCGTTAGGGTACGTGTTAGGGTTAGGGTAGTTATTAAACCTATCCCACTCTCTAGTTACCCCTTAGCACGTAAAGGAATATTATTTGGGGGTCCAGCCATGGAGAAGTGTTTAGACACTAGGATAAGATAAGGAACACACCCATTATAAAGAAATCACATTAGGATTCTCTTTTTAAGCTGTTCCTTAAAACACTAGTGCTTAGGAAATCTATTGGAGGCAGAAGCAGTCAAGGGTAGCCTAGGGTTAGGGTTAGGCTTAGGGTTAGGCTTAGGGTACGGCTTAGGGTACGGGTTCGGGGAGGGCTTCGGGTACGGCGTAGGGTATGGGTTAGGGTTAGGGTTAGGGTTAGTGTTAGGGTTAGGGCTCGGTTTAGGGTACGGGTTAGGATTAGGGTACGTGTTAGGTTTAGGGTAGCGGTTAGCGTTAGGGTACGCGTTAGGGTTAGGGTAGTTATTAAACCTATCCCACTCTCTAGTTACCCCTTAGCACGTAAAGGAATATTATTTGGGGGTCCAGCCATGGAGAAGAGTTTAGACACTAGGATAAGATAAGGGACACACCCATTATAAAGAAATCACATTAGGATTCTCTTTTTAAGCTGTTCCTTAAAACACTAGTGCTTAGGAAATCTATTGGAGGCAGAAGCAGTCAAGGGTAGCCTAGGGTTAGGGTTAGGCTTAGGAGTAGGCTTAGGGTACGGCTTAGGGTACGGGTTCGGGGAGGGCTTCGGGTACGGCGTAGGGTATGGGTTAGGGTTAGGGTTAGGGTTAGTGTTAGGGTTAGGACTCGATTTAGGGTACGGGTTAGGATTAGGGTACGTGTTAGGGTTAGGTTAGGGGTTAGGGTTAGGGTACGCGTTAGGGTTAGGGTAGTTATTAAACCTATCCCACTCTCTAGATACCCCTTAGCACGTAAAGGAATATTATTTGGGGGTCCAGCCATGGAGAAGAGTTTAGACACTAAGATAATATAAGGAACACACACATTATAAAGAAATCACATTAGGATTCTCTTTTTAAGCTGTTCCTTAAAACACTAGTGCTTAGGAAATCTATTGGAGGCAGAAGCAGTCAAGGGTAGCCTAGGGTTAGGGTTAGGCTTAGGGGTAGGCTTAGGGTACGGCTTAGGGTACGGGTTCGGGGAGGGCTTCGAGTATGGCGTAGGGTATGGGTTAGGGTTAGGGTTAGGGTTAGTGTTAGGGTTAGGGCTCGGTTTAGGGTACGGGTTAGGATTAGGGTACGTGTTAGGTTTAGGGTAGCGGTTAGCGTTAGGGTACGCGTTAGGGTTAGGGTAGTTATTAAACCTATCCCACTCTCTAGTTACCCCTTAGCACGTAAAGGAACATTATTTGGTGGTCCAGCCATGGAGAAGTGTTTAGACACTAGGATAAGATAAGGAACACACCCATTATAAAGAAATCACATTAGGATTATCTTTTTAAGCTGTTCCTTAAAACACTAGTGCTTAGGAAATCTGTTGGAGGCAGAAGCAGTCAAGGGTAGCCTAGGGTTAGGGTTAGGCTTAGGGTTAGGCTTAGGGTACGGCTTAGGGTACGGGTTCGGGGAGGGCTTCGGGTACGGCGTAGGGTATGGGTTAGGGTTAGGGTTAGGGTTAGTGTTAGGGTTAGGGCTCGGTTTAGGGTTAGGGTTAGGGTTAGTGTACGTGTTAGGGTTAGGGTAGGGGTTAGCGTTAGGGTACGCGTTAGGGTTAGGGTAGTTATTAAAACTATCCCACTCTCTAGTTACCCCTTAGCACGTAAAGGAATATTATTTGGGGGTCAAGCCATGGAGAAGTGTTTAGACACTAGGATAAGATAAGGAACACACCCATTATAAAGAAATCACATTAGGATTCTCTTTTTAAGCTGTTCCTTAAAACACTAGTGCTTAGGAAATCTATTGGAGGCAGAAGCAGTCAAGGGTAGCCTAGGGTTAGGGTTAGGCTTAGGGTTAGGCTTAGGGTACGGCTTAGGGTACGGGTTAGGGGAGGGCTTCGGGTACGGCGTAGGGTATGGGTTAGGGTTAGGGTTAGGGTTAGTGTTAGGGTTAGGGCTCGGTTTAGGGTACGGTTTAGGATTAGGGTACGTGTTAGGGTTAGGTTAGGGGTTAGGGTTAGGGTACGCGTTAGGGTTAGGGTAGTTATTAAACCTATCCCACTCTCTAGATACCCCTTAGCACGTAAAGTAATATTATTTGGGGGTCCAGCCATGGAGAAGAGTTTAGACACTAAGATAATATAAGGAACACACACATTATAAAGAAATCACATTAGGATTCTCTTTTTAAGCTGTTCCTTAAAACACTAGTGCTTAGGAAATCTATTGGAGGCAGAAGCAGTCAAGGGTAGCCTAGGGTTAGTGTTAGGCTTAGGGTTAGGCTTAGGGTTAGGGTTCGGGGAGGGCTTCGGGTACGGCGTAGGGTATGGGTTAGGGTTAGGGTTATGGTTAGTGTTAGGGTTAGGGCTCGGTTTTGGGTATGGGTTAGGATTAGGGTACGTGTTAGGGTTAGGGTAGGGGTTAGGGTTAGGGTACGCGTTAGGGTTAGGGTAGTTATTAAACCTATCCCACTCTCTAGTTACCCCTTAGCACGTAAAGGAATATTATTTGGGGGTCCAGCCATGGAGAAGAGTTTAGACACTAGGATAAGATAAGGAACACACCCATTATAAAGAAATCACATTAGGATTCTCTTTTTAAGCTGTTCCTTAAAACACTAGTGCTTAGGAAATCTATTGGAGGCAGAAGCAGTCAAGGGTAGCCTAGGGTTAGGGTTAGGCTTAGGGTTAGGCTTAGGGTACGGGTTAGGGTACGGGTTCGGGGAGGGCTTCGGGTACGGCGTAGGGTATGGGTTAGGGTTAGCGTTAGGGTTAGTGTTAGGGTTAGGGCTCGGTTTAGGGTACGGGTTAGGATTAGGGTACGTGTTAGGGTTAGGTTAGGGGTTAGGGTTAGGGTACGCGTTAGGGTTAGGGTAGTTATTAAACCTATCCCACTCTCTAGATACCCCTTAGCACGTAAAGGAATATTATTTGGGGGTCAAGCCATGGAGAAGAGTTTAGACACTAAGATAATATAAGGAACACACACATTATAAAGAAATCACATTAGGATTCTCTTTTTAAGCTGTTCCTTAAAACACTAGTGCTTAGGAAATCTATTGGAGGCAGAAGCAGTCAAGGGTAGCCTAGGGTTAGGGTTAGGCTTAGGGGTAGGCTTAGGGTACGGCTTAGGGTACGGGTTCGGGGAGGGCTTCGGGTACGGCGTAGGGTATGTGTTAGGGTTAGGGTTAGGGTTAGTGTTAGGGTTAGGACTCGATTTAGGGTACGGGTTAGGATTAGGGTACGTGTTAGGGTTACGTTAGGGGTTAGGGTTAGGGTACGCGTTAGGGTTAGGGTAGTTATTAAACCTATCCCACTCTCTAGATAGCCCTTAGCACGTAAAGGAATATTATTTGGGGGTCCAGCCATGGAGAAGAGTTTAGACACTAAGATAATATAAGGAACACACACATTATAAAGAAATCACATTAGGATTCTCTTTTTAAGCTGTTCCTTAAAACACTAGTGCTTAGGAAATCTATTGGAGGCAGAAGCAGTCAAGGGTAGCCTAGGGTTAGGGTTAGGCTTAGGGGTAGGCTTAGGGTACGGCTTAGGGTACGGGTTCGGGGAGGGCTTCGGGTACGGCGTAGGGTATGGGTTAGGGTTAGGGTTAGGGTTAGTGTTAGGGTTAGGGCTCGGTTTAGGGTACGGGTTAGGATTAGGGTACGTGTTAGGTTTAGGGTAGCGGTTAGCGTTAGGGTACGCGTTAGGGTTAGGGTAGTTATTAAAACTATCCCACTCTCTAGTTACCCCTTAGCACGTAAAGGAACATTATTTGGTGGTCCAGCCATGGAGAAGTGTTTAGACACTAGGATAAGATAAGGAACACACCCATTATAAAGAAATCACATTAGGATTCTCTTTTTAAGCTGTTCTTTAAAACACTAGTGCTTAGGAAATCTGTTGGAGGCAGAAGTAGTCAAGGGTAGCCTAGGGTTAGGGTTAGGCTTAGGGTTAGGCTTAGGGTACGGCTTAGGGTACGGGTTCGGGGAGGGCTTCGGGTACGGCGTAGGGTATGGGTTAGGGTTAGGGTTAGGGTTAGTGTTAGGGTTAGGGCTCGGTTTAGGGTACGGGTTAGGATTAGGGTACGTGTTAGGGTTAGGGTAGGGGTTAGGGTTAGGGTACGCGTTAGGGTTAGGGTAGTTACTAAACATATCCCACTCTCTAGATACCCCTTAGCACGTAAAGGAATATTATTTGGGGGTCCAGCCATGGAGAAGAGTTTAGACACTAGGATCAGATAAGGAACACACCCATTATAAAGAAATCACATTAGGATTCTCTTTTTAAGCTGTTCCTTAAAACTCTAGTGCTTAGGAAATATATTGGAGGCAGAAGCAGTCAAGGGTAGCCTAGGGTTAGGGTTAGGCTTAGGGTTAGGCTTAGGGTATGGCTTAGGGTACGGTTTCGGGGAGGGTTTCTGGTACGGCGTAGGGTATGGGTTAGGGTTAGGGTTAGGGTTAGTGTTAGGGTTAGGGCTCGGTTTAGGGTACGGGTTAGGATTAGGGTACGTGTTAAGGTTATGGTAGGGGTTAGGGTTAGGGTACGCGTTAGGGTTAGGGTAGTTATTAAACCTATCCCACTCTCTAGATACCCCTTAGCACGTAAAGGAATATTATTTGCGGGTCCAGCCATGGAGAAGAGTTTAGACACTAAGATAATATAATGAACACACACATTATAAAGAAATCACATTAGGATTCTCTTTTTAAGCTGTTCCTTAAAACAGTAGTGCTTAGGAAATCTATTGGAGGCAAAAGCAGTCAAGGGTAGCCTAGGGTTAGGGTTAGGCTTAGGGTTAGGCTTAGGGTACGGCTTAGGGTACGGGTTCGGGGAGGGCTTCGGGTACGGCGTAGGGTATGGGTTAGGGTTAGGGTTAGGGTTAGTGTTAGGGTTAGGGCTCGGTTTAGGTTACGGGTTAGGATTAGTGTACGTGTTAGGGTTACGGTAGGGGTTAGCGTTAGGGTACGCGTTAGGGTTAGGGTAGTTATTAAACCTATCCCACTCTCTAGTTACCCCTTAGCACGTAAAGGAATATTATTTGGGGGTCCAGCCATGGAGAAGTGTTTAGACACTAGGATAAGATAAGGAACACACCCATTATAAAGAAATCACATTAGGATTCTCTTTTTAAGCTGTTCCTTAAAACACTAGTGCTTAGGAAATCTATTGGAGGCAGAAGCAGTCAAGGGTAGCCTAGGGTTAGGGTTAGGCTTAGGGTTAGGCTTAGGGTACGGCTTAGGGTACGGGTTCGGGGAGGGCTTCGGGTACGGCGTAGGGTATGGGTTAGGGTTAGGGTTAGGGTTAGTGTTAGGGTTAGGGCTCGGTTTAGGGTACGGGTTAGGATTAGGGTACGTGTTAGGTTTAGGGTAGCGGTTAGCGTTAGGGTACGCGTTAGGGTTAGGGTAGTTATTAAACCTATCCCACTCTCTAGTTACCCCTTAGCACGTAAAGGAATATTATTTGGGGGTCCAGCCATGGAGAAGAGTTTAGACACTAGGATAAGATAAGGAACACACCCATTATAAAGAAATCACATTAGGATTCTCTTTTTAAGCTGTTCCTTAAAACACTAGTGCTTAGGAAATCTGTTGGAGGCAGAAGCAGTCAAAGGTAGCCTAGGGTTAGGGTTAGGCTTAGGGTTAGGCTTAGGGTACGGCTTAGGGTACGTGTTCGGGGAGGGCTTCGGGTACGGCGTAGGGTATGGGATAGGGTTAGTGTTAGTGTTAGGGTTAGGGCTCGGTTTAGGGTACGGGTTAGGATTAGGGTACGTGTTAGGGTTAGGTTAGGGGTTAGGGTTAGGGTACGCGTTAGGGTTAGGGTAGTTATTAAACCTATCCCACTCTCTAGATACCCCTTAGCACGTAAAGTAATATTATTTGGGGGTCCAGCCATGGAGAAGAGTTTAGACACGAAGATAATATAAGGAACACACACCTTATAAAGAAATCACATTAGGATTCTCTTTTTAAGCTGTTCCTTAAAACACTAGTGCTTAGGAAATCTGTTGGAGGCAGAAGCAGTCAAGGGTAGCCTAGGGTTAGGGTTAGGCTTAGGGTTAGGCTTAGGGTACGGCTTAGGGTATGTGTTCGGGGAGGGCTTCGGGTACGGCGTAGGGTATGGGTTAGGGTTAGGGTTAGGGTTAGTTTTAGGGTTAGGGCTCGGTTTAGGGTTAGGGTTAGGGTTAGTGTACGTGTTAGGGTTAGGGTAGGGGTTAGCGTAGGGTACGCGTTAGGATTAGGGTAGTTATTAAAACTATCCCACTCTCTAGTTACCCCTTAGCACGTAAAGGAATATTATTTGGGGGTCCAGCCATGGAGAAGTGTTTAGACACTAGGATAAGATAAGGAACACACCCATTATAAAGAAATCACATTAGGATTCTCTTTTTAAGCTGTTCCTTAAAACACTAGTGCTTAGGAAATCTATTGGAGCCAGAAGCAGTCAAGGGTAGCCTAGGGTTTGGGTTAGGCTTACGGTTAGGCTTAGGGTACGGCTTAGGGTACGTGTTCGGGGAGGGCTTCGGGTACGGCGTAGGGTATAGGTTAGGGTTAGGCTTAGTGTTAGGGTTAGGGCTCGGTTTAGGGTACGGTTTAGGATTAGGGTACATGTTAGGGTTAGGGTAGGGGTTAGGGTTAGGGTACACGTTACGGTTAGGGTAGTTATTAAACCTATCCCACTCTCTAGATACCCCTTAGCACGTAAAGGAATATTATTTGGGGGTCCTGCCATGGAGAAGAGTTTAGACACTAAGATAATATAAGGAACACACACATTATAAAGAAATCACATTAGGATTCTCTTTTTAAGCTGTTCCTTAAAACACTAGTGCTTAGGAAATCTATTGGAGGCAGAAGCAGTCAAGGGTAGCCTAGGGTTATGGTTAGGCTTAGGGTTAGGCTTAGGGTACGGCTTAGGGTACGGGTTCGGGGAGGGCTTCGGGTACGGCGTAGGGTATGGGTTAGGGTTAGGGTTAGGGTTAGTGTTAGGGTTAGGGCTCGGTTTAGGGTACGGGTTAGGATTAGGGTACGTGTTAGGGTTACGGTAGCGGTTAGCGTTAGGGTACGCGTTAGGGTTAGGGTAGTTATTAAACCTATCCCACTCTCTAGTTACCCCTTAGCACGTAAAGGAATATTATTTGGGGGTCCAGCCATGGAGAAGAGTTTAGACACTAGGATAAGATAAGGAACACACCCATTATAAAGAAATCACATTAGGATTCTCTTTTTAAGCTGTTCCTTAAAACACTAGTGCTTAGGAAATATATTGGAGCCAGAAGCAGTCAAGGGTAACCTAGGGTTAGGGTTAGGCTTAGGGTTAGGCTTAGGGTACGGCTTAGGGTACGGGTTCGGGGAGGGTTTCGGGTACGGCGTAGGGTATGGGTTAGGGTTAGGGTTAGGGTTAGTGTTAGGGTTAGGGCTCGGTTTAGGGTACGGGTTAGGATTAGGGTACGTGTTAGGGTTAGGGTAGGGGTTAGGGTTAGGGTACGCGTTAGGGTTAGGGTAGTTATTAAACCTATCCCACTCTCTAGATACCCCTTAGCACGTAAAGGAATACTATTTGGGGGTCCAGCCATGGAGAAGAGTTTAGACACTAAGATAATATAAGGAACACACACATTATAAAGAAATCACATTAGGATTCTCTTTTTAAGCTGTTCCTTAAAACACTACTGCTTAGGAAATCTATTGGAGGCAGAAGCAGTCAAGGGTAGCCTAGGGTTAGGGTTAGGCTTAGGGTTAGGCTTAGGGTACGGCTTAGGGTACGGGTTCGGGGAGGGCTTCGGGTACGGCGTAGGGTATGGGTTAGGGTTAGGGTTAGGGTTAGTGTTAGTGTTAGGGCTCGGTTTAGGGTACGGGTTAGGATTAGGGTACGTGTTAGGGTTAGGGTAGGGGTTAGGGTTAGAGTACACGTTAGGGTTAGGGTAGTTATTAAACCTATCCCACTCTCTAGATACCGCTTAGCACGTAAAGGAATATTATTAGGGGGTCCAGCCATGGAGAAGAATTTAGACACTAAGATAATATAAGAAACACACACATTATAAAGAAATCACATTAGGATTCTCTTTTTAAGCTGTTCCTTAAAACACTAGTGCTTAAGAAATCTATTGGAGGCAGAAGCAGTCAAGGGTAGCCTAGGGTTAGGGTTAGGCTTACGGTTAGGCTTAGGGTACGGATTAGGGTACGTGTTCGGGGAGGGCTTCGGGTACGGCGTAGGGTATGGGTTAGGGTTAGGCTTAGTGTTAGGGTTAGGGCTCGGTTTAGGGTACGGGTTAGGATTAGGGTACATGTTAGGGTTAGGGTAGGGGTTAGGGTTAGGGTACACGTTACGGTTAGGGTAGTTATTAAACCTATCCCACTCTCTAGATACCCCTTAGCACGTAAACTAATATTATTTGGGGGTCCAGCCATGGAGAAGAGTTTAGACACTAAGATAATATAAGGAACACACACATTATAAAAAAATCACATTAGGATTCTCTTTTTAAGCTCTTCCTTAAAACACTAGTGCTTAGGAAATCTATTGGAGGCAGAAGCAGTCAAGGGTAGCCTAGGGTTATGGTTAGGCTTAGGGTTAGGCTTAGGGTACGGCTTAGGGTACGGGTTCGGGGAGGGCTTCGGGTACGGCGTAGGGTATGGGTTAGGGTTAGGGTTAGGGTTAGTGTTAGGGTTAGGGCTCGGTTTAGGGTACGGGTTAGGATTAGTGTACGTGTTAGGGTTAGGGTAGCGGTTAGCGTTAGGGTACGCGTTAGGGTTAGGGTAGTTATTAAACCTATCCCACTCTCTAGTTACCCCTTAGCACGTAAAAGAATATTATTTGGGGGTCCAGCCATGGAGAAGAGTTTAGACACTAGGATAAGATAAGGAACACACCCATTATAAAGAAATCACATTAGGATTCTCTTTTTAAGCTGTTCCTTAAAACACTAGTGCTTAGGAAATATATTGGAGGCAGAAGCATTCAAGGGTAACCTAGGGTTAGGGTTAGGCTTAGGGTTAGGCTTAGGGTACGGCTTAGGGTACGGGTTCGGGGAGGGTTTCGGGTACGGCGTAGGGTATGGGTTAGGGTTAGGGTTAGGGTTAGTGTTAGGGTTAGGGCTCGGTTTAGGGTACGGGTTAGGATTAGGGTACGTGTTAGGGTTAGGGTAGGGGTTAGGGTTAGGGTACGCGTTAGGGTTAGGGTAGTTATTAAACCTATCCCACTCTCTAGATACCCCTTAGCACGTAAAGGAATATTATTTGGGGGTCCAGCCATGGAGAAGAGTTTAGACACTAAGATAATATAAGGAACACACACATTATAAAGAAATCACATTAGGATTCTCTTTTTAAGCTGTTCCTTAAAACACTACTGCTTAGGAAATCTATTGGAGGCAGAAGCAGTCAAGGGTAGCCTAGGGTTAGGGTTAGGCTTAGGGTTAGGCTTAGGGTACGGCTTAGGGTACGGGTTCGGGGAGGGCTTCGGGTACGGCGTAGGGTATGGGTTAGGGTTAGGGTTAGGGTTAGTGTTAGTGTTAGGGCTCGGTTTAGGGTACGGGTTAGGATTAGGGTACGTGTTAGGGTTACGGTAGGGGTTAGGGTTAGAGTACGCGTTAGGGTTAGGGTAGTTATTAAACCTATCCCACTCTCTAGATACCGCTTAGCACGTAAAGGAATATTATTAGGGGGTCCAGCCATGGAGAAGAATTTAGACACTAAGATAATATAAGAAACACACACATTATAAAGAAATCACATTAGGATTCTCTTTTTAAGCTGTTCCTTAAAACACTAGTGCTTAAGAAATCTATTGGAGGCAGAAGCAGTCAAGGGTAGCCTAGGGTTAGGGTTAGGCTTAGGGTTAGGCTTAAGGTACGGTTTAGGGTACGGGTTCGGGGAGGGCTTCGGGTACGGCATAGGGTATGGGTTAGGGTTACGGTTAGGGTTAGTGTTAGGGTTAGGGCTCGGTTTAGGGTACGGGTTAGGATTAGGGTACGTGTTAGGGTTAGGGTAGGGGTTAGGGTTAGGGTACGCGTTAGGGTTAGGGTAGTTATTAAACATATCCCACTCTCTAGATACCCCTTAGCACGTAAAGGAATATTATTTGGGGGTCCAGCCATGGAGAAGAGTTTAGACACTAGGATCAGATAAGGAACACACCCATTATAAAGAAATCACATTTGGATTCTCTTTTTAAGCTGTTCCTTTAAACTCTAGTGCTTAGGAAATATATTGGAGGCAGAAGCAGTCAAGGGTAGCCTAGGGTTAGGGTTAGGCTTAGGGTTAGGCTTAGGGTACGGCTTAGGGTACGGGTTCGGGGAGGGTTTCTGGTACGGCGTAGGGTATGGGTTAGGGTTAGGGTTAGGGTTAGTGTTAGGGTTAGGGCTCGGTTTAGGGTACGGGTTAGGATTAGGGTACGTGTTAGGGTTATGGTAGGGGTTAGGGTTAGGGTACGCGTTAGGGTTAGGGTAGTTATTAAACCTATCCCACTCTCTAGATACCCCTTAGCACGTAAAGGAATATTATTTGGGGGTCCAGCCATGGAGAAGAGTTTAGACACTAAGATAATATAAGGAACACACACATTATAAAGAAATCACATTAGGATTCTCTTTTTAAGCTGTTCCTTAAAACACTACTGCTTAGGAAATCTATTGGAGGCAGAAGCAGTCAAGGGTAGCCTAGGGTTAGGGTTAGGCTTAGGGTTAGGCTTAGGGTACGGCTTAGGGTACGGGTTCGGGGAGGGCTTCGGGTACGGTGTAGGGTATGGGTTAGTGTTAGGGTTAGGGTTAGTGTTAGGGTTAGGGCTCGGTTTAGGGTACGGGTTAGGATTAGGGTACGTGTTAGGGTTAGGGTAGGGGTTAGGGTTAGGGTACGCGTTAGGGTTAGGGTAGTTATTAAACCTATCCCACTCTCTAGATACCCCTTAGCACGTAAAGGAATATTATTTGGGGGTCCAGCCATGGAGAAGAGTTTAGACACTAAGATAATATAAGGAACACACACATTATAAAGAAAGCACATTAGGATTCTCTTTTTAAGCTGTTCCTTAAAACACTAGTGCTTAGGAAATCTATTGGAGGCAGAAGCAGTCAAGGGTAGCCTAGGGTTAGGGTTAGGCTTAGGGTTAGGCTTAGGGTACGGATTCGGGGAAGGCTTCGGGTACGGCGTAGGGTATGGGTTAGGGTTAGGGTTAGGGTTAGTGTTAGGGTTAGGGCTCGGTTTAGGGTACGGGTTAGGATTAGGGTACGTGTTAGGGTTAGGGTAGGGGTTAGCGTTAGGGTACGCGTTAGGGTTAGGGTAGTTATTAAACCTATCCCACTCTGTAGTTACCCCTTAGCACGTAAAGGAATATTATTTGGGGATCCAGCCATGGAGAAGAGTTTAGACACTAGGATAAGATAAGGAACACACCCATTATAAAGAAATCACATTAGGATTCTCTTTTTAAGCTGTTCCTTAAAACACTAGTGCTTAGGAAATCTATTGGAGGCAGAAGCAGTCAAGGGTAGCCTAGGGTTAGGGTTAGGCTTAGGGTTAGGCTTAGGGTAAGGCTTAGGGTACGGGTTTGTGGAGGGCTTCGGGTACGGTGTAGGGTATGGGTTAGTGTTAGGGTTAGGGTTAGTGTTAGGGTTAGGGCTCGGTTTAGGGTACGGGTTAGGATTAGGGTACGTGTTAGGGTTAGGGTAGGGGTTAGGGTTAGGGTACGCGTTAGGGTTAGGGTAGTTATTAAACCTAACCCACTCTCTAGATACCCCGTAGCACGTAAAGGAATATTATTTGGGAGTCCAGCCATGGAGAAGAGTTTAGACACTAAGATAATATAAGGAACACACCCATTATAAAGAAATCACATTAGGATTCTCTTTTTAAGCTGTTCCTTAAAACACTAGTGCTTAGGAAATCTATTGGAGGCAGAAGCAGTCAAGGGTAGCCTAGGGTTAGGGTTAGGCTTAGGGTTAGGCTTAGGGTACGGCTTAGGGTACGGATTCGGGGAGGGCTTCGGGTACGACGTAGGGTATGGGTTAGGGTTAGGGTTAGGGTTAGGGTTAGTGTTAGGGTTAGGGCTCGGTTTAGGGTACGGGTTAGGATTAGGGTACGTGTTAGGGTTAGGTTAGGGGTTAGCGTTAGGGTACGCGTTAGGGTTAGGGTAGTTATTAAACCTATCCCACTCTCTAGTTACCCCTTAGCACGGAAAGGAATATTATTTGGGGGTCCAGCCATGGAGAAGAGTTTAGACACTAGGATAAGATAAGGAACACACCCATTATAAAGAAATCACATTAGGATTCTCTTTTTAAGCTGTTCCTTAAAACACTAGTGCTTAGGAAATCTATTGGAGGCAGAAGCAGTCAAGGGTAGCCTAGGGTTAGGGTTAGGCTTAGGGTACGGCTTAGGGTACGGCTTAGGGTACGGGTTCGGGGAGGGCTTCGGGTACGGCGTAGGGTATGGGTTAGGGTTAGGGTTAGGGTTAGTGTTAGGGTTAGGGCTCGGTTTAGGGTACGGGTTAGGATTAGGGTACGTGTTAGGGTTAGGGTAGGGGTTAGGGTTAGAGTACGCGTTAGGGTTAGGGTAGTTATTAAACCTATCCCACTCTCTAGATACCCCTTAGCACGTAAAGGAATATTATTAGGGGGTCCAGCCATGGAGAAGAATTTAGACACTAAGATAATATAAGAAACACACCCATTATAAAGAAATCACATTAGGATTCTCTTTTTAAGCTGTTCCTTAAAACACTAGTGCTTAGGAAATCTATTGGAGGCAGAAGCAGTCAAGGGTAGCCTAGGGTTTGTGTTAGGCTTACAGTTAGGCTTAGGGTACGGCTTAGGGTACGTGTTCGGGGAGGGCTTCGGGTACGGCGTAGGGTATAGGTTAGGGTTAGGCTTAGTGTTAGGGTTAGGGCTCGGTTTAGGGTACGGTTTAGGATTAGGGTACATGTTAGGGTTAGGGTAGGGGTTAGGGTTAGGGTACACGTTACGGTTAGGGTAGTTATTAAACCGATCCCACTCTCTAGATACCCCTTAGCACGTAAAGGAATATTATTTGGGTGTCCAGCCATGGAGAAGAGTTTAGACACTAAGATAATATAAGGAACACACCCATTATAAAGAAATCACATTAGGATTCTCTTTTTAAGCTGTTCCTTAAAACACTAGTGCTTAGGAAATCTATTGGAGGCAGAAGCAGTCAAGGGTAGCCTAGGGTTAGGGTTAGGCTTTGGGTTAGGCTTAATGTACGGCTTAGGGTACGGGTTCTGGGAGGGCTTCGGGTACGGCGTAGGGTATGGGTTAGGGTTAGGGTTAGGGTTAGTGTTAGGGTTAGGGCTCGGTTTAGGGTACGGGTTAGGATTAGGGTACGTGTTAGGGTTACGGTAGGGGTTAGCGTTAGGGTACGCGTTAGGGTTAGGGTAGTTATTAAACCTATCCCACTCTCTAGTTACCCCTTAGCACGTAAAGGAATATTATTTGGGGGTCCAGCCATGGAGAAGAGTTTAGACACTAAGATAATATAAGGAACACACCCATTATAAAGAAATCACATTAGGATTCTCTTTTTAAGCTGTTCCTTAAAACACTAGTGCTTAGGAAATCTATTGGAGGCAAAAGCAGTCAAGGGTAACCTAGGGTTAGGTTTAGGCTTAGGGTTAGGCTTAGGGTACGGCTTAGGGTACGGGTTCGGGGAGGGCTTCGGGTACGGCGTAGGGTATGGGTTAGGGTTAGGGTTAGGGTTAGTGTTAGGGTTAGGGCTCGGTTTAGGGTACGGGTTAGGATTAGGGTACGTGTTAGGGTTAGGGTAGCGGTTAGCGTTAGCGTACGCGTTAGGGTTAGGGTAGTTATTAAACCTATCCCACTCTCTAGTTACCCCTTAGCACGTAAAGGAATATTATTTGGGGGTCCAGCCATGGAGAAGAGTTTAGACACTAGGATAAGAGAAGGAACACACCCATTATAAAGAAATCACATTAGGATTCTCTTTTTAAGCTGTTCCTTAAAACACTACTGCTTAGGAAATATATTGGAGGCAGAAGCAGTCAAGGGTAGCCTAGGGTTAGGGTTAGGCTTAGGGTTAGGCTTAGGGTACGGCTTAGGGTACGGGTTCGGGGAGGGCTTCGGGTACGGCGTAGGGTATGGGTTAGGGTTAGGGTTAGGGTTAGTGTTAGTGTTAGGGCTCGGTTTAGGGTACGGGTTAGGATTAGGGTACGTGTTAGTGTTACGGTAGGGGTTAGGGTTAGAGTACGTGTTAGGGTTAGGGTAGTTATTAAACCTATCCCACTCTCTAGATACCCCTTAGCACGTAAATGAATATTATTAGGGGGTCCAGCCATGGAGAAGAATTTAGACACTAAGATAATATAAGAAACACACACATTATAAAGAAATCACATTAGGATTCTCTTTTTAAGCTGTTCCTTAAAACACTAGTGCTTAGGAAATATATTGGAGGCAGAAGCAGTCAAGGGTAGCCTAGGGTTAGGGTTAGGCTTACGGTTAGGCTTAGGGTACGGCTTAGGGTACGTGTTCGGGGAGGGCTTCGGGTACGGCGTAGGGTATGGGTTAGGGTTAGGGTTAGTGTTAGGGTTAGGGCTCGGTTTAGGGTACGGGTTAGGATTAGGGTACATGTTAGGGTTAGGGTAGGGGTTAGCGTTAGGGTACGCGTTAGGGTTAGGGTAGTGATTAAACTTATCCCACTCTCTAGATACCCCTTAGCACATAAAGGAATATTATTTGGGGGTCCAGCCATGGAGAAGAGTTTAGACACTAGGATTAGATAAGGAACACACCCATTATAAAGAAATCACATTACGATTCTCTTTTTAAGCTGTTCCTTAAAACACTAGTGCTTAGGAAATCTATTGGAGGCAGAAGCAGTCAAGGGTAGCCTAGGGTTAGGGTTAGGCTTAGGGTTAGGCTTAGGGTACGGCATAGGGTACGGGTTCGGGGAGGGCTTCGGGTACGGCGTAGGGTATGGGTTAGGGTTAGGGTTAGGGTTAGTGTTAGGGTTAGGGCTCGGTATAGGGTACGGGTTAGGATTACGGTACGTGTTAGGTTTAGGGTAGCGGTTAGCGTTAGGGTACGCGTTAGGGTTAGGGTAGTTATTAAACCTATCCCACTCTCTAGTTACCCCTTAGCACGTAAAGGAATATTATTTGGTGGTCCAGCCATGGAGAAGAGTTTAGACACTAGGATAAGATAAGGAACACACCCATTATAAAGAAATCACATTAGGATTCTCTTTTTAAGCTGTTCCTTAAAACACTAGTGCTTAGGAAATCTGTTGGAGGCAGAAGCAGTCAAGGGTAGCCTAGGGTTATGGTTAGGCTTAGGGTTAGGCTTAGGGTATGGCTTAGGGTACGGGTTCGGGGAGGGCTTCGGGTACGGCGTAGGGTATGGGTTAGGGTTAGGGTTAGTGTTAGGGTTAGGGCTCGGTTTAGGGTACGGGTTAGGATTAGGGTACGTGTTAGGGTTAGGGTAGGGGTTAGGGTTAGGTTACGCGTTAGGGTTAGGGTAGTTATTAAACATATCCCACTCTCTAGATACCCCTTAGCACGTAAAGGAATATTATTTGGGGGTCCAGCCATGGAGAAGAGTTTAGACACTAGGATCAGATAAGGAACACACCCATTATAAAGAAATCACATTAGGATTCTCTTTTTAAGCTGTTCCTTAAAACTCTAGTGCTTAGGAAATATATTGGAGGCAGAAGCAGTCAAGGGTAGCCTAGGGTTAGGGTTAGGCTTATGGTTAGGCTTAGGGTACGGCTTAGGGTACGGGTTCGGGGAGGGTTTCTGGTACGGCGTAGGGTATGGGTTAGGGTTAGGGTTAGGGTTAGTGTTAGGGTTAGGGCTCGGTTTAGGGTACGGGTTTGGATTAGGGTACGTGTTAGGGTTATGGTAGGGGTTAGGGTTAGGGTACGCGTTAGGGTTAGGGTAGTTATTAAACCTATCCCACTCTCTAGATACCCCTTAGCACATAAAGGAATATTATTTGGGGGTCCAGCCATGGAGAAGAGTTTAGACACTAAGATAATATAAGGAACACACACATTATAAAGAAATCACATTAAGATTCTCTTTTTAAGCTGTTCCTTAAAACACTAGTGCTTAGGAAATCTATTGGAGGCAGAAGCAGTCAAGGGTAGCCTAGGGTTAGGGTTAGGCTTAGGGTTAGGCTTAGGGTACGGCTTAGGGTACGGGTTCGGGGACGGCTTCGGGTATGGCGTAGGGTATGGGTTAGGGTTAGGGTTAGGGTTAGTGTTAGGGTTAGGGCTCGGTTTAGGTTACGGGTTAGGATTATGGTACGTGTTAGGGTTAGGTTAGGGGTTAGGGTTAGGGTACGCGTTAGGGTTAGGGTAGTTATTAAACCTATCCCACTCTCTAGATACCCCTTAGAACGTAAAGTAATATTATTTGGGGGTCCAGCCATGGAGAAGAGTTTAGACACTAAGATAATATAAGGAACACACACATTATAAAGAAATCACATTAGGATTCTCTTTTTAAGCTGTTCCTTAAAACACTAGTGCTTAGGAGATCTGTTGGAGGCAGAAGCAGTCAAGGGTAGCCTAGGGTTAGGGTTAGGCTTAGGGTTAGGCTTAGGGTACGGCTTAGGGTACGGGTTCGGGGAGGGCTTCGGGTACGGCGTAGGGTATGGGTTAGGGTTAGGGTTAGGGTTAGTGTTAGGGTTAGGGCTCGGTTTAGGGTTAGGGTTAGGGTTAGTGTACGTGTTAGGGTTAGGGTAGGGGTTAGCGTTAGGGTACGCGTTAGGGTTAGGGTAGTTATTAAAACTATCCCACTCTCTAGTTACCCCTTAGCACGTAAAGGAATATTATTTGGGGGTCCAGCCATGGAGAAGTGTTTAGACACTAGGATAAGATAAGGAACACACCCATTATAAAGAAATCACATTAGGATTCTGTTTTTAAGCTGTTCCTTAAAACACTAGTGCTTAGGAAATCTATTGGAGGCAGAAGCAGTCAAGGGTAGCCTAGGGTTAGGGTTAGGCTTAGGGTTAGGCTTAGGGTACGGATTCGGGGAAGGCTTCGGGTACGGCGTAGGGTATGGGTTAGGGTTAGGGTTAGGGTTAGTGTTAGGGTTAGGGCTCGGTTTAGGGTTAGGGTTAGGGTTAGTGTACGTGTTAGGGTTAGGGTAGGGGTTAGCGTTAGGGTACGCGTTAGGGTTAGGGTAGTTATTAAAACTATCCCACTCTCTAGTTACCCCTTAGCACGTAAAGGAATATTATTTGGGGGTCCAGCCATGGAGAAGTGTTTAGACACTAGGATAAGATAAGGAACACACCCATTATAAAGAAATCACATTAGGATTCTCTTTTTAAGCTGTTCCTTAAAACACTAGTGCTTAGGAAATCTATTGGAGGCAGAAGCAGTCAAGGGTAGCCTAGGGTTAGGGTTAGGCTTAGGGTTAGGCTTAGGGTACGGCTTAGGATACGGGTTCGGGGAGGGCTTCGGGTACGGCGTAGGGTATGGGTTAGGGTTAGGGTTAGGGTTAGTGTTAGTGTTAGGGCTCGGTTTAGGGTACGGGTTAGGATTAGGGTACGTGTTAGGGTTAGGGTAGGGGTTAGGGTTAGAGTACGCATTAGGGTTAGGGTAGTTATTAAACCTATCCCACTCTCTAGATACCCCTTAGCACGTAAAGGAATATTATTAGGGGGTCCAGCCATGGAGAAGAATTTAGACACTAAGATAATATAAGAAACACACACATTATAAAGGAATCACATTAGGATTCTCTTTTTAAGCTGTTCCTTAAAACACTAGTGCTTAAGAAATCTATTGGAGGCAGAAGCAGTCAAGGGTAGCGTAGGGTTAGGGTTAGGCTTACGGTTAGGTTTAGGGTACGGCTTAGGGTACGTGTTCGGCTAGGGCTTCGGGTACGGCGTAGGGTATGGGTTAGGGTTAGGCTTAGTGTTAGGGTTAGGGCTCGGTTTAGGGTACGGGTTAGGATTAGGGTACATGTTAGGGTTAGGGTAGGGGTTAGGGTTAGGGTACACGTTACGGTTAGGGTAGTTATTAAACCTATCCCACTCTCTAGATACCCCTTAGCACGTAAAGGAATATTATTTGGGGGTCCAGCCATGGAGAAGAGTTTAGACACTAAGATAATATAAGGAACACACACATTATAAAGAAATAACATTAGGATTCTCTTTTTAAGCTCTTCCTTAAAACACTAGTGCTTAGGAAATCTATTGGAGGCAGAAGCAGTCAAGGGTAGCCTAGGGTTAGGGTTAGGCTTAGGGTTAGGCTTAAGGTACGGCTTAGGGTACGGGTTCGGGGAGGGCTTCGGGTACGGCATAGGGTATGGGTTAGGGTTAGGGTTAGGGTTAGTGTTAGGGTTAGGGCTCGGTTTAGGGTACGGGTTAGGATTAGGGTACGTGTTAGGGTTAGGGTAGGGGTTAGGGTTAGGGTACGCGTTAGGGTTAGGGTAGTTATTAAACATATCCCACTCTCTAGATACCCCTTAGCACGTAAAGGAATATTATTTGGGGGTCCAGCCATGGAGAAGAGTTTAGACACTAGGATCAGATAAGGAACACACCCATTATAAAGAAATCACATTAGGATTCTCTTTTTAAGCTGTTCCTTAAAACTCTAGTGCTTAGGAAATATATTGGAGGCAGAAGCAGTCAAGGGTAGCCTAGGGTTAGGGTTAGGCTTATGGTTAGGCTTAGGGTACGGCTTAGGGTACGGGTTCGGGGAGGGTTTCTGGTACGGCGTAGGGTATGGGTTAGGGTTAGGGTTAGGGTTAGTGTTAGGGTTAGGGCTCGGTTTAGGGTACGGGTTTGGATTAGGGTACGTGTTAGGGTTATGGTAGGGGTTAGGGTTAGGGTACGCGTTAGGGTTAGGGTAGTTATTAAACCTATCCCACTCTCTAGATACCCCTTAGCACATAAAGGAATATTATTTGGGGGTCCAGCCATGGAGAAGAGTTTAGACACTAAGATAATATAAGGAACACACACATTATAAAGAAATCACATTAGGATTCTCTTTTTAAGCTGTTCCTTAAAACACTAGTGCTTAGGAAATCTATTGGAGGCAGAAGCAGTCAAGGGTAGCCTAGGGTTAGGGTTAGGCTTAGGGTTAGGCTTAGGGTACGGCTTAGGGTACGGGTTCGGGGACGGCTTCGGGTACGGCGTAGGGTATGGGTTAGGGTTAGGGTTAGGGTTAGTGTTAGGGTTAGGGCTCGGTTTAGGTTACGGGTTAGGATTAGGGTACGTGTTAGGGTTAGGTTAGGGGTTAGGGTTAGGGTACGCGTTAGGGTTAGGGTAGTTATTAAACCTATCCCACTCTCTAGATACCCCTTAGAACGTAAAGTAATATTATTTGGGGGTCCAGCCATGGAGAAGAGTTTAGACACTAAGATAATATAAGGAACACACACATTATAAAGAAATCACATTAGGATTCTCTTTTTAAGCTGTTCCTTAAAACACTAGTGCTTAGGAGATCTGTTGGAGGCAGAAGCAGTCAAGGGTAGCCTAGGGTTAGGGTTAGGCTTAGGGTTAGGCTTAGGGTACGGCTTAGGGTACGGGTTCGGGGAGGGCTTCGGGTACGGCGTAGGGTATGGGTTAGGGTTAGGGTTAGGGTTAGTGTTAGGGTTAGGGCTCGGTTTAGGGTTAGGTTTAGGGTTAGTGTACGTGTTAGGGTTAGGGTAGGGGTTAGCGTTAGGGTACGCGTTAGGGTTAGGGTAGTTATTAAAACTATCCCACTCTCTAGTTACCCCTTAGCACGTAAAGGAATATTATTTGGGGGTCCAGCCATGGAGAAGTGTTTAGACACTAGGATAAGATAAGGAACACACCCATTATAAAGAAATCACATTAGGATTCTCTTTTTAAGCTGTTCCTTAAAACACTAGTGCTTAGGAAATCTATTGGAGGCAGAAGCAGTCAAGGGTAGCCTAGGGTTAGGGTTAGGCTTAGGGTTAGGCTTAGGGTACGGCTTAGGATACGGGTTCGGGGAGGGCTTCGGGTACGGCGTAGGGTATGGGTTAGGGTTAGGGTTAGGGTTAGTGTTAGTGTTAGGGCTCGGTTTAGGGTACGGGTTAGGATTAGGGTACGTGTTAGGGTTAGGGTAGGGGTTAGGGTTAGAGTACGCATTAGGGTTAGGGTAGTTATTAAACCTATCCCACTCTCTAGATACCCCTTAGCACGTAAAGGAATATTATTAGGGGGTCCAGCCATGGAGAAGAATTTAGACACTAAGATAATATAAGAAACACACACATTATAAAGGAATCACATTAGGATTCTCTTTTTAAGCTGTTCCTTAAAACACTAGTGCTTAAGAAATCTATTGGAGGCAGAAGCAGTCAAGGGTAGCGTAGGGTTAGGGTTAGGCTTACGGTTAGGTTTAGGGTACGGCTTAGGGTACGTGTTCGGCGAGGGCTTCGTGTACGGCGTAGGGTATGGGTTAGGGTTAGGCTTAGTGTTAGGGTTAGGGCTCGGTTTAGGGTACGGGTTAAGATTAGGGTACATGTTAGGGTTAGGGTAGGGGTTAGGGTTAGGGTACACGTTACGGTTAGGGTAGTTATTAAACCTATCCCACTCTCTAGATACCCCTTAGCACGTAAAGGAATATTATTTGGGGGTCCAGCCATGGAGAAGAGTTTAGACACTAAGATAATATAAGGAACACACACATTATAAAGAAATAACATTAGGATTCTCTTTTTAAGCTCTTCCTTAAAACACTAGTGCTTAGGAAATCTATTGGAGGCAGAAGCAGTCAAGGGTAGCCTAGGGTTAGGGTTAGGCTTAGGGTTAGGCTTAAGGTACGGCTTAGGGTACGGGTTCGGGGAGGGCTTCGGGTACGGCATAGGGTATGGGTTAGGGTTAGGGTTAGGGTTAGTGTTAGGGTTAGGGCTCGGTTTAGGGTACGGGTTAGGATTAGGGTACGTGTTAGGGTTAGGGTAGGGGTTAGCGTTAGGGTACGCGTTAGGGTTAGGGTAGTGATTAAACCTATCCCACTCTCTAGATACCCCTTAGCACATAAAGGAATATTATTTGGGGGTCCAGCCATGGAGAAGAGTTTAGACAATAGGATCAGATAAGGAACACACCCATTATAAAGAAATCACATTAGGATTCTCTTTTTAAGCTGTTCCTTAAAACTCTAGTGCTTAGGAAATATATTGGAGGCAGAAGCAGTCAAGGGTAGCCTAGGGTTAGGGTTAGGCTTAGGGTTAGGCTTAGGGTACGGCTTAGGGTACGGGTTCGGGGAGGGTTTCTGGTACGGCGTAGGGTATGGGTTAGGGTTAGGGTTAGGGTTAGTGTTAGGGTTAGGGCTCGGTTTAGGGTACGGGTTAGGATTAGGGTACGTGTTAGGGTTATGGTAGGGGTTAGGGTTAGGGTACGCGTTAGGGTTAGGGTAGTTATTAAACCTATCCCACTCTCTAGTTACCCCTTAGCACGTAAAGGAATATTATTTGGGTGTCCAGCCATGGAGAAGAGTTTAGACACTAAGATAATATAAGGAACACACACATTATAAAGAAATCACATTAGGATTCTCTTTTTAAGCTGTTCCTTAAAACACTAGTGCTTAGGAAATCTATTGGAGGCAGAAGCAGTCAAGGGTAGCCTAGGGTTAGGGTTAGGCTTAGGGTTAGGCCTAGGGTACGGCTTAGGGTACGGGTTCGGGGAGGGCTTCGGGTACGGCGTAGGGTATGGTTTAGGGTTAGGGTTAGGGTTAGTGTTAGGGTTAGGGCTCGGTTTAGGATACGGGTTAGGATTAGGGTACGTGTTAGGGTTAGGGTAGGGGTTAGCGTTAGGGTACGCGTTAGGGTTAGGGTAGTTATTAAACCTATCCCACTCTCTAGTTACCCCTTAGCACGTAAAGGAATATTATTTGGGGGTCCAGCCATGGAGAAGTGTTTAGACACTAGGATAAGATAAGGAACACACCCATTATAAAGAAATCACATTAGGATTCTCTTTTTAAGCTGTTCCTTAAAACACTAGTGCTTAGGAAATCTATTGGAGGCAGAAGCAGTCAAGGGTAGCCTAGGGTTAGGGTTAGGCTTAGGGTTAGGCTTAGGGTACGGCTTAGGGTACAGGTTCGGGGAGGGCTTCGGGTACGGCGTAGGGTATGGGTTAGGGTTAGGGTTAGGGTTAGTGTTAGGGTTAGGGCTCGGTTTAGGGTACGGGTTAGGATTAGGGTACGTGTTAGGGTTAGGTTAGGGGTTAGGGTTAGGGTACGCGTTAGGGTTAGGGTAGTTATTAAACCTATCCCACTCTCTAGATACCTCTTAGCACGTAAAGGAATATTATTTGGGGGTCCAGCCATGGAGAAGAGTTTAGACACTAAGATAATATAAGGAACACACACATTATAAAGAAATCACATTAGGATTCTCTTTTTAAGCTGTTCCTTAAAACACTAGTGCTTAGGAAATCTATTGGAGGCAGAAGCAGTCAAGGGTAGCCTAGGGTTAGGATTAGGCTTAGGGGTAGGCTTAGGGTACGGCTTAGGGTACGGGTTCGGGGAGGGCTTCGGGTACGGCGTAGGGTATGGGTTAGGGTTAGGGTTAGGGTTAGTGTTAGGGTTAGGACTAGATTTAGGGTACGGGTTAAGATTAGGGTACGTGTTAGGGTTAGGTTAGGGGTTAGGGTTAGGGTACGCGTTAGGGTTAGGGTAGTTATTAAACCTATCCCACTCTCTAGATACCCCTTAGCACGTAAATGAATATTATTAGGGGGTCCAGCCATGGAGAAGAATTTAGACACTAAGATAATATAAGAAACACACACATTATAAAGAAATCACATTAGGATTCTCTTTTTAAGCTGTTCCTTAAAACACTAGTGCTTAGGAAATATATTGGAGGCAGAAGCAGTCAAGGGTAGCCTAGGGTTAGGGTTAGGCTTACGGTTAGGCTTAGGGTACGGCTTAGGGTACGTGTTCGGGGAGGGCTTCGGGTACGGCGTAGGGTATGGGTTAGGGTTAGGGTTAGTGTTAGGGTTAGGGCTCGGTTTAGGGTACGGGTTAGGATTAGGGTACATGTTAGGGTTAGGGTAGGGGTTAGCGTTAGGGTACGCGTTAGGGTTAGGGTAGTGATTAAACTTATCCCACTCTCTAGATACCCCTTAGCACATAAAGGAATATTATTTGGGGGTCCAGCCATGGAGAAGAGTTTAGACACTAGGATTAGATAAGGAACACACCCATTATAAAGAAATCACATTAGGATTCTCTTTTTAAGCTGTTCCTTAAAACACTAGTGCTTAGGAAATCTATTGGAGGCAGAAGCAGTCAAGGGTAGCCTAGGGTTAGGGTTAGGCTTAGGGTTAGGCTTAGGGTACGGCATAGGGTACGGGTTCGGGGAGGGCTTCGGGTACGGCGTAGGGTATGGGTTAGGGTTAGGGTTAGGGTTAGTGTTAGGGTTAGGGCTCGGTATAGGGTACGGGTTAGGATTACGGTACGTGTTAGGTTTAGGGTAGCGGTTAGCGTTAGGGTACGCGTTAGGGTTAGGGTAGTTATTAAACCTATCCCACTCTCTAGTTACCCCTTAGCACGTAAAGGAATATTATTTGGTGGTCCAGCCATGGAGAAGAGTTTAGACACTAGGATAAGATAAGGAACACACCCATTATAAAGAAATCACATTAGGATTCTCTTTTTAAGCTGTTCCTTAAAACACTAGTGCTTAGGAAATCTGTTGGAGGCAGAAGCAGTCAAGGGTAGCCTAGGGTTATGGTTAGGCTTAGGGTTAGGCTTAGGGTATGGCTTAGGGTACGGGTTCGGGGAGGGCTTCGGGTACGGCGTAGGGTATGGGTTAGGGTTAGGGTTAGTGTTAGGGTTAGGGCTCGGTTTAGGGTACGGGTTAGGATTAGGGTACGTGTTAGGGTTAGGGTAGGGGTTAGGGTTAGGTTACGCGTTAGGGTTAGGGTAGTTATTAAACATATCCCACTCTCTAGATACCCCTTAGCACGTAAAGGAATATTATTTGGGGGTCCAGCCATGGAGAAGAGTTTAGACACTAGGATCAGATAAGGAACACACCCATTATAAAGAAATCACATTAGGATTCTCTTTTTAAGCTGTTCCTTAAAACTCTAGTGCTTAGGAAATATATTGGAGGCAGAAGCAGTCAAGGGTAGCCTAGGGTTAGGGTTAGGCTTATGGTTAGGCTTAGGGTACGGCTTAGGGTACGGGTTCGGGGAGGGTTTCTGGTACGGCGTAGGGTATGGGTTAGGGTTAGGGTTAGGGTTAGTGTTAGGGTTAGGGCTCGGTTTAGGGTACGGGTTTGGATTAGGGTACGTGTTAGGGTTATGGTAGGGGTTAGGGTTAGGGTACGCGTTAGGGTTAGGGTAGTTATTAAACCTATCCCACTCTCTAGATACCCCTTAGCACATAAAGGAATATTATTTGGGGGTCCAGCCATGGAGAAGAGTTTAGACACTAAGATAATATAAGGAACACACACATTATAAAGAAATCACATTAAGATTCTCTTTTTAAGCTGTTCCTTAAAACACTAGTGCTTAGGAAATCTATTGGAGGCAGAAGCAGTCAAGGGTAGCCTAGGGTTAGGGTTAGGCTTAGGGTTAGGCTTAGGGTACGGCTTAGGGTACGGGTTCGGGGACGGCTTCGGGTATGGCGTAGGGTATGGGTTAGGGTTAGGGTTAGGGTTAGTGTTAGGGTTAGGGCTCGGTTTAGGTTACGGGTTAGGATTAGGGTACGTGTTAGGGTTAGGTTAGGGGTTAGGGTTAGGGTACGCGTTAGGGTTAGGGTAGTTATTAAACCTATCCCACTCTCTAGATACCCCTTAGAACGTAAAGTAATATTATTTGGGGGTCCAGCCATGGAGAAGAGTTTAGACACTAAGATAATATAAGGAACACACACATTATAAAGAAATCACATTAGGATTCTCTTTTTAAGCTGTTCCTTAAAACACTAGTGCTTAGGAGATCTGTTGGAGGCAGAAGCAGTCAAGGGTAGCCTAGGGTTAGGGTTAGGCTTAGGGTTAGGCTTAGGGTACGGCTTAGGGTACGGGTTCGGGGAGGGCTTCGGGTACGGCGTAGGGTATGGGTTAGGGTTAGGGTTAGGGTTAGTGTTAGGGTTAGGGCTCGGTTTAGGGTTAGGGTTAGGGTTAGTGTACGTGTTAGGGTTAGGGTAGGGGTTAGCGTTAGGGTACGCGTTAGGGTTAGGGTAGTTATTAAAACTATCCCACTCTCTAGTTACCCCTTAGCACGTAAAGGAATATTATTTGGGGGTCCAGCCATGGAGAAGTGTTTAGACACTAGGATAAGATAAGGAACACACCCATTATAAAGAAATCACATTAGGATTCTCTTTTTAAGCTGTTCCTTAAAACACTAGTGCTTAGGAAATCTATTGGAGGCAGAAGCAGTCAAGGGTAGCCTAGGGTTAGGGTTAGGCTTAGGGTTAGGCTTAGGGTACGGCTTAGGATACGGGTTCGGGGAGGGCTTCGGGTACGGCGTAGGGTATGGGTTAGGGTTAGGGTTAGGGTTAGTGTTAGTGTTAGGGCTCGGTTTAGGGTATGGGTTAGGATTAGGGTACGTGTTAGGGTTAGGGTAGGGGTTAGGGTTAGAGTACGCATTAGGGTTAGGGTAGTTATTAAACCTATCCCACTCTCTAGATACCCCTTAGCACGTAAAGGAATATTATTAGGGGGTCCAGCCATGGAGAAGAATTTAGACACTAAGATAATATAAGAAACACACACATTATAAAGGAATCACATTAGGATTCTCTTTTTAAGCTGTTCCTTAAAACACTAGTGCTTAAGAAATCTATTGGAGGCAGAAGCAGTCAAGGGTAGCGTAGGGTTAGGGTTAGGCTTACGGTTAGGTTTAGGGTACGGCTTAGGGTACGTGTTCGGCTAGGGCTTCGGGTACGGCGTAGGGTATGTGTTAGGGTTAGGCTTAGTGTTAGGGTTAGGGCTCGGTTTAGGGTACGGGTTAGGATTAGGGTACATGTTAGGGTTAGGGTAGGGGTTAGGGTTAGGGTACACGTTACGGTTAGGGTAGTTATTAAACCTATCCCACTCTCTAGATACCCCTTAGCACGTAAAGGAATATTATTTGGGGGTCCAGCCATGGAGAAGAGTTTAGACACTAAGATAATATAAGGAACACACACATTATAAAGAAATAACATTAGGATTCTCTTTTTAAGCTCTTCCTTAAAACACTAGTGCTTAGGAAATCTATTGGAGGCAGAAGCAGTCAAGGGTAGCCTAGGGTTAGGGTTAGGCTTAGGGTTAGGCTTAAGGTACGGCTTAGGGTACGGGTTCGGGGAGGGCTTCGGGTACGGCATAGGGTATGGGTTAGGGTTAGGGTTAGGGTTAGTGTTAGGGTTAGGGCTCGGTTTAGGGTACGGGTTAGGATTAGGGTACGTGTTAGGGTTAGGGTAGGGGTTAGGGTTAGGGTACGCGTTAGGGTTAGGGTAGTTATTAAACATATCCCACTCTCTAGATACCCCTTAGCACGTAAAGGAATATTATTTGGGGGTCCAGCCATGGAGAAGAGTTTAGACACTAGGATCAGATAAGGAACACACCCATTATAAAGAAATCACATTAGGATTCTCTTTTTAAGCTGTTCCTTAAAACTCTAGTGCTTAGGAAATATATTGGAGGCAGAAGCAGTCAAGGGTAGCCTAGGGTTAGGGTTAGGCTTATGGTTAGGCTTAGGGTACGGCTTAGGGTACGGGTTCGGGGAGGGTTTCTGGTACGGCGTAGGGTATGGGTTAGGGTTAGGGTTAGGGTTAGTGTTAGGGTTAGGGCTCGGTTTAGGGTACGGGTTTGGATTAGGGTACGTGTTAGGGTTATGGTAGGGGTTAGGGTTAGGGTACGCGTTAGGGTTAGGGTAGTTATTAAACCTATCCCACTCTCTAGATACCCCTTAGCACATAAAGGAATATTATTTGGGGGTCCAGCCATGGAGAAGAGTTTAGACACTAAGATAATATAAGGAACACACACATTATAAAGAAATCACATTAGGATTCTCTTTTTAAGCTGTTCCTTAAAACACTAGTGCTTAGGAAATCTATTGGAGGCAGAAGCAGTCAAGGGTAGCCTAGGGTTAGGGTTAGGCTTAGGGTTAGGCTTAGGGTACGGCTTAGGGTACGGGTTCGGGGACGGCTTCGGGTACGGCGTAGGGTATGGGTTAGGGTTAGGGTTAGGGTTAGTGTTAGGGTTAGGGCTCGGTTTAGGTTACGGGTTAGGATTAGGGTACGTGTTAGGGTTAGGTTAGGGGTTAGGGTTAGGGTACGCGTTAGGGTTAGGGTAGTTATTAAACCTATCCCACTCTCTAGTTACCCCTTAGCACGTAAAGGAATATTATTTGGGGGTCCAGCCATGGAGAAGTGTTTAGACACTAGGATAAGATAAGGAACACACCCATTATAAAGAAATCACATTAGGATTCTCTTTTTAAGCTGTTCCTTAAAACACTAGTGCTTAGGAAATCTATTGGAGGCAGAAGCAGTCAAGGGTAGCCTAGGGTTAGGGTTAGGCTTAGGGTTAGGCTTAGGGTACGGCTTAGGGTACAGGTTCGGGGAGGGCTTCGGGTACGGCGTAGGGTATGGGTTAGGGTTAGGGTTAGGGTTAGTGTTAGGGTTAGGGCTCGGTTTAGGGTACGGGTTAGGATTAGGGTACGTGTTAGGGTTAGGTTAGGGGTTAGGGTTAGGGTACGCGTTAGGGTTAGGGTAGTTATTAAACCTATCCCACTCTCTAGATACCTCTTAGCACGTAAAGGAATATTATTTGGGGGTCCAGCCATGGAGAAGAGTTTAGACACTAAGATAATATAAGGAACACACACATTATAAAGAAATCACATTAGGATTCTCTTTTTAAGCTGTTCCTTAAAACACTAGTGCTTAGGAAATCTATTGGAGGCAGAAGCAGTCAAGGGTAGCCTAGGGTTAGGATTAGGCTTAGGGGTAGGCTTAGGGTACGGCTTAGGGTACGGGTTCGGGGAGGGCTTCGGGTACGGCGTAGGGTATGGGTTAGGGTTAGGGTTAGGGTTAGTGTTAGGGTTAGGACTAGATTTAGGGTACGGGTTAAGATTAGGGTACGTGTTAGGGTTAGGTTAGGGGTTAGGGTTAGGGTACGCGTTAGGGTTAGGGTAGTTATTAAACCTATCCCACTCTCTAGATACCCCTTAGCACGTAAAGGAATATTATTTGGGGGTCCAGCCATGGAGAAGAGTTTAGACACTAAGATAATATAAGGAACACACCCATTATAAAGAAATCACATTAGGATTCTCTTTTTAAGCTGTTCCTTAAAACACTAGTGCTTAGGAAATCTATTGGAGGCAGAAGCAGTCAAGGGTAGCCTAGGGGTAGGGTTAGGCTTAGGGGTAGGCTTAGGGTACGGCTTAGGGTACGGGTTCGGGGAGGGCTTCGGGTACGGCGTAGGGTATGGGTTAGGGTTAGGGTTAGGGTTAGTGTTAGGGTTAGGGCTCGGTTTAGGGTACGGGTTAGGATTAGGGTACGTGTTAGGTTTAGGGTAGCGGTTAGCGTTAGGGTACGCGTTAGGGTTAGGGTAGTTATTAAAACTATCCCACTCTCTAGTTACCCCTTAGCACGTAAAGGAACATTATTTGGGGGTCCAGCCATGGAGAAGAGTTTAGACACTAGGATCAGATAAGGAACACACCCATTATAAAGAAATCACATTAGGATTCTCTTTTTAAGCTGTTCCTTAAAACTCTAGTGCTTAGAAAATATATTGGAGGCAGAAGCAGTCAAGGGTAGCCTAGGGTTAGGGTTAGGCTTATGGTTAGGCTTAGGGTACGGCTTAGGGTACGTGTTCAGGGAGGGCTTCGGGTAGGGCGTAGGGTATAGGTTAGGGTTAGGCTTAGTGTTAGGGTTAGGGCTCGGTTTAGGGTACGGGTTAGGATTAGGGTACGTGTTAGGGTTAGGGTAGGGGTTAGGGTTAGGGTACGCGTTAGGGTTAGGGTAGTTACTAAACATATCCCACTCTCTAGATACCCCTTAGCACGTAAAGGAATATTATTTGGGGGTCCAGCCATGGAGAAGAGTTTAGACACTAGGATCAGATAAGGAACACACCCATTATAAAGAAATCACATTAGGATTCTCTTTTTAAGCTGTTCCTTAAAACTCTAGTGCTTAGGAAATATATTGGAGGCAGAAGCAGTCAAGGGTAGCCTAGGGTTAGGGTTAGCCTTAGGGTTAGGCTTAGGGTACGGCTTAGGGTACGGGTTCGGGGAGGGTTTCTGGTACGGCGTAGGGTATGGGTTAGGGTTAGGGTTAGGGTTAGTGTTAGGGTTAGGGCTCGGTTTAGGGTACGGGTTAGGATTAGGGTACGTGTTAGGGTTATGGTAGGGGTTAGGGTTAGGGTACGCGTTAGGGTTAGGGTAGTTATTAAACCTATCCCACTCTCTAGATACCCCTTAGCACGTAAAGGAATATTATTTGGGGGTCCAGCCATGGAGAAGAGTTTAGACACTAAGATAATATAAGGAACACACACATTATAAAGAAATCACATTAGGATTCTCTTTTTAAGCTGTTCCTTAAAACACTAGTGCTTAGGAAATCTGTTGGAGGCAGAAGCAGTCAAGGGTAGCCTAGGGTTAGGGTTAGGCTTAGGGTTAGGCTTAGGGTACGGCTTAGGGTACGGGTTCGGGGAGGGCTTCGGGTACAGCGTAGCGTATGGGTTAGGGTTAGGGTTAGGGTTAGTGTTAGGGTTAGGGCTGGGTTTAGGGTTAGGGTTAGGGTTAGTGTACGTGTTAGGGTTAGGTTAGGGGTTAGCGTTAGGGTACGCGTTAGGGTTAGGGTAGTTATTAAAACTATCCCACTCTCTAGTTACCCCTTAGCACGTAAAGGAATATTATTTCGGGGTCCAGCCATGGAGAAGTGTTTAGACACTAGGATAAGATAAGGAACACACCCATTATAAAGAAATCACATTCGGATTCTCTTTTTAAGCTGTTCCTTAAAACACTAGTGCTTAGGAAATCTATTGGAGGCAGAAGCAGTCAAGGGTAGCCTAGGGTTAGGGTTAGGCTTAGGGTTAGGCTTAGGGTACGGCTTAGTGTACGGGTTCGGGGAGGGCTTCTGGTACGGCGTAGAGTATGGGTTAGGGTTAGGGTTAGGGTTAGTGTTAGGGTTAGGGCTCGGTTTAGGGTACGGTTTAGGATTAGGGTACGTGTTAGGGTTAGGTTAGGGGTTAGGGTTAGGGTACGCGTTAGGGTTAGGGTAGTTATTAAACCTATCCCACTCTCTAGATACCCCTTAGCACGTAAAGTAATATTATTTGGGGATCCAGCCATGGAGAAGAGTTTAGACACTAAGATAATATAAGGAACACACACATTATAAAGAAATCACATTAGGATTCTCTTTTTAAGCTGTTCCTTAAAACACTAGTGCTTAGGAAATCTATTGGAGGCAGAAGCAGTCAAGGGTAGCCTAGGGTTAGTGTTAGGCTTAGGGTACGGCTTAGGGTACGGCTTAGGGTACGGGTTCGGGGAGGGCTTTGGGTACGGCGTAGGGTATGGGTTAGGGTTAGGGTTAGGGTTAGTGTTAGGGTTAGGGCTCGGTTTAGGGTACGGTTTAGGATTAGGGTACGTGTTAGGGTTAGGTTAGGGGTTAGGGTTAGGGTACGCGTTAGGGTTAGGGTAGTTATTAAACCTATCCCACTCTCTAGATACCCCTTAGCACGTAAAGTAATATTATTTGGGGGTCCAGCCATGGAGAAGAGTTTAGACACTAAGATAATATAAGGAACACACACATTATAAAGAAATCACATTAGGATTCTCTTTTTAAGCTGTTCCTTAAAACACTAGTGCTTAGGAAATCTATTGGAGGCAGAAGCAGTCAAGGGTAGCCTAGGGTTAGGGTTAGGCTTAGGGTTAGGCTTAGGGCACGGCTTAGGGTACGTGTTCGGTGAGGGCTTCGGATACGGCGTAGGGTATAGGTTAGGGTTAGGCTTAGTGTTAGGGTTAGGGCTCGGTTTAGGGTACGGTTTAGGATTAGGGTACATGTTAGGGTTAGGGTAGGGGTTAGGGTTAGGTTACACGTTACGGTTAGGGTAGTTATTAAACCTATCCCACTCTCTAGATACCCCTTAGCACGTAAAGGAATATTATTTGGGGTTCCAGCCATGGAGAAGAGTTTAGACACTAAGATAATATAAGGAACACACACATTATAAAGAAATAACATTAGGATTCTCTTTTTAAGCTGTTCCTTAAAACACTAGTGCTTAGGAAATCTATTGGAGGCAGAAGCAGTCAAGGGGAGCCTAGGGTTAGGGTTAGGCTTAGGGTTAGGCTTAAGGTACGGCTTAGGGTACGGGTTCGGGGAGGGCTTCGGGTACGGCGTAGGGTATGGGTTAGGGTTAGGGTTAGGGTTAGTGTTAGGGTTAGGGCTCGGTTTAGGGTACGGGTTACGATTAGGGTACGTGTTAGGGTTAGGGTAGGGGTTAGCGTTAGGGTACGCGTTAGGGTTAGGGTAGTGATTAAACCTATCCCACTCTCTAGATACCCCTTAGCACATAAAGGAATATTATTTGGGGGTCCAGCCATGGAGAAGAGTTTAGACACTAGGATTAGATAAGGAACACACCCATTATAAAGAAATCACATTAGGATTCTCTTTTTAAGCTGTTCCTTAAAACACTAGTGCTTAGGAAATCTATTGGAGGCAGAAGCAGTCAAGGGTAGCCTAGGGTTAGGGTTAGGCTTAGGGTTAGGCTTAGGGTACGGCTTAGGGTACGGGTTCGGGGAGGGCTTCGGGTACGGCGTAGGGTATGGGTTAGGGTTAGGGTTAGGGTTAGTGTTAGGGTTAGGGCTCGGTTTAGGGTACGGGTTAGTATTAGGGTACGTGTTAGGGTTAGGGTAGGGGTTAGGGTTAGGGTACGCGTTAGGGTTAGGGTAGTTATTAAACCTATCCCACTCTCTAGATACCCCTTAGCACGTAAAGTAATATTATTTGGGGGTCCAGCCATGGAGAAGAGTTTAGACACTAAGATAATATAAGGAACACACACATTATAAAGAAATCACATTAGGATTCTCTTTTTAAGCTGTTCCTTAAAACTCTAGTGCTTAGGAAATATATTGCAGTCAGAAGCAGTCAAGGGTAGCCTAGGGTTAGGGTTAGGCTTAGGGTTAGGCTTAGGGTACGGCTTAGGGTACGGGTTCGGGGAGGGTTTCTGGTACGGCGTAGGGTATGGGTTAGGGTTAGGGTTAGGGTTAGTGTTAGGGTTAGGGCTCGGTTTAGGGTACGGGTTAGGATTAGGGTACGTGTTAGGGTTATGGTAGGGGTTAGGGTTAGGGTACGCGTTAGGGTTAGGGTAGTTATTAAACCTATCCCACTCTCTAGATACCCCTTAGCACGTAAAGGAATATTATTTGGGAGTCCAGCCATGGAGAAGAGTTTAGACACTAAGATAATATAAGGAACACACACATTATAAAGAAATCACATTAGGATTCTCTTTTTAAGCTGTTCCTTAAAACACTAGTGCTTAGGAAATCTATTGGAGGCAGAAGCAGTCAAGGGTAGCCTAGGGTTAGGGTTAGGCTTAGGGTTAGGCTTAGGGTACGGCTTAGGGTACGGGTTCGGGGAGGGCTTCGGTTACGGCGTAGGGTATGGGTTAGTGTTAGGGTTAGGGTTAGTGTTAGGGTTAGGGCTCGGTTTAGGTTACGAGTTAGGATTAGGGTACGTGTTAGGGTTAGGGTAGGGGTTAGCGTTAGGGTACGCGTTAGGGTTAGGGTAGTTATTAAAACTATCCCACTCTCTAGTTACCCCTTAGCACGTAAAGGAATATTATTTGGGGTTCCAGCCATGGAGAAGTGTTTAGACACTAGGATAAGATAACGAACACACCCATTATAAAGAAATCACATTAGGATTCTCTTTTTAACTGTTCCTTAAAACACTAGTGCTTAGGAAATCTATTGGAGGCAGAAGCAGTCAAGGGTAGCCTAGGGTTAGGGTTAGGCTTAGGGTTAGGCTTAGGGTACGGCTTAGGGTACGGGTTCGGGGAGGGCTTCGGGTACGGCGTAGGGTATGGGTTAGGGTTAGGGTTAGGGTTAGTGTTAGGGTTAGGGCTCGGTTTAGGGTACGGTTTAGGATTAGGGTACGTGTTAGGGTAAGGTTAGGGGTTAGGGTTAGGGTACGCGTTAGGGTTTGGGTAGTTATTAAACCTATCCCACTCTCTAGATACCCCTTAGCACGTAAAGTAATATTATTTGGGGGTCCAGCCATGGAGAAGAGTTTAGACACTAAGATAATATAAGGAACACACACATTATAAAGAAATCACTTTAGGATTATCTTTTTAAGCTGTTCCTTAAAACACTAGTGCTTAGGAAATCTATTGGAGGCAGAAGCAGTCAAGGGTAGCCTAGGGTTAGTGTTAGGCTTAGGGTTAGGCTTAGGGTACGGGTTCGGGGAGGGCTTCGGGTACGGCGTAGGGTATGGGTTAGGGTTAGGGTTAGTGTTAGGGTTAGGGCTCGGTTTAGGGTACGGGTTAGGATCAGGGTACGTGTTAGGGTTAGGGTAGGGGTTAGGGTTAGGGTACGCGTTAGGGTTAGGGTAGTTATTAAACCTATCCCACTCTCTAGTTACCCCTTAGCACGTAAAGGAATATTATTTGGGGGTCCAGCCATGGAGAAGAGTTTAGACACTAGGATAAGATAAGGAACACACCCATTATAAAGAAATCACATTAGGATTCTCTTTTTAAGCTGTTCCTTAAAACACTAGTGCTTAGGAAATCTATTGGAGGCAGAAGCAGTCAAGGGTAGCCTAGGGTTAGGGTTAGGCTTAGGGTTAGGCTTAGGGTACGGCTTAGGGTACGGGTTCGGGGAGGGCTTCGGGTACGGCGTAGGGTATGGGTTAGGGTTAGGGTTAGGGTTAGTGTTAGGGTTAGGGCTCGGTTTAGGGTACGGGTTAGGATTAGGGTACGTGTTAGGGTTAGGGTAGGGGTTAGGGTTAGGGTACGCATTAGGGTTAGGTTAGTTATTAAACCTATCCCACTCTCTAGATACCCCTTAGCACGTAAAGGAATATTATTTGGGGGTCCAGCCATGGAGAAGAGTTTAGACACTAAGATAATATAAGGAACACACACATTATAAAAAAATCACATTAGGATTCTCTTTTTAAGCTGTTCCTTAAAACACTAGTGCTTAGGAAATCTATTGGAAGCAGAAGCAGTCAAGGGTAGCCTAGGGTTAGGGTTAGGCTTAGGGGTAGGCTTAGGGTACGGCTTAGGGTACGGGTTCGGGGAGGGCTTCGGGTACGGCGTAGGGTATGGGTTAGGGTTAGGGTTAGGGTTAGTGTTAGGGTTAGGACTCGATTTAGGGTACGGGTTAGGATTAGGGTACGTGTTAGGGTTAGGTTAGGGGTTAGGGTTAGGGTACGCGTTAGGGTTAGGGTAGTTATTAAACCTATCCCACTCTCTAGATACCCCTTAGCACGTAAAGGAATATTATTTGGGGGTCCAGCCATGGAGAAGAGTTTAGACACTAAGATAATATAAGGAATACACACATTATAAAGAAATCACATTAGGATTCTCTTTTTAAGCTGTTCCTTAAAACACTAGTGCTTAGGAAATCTATTGGAGGCAGAAGCAGTCAAGGGTAGCCTAGGGTTAGGGTTAGGCTTAGGGGTAGGCTTAGGGTACGGCTTAGGGTACGGGTTCGGGGAGGGCTTCGGGTACGGCGTAGGGTATGGGTTAGGGTTAGGGTTAGGGTTAGTGTTAGGGTTAGGGCTCGGTTTAGGGTACGGGTTAGGATTAGGGTACGTGTTAGGTTTAGGGTAGCGGTTAGCGTTAGGGTACGCGTTAGGTTTAGGTTAGTTATTAAACCTATCCCACTCTCTAGTTACCCCTTAGCACGTAAAGGAACATCATTTGGTGGTACAGCCATGGAGAAGTGTTTAGACACTAGGATAAGATAAGGAACACACCCATTATAAAGAAATCACATTAGGATTCTCTTTTTAAGCTGTTCTTTAAAACACTAGTGCTTAGGAAATCTGTTGGAGGCAGAAGCAGTCAAGGGTAGCCTAGGGTTAGGGTTAGGCTTAGGGTTAGGCTTAGGGTACGGCTTAGGGTACGGGTTCGGGGAGGGCTTCGGGTACGGCGTAGGGTATGGGTTAGGGTTAGGGTTAGGGTTAGTGTTAGGGTTAGGGCTCGGTTTAGGGTACGGGTTAGGATTAGGGTACGTGTTAGGGTTAGGGTAGGGGTTAGGGTTAGGGTACGCGTTAGGGTTAGGGTAGTTACTAAACATATCCCACTCTCTAGATACCCCTTAGCACGTAAAGGAATATTATTTGGGGGTCCAGCCATGGAGAAGAGTTTAGACACTAGGATCAGATAAGGAACACACCCATTATAAAGAAATCACATTAGGATTCTCTTTTTAAGCTGTTCCTTAAAACTCTAGTGCTTAGGAAATATATTGGAGGCAGAAGCAGTCAAGGGTAGCCTAGGGTTAGGGTTAGGCTTAGGGTTAGGCTTAGGGTACGGCTTAGGGTACGGGTTCGGGGAGGGTTTCTGGTACGGCGTAGGGTATGGGTTAGGGTTAGGGTTAGGGTTAGTGTTAGGTTTAGGGCTCGGTTTAGGGTACGGGTTAGGATTAGGGTACGTGTTAGGGTTATGGTAGGGGTTAGGGTTAGGGTACGCGTTAGGGTTAGGTTAGTTATTAAACCTATCCCACTCTCTAGATATCCCTTAATACGTAAAGGAATATTATTTGGGGGTCCAGCCATGGAGAAGAGTTTAGACACTAAGATAATATAAGGAACACACACATTATAAAGAAATCACATTAGGATTCTCTTTTTAAGCTGTTCCTTAAAACACTAGTGCTTAGGAAATCTATTGGAGGCAGAAGCAGTCAAGGGTAGCCTAGGGTTAGGGTTAGACTTAGGGTTAGGCTTAGGGTACGGCTTAGGGTACGGGTTCGGGGAGGGCTTCGGGTACGGCGTAGGGTATTGGTTAGTGTTAGGGTTAGGGTTAGTGTTAGGGTTAGGGCTCGGTTTAGGTTACGGTTTAGGATTAGGGTACGTGTTAGGGTTAGGGTAGGGGTTAGCGTTAGGGTACGCGTTAGGGTTAGGGTAGTTATTAAACCTATCCCACTCTCTAGTTACCCCTTAGCACGTAAAGGAATATTATTTGGGGGTCCAGCCATGGAGAAGTGTTTAGACACTAGGATAAGAAAAGGAACACACCCATTATAAAGAAATCACATTAGGATTCTCTTTTTAAGCTGTTCCTTAAAACACTAGTGCTTAGGAAATCTATTGGAGGCAGAAGCAGTCAAGGGTAGCCTAGGGTTAGGGTTAGGCTTAGGGTTAGGCTTAGGGTACGGCTTAGGGTACGGGTTCGGGGAGGGCTTCGGGTACGGCATAGGGTATGGGTTAGGGTTAGGGTTAGGGTTAGTGTTAGGGTTAGGGCTCGGTTTAGGGTACGGGTTAGGATTAGGGTACGTGTTAGGTTTAGGGTAGCGGTTAGCGTTAGGGTACGCGTTAGGGTTAGGGTAGTTATTAAACCTATCCCACTCTCTAGTTACCCCTTAGCACGTAAAGGAATATTATTTGGGGGTCCAGCCATGGAGAAGAGTTTAGACACTAGGATAAGATAAGGAACACACCCATTATAAAGAAATCACATTAGGATTCTCTTTTTAAGCTGTTCCTTAAAACACTAGTGCTTAGGAAATCTGTTGGAGGCAGAAGCAGTCAAGGGTAGCCTAGGGTTAGGGTTAGGCTTAGGGTTAGGCTTAGGGTACGGCTTAGGGTACGGGTTCGGGGAGGGCTTCGGGTACAGCGTAGGGTATGGGTTAGGGTTAGGGTTAGGGTTAGTGTTAGGGTTAGGGCTCGGTTTAGGGTTAGGGTTAGGGTTAGTGTACGTGTTAGGGTTAGGGTAGGGGTTAGCGTTAGGGTACGCGTTAGGGTTAGGGTAGTTATTAAAACTATCCCACTCTCTAGTTACCCCTTAGCACGTAAAGGAATATTATTTGGGGGTCCAGCCATGGAGAAGTGTTTAGACACTAGGATAAGATAAGGAACACACCCATTATAAAGAAATCACATTAGGATTCTCTTTTTAAGCTGTTCCTTAAAACACTAGTGCTTAGGAAATCTATTGGAGGCAGAAGCAGTCAAGGGTAGCCTAGGGTTAGGGTTAGGCTTAGGGTTAGGCTTAGGGTACGGCTTAGGGTACGGGTTCGGGGAGGGCTTCGGGTACGGCGTAGGGTATGGGTTAGGGTTAGGGTTAGGGTTAGTGTTAGGGTTAGGGCTCGGTTTAGGGTACGGGTTAGGATTAGGGTACGTGTTAGGGTTAGGTTAGGGGTTAGGGTTAGGGTACGCGTTAGGGTTAGGGTAGTTATTAAACCTATCCCACTCTCTAGATACCCCTTAGCACGTAAAGTAATATTATTTGGGGGTCCAGCCATGGAGAAGAGTTTAGACACTAAGATAATATAAGGAACACACCCATTATAAAGAAATCACATTAGGATTCTCTTTTTAAGCTGTTCCTTAAAACACTAGTGCTTAGGAAATCTATTGGAGGCAGAAGCAGTCAAGGGTAGCCTAGGGTTAGGGTTAGGCTTAGGGTTAGGCTTAGGGTACGGGTTCGGGGAGGGCTTCGGGTACGGCGTAGGGTATGGGTTAGGGTTAGGGTTAGGGTTAGTGTTAGGGTTAGGGCTCGGTTTAGGGTACGGGTTAGGATTAGGGTACGTGTTAGGTTTAGGGTAGCGGTTAGCGTTAGGGTACGTGTTAGGGTTAGGGTAGTTATTAAACCTATCCCACTCTCTAGTTACCCCTTAGCACGTAAAGGAATATTATTTGGGGGTCCAGCCATGGAGAAGAGTTTAGACACTAGGATAAGATAAGGAACACACCCATTATAAAGAAATCACATTAGGATTCTCTTTTTAAGCTGTTCCTTAAAACACTAGTGCTTAGGAAATCTGTTGGAGGCAGAAGCAGTCAAGGGTAGCCTAGGGTTAGGGTTAGGCTTAGGGTTAGGCTTAGGGTACGGCTTAGGGTACGGGTTCGGGGAGGGCTTCGGGTACGGCGTAGGGTATGGGTTAGGGTTAGGGTTAGGGTTAGTGTTAGGGTTAGGGCTCGGTTTAGGGTACGGTTTAGGATTAGGGTACGTGTTAGGGTTAGGTTAGGGGTTAGGGTTAGGGTACGCGTTAGGGTTAGGGTAGTTATTAAACCTATCCCACTCTCTAGATACCCCTTAGCACGTAAAGTAATATTATTTGGGGGTCCAGCCATGGAGAAGAGTTTAGACACTAAGATAATATAAGGAACACACACATTATAAAG
The DNA here is from genome assembly GCF_965194825.1 of Balaenoptera physalus. Lineage (NCBI taxonomy): Eukaryota > Metazoa > Chordata > Mammalia > Artiodactyla > Balaenopteridae > Balaenoptera > Balaenoptera physalus. The sequence continues at coordinate 1,073,192 of NW_028126452.1, read as the reverse complement.
AAATCACATTAGGATTCTCTTTTTAAGCTGTTCCTTAAAACACTAGTGCTTAGGAAATCTATTGGAGGCAGAAGCAGTCAAGGGTAGCCTAGGGTTAGTGTTAGGCTTAGGGTTAGGCTTAGGGTACGGGTTCGTGGAGGGCTTCGGGTACGGCGTAGGGTATGGGTTACGGTTAGGGTTAGGGTTAGTGTTAGGGTTAGGGCTCGGTTTAGGGTACGGGTTAGGATTAGGGTACGTGTTAGGGTTAGGGTAGGGGTTAGGGTTAGGGTACGCGTTAGGGTTAGGGTAGTTATTAAACCTATCCCACTCTCTAGTTACCCCTTAGCACGTAAAGGAATATTATTTGGGGGTCCAGCCATGGAGAAGAGTTTAGACACTAGGATAAGATAAGGAACACACCCATTATAAAGAAATCACATTAGGATTCTCTTTTTAAGCTGTTCCTTAAAACACTAGTGCTTAGGAAATCTATTGGAGGCAGAAGCAGTCAAGGGTAGCCTAGGGTTAGGGTTAGGCTTAGGGTTAGGCTTAGGGTACGGCTTAGGGTACGGGTTCGGGGAGGGCTTCGGGTACGGCATAGGGTATGGGTTAGGGTTAGGGTTAGGGTTAGTGTTAGGGTTAGGGCTCGGTTTAGGGTACGGTTTAGGATTAGGGTACGTGTTAGGGTTAGGTTAGGGGTTAGGGTTAGGGTATGCGTTAGGGTTAGGGTAGTTATTAAACCTATCCCACTCTCTAGATACCCCTTAGCACGTAAAGTAATATTATTTGGGGGTACAGCCATGGAGAAGAGTTTAGACACTAAGATAATATAAGGAACACACACATTATAAAGAAATCACATTAGGATTCTCTTTTTAAGCTGTTCCTTAAAACACTAGTGCTTAGGAAATCTATTGGAGGCAGAAGCAGTCAAGGGTAGCCTAGGGTTAGGGTTAGGCTTAGGGGTAGGCTTAGGGTACGGCTTAGGGTACGTGTTCGGTGAGGGCTTCGGGTACGGCGTAGGGTATAGGTTAGGGTTAGGCTTAGTGTTAGGGTTAGGGCTCGGTTTAGGGTACGGTTTAGGATTAGGGTACATGTTAGGGTTAGGGTAGGGGTTAGGGTTAGGGTACACGTTACGGTTAGGGTAGTTATTAAACCTATCCCACTCTCTAGATACCCCTTAGCACGTAAAGGAATATTATTTGGGGGTCCAGCCATGGAGAAGAGTTTAGACACTAAGATAATATAAGGAACACACACATTATAAAGAAATAACATTAGGATTCTCTTTTTAAGCTGTTCCTTAAAACACTAGTGCTTAGGAAATCTATTGGAGGCAGAAGCAGTCAAGGGTAGCCTAGGGTTAGGGTTAGGCTTAGGGTTAGGCTTAAGGTACGGCTTAGGGTACGGGTTCGGGGAGGGCTTCGGGTACGGCGTAGGGTATGGGTTAGGGTTAAGGTTAGGGTTAGTGTTAGGGTTAGGGCTCGGTTTAGGGTACGGGTTAGGATTAGGGTACGTGTTAGGGTTAGGGTAGGGGTTAGCGTTAGGGTACGCGTTAGGGTTAGGGTAGTGATTAAACCTATCCCACTCTCTAGATACCCCTTAGCACATAAAGGAATATTATTTGGGGGTCCAGCCATGGAGAAGAGTTTAGACACTAGGATTAGATAAGGAACACACCCATTATAAAGAAATCACATTAGGATTCTCTTTTTAAGCTGTTCCTTAAAACACTAGTGCTTAGGAAATCTATTGGAGGCAGAAGCAGTCAAGGGTAGCCTAGGGTTAGGGTTAGGCTTAGGGTTAGGCTTAGGGTACGGCTTAGGGTACGGGTTCGGGGAGGGCTTCGGGTACGGCGTAGGGTATGGGTTAGGGTTAGGGTTAGGGTTAGTGTTAGGGTTAGGGCTCGGTTTAGGGTACGGGTTAGGATTAGGGTACGTGTTAGGGTTAGGGAAGGGGTTAGGGTTAGGGTACGCGTTAGGGTTAGGGTAGTTATTAAACCTATCCCACTCTCTAGATACCCCTTAGCACGTAAAGTAATATTATTTGGGGGTCCAGCCATGGAGAAGAGTTTAGACACTAAGATAATATAAGGAACACACACATTATAAAGAAATCACATTAGGATTCTCTTTTTAAGCTGTTCCTTAAAACACTAGTGCTTAGGAAATCTATTGGAGGCAGAAGCAGTAAAGGGTAGCCTAGGGTTAGTGTTAGGCTTAGGGTTAGGCTTAGGGTACGGGTTCGGGGAGGGCTTCGGGTACGGCGTAGGGTATGGGTTAGGGTTAGGGTTAGGGTTAGTGTTAGGGTTAGGGCTCGGTTTAGGGTACGGGTTAGGATTAGGGTACGTGTTAGGGTTAGGGTAGGGGTTAGGGTTAGGGTACGCGTTAGGGTTAGGGTAGTTATTAAACCTATCCCACTCTCTAGATACCCCTTAGCACGTAAAGGAATATTATTTGGGGGTCCAGCCATGGAGAAGAGTTTAGACACTAAGATAATATAAGGAACACACACATTATAAAGAAATAACATTAGGATTCTCTTTTTAAGCTGTTCCTTAAAACACTAGTGCTTAGGAAATCTATTGGAGGCAGAAGCAGTCAAGGGTAGCCTAGGGTTAGGGTTAGGCTTAGGGTTAGGCTTAAGGTACGGCTTAGGGTACGGGTTCGGGGAGGGCTTCGGGTACGGCGTAGGGTATGGGTTAGGGTTAGGGTTAGGGTTAGTGTTAGGGTTAGGGCTCGGTTTAGGGTACGGGTTAGGATTAGGGTACGTGTTAGGGTTAGGGTAGGGGTTAGCGTTAGGGTACGCGTTAGGGTTAGGGTAGTGATTAAACCTATCCCACTCTCTAGATACCCCTTAGCACATAAAGGAATATTATTTGGGGGTCCAGCCATGGAGAAGAGTTTAGACACTAGGATTAGATAAGGAACACACCCATTATAAAGAAATCACATTAGGATTCTCTTTTTAAGCTGTTCCTTAAAACACTAGTGCTTAGGAAATCTATTGGAGGCAGAAGCAGTCAAGGGTAGCCTAGGGTTAGGGTTAGGCTTAGGGTTAGGCTTAGGGTACGGCTTAGGGTACGGGTTCGGGGAGGGCTTCGGTTACGGCGTAGGGTATGGGTTAGGGTTAGGGTTAGGGTTAGTGTTAGGGTTAGGGCTCGGTTTAGGGTACGGGTTAGGATTAGGGTACGTGTTAGGGTTAGGGTAGGGGTTAGGGTTAGGGTACGCGTTAGGGTTAGGGTAGTTATTAAACCTATCCCACTCTCTAGATACCCCTTTGCACGTAAAGTAATATTATTTGGGGGTCCAGCCATGGAGAAGAGTTTAGACACTAAGATAATATAAGGAACACACACATTATAAAGAAATCACATTAGGATTCTCTTTTTAAGCTGTTCCTTAAAACTCTAGTGCTTAGGAAATCTATTGGAGGCAGAAGCAGTCAAGGGTAGCCTAGGGTTAGGGTTAGGCTTAGGGTTAGGCTTAGGGTACGGCTTAGGGTACGGGTTCGGGGAGGGCTTCGGGTACGGCGTAGGGTATGGGTTAGGGTTAGGGTTAGGGTTAGTGTTAGGGTTAGGGCTCGGTTTAGGGTACGGTTTAGGATTAGGGTACGTGTTAGGGTTAGGTTAGGGGTTAGGGTTAGGGTACGCGTTAGGGTTAGGGTAGTTATTAAACCTATCCCACTCTCTAGATACCCCTTAGCACGTAAAGTAATATTATTTGGGGGTCCAGCCATGGAGAAGAGTTTAGACACTAAGATAATATAAGGAACACACACATTATAAAGAAATCACATTAGGATTCTCTTTTTAAGCTGTTCCTTAAAACACTAGTGCTTAGGAAATCTATTGGAGGCAGAAGCAGTCAAGGGTAGCCTAGGGTTAGTGTTAGGCTTAGGGTTAGGCTTAGGGTACGGGTTCGTGGAGGGCTTCGGGTACGGCGTAGGGTATGGGTTACGGTTAGGGTTAGGGTTAGTGTTAGGGTTAGGGCTCGGTTTAGGGTACGGGTTAGGATTAGGGTACGTTTTAGGGTTAGGGTAGGGGTTAGGGTTAGGGTACGCGTTAGGGTTAGGGTAGTTATTAAACCTATCCCACTCTCTAGTTGCCCCTTAGCACGTAAAGGAATATTATTTGGGGGTCCAGCCATGGAGAAGAGTTTAGACACTAGGATAAGATAAGGAACACACCCATTATAAAGAAATCACATTCGGATTCTCTTTTTAAGCTGTTCCTTAAAACACTACTGCTTAGGAAATCTATTGGAGGCAGAAGCAGTCAAGGGTAGCCTAGGGTTAGGGTTAGGCTTAGGGTTAGGCTTAGGGTACGGCTTAGGGTACGGGTTCGGGGAGGGCTTCGGGTACGGCATAGGGTATGGGTTAGGGTTAGGGTTAGGGTTAGTGTTAGGGTTAGGGCTCGGTTTAGGGTACGGTTTAGGATTAGGGTACGTGTTAGGGTTAGGTTAGGGGTTAGGGTTAGGGTACGCGTTAGGGTTAGGGTAGTTATTAAACCTATCCCACTCTCTAGATACCCCTTAGCACGTAAAGTAATATTATTTGGGGGTCCAGCCATGGAGAAGAGTTTAGACACTAAGATAATATAAGGAACACACACATTATAAAGAAATCACATTAGGATTCTCTTTTTAAGCTGTTCCTTAAAACACTAGTGCTTAGGAAATCTATTGGAGGCAGAAGCAGTCAAGGGTAGCCTAGGGTTAGGGTTAGGCTTAGGGGTAGGCTTAGGGTACGGCTTAGGGTACGTGTTCGGTGAGGGCTTCGGGTACGGCGTAGGGTATAGGTTAGGGTTAGGCTTAGTGTAAGGGTTAGGGCTCGGTTTAGGGTACGGTTTAGGATTAGGGTACATGTTAGGGTTAGGGTAGGGGTTAGGGTTAGGGTACACGTTACGTTTAGGGTAGTTATTAAACCTATCCCACTCTCTAGATACCCCTTAGCACGTAAAGGAATATTATTTGGGGGTCCAGCCATGGAGAAGAGTTTAGACACTAAGATAATATAAGGAACACACACATTATAAAGAAATAACATTAGGATTCTCTTTTTAAGCTGTTCCTTAAAACACTAGTGCTTAGGAAATCTATTGGAGGCAGAAGTAGTCAAGGGTAGCCTAGGGTTAGGGTTAGGCTTAGGGTTAGGCTTAAGGTACGGCTTAGGGCACGGGTTCGGGGAGGGTTTCGGGTACGGCGTAGGGTATGGGTTAGGGTTAGGGTTAGGGTTAGTGTTAGGGTTAGGGCTCGGTTTAGGGTACGGGTTAGGATTAGGGTACGTGTTAGGGTTAGGGTAGGGGTTAGCGTTAGGGTACGCGTTAGGGTTAGGGTAGTGATTAAACCTATCCCACTCTCTAGATACCCCTTAGCACATAAAGGAATATTATTTGGGGGTCCAGCCATGGAGAAGAGTTTAGACACTAGGATTAGATAAGGAACACACCCATTATAAAGAAATCACATTAGGATTCTCTTTTTAAGCTGTTCCTTAAAACACTAGTGCTTAGGAAATCTATTGGAGGCAGAAGCAGTCAAGGGTAGCCTAGGGTTAGGATTAGGCTTAGGGTTAGGCTTAGGGTACGGCTTAGGGTACGGGTTCGGGGAGGGCTTCGGGTACGGCGTAGGGTATGGGTTAGGGTTAGGGTTAGCGTTAGTGTTAGGGTTAGGGCTCGGTTTAGGGTACGGTTTAGGATTAGGGTACGTGTTAGGGTTAGGTTAGGGGTTAGGGTTAGGGTACGCGTTAGGGTTAGGGTAGTTATTAAACCTATCCCACTCTCTAGATACCCCTTAGCACGTAAAGTAATATTATTTGGGGGTCCAGCCATGGAGAAGAGTTTAGACACTAAGATAATATAAGGAACACACACATTATAAAGAAATCACATTAGGATTCTCTTTTTAAGCTGTTCCTTAAAACACTAGTGCTTAGGAAATCTATTGGAGGCAGAAGCAGTCAAGGGTAGCCTAGGGTTAGTGTTAGGCTTAGGGTTAGGCTTAGGGTACGGGTTCGTGGAGGGCTTCGGGTACGGCGTAGGGTATGGGTTACGGTTAGGGTTAGGGTTAGTGTTAGGGTTAGGGCTCGGTTTAGGGTACGGGATAGGATTAGGGTACGTGTTAGGGTTAGGGTAGGGGTTAGGGTTAGGGTACGCGTTAGGGTTAGGGTAGTTATTAAACCTATCCCACTCTCTAGTTACCCCTTAGCACGTAAAGGAATATTATTTGGGGGTCCAGCCATGGAGAAGAGTTTAGACACTAGGATAAGATAAGGAACACACCCATTATAAAGAAATCACATTCGGATTCTCTTTTTAAGCTGTTCCTTAAAACACTAGTGCTTAGGAAATCTATTGGAGGCAGAAGCAGTCAAGGGTAGCCTAGGGTTAGGGTTAGGCTTAGGGTTAGGCTTAGGGTACGGCTTAGGGTACGGGTTCGGGGAGGGCTTCGGGTACGGCATAGGGTATGGGTTAGGGTTAGGGTTAGGGTTAGTGTTAGGGTTAGGGCTCGGTTTAGGTTACGGTTTAGGATTAGGGTACGTGTTAGGGTTAGGTTAGGGGTTAGGGTTAGGGTACGCGTTAGGGTTAGGGTAGTTATTAAACCTATCCCACTCTCTAGATACCCCTTAGCACGTAAAGTAATATTATTTGGGGGTCCAGCCATGGAGAAGAGTTTAGACACTAAGATAATATAAGGAACACACACATTATAAAGAAATCACATTAGGATTCTCTTTTTAAGCTGTTCCTTAAAACACTAGTGCTTAGGAAATCTATTGGAGGCAGAAGCAGTCAAGGGTAGCCTAGGGTTAGTGTTAGGCTTAGGGTTAGGCTTAGGGTACGGGTTCGGGGAGGGCTTCGGGTACGGCGTAGGGTATGGGTTAGGGTTAGGGTTAGGGTTAGTGTTAGGGTTAGGGCTCGGTTTAGGGTACGGGTTAGGATTAGGGTACGTGTTAGGGTTAGGGTAGGGGTTAGGGTTAGGGTACGCGTTAGGGTTAGGGTAGTTATTAAACCTATCCCACTCTCTAGATACCCCTTAGCACGTAAAGGAATATTATTTGGGTGTCCAGCCATGGAGAAGAGTTTAGACACTAAGATAATATAAGGAACACACACATTATAAAGAAATCACATTAGGATTCTCTTTTTAAGCTGTTCCTTAAAACACTAGTGCTTAGGAAATCTATTGGAGGCAGAAGCAGTCAAGGGTAGCCTAGGGTTAGGGTTAGGCTTAGGGTTAGGCTTAAGGTACGGCTTAGGGTACGGGTTCGGGGAGGGCTTCGGGTACGGCGTAGGGTATGGGTTAGGGTTAGGGTTAGGGTTAGTGTTAGGGTTAGGGCTCGGTTTAGGGTACGGGTTAGGATTAGGGTACGTGTTAGGGTTAGGGTAGGGGTTAGCGTTAGGGTACGCGTTAGGGTTAGGGTAGTGATTAAACCTATCCCACTCTCTAGATACCCCTTAGCACATAAAGGAATATTATTTGGGGGTCCAGCCATGGAGAAGAGTTTAGACACTAGGATTAGATAAGGAACACACCCATTATAAAGAAATCACATTAGGATTCTCTTTTTAAGCTGTTCCTTAAAACACTAGTGCTTAGGAAATCTATTGGAGGCAGAAGCAGTCAAGGGTAGCCTAGGGTTAGGGTTAGGCTTAGGGTTAGGCTTAGGGTACGGCTTAGGGTACGGGTTCGGGGAGGGCTTCGGGTACGGCGTAGGGTATGGGTTAGGGTTAGTGTTAGGGTTAGTGTTAGGGTTAGGGCTCGGTTTAGGGTACGGGTTAGGATTAGGGTACGTGTTAGGGTTAGGGTAGGGGTTAGGGTTAGGGTACGCGTTAGGGTTAGGGTAGTTATTAAACCTATCCCACTCTCTAGATACCCCTTAGCACGTAAAGTAATATTATTTGGGGGTCCAGCCATGGAGAAGAGTTTAGACACTAAGATAATATAAGGAACACACACATTATAAAGAAATCACATTAGGATTCTCTTTTTAAGCTGTTCCTTAAAACACTAGTGCTTAGGAAATCTATTGGAGGCAGAAGCAGTAAAGGGTAGCCTAGGGTTAGTGTTAGGCTTAGGGTTAGGCTTAGGGTACGGGTTCGGGGAGGGCTTCGGGTACGGCGTAGGGTATGGGTTAGGGTTAGGGTTAGGGTTAGTGTTAGGGTTAGGGCTCGGTTTAGGGTACGGGTTAGGATTAGGGTACGTGTTAGGGTTAGGGTAGGGGTTAGGGTTAGGGTACGCGTTAGGGTTAGGGTAGTTATTAAACCTATCCCACTCTCTAGATACCCCTTAGCACGTAAAGGAATATTATTTGGGGGTCCAGCCATGGAGAAGAGTTTAGACACTAAGATAATATAAGGAACACACACATTATAAAGAAATAACATTAGGATTCTCTTTTTAAGCTGTTCCTTAAAACACTAGTGCTTAGGAAATCTATTGGAGGCAGAAGCAGTCAAGGGTAGCCTAGGGTTAGGGTTAGGCTTAGGCTTAGGCTTAAGGTACGGCTTAAGGTACGGGTTCGGGGAGGGCTTCGGGTACGGCGTAGGGTATGGGTTAGGGTTAGGGTTAGGGTTAGTGTTAGGGTTAGGGCTCGGTTTAGGGTACGGGTTAGGATTAGGGTACGTGTTAGGGTTAGGGTAGGGGTTAGCGTTAGGGTACGCGTTAGGGTTAGGGTAGTGATTAAACCTATCCCACTCTCTAGATACCCCTTAGCACATAAAGGAATATTATTTGGGGGTCCAGCCATGGAGAAGAGTTTAGACACTAGGATTAGATAAGGAACACACCCATTATAAAGAAATCACATTAGGATTCTCTTTTTAAGCTGTTCCTTAAAACACTAGTGCTTAGGAAATCTATTGGAGGCAGAAGCAGTCAAGGGTAGCCTAGGGTTAGGGTTAGGCTTAGGGTTAGGCTTAGGGTACGGCTTAGGGTACGGGTTCGGGGAGGGCTTCGGGTACGGTGTAGGGTATGGGTTAGGGTTAGGGTTAGGGTTAGTGTTAGGGTTAGGGCTCGGTTTAGGGTACGGGTTAGTATTAGGGTACGTGTTAGGGTTAGGGTAGGGGTTAGGGTTAGGGTACGCGTTAGGGTTAGGGTAGTTATTAAACCTATCCCACTCTCTAGATACCCCTTTGCACGTAAAGTAATATTATTTGGGGGTCCAGCCATGGAGAAGAGTTTAGACACTAAGATAATATAAGGAACACACACATTATAAAGAAATCACATTAGGATTCTCTTTTTAAGCTGTTCCTTAAAACTCTAGTGCTTAGGAAATATATTGCAGGCAGAAGCAGTCAAGGGTAGCCTAGGGTTAGGTTTAGGCTTAGGGTTAGGCTTAGGGTACGGCTTAGGGTACGGGTTCGGGGAGGGTTTCTGGTACGGCGTAGGGTATGGGTTAGGGTTAGGGTTAGGGTTAGTGTTAGGGTTAGGGCTCGGTTTAGGGTACGGGTTAGGATTAGGGTACGTGTTAGGGTTAGGTTAGGGGTTAGGGTTAGGGTACGCGTTAGGGTTAGGGTAGTTATTAAACCTATCCCACTCTCTAGATACCCCTTAGCACGTAAAGTAATATTATTTGGGGGTCCAGCCATGGAGAAGAGTTTAGACACTAAGATAATATAAGGAACACACACATTATAAAGAAATCACATTAGGATTCTCTTTTTAAGCTGTTCCTTAAAACACTAGTGCTTAGGAAATCTATTGGAGGCAGAAGCAGTCAAGGGTAGCCTAGGGTTAGTGTTAGGCTTAGGGTTAGGCTTAGGGTACGGGTTCGGGGAGGGCTTCGGGTACGGCGTAGGGTATGGGTTAGGGTTAGGGTTAGGGTTAGTGTTAGGGTTAGGGCTCGGATTAGGGTACGGGTTAGGATTAGGGTACGTGTTAGGGTTAGGGTAGGGGTTAGGGTTAGGGTACGCGTTAGGGTTAGGGTAGTTATTAAACCTATCCCACTCTCTAGATACCCCTTAGCACGTAAAGGAATATTATTTGGGGGTCCAGCCATGGAGAAGAGTTTAGACACTAAGATAATATAAGGAACACACACATTATAAAGAAATCACATTAGGATTCTCTTTTTAAGCTGTTCCTTAAAACACTAGTGCTTAGGAAATCTATTGGAGGCAGAAGCAGTCAAGGGTAGTCTAGGGTTAGGGTTAGGCATAGGGGTAGGCTTAGGGTACGGCTTAGGGTACGGGTTCGGGGAGGGCTTCGGGTACGGCGTAGGGTATGGGTTAGGGTTAGGGTTAGGGTTAGTGTTAGGGTTAGGGCTCGGTTTAGGGTACGGGTTAGGATTAGGGTACGTGTTAGGTTTAGGGTAGCGGTTAGCGTTAGGGTACGCGTTAGGGTTAGGGTAGTTATTAAACCTATCCCACTCTCTAGTTACCCCTTAGCACGTAAAGGAACATTATTTGGAGGTCCAGCCATGGAGAAGTGTTTAGACACTAGGATAAGATAAGGAACACACCCATTATAAAGAAATCACATTAGGATTCTGTTTTTAAGCTGTTCTTTAAAACACTAGTGCTTAGGAAATCTGTTGGAGGCAGAAGCAGTCAAGGGTAGCCTAGGGTTAGGGTTAGGCTTAGGGTTAGGCTTAGGGTACGGCTTAGGGTACGGGTTCGGGGAGGGCTTCGGGTACGGCGTAGGGTATGGGTTAGGGTTAGGGTTAGGGTTAATGTTAGGGTTAGGGCTCGGTTTAGGGTACGGGTTAGGATTAGGGTACGTGTTAGGGTTAGGGTAGGGGTTAGGGTTAGGGTACGCGTTAGGGTTAGGGTAGTTACTAAACATATCCCACTCTCTAGATACCCCTTAGCACGTAAAGGAATATTATTTGGGGGTCCAGCCATGGAGAAGAGTTTAGACACTAGGATCAGATAAGGAACACACCCATTATAAAGAAATCACATTAGGATTCTCTTTTTAAGCTGTTCCTTAAAACTCTAGTGCTTAGGAAATATATTGGAGGCAGAAGCAGTCAAGGATAGCCTAGGGTTAGGGTTAGGCTTAGGGTTAGGCTTAGGGTACGGCTTAGGGAACCGGTTCGGGGAGGGTTTCTGGTACGGCGTAGGGTATGGGTTAGGGTTAGGGTTAGGGTTAGTGTTAGGGTTAGGGCTCGGTTTAGGGTACGGGTTAGGATTAGGGTACGTGTTAGGGTTATGGTAGGGGTTAGGGTTAGGGTACGCGTTAGGGTTAGGGTAGTTATTAAACCTATCCCACTCTCTAGATACCCCTTAGCACGTAAAGGAATATTATTTGGGGGTCCAGCCATGGAGAAGAGTTTAGACACTAAGATAATATAAGGAACACACCCATTATAAAGAAATCACATTAGGATTCTCTTTTTAAGCTGTTCCTTAAAACACTAGTGCTTAGGAAATCTATTGGAGGCAGAAGCAGTCAAGGGTAGCCTAGGGTTAGGGTTAGGCTTAGGGTTAGGCTTAGGGTACGGCTTAGGGTACGGGTTCGGGGAGGGCTTCGGGTACGGCGTAGGGTATGGGTTAGTGTTAGGGTTAGGGTTAGTGTTAGGGTTAGGGCTCGGTTTAGGTTACGGTTTAGGATTAGGGTACGTGTTAGGGTTAGGGTAGGGGTTAGCGTTAGGGTACGCGTTAGGGTTAGGGTAGTTATTAAACCTATCCCACTCTCTAGTTACCCCTTAGCACCTAAAGGAATATTATTTGGGGGTCCAGCCATGGAGAAGTGTTTAGACACTAGGATAAGATAAGGAACACACCCATTATAAAGAAATCACATTAGGATTCTCTTTTTAAGCTGTTCCTTAAAACAATAGTGCTTAGGAAATCTATTGGAGGCAGAAGCAGTCAAGGGTAGCCTAGGGTTAGGGTTAGGCTTAGGGTTAGGCTTAGGGTACGGCTTAGGGTACGGGTTCGGGGAGGGCTTCGGGTACGGCGTAGGGTATGGGTTAGGGTTAGGGTTAGGGTTAGTGTTAGGGTTAGGGCTCGGTTTAGGGTACGGTTTAGGATTAGGGTACGTGTTAGGGTTAGGTTAGGGGTTAGGGTTAGGGTACGCGTTAGGGTTAGGGTAGTTATTAAACCTATCCCACTCTCTAGATACCCCTTAGCACGTAAAGTAATATTATTTGGGGGTCCAGCCATTGAGAAGAGTTTAGACACTAAGATAATATAAGGAACACACACATTATAAAGAAATCACATTAGGATTCTCTTTTTAAGCTGTTCCTTAAAACACTAGTGCTTAGGAAATCTATTGGAGGCAGAAGCAGTCAAGGGTAGCCTAGGGTTAGGGTTAGGCTTAGGGGTAGTCTTAGGGTACGGCTTAGGGTACGTGTTCGGTGAGGGCTTCTGGTACGGCGTAGGGTATAGGTTAGGGTTAGGCTTAGTGTTAGGGTTAGGGCTCGGTTTAGGGTACGGTTTAGGATTAGGGTACATGTTAGGGTTAGGGTAGGGGTTAGGGTTAGGGTACGCGTTAGGGTTAGGGTAGTTATTAAACCTATCCCACTCTCTAGATACCCCTTAGCACGTAAAGGAATATTATTTGGGGGTCCAGCCATGGAGAAGAGTTTAGACACTAAGATAATATAAGGAACACACACATTATAAAGAAATCACATTAGGATTCTCTTTTTAAGCTGTTCCTTAAAACACTAGTGCTTAGGAAATCTATTGGAGGCAGAAGCAGTCAAGGGTAGTCTAGGGTTAGGGTTAGGCTTAGGGGTAGGCTTAGGGTACGGCTTAGGGTACGGGTTCGGGGAGGGCTTCGGGTACGGCGTAGGGTATGGGTTAGGGTTAGGGTTAGGGTTAGTGTTAGGGTTAGGGCTCGGTTTAGGGTACGGGTTAGGATTAGGGTACGTGTTAGGTTTAGGGTAGCGGTTAGCGTTAGGGTACGCGTTAGGGTTAGGGTAGTTATTAAACCTATCCCACTCTCTAGTTACCCCTTAGCACGTAAAGGAACATTATTTGGTGGTCCAGCCATGGAGAAGTGTTTAGACACTAGGATAAGATAAGGAACACACCCATTATAAAGAAATCACATTAGGATTCTCTTTTTAAGCTGTTCTTTAAATCACTAGTGCTTAGGAAATCTGTTGGAGGCAGAAGCAGTCAAGGGTAGCCTAGGGTTAGGGTTAGATTTAGGGTTAGGCCTAGGGTACGGCTTAGGGTACGGGTTCGGGGAGGGCTTCGGGTACGGCGTAGGGTATGGGTCAGGTTTAGGGTTAGGGTTAATGTTAGGGTTAGGGCTCGGTTTAGGGTACGGGTTAGGATAAGGGTACGTGTTAGGGTTAGGGTAGGGGTTAGGGTTAGGGTACGCGTTAGGGTTAGTGTAGTTACTAAACATATCCCACTCTCTAGATACCCCTTAGCACGTAAAGGAATATTATTTGGGGGTCCAGCCATGGAGAAGAGTTTAGACACTAGGATCAGATAAGGAACACACCCATTATAAAGAAATCACATTAGGATTCTCTTTTTAAGCTGTTCCTTAAAACTCTAGTGCTTAGGAAATATATTGGAGGCAGAAGCAGTCAAGGGTAGCCTAGGGTTAGGGTTAGGCTTAGGGTTAGGCTTAGGGTACGGCTTAGGGTACCGGTTCGGGGAGGGTTTCTGGTACGGCGTAGGGTATGGGTTAGGGTTAGGGTTAGGGTTAGTGTTAGGGTTAGGGCTCGGTTTAGGGTACGGGTTAGGATTAGGGTACGTGTTAGGGTTATGGTAGGGGTTAGGGTTAGGGTACGCGTTAGGGTTAGGGTAGTTATTAAACCTATCCCACTCTCTAGATACCCCTTAGCACGTAAAGGAATATTATTTGGGGGTCCAGCCGTGGAGAAGAGTTTAGACACTAAGATAATATAAGGAACACACACATTATAAAGAAATCACATTAGGATTCTCTTTTTAAGCTGTTCCTTAAAACACTAGTGCTTAGGAAATCTATTGGAGGCAGAAGCAGTCAAGGGTAGCCTAGGGTTAGGGTTAGGCTTAGGGTTAGGCTTAGGGTACGGCTTAGGGTACGGGTTCGGGGAGGGCTTCGGGTACGGCGTAGGGTATGGGTTAGTGTTAGGGTTAGGGTTAGTGTTAGGGTTAGGGCTCGGTTTAGGTTACGGTTTAGGATTAGGGTACGTGTTAGGGTTAGGGTAGGGGTTAGCGTTAGGGTACGCGTTAGGGTTAGGGTAGTTATTAAACCTATCCCACTCTCTAGTTACCCCTTAGCACGTAAAGGAATATTATTTGGGGGTCCAGCCATGGAGAAGTGTTTAGACACTAGGATAAGATAAGGAACACACCCATTATAAAGAAATCACATTAGGATTCTCTTTTTAAGCTGTTCCTTAAAACACTAGTGCTTAGGAAATCTATTGGAGGCAGAAGCAGTCAAGGGTAGCCTAGGGTTAGTGTTAGGCTTAGGGTTAGGCTTAGGGTACGGGTTCGTGGAGGGCTTCGGGTACGGCGTAGGGTATGGGTTACGGTTAGGGTTAGGGTTAGTGTTAGGGTTAGGGCTCGGTTTAGGGTACGGGTTAGGATAAGGGTACGTGTTAGGGTTAGGGTAGGGGTTAGGGTTAGGGTACGCGTTAGGGTTAGGGTAGTTATTAAACCTATCCCACTCTCTAGTTACCCCTTAGCACGTAAAGGAATATTATTTGGGGGTCCAGCCATGGAGAAGAGTTTAGACACTAGGATAAGATAAGGAACACACCCATTATAAAGAAATCACATTAGGATTCTCTTTTTAAGCTGTTCCTTAAAACACTAGTGCTTAGGAAATCTATTGGAGGCAGAAGCAGTCAAGGGTAGCCTAGGGTTAGGGTTAGGCTTAGGGTTAGGCTTAGGGTACGGCTTAGGGTACGGGTTCGGGGAGGGCTTCAGGTACGGCGTAGGGTATGGGTTAGGGTTAGGGTTAGGGTTAGTGTTAGGGTTAGGGCTCGGTTTAGGGTACGGTTTAGGATTAGGGTACGTGTTAGGGTTAGGTTAGGGGTTAGGGTTAGGGTACGCGTTAGGGTTAGGGTAGTTATTAAACCTATCCCACTCTCTAGATACCCCTTAGCACGTATAGTAATATTATTTGGGGGTCCAGCCATGGAGAAGAGTTTAGACACTAAGATAATATAAGGAACACCCACATTATAAAGAAATCACATTAGGATTCTCTTTTTAAGCTGTTCCTTAAAACACTAGTGCTTAGGAAATCTATTGGAGGCAGAAGCAGTCAAGGGTAGCCTAGGGTTAGGGTTAGGCTTAGGGGTAGGCTTAGGGTACGGCTTAGGGTACGTGTTCGGTGAGGGCTTCGGGTACGGCGTAGGGTATAGGTTAGGGTTAGGCTTAGTGTTAGGGTTAGGGCTCGGTTTAGGGTACGGTTTAGGATTAGGGTACATGTTAGGGTTAGGGTAGGGGTTAGGGTTAGGGTACACGTTACGGTTAGGGTAGTTATTAAACCTATCCCACTCTCTAGATACCCCTTAGCACGTAAAGGAATATTATTTGGGGGTCCAGCCATGGAGAAGAGTTTAGACACTAAGATAATATAAGGAACACACACATTATAAAGAAATAACATTAGGATTCTCTTTTTAAGCTGTTCCTTAAAACACTAGTGCTTAGGAAATCTATTGGAGGCAGAAGCAGTCAAGGGTAGCCTAGGGTTAGGGTTAGGCTTAGGGTTAGGCTTAAGGTACGGCTTAGGGTACGGGTTCGGGGAGGGCTTCGGGTACGGCGTAGGGTATGGGTTAGGGTTAGGGTTAGGGTTAGTGTTAGGGTTAGGGCTCGGTTTAGGGTACGGGTTAGGATTAGGGTACGTGTTAGGGTTAGGGTAGGGGTTAGCGTTAGGGTACGCGTTAGGGTTAGGGTAGTGATTAAACCTATCCCACTCTCTAGATACCCCTTAGCACATAAAGGAATATTATTTGGGGGTCCAGCCATGGAGAAGAGTTTAGACACTAGGATTAGGTAAGGAACACACCCATTATAAAGAAATCACATTAGGATTCTCTTTTTAAGCTGTTCCTTAAAACACTAGTGCTTAGGAAATCTATTGGAGGCAGAAGCAGTCAAGGGTAGCCTAGGGTTAGGGTTAGGCTTAGGGTTAGGCTTAGGGTACGGCTTAGGGTACGGGTTCGGGGAGGGCTTCGGGTACGGCGTAGGGTATGGGTTAGGGTTAGGGTTAGGGTTAGTGTTAGGGTTAGGGCTCGGTTTAGGGTACGGGTTAGGATTAGGGTACGTGTTAGGGTTAGGGTAGGGGTTAGGGTTAGGGTACGCGTTAGGGTTAGGGTAGTTATTAAACCTATCCCACTCTCTAGATACCCCTTAGCACGTAAAGTAATATTATTTGGGTGTCCAGCCATGGAGAAGAGTTTAGACACTAAGATAATATAAGGAACACACACATTATAAAGAAATCACATTAGGATTCTCTTTTTAAGCTGTTCCTTAAAACACTAGTGCTTAGGAAATCTATTGGAGGCAGATGCAGTCAAGGGTAGCCTAGGGTTAATTTTAGGCTTAGGGTTAGGCTTAGGGTACGGGTTCGGGGAGAGCTTCGGGTACGGCGTAGGGTATGGGTTAGGGTTAGGGTTAGGGTTAGTGTTAGGGTTAGGGCTCGGTTTAGGGTACGGGTTAGGATTAGGGTACGTGTTAGGGTTAGGGTAGGGGTTAGGGTTAGGGTACGCGTTAGGGTTAGGGTAGTTATTAAACCTATCCCACTCTCTAGATACCCCTTAGCACGTAAAGGAATATTATTTGGGGGTCCAGCCATGGAGAAGAGTTTAGACACTAAGATAATATAAGGAACACACACATTATAAAGAAATAACATTAGGATTCTCTTTTTAAGCTGTTCCTTAAAACACTAGTGCTTAGGAAATCTATTGGAGGCAGAAGCAGTCAAGGGTAGCCTAGGGTTAGGGTTAGGCTTAGGGTTAGGCTTAAGGTACGGCTTAGGGTACGGGTTCGGGGAGGGCTTCGGGTACGGCGTAGGGTATGGGTTAGGGTTAGGGTTAGGGTTAGTGTTAGGGTTAGGGCTCGGTTTAGGGTACGGGTTAGGATTAGGGTACGTGTTAGGGTTAGGGTAGGGGTTAGCGTTACGGTACGCGTTAGGGTTAGGGTAGTGATTAAACCTATCCCACTCTCTAGATACCCCTTAGCACATAAAGGAATATTATTTGGGGGTCCAGCCATGGAGAAGAGTTTAGACACTAGGATTAGATAAGGAACACACCCATTATAAAGAAATCACATTAGGATTCTCTTTTTAAGCTGTTCCTTAAAACACTAGTGCTTAGGAAATCTATTGGAGGCAGAAACAGTCATGGGTAGCCTAGGGTTAGGGTTAGGCTTAGGGTTAGGCTTAGGGTACGGCTTAGGGTACGGGTTCGGGGAGGGCTTCGGGTACGGCGTAGGGTATGGGTTAGGGTTAGGGTTAGGGTTAGTGTTAGGGTTAGGGCTCGGTTTAGGGTACGGGTTAGGATTAGGGTACGTGTTAGGGTTAGGGTAGGGGTTAGGGTTAGGGTACGCGTTAGGGTTAGGGTAGTTATTAAACCTATCCCACTCTCTAGATACCCCTTAGCACGTAAAGTAATATTATTTGGGGGTCCAGCCATGGAGAAGAGTTTAGACACTAAGATAATATAAGGAACACACACATTATAAAGAAATCACATTAGGATTCTCTTTTTAAGCTGTTCCTTAAAACTCTAGTGCTTAGGAAATATATTGCAGGCAGAAGCAGTCAAGGGTAGCCTAGGGTTAGGTTTAGGCTTAGGGTTAGGCTTAGGGTACGGCTTAGGGTACGGGTTCGGGGAGGGCTTCTGGTACGGCGTAGGGTATGGGTTAGGGTTAGGGTTAGGGTTAGTGTTAGGGTTAGGGCTCGGTTTAGGGTACGGGTTAGGATTAGGGTACGTGTTAGGGTTAGGTTAGGGGTTAGGGTTAGGGTACGCGTTAGGGTTAGGGTAGTTATTAAACCTATCCCACTCTCTAGATACCCCTTAGCACGTAAAGTAATATTATTTGGGGGTCCAGCCATGGAGAAGAGTTTAGACACTAAGATAATATAAGGAACACACACATTATAAAGAAATCACATTAGGATTCTCTTTTTAAGCTGTTCCTTAAAACACTAGTGCTTAGGAAATCTATTGGAGGCAGAAGCAGTCAAGGGTAGCCTAGGGTTAGTGTTAGGCTTAGGGTTAGGCTTAGGGTACGGGTTCGGGGAGGGCTTCGGGTACGGCGTAGGGTATGGGTTAGGGTTAGGGTTAGGGTTAGTGTTAGGGTTAGGGCTCGGTTTAGGGTACGGGTTAGGATTAGGGTACGTGTTAGGGTTAGGGTAGGGGTTAGGGTTAGGGTATGCGTTAGGGTTAGGGTAGTTATTAAACCTATCCCACTCTCTAGATACCCCTTAGCACGTAAAGGAATATTATTTGGGGGTCCAGCCATGGAGAAGAGTTTAGACACTAAGATAATATAAGGAACATACACATTATAAAGAAATCACATTAGGATTCTCTTTTTAAGCTGTTCCTTAAAACACTAGTGCTTAGGAAATCTATTGGAGGCAGAAGCAGTCAAGGGTAGTCTAGGGTTAGGGTTAGGCTTAGGGGTAGGCTTAGGGTACGGCTTAGGGTACGGGTTCGGGGAGGGCTTCGGGTACGGCGTAGGGTATGGGTTAGGGTTAGGGTTAGGGTTAGTGTTAGGTTTAGGGCTCGGTTTAGGGTACGGGTTAGGATTAGGGTACGTGTTAGGTTTAGGGTAGCGGTTAGCGTTAGGGTACGCGTTAGGGTTAGGGTAGTTATTAAACCTATCCCACTCTCTAGTTACCCCTTAGCACGTAAAGGAACATTATTTGGTGGTCCAGCCATGGAGAAGTGTTTAGACACTAGGATAAGATAAGGAACACCCCCATTATAAAGAAATCACATTAGGATTCTCTTTTTAAGCTGTTCTTTAAAACACTAGTGCTTAGGAAATCTGTTGGAGGCAGAAGCAGTCAAGGGTAGCCTAGGGTTAGGGTTAGGCTTAGGGTTAGGCTTAGGGTACGGCTTAGGGTACGGGTTCGGGGAGGGCTTCGGGTACGGCGTAGGGTATGGGTTAGGGTTAGGGTTAGGGTTAATGTTAGGGTTAGGGCTCGGTTTAGGGTACAGGTTAGGATTAGGGTACGTGTTAGGGTTAGGGTAGGGGTTAGGGTTAGGGTACGCGTTAGGGTTAGGGTAGTTACTAAACATATCCCACTCTCTAGATACCCCTTAGCACGTAAAGGAATATTATTTGGGGGTCCAGCCATGGAGAAGTGTTTAGACACTAGGATCAGATAAGGAACACACCCATTATAAAGAAATCACATTAGGATTCTCTTTTTAAGCTGTTCTTTAAAACACTAGTGCTTAGGAAATCTGTTGGAGGCAGAAGCAGTCAAGGGTAGCCTAGGGTTAGGGTTAGGCTTAGGGTTAGGCTTAGGGTACGGCTTAGGGTACCGGTTCGGGGAGGGTTTCTGGTACGGCGTAGGGTATGGGTTAGGGTTAGGGTTAGGGTTAGTGTTAGGGTTAGGGCTCGGTTTAGGGTACGGGTTAGGATTAGGGTACGTGTTAGGGTTAGGGTAGTTATTAAACCTATCCCACTCTCTAGATACCCCTTAGCACGTAAAGGAATATTATTTGGGGGTCCAGCCATGGAGAAGAGTTTAGACACTAAGATAATATAAGGAACACACCCATTATAAAGAAATCACATTAGGATTCTCTTTTTAAGCTGTTCCTTAAAACACTAGTGCTTAGGAAATCTACTGGAGGCAGAAGCAGTCAAGGGTAGCCTAGGGTTAGGGTTAGGCTTAGGGTTAGGCTTAGGGTACGGCTTAGGGTACGGGTTCGGGGAGGGCTTCGGGTACGGCGTAGGGTATGGGTTAGTGTTAGGGTTAGGGTTAGTGTTAGGGTTAGGGCTCGGTTTAGGTTACGGTTTAGGATTAGGGTACGTGTTAGGGTTAGGGTAGGGGTTAGCGTTAGGGTACGCGTTAGGGTTAGGGTAGTTATTAAACCTATCCCACTCTCTAGTTACCCCTTAGCACGTAAAGGAATATTATTTGGGGGTCCAGCCATGGAGAAGTGTTTAGACACTAGGATAAGATAAGGAACACACCCATTATAAAGAAATCACATTAGGATTCTCTTTTTAAGCTGTTCCTTAAAACACTAGTGCTTAGGAAATCTATTGGAGGCAGAAGCAGTCAAGGGTAGCCTAGGGTTAGGGTTAGGCTTAGGGTTAGGCTTAGGGTACGGCTTAGGGTACGGGTTCGGGGAGGGCTTCGGGTACGGCGTAGGGTATGGGTTAGGGTTAGGGTTAGGGTTAGTGTTAGGGTTAGGGCTCGGTTTAGGGTACGGTTTAGGATTAGGGTACGTGTTAGGTTTAGGGTAGCGGTTAGCGTTAGGGTACGCGTTAGGGTTAGGGTAGTTATTAAACCTATCCCACTCTCTAGTTACCCCTTAGCACGTAAAGGAATATTATTTGGGGTTCCAGCCATGGAGAAGAGTTTAGACACTAGGATAAGATAAGGAACACACCCATTATAAAGAAATCACATTAGGATTCTCTTTTTAAGCTGTTCCTTAAAACACTAGTGCTTAGGAAATCTGTTGGAGGCAGAAGCAGTCAAGGGTAGCCTAGGGTTAGGGTTAGGCTTAGGGTTAGGCTTAGGGTACGGCTTAGGGTACGGGTTCGGGGAGGGCTTCGGGTACAGCGTAGGGTATGGGTTAGGGTTAGGGTTAGGGTTAGTGTTAGGGTTAGGGCTCGGTTTAGGGTTAGGGTTAGGGTTAGTGTACGTGTTAGGGTTAGGGTAGGGGTTAGCGTTAGGGTACGCGTTAGGGTTAGGGTAGTTATTAAAACTATCCCACTCTCTAGTTACCCCTTAGCACGTAAAGAAATATTATTTGGGGGTCCAGCCATGGAGAAGTGTTTAGACACTAGGATAAGATAAGGAACACACCCATTATAAAGAAATCACATTAGGATTCTCTTTTTAAGCTGTTCCTTAAAACACTAGTGCTTAGGAAATCTATTGGAGGCAGAAGCAGTCAAGGGTAGCCTAGGGTTAGGGTTAGGCTTAGGGTTAGGCTTAGGGTACGGCTTAGGGTACGGGTTCGGGGAGGGCTTCGGGTACGGCGTAGGGTATGGGTTAGGGTTAGGGTTAGGGTTAGTGTTAGGGTTAGGGCTCGGTTTAGGGTACGGTTTAGGATTAGGGTACGTGTTAGGGTTAGGTTAGGGGTTAGGGTTAGGGTACGCGTTAGGGTTAGGGTAGTTATTAAACCTATCCCACTCTCTAGATACCCCTTAGCACGTAAAGTAATATTATTTGGGGGTCCAGCCATGGAGAAGAGTTTAGACACTAAGATAATATAAGGAACACACCCATTATAAAGAAATCACATTAGGATTCTCTTTTTAAGCTGTTCCTTAAAACACTAGTGCTTAGGAAATCTATTGGAGGCAGAAGCAGTCAAGGGTAGCCTAGGGTTAGGGTTAGGCTTAGGGTTAGGCTTAGGGTACGGCTTAGGGTACGGGTTCGGGGAGGGCTTCGGGTACGGCGTAGGGTATGGGTTAGGGTTAGGGTTAGTGTTAGGGTTAGGGCTCGGTTTAGGGTACGGGTTAGGATTAGGGTACGTGTTAGGGTTAGGGTAGGGGTTAGGGTTAGGGTACGCGTTAGGGTTAGGGTAGTTATTAAACATATCCCACTCTCTAGATACCCATTAGCACGTAAAAGAATATTATTTGGGGGTCCAGCCATGGAGAAGAGTTTAGACACTAAGATAATATAAGGAACACACACATTATAAAGAAATCACATTAGGATTCTCTTTTTAAGCTGTTCCTTAAAACACTAGTGCTTAGGAAATCTATTGGAGGCAGAAGCAGTCAAGGGTAGCCTAGGGTAAGGGTTAGGCTTAGGGTTAGGCTTAGGGTACGGCTTAGGGTACGGATTCGGGGAGGGCTTCGGGTACGGCGTAGGGTATGGGTTAGGGTTAGGGTTAGGGTTAGTGTTAGGGTTAGGGCTCGGTTTAGGGTACGGGTTAGGATTAGGGTACGTGTTAGGGTTAGGTTAGGGGTTAGCGTTAGGGTACGCCTTAGGGTTACGGTAGTTATTAAACCTATCCCACTCTCTAGATACCCCTTAGCACGTAAAGGAATATTATTAGGGGGTCCAGCCATGGAGAAGAATTTAGACACTAAGATAATATAAGAAACACACCCATTATAAAGAAATCACATTAGGATTCTCTTTTTAAGCTGTTCCTTAAAACACTAGTGCTTAGGAAATCTATTGGAGGCAGAAGCAGTCAAGGGTAGCCTAGGGTTTGGGTTAGGCTTACGGTTAGGCTTAGGGTACGGCTTAGGGTACGTGTTCGGGCAGGGCTTCGGGTACGGCGTACGGTATAGGATAGGGTTAGGCTTAGTGTTAGGGTTAGGGCTCGGTGTAGGGTACGGTTTAGGATTAGGGTACATGTTAGGGTTAGGGTAGGGGTTAGGGTTAGGGTACACGTTACGGTTAGGGTAGTTATTAAACCTATCCCACTCTCTAGATACCCCTTAGCACGTAAAGGAATATTATTTGGGGGTCCAGCCATGGAGAAGAGTTTAGACACTAAGATAATATAAGGAACACACACATTATAAAGAAATCACATTAGGATTCTCTTTTTAAGCTGTTCCTTAAAACACTAGTGCTTAGGAAATCTATTGGAGGCAGTAGCAGTCAAGGGTAGCCTAGGGTTATGGTTAGGCTTAGGGGTAGGCTTAGGGTACGGCTTAGGGTACGGGTTCTGGGAGGGCTTCGGGTACGGCGTAGGGTATGGGTTAGGGTTAGGGTTAGGGTTAGTGTTAGGGTTAGGGCTCGGTTTAGGGTACGGGTTAGGATTAGGGTACGTGTTAGGGTTAGGGTAGTTATTAAACATATCCCACTCTCTAGATACCCATTAGCACGTAAAGGAATATTATTTGGGGGTCCAGCCATGGAGAAGAGTTTAGACACTAAGATAATATAAGGAACACACACATTATAAAGAAATCACATTAGGATTCTCTTTTTAAGCTGTTCCTTAAAACACTAGTGCTTAGGAAATCTATTGGAGGCAGAAGCAGTCAAGGGTAGCCTAGGGTAAGGTTTAGGCTTAGGGTACGGCTTAGGGTACGGCTTAGGGTACGGATTCGGGGAGGGCTTCGGGTACGGCGTAGGGTATGGGTTAGGGTTAGGGTTAGGGTTAGTGTTAGGGTTAGGGCTCGGTTTAGGGTACGGGTTAGGATTAGGGTACGTGTTAGGGTTAGGGTAGGGGTTAGGGTTAGAGTACGCGTTAGGGTTAGTGTAGTTATTAAACCTATCCCACTCTCTAGATACCCCTTAGCACGTAAAGGAATATTATTAGGGGGTCCAGCCATGGAGAAGAATTTAGACACTAAGATAATATAAGGAACACACCCATTATAAAGAAATCACATTAGGATTCTCTTTTTAAGCTGTTCCTTAAAACACTAGTGCTTAGGAAATCTATTGGAGGCAGAAGCAGTCAAGGGTAGCCTAGGGTTAGGGTTAGGCTTAGGGTTAGGCTTAGGGTACGGCTTAGGGTACGGGTTCGGGGAGGGCTTCGGGTACGGCGTAGGGTATGGGTTAGTGTTAGGGTTAGGGTTAGTGTTAGGGTTAGGGCTCGGTTTAGGTTACGGTTTAGGATTAGGGTACGTGTTAGGGTTAGGGTAGGGGTTAGCGTTAGGGTACGCGTTAGGGTTAGGGTAGTTATTAAACCTATCCCACTCTCTAGTTACCCCTTAGCACGTAAAGGAATATTATTTGGGGGTCCAGCCATGGAGAAGTGTTTAGACACTAGGATAAGATAAGGAACACACCCATTATAAAGAAATCACATTAGGATTCTCTTTTTAAGCTGTTCCTTAAAACACTAGTGCTTAGGAAATCTATTGGAGGCAGAAGCAGTCAAGGGTAGCCTAGGGTTAGGGTTAGGCTTAGGGTTAGGCTTAGGGTACGGCTTAGGGTACGGGTTCGGGGAGGGCTTCGGGTACGGCGTAGGGTATGGGTTAGTGTTAGGGTTAGGGTTAGTGTTAGGGTTAGGGCTCGGTTTAGGTTACGGTTTAGGATTAGGGTACGTGTTAGGGTTAGGGTAGGGGTTAGCGTTAGGGTACGCGTTAGGGTTAGGGTAGTTATTAAACCTATCCCACTCTCTAGTTACCCCTTAGCACGTAAAGGAATATTATTTGGGGGTCCAGCCATGGAGAAGTGTTTAGACACTAGGATAAGATAAGGAACACACCCATTATAAAGAAATCACATTAGGATTCTCTTTTTAAGCTGTTCCTTAAAACACTAGTGCTTAGGAAATCTATTGGAGGCAGAAGCAGTCAAGGGTAGCCTAGGGTTAGGGTTAGGCTTAGGGTTAGGCTTAGGGTACGGCTTAGGGTACGGGTTCGGGGAGGGCTTCGGGTACGGCGTAGGGTATGGGTTAGGGTTAGGGGTAGGGTTAGTGTTAGGGTTAGGGCTCGGTTTAGGGTACGGGTTAGGATTAGGGTACGTGTTAGGTTTAGGGTAGCGGTTAGCGTTAGGGTACGCGTTAGGGTTAGGGTAGTTATTAAACCTATCCCACTCTCTAGTTACCCCTTAGCACGTAAAGGAATATTATTTGGGGTTCCAGCCATGGAGAAGAGTTTAGACACTAGGATAAGATAAGGAACACACCCATTATAAAGAAATCACATTAGGATTCTCTTTTTAAGCTGTTCCTTAAAACACTAGTGCTTAGGAAATCTGTTGGAGGCAGAAGCAGTCAAGGGTAGCCTAGGGTTAGGGTTAGGCTTAGGGTTAGGCTTAGGGTACGGCTTAGGGTACGGGTTCGGGGAGGGCTTCGGGTACAGCGTAGGGTATGGGTTAGGGTTAGGGTTAGGGTTAGTGTTAGGGTTAGGGCTCGGTTTAGGGTTAGGGTTAGGGTTAGTGTTACGGTTAGGACTCGGTTTAGGGTACGGGTTAGGATTAGGGTAGGGGTTAGGGTTAGGGTAGGCGTTAGGGTTAGGGTAGGGGTTAGGGTTAGGGTACGTGTTAGGGTTAGGGTAGTTATTAAACCTATCATACTCTCTAGATACACATGAGCACGTAAAGGACTATTATTTGGGGGTCCAGCCATGGAGAAGAGTTTAGACACTAGGATAAGATAAGGAACACACCCATTATAAAGAAATCACATTAGGATTCTCTTTTTAAGCTGTTGCTTAAAACACTAATGCTTAGTAAATCTATTGGAAGCAGAAGCTGTCAAGGATAGCCTAGGGTTAGTGTTAGGCTTAGGGTTAGGCTTAGGGTACTGCTTAGGTTACGGGTTCGGGGAGGGCTTCGGGTATGGCGTAGGGTATGGGTTAGGGTTAGGGTTAGTGTTAGGGTTAGGGCTTGGTTTAAGTTATTGGTTAGGATTAGGGTACGTGTTAGGGTTAGGGTAGGGGTTAGGGTAAGGGTACGCGTTAGGGTTAGGGTAGTTATTAAACCTATCCCACTCTCTAGATACCCCTTAGCACGTAAAGGAATATTATTTGGGGGTCCAGCCATGGAGAAGAGTTTAGATACTAGGATAAGATAAGGAAAACACCCATTATAAAGAAATCACATTAGAATTCTCTTTTTAAGCTGTTCCTTAAAACACTAGTGCTTAGGAAACCTATTGGAGGCAGAAGCAGTCAAGGGTAGCCTAGGGTTAGGGTTAGGCTTAGGGTTAGGCTTAGGGTACGGCTTAGGGTACGGGTTCGGGGAGGAGTTCGGGTATGGCGTAGGGTATGGGTTAGGGTTAGGATTAGGGTTAGTGTTAGGGTTAGGGCTCGGTTTAGGGTATGGGTTAGGGTTAGGGTTAGGGTTAGTGTTAGGGTTAGGGCTCGGTTTACGTTACGGTTTAGGATTAAGGTACGTGTTAGTGTTAGGGTAGGGGTTAGGGTTAGGGTACGTGTTAGGGTTACGGTAGTTATTAAACCTATCCCACTATCTAGATACCCCTTAGCACGTAAAGGAATATTAATATTATTTGGGGGTCCAGCCATGGATAAGAGTTTAGACACTAGGATAAGATAAGGAACACACCCATTATAAAGAAATCACATTAATATTCTCTTTTTAAGCTGTTCCTTAAACCACTATTGCTTAGGAAATCTATTGGAGGCAGAAGCAGTCAAGGGTAGTCTAGGGTGAGGGTTAGGCTTAGTGTTAGGGTTAGGGTACGGCTTAGGGTATGGGTTCTGGGAGGGGTTCGGTCACGGTGTAGGGTATGGGTTAGAGTTAGGGTTAGGGTTAGTGTTAGGGTTAGGGCTCGGTTTAGTGTACGGCTTAGGATTAGGGTACGTGTTAGGGTTAGGGTAGGGGTTAGTGTTAGGGTACGCATTAGGGTTAGGGTAGTTATTAAACCTATCCCACTCTCTAGATACCCCTTAGCACGTAAAGGAATATTATTTGGGGGTCCAGCCATGGAGAAGAGTTTACATACTAGGCTAAGATAAGGAACACACCCTTTATAAAGAAATCACTTTAGGATTCCCTTTTTAAGCTGTTACTTAAAACACTAGTGCTTAGGAAATCTATTGGAGGCAGAAGCAGTCAAGGGTAGCCTAGGGTTAGGGTTAGGCTTAGGGTTAGGCTTAGGGTACGGCTTAGGGTACGGGTTCGGGGAGGGCTTCGGGTAAGGCGTAGGGTATGGGTTAGGGTTAGGGTTAGGGTTAGTGTTAGGGTTAGGGCTCGGTTTAGGGTACGGTTTAGGTTTAGGGTACGTGTTAGGGTAAGGGTAGGGGTTAGGGTTAGGGTACGTGTTAGGGTTAGGGTAGTTATTAAACCTATCCCACTCTCTAGATACCCCTTAGCACGTAAAGGAATATTATTTGGGTGTCCAGCCATGGAGAAGAGTTTAGACACGAGGATAAGATAAGGAAAACACCCTTTATAAAGAAATCACATTAGGATTCTCTTTTTAAGCTGTTCCTTAAAACACTAGTGCTTAGGAAATCTATTGGAGGCAGAAGCAGTCAAGGGTAGCCTAGGGTTAGGGTTAGGTTTAGGATTAGGCTTAGGGTACGGCTTAGGGTACGGGTTCGAGGAGGGCTTCGGGTACGGCGTAGGGTATGGGTTAGGGTTAGGGTTAGGGTTAGTGTTAGGGTTAGGTCCCGATTTAGGGTATTTGTTAGGATTAGGGTACGTGTTAGGGTTAGGGTAGGGGTTAGGGTTAGGGTACGCGTTAGGGTTAGGGTAGTTATTAAACCTATCTCACTCTCTAGATACCCCTTAGCACGTAAAGGAATATTATTTGGGGGTCCAGCCATGGAGAAGAGTTTAGACACTAGGATAAGATAAGGAACACACCCATTATAAAGAAATCACATTAGGATTCTCTTTTTAAGCTGTTCCTTAAAACACTAATGCTTAGGAAATCTATTAGAGGCAGAAGCAGTCAAGGGTAGCCTAGGTTTAGGGTTAGGCTTAGGGTTAGGCTTAGGGTACTGCTTAGGGTACGGGTTCGAAGAGGGCTTCGGGTACGGCGTAGGGTATGGGTTAGGGTAAGGTTTAGGGTTAGTGTTAGGGTTAGGGCTGGGTTTAGGATACGGTTTAGGATTAGGATACGTGTTAGGGTTAAGGTAGGGGTTAGGGTTAGGGTACGTGTTAGGGTTAGGGTAGTTATTAAACCTATCCCACTCTCTAGATACCCCTTAGCACGTAAAGAAAATTATTTGGGGTTCCAGCCATGGAGAAGAGTTTAGACACTAGGATAAGATAAGGAACACACCCATTATAAAGAAATCACATTAGAATTCTCTTTTTAAGCTGTTCCTTAAAACACTGGTGCTTAGGACACCTATTGGAGGCAGAAGCAGTCAAGGGTAGCCTAGGGTTAGGGTTAGGCTTAGGGTTAGGCTTAGGGTACGGCTTAGGGTACGGGTTCGGGGAGGGGTTCGGGTACGGCGTAGGGTATGGGTTAGGGTTATGGTTAGGGTTAGTGTTAGGGTTAGGGCTCGGTTTAGGGTATGGGTTAGGGTTAGGGTTAGGGTTAGGGTTAGGGATAGGGTTAGGGTTAGGGTTAGGGTTAGGGTTAGTGTTAGGGTTAGGGTTAGGGTTAGGATTAGGGTACGTGTTAGGCGTAGGGTAGGGGTTAGGGTTAGTGTACGCGTTAGGGTTAGGGTAGGGGTTAGGGTTAGGGTACGTGTTAGGGATAGGGTAATTATTAAACCTATCATACTCTCTAGATACACATTAGCACGTAAAGGAATATTATTTGGAGGTCCAGCCATGGAGAAGAATTTAGACACTAGGATAAGATAAGGAACACACCCATTATAAAGAAATCACATTAGGATTCTCTTTTTAAGCTGTTCCTTAAAACACTAGAGCTTAGGAAATCTATTGGAGGCAGAAGCAGTCAAGGGTAGCCTAGGGTTAGGGTTAGGCTTAGGGTTAGACTTAGGGTACGGCTTAGGGTACGGGTTCGGGGAGGGCTTCGGGTACGGCGTAGGGTATGTGTTAGGGTTAGGGTTAGGGTTAGTGTTAGTGATAGGGCTCGGTTTAGGGTACGGTTAAGGATTAGGATACGTGTTAGGGTTAGGGTAGGGGTTAGGGTTAGGGTACGTGTTAGGGTTAGGGTAGTTATAAAACCTATCCCACTCTCTAGATACCCCTTAGCACGTAAAGGTATATTATTTGGGGGTCCAGCCATGGAGAAGAGTTTAGACACTAAGATAATATAAGGAACACACACATTATAAAGAAATCACATTAGGATTCTCTTTTTAAGCTCTTCCTTAAAACACTAGTGCTTAGGAAATCTGTTGGAGGCAGAAGCAGTCAAGGGTAGCCTAGGGTTAGGGTTAGGCTTAGGGTTAGGCTTAGGGTACGGCTTAGGGTACGGGTTCGGGGAGGGCTTCGGGTACGGCGTAGGGTATGGGTTAGGGTTAGGGTTTGGGTTAGTGTTAGGGTTAGGACTCGGTTTAGGGTACGGGTTAGGATTAGGGTACGTGTTAGGGTTAGGGTAGGGGTTAGGGTTAGGGTACGTGTTAGGGTTAGGGTAGTTATTAAACCTATCATACTCTCTAGATACACATTAGCACGTAAAGGAATATTATTTGGGGGTCCAGACATGGAGAAGAGTTTAGACACTAGGATAAGATAAGGAACACACCCATTATATAGAAATCACATTAGGATTCTCTTTTTAAGCTGTTGCTTAAAACACTAGTGCTTAGGAAATCTATTGGAGGCAGAAGCTGTCAAGGATAGCCTACGGTTAGTGTTAGGCTTAGGGTTAGGCTTAGGGTACTGCTTAGGTTACGGGTTCGGGGAGGGCTTCGGGCATGGCGTAGGGTATGGGTTAGGGTTAGGGTTAGTGTTAGGGTTAGGGCTCGGTTTAAGTTATTGGTTAAGGTTAGGGTACGTGTTAGGGTTAGGGCTCGGTTTAGGGTATGGGTTAGGGTTAGGGTTAGGGTTAGTGTTAGGGTTAGGGCTCGGTTTAGGGTACGGTTTAGTATTAGGGTACGTGTTAGTGTTAGGGTAGGGGTTAGGATTAGGGTACGTGTTAGGGTTAGGGTTATTAAATCTATCCCACTCTCTAGATACACCTTAGCACGTAAAGGAATATTATTTGGGGTCCAGCCATGGATAAGAGTTTAGACACTAGGATAAGAAAAGGAACACACACATTATAAAGAAATCACATTAGGATTCTCTTTTTAAGCTGTTCTTTAAAACACTACTCCTTAGGAAATCTGTTGGAGGCAGAAGCAGTCAAGGGTAGCCTAGGGTTAGGGTTAGGCTTAGGGTTAGGCTTAGGGTACGGCTTAGGGTACGGGTTCGGGGAGGGGTTCGGGTATGGCATAGGGTATGGGTTAGGGTTAGCGTTTCGGTTAGTGTTAGGGTTAGGACTCGGTTTAGGGTAGGGGTTAGTATTAGGGTACGTGTTAGGGTTAGGGTATTGGTTAGGGTTAGGGTACGCGTTAGGGTTAGGGTAGGGGTTAGGGTTAGGGTACGTGTTAGGGTTAGGGCTCGGTTTAGGGTACGGTTTAGGATTAGGGTACGTGTTAGGGTTAGGGTAGGGGTTAGGGTTAGGGTTAGCGTACGGCTTTGGGTATGGGTTCGGGGAGGGCTTCGGGTACGGCGTAGGGTATGGGTTAGTGTTAGGGTTAGGGTTAGTGTTAGGGTTAGGGCTCGGTTTAGGGTACGGGTTAGGATTAGGGTACGTGTTAGTGTTAGGGTAGGGGTTAGGGTTAGGGTACGCGTTAGGGTTAGGGTAGGGGTTAGGGTTAGGGTACGTGTTAGGGTTAGGGTACTTATTAAACCTATCCCACTCTCTAGATACCCCTTAGCACGTAAAGGAATATTATTTGGGGATCCAGCCATGGAGAAGAGTTTAGACACTAGGATAAGATGAGGAACACAACCATTATAAAGAAATCACATTAGGATTCTCTTTTTAAGCTGTTCGTTAAAACACTAGAGCTTAGGAAATCTATTGGAGGCAGAAGCTGTCAAGGGTAGCCTAGGGTTATGGTTAGACTTAGGGTTAGGTTAAGGGTTCGGCTTAGGTTACGGGTTCGGGGAGGGGTTCGGGTACGGCGTAGGTTATGGGTTAGGGTTAGGGTTAGGGTTACTGTTAGGGTTAGGGCTCGGTTTAGGGTACTGGTTAGGATTAGGGTACGTGTTAGGTGTAGGGTAGGGGTTAGGGTTAGGGTACGTGTTAGGGTTAGGGTTATTAAACCTATCCCACTCTCTAGATACCCCTTAGCACGTAAAGGAATATTATTTTGGGATCCAGCCATGGAGAAGAGTTTAGACACTAGGATAAGATAAGGAACACACACATTATAAAGAAATCACATTAGGATTCTCTTTTTAAGCTGTTCCTGAAAACACTAGTGCTTAGGAAATCTATTGGAGGCAGAAGCAGTCAAGGGTAGCCTAGGGTTAGGGTTAGGCTTAGGGTTAGGCTTAGGGTACAGCTTAGGGTACGGGTTCGGGGAGGGCTTCGGTTACGGCGTAGTGTATGGGTTAGGGTTAGGGTTAGGGTTAGTGTTAGTGTTAGGGCTCGGTTTAGGGTACGGTTTAGGATTAGGGTACGTGTTAGGGTTAGGATAGTGGTTAGGGTTAATGTACGTGTTAGGGTTACGGTAGTGATTAAACCTATCCCACTCTCTAGATACCCCTTAGAACGTAAAGGAATATTATTTGGGGGTCCAGCCATGGAGAAGTGTTTAGATACTAGGATAAATAAGGAACACACCCATTATAAAGAAATCACATTAAGATTCTCTTTTTAAGCTGTTCCTTAAAACACTAGTGGTTAGGAAACCTATTGGAGGCAGAAGCAGTCAAGGGTAGCCTAGGGTTAGGGTTAGGCTTAAGGTTAGGCTTAGGGTACGGCTTAGGGTACGGGTTCGGGGAGCGCTTCGGGTACGGCGTAGGGTATGGGTTAGGGTTATGGTTAGGGTTAGTGTTAGGGTTAGGGCTCGGTTTAGGATACGGTTTAGGATTAGGTTACGTGTTAGGGTTAGGGTAGGGGTTAGGGTTAGGGTACGCGTTAGGGTTAGGCTAGTTATTAAACCTATCCCACTCTCTAGATACCCCTTAGCACGTAAAGGAATATTATTTGGGGGTGCAGCCATGGAGAAGAGTTTAGACACTAAGATAAGATAAGGAACACACCCATTATAAAGAAATCA
Source organism: Balaenoptera physalus (assembly GCF_965194825.1). NCBI lineage: Eukaryota > Metazoa > Chordata > Mammalia > Artiodactyla > Balaenopteridae > Balaenoptera > Balaenoptera physalus. Next base: position 1,041,547 of record NW_028126452.1, on the reverse strand, counting down.
CATTAGGATTCTCTTTTTAAGCTGTTCCTTAAAACACTAGTCCTTAGGAAATCTGTTGGAGGCAGAAGCAGTCAAGGGTAGCCTAGGGTTAGGGTTAGGCTTAGGGTTAGGCTTAGGGTACGGCTTAGGGTACGGGTTCGGGGAGGGGTTCGGGTACGGCGTAGGGTATGGGTTAGGGTTAACGTTTGGGTTAGTGTTACGGTTAGGACTCGGTTTAGGGTACGGGTTAGGATTAGGGTACGTGTTAGGGTTAGGGTAGGGTTTAGGGTTAGGGTACGCGTTAGGGTTAGGGTAGGGGTTAGGGTTAGGTTACGTGTTAGAGTTAGGGCTCGGTTTAGGGTACAGTTTAGGATTAGGGTACGTTTTAGGGTTAGGGTAGGGGTTAGGGTTAGGGTTAGCGTACGGCTTTGGGTATGGGTTCGGGGAGGGCTTCAGGTACGGCGTAGGGTATGGGTTAGGGTTAGGGTTAGGGTTAGTGTTAGGGTTAGGGCTCGGTTTAGGGTACGGTTTAGGATTAGGGTACGTGTTAGAGTTAGGATAGGGGTAAGGGTTAGGGTACGCATTAGGGTTAGGGTAGTTAGTAAACCTACCCCACTCTGTAGATACCCTTAGCACGTAAAGAATATTATTTGCGGGTCCAGCCATGGAGAAGAGTTTAGACACTAGGATAAGATAAGGAACACACCCTTTATAAGAAATCACATTAGCATTCTCTTTTTATGCTGTTCTTTAAAACACTAGTGCTTAGGAAATCTATTGGAGGCAGAAGCAGTCAAGGGTAGCCTAGGGTGAGGGTTAGGCTTAGGATTAGGCTTAGGGTACGGCTTAGGGTACGGGTTCGGGGAGGGATTCGGGTATGGCGTAGGGTATGGGTTAGGGTTAGGGTTAGGGTTAGTTTTAGGGTTAGGGCTCGGTTTATGGTATTGGTTAGGATTAGGGTACATGTTAGGGTTAGGGTAGGGGTTAGGGTTAGGGTACGCATTAGGGTTAGGGTAGTTATTAAACCTATCCCACTCTCTAGATACCCTTAGCACATAAAGAAATATTATTTGGGGTTTCAGCCATGGAGAAGAGTTTAGACACTAGGCTAAGATAAGGAACACCACATTATAGAGAAATCACATTAGGATTCCCTTTTTAAGCTGTTCCTTAAAACACTAGTGCTTAGGAAATCTATTGGAGGCAGAAGCAGTCAAGGGTAGCCTAGGGTTAGTGTTAGGCTTAGGGTTAGGCTTAGGGTACTGCTTAGGGTACGGGTTCGGGGAGGGCTTCGGGTACGGCGTAGGTTATGGGTTAGGGTTAGGGTTAGGGTTAGTGTTAGGGTTAGGGCTCGGTTTAGGGTACGGTTTAGGATTAGGGTACGTGTTAGGGTTAGGGTAGGGGTTAGGGTTAGGGTACGTGTTAGGGTTAGGGTAGTTATTAAACCTATCCCACTCTCTAGATACCCCTTAGCACGTAAAGAATATTATTTGCGGGTCCAGCCATGGAGAAGAGTTTAGACACTAGGATAAGATAAGGAACACACCCATTATAAAGAAATCACATTAGGAATCTCTTTTTAAGCTGTTCCTTAAAACACTAGTGCTTAGGAAATCTATTGGAGGCAGAAGCAGTCAAGGGTAGCCTAGGGTTAGGGTTAGGCTTAGGGTTAGGCTTAGGGTACGGCTTAGGGTATGGGTTCGGGGAGGGCTTCAGGTATGGCGTTGGGTATGGGTTAGGGTTAGGGTTAGGGTTAGTGTTAGGGTTAGGGCTCGGTTTAGGGTATTGGTTAGGATTAGGGTACGTGTTAGGGTTATGGTAGGGGTTAGGGTTAGGGTACGCGTTAGGGTTAGGGTAGTGATTAAACCTATCCCACTCTCTAGATACCCCTTCGCACGTAAAGGAATATTATTTGGAGGTCCAGCCATGGAGAAGAGTTTAGACACTAAGATAAGATAAGGAACACACACATTATAAATAAATCACATTAGGATTCTCTTTTTAAGCTGTTCCTGAAAACACTAGTGCTTAGGAAATCTATTGGAGGCAGAAGCAGTCAAGGGTAGCCTAGGGTTAGGGTTAGGCTTAGGGTTAGGCTTAGGGTACGGCTTAGGGTACGGGTTCGGGGAGGGCTTCGGTTACGGCGTAGTGTATGGGTTAGGGTTAGGGTTAGGGTTAGTGTTAGTGTTAGGGCTCGGTTTAGGGTACGGTTTAGGATTAGGGTACGTGTTAGGGTTAGGATAGTGGTTAGGGTTAATGTACGTGTTAGGGTTACGGTAGTGATTAAACCTATCCCACTCTCTAGATACCCCTTAGAACGTAAAGGAATATTATTTGGGGGTCCAGCCATGGAGAAGTGTTTAGATACTAGGATAAATAAGGAACACACCCATTATAAAGAAATCACATTAGGATTCTCTTTTTAAGCTGTTCCTTAAAACACTAGTGGTTAGGAAACCTATTGGAGGCAGAAGCAGTCAAGGGTAGCCTAGGGTTAGGGTTAGGCTTAAGGTTAGGCTTAGGGTACGGCTTAGGGTACGGGTTCGGGGAGCGCTTCGGGTACGGCGTAGGGTATGGGTTAGGGTTATGGTTAGGGTTAGTGTTAGGGTTAGGGCTCGGTTTAGGGTACGGTTTAGGATTAGGGTACGTGTTAGGGTTAGGGTAGGGGTTAGGGTTAGGGTACGCGTTAGGGTTAGGCTAGTTATTAAACCTATCCCACTCTCTAGATACCCCTTAGCACGTAAAGGAATATTATTTGGGGGTCCAGCCATGGAGAAGAGTTTAGACACTAAGATAAGATAAGGAACACACACATTATAAAGAAATCACATTAGGATTCTCTTTTTAAGCTGTTCCTTAAAACACTAGGGCTTACGAAATCTGTTGGAGGCAGAAGCAGTCAAGGGTAGCCTAGGGTTAGGGTTAGGCTTAGGGTTAGGCTTAGGGTACGGCTTAGGGTACGGGTTCGGGGAGGGGTTCGGGTGCGGCGTAGGGTATGGGTTAGGGTTAGCGTTTGGGTTAGTGTTAGGGTTAGGACTCGGTTTAGGGTACGGGTTAGGATTAGGGTACGTGTTAGGGTTAGGGTAGGGGTTAGGGTTAGGGTACGCGTTAGGGTTAGGGTAGGGGTTAGGGTTAGGGTACGTGTTAGGGTTAGGGCTCGGTTTAGGGTACGGTTTAGGATTAGGGTACGTTTTAGGGTTAGGGTAGGGGTTAGGGTTAGGGTTAGCGTACGGCTTTGGGTATGGGTTCGGGGAGGGCTTCGGGTACAGCGTAGGGTATGGGTTAGGGTTAGGTTTAGGGTTAGTGTTAGGGATAGGGCTCGGTTTAGGGTACGGGTTAGGATTAGGGTACGTGTTAGAGTTAGGATAGGGGTAAGGGTTAGGGTACGCATTAGGGTTAGGGTAGTTAGTAAACCTACCCCACTCTCTAGATACCCTTAGCAGGTAAAGAATATTATTTGCGAGTCCAGCCATGGAGAAGAGTTTAGACACTAGGATAAGATAAGGAACACACACATTATAAAAAATCACATTAGGATTCTCTTTTTAAGCTGTTCCTTAAAACACTAGTTCTTAGGAAATCTATTGGAGGCAGAGGCAGTCAAGGGTAGCCTAGGGTTAGGGTTAGGCTTAGGGTTAGGGTTAGGGTACGGCTTAGGGTACGGGTTCGGGGAGGGCTTCGGGTATGGTGTAGGGTATGGGTTAGGGTTAGGGTTAGGGTTAGTGTTAGGGTTAGGGCTCGGTTTAGGGTACGGGTTAGGATTAGGGTACGTTTTAGGGTTAGGGTAGTTGTTAGGGTTAGTGTACGTGTTAGGGTTAGGGTAGTGATTAAACTTATCCCACTCTCTAGATACACCTTAGCACGTAAAGGAATATTATTTGGGGGTCCAGCCATGGAGAAGAGTTTATACACTTGGATAAGATAAGGAACACACCCATTATAAAGAAATCACATTAGGATTCTCTTTTTAAGCTGTTCCTTAAAACACTAGTGCTTAGGAAATCTATTGGAGGCAGATGCAGTCAAGGGTAGCCTAGGGTTAGGGTTAGGCTTAGGGTTAGGGTTAGGGTACGGCTTAGGGTACGGGTTCGGTGAGGGCTTCGGGTATGGCGTAGGGTATGGGTTAGGGTTAGGGTTAGGGTTAGTGTTAGAGTTAGGGCTCGGTTTAGAGTACGAGTTAGGATTAGGGTACGTGTTAGGGTTAGGGTAGTGGTTAGGGTTAGTGTACGTGTTAGGGTTAGGGTAGTGATTAAACCTATCCCACTCTCGAGATACCCCTTAGCACGTAAAGGAATATTATTTGGAGATCCAGCCATGGAGAAGAGTTTAGACACTAGGATAAGATAAGGAACACACCCATTATAAATAAATCACAGTAGGATTCTCTTTTTAAGCTGTTCCTTAAAACACTAGTGCTTAGGAAATCCATTGGAGGCAGAAGCAGTCAAGGGTAGCCTAGGGTTAGGGTTAGGCTTAGGGTTAGGCTTAGGGTACGGCTTAGGGTACGGGTTCGGTCAGGGCTTCGGGTACGGCGTAGGGTATGGGTTAGGGTTAGGTTAGTGTTAGGGTTAGGGCTCGGTTTAGGGTATTGGTTAGGATTAGGGTACGTGTTAGGGTTAGGGTAGGGGTTAAGGTTATGGTACGCATTAGGGTTAGGGTAGTTATTAAACCTATCCCACTCTCTATATACCCCTTAGCACGTAAAGGAATATTATTTGGAGGTCCAGCCATGGAGAAGAGTTTAGACACTAAGATAAGATAAGGAACACACACATTATAAAGAAATCACATTAGGATTCTCTTTTTAAGCTGTTCCTTAAAACACTAGGGCTTAGGAAATCTGTTGGAGGCAGAAGCAGTCAAGGGTAGCCTAGGGTTAGGGTTAGGCTTAGGGTTAGGCTTAGGGTACGGCTTAGGGTACGGGTTCGGGGAGGGGTTCGGGTACGGCGTAGGGTATGGGTTAGGGTTAGCGTTTGGGTTCTTGTTAGGGTTAGGACTCGGTTTAGGGTACGGGTTAGGATTAGGGTACGTGTTAGGGTTAGGGTAGGGGTTAGGGTTAGGGTACGCGTTAGGGTTAGGGTACGTGTTAGGGTTAGGGCTCGGTTTAGGGTACGGTTTAGGATTAGGGTACGTTTTAGGGTTAGGGTTGGGGTTAGGGTTAGGATTAGCGTACGGCTTTGGGTATGGGTTCGGGGAGGGCTTCGGGTACGGCGTAGGGTATGGGTTAGGGTTAGGGTTAGGGTTAGTGTTAGGGATAGGGCTCGGTATAGGGTACGGGTTAGGATTAGGGTACGTGTTAGAGTTAGGATAGGGGTAAGGGTTAGGGTACGCATTAGGGTTAGGGTAGTTAGTAAACCTACCCCACTCTCTAGATACCCTTAGCAGGTAAAGAATATTATTTGCGATTCCAGCCATGGAGAAGAGTTTAGACACTAGGATAAGATAAGGAACACACACATTATAAAAAATCACATTAGGATTCTCTTTTTAAGCTGTTCCTTAAAACACTAGTTCTTAGGAAATCTATTGGAGGCAGAGGCAGTCAAGGGTAGCCTAGGGTTAGGGTTAGGCTTAGGGTTAGGCTTAGGGTACGGCTTAGGGTACGGGTTCGGGGAGGGCTTCGGGTATGGTGTAGGGTATGGGTTAGGGTTAGGGTTAGGGTTAGTGTTAGGGTTAGGGCTCGGTTTAGGGTACGGGTTAGGATTAGGGTACGTTTTAGGGTTAGGGTAGTTGTTAGGGTTAGTGTACGTGTTAGGGTTAGGGTAGTAATTAAACTTATCCCACTCTCTAGATACACCTTAGCACGTAAAGGAATATTATTTGGGGGTCCAGCCATGGAGAAGAGTTTATACACTTGGATAAGATAAGGAATACACCCATTATAAAGAAATCACATTAGGATTCTCTTTTTAAGCTGTTCCTTAAAACACTAGTGCTTAGGAAATCTATTGGAGGCAGATGCAGTCAACTGTAGCCTAGGGTTAGGGTTAGGCTTAGGGTTAGGGTTAGGGTACAGCTTAGGGTACGGGTTCGGTGAGGGCTTCGGGTATGGCGTAGGGTATGGGTTAGGGTTAGGGTTAGGGTTAGTGTTAGAGTTAGGGCTCGGTTTAGAGTACGAGTTAGGATTAGGGTACGTGTTAGGGTTAGGGTAGTGGTTAGGGTTAGTGTACGTGTTAGGGTTAGGGTAGTGATTAAACCTATCCCACTCTCGAGATACCCCTTAGCACGTAAAGGAATATTATTTGGAGATCCAGCCATGGAGAAGAGTTTAGACACTAGGATAAGATAAGGAACACACCCATTATAAATAAATCACAGTAGGATTCTCTTTTTAAGCTGTTCCTTAAAACACTAGTGCTTAGGAAATCCATTGGAGGCAGAAGCAGTCAAGGGTAGCCTAGGGTTAGGGTTAGGCTTAGGGTTAGGCTTAGGGTACGGCTTAGGGTACGGGTTCGGTCAGGGCTTCGGGTACGGCGTAGGGTATGGGTTAGGGTTAAGTTAGTGTTAGGGTTAGGGCTCGGTTTAGGGTATTGGTTAGGATTAGGGTACGTGTTAGGGTTAGGGTAGGGGTTAAGGTTATGGTACGCAGTAGGGTTAGGGTAGTTATTAAACCTATCCCACTCTCTATATACCCCTTAGCACGTAAAGGAATATTATTTGGAGGTCCAGCCATGGAGAAGAGTTTAGACACTAGGATAAGATAAGGAACACACCCATTATAAATAAATCACAGTAGGATTCTCTTTTTAAGCTGTTCCTTAAAACACTAGTGCTTAGGAAATCTATTGGAGGCAGAAGCAGTCACGGGTAGCCTAGGGTTAGGGTTAGGCTTAGGGTTAGGGTTAGGGTACGGCTTAGGGTACGGGTTCGGGGAGGGCTTCGGGTACTGCGTAGGGTATGGGTTAGGGTTAGGGTTAGGGTTAGTGTTAGGGTTAGGTCTCTGTTTAGGGTACGTGTTAGGGTTAGGGTAGGGGTTAGTGTTAGGGTACGCGTTAAAGTTAAGGTAGTTATTAAACCTATCCCACTCTCTAGATACACCTTAGCACGTAAAGGAATATTATTTGGGGGTCCAGCAATGGAAAAGAGTTTAGACACTAGGATAAGATAAGGAACACACCCATTATAAAGAAATCACATTAGGATTCTGTTTTTATGTTGTTCCTTAAAACTCTAGTGCTTAGGAAATCTATTGGAGGCAGAAGCAGTCAAGGGTAGCCTAGGTTTAGGGTTAGGCTCAGGGTACGGCTTAGGGTACGGCTTAGGGTACGGGTTCGGGGAGGGCTTCGGGTACGGCGTAGGGTATGGGTTAGGGTTAGGTTTAGTGTTAGCGTTAGGGCTCGGTTTAGGGTATTGTTTAGGATTAGGGTACGTGTTAGGTTTAAGGTAGGGGTTAGGGTTAGGGTACGTGTTAGGGTAAGGGTAGTTATTAAACCTATCCCACTCTCTAGATACCCATTAGCACGAAAAAGGAATATTATTTGGAGGTCCAGCCATGGAGAAGAGTTTAGACACTAGGATAAGATAAGGAACACACACATTATAAAAAATCACATTAGGATTCTCTTTTTAAGCTGTTCCTTAAAACATTAGTGCTTACGAAATCTATTGGAGGCAGAGGCATTAAGGGTAGCCTAGAGTTAGGGTTAGGCTTAGGGTTAGGGTTAGGGTACGGCTTAGGATACGGGTTCGGGGAGGTCTTCGGGTATGGCATAGGGTATGGGTTAGGGTTAGGGTTAGGGTTAGTGTTAGGGTTAGGGCTCGGTTTAGGGTACGGGTTAGGATTAGGGTACGTTTTAGGGTTAGGGTAGTTGTTAGGGTTTGTGTACGTGTTAGGCTTAGGGTAGTAATTAAACTTATCCCACTCTCTAGATACCCCTTAGCACGTAAAGGAATATTATTTGGGGGTCCAGCCATGGAGAAGAGTTTATACACTTGGATAAGATAAGGAATACACCCATTATAAAGAAATCACATTAGGATTCTCTTTTTAAGCTGTTCCTTAAAACACTAGTGCTTAGGAAATCTATTGGAGGCAGATGCAGTCAACTGTAGCCTAGGGTTAGGGTTAGGCTTAGGGTTAGGGTTAGGGTACAGCTTAGGGTACGGGTTCGGTGAGGGCTTCGGGTATGGCGTAGGGTATGGGTTAGGGTTAGGGTTAGGGTTAGTGTTAGAGTTAGGGCTCGGTTTAGAGTACGAGTTAGGATTAGGGTACGTGTTAGGGTTAGGGTAGTGGTTAGGGTTAGTGTACGTGTTAGGGTTAGGGTAGTGATTAAACCTATCCCACTCTCGAGATACCCCTTAGCACGTAAAGGAATATTATTTGGAGATCCAGCCATGGAGAAGAGTTTAGACACTAGGATAAGATAAGGAACACACCCATTATAAATAAATCACAGTAGGATTCTCTTTTTAAGCTGTTCCTTAAAACACTAGTGCTTAGGAAATCCATTGGAGGCAGAAGCAGTCAAGGGTAGCCTAGGGTTAGGGTTAGGCTTAGGGTTAGGCTTAGGGTACGGCTTAGGGTACGGGTTCGGTCAGGGCTTCGGGTACGGCGTAGGGTATGGGTTAGGGTTAAGTTAGTGTTAGGGTTAGGGCTCGGTTTAGGGTATTGGTTAGGATTAGGGTACGTGTTAGGGTTAGGGTAGGGGTTAAGGTTATGGTACGCATTAGGGTTAGGGTAGTTATTAAACCTATCCCACTCTCTATATACCCCTTAGCACGTAAAGGAATATTATTTGGAGGTCCAGCCATGGAGAAGAGTTTAGACACTAGGATAAGATAAGGAACACACCCATTATAAATAAATCACAGTAGGATTCTCTTTTTAAGCTGTTCCTTAAAACACTAGTGCTTAGGAAATCTATTGGAGGCAGAAGCAGTCACGGGTAGCCTAGGGTTAGGGTTAGGCTTAGGGTTAGGGTTAGGGTACGGCTTAGGGTACGGGTTCGGGGAGGGCTTCGGGTACTGCGTAGGGTATGGGTTAGGGTTAGGGTTAGGGTTAGTGTTAGGGTTAGGTCTCTGTTTAGGGTACGTGTTAGGGTTAGGGTAGGGGTTAGTGTTAGGGTACGCGTTAAAGTTAAGGTAGTTATTAAACCTATCCCACTCTCTAGATACACCTTAGCACGTAAAGGAATATTATTTGGGGGTCCAGCAATGGAAAAGAGTTTAGACACTAGGATAAGATAAGGAACACACCCATTATAAAGAAATCACATTAGGATTCTGTTTTTATGTTGTTCCTTAAAACTCTAGTGCTTAGGAAATCTATTGGAGGCAGAAGCAGTCAAGGGTAGCCTAGGTTTAGGGTTAGGCTCAGGGTACGGCTTAGGGTACGGCTTAGGGTACGGGTTCGGGGAGGGCTTCGGGTACGGCGTAGGGTATGGGTTAGGGTTAGGTTTAGTGTTAGCGTTAGGGCTCGGTTTAGGGTATTGTTTAGGATTAGGGTACGTGTTAGGTTTAAGGTAGGGGTTAGGGTTAGGGTACGTGTTAGGGTAAGGGTAGTTATTAAACCTATCCCACTCTCTAGATACCCATTAGCACGAAAAAGGAATATTATTTGGAGGTCCAGCCATGGAGAAGAGTTTAGACACTAGGATAAGATAAGGAACACACACATTATAAAAAATCACATTAGGATTCTCTTTTTAAGCTGTTCCTTAAAACATTAGTGCTTACGAAATCTATTGGAGGCAGAGGCATTAAGGGTAGCCTAGAGTTAGGGTTAGGCTTAGGGTTAGGGTTAGGGTACGGCTTAGGATACGGGTTCGGGGAGGTCTTCGGGTATGGCATAGGGTATGGGTTAGGGTTAGGGTTAGGGTTAGTGTTAGGGTTAGGGCTCGGTTTAGGGTACGGGTTAGGATTAGGGTACGTTTTAGGGTTAGGGTAGTTGTTAGGGTTTGTGTACGTGTTAGGCTTAGGGTAGTAATTAAACTTATCCCACTCTCTAGATACCCCTTAGCACGTAAAGGAATATTATTTGGGGGTCCAGCCATGGAGAAGAGTTTAGACACTTGGATAAGATAAGGAACACACCCATTATAAAGAAATCACATTAGGATTCTCTATTTAAGCTGTTCCTTAAAACACTAGTGCTTAGGAATTCTATTGGAGGCAGAAGCAATCAAGGGTAGCCTAGGGTTAGGGTTAGGCTTAGGGTTAGGGTTAGTGTTAGGGTTAAGTTTTGGTTTAGGGTACGTGTTAGGGTTAGGGTAGGGGTTAGGGTTAGGGTACGCTTTAGAGTTAGGGTAGTTATTAAAACTATCCAAGTCTCTAGATACACCTTAGCACGTAAAGGAATATTATTTGGGGGTCCAGCCATGGAGAAGAGTTTAGACACTAGGATAAGATAAGGAACACACCCATTATAAAGAAATCACATTAGGATTCTCTTTTTAAGTTGTTCCTTAAAACACTAGTGCTTAGGAAATCTATTGGAGGCAGAAGCAGTCAAGGGTAGCCTAGGGTTAGGGTTAGGCTTAGGGTACGGCTTAGGGTACGGCTTAGGGTACGGGTTCGGGGAGGGCATCGGGTACGGCGTAGGGTATGGGTTAGGGTTAGTGTTAGTGTTAGGGTTAGGGCTCGGTTTAGCGTATTGGTTAGGATTAGGGTACGTGTTAGGGTTAGGGTAGGGGTTAGGGTTAGGGTACGCATTAGGGTTAGGGTAGTTATTAAACCTATCCCACTCTCTATATACCCCTTAGCACGTATAGGAATATTATTTGGCGGTCCAGCCATGGAGAAGAGTTTAGACACTAGGATAAGATAAGGAACACACCCATTATAAAGAAATCACATTAGGATTCTCTTTTTAAGCCGTTCCTTAAAACACTAGTGCTTAGGAAATCTATTGGAGGCAGAAGCAGTCAAGGGTAGCCTAGGGTTAGGGTTAGGCTTAGGGTTAGGGTTAGGGTACGGCTTAGGGTACGGTTTCGGGGAGGGCTTCGGGTACTGCGTAGGGTATGGGTTAGGGTTAGGGTTAGGGTTAGTGTTAGGGTTAGGGCTCGGTTTAGGGTACGGGTTAGGATTAGGGTACGTTTTAGGGTTAGGGTAGTGGTTGGGGTTAGTGTACGTGTTAGGGTTAAGGTAGTGATTAAACCTATCCCACTCTCTAGATACCCCTTAGCACGTAAAGGAATATTATTTGGGGGTCCAGCCATGGACAAGAGTTTAGACACTAGGATAAGATAAGGAACACACCCATTATAAAGATATCACATTAGGATTCTCTTTTTAAGTTGTTCCTTAAAACACTAGTGCTTAGGAAATCTATTGGAGGCAGAAGCAGTCAAGGGTAGCCTAGGTTTAGGGTTAGGCTCAGGGTACGGCTTAGGGCACGGCTTAGGGTATGGGTTCGGGGAGGGGTTCAGGTACGGCGTAGGGTATGGGTTAGGGTTAGGATTAGGGTTAGTGTTAGGGTTAGGGCTCGGTTTAGGGTATGGGTTAGGGTTAGGGTTAGGGTTAGTGTTAGGGTTAGGGCTCGGTTTAGTGTACGACTTAGGATTAGGGTACGTGTTAGGCTTAGGGTAGGGGTTAGGGTTAGGGTAGGCATTAGGGTTAGGGTAGTTATTAAACCTATCCCACTCTCTAGATACCCCTTAGCACGTAAAGGAATATTATTTGGGGATCCAGCCATGGAGAAGAGTTTAGACACTAGGATAAGATAAGGAACACAACCATTATAAAGAAATCACATTAGGATTCTCTTTTTAAGCTGTTCCTTAAAACACTAGTGCTTAGGAAATCTATTGGAGGCAGAAGCAGTCAAGGGTAGCCTAGGGTTAGGGTTAGGCTTAGGGTTAGGCTTAGGGTACGGCTTAGGGTACGGGTTCGGGGAGGGATTCGGGTACGGCGTAGGGTATGGGTTAGGGTTAGGGTTAGGGTTAATGTTAGGGTTAGGGCTCGGTTTAGGGTACGGTTTAGGATTAGGGTACGTGTTAGGGTTAGGGTAGGGGTTAGGGTTAGGGTACGCATTAGGGTTAGGGTAGTTATTAAACCTATCCCACTCTCTAGATACCCCTTAGCACGTAAAGGAATATTATTTGGGGATCCAGCCATGGAGAAGAGTTTAGACACTAGGATAAGATAAGGAACACAACCATTATAAAGAAATCACATTAGGATTCTCTTTTTAAGCTGTTCCTTAAAACACTAGTGCTTAGGAAATCTATTGGAGGCAGAAGCTGTCAAGGGTAGCCTAGGGTTATGGTTAGACTTAGGGTTAGGCTAAGGGTACGGCTTAGGTTACGGGTTCGGGGAGGTGTTCGGGTACGGCGTAGGGTATGGGTTAGGGTTAGGGTTAGGGTTACTGTTAGGGTTAGGGCTCGGTTTAGGGTACTGGTTAGGATTAGGGTACGTGTTAGGTGTAGGGTAGGGGTTAGGGTTAGGGTACGTGTTAGGGTTAGGGTTATTAAACCTATCCCACTCTCTAGATACCCCTTAGCACGTAAAGGAATATTATTTGGGGGTCCAGCCATGGAGAAGAGTTTAGACACTAAGATAAGATAAGGAACACACACATTATAAAGAAATCACATTAGGATTCTCTTTTTAAGCTGTTCCTTAAAACACTAGTGCTTAGGAAATCTGTTGGAGGCAGAAGCAGTCAAGGGTAGCCTAGGGTTAGGGTTAGGCTTAGGGTTAGGCTTAGGGTACGGCTTAGGGTACGGGTTCGGGGAGGGGTTCGGGTACGGCATAGGGTATGGGTTAGGGTTAGCGTTTGGGTTAGTGTTAGGGTTAGGACTCGGTTTAGGGTACGGGTTAGGATTAGGGTACGTGTTAGGGTTAGGGTAGGGGTTAGGGTTAGGGTACGCGTTAGGGTTAGGGTAGGGGTTAGGGTTAGGGTACGTGTTAGGTTTAGGGCTCGGTTTAGGGTACGGTTTAGGATTAGGGTACGTTTTAGGGTTAGGGTAGGGGTTAGGGTTAGGGTTAGCGTACAGCTTTGGGTATGGGTTCGGGGAGGGCTTCGGGTTCGGCGTAGGGTATGGGTTAGGGTTAGGGTTAGGGTTAGTGTTAGGGATAGGGCTCAGTTTAGGGTACGGGTTAGGATTAGGGTACGTGTTAGAGTTAGGATAGGGGTAAGGGTTAGGGTACGCATTAGGGTTAGGGTAGTTAGTAAACCTACCCCACTCTCTAGATACCCTTAGCACGTAAAGAATATTATTTGCGGGTCCAGCCATGGAGAAGAGTTTAGACACTAGGATAAGATAAGGAACACACACATTATAAAAAATCACATTAGGATTCTCTTTTTAAGCTGTTGTTAAAACACTAGTGCTTAGGAAATCTATTGGAGGCAGAGGCAGTCAAGGGTAGCCTAGGGTTAGGGTTAGGCTTAGGGTTACGGTTAGGGTACGGCTTAGGGTACGGGTTCGGGGAGGGCTTCGGGTATGGTGTAGGGTATGGGTTAGGGTTAGGGTTAGTGTTAGGGTTAGGGCTCGGTTTAGGGTACGGGTTAGGATTAGGGTACGATTTAGTGTTAGGGTAGTTGTTAGGGTTAGTGTACGTGTTAGGGTTAGGGTAGTGATTAAACTTATCCCACTCTCTAGATACACCTTAGCACGTAAAGGAATATTATTTGGGGGTCCAGCCATGGAGAAGAGTTTATACACTTGGATAAGATAAGGAACACACCCATTATAAAGAAATCACATTAGGATTCTCTTTTTAAGCTGTTCCTTAAAACACTAGTGCTTAGGAATTCTATTGGAGGCAGAAGCAGTCAAGGGTAGCCTAGGGTTAGGGTTAAGCTTAGGGTTAGGGTTAGGGTACGGCTTAGGGTACGGGTTCGGGGAGGGGTTCGGGTACGGCGTAGGGTATGGGTTAGGCTTAGGGTTAGGGTTAGTATTAGGGTTAGGGCTCGGTTTAGGGTACGACTTAGGATTAGGGTACGTGTTAGGGTAGTGGTTAGGGTTAGTGTACGTGTTAGGGTTAAGGTAGTGATTAAACCTATCCCACTCTCTAGATACCCCTTAGCAAGTAAAGGAATATTATTTGGGGGTCCAGCCATGGAGAAGAGTTTAGACACTAGGATATGATAAGGAACACACACATTATAAAGAAATCATATTAGGATTCTCTTTTTAAGCTGTTCCTTAAAACACTAGTGCTTAGGAAATCTATTGGAGGCAGATGCAGTCAAGGGTAGCCTAGGGTTAGGGTTAGGCTTAGGGTTAGGGTTAGGGTACGGCTTAGGGTACGGGTTCGGTGAGGGCTTCGGCTATGGCGTAGGGTATGGGTTAGGGTTAGGGTTAGGGTTAGTGTTAGAGTTAGGGCTCGGTTTAGAGTACGGGTTAGGATTAGGGTACGTGTTAGGGTTAGGGTAGTGGTTAGGGTTAGTGTACGTGTTAGGGTTAGGGTAGTGATTAAACCTATCCCACTCTCGAGATACCCCTTAGCACGTAAAGGAATATTATTTGGAGATCCAGCCATGGAGAAGAGTTTAGACACTAGGATAAGATAAGGAACACACCCATTATAAATAAATCACAGTAGGATTCTCTTTTTAAGCTGTTCCTTAAAACACTAGTGCTTAGGAAATCCATTGGAGGCAGAAGCAGTCAAGGGTAGCCTAGGGTTAGGGTTAGGCTTAGGGTTAGGCTTAGGGTACGGCTTAGGGTACGGGTTCGGGGAGGGCTTCGGGTACGGCGTATGGTATGGGTTAGGTTTAGGTTAGTGTTAGGGTTAGGGCTCGGTTTAGGGTATTGGTTAGGATTAGGGTACGTGTTAGGGTTAGGGTAGGGGTTAAGGTTATGGTACGCATTAGGGTTAGGGTAGTTATTAAACCTATCCCACTCTCTATATACCCCTTAGCACGTAAAGGAATATTATTTGGAGGTCCAGCCATGGAGAAGAGTTTAGACACTAGGATAAGATAAGGAACACACCCATTATAAAGAAATCACATTAGGATTCTCTTTTTAAGCTGTTCCTTAAAACACTAGTGCTTAGGAAATCCATTGGAGGCAGAAGCAGTCAAGGGTAGCCTAGGGTTAGGGTTAGGCTTAGGGTTAGGCTTAGGGTACGGCTTAGGGTACGGGTTTGGGGAGAGGTTCGGGTACGGCGTAGGGTATGGGTTAGTGTTAGGGTTAGGGTTAGTGTTAGGGTTAGGGCTCGGTTTAGGGTACGGGTTAGGATTAGGGTACGTGTTAGGGTTAGGATAGTGGTTAGGGTTAGTGTACGTGTTAGGGTTAAGGTAGTGATTAAACCTATCCCACTCTCTAGATACCCCTTAGCACGTAAAGGAATATTATTTGGGGGTCCAGCCATGGAGAAGAGTTTAGACACTAGGATAAGATAAGGAACACACCCATTATAAAGAAATCACATTAGGATTCTCTTTTTAAGTTGTTCCTTAAAACACTAGTGCTTAGGAAATCTATTGGAGGCAGAAGCAGTCAAGGGTAGCCTAGGTTGAGGGTTAGGCTTAGGGTACGGCTTAGGGTACGGCTTAGGGTAAGGGTTCCGGGAGGGCTTCGGGTACGGCGTAGGGTATGGGTTAAGGTTAGGGTTAGTGTTAGGGTTAGGCCTCGGTTTAGGGTATTGGTTAGGATTAGGTTACGTGTTAGGGTTAGGGTAGGGGTTAGGGTTAGGGTACGCATTATGCTTAGGGTAGTTATTAAACCTATCCCACTCTCTATATACCCCTTAGCACGTAAAGGAATATTATTTGGAGGTCCAGTCATGGAGAAGAGTTTAGACACTAGGATAAGATAAGGAACACACCCATTATAAAGAAATCACATTAGGATTCTCTTTTTAAGCTGTTCCTTAAAACACTAGTGCTTAAGAAATCTATTGGAGGCAGAAGCAGTCAAGGGTAGCCTAGGGTTGGGTTAGGCTTAGGGTTAGGGTTATGGTACGGCTTAGGGTACGGGTTCGGGGAGGGGTTCGGTTACGGCGTCGGGTATGGGTTAGGCTTAGGTTTAGGGTTAGTGTTACGGTTAGGTTTTGGTTTAGGGTACGTGTTAGGGTTAGGGTAGGGGTTAGGGTTAGGGTACGCATTAGAGTTAGGGTAGTTATTAAAACTATCCAAGTCTCTAGATACACCTTAGCACGTAAAGGAATATTATTTGGGGGTCCAGCAATGGAGAAGAGTTTAGACACTAGGATAAGATAAGGAACACACCCATTATAAAGAAATCACATTAGGATTCTCTTTTTAAGTTGTTCCTTAAAACACTAGTGCTTAGGAAATCTATTGGAGGCAGAAGCAGTCAAGGGTAGCCTAGGGTTAGGGTTAGGCTTAGGGTACGGCTTAGGGTACGGCTTAGGGTACGGGTTCGGGGAGGGCTTCGGGTACGGCGTAGGGTATGGGTTAGGGTTAGGGTTAGTGTTAGGGTTAGGGCTCGGTTTAGGGTATTGGTTAGGATTAGGGTACGTGTTAGGGTTAGGGTAGGGGTTAGGGTTAGGGTACGCGTTAAAGTTAAGGTAGTTATTAAACCTATCCCACTCTCTAGATACACCTTAGCACGTAAAGGAATATTATTTGGGGGTCCAGCAATGGAAAAGAGTTTAGACACTAGGATAAGATAAGGAACACACCCATTATAAAGAAATCACATTAGGATTCTGTTTTTAAGTTGTTCCTTAAAACACTAGTGCTTAGGAAATCTATTGGAGGCAGAAGCAGTCAAGGGTAGCCTAGGTTTAGGGTTAGGCTCAGGGTACGGCTTAGGGTACGGCTTAGGGTACGGGTTCGGGGAGGGCTTCGGGTACGGCGTAGGGTATGGGTTAGGGTTAGGTTTAGTGTTAGCGTTAGGGCTCGGTTTAGGGTATTGTTTAGGATTAGGGTACGTGTTAGGTTTAAGGTAGGGGTTAGGGTTAGGGTACGTGTTAGGGTAAGGGTAGTTATTAAACCTATCCCACTCTCTAGATACCCATTAGCACGAAAAAGGAATATTATTTGGAGGTCCACCCATGGAGAAGAGTTTAGACACTAGGATAAGATAAGGAACACACACATTATAAAAAACCACATTAGGATTCTCTTTTTAAGCTGTTCCTTAAAACACTAGTGCTTACGAAATCTATTGGAGGCAGAGGCAGTCAAGGGTAGCCTAGGGTTAGGGTTAGGCTTAGGGTTAGGGTTAGTGTTAGGGTTAGGTTTTGGTTTAGGGTACGTGTTAGGGTTAGGGTAGGGGTTAGGGTTAGGGTACGCATTAGGGTTAGGGTAGTTAGTAAACCTACCCCACTCTCTAGATACCCTTAGCACGTAAAGAATATTATTTGCGGGTCCAGCCATGGAGAAGAGTTTAGACACTAGGATAAGATAAGGAACACACACATTATAAAGAAATCACATTAGGATTCTCTTTTTAAGCTGTTCCTTAAAACACTAGTGCTTAAGAAATCTATTGGAGGCAGAAGCAGTCAAGGGTAGCCTAGGGTTAGGGTTAGGCTTAGGGTTAGGGATAGGGTACGGCTTAGGGTACGGGTTCGGGGAGGGCTTCGGGTACTGCGTAGGGTATGGGTTAGGGTTAGGGTTAGGGTTAGTGTTAGGGTTAGGGCTCGGTTTAGGGTACGGGTTAGGATTTGGGTACGTGTTAGGGTTAGGGTAGTGGTTAGGGTTAGTGTACGTTTTAGGGTTAAGGTAGTGATTCAACCTATCCCACTCTCTAGATACCCCTTAGCACGTAAAGGAATATTATTTGGGGGTCCAGCCATGGAGAAGAGTTTAGACACTAGGAAAAGATAAGGAACACACCCATTATAAAGAAATCACATTAGGATTCTCTTTTTAAGTTGTTCCTTAAAACACTAGTGCTTAGGAAATCTATTGGAGGCAGAAGCAGTCAAGGGTAGCCTAGGGTTAGGTTTAGGCTCAAGGTACGGCTTAGGGTACGGCTTAGGGTACGGGTTCGGGGAGGGCTTCGGGTACGGCGTAGGGTATGGTTTAGCGTTAGGGATAGTGTTAGGGTTAGGGCTCGGTTTAGGGTATTGGTTAGGATTAGGGTACGTGTTAGGGTTAGGGTAGGGGTTAGGTTTAGGGTACGTGTTAGGGTAAGGGTAATTATTAAACCTATCCCACTCTCTAGATACCCCTTAGCACGTAAAGGAATATTATTTGGAGGTCCAGCCATGGAGAAGAATTTAGACACTAGGATAAGATAAGGAACACACACATTATAAAAAATCACATTAGGATTCTCTTTTTAAGCTGTTCCTTAAAACACTAGTGCTTAGGAAATCTATTGGAGGCAGAGGCAGTCAAGGGTACCCTAGGGTTAGGGTTAGGCTTAGGGTTAGGGTTAGGGTACGGCTTAGGGTACGGGTTCGGGGAGGGCTTCGGGTATGGTGTAGGGTATGGGTTAGGGTTAGGGTTAGGGTTAGTGTTAGGGTTAGGGCTCGGTTTAGGGTACGGGTTAGGATTAGGGTACGTTTTAGGGTTAGGGTAGTTGTTAGGGTTAGTGTACGTGTTAGGGTTAGGGTAGTGATTAAACTTATCCCACGCTCTAGATACACCTTAGCACGTAAAGGAATATTATTTGGGGGTCCAGCCATGGAGAAGAGTTTAGACACTTGGATAAGATAAGGAACACACCCATTATAAAGAAATCACATTAGGATTCTCTTTTTAAGCTGTTCCTTAAAACACTAGTGCTTAGGAATTCTATTGGAGGCAGAAGCAGTCAAGGGTAGCCTAGGGTTAGGGTTAGGCTTAGGGTTAGGCTTAGGGTACGGCTTAGGGTACGGGTTCGGGGAGGGCTTCGGGTACTGCGTAGGGTATGGGTTAGGGTTAGGGTTAGGGTTAGTGTTAGGGTTAGGGCTCGGTTTAGGGTACGGGTTAGGATTAGGATACGTGTTAGGGTTAGGGTAGTGGTTAGGGTTAGTGTTCGTTTTAGGGTTAAGGTAGTGATTAAACCTATCCCACTCTCTAGATACCCCTTAGCACGTAAAGGAATATTATTTGGGTGTCCAGCCATGGAGAAGAGTTTACACACTAGGATAAGATAAGGAACACACCCATTATAAAGAAATCACATTAGGATTCTCTTTTTAAGCTGTTCCTTAAAACACTAGTGCTTAGGAAATCTATTGGAGGCAGAGGCAGTCAAGGGTAGCCTAGGGTTAGGGTTAGGCTTAGGGTACGGCTTAGGGTTCGGCTCTGGGTACGGGTTCGGGGAGGGCTTCGGGTACGGCGTAGGGTATGGGTTAGGGTTAGGGTTAGTGTTAGTGTTAGGGCTCGCTTTAGTGTACGGGTTAGGATTAGGGTACGTGTTAGGGTCTGCGTTTGCTCACCCAACTTCACCAAACCTCTCAGCCCCAAGACTGTCCACCCTTATTTCTCATCCAGCTATGGGTCTAGATATACTCAATCCAGGTTGCATCACAGCCGCTGATCGAATTGTGTAAGAATTTCTCTCTCTTTCCCTGTCTTTGTTTCATGGGTTTTTAAAAGTAATTTATTTTTATAATGGGGTTTAGCTGCTTTTCACGGCTGTGTTTATGCCGCTTTACACCCACTTGACACACTAACAGAGAGATATCAATACATAGGTTTTAAGATTATTACTAGTCAGATATATTCTTGTGCAGTGAATAGGGGGTGTTGTGTCCAGTTTACTGAGCAAGGAGTAGGTCTTGTCTATTACATATTGGGTTTATGGAACGGTATCTGAGCTAATTTGAAACCCTTGTTTTATGCATCACCCCACCTCACCATTCCCGTTAAGCAGTCATATTGTGTTTTCTAAACGTGTGACTCTGTTCTGTTAGGTAATTCAGTTCAAGTGTAACGGTTTTTACATTCCCTCTATAAGTGATATCTTATGAGAAGTGTCCTTTTCTGTGTGACTTATTTCACTTAGTATCTTCGTACCTAAATCCACTCATCATGCTGCTACTAGCCTCATGACATTGATTTCATGGCTGAGTGATATTCCATTGTACATAAGGACCACAACTTCTTTATCCATTTTTCTCTTTCCTGGGATATTTAAGGTGGAATGAAGTGGAGGTCCTAGGGAACAGAGCAGCCCTAAACTTTGGGGTGCCTGTGTCTTGCTGATTTTATTTTTCCCAATTTACACCCCCATGCATGGAAGTGCCCTATGCTCTCTAAGCTGTGTATTTTAGATGTTTCAGGACACACTGTACCCTTCTCCAGAGTGGCTGTTGGCAATTTACATCCCGCCCATCAGTGTAGCAAGGCTCCCATTTCTCCATGGCCTTTCCTGCATTTCTGGTTTTGACACTTTTTTCAGCATGGCGCTTTTGACCGATGGGAAGCGAGACTTCTTTTTAGCGCTGATTTGCCTTTCCAGGTTGCTTGGTTGGCCTAAAAGGGCATATGCGTATTTTCCTGAATATATTCAGGAAAAAACGCATATGCCCTTTTTGGCCAAGGGCCTCATTGTCAACGTTTTGCCGCTTTTCATGTGCTTTAAAGGCGATTCGAATCTACCTCCTGAAATCTGTTTCCTGCAATTCTGCCTTGATTTCAAATCCTCTTCTTTGCCTTCCCTCAATATATTTGAGGACGAGAGTTATCATTTATAACTCTGCAGGATTGTGAATTGCAGTGCCCTGAAGCTCCATTTTTCAACTCGCTTTTTGGGACCTGGCCGTAAAAACGCAGGATGGCTTCAGGCCCTGTCTTGGTTCCGGGGGGCAGGCTGAGCCTGTGGTTAATTCTTCTTCCTGATTGGAAAATAGAGTGACCTGAGCCTGTCCCAACACCAAGAGCTAGTCGCTCATTGGTTCCCCATCTTCCCGTTCATCCTCAGGACAAATTGTAACCTGTACGGAACAGGAGGTTAAAGGTGTTGATGCTCCAAGTAGGGAGATTGCTAGTAAAGTGGCTGGAATGGTGAAGCCGAGAACAAGGGGATGAGAAATGACGTGCGTTTTAGAAACCTTTCCCCATCACACGGTATACCATCTTCTGGGTTTCTCATGCATGTTTTCGATGTAGGAAGATTCCCTTGAACCTGGAGATTTGGGACCCATGGGATGGGTACAACGCAGTATTACTTTAAAGGGTTTGCGTTTGCTCACCCAACCGCACCAAACCTCTCAGCCCCAAGAGTGTCCACTCTTATGTCTCATCCAGCTGTGGGGCTACATATGGTCAATCCAGGTTCCATCACAGCCCCTGAACAAATTGTGTAAGAATTTCTCTGCCTTTCACTGTCTTTGTTTCATGGGTTTTTAAAAGTAATTTATTTTTATAATGGGGTTTAGCTGCTTTTCACTGCTGTGTTTTTGCTGCTTTACACCCACTTTACACACTATCAGAGAGATTTCAATACATAGGTTTTAAGATTATTACTAATCAGATATATTCTTGTGCGGTGAATAGGGGGTGTTGAGTCCAGGTATCTGAGCAAGGAGTAGGTCTTGTCTATTACATATTGGGTTTGTGGAACGTTATATGAGCTAATTTGAAACCCTTGTTTTATGTATCACCCCACCTCACCTTTCCCGTTAAGCAGCCATAGTGTGTTTTCTGCATGTGTGACTCTGTTCTGTTTTGTAATTCAGTTCAAGTGTAACGGTTTTTAAATTCCCTCTATAAGTGATATCTTATGAGAAGTGTCCTTTTCTGTGTGACTTATTTCACTTAGAATCGTCGCACCTAAATCCACTCATCATGCTGCTACTTGCCTCATGACATTGATTTCATGGTTGAGTGATATTCCATTGTACATAAGGACCACAACTTCTTTATCCATTTTTCTCTTTCCTGGGATATTTAAGGTGGAATGAAGTGGAGGTCCTTGTCAACAGAGCAGCCTTAAACTTTGGGGTGCTTGTGTCTTGCTGATTTTATTTTTCCCAATTTATACCCCCATGCGTGGAAGTGCCCTATGCTCTCTAAGCTCTGTATTTTAGATGTTTCAGGACACACCGTACCCTTTTCCAGAGTCGCTGTTGGCAATTTACATCCCGCCCATCAGTGTAGCAAGGCTCCCATTTCTCCATGGCCTGTCCTGCATTTCTGGTTTTGACACTTTTTTCAGCATGGCACTTTTGACTGATGGGAAGCGACACTTCTTTGTAGCGCTGATTTGCCTTTCCAGGTTGCTTGGTTGGCCAAAAAGGGCGTTTGCGTTTTTTCCTGAATATATTTAGGAAAAAACGCATACGCGCTTTTTGATCAAGGCCATCATTGTCAACGTTTGGCCGCTTTTAATGTGCTTTAAAGGCGTTTCGGATCTACCTCATGAAATCTGTTTCCTGCAATTCTGCCTTGATTTCAAATCGTCTTCTTTGCCTTCCCTCAATATATTTGTGGACGCGAGTTATCGTTCATAACTCTGCAGGTCTGTGAATTGCAGTGCCCTGAAGCTCCATTTTACAAGTCGCTTTTTTGGGAGCTGGCCGCAAAAGCGCAGGATGGCTTCAGGCCCTGTTCTGGTTCCGGGGGGCAGGCTGAGCCTGTGGTTAATTCTTCTTCCTGATGGGAAAATAGAGTGACCTGTGCCTGTCCCAACACCAAGAGCTAGTCTCTCATTGGTTCCCCATCTTCCCGTCCATCCTCAGGACAAATTGCAACCTGTACAGAACAGGAGGTTAAAGGTGCTGATGCTCCAAGTAGGGAGATTGCTAGTAAAGTGGCTGGAATGGCGAACCCGAACACAAGGAGAATAGAAATGAGGTGCGTTTTAGAACCCTTTCTCCATCACACATGGTACCATCTTCTGGGTTATTCATGCATGTTTTTGATGTAGGAAGATGTCCTTGAACCTTGAGATTTGGGACCCATGGGATGGGTTCCATGCAGTATTACTTTAAAGGGTCTGCGTTTACTCACCCTACCTCACCAAACCTCTCAGCCCCAAGAGTGTCGACCCTTATGTCTCATCTAGCTGTGTGTCTAGATATGGTCAATCCAGGTTGCATCACAGCCCCTGAACGAATTGTGTAAGAATTTCTATCTCTTTCACTGTCTTTGTTTCATGGGTTTTTAAAAGTAATTTATTTTTGTAATGTGGTTTAGCTGCTTTTCACTGCTGTGTTTATGCTGCTTTACACCCACTTGACACACTAACAGAGAGATATCAATACATAGGTTTTAAGATTATTACTAGTCAGTTATATTCTTGTGCGGTGAATAGGGCGTTTTGAGTCCAGTTTTCTGAGCAAGGAGTAGGTCTTGTCTGTTACATATTGGGTTTATGGAACGGTATCTGAGCTAATTTGAAACCCTTGTTTTATGTATCACCCCACCTCACCTTTCCCGTTAAGCAGCCATAGTGTGTTTTCTAAACGTGTGACTCTGTTCTGTTTTGTAATTCAGTTCAAGTGTAGCGGTTTTTACATTCCCTCTATAAGTGATACCTTATGAGAAATGTCCTTTCTTGTGTGACTTATTTCACTTAAATCGTCGTACCTAAATCCACTCATCATGCTGCTACTAGCCTCATGACATTGATTTCATGGCTGAGTGATATTCCATTGTACATAAGGACCACAAACTCTTTATCCATTTTTCTCTTTCCTGGGATATTTAAGGCGGAATGAACTGGAGGTCCTTGTCAACAGAGCAGCCCTAAACTTTGGGGTGCTTGTGTCTTGCTGATTTTTAATTTTTCCTATTTATACCCTCATGCGTGGAAGTGCCTTATGCTCTCTAAGCTGTGTATTTTAGATGTTTCAGGACACACCGTACACTTCTCCAGAGTGGCTATTGGCGATTTACATCCCGCCCATCAGCGTAGCAAGGCTCCCATTTCTCCATGGCCTGTCCTGCATTTCTGGTTTTGACACTTTTCTCAGCATGGCCCTTTTGACCGATGGGAAGCGAGACTTCTTTGTAGCGCTGATTTGCGTTTCCAGGTTGCTTGCTTGGCCAAAAAGGGCGTATGCGTTTTTTCCTGAATGTATTCAGGAAAAAACGCATACGCCCTTTTTGGCCAAGGGCATCATTGTCAACGTTTTGCCACTTTTCATGAGCTTTAAAGGCGTTTCGGATTTACCTCATGAAATCTGTTTCCTGCAATTCTGCCTTGATTTCAAATCCTCTTCTTTGCCTTCCCTCAATATATTTGTGGACGAGAGTTATCATTTATAACTCTGCAGGTTTGTGAATTGCAGTGCCCTGAAGCTCCATTTTACAACTCGCTTTTTTGGGAGCTGGCCGCAAAAGCGCAGGATGGCTTCAGGCCCTGTTCTGGTTCCGGGGGGCAGGCTGAGCCTGTGGTAAATTATTCTTCCTGATGGGAAAATAGAGTGACCTGTGTCTGTCCCAATACCAAGAGCTAGTCTCTCATTGGTACCCCGTCTTCCCGTTCATTCTCAGGACAAATTGCAACCTGTACGGAACAGGAGGTTAAAGGTGCTGATACTCCAAGTACGGAGGTTGCTAGTAAAGTGACTGGAATGGCGAACCCGAGCACAAGGAGATGAGAAATGAGGTGCGTTTTAGAAACCTTTCCCCATCACACGGTGTACCATCTTCTGGGTTTCTCATGCATGTTTTCGATGTAGGAAGATGCCCTTGAACCTGGAGATTTGGGACCCATGGGATGGGTACCACACAGTATTCCTTTAAAGGGTCTGCGTTTGCTCACCCAACCTCACCAAAACTCTCAACCCCAAGAGTGTCCACCCTTATGTCTCATCCAGCAGTGGGTCTAGATATGGTCAAACCGGGTTGCATCACAGCCCCTGAAAGAATTGTGTAAGAATTTCTCTCTCTTTCTCTGTCTTTGTTTGATGGGTTTTTAAAAGTAATTTATTTTTGTAATGGGGTTTAGCTGCTTTTCACTGCTGTGTTTATGCCGCTTTACACCCACTTGACACACTAACAGAGAGATATCAATACATAGGTTTTAAGATTCTTACTAGTCAGTTATATTCTTGTGCGGTGAATAGGGCGTGTTGAGTCCAGTTCTCTGAGCAAGGAGTAGGTCTTGTCTATTACATATTGGGTTTATGGAACGGTATCTGAGCTAATTTGAAACCCTTGTTTTATGCATCACCCCACCTCACCTTTCCCGTTAAGCAGCTATAGTGTGTTTTCTAAACGTGTGACTCTGTTCTGTTTTGTAATTCAGTTCAAGTGTAGCGGTTTTTACATTCCCTCTATAAGTGATACCTTATAAGAAGTGTCCTTTTCTGTGTGACTTATTTCACTTAGAATCGTCGTAACTAAATCCAGTCAGCATGCTGCTACTTGCCTTATGACATTGATTTCATGGCTGAGTGATATTCCATTGTACATAAGGACCAGAATTTCTTTATCCATTTTTCTCTTTCCTGGTATATTTAAGGTGGAATGAAGTGGAGGTCCTTGGCAACACAGCAGCCCTAAACTTTTGGGTGCCTGTGTCTTGCTGATTTTTAGATTTCCCAATATATACGCCCGTGAATGGAAGTGCCCTATGCGCTCTAAGCTGTGTTTTTTCGATGTTTCAGGACACACCGTACACTTCTCCAGAGTGGCTGTTGGCAATGTACATCCCGCCCATCAGCGTAGCAAGGCTCCCATTTATCCATGGCCTGTCCTGCATTTCTGGTTTTGACAGTTTTTTCAGCATGGCCCTTTTGACCGATTGGAAGCGAGACTTCTGTGTAGCGCTGATTTGCCTTTCCAGGTTGCTTGGTTGGCCAAAAAGTGCGTATGAATTTTTTCCAGAATATATTCAGGAAAAAACGCATACGCCCTTTTTGGCCAAGGGCATCATTGTCGACGTTTTTCCGCTTATCATGTGCTTTAAAGGCGATTCGAATCTACCTCCTGAAATCTGTTTCCAGCATTCTGCCTTGCTTTCAAATCCTCTTCGTTGCCTTCCCTCAATATATTTGTGGACGAGAGTTATCATTTATCACTCTGCAGGTTTGTGAATTGAAGTGCCCCTGAGATCCATTTTTCAACTCGCTTTTTTGGGAGCTGGCCGCAAAAGCACAAGATGGCTTCAGGCCCTATTCTGGTTTCGGGCGGCAGGCTGAGCCTGTGGTTAATT
This sequence comes from Balaenoptera physalus, assembly GCF_965194825.1. Taxonomy (NCBI): domain Eukaryota; kingdom Metazoa; phylum Chordata; class Mammalia; order Artiodactyla; family Balaenopteridae; genus Balaenoptera; species Balaenoptera physalus. The sequence continues at coordinate 1,015,661 of NW_028126452.1, read as the reverse complement.
CTTCTTCCTGATGGGAAAATAGAGTGACCTGTGCCCGTCTCAACACCTAGAGCTAGTCTCTCATTGGCTCCCCCTCTTCCCATTCATCCTCAGGACAAATTGCAAGCTGTACGGAACAGGAGGGTAAAGGTCCTGAATCTCCAAGGAGGGAGATTGCTAGTAAAGCGGCTGGAATGGTGAACCCGAGCACAAGGAGATGAGAAATGAGGTGCGTTTTAGAAACCTTTCCTGGTCTCACTGTCTACCAATTTCTGGGATTCTCATGCATGTTTTCGATGTAGGAAGATGCCCTTGAACCTGGAGATTTGGGACCCATGGGATGGGCAACAGGCAGTGTTACTTTAAAGGGTCTGCGTTTGCTCCCCCAACCCCACCAAACCTCTCAGCCCCGAGAGTGTCCACCCTTATGTCTCATCCAGCTGTGTGTCTAGATATGTTCAATCCAGGTTGCATCACAGCCTCTGCATGAATTGTGTAAGAATTTCTCTCTCTTTCACTGTCTTTGTTTCATGGGTTTTTAAAAGTAATTTATTTTTATAATGGGCTTTAGCTGCTTTTCACTGCTGTGTTTATGCCGCTTTACACCCACTTGACTCACTTCCATAGATATATCAATACATAGGTTTTAAGATTGTTACTAGTCAGATATATTCTTGTGCGATGAATAGGGGGTGTTGAGTCCAGTTCTCTGAGCAAGGAGTAGGTCTTGTCTATTACATATTGGGTTTATGGAACGTTATCTGAGCCAATTTGAAATCCTTGTTTTATGCATCACCCCACCTCACCTTTCCCGTTAAGCAACCATAGTGTGTTTTCCAAATGTGTGACTCTGTTCTCTTTTGTAATTCCGTTCAAGTGTAGCGGTTTTTACATTCCCTCTGTTAGTGATATCTTATGATAAGTGTCTTTTTCTGTGTGACGTATTTCGCTTAGAATCGTTGTACCTAAATCCACTCATCATGCTGCTACTAGCCTTATGATATTGATTTCACGCCCGAGTGATATTCCATTTTACATATGGACCACATCTTGTTTATCCATTTTTCTCTTTCCTGGGATATTTAAGGTGGAATTAAGTGGAGGTTCTTGTCAACAGAGCAGCCCTAAAGTTTAGGGTGCCTGTGTCTTGCTGATTCTTAGTTTTCCCAATTTTTACGCCCATGAGTGGATGTGCCCCTTTCTCTCTAGCTTTGTTTTTTAGATGTTTTAGGGAACACCATACCCTTCTCCAGAGTCGTCATTGGCAATTTACATCCCACCCATCAGTGTAACAAGGCTCCCTTTCCTCCCTGTCCTCTCCTGCATTTCTTGTTTTTACACTTTTTTAGGAAGGCCATTTTGACCGAAGGGAAGTCAGACTTCTTTGTAGTGCTGAATTGCATTACCGGCTTGCTTGGTTTGCCAAAAGGGCCTATGGGTTTTTTCCTGAATTCATTCAGAAAAAAACGCATATGCTCTTTTTGTCCAAGTGCATCATTGTCGACATTTTGCCGCTTTTCATGTGCTTTAGGGGTGATTCGAATCTAACTCCTGAAATCTGTTTCCTGCAATTCTGCCTTGATTTCAAATCCTCTTCGTTGCCTTCCCTCAATATATTTGTGGACGAGAGTTATCATTTATAACTCTGCAGGTTTGTGAATTGCAGTGCCCCTGAGCTCCATTTTTCAACTCCCTTTTTTGGGAGCTTTCCGCAGAACTGCTGGTTTTCTTCTGGCCCTACTCTTGTTCCCGGTGGCAGGCTAAGCCTTTGCTTAATTATTCTTCCTGACTGGAAAGTAGAGTGACATGTGCCTCTCCGAACATCTAGGGCTTGGCTCTCCTTGTTTCTCCTCCTTCCCCTTCTTCCTTTGGACAAATTCCAATTTCTGTGCAACTGGATGTTGAAGGTGCTGACATCCTCAAGTGGGGAGATTTTAAGGAAAAAGGCTGGAGGCGTGAGCCCAACAACCAGGAAATTAGGAGTTTTGGTGCCTTTTCCAAAATCTTCCTGATCCAACCGTGTTCCCTCTTCTGGGTGTCACAGGCATGTTTTAGCTGTAGGAAAGGTCCCGTGTATGTAAGGAGAGCACAAGGGATTTTTCCAAATCAGTGTCTCCCCGATCTCCAATCTGGGGAATTTTTAAGCTACTGGTACATGTGTGTTCATTAAGGGACTTGGGCCGTAGGCAGAGTCCGAACTTTAGATGATTGAAGTCTTCAGGTTCAGAAACGCTCACCATTGGCCTCCTTTAGTTTCCATTTTATCTGTAGTTGATAGATGATGTCGATATAGATATCTATTGTTTTTCAGATTATTTCCCCTTAGGGGTCATTACAAAATATTGAGTATAGTTCCCTGTGCTATCCAGTAGTTCCTTGTTGATGATATATTTTATACATAGCAGTGTGTATATGTTAATCTGAAACTGTTAATTTATCCCTCCTCCCACCTTTCCCCTTTGGTAATAAAAAATATAAGATTTTATACTTCTCAGAAATCTAGGAGCTGAAAGAGAGGTATCATTTTCAATGGAAAATCATTCAAAACAAGGTTGAAACTTCAACCAAGATTATTAGATGTACATCCTTGGAAAGAAATCACTGCATTTCTCTACTGTTGACCTGACAAATTAGACAAACCCCTCCACTGAACTTGCTTATAATAAAGTGATGGAAATATCAAATGGAAGTGTTAGAAACATCTTATTTTACACGAGCCTTATACACTGCTCTATGTTAATTACAGTTTGGCTCACACATCTGTTCATTGAAGTTACAATGTTCTCAAATTCTGTTACTGATCCTGCAGAGTGGGCCCCAACAAGGGTCTCCCTGCCCAGTGTCATTGGAGCCAACAGATCGAGACTGACTTTGGTTCAGAAGCAAAGGAAAACTTTATATTTTGATCAGAGAATGGAGAGGTGAGAGTGTGTGCTCCCCTGCGGGTTGTGGGCCGGGCTGCTGTGTAGGGATCCTGTCAGCATCAGCGGGAGGGAGGGGGCGGAGCTCTCGAGGGCCGGGTTGGCTGGAGCTCAGGCTCTATGTCGCAGAGTCTGCACGGGGCCCCACGAGCTGAGGTGTTGGCCCAGCCATTTTGCACTAGGAAATCGGGTCTGAAGTGTCGGGTGTGGGACCTCTGCTTGTGGAAACCTAGGAGCAAGTGAAATTAGACAAAGCACAAAGGAAAAAATGGTTAGACTTTATATTATTGCCCAGATTCTATTTTTATCTCCCAGGAATTTTTAATGGGCTTTGCCAGTGACAAAGCCCTCCTCTGCCTTTTGTCCCATTCCTCATTCTTGGGGCGCTGAGGGTGCAGACACGTCTTCTGTAAATGCTTCATGCTGAGTTGGGTGTCCTCATACCCGGGGGGAGGGGCAGGACTTCTCCCCAGCAGCCTCCAGGTGAGGTTGATTGTCCGCAGGCCTCCTCCCTCACTGCTCGTCTGCCTGAGCACCAGCATTGGAAGTTTTATAGATTCTAATGACCTTTAAGGGTCCAGGAAAGAGATGTGCAGAGACGCTGGGGGGGTGGGCGGTTTTACCCTGCTCCACATTGGTTCGGCCCCCTTAGGCTGACGGTTTCTGCCAGCCTAGATGCTCTGACCAGTAGTCTGTGCTTTCTTCAGTTAGGCCACTGAATTAACGTACAAACAGCACCAGGTGTCAGAGCCCTGCTTGCTCAACTCCCAGACAGTCCAGGGCCGGTGGTGATCCAGGACCATGACGGCCACTCAGTCAATGGCCTTTTGAAGTAGCCAGGAGTACAGCCGGTCTCACTGGCCGCCGTCACCGCGGTGTCTGTAGGCTTTTCTATGGTGGCAGCGTTATTTACGGTTCCCCTGCCAAGTTTATTAGCTCCGCTCTGGGTGCAGTAAGTCCTGAAAGCAATAGTCTGCTCTTTTGGGGCACACTCTTGTTGTTTTCTGAGAGAAGCTCCAGGTCAAGTGATGGTCACACGAGTCGTCATGGGGGCCCATTGCCCTAGGTTGTCTCTCTGGAGGTTGGTGTTGGAGGGCCTCCTCCCTCGAGGTCATTGTGCCCACGGAGCAATCCCTGCAACTTCAGGGCATGGTGGGTGGTTAGGATCACCAAGTGGCGTCCTTTTCCCTTAGGAGGGAGCTGGCCTTGCGGGCTGCTGATTTCCAGGTTTTTAGATACCCCCAGTATCCTGGTCGGATGGGGTGGCTGGCCAATGCCTGGAGGGCATTCTTGCATTGTTCCATGTCAAGTGGTCCCAGTTTTTGCACTAATACTCCAAGGGCGATTCGCCTTGGACCAGGAATGTAAAGGTCAAAGGGTTTAGCTAACTTAGGGAGGTCCAGGGCCAGGGTCTGAATTGACTGCTCTTTCCAATCTTGAAAGGCCGCTTCTGGATTCTATTCAAAAGGATCATCATCTTTTCCTTTCAGTGTTTCATATAGAGGCCCAGCTATTAGACTGTAGTTAGGGATCCAGATGCAGCAAACCCCGGTCTCCCCAGGAACCCCTAAGCTGTCTTCTAGTTTCAGGAAGGCTGAGGCTGCAAATGGCTTCTTCTCTTTCCTGGGGTGGGCTTCTCCGACCTTCTGTGCGAATGAAGCCCAGGAAGGCCACCTTAGTTTGTGATATTTGAGCCTTTTCCTTGGATACCTTCTATCTTTTATTGTCTAGGTAGTTCAGAGGCCTCCTTAGTCGGGTTGGTGATCAGAATGTCATCTGCATATTGAAGGAGGGTTCCCTTCTCCAGAGGTAGATCTTTTAGGTTTTTAGCTAACGTTTCCCCAAAGATGGTGTGGGAATTTTTGAACCCCTGGGGCAGGACGGCCCAGCAGTATTGTTTTTGTTGTATGTTGAGTCCTGCCACTCACAGCCAAAATTTCTTGTGACTCTGGGACGAATGGAATACAGAAGAAGGCATCATTGAAGTCTAATACAGAATGCCATGTCCTGGTGGATGGTAGAATGACCAGCAGGGTGTAGGAATTAGGAACTACTAGATGTATATCCTCTGTGGCTTCACTGACTGTCCTGGCGTCCTCTACCAGGTCCCCAGCAGCCCACGGGGCTCTTGTGGTCAGGCCCCTCCCAGGATATGGAGCTCACCTGGGCAGGTACCCAGCAGCCCACGGGGCTCTGGTGGTTAGGCCGCTCCCAGGATATGGAGCTCACCTGGGCAGGTACGCAGCAGCCCACGGGGCTCTCGTGGGCAGGCCGCTCCCTGGATATGGAGCTCCCGTGGACAGGTACCCCGGCAGGGCTGGGCACACAGGAACCGTGCACATAGCCCTCATTGCAGAGCACCCCCAGCACACCTGTCACTCAGAGCTGACACAGAGCACCTCAGAGCAGAGCTTGAACTAACAAACAGCAGCTCCAACAGGTCTGTGACCCTAGGCTTCACTCTGTGTGACCTCCCTCTGCCTGGTCTTCCAGGGGCTTCCACTGCAGCTGGGGCACCAGGCCTCTGTCTCCACCCACCACCCCTCCTCTCCCTGACTCCTGGGTTCCTCTCATTAGGAGAGGGTCTTCTTGAAGTTGTCTCCCACTCATGGACCAGATAAAATGATTAGAAAACAAGCCAGGGCTGCCGCCCCTTATCTATCCTGACTCTGGGGACCCTACACCTGTTCCTTGGATCTGGCCGGTGCAGCAAGGCCCATTTTCTGCAACTCTGAGCCCCTGAGGGGCGAGGATTGGCTGACGTGGGCAGCCTGACACGGCCGGCCAGCCCTTCCCAGGTGTGCCTAGGTTGAGGTCAATATAAACACCCCTTCAGGCAGCAAAAGCCTCTGCAGCTGTGCCTGACGCCATATTCTCTGCCCCATCAGCAGTCTCGGGGTTGGGCTGGTGGGAAGGAGTAGGGCCCACGGCTCTATGAGTGGCCCGGTGTGACTGGGGCTCTGCTGGACTTTCTGCAGGAGTTGCCGGGCTGCCACCTGCTAAAGAAGAGGATGTGTCACCCATACTTGCTGCTGGAATTTCTCCCCGGGCAGAGGTGAGGAAGGAAAAAAGCAGTGGGGGCCGGGACAGGAGGGGTACCTCAGGCAGGGAAATGGAAAGCTTCCAGACGATCGCCCGGGGCCAGGACCATCCTGGCTGGCCTGCAGGCACCAAGTCGGCCTGCGTGCTGTCGCTGGTGTGACTCCAAGCCCCTTCCTCTAGTTTTTAAAGTCTTTGCACACATTCAGGTGTTTTACCTGGGAAGGGTGGGAAAAGTTCAGCAGCAGCTGGCCTGGGGCTCAGCTCACGTTTACTCAGAGACGCCTCCTCACGGTCCCCCAGCTTTGCAATGAGGACGCTCCTCGTGTGGGGGCTGCTGGCTGCATGGGAGATGATTCCCCACCTGTGACCAACTTCAGAATTGTTTACCACTGGAGCAAGTGCCCTGATAGGGTTTTCCTCTGTATGACCAGTGGGTTCTGTCTTTTTTTTTTTTCTTTTTTGGTTCAAGGTAAGTTTTATTCCTCTTTTTGTATTTATGGATATAAGCATGGAAATAATTCATTCATATAAATACGTCTATGGGAAGGACAGAACTTTTTTTTCTGTTTTATTTTTTTAAGTATTATTTATTTTTTAATTTTTGAATTTATTTTATTCATTTTTTTATACAGCAGGCTCTTATTGGTTACCTATTTTATACATATAAGTGTATATATGTCAATCCCAGGCTCACAATTCATCCCACCACCACCACCCTGCCACTTTCCCCCTTTGGTGTCCATACATTTGTTCTCTACATCTGTGTCTCTATTTCTGCCTTGCAAACCGGTTCATCTTTACCATTTTTCTAGGTTCCACATGTATGCGTTAATATACGATATTTGTTTTTCTCTTTCTGACTTACTTCACTCTGTATGACAGTCTCTAGATCTATCCACGTCTCTACAAATGACCCAATTTCATTCCTTTTTATGGCTGAGTAATATTCCATTTTATATATGTAGCACATCTTTTCTGTTCGTCTGTCTATGGGCATTTAGGTTGCTTCCATGACCTGGCTATTGTAAATAGTGCTGCAATGAATATTGTGGTGAATATGTCTTTTTGAATTATGGTTTTCTCTGGGTATATGGCCAGTAGTGGGATTGCTGGTTCATATGGTAATTCTATTTTTAGTATTTTAAGGAACCTCCATGCTGTTCTCCATAGTGACTGTATCAATTTACATTCCCACAAATAGTGTAAGAGGGTTCCCTTTTCTCCACACCCTCTCCAGCATTTGTTGCTTGTAGATTTTCTGATGATGCCCATTCTAACTCGTGTGAGGTGATACCTCATTGTAGTTTTGGTTTATATTTCTCTAATAATTAGTGATGTTGAGCAGCTTTTCATGTGCTTCTTGGTCATCTGTATGTCTTCTTGGGACAAATGTCTATTTACGTCATCTGCCCATTTTTGGATTGGGTTGTTTGTTTTTTTACTGTTGAGCTGCATGAGCTGTTTATATACATTGGAGATTACTCCTTTGTCCATTGATTCGTTTGCAAATATTTTCTCCCATTGTGAGGGTTGTCTTTTCGTCTTGTTTGTAGTTTCCTTTGCTTTGCAAAAGCTTTTAGGTTTCATTTGCTCCCATATGTTTATTTTTTTTTTATTCCATTACTCTACGAGGTGGATCAAAAAAGATCTTGCTGTGATTTATGTCAAAGAGTATTCTTCCTATGTTTTCCTCTAAGAGTTTTATAGTGTCCGGTCTTACATTTTGGTCTCTAATCCATTTTGAGTTTATTTTTTTGTGTATGGTGTTAGGGAGTGTTCTAATTTCATTCCTTTACATGTAACTGTCCATTTTTCCCAGCACCACTTATTGAAGAGACTTTCTTTTCTCCTTTGTATACCCTTGCCTCCTTTGTCATAGATTAGTGGGCCATAGGTGTGTAGGTTTATCTCTGGGCTTTTTTTTTTCTTTTACGTCTTTATTGGAGTATAATTGCTTTACAATTGTGTGTTAGTTTCTGCTGTATAAAAAAGTGAATTGGCTGTGCGTATACATATAACACCATATCCCCTCCCTCTTGCACCTCCCTCTCACTCCCTTATCCCACCCTTTTAGGTGGTCACAAAGCACAGAGCTGATCTCCCTGTGCTATGTGGTTGCTTCCCAGTAGCTATCAATTTTACATTTGGTAGTGTATATATGTCCATACCACTCTCTCACTTTGTCCCAGCTTACCCTTCCCTCTCCCCATGTCCTCAAGTCCTTTCTCTACGTCTGTGTCCTTAATCCTTTCCTGCCCCTAGGTTCTTCATAAAGTTTTTTTTAAGATTCCATATATATGTGTTAGCATACGGTATTTGTTTTTCTCTTTCTGACTTACTTCACTCTGTAGGACAGACTCTAGATCCATCCACCTCACTAAAAATAACTCAATTTCGTTTCTTTTTATGGCTGAATAATGTTCCATTGTATATATATGTGCCACATCTTCTTTATCCATTTATCTGTTGATGGACACTTAGGTTGCTTCCATGTCCTGGCTATTGTAAATAGAGCTACAGTGAACATTGTGGTACATGACTCTTTTTGAATTATGGTTTTCTCAGGGTAAATGTCCAGGAGTGGGTTTGCTGGGTTGTATGGTAGTTCTATTTTTAGTTTTTAAGGAACCCCCATACCGTTCTCCCTAGTGGCTATATCAATTTACATTCCCACCAACAGTGCAAGAGGGTTCCCTTTTCTCCAATAAATGCCTCTCCAGCATTTATTGTTGGTAGATTTTTTGATGATGGCCATTCTGACTGGTGTGAGGTGATACCTCACTGTAGTTTTGATTTGCATTTCTCTAATGATTAGTGATGTTCAGCATCCTTTCATGTGTTTGTTGGCAACCTGTATATCTTCTTTGGAGAAATGTCTATTTAGGTCTTCTGCCCATTTTTGGATTGGGTTGTTCGGTTTTGTGATATTGAGCTACATGAGCTGCTTTTTGGAGATTAATCCTTTGCCATTTGCTTCATTTGAAAATATTTTCTCCCATTCTGATGGTTGTCTTTTCATCTTGCTTATGTTTTCCTTTGCTGTGCAAAAGAATTTATGTTTCATTCGGTCCCATTTTTTTATTTTTGTTTTTATTTCCATTTCTCTAGGAGGTGGGTCAAAAAGGATCTTGCTGTGATTTATGTCATAGACTGTTCTGCTTATGTTTTCCTCTAAGAGTTTTATAGTAGCTGGTCTTATATTTAGGTCTCTAATCCATTTTGAGTTTGTTTTTGTGTATGGTGTTAGGGAGTGTACTAATTTCATTCTTTTACATGTAACTGTCCAGTTTTCCCAGCACCACTTGCTGAAGACACTGTCTTTTCTCCATTGTATACCCTTGCCTCCTTTGTCATAGATTAGTTAACCATAGGTACATGGGTTTATCTCTGTGCTTTCTATCCTGTTCTATTGACCTATATTTCTGTTTTTGTGTCAGTACCATATTATCTTGATTACTCTAGCTTTGTAATATAGTCTGAAGTCTGGAAGTCTGATTCCTCCAGCTCTTTTTTTTCCCCCTCAAGACTGCTTTGGCTATCCAGGGTCTTTTGTGTCTCCCTACAAATTTTAAGATTTTTTTTTCTTGTTCTGTAGAAAATGCCAAAGGTATTTTGATCGGGATTGCATTGACTCTGTAGATTGCTTTGGGTAGTATAGTCATTTATTTTCACAATATTGATTCTTCTAATCCGAGAACATGGTATATGTCTCCATCTGTTTATATCATCTTTGATTTCTTTCATCAGTGTCTTTTAGTTTTCTGAGTACAGGTCTTTTACTTCCTTAGGTAGGTTTATTCCTAGGTATTTTATTCTTATTGTTGCAGTGGTTATGGGATTGTTTCCTTAATTTCTCTTTCTGATCTTTCATTTTTAGTGTAGAGGAATGCAAGCAATTTCTGTGCATTAATTTTGTATCCTGCAACTTTACCAAATTCATTGATTAGCTCCAGTGGTTTTCTGGTGGCATCTTTAGGATTCTCTATCTATGATATCATGTCATCTGCAAACAGTGACAATTTTACTTCTTCTTTTCCTTTTTGTATTCCTTTTATTTCTTTTTCTTCTCTGATTGCCATGGCTAGGACTTCCAAAACTATGTTGAATAGCAGTGGTGAGAGTGGACATCTTCGTCTTCTTCCTGATCTTAGAGGAAACGCTTTCAGTTTTTCACCATTGAGAATGCTGTTTGCTGTGGGTTTGTCATATATGGCCTTTATTATGTTGAGGTAGTTTCCCTCTATGCCCACACTCTGCAGAGTTTTTATCGTAAATGAGTGTTGAATTTTCTCAAAATCTTTTCCTTCATCTATTGAGATGATCATATGGTTTTATTCTACAATTTGTTAATATGGTGTATCACATTGATTTGTGTATATTGAAGAATCCTTGCATCCCTGGGATAAACCCCACTTGATCATGGTGTATGATCCTTTTAATGTGTTGTTCGATTCTGTTTGCTAGTATTTTGTTGAGGATATTTACATCTATATTCATCAGTGATATTGGTCTATAATTTTCTTTCCTTGTAGTATCTCTGTCTGATTTTGGTATCAGGGTGATGGTGGTCTCATAGAATGAGTTTGGGAGTGTTCCTTCCCCTGCAATTGTTTTGAAGAATTTGAGAAGGTTGGGTGTTAGCTCTTCTCTAAATGTTTGATAGAATTCACCTGTGATGCCATCTGGTTCTGGGCTTTTGTTTGTTGGAAGATTTTTAATCACAGTTTCAATTTCATTGCTTGTGATAGGTTTGTTCATATTTTCTATTTCTTCCTGGTTCAGTCTTAGAAGGTTATCCCTTTCTAAGAATTTGTCCATTTCTTCCAGATTGTCCATTTTATTGGCCTAGAGTTGCTTGTAGTAGTCTCTTAGGATGCTTTGTATTCCTGTGGTGTCTGTTGTAACTTCTGCTTTTTCACTTTTAATTTTGTTGATTTGCATCCTCTCCCTCTTTTTCTTGAGTCTGGCTAAAGGTTGATCATTTTTGCTTATCTTCTCAAAGAACCAGCTTTTAGTTTTATTGATCTTTGCTTTCGTTTTCTTTGTTTCTATTTCATTTATTTCTGCTCTGATCTTTATGATTTCTTTCCTTCTACTAACTTTGGGTTTTGTTCTTCTTTCTCTAGTTCCTCTAGGTGTAAGGTTAGATTATTTATTTGAGATTTTTCTTGTTTCTTGAGGTAGGCTTGTATTGCTATAAACTTCCCTCTTAGAACTCCTTTTGCTGCATCCCATAGGTTTTGGATCATCGTGTTTTTGTTGTCGTTTGTCTCTAGGTAGTTTTTGATTTCCTCTTTGATTTCTTCAGTGATCTCTTGGTTATTTAGTAACGTATTGTTTAGCCTCCATGTGTTTGTGTGTTTTACGGTTTTTTCCGTGTAATTGATTTCTAATCTCATAGCATTGTGGTCGGAACAGCTGCTTGATATGATTTCAGTTTTCTTAAATTTACTGAGGCTTTATCTGTGACCCAAGATGTGATCTATCCTGGAGAATGTTCCGTGTGCAGTTGAGAAGAACGTGTAATCTGCTGTTTTTGGATGGAATGTCCTATAAATACAAATTAACTCTATCTGGTCTATTGTGTCATTTAAAGCTTGTGTTTCCTTATTAATTTTCTGTCTGGCTGATCTCCACTGGTGTAAGTGAGCTGTTAAAGTCCCCCGCTATTATTGTGTTACTGTCAATTTCCTCTTTTATAGCTGTTAGCAGTTGCCTTATACATTGAGGTGCTCCTATTTTGGGTACATATATATTTATAATTGTTATATCTTCTTCTTGGATTGATCCCCTGACCATTATGTAGTGTCTTTCCTTGTCTCTTGTAACATTCTTTATTTTAAAGTCTATTTTATCTGATATGAGTATTGCTACTCCAGCTTTCTTTTGATTTTCATTTGCATAGAATATATTTTTCCATCGCCTCACTTTGAGTCTGTATGTGTCCCTAGGTCTGAAATGGATCTCTTGTAGACAGCATATATATGGGTCTTGTTTTTGTATCCATTCAGCGAGCCTGTGTCTTTTGGTTGGAACATTTAGTGCATTCACGTTTAAGGTAATTATCGATATGTATGTTCCTACTACTATTTTCTTAATTGTTATGGGTTTGTCTTGGTGGGTCCTTTTCTTCTCTTGTGTTTCCCACTTAGAGAAGTTCCTTTAGCATTTGGTGTAGAGCTGGTTTCATGGTGCTGAATTCTCTTAGCTTTTGCTTGTCTGTAAGGCTTTTGATTTCTCCATCAAATCTGAATGAGCTCTTTGCAGGGTGGAGTACTCCTGGTTGTAGGTTCTTCCCTTTCATCACTTTAAATTTATCATGCCACTTCCTTCTAGCTTGTAGATTTTCCGCTGAGAAATGAGTTGTTATCCTTATGGGAGTTCCCTTGTATGTTATTGGTCATTTTTCCCTTACTGCTTTCAATCATTTTTCTTTGTCGTTAATTTTTGTCAATTTGATTACTATGTGTCTTGTCATTTTTCTCCTTTGGTTTATCCTGCCTGGGACACTCTGTGCTTCTGGACTTGGGTGGCTATTTCTTTTCCCATGCTAGGGAAGTTTTTGACCATAACCTCTTCAAATATATTCTCGGGTCCTTTCTCTCTCTCTTCTCCTTCTGGGACCCATATAATGAGAATGTTGTTGCGTTTAATGTTGTCCCAGAGGACTCTTGGGGTGTCTTCGTTTATTTTCATTCTTTTTCTTTATTCTGTTCCATGGCAGTGATTTCCACCTTTCTGTCTTCCAGGTCACTTATCTGTTCTTCTGCCACAGTTATTCTGCTACTGATTCCTTCTAGTGTATTTTTCAATTCAGTTATTACATTGTTCACCTCTGTTTGTTTGTTCTTTAATTCTTCTAGGTCTTTGTTAAACATTTCTTGCATCTTCTCCATCTTTGCCTCCTTTTTTTTTACAAGGTCTTGGCTCAACTTCACTATCATTATTCTGAATTCTTTTTCTGGAAGGTTCCCTATCTCCACCTCATTTCGTTTTTTTTCTGGGGTTTTATCTTTTTCCTTGATCTGGTATAAAGTCCTCTGCCTTTTCATTTTGTCTATCTTTCTGTGAATGTGGTTTTCCTTCCACAGGCTGCAGAATTGTAGTTCTTCTTGCTTCTGCTGTCTGCTCTCCGGTGGATGAGTCTATCTTAGAGGCTAGTGCAAGCTTCCTGATGGGAAGGACTGGTGGTGGGTAGAGCTGGGTGTTGCTTTGGTGGGCAGAGCTTTAATCCGCTTGTCTACGGATTAAATAAAACTTTAATAAAAAGTTTAATCCGCTTGTCTGCTGATGCATGGGGCTGGGTTCCCTCCCTGTTGGTTGTTTGGCCTGAGGCAACCCAGCCCTGGAGCCTACCTTGCTCTTGGTGGGGCTAATGGCAGACTCTGGGAGGGCTCACACCAAGGAGTATTTCCCAGATCTTCTGCTTCCAGTGTCGTTGTCCTCACGGTGAGCCACAGCCACAGCCACCACCTGCCTCTGCAGGAGACCCTCTAAAAGTAGCAGGTAGTTCTGGTCATTCTCCTACAGGGTCACTGCTCCTTCCCCTGGGTCCTGATGTGCACACTCCTTTGTGTGTGCCCTCCAAGAGTGGAGTATCTGAGTGGAGTTGAGACTCTGAGACTCTGTGTGGAGTCGCACAGACTCTGGGTCCTGTGAAGCTTCGATGTTTTGTGATTGTAGAAATCCTATAGGAGACGGTCCACAGCAGGTGACGCTAATGTTGTCAGTAGAGGTGTTGAAGCCAAAGATCTGCAGTTCCAACTAGAGGTGCCGATGTACATACAGGGCAAAATCATCTCGTGTGAATGTAGTTCAGGCATGTTTAAGATGAATGCAGTCATGTTAATGCCTACCATATTCTATCTTGAGCCTCTCTTCAGGGACCCCCTCCTCAGTTCCTGAGGCTCCTGTAAGTCATGTACAGGGGACTGGAGAGTGGGCTCTGTCCAGTCTGAGCCCTGAGTTACCCTGTGTGTATCTTAGGATACTTTGTATTTCTGTGGTGTCTGTTGTAACATCATCTCTTTCATTTCAGATTTATTTGGGCCCTCTCTTTTTAAAAAAACATACGACTGTTGTCTTTTATTCTTTACAGAAGTTTAATAAGTGTTTGATCTACTATCCTTACCCTATGTATACTTTTTGCAGTGAGATTTTTACTTTTCTTTGTTTCCTTGTTACTATCAATAATTAGTGAGACTTCTTTTAAGCTACCTTCAACATTGCTTATAAAGCTGCTTTATTAGTGATGACAGAGCCTTAATGGAAGTCATGTTCTGGTTGTAAATTAGAATGCAATGTGCCAGCAAATAGCCCCTTAAGTTTAAGTCTCATTACTTCTTGTTCTTTTTTTCATTTAATTCTTATTTTTTGTCAGAGCAAATTTAATTAAAATGTTTTGTTTCTTCTAGGTGTGCAAGATGTGGTTCTTTTAAACATATACATATATCTATTCTTCTTTGGATCATTTTCCCATGTAGGTTATGACACGATGTTGAGTAGTCTTGTCTTGGTATTACGTAGGTCTTTGGTGATTACATATTTCACATGTGTTTCTATATCTATCTTAACCCCAATATCCTAATGTATCCAATCCTCACACCTTTCCATTTGGTGAACCATAAGTTTGTTTAATGAATCTGTGATTGCATTTCTCTGTGGAAATATCTTCATTGGTATCAATTTTTAGCTAAGACCTATAAGTGATATTATAGGATATGTGTCTTTTGCTTTCTGACTTAGTACAATTTGCCTGATTACCTCAAGAATCATACATGGTGCTGCAAATGGCATTGTTTCATTTTTTTCCCTGGCTAATATTCCATCTGTACGTGTACCAGTTCTTCTTTGGCCACGCACCTCTTGATGGACTTTCTGGTTGCCTCCATGTCTTGGCTATTGTAATACTGCTGCAATGCACATTTGTTTGCCTGTGTCTTTCCAGTTATATCTTCTTATGTTATAGGCCAAGGAGTGGGCTTGCTGTATCATATGGTAGCTCAGTGTGTATGTTTTAAAGGCACCACCATTCAGTTCTCATTAGTGGCTCTTTCCAGGTTACGTCCCACTTAAAATTGAGGGTATGCATTTCTCCAAAACACCTTCAATATTTATTGTTTGTAGTTTTCTTGCTGATGGTTATTCTAACAGGTGTGAGCTGATACCTATCTGTGGTTGAATTTGCATGTGTCCAATAATCTGTTGAAATTGAGCTTTAAAGCATGCCCTTTTTATTTATCAAACTGTGATTACAGCTTAGTTCTTCAAAGTGTTTTCTTAAAGTAAGAGTCACATTTTGAAAATTTTTGGCCATTAACTCCCTCAAGACATTTTGAGGGCACGTTTCATTTACAGCCCTGAAGTACTTGTTCATATGAAGTGACAATCAGCACAGGTTTTAAAGCTGCTTGTGCAGGTAACGGCCAGAGGGTGGCAGCCTTTCTACGATCCCAATCTGGTAAATAGGGAAAGAGACTTTCAGCCCCAAGAGTGTCCAGCTTTATTTCTCATCCAACTGTGGGTCTAGATGTGGTCACACCAGGTTGCATCACAGCCCCGGAACGAATTATGTAAAAATTTCTCCCTCTATCACTGTCTTTGTTTTTTGGGATTTTAAAGTAATTTATTTTTATAATGGGGTTTACCTGATTTTCACTGCTGTGTTTATGCCCCTTTACACCCATTGATTAACTTACAGAGAGAAATCAATACATAGGTTTTAAGATTTTTACTAGTCAGATATATTCTTGTTCGTTGAATAGGGGGTGTTGCGTCCACTTCACTGAGCAAGGAGTAGGTCTTGTCTATTACATATTGGGTTTATGGATCGGTATCTGAGCTAATATGAAACCCTTGTTTTATGCATCACCCCACCTCACCTTTCCCGTTAAGCAGCCATAGTGTGTTTTCTAAATGTGTGACTCTGTTCTGTTTTGTAATTCAGTTCAAGTGCAACAGTTTTTACATTCCCTCTATAAGTGATATCTTATGATAAGTGTCTTTTTCTGTGTGACTTATTTCACTTAGAATCGTCGTACCTAAACCCACTCATCATGCTGCTAATAGCCTTATGACATTGATTTCATGGCTGAGTGATATTCCATTGTACATAAGGACCACAACATTATTATCCATTTTCCAATTTTCTGTGATATTTAAGGTGTAATGAAGAGGAGGTTCTTGTCAAGAGAGCAGCCCTAAACTTTGGTGTGCCTGGGTCTTGCTGATTTTTAGTTTTCCCAATTTATACGCCCATGAGGGGAAGTGCCCTATGCTCTCTAAGCTGTGTTTTTTAGATGTTTCAGGACACACCGTACACTTCTCCAGAGTGGCTGTTGGCAATTTACATCCCGCCCATCAGCGTAGCAAGGCTCCCATTTCTCCATGGCCTGTCCTGCATTTCTGGTTTTGACACTTTTTTCAGAATGGCCCTTTTGATCGATGGGAAGCGAGACTTTTTTGTAGCGCTGATTTGCCTTTCCAGGTTGCTTGGTTGGCCAAAAGGGGCGTATGCGTTTTTTCCTGAATATATTCGGGAAAAAACGCATAGGCCCTTTTCGGGCAAGGGCATCATTGTCGAAGTTTTGCCGCTTTTCATGTGCTTTAAAGGCGATTCGAATCTACCTCCTTAAGCCTGTTTCTGCAATTCTGCCTTGCTTTCAAATCCTCTTCGTTGCCTTCCCTCAATATATTTGTGGACGAGAGTTATCATTGATAATTCTGCAGGTTTGTGAATTGCAGTGCCCCTCATCTCCATTTTTCAACTCGCTTTTTTGGGAGTGGGCCGCAAAAGCGCAGGATTGCTTCAGGCCCTATTCTACTTCCAGGCGGCAGGCTGAGTCTGTGGTTAATTATTCTTCCTGATGGGAAAATAGAGTGACCTGTGCCTGTCCCAAAACCTAGAGCTTGTCTCTTATTGGTTCCCCCTCTTTCCGTTCATCCTCAGGACAAATTGCAACCTGTACGGAACAGGAGGTTAAAGGTGCTGATTCTCCAAGTAGGGAGATTGCTAGTAAAACGGCTGGAATGGTGAACCCGAGCACAAGGAGATGAGAAATGAGGTGCGTTTTAGAAACCTTTCCCCATCACACGGTGTACCGTCGTCTGGGTTTCTCATGCATGTTTTCGATGTAGGAAGATGCCCTTGAACCTGGAGATTTGGGACCCATGGGATGGATACCACGCAGTATTACTTTAAAGGGTCTACATTTGCTCAACCAACCTCACCAAACCTCTCAGCCCCAAGAGTGTACACCCTTATGTCTCATCCAGCTGTGGATCTAGATATGGTCAATCCAGGTTGCATCATAGCCCCTGAACTAATTTTGTAAGAATTTCTTTCTCTATAACTGTCTTTGTTTCATGGGTTTTTAATTTCTTTTTATAATGGGGTTTAGCTGCTTTTCACCGTTGTGTTTATGCTGCTTTACACCCACTGGACACACTAACAGAGAGATATGAAAAAAAATATTTTTTAAGATTATTATTAGTCAGATATATTCTTGTGCGGTGAATAGGGCGTGTTGAGTCCAGTTCTCTGAGCAAGGAGTAGGTCTTGTCTGTTACATATTGGGTTTATGGAACGGTATCTGAGCTAATTTGAAACCCTTGTTTTATGTATCACCCCACCTCACCTTTCCTGTTAAGCAGCCATAGTGTGTTTTCTGCATGTGTGACTCTGTTCTGTTTTGTAATTCAGTTCAAGTGTAACGGTTTTTACTATCCCTCTATAAGTGATACCTTATGAGAAATGTCCTTTTCTGTGTGACTTATTTCACTTAGAATCTTCATACCTAAATCCACTCATCATGCTGCTACTAGCCTTATGACATTGATTTCATGGCTGAGTGATATTCCATTGTATATAAGGACCACAACTTCTTTATCCATTTTTCTCTTTCCTGGGATATTTAAGGTGGAATGAAGTGGAGGTCTTTGGCAACAGAGCAGCCCTAAACTTTGGGGTGCTTGTGTCTTGCTGATTTTTAATTTTCCCAATTTATACCCCCATGCTTGGAAGTGCCCTATGCTCTCTAAGCTATGTTTTTTACATGTTTCAGGACACACCGTACCCTTCTCCAGAGTGGCTGTTGGCAATGTACATTCCGCCCATCAGTGTAGCAAGGCTCCCATTTCTCCATGGCCTGTCCTGCATTTCTGGTTTTGAAACTTTTTTCAGCATGGCCCTTTTGACCGATGGGAAGCGAGACTTCTTTGTAGCGCTGATTTGCCTTTCCAGGTTGCTTGGTTGGCCAAAAAGGGCGTATGCGTTTTTTCCTGAATATATTCAGGAAAAAACGCATACGCCCTTTTTGGCCAAGGGCATCATTGTCAACGTTTTGCCGCTTTTCATGTGCTTTAAAGGCGATTCGAATCTACCTCCTGAAATCTGTTTCCTGCAATTCTGCCTTGATTTCAAATCCTCTTCTGTGCCTTCCCTCAATATATCTGTGGACGAGAGTTATCATTTATAACTCTGCAGGTTTGTGAATTGCAGTTCCCTGAAGCTCCATTTTGCAACTCGCTTTTTTGAGAGCTGGCCGCAAATGCGCCGGATGGCTTCAGGCCCTGTCCTGGTTCTGGGGGGCAGGCTGAGCCTGTGGTTAATTCTTCTTCCTGATGGGAAAATAGAGTGACCTGTGCCTGTCCCAACACCAAGAGCTAGTCTCTCATTGGTTCCCCATCTTCCCGTTCATCCTCAAGACAAATTGCAACCTGTACGGAACAGGAGGTTAAAGGTGCTGATGCTCCAAGTAGGGAGATTGCTAGTAAAGTGGCTTGAATGGCGAACCCGAGCACAAGGAGATGAGAAATGAGGTGCGTTTTAGAAACCTTTCCCCATCACACGGTGTACCATCTTCTGGGTTTCTCATGCATGTTTTCGATGTAGGAAGATGCCTTTGAACCTGGAGATTTGGGACCCATGGGATGGGTACCACACAGTATTACTTTAAAGGGTCTGCGTTTGCTCACCCAACCTCACCAAACCTCTCAGCCCCAAGAGTGTCCACCCTTATGTCTCATCCAGCTGTAGGTCTAGATATGGTCAATCCGGGTTGCATCACAGCACCTGAACGAATTGTGTAAGAATTTCTCTCTCTTTCTCTGTCTTTGTTTCATGGGTTTTTAAAAGTAATTTATTTTTATAATGGGGTTTAGCTGCTTTTCACTGCGGTGTTTATGCCGCTTTACACCCACTTGACACACTAACATAGAGATATCAATACATAGGTTTTAAGATTATTACTAGTCAGTTATATTCTTGTGCAGTGAATACGGCGTGTTGACTCCAGTTCTCTGAGCAAGGAGTAGGTCTTGTCTGTTACATATTGGGTTTATAGAACGGTATCTGAGCTAATTTGAAACCCTTGTTTTATGTATCACCCCACCTCACCTTTCCCGTTAAGCAGCCATAGTGTGTTTTCTGCATGTGTGACTCTGTTCTGTTTTGTA
Source organism: Balaenoptera physalus (assembly GCF_965194825.1). Taxonomy (NCBI): domain Eukaryota; kingdom Metazoa; phylum Chordata; class Mammalia; order Artiodactyla; family Balaenopteridae; genus Balaenoptera; species Balaenoptera physalus. The sequence goes on along the minus strand of NW_028126452.1, from coordinate 996,264 downwards.
ATTCAGTTCAAGTGTAACGGTTTTTACATTCCCTCTATAAGTGATACCTTATGAGAAATGTCCTTTTCTGTGTGACTTATTTCAGTTAGAATCGTCGTACCTAAATCCACTCATCATGCTGCTACTAGCCTCATGACATTGATTTCATGGCTGAGTGATATTCCATTGTACATAAGGACCACAACTTTTTTATCCATTTTTCGCTTTCCTGGGATATTTAAGGTGGAATGAAGTGGAGGTCCTTGTCAACAGAGCAGCCCTAAACTTTGGGGTGCTTGTGTCTTGCTGATTTTCAATTTTCCCACTTTATCCCCCCATGCGTGGAAGTGCCCTATGCTCTCTAAGCTGTGTTTTTTAGATGTTTCAGGACACACCGTACACTTCTTCAGAGTGGCTGTTGGCAATTTACATCTCGCCCATCAGTGTAGCAAGGCTCCCATTTCTCCATGGCCTGTCCTGCATTTCTGGTTTTGACACTTTTTTCAGCATGGCCCTTTTGACCGATGGGAAGCGAGACTTCTTTGTAGCGCTGATTTGCCTTTCCAGGTTGCTTGGTTGGCCAAAAAGGGCGTTTGCGTTTTTTCCTGAATATAATCAGGAAAAAACGCATACGCCCTTTTTGGTCAAGGGCATCATTATCAACGTTTGGCCGCTTTTCATGTGCTTTAAAGGCGATTCGAATTTACCTCCTGAAATCTGTTTCCTGCAATTCTGCCTTGATTTCAAATCCTCTTCTTTGCCTTCCCTCAATATATTTGTGGAAGAGAGTTATCATTTATAACTCTGCAGGATTGTGAATTGCAGTGCCCTGAAGCTCGATTTTACAACTCGCTCTTTTGAGAGCTGGCCTCAAAAGCGAAGGATGGTTTCAGGCCCTGTTCTGGTACCGGGGGGCAGGCTGAGCCTGTGGTTAATTCTTCTTCCTGATGGGAAAATAGAGTGACCTGTGCCTGTCCCAACACCAAGAGCTAGTCTCTCATTGGTTCCCCGTCTTCCCGTTCATCCTCAGGACAAATTGCAACCTGTACGGAACAGGAGGTTAAAGGTGCTGATGCTCCAAGTAGGAAGATTGCTAGTAAAGTGGCTGGAAAGGCGAACCCGAACACAAGGAGAATAGAAATGAGGTGCGTTTTAAAACCCTTTCTCATTCACACGGGGTACCATCTTCTGGGTTTCTCATGCATGTTTTTGATGTAGGAAGATGCCCTTGAACCTTGAGATTTGGGACCCATGGGATGGGTTCCATGCAGTATTACTTTAAAGGGTCTGCATTTACTCACCCAACCTCACCAAACCTCTCAGCCCCAAAAGTGTCGACCCTTATGTCTCATCTAGCTGTGGGTCTAGATATGGTCAATTCAGGTTGCATCACAGCCCCTGAACGAATTGTGTAAGAATTTCTATCTCTTTTACTGTCTTTGTTTCATGGGTTTTTAAAAGTAATTTATTTTTGTAATGGGGTTTAGCTGCTTTTCACTGCTGTGTTTATGCTGCTTTACACCCACTTGACACACTAACAGAGAGATATCAATACATAGGTTTTAAGATTATTACTAGTCAGTTATATTCTTGTGCGGTGAATAGGGCGTTTTGAGTCCAGTTTTCTGAGCAAGGAGTAGGTCTTGTCTGTTACATATTGGGTTTATGGAACGGTATCTGAGCTAATTTGAAAACCTTGTTTTATGTATCACCCCACCTCACCTTTCCCGTTAAGCAGCCATAGTGTGTTTTCTAAACGTATGACTCTGTTCTGTTTTGTAAATCAGTTCAAGTGTAGCGGTTTTTACATTCCCTCTATAAGTGATACCTTATGAGAAATGTCCTTTCCTGTGTGACTTATTTCACTTAGAATCGTCGTACCTAAATCCACTCATCATGCTGCTACTAGCCTCATGACATTGATTTCATGGCTGAGTGATATTCCATTGTACATAAGGACCACAAACTCTTTATCCGTTTTTCTCTTTCCTGGGATATTTAAGGTGGAATGAAGTGGAGGTCCTTGTCAACAGAGCAGCCCTAAACTTTGGGGTGCTTGTGTCTTGCTGATTTTTAATTTTTCCTATTTATACCCCATGCGTGGAAGTTCTCTATGCTCTCTAAGCTGTGTATTTTAGATGTTTCAGGACACACCGTACCCTTATCCAGAGTGGCTGTTGGCAATGTACATCCCGCCCATCAGCGTAGCAAGGCTCCCATTTCTCCATGGCCTGTCCTGCATTTCTGGTTTTGACAGTTTTTTCAGCATGGCCCTTTTGACCGATTGGAAGCGAGACTTCTGTGTAGCGCTGATTTGCCTTTCCAGGTTGCTTGGTTGGCCAAAAAGTGCGTATGAATTTTTTCCAGAATATATTCAGGAAAAAACGCATACGCCCTTTTTGGCCAAGGGCATCATTGTCGACGTTTTTCCGCTTATCATGTGCTTTAAAGGCGATTCGAATCTACCTCCTGAAATCTGTTTCCAGCATTCTGCCTTGCTTTCAAATCCTCTTCGTTGCCTTCCCTCAATATATTTGTGGACGAGAGTTATCATTTATCACTCTGCAGGTTTGTGAATTGAAGTGCCCCTGAGATCCATTTTTCAACTCGCTTTTTTGGGAGCTGGCCGCAAAAGCACAAGATGGCTTCAGGCCCTATTCTGGTTTCGGGCGGCAGGCTGAGCCTGTGGTTAATTCTTCTTCCTGATGGGAAAATAGAGTGACCTGTGCCCGTCTCAACACCTAGAGCTAGTCTCTCATTGGCTCCCCCTCTTCCCATTCATCCTCAGGACAAATTGCAAGCTGTACGGAACAGGAGGGTAAAGGTCCTGAATCTCCAAGGAGGGAGATTGCTAGTAAAGCGGCTGGAATGGTGAACCCGAGCACAAGGAGATGAGAAATGAGGTGCGTTTTAGAAACCTTTCCTGGTCTCACTGTCTACCAATTTCTGGGATTCTCATGCATGTTTTCGATGTAGGAAGATGCCCTTGAACCTGGAGATTTGGGACCCATGGGATGGGCAACAGGCAGTGTTACTTTAAAGGGTCTGCGTTTGCTCCCCCAACCCCACCAAACCTCTCAGCCCCGAGAGTGTCCACCCTTATGTCTCATCCAGCTGTGTGTCTAGATATGTTCAATCCAGGTTGCATCACAGCCTCTGCATGAATTGTGTAAGAATTTCTCTCTCTTTCACTGTCTTTGTTTCATGGGTTTTTAAAAGTAATTTATTTTTATAATGGGCTTTAGCTGCTTTTCACTGCTGTGTTTATGCCGCTTTACACCCACTTGACTCACTTCCATAGATATATCAATACATAGGTTTTAAGATTGTTACTAGTCAGATATATTCTTGTGCGATGAATAGGGGGTGTTGAGTCCAGTTCTCTGAGCAAGGAGTAGGTCTTGTCTATTACATATTGGGTTTATGGAACGTTATCTGAGCCAATTTGAAATCCTTGTTTTATGCATCACCCCACCTCACCTTTCCCGTTAAGCAACCATAGTGTGTTTTCCAAATGTGTGACTCTGTTCTCTTTTGTAATTCCGTTCAAGTGTAGCGGTTTTTACATTCCCTCTGTTAGTGATATCTTATGATAAGTGTCTTTTTCTGTGTGACGTATTTCGCTTAGAATCGTTGTACCTAAATCCACTCATCATGCTGCTACTAGCCTTATGATATTGATTTCACGCCCGAGTGATATTCCATTTTACATATGGACCACATCTTGTTTATCCATTTTTCTCTTTCCTGGGATATTTAAGGTGGAATTAAGTGGAGGTTCTTGTCAACAGAGCAGCCCTAAAGTTTAGGGTGCCTGTGTCTTGCTGATTCTTAGTTTTCCCAATTTTTACGCCCATGAGTGGATGTGCCCCTTTCTCTCTAGCTTTGTTTTTTAGATGTTTTAGGGAACACCATACCCTTCTCCAGAGTCGTCATTGGCAATTTACATCCCACCCATCAGTGTAACAAGGCTCCCTTTCCTCCCTGTCCTCTCCTGCATTTCTTGTTTTTACACTTTTTTAGGAAGGCCATTTTGACCGAAGGGAAGTCAGACTTCTTTGTAGTGCTGAATTGCATTACCGGCTTGCTTGGTTTGCCAAAAGGGCCTATGGGTTTTTTCCTGAATTCATTCAGAAAAAAACGCATATGCTCTTTTTGTCCAAGTGCATCATTGTCGACATTTTGCCGCTTTTCATGTGCTTTAGGGGTGATTCGAATCTAACTCCTGAAATCTGTTTCCTGCAATTCTGCCTTGATTTCAAATCCTCTTCGTTGCCTTCCCTCAATATATTTGTGGACGAGAGTTATCATTTATAACTCTGCAGGTTTGTGAATTGCAGTGCCCCTGAGCTCCATTTTTCAACTCCCTTTTTTGGGAGCTTTCCGCAGAACTGCTGGTTTTCTTCTGGCCCTACTCTTGTTCCCGGTGGCAGGCTAAGCCTTTGCTTAATTATTCTTCCTGACTGGAAAGTAGAGTGACATGTGCCTCTCCGAACATCTAGGGCTTGGCTCTCCTTGTTTCTCCTCCTTCCCCTTCTTCCTTTGGACAAATTCCAATTTCTGTGCAACTGGATGTTGAAGGTGCTGACATCCTGAAGTGGGGAGATTTTAAGGAAAAAGGCTGGAGGCGTGAGCCCAACAACCAGGAAATTAGGAGTTTTGGTGCCTTTTCCAAAATCTTCCTGATCCAACCGTGTTCCCTCTTCTGGGTGTCACAGGCATGTTTTAGCTGTAGGAAAGGTCCCGTGTATGTAAGGAGAGCACAAGGGATTTTTCCAAATCAGTGTCTCCCCGATCTCCAATCTGGGGAATTTTTAAGCTACTGGTACATGTGTGTTCATTAAGGGACTTGGGCCGTAGGCAGAGTCCGAACTTTAGATGATTGAAGTCTTCAGGTTCAGAAACGCTCACCATTGGCCTCCTTTAGTTTCCATTTTATCTGTAGTTGATAGATGATGTCGATATAGATATCTATTGTTTTTCAGATTATTTCCCCTTAGGGGTCATTACAAAATATTGAGTATAGTTCCCTGTGCTATCCAGTAGTTCCTTGTTGATGATATATTTTATACATAGCAGTGTGTATATGTTAATCTGAAACTGTTAATTTATCCCTCCTCCCACCTTTCCCCTTTGGTAATAAAAAATATAAGATTTTATACTTCTCAGAAATCTAGGAGCTGAAAGAGAGGTATCATTTTCAATGGAAAATCATTCAAAACAAGGTTGAAACTTCAACCAAGATTATTAGATGTACATCCTTGGAAAGAAATCACTGCATTTCTCTACTGTTGACCTGACAAATTAGACAAACCCCTCCACTGAACTTGCTTATAATAAAGTGATGGAAATATCAAATGGAAGTGTTAGAAACATCTTATTTTACACGAGCCTTATACACTGCTCTATGTTAATTACAGTTTGGCTCACACATCTGTTCATTGAAGTTACAATGTTCTCAAATTCTGTTACTGATCCTGCAGAGTGGGCCCCAACAAGGGTCTCCCTGCCCAGTGTCATTGGAGCCAACAGATCGAGACTGACTTTGGTTCAGAAGCAAAGGAAAACTTTATATTTTGATCAGAGAATGGAGAGGTGAGAGTGTGTGCTCCCCTGCGGGTTGTGGGCCGGGCTGCTGTGTAGGGATCCTGTCAGCATCAGCGGGAGGGAGGGGGCGGAGCTCTCGAGGGCCGGGTTGGCTGGAGCTCAGGCTCTATGTCGCAGAGTCTGCACGGGGCCCCACGAGCTGAGGTGTTGGCCCAGCCATTTTGCACTAGGAAATCGGGTCTGAAGTGTCGGGTGTGGGACCTCTGCTTGTGGAAACCTAGGAGCAAGTGAAATTAGACAAAGCACAAAGGAAAAAATGGTTAGACTTTATATTATTGCCCAGATTCTATTTTTATCTCCCAGGAATTTTTAATGGGCTTTGCCAGTGACAAAGCCCTCCTCTGCCTTTTGTCCCATTCCTCATTCTTGGGGCGCTGAGGGTGCAGACACGTCTTCTGTAAATGCTTCATGCTGAGTTGGGTGTCCTCATACCCGGGGGGAGGGGCAGGACTTCTCCCCAGCAGCCTCCAGGTGAGGTTGATTGTCCGCAGGCCTCCTCCCTCACTGCTCGTCTGCCTGAGCACCAGCATTGGAAGTTTTATAGATTCTAATGACCTTTAAGGGTCCAGGAAAGAGATGTGCAGAGACGCTGGGGGGGTGGGCGGTTTTACCCTGCTCCACATTGGTTCGGCCCCCTTAGGCTGACGGTTTCTGCCAGCCTAGATGCTCTGACCAGTAGTCTGTGCTTTCTTCAGTTAGGCCACTGAATTAACGTACAAACAGCACCAGGTGTCAGAGCCCTGCTTGCTCAACTCCCAGACAGTCCAGGGCCGGTGGTGATCCAGGACCATGACGGCCACTCAGTCAATGGCCTTTTGAAGTAGCCAGGAGTACAGCCGGTCTCACTGGCCGCCGTCACCGCGGTGTCTGTAGGCTTTTCTATGGTGGCAGCGTTATTTACGGTTCCCCTGCCAAGTTTATTAGCTCCGCTCTGGGTGCAGTAAGTCCTGAAAGCAATAGTCTGCTCTTTTGGGGCACACTCTTGTTGTTTTCTGAGAGAAGCTCCAGGTCAAGTGATGGTCACACGAGTCGTCATGGGGGCCCATTGCCCTAGGTTGTCTCTCTGGAGGTTGGTGTTGGAGGGCCTCCTCCCTCGAGGTCATTGTGCCCACGGAGCAATCCCTGCAACTTCAGGGCATGGTGGGTGGTTAGGATCACCAAGTGGCGTCCTTTTCCCTTAGGAGGGAGCTGGCCTTGCGGGCTGCTGATTTCCAGGTTTTTAGATACCCCCAGTATCCTGGTCGGATGGGGTGGCTGGCCAATGCCTGGAGGGCATTCTTGCATTGTTCCATGTCAAGTGGTCCCAGTTTTTGCACTAATACTCCAAGGGCGATTCGCCTTGGACCAGGAATGTAAAGGTCAAAGGGTTTAGCTAACTTAGGGAGGTCCAGGGCCAGGGTCTGAATTGACTGCTCTTTCCAATCTTGAAAGGCCGCTTCTGGATTCTATTCAAAAGGATCATCATCTTTTCCTTTCAGTGTTTCATATAGAGGCCCAGCTATTAGACTGTAGTTAGGGATCCAGATGCAGCAAACCCCGGTCTCCCCAGGAACCCCTAAGCTGTCTTCTAGTTTCAGGAAGGCTGAGGCTGCAAATGGCTTCTTCTCTTTCCTGGGGTGGGCTTCTCCGACCTTCTGTGCGAATGAAGCCCAGGAAGGCCACCTTAGTTTGTGATATTTGAGCCTTTTCCTTGGATACCTTCTATCTTTTATTGTCTAGGTAGTTCAGAGGCCTCCTTAGTCGGGTTGGTGATCAGAATGTCATCTGCATATTGAAGGAGGGTTCCCTTCTCCAGAGGTAGATCTTTTAGGTTTTTAGCTAACGTTTCCCCAAAGATGGTGTGGGAATTTTTGAACCCCTGGGGCAGGACGGCCCAGCAGTATTGTTTTTGTTGTATGTTGAGTCCTGCCACTCACAGCCAAAATTTCTTGTGACTCTGGGACGAATGGAATACAGAAGAAGGCATCATTGAAGTCTAATACAGAATGCCATGTCCTGGTGGATGGTAGAATGACCAGCAGGGTGTAGGAATTAGGAACTACTAGATGTATATCCTCTGTGGCTTCACTGACTGTCCTGGCGTCCTCTACCAGGTCCCCAGCAGCCCACGGGGCTCTTGTGGTCAGGCCCCTCCCAGGATATGGAGCTCACCTGGGCAGGTACCCAGCAGCCCACGGGGCTCTGGTGGTTAGGCCGCTCCCAGGATATGGAGCTCACCTGGGCAGGTACGCAGCAGCCCACGGGGCTCTCGTGGGCAGGCCGCTCCCTGGATATGGAGCTCCCGTGGACAGGTACCCCGGCAGGGCTGGGCACACAGGAACCGTGCACATAGCCCTCATTGCAGAGCACCCCCAGCACACCTGTCACTCAGAGCTGACACAGAGCACCTCAGAGCAGAGCTTGAACTAACAAACAGCAGCTCCAACAGGTCTGTGACCCTAGGCTTCACTCTGTGTGACCTCCCTCTGCCTGGTCTTCCAGGGGCTTCCACTGCAGCTGGGGCACCAGGCCTCTGTCTCCACCCACCACCCCTCCTCTCCCTGACTCCTGGGTTCCTCTCATTAGGAGAGGGTCTTCTTGAAGTTGTCTCCCACTCATGGACCAGATAAAATGATTAGAAAACAAGCCAGGGCTGCCGCCCCTTATCTATCCTGACTCTGGGGACCCTACACCTGTTCCTTGGATCTGGCCGGTGCAGCAAGGCCCATTTTCTGCAACTCTGAGCCCCTGAGGGGCGAGGATTGGCTGACGTGGGCAGCCTGACACGGCCGGCCAGCCCTTCCCAGGTGTGCCTAGGTTGAGGTCAATATAAACACCCCTTCAGGCAGCAAAAGCCTCTGCAGCTGTGCCTGACGCCATATTCTCTGCCCCATCAGCAGTCTCGGGGTTGGGCTGGTGGGAAGGAGTAGGGCCCACGGCTCTATGAGTGGCCCGGTGTGACTGGGGCTCTGCTGGACTTTCTGCAGGAGTTGCCGGGCTGCCACCTGCTAAAGAAGAGGATGTGTCACCCATACTTGCTGCTGGAATTTCTCCCCGGGCAGAGGTGAGGAAGGAAAAAAGCAGTGGGGGCCGGGACAGGAGGGGTACCTCAGGCAGGGAAATGGAAAGCTTCCAGACGATCGCCCGGGGCCAGGACCATCCTGGCTGGCCTGCAGGCACCAAGTCGGCCTGCGTGCTGTCGCTGGTGTGACTCCAAGCCCCTTCCTCTAGTTTTTAAAGTCTTTGCACACATTCAGGTGTTTTACCTGGGAAGGGTGGGAAAAGTTCAGCAGCAGCTGGCCTGGGGCTCAGCTCACGTTTACTCAGAGACGCCTCCTCACGGTCCCCCAGCTTTGCAATGAGGACGCTCCTCGTGTGGGGGCTGCTGGCTGCATGGGAGATGATTCCCCACCTGTGACCAACTTCAGAATTGTTTACCACTGGAGCAAGTGCCCTGATAGGGTTTTCCTCTGTATGACCAGTGGGTTCTGTCTTTTTTTTTTTCTTTTTTGGTTCAAGGTAAGTTTTATTCCTCTTTTTGTATTTATGGATATAAGCATGGAAATAATTCATTCATATAAATACGTCTATGGGAAGGACAGAACTTTTTTTTCTGTTTTATTTTTTTAAGTATTATTTATTTTTTAATTTTTGAATTTATTTTATTCATTTTTTTATACAGCAGGCTCTTATTGGTTACCTATTTTATACATATAAGTGTATATATGTCAATCCCAGGCTCACAATTCATCCCACCACCACCACCCTGCCACTTTCCCCCTTTGGTGTCCATACATTTGTTCTCTACATCTGTGTCTCTATTTCTGCCTTGCAAACCGGTTCATCTTTACCATTTTTCTAGGTTCCACATGTATGCGTTAATATACGATATTTGTTTTTCTCTTTCTGACTTACTTCACTCTGTATGACAGTCTCTAGATCTATCCACGTCTCTACAAATGACCCAATTTCATTCCTTTTTATGGCTGAGTAATATTCCATTTTATATATGTAGCACATCTTTTCTGTTCGTCTGTCTATGGGCATTTAGGTTGCTTCCATGACCTGGCTATTGTAAATAGTGCTGCAATGAATATTGTGGTGAATATGTCTTTTTGAATTATGGTTTTCTCTGGGTATATGGCCAGTAGTGGGATTGCTGGTTCATATGGTAATTCTATTTTTAGTATTTTAAGGAACCTCCATGCTGTTCTCCATAGTTACTGTATCAATTTACATTCCCACAAATAGTGTAAGAGGGTTCCCTTTTCTCCACACCCTCTCCAGCATTTGTTGCTTGTAGATTTTCTGATGATGCCCATTCTAACTCGTGTGAGGTGATACCTCATTGTAGTTTTGGTTTATATTTCTCTAATAATTAGTGATGTTGAGCAGCTTTTCATGTGCTTCTTGGTCATCTGTATGTCTTCTTGGGACAAATGTCTATTTACGTCATCTGCCCATTTTTGGATTGGGTTGTTTGTTTTTTTACTGTTGAGCTGCATGAGCTGTTTATATACATTGGAGATTACTCCTTTGTCCATTGATTCGTTTGCAAATATTTTCTCCCATTGTGAGGGTTGTCTTTTCGTCTTGTTTGTAGTTTCCTTTGCTTTGCAAAAGCTTTTAGGTTTCATTTGCTCCCATATGTTTATTTTTTTTTTATTCCATTACTCTACGAGGTGGATCAAAAAAGATCTTGCTGTGATTTATGTCAAAGAGTATTCTTCCTATGTTTTCCTCTAAGAGTTTTATAGTGTCCGGTCTTACATTTTGGTCTCTAATCCATTTTGAGTTTATTTTTTTGTGTATGGTGTTAGGGAGTGTTCTAATTTCATTCCTTTACATGTAACTGTCCATTTTTCCCAGCACCACTTATTGAAGAGACTTTCTTTTCTCCTTTGTATACCCTTGCCTCCTTTGTCATAGATTAGTGGGCCATAGGTGTGTAGGTTTATCTCTGGGCTTTTTTTTTTCTTTTACGTCTTTATTGGAGTATAATTGCTTTACAATTGTGTGTTAGTTTCTGCTGTATAAAAAAGTGAATTGGCTGTGCGTATACATATAACACCATATCCCCTCCCTCTTGCACCTCCCTCTCACTCCCTTATCCCACCCTTTTAGGTGGTCACAAAGCACAGAGCTGATCTCCCTGTGCTATGTGGTTGCTTTCCAGTAGCTATCAATTTTACATTTGGTAGTGTATATATGTCCATACCACTCTCTCACTTTGTCCCAGCTTACCCTTCCCTCTCCCCATGTCCTCAAGTCCTTTCTCTACGTCTGTGTCCTTAATCCTTTCCTGCCCCTAGGTTCTTCATAAAGTTTTTTTTAAGATTCCATATATATGTGTTAGCATACGGTATTTGTTTTTCTCTTTCTGACTTACTTCACTCTGTAGGACAGACTCTAGATCCATCCACCTCACTAAAAATAACTCAATTTCGTTTCTTTTTATGGCTGAATAATGTTCCATTGTATATATATGTGCCACATCTTCTTTATCCATTTATCTGTTGATGGACACTTAGGTTGCTTCCATGTCCTGGCTATTGTAAATAGAGCTACAGTGAACATTGTGGTACATGACTCTTTTTGAATTATGGTTTTCTCAGGGTAAATGTCCAGGAGTGGGTTTGCTGGGTTGTATGGTAGTTCTATTTTTAGTTTTTAAGGAACCCCCATACCGTTCTCCCTAGTGGCTATATCAATTTACATTCCCACCAACAGTGCAAGAGGGTTCCCTTTTCTCCAATAAATGCCTCTCCAGCATTTATTGTTGGTAGATTTTTTGATGATGGCCATTCTGACTGGTGTGAGGTGATACCTCACTGTAGTTTTGATTTGCATTTCTCTAATGATTAGTGATGTTCAGCATCCTTTCATGTGTTTGTTGGCAACCTGTATATCTTCTTTGGAGAAATGTCTATTTAGGTCTTCTGCCCATTTTTGGATTGGGTTGTTCGGTTTTGTGATATTGAGCTACATGAGCTGCTTTTTGGAGATTAATCCTTTGCCATTTGCTTCATTTGAAAATATTTTCTCCCATTCTGATGGTTGTCTTTTCATCTTGCTTATGTTTTCCTTTGCTGTGCAAAAGAATTTATGTTTCATTCGGTCCCATTTTTTTATTTTTGTTTTTATTTCCATTTCTCTAGGAGGTGGGTCAAAAAGGATCTTGCTGTGATTTATGTCATAGACTGTTCTGCTTATGTTTTCCTCTAAGAGTTTTATAGTGGCTGGTCTTATATTTAGGTCTCTAATCCATTTTGAGTTTATTTTTGTGTATGGTGTTAGGGAGTGTACTAATTTCATTCTTTTACATGTAACTGTCCAGTTTTCCCAGCACCACTTGCTGAAGACACTGTCTTTTCTCCATTGTATACCCTTGCCTCCTTTGTCATAGATTAGTTAACCATAGGTACGTGGGTTTATCTCTGTGCTTTCTATCCTGTTCTATTGACCTATATTTCTGTTTTTGTGTCAGTACCATATTATCTTGATTACTCTAGCTTTGTAATATAGTCTGAAGTCTGGAAGTCTGATTCCTCCAGCTCTTTTTTTTCCCCCTCAAGACTGCTTTGGCTATCCAGGGTCTTTTGTGTCTCCCTACAAATTTTAGGATTTTTTTTTCTTGTTCTGTAGAAAATGCCAAAGGTATTTTGATCGGGATTGCATTGACTCTGTAGATTGCTTTGGGTAGTATAGTCATTTATTTTCACAATATTGATTCTTCTAATCCGAGAACATGGTATATGTCTCCATCTGTTTATATCATCTTTGATTTCTTTCATCAGTGTCTTTTAGTTTTCTGAGTACAGGTCTTTTACTTCCTTAGGTAGGTTTATTCCTAGGTATTTTATTCTTATTGTTGCAGTGGTAATGGGATTGTTTCCTTCATTTCTCTTTCTGATCTTTCATTGTTAGTGTAGAGGAATGCAAGCAATTTCTGTGCATTAATTTTGTATCCTGCAACTTTACCAAATTCATTGATTAGCTCCAGTGGTTTTCTGGTGGCATCTTTAGGATTCTCTATCTATGATATCATGTCATCTGCAAACAGTGACAATTTTACTTCTTCTTTTCCTTTTTGTATTCCTTTTATTTCTTTTTCTTCTCTGATTGCCATGGCTAGGACTTCCAAAACTATGTTGAATAGCAGTGGTGAGAGTGGACATCCTCGTCCTGTTCCTGATCTTAGAGGAAACGCTTTCAGTTTTTCACCATTGAGAATGCTGTTTGCTGTGGGTTTGTCATATATGGCCTTTATTATGTTGAGGTAGTTTCCCTCTATGCCCACACTCTGCAGAGTTTTTATCGTAAATGAGTGTTGAATTTTCTCAAAATCTTTTCCTTCATCTATTGAGATGATCATATGGTTTTATTCTACAATTTGTTAATATGGTGTATCACATTGATTTGTGTATATTGAAGAATCCTTGCATCCCTGGGATAAACCCCTCTTGATCATGGTGTATGATCCTTTTAATGTGTTGTTCGATTCTGTTTGCTAGTATTTTGTTGAGGACTTTTACATCTATATTCATCAGTGATATTGGTCTATAATTTTCTTTCCTTGTAGTATCTCTGTCTGATTTTGGTATCAGGGTGATGGTGGTCTCATAGAATGAGTTTGGGAGTGTTCCTTCCCCTGCAATTGTTTTGAAGAATTTGAGAAGGTTGGGTGTTAGCTCTTCTCTAAATGTTTGATAGAATTCACCTGTGATGCCTTCTGGTTCTGAACTTTTGTTTGTTGGAAGATTTTTTATCACAGTTTCAATTTCATTGCTTGCGATAGGTTTGTTCATATTTTCTATTTCTTCCTGGTTCAGTCTTAGAAGGTTATCCCTTTCTAAGAATTTGTCCATTTCTTCCAGATTGTCCATTTTATTGCCCTAGAGTTGCTTGTAGTAGTCTCTTAGGATGCTTTGTATTCCTGTGGTGTCTGTTGTAACTTCTGCTTTTTCACTTCTAATTTTGTTGATTTGCGTCCTCTCCCTCTTTTTCTGGAGTCTGGCTAAAGGTTGATCATTTTTGCTTATCTTCTCAAAGAACCAGCTTTTAGTTTTATTGATCTTTGCTTTCGTTTTCTTTGTTTCTATTTCATTTATTTCCGCTCTGATCTTTATGATTTCTTTCCTTCTACTAACTTTGGGTTTTGTTCTTCTTTCTCTAGTTCCTCTAGGTGTAAGGTTAGATTGTTTATTTGAGATTTTTCTTGTTTCTTGAGGTAGGCTTGTATTGCTATAAACTTCCCTCTTAGAACTCCTTTTGCTGCGTCCCATAGGTTTTGGATCATCGTGTTTTTGTTGTCGTTTGTCTCTAGGTAGTTTTTGATTTCCTTTTTGATTTCTTCAGTGATCTCTTGGTTATTTAGTAACGTATTGTTTAGCCTCCATCTGTTTGTGTTTTTTACGGTTTTTTTCCGTGTAATTGATTTCTAATCTCATAGCATTGTGGTCGGAACAGCTGCTTGATATGATTTCAGTTTTCTTAAATTTACTGAGGCTTTATCTGTGACCCAAGATGTGATCTATCCTGGAGAATGTTCCGTGTGCAGTTGAGAAGAACGTGTAATCTGCTGTTTTTGGATGGAATGCCCTATAAATACAAATTAACTCTATCTGGTCTATTGTGTCATTTAAAGCTTGTGTTTCCTTATTAATTTTCTGTCTGGCTGATCTCCACTGGTGTAAGTGAGCTGTTAAAGTCCCCCGCTATTATTGTGTTACTGTCAATTTCCTCTTTTATAGCTGTTAGCAGTTGCCTTATACATTGAGGTGCTCCTATTTTGGGTACATATATATTTATAATTGTTATATCTTCTTCTTGGATTGATCCCCTGACCATTATGTAGTGTCTTTCCTTGTCTCTTGTAACATTCTTTATTTTAAAGTCTATTTTATCTGATATGAGTATTGCTACTCCAGCTTTCTTTTGATTTTCATTTGCATAGAATATATTTTTCCATCGCCTCACTTTGAGTCTGTATGTGTCCCTAGGTCTGAAATGGATCTCTTGTAGACAGCATATATATGGGTCTTGTTTTTGTATCCATTCAGCGAGCCTGTGTCTTTTGGTTGGAACATTTAGTGCATTCACGTTTAAGGTAATTATCGATATGTATGTTCCTACTACTATTTTCTTAATTGTTATGGGTTTGTCTTGGTGGGTCCTTTTCTTCTCTTGTGTTTCCCACTTAGAGAAGTTCCTTTAGCATTTGGTGTAGAGCTGGTTTCATGGTGCTGAATTCTCTTAGCTTTTGCTTGTCTGTAAGGCTTTTGATTTCTCCATCAAATCTGAATGAGCTCTTTGCAGGGTGGAGTACTCTTGGTTGTAGGTTCTTCCCTTTCATCACTTTAAATTTATCATGCCACTTCCTTCTGGCTTGTAGATTTTCTGCTGAGAAATCAGTTGTTATCCTTATGGGAGTTCCCTTGTATGTTATTGGTCATTTTTCCCTTGCTGCTTTCAATCATTTTTCTTTGTCGTTAATTTTTGTCAATTTGATTACTATGTGTCTTGTCCTTTTCCTCCTTTGGTTTATCCTGCCTGGGACACTCTGTGCTTCTGGACTTGGGTGGCTATTTCTTTTCCCATGCTAGGGAAGTTTTTGACCATAACCTCTTCAAATATATTCTCGGGTCCTTTCTCTCTCTCTTCTCCTTCTGGGACCCATATAATGCGAATGTTGTTGCGTTTAATGTTGTCCCAGAGGACTCTTGGGGTGTCTTCGTTTATTTTCATTCTTTTTCTTTATTCTGTTCCATGGCAGTGATTTCCACCTTCCTGTCTTCCAGGTCACTTATCCGTTCTTCTGCCACAGTTATTCTGCTACTGATTCCTTCTAGTGTATTTTTCATTTCAGTTATTACATTGTTCACCTCTGTTTGTTTGTTCTTTAATTCTTCTAGGTCTTTGTTAAACATTTCTTGCATCTTCTCCATCTTTGCCTCCTTTTTTTTTACAAGGTCTTGGCTCAGCTTCACTATCATTATTCTGAATTCTTTTTCTGGAAGGTTCCCTATCTCCACCTCATTTCGTTTTTTTTCTGGGGTTTTATCTTGTTCCTTGGTCTGGTATAAAGTCCTCTGCCTTTTCATTTTGTCTATCTTTCTGTGAATGTGGTTTTCCTTCCACAGGCTGCAGAATTGTAGTTCTTCTTGCTTCTGCTGTCTGCTCTCCGGTGGATGAGTCTATCTTAGAGGCTAGTGCAAGCTTCCTGATGGGAGGGACTGGTGGTGGGTAGAGCTGGGTGTTGCTTTGGTGGGCAGAGCTTTAATCCACTTGTCTACGGATTAAATAAAACTTTAATAAAAAGTTTAATCCACTTGTCTGCTGATGCATGGGGCTGGGTTCCCTCCCTGTTGGTTGTTTGGCCTGAGGCGACCCAGCCCTGGAGCCTACCTTGCTCTTGGTGGGGCTAATGGCGGACTCTGGGAGGGCTCACACCAAGGATTATTTCCCAGAACTTCTGCTGCCAGTGTCGTTGTCCTCACGGTGAGCCACAGCCACAGCCACCACCTGCCTCTGCAGGAGACCCTCTAAAAGTAGCAGGTAGTTCTGGTCATTCTCCTACAGGGTCACTGCGCCTTCCCCTGGGTCCTGATGTGCACACTCCTTTGTGTGTGCCCTCCAAGAGTGGAGTATCTGAGTGGAGTTGAGACTCTGAGACTCTGTGTGGAGTCGCACAGACTCTGGGTCCTGTGAAGCTTCGATGTTTTGTGATTGTAGAAATCCTATAGGAGACGGTCCACAGCAGGTGACGCTAATGTTGTCAGTAGAGGTGTTGAAGCCAAAGATCTGCAGTTCCAACTAGAGGTGCCGATGTACATACAGGGCAAAATCATCTCGTGTGAATGTAGTTCAGGCATGTTTAAGATGAATGCAGTCATGTTAATGCCTACCATATTCTATCTTGAGCCTCTCTTCAGGGACCCCCTCCTCAGTTCCTGAGGCTCCTGTAAGTCATGTACAGGGGACTGGAGAGTGGGCTCTGTCCAGTCTGAGCCCTGAGTTACCCTGTGTGTATCTTAGGATACTTTGTATTTCTGTGGTGTCTGTTGTAACATCATCTCTTTCATTTCAGATTTATTTGGGCCCTCTCTTTTTAAAAAAACATACGACTGTTGTCTTTTATTCTTTACAGAAGTTTAATAAGTGTTTGATCTACTATCCTTACCCTATGTATACTTTTTGCAGTGAGATTTTTACTTTTCTTTGTTTCCTTGTTACTATCAATAATTAGTGAGACTTCTTTTAAGCTACCTTCAACATTGCTTATAAAGCTGCTTTATTAGTGATGACAGAGCCTTAATGGAAGTTATGTTCTGGTTGTAAATTAGAATGCAATGTGCCAGCAAATAGCCCCTTAAGTTTAAGTCTCATTACTTCTTGTTCTTTTTTTCATTTAATTCTTATTTTTTGTCAGAGCAAATTTAATTAAAATGTTTTGTTTCTTCTAGGTGTGCAAGATGTGGTTCTTTTAAACATATACATATATCTATTCTTCTTTGGATCATTTTCCCATGTAGGTTATGACACGATGTTGAGTAGTCTTGTCTTGGTATTACGTAGGTCTTTGGTGATTACATATTTCACATGTGTTTCTATATCTATCTTAACCCCAATATCCTAATGTATCCAATCCTCACACCTTTCCATTTGGTGAACCATAAGTTTGTTTAATGAATCTGTGATTGCATTTCTCTGTGGAAATATCTTCATTGGTATCAATTTTTAGCTAAGACCTATAAGTGATATTATAGGATATGTGTCTTTTGCTTTCTGACTTAGTACAATTTGCCTGATTACCTCAAGAATCATACATGGTGCTGCAAATGGCATTGTTTCATTTTTTTCCCTGGCTAATATTCCATCTGTACGTGTACCAGTTCTTCTTTGGCCACGCACCTCTTGATGGACTTTCTGGTTGCCTCCATGTCTTGGCTATTGTAATACTGCTGCAATGCACATTTGTTTGCCTGTGTCTTTCCAGTTATATCTTCTTATGTTATAGGCCAAGGAGTGGGCTTGCTGTATCATATGGTAGCTCAGTGTGTATGTTTTAAAGGCACCACCATTCAGTTCTCATTAGTGGCTCTTTCCAGGTTACGTCCCACTTAAAATTGAGGGTATGCATTTCTCCAAAACACCTTCAATATTTATTGTTTGTAGTTTTCTTGCTGATGGTTATTCTAACAGGTGTGAGCTGATACCTATCTGTGGTTGAATTTGCATGTGTCCAATAATCTGTTGAAATTGAGCTTTAAAGCATGCCCTTTTTATTTATCAAACTGTGATTACAGCTTAGTTCTTCAAAGTGTTTTCTTAAAGTAAGAGTCACATTTTGAAAATTTTTGGCCATTAACTCCCTCAAGACATTTTGAGGGCACGTTTCATTTACAGCCCTGAAGTACTTGTTCATATGAAGTGACAATCAGCACAGGTTTTAAAGCTGCTTGTGCAGGTAACGGCCAGAGGGTGGCAGCCTTTCTACGATCCCAATCTGGTAAATAGGGAAAGAGACTTTCAGCCCCAAGAGTGTCCAGCTTTATTTCTCATCCAACTGTGGGTCTAGATGTGGTCACACCAGGTTGCATCACAGCCCCGGAACGAATTATGTAAAAATTTCTCCCTCTATCACTGTCTTTGTTTTTTGGGATTTTAAAGTAATTTATTTTTATAATGGGGTTTACCTGATTTTCACTGCTGTGTTTATGCCCCTTTACACCCATTGATTAACTTACAGAGAGAAATCAATACATAGGTTTTAAGATTTTTACTAGTCAGATATATTCTTGTTCGTTGAATAGGGGGTGTTGCGTCCACTTCACTGAGCAAGGAGTAGGTCTTGTCTATTACATATTGGGTTTATGGATCGGTATCTGAGCTAATATGAAACCCTTGTTTTATGCATCACCCCACCTCACCTTTCCCGTTAAGCAGCCATAGTGTGTTTTCTAAATGTGTGACTCTGTTCTGTTTTGTAATTCAGTTCAAGTGCAACAGTTTTTACATTCCCTCTATAAGTGATATCTTATGATAAGTGTCTTTTTCTGTGTGACTTAATTCACTTAGAATCGTCGTACCTAAACCCACTCATCATGCTGCTAATAGCCTTATGACATTGATTTCATGGCTGAGTGATATTCCATTGTACATAAGGACCACAACATTATTATCCATTTTCCAATTTTCTGGGATATTTAAGGTGTAATGAAGAGGAGGTTCTTGTCAAGAGAGCAGCCCTAAACTTTGGTGTGCCTGGGTCTTGCTGATTTTTAGTTTTCCCAATTTATACGCCCATGAGGGGAAGTGCCCTATGCTCTCTAAGCTGTGTTTTTTAGATGTTTCAGGACACACCGTACACTTCTCCAGAGTGGCTGTTGGCAATTTACATCCCGCCCATCAGCGTAGCAAGGCTCCCATTTCTCCATGGCCTGTCCTGAATTTCTGGTTTTGACACTTTTTTCAGAATGGCCCTTTTGATCGATGGGAAGCGAGACTTTTTTGTAGCGCTGATTTGCCTTTCCAGGTTGCTTGGTTGGCCAAAAGGGGCGTATGCGTTTTTTCCTGAATATATTCGGGAAAAAACGCATAGGCCCTTTTCGGGCAAGGGCATCATTGTCGAAGTTTTGCCGCTTTTCCTGTGCTTTAAAGGCGATTCGAATCTACCTCCTTAAGCCTGTTTCTGCAATTCTGCCTTGCTTTCAAATCCTCTTCGTTGCCTTCCCTCAATATATTTGTGGACGAGAGTTATCATTTATAACTGTGCAGGTTTGTGAATTGCAGTGCCCTGAAGCTCCATTTTACAACTCTCTTTTTCGGGAGCTGGCCTCAAAAGCGCAGGATGGCTTCAGGCCCTGTTCTGGTTCCGGGGGGCAGGCTGAGCCTGTGGTTAATTCTTCTTCCTGATGGGAAAATAGAGTGACCTGTGCCTGTCCCAACACCAAGAGCTAGTCTCTCATTGGTTCCCCGTCTTCCCGTTCATCCTCAGGACAAATTGCAACCTGTACGGAACAGGAGGTTAAAGGTGCTGATGCTCCAAGTAGGGAGATTGCTACTAAAGTGGCTGGAATGGCGAACCCGAGCACAAGGAGATGAGAAATGAGGTGCGTTTTAGAAACCTTTCCCCATCACACGGTGTACCATCTTCTGGGTTTCTCATGCATGTTTTCGATGTAGGAAGATGCCCTTGAACCTGGAGATTTGGGACCCATGCGATGGGTAGCACGCAGTATTACTTTAAAGGGTCTGCGTTTGCTCACCCAACCTCACCAAACCTCTCAGCCCCAAGAGTGTCCACCCTTATGTCTCATCCAGCTGTGGGTCTAGATATGGTCAATCCAGGTTGCATCACAGCCCCTGAACGAATTGTGTAAGAATTTCTCTCTCTTTCACTGTCTTTGTTTCATGGGTTTTTAAAAGTAATTTATTTTTATAATGGGGTTTAGCTGCTTTTCACGGCTGTGTTTATGCTGCTTTACACCCACTTGACACACTAACAGAGAGATATCAATACATAGGTTTTAAGATTATTACTAGTCAGATATATTCTTGTGCGGTGAATCGGGCGTGTTGAGTCCAGTTCTCTGAGCAAGGAGTAGGTCTTGTCTATTACATATTGGGTTTATGGAACGGTATCTGAGCTAATTTGAAACTCTTGTTTTATGTATCACCCCACCTCACCTTTCCCGTTAAGCAGCCATAGTGTGTTTTCTGCATGTGTGACTCTGTTCTGTTTTGTAATTCAGTTCAAGTGTAACGGTTTTTACATTCCCTCTATAAGTGACACCTTATGAGAAGTGTCCTTTTCTGTGTGATTATTTTACTTAGAATCGTCGTACCTAAATCCACTCATCATGCTGCTACTAGCCTTATGACATTGATTTCATGGCTGAGTGATATTCCATTGTACATAAGGACCTCAAATTTTTTATCCATTTTTCGCTTTCCTGGGATATTTAAGGTGGAATGAAGTGGAGGTCCTTGTCAACAGAGCAGCCCTAAACTTTGGGGTGCTTGTGTCTTGCTGATTTTTAATTTTCCCACTTTATACCCCCATGCGTGGAAGTGCCCTATGCTCTCTAAGCTGTGTTTTTTAGATGTTTCAGGACACACCGTACACTTCTCCAGAGTGGCTGTTGGCAATTTACATCCCGCCCATCAGTGTAGCAAGGCTCCCATTTCTCCATGGCCTGTCCTGCATTTCTGGTTTTGACACTTTTTTCAGCATGGCCCTTTTGACCGATGGGAAGCGAGACTTCTTTGTAGCGCTGATTTGCCTTTCCAGGTTGCTTGGTTGGCCAAAAAGGGCGTATGCGTTTTTTCCTGAATATATTCAGGAAAAAACGCATACGCCCTTTTTGGCCAAGGGCATCATTGTCAACGTTTTGCTGCTTTTCATGTGCGTTAAAAGCGATTCTAATCTACTTCCTGAAATCTGTTTCCTGCAATTCTGCCTTGATTTCAAATACTCTCCTTTGCCTTCCCTCAATATATTTGTGGACGAGAGTTATCATTTATAACTGTGCAGGTTTGTGAATTGCAGTGCCCTGAAGCTCCATTTTACAACTCTCTTTTTCGGGAGCTGGCCGCAAAAGCGCAGGATGGCTTCAGGCCCTGTTCTGGTTCCGGGGGGCAGGCTGAGCCTGTGGTTAATTCTTCTTCCTGATGGGAAAATAGAGTGACCTGTGCCTGTCCCAACACCAAGAGCTAGTCTCTCATTGGTTCCCCGTCTTCCCGTTCATCCTCAGGACAAATTGCAACCTGTACGGAACAGGAGGTTAAAGGTGCTGATGCTCCAAGTAGGGAGATTGCTACTAAAGTGGCTGGAATGGCGAACCCGAGCACAAGGAGATGAGAAATGAGGTGCGTTTTAGAAACCTTTCCCCATCACACGGTGTACCATCTTCTGGGTTTCTCATGCATGTTTTCGATGTAGGAAGATGCCCTTGAACCTGGAGATTTGGGACCCATGCGATGGGTAGCACGCAGTATTACTTTAAAGGGTCTGCGTTTGCTCACCCAACCTCACCAAACCTCTCAGCCCCAAGAGTGTCCACCCTTATGTCTCATCCAGCTGTGGGTCTAGATATGGTCAATCCAGGTTGCATCACAGCCCCTGAACGAATTGTGTAAGAATTTCTCTCTCTTTCACTGTCTTTGTTTCATGGGTTTTTAAAAGTAATTTATTTTTATAATGGGGTTTAGCTGCTTTCACAGCTGTGTTTATGCTGCTTTACACCCACTTGACACACTAACAGAGAGATATCAATACATAGGTTTTAAGATTATTACTAGTCAGATATATTCTTGTGCGGTGAATCGGGCGTGTTGAGTCCAGTTCTCTGAGCAAGGAGTAGGTCTTGTCTATTACATATTGGGTTTATGGAACGGTATCTGAGCTAATTTGAAACTCTTGTTTTATGTATCACCCCACCTCACCTTTCCCGTTAAGCAGCCATAGTGTGTTTTCTGCATGTGTGACTCTGTTCTGTTTTGTAATTCAGTTCAAGTGTAACGGTTTTTACATTCCCTCTATAAGTGACACCTTATGAGAAGTGTCCTTTTCTGTGTGATTATTTTACTTAGAATCGTCGTACCTAAATCCACTCATCATGCTGCTACTAGCCTTATGACATTGATTTCATGGCTGAGTGATATTCCATTGTACATAAGGACCTCAAATTTTTTATCCATTTTTCGCTTTCCTGGGATATTTAAGGTGGAATGAAGTGGAGGTCCTTGTCAACAGAGCAGCCCTAAACTTTGGGGTGCTTGTGTCTTGCTGATTTTTAATTTTCCCACTTTATACCCCCATGCGTGGAAGTGCCCTATGCTCTCTAAGCTGTGTTTTTTAGATGTTTCAGGACACACCGTACACTTCTCCAGAGTGGCTGTTGGCAATTTACATCCCGCCCATCAGTGTAGCAAGGCTCCCATTTCTCCATGGCCTGTCCTGCATTTCTGGTTTTGACACTTTTTTCAGCATGGCCCTTTTGACCGATGGGAAGCGAGACTTCTTTGTAGCGCTGATTTGCCTTTCCAGGTTGCTTGGTTGGCCAAAAAGGGCGTATGCGTTTTTTCCTGAATATATTCAGGAAAAAACGCATACGCCCTTTTTGGCCAAGGGCATCATTGTCAACGTTTTGCTGCTTTTCATGTGCGTTAAAGGCGATTCTAATCTACCTCCTGAAATCTGTTTCCTGCAATTCTGCCTTGATTTTAAATCCTCTCCTTTGCCTTCCCTCAATATATTTGTGGACGAGAGTTATCATTTATAACTGTGCAGGTTTCTGAATTGCAGTGCCCTGAAGCTCCATTTTACAACTCTCTTCTTCGGGAGCTGGCCGCAAAAGCGCAGGATGGCTTCAGGCCCTGTTCTGGTTCCGGGGGGCAGGCTGAGCCTGTGGTTAATTCTTCTTCCTGATGGGAAAATAGAGTGACCTGTGCCTGTCCCAACACCAAGAGCTAGTCTCTCATTGGTTCCCCGTCTTCCCGTTCATCCTCAGGACAAATTGCAACCTGTACGGAACAGGAGGTTAAAGGTGCTGATGCTCCAAGTAGGGAGATTGCTACTAAAGTGGCTGGAATGGCGAACCCGAGCACAAGGAGATGAGAAATGAGGTGCGTTTTAGAAACCTTTCCCCATCACACGGTGTACCATCTTCTGGGTTTCTCATGCATGTTTTCGATGTAGGAAGATGCCCTTGAACCTGGAGATTTGGGACCCATGCGATGAGTAGCACGCAGTATTACTTTAAAGGGTCTGCGTTTGCTCACCCAACCTCACCAAACCTCTCAGCCCCAAGAGTGTCCACCCTTATGTCTCATCCAGCTGTGGGTCTAGATATGGTCAATCCAGGTTGCATCACAGCCCCTGAACGAATTGTGTAAGAATTTCTCTCTCTTTCACTGTCTTTGTTTCATGGGTTTTTAAAAGTAATTTATTTTTATAATGGGGTTTAGCTGCTTTTCACGGCTGTGTTTATGCCGCCTTACACCCACTTGACACACTAACAGAGAGATATCAATACATAGGTTTTAAGATTATTACTACTCAGATATATTCTTGTGCGGTGAATCGGGCGTGTTGAGTCCAGTTCTCTGAGCAAGAGGTAGGTCTTGTCTATTACATATTGGGTTTATGGAACGGTATCTGAGCTAATTTGAAACTCTTGTTTTATGTATCACCCCACCTCACCTTTCCCGTTAAGCAGCCATAGTGTGTTTTCTGCATGTGTGACTCTGTTCTGTTTTGTAATTCAGTTCAAGTGTAACGGTTTTTACATTCCCTCTATAAGTGACACCTTATGAGAAGTGTCCTTTTCTGTGTGATTATTTTACTTAGAATCGTCGTACCTAAATCCACTCATCATGCTGCTACTAGCCTTATGACATTGATTTCATGGCTGAGTGATATTCCATTGTACATAAGGACCTCAAATTTTTTATCCATTTTTCGCTTTCCTGGGATATTTAAGGTGGAATGAAGTGGAGGTCCTTGTCAACAGAGCAGCCCTAAACTTTGGGGTGCTTGTGTCTTGCTGATTTTTAATTTTCCCACTTTATACCCCCATGCGTGGAAGTGCCCTATGCTCTCTAAGCTGTGTTTTTTAGATGTTTCAGGACACACCGTACACTTCTCCAGAGTGGCTGTTGGCAATTTACATCCCGCCCATCAGTGTAGCAAGGCTCCCATTTCTCCATGGCCTGTCCTGCATTTCTGGTTTTGACACTTTTTTCAGCATGGCCCTTTTGACCGATGGGAAGCGAGACTTCTTTGTAGCGCTGATTTGCCTTTCCAGGTTGCTTGGTTGGCCAAAAAGGGCGTATGCGTTTTTTCCTGAATATATTCAGGAAAAAACGCATACGCCCTTTTTGGCCAAGGGCATCATTGTCAACGTTTTGCTGCTTTTCATGTGCGTTAAAGGCGATTCTAATCTACCTCCTGAAATCTGTTTCCTGCAATTCTGCCTTGATTTTAAATCCTCTCCTTTGCCTTCCCTCAATATATTTGTGGACGAGAGTTATCATTTATAACTGTGCAGGTTTCTGAATTGCAGTGCCCTGAAGCTCCATTTTACAACTCTCTTCTTCGGGAGCTGGCCGCAAAAGCGCAGGATGGCTTCAGGCCCTGTTCTGGTTCCGGGGGGCAGGCTGAGCCTGTGGTTAATTCTTCTTCCTGATGGGAAAATAGAGTGACCTGTGCCTGTCCCAACACCAAGAGCTAGTCTCTCATTGGTTCCCCGTCTTCCCGTTCATCCTCAGGACAAATTGCAACCTGTACGGAACAGGAGGTTAAAGGTGCTGATGCTCCAAGTAGGGAGATTGCTACTAAAGTGGCTGGAATGGCGAACCCGAGCACAAGGAGATGAGAAATGAGGTGCGTTTTAGAAACCTTTCCCCATCACACGGTGTACCATCTTCTGGGTTTCTCATGCATGTTTTCGATGTAGGAAGATGCCCTTGAACCTGGAGATTTGGGACCCATGCGATGAGTAGCACGCAGTATTACTTTAAAGGGTCTGCGTTTGCTCACCCAACCTCACCAAACCTCTCAGCCCCAAGAGTGTCCACCCTTATGTCTCATCCAGCTGTGGGTCTAGATATGGTCAATCCAGGTTGCATCACAGCCCCTGAACGAATTGTGTAAGAATTTCTCTCTCTTTCACTGTCTTTGTTTCATGGGTTTTTAAAAGTAATTTATTTTTATAATGGGGTTTAGCTGCTTTTCACGGCTGTGTTTATGCCGCCTTACACCCACTTGACACACTAACAGAGAGATATCAATACATAGGTTTTAAGATTATTACTACTCAGATATATTCTTGTGCGGTGAATCGGGCGTGTTGAGTCCAGTTCTCTGAGCAAGAGGTAGGTCTTGTCTATTACATATTGGGTTTATGGAACGGTATCTGAGCTAATTTGAAAGTCTTGTTTTATATATCACCCCACCTCACCTTTCCCGTTAAGCAGCCATAGTGTGTTTTCTGCATGTGTGACTCTGTTCTGTTTTGTAATTCAGTTCAAGTGTAACGGTTTTTACATTCCCTCTATAAGTGACACCTTATGAGAAGTGTCCTTTTCTGTGTGACTTATTTCACTTAGAATCGTCGTACCTAAATCCACTCATCATGCTGCTACTAGCCTTATGACATTGATTTCATGGCTGAGTGATATTCCATTGTATATAAGGACCTCAAATTTTTTATCCATTTTTCGCTTTCCTGGGATATTTAAGGTGGAATGAAGTGGAGGTCCTTGTCAACAGAGCAGCCCTAAACTTTGGGGTGCTTGTGTCTTGCTGATTTTTAATTTTCCCACTTTATACCCCCATGCGTGGAAGTGCCCTATGCTCTCTAAGCTGTGTTTTTTAGATGTTTCAGGACACACTGTACACTTCTCCAGAGTGGCTGTTGGCAATTTACATCCCGCCCATCAGTTTAGCAAGGCTCCCATTTCTCCATGGCCTGTCCTGCATTTCTGGTTTTGACACTTTTTTCAGCATGGCCCTTTTGACCGATGGGAAGCGAGACTTCTTTGTAGCGCTGATTTGCCTTTCCAGGTTGCTTGGTTGGCCAAAAAGGGCGTATGCGTTTTTTCCTGAATATATTCAGGAAAAAACGCATACGCCCTTTTTGGCCAAGGGCATCATTGTCAACGTTTTGCTGCTTTTCATGTGCGTTAAAAGCGATTCTAATCTACTTCCTGAAATCTGTTTCCTGCAATTCTGCCTTGATTTCAAATCCTCTCCTTTGCCTTCCCTCAATATATTTGTGGACGAGAGTTATCATTTATAACTGTGCAGGTTTGTGAATTGCAGTGCCCTGAAGCTCCATTTTACAACTCTCTTTTTCGGGAGCTGGCCGCAAAAGCGCAGGATGGCTTCAGGCCCTGTTCTGGTTCCGGGGGGCAGGCTGAGCCTGTGGTTAATTCTTCTTCCTGATGGGAAAATAGAGTGACCTGTGCCTGTCCCAACACCAAGAGCTAGTCTCTCATTGGTTCCCCGTCTTCCCGTTCATCCTCAGGACAAATTGCAACCTGTACGGAACAGGAGGTTAAAGGTGCTGATGCTCCAAGTAGGGAGATTGCTACTAAAGTGGCTGGAATGGCGAACCCGAGCACAAGGAGATGAGAAATGAGGTGCGTTTTAGAAACCATTCCCCATCACACGGTGTACCATCTTCTGGGTTTCTCATGCATGTTTTCGATGTAGGAAGATGCCCTTGAACCTGGAGATTTGGGACCCATGCGATGGGTAGCACGCAGTATTACTTTAAAGGGTCTGCGTTTGCTCACCCAACCTCACCAAACCTCTCAGCCCCAAGAGTGTCCACCCTTATGTCTCATCCAGCTGTGGGTCTAGATATGGTCAATCCAGGTTGCATCACAGCCCCTGAACGAATTGTGTAAGAATTTCTCTCTCTTTCACTGTCTTTGTTTCATGGGTTTTTAAAAGTAATTTATTTTTATAATGGGGTTTAGCTGCTTTCACAGCTGTGTTTATGCTGCTTTACACCCACTTGACACACTAACAGAGAGATATCAATACATAGGTTTTAAGATTATTACTAGTCAGATATATTCTTGTGCGGTGAATCGGGCGTGTTGAGTCCAGTTCTCTGAGCAAGGAGTAGGTCTTGTCTATTACATATTGGGTTTATGGAACGGTATCTGAGCTAATTTGAAACTCTTGTTTTATGTATCACCCCACCTCACCTTTCCCGTTAAGCAGCCATAGTGTGTTTTCTGCATGTGTGACTCTGTTCTGTTTTGTAATTCAGTTCAAGTGTAACGGTTTTTACATTCCCTCTATAAGTGACACCTTATGAGAAGTGTCCTTTTCTGTGTGATTATTTTACTTAGAATCGTCGTACCTAAATCCACTCATCATGCTGCTACTAGCCTTATGACATTGATTTCATGGCTGAGTGATATTCCATTGTACATAAGGACCTCAAATTTATTATCCATTTTTCGCTTTCCTGGGATATTTAAGGTGGAATGAAGTGGAGGTCCTTGTCAACAGAGCAGCCCTAAACTTTGGGGTGCTTGTGTCTTGCTGATTTTTAATTTTCCCACTTTATACCCCCATGCGTGGAAGTGCCCTATGCTCTCTAAGCTGTGTTTTTTAGATGTTTCAGGACACACCGTACACTTCTCCAGAGTGGCTGTTGGCAATTTACATCCCGCCCATCAGTGTAGCAAGGCTCCCATTTCTCCATGGCCTGTCCTGCATTTCTGGTTTTGACACTTTTTTCAGCATGGCCCTTTTGACCGATGGGAAGCGAGACTTCTTTGTAGCGCTGATTTGCCTTTCCAGGTTGCTTGGTTGGCCAAAAAGGGCGTATGCGTTTTTTCCTGAATGTATTCAGGAAAAAACGCATACGCCCTTTTTGGCCAAGGGCATCATTGTCAACGTTTTGCTGCTTTTCATGTGCGTTAAAGGCGATTCTAATCGACCTCCTGAAATCTGTTTCCTGCAATTCTGCCTTGATTTTAAATCCTCTCCTTTGCCTTCCCTCAATATATTTGTGGACGAGAGTTATCATTTATAACTGTGCAGGTTTCTGAATTGCAGTGCCCTGAAGCTCCATTTTACAACTCTCTTCTTCGGGAGCTGGCCGCAAAAGCGCAGGATGGCTTCAGGCCCTGTTCTGGTT
Source organism: Balaenoptera physalus (assembly GCF_965194825.1). NCBI lineage: Eukaryota > Metazoa > Chordata > Mammalia > Artiodactyla > Balaenopteridae > Balaenoptera > Balaenoptera physalus. The sequence goes on along the minus strand of NW_028126452.1, from coordinate 968,029 downwards.
CCGGGGGGCAGGCTGAGCCTGTGGTTAATTCTTCTTCCTGATGGGAAAATAGAGTGACCTGTGCCTGTCCCAACACCAAGAGCTAGTCTCTCATTGGTTCCCCGTCTTCCCGTTCATCCTCAGGACAAATTGCAACCTGTACGGAACAGGAGGTTAAAGGTGCTGATGCTCCAAGTAGGGAGATTGCTAGTAAAGTGGCTGGAATGGCGAACCCGAGCACAAGGAGATGAGAAATGAGGTGCGTTTTAGAAACCTTTCCCCATCACACGGTGTACCATCTTCTGGGTTTCTCATGCATGTTTTCGATGTAGGAAGATGCCCTTGAACCTGGAGATTTGGGACCCATGCGATGAGTAGCACGCAGTATTACTTTAAAGGGTCTGCGTTTGCTCACCCAACCTCACCAAACCTCTCAGCCCCAAGAGTGTCCACCCTTATGTCTGATCCAGCTGTGGGTCTAGATATGGTCAATCCAGGTTGCATCACAGCCCCTGAACGAATTGTGTAAGAATTTCTCTCTCTTTCACTGTCTTTGTTTCATGGGTTTTTAAAAGTAATTTATTTTTATAATGGGGTTTAGCTGCTTTTCACGGCTGTGTTTATGCCGCCTTACACCCACTTGACACACTAACAGAGAGATATCAATACATAGGTTTTAAGATTATTACTACTCAGATATATTCTTGTGCGGTGAATCGGGCGTGTTGAGTCCAGTTCTCTGAGCAAGAGGTAGGTCTTGTCTATTACATATTGGGTTTATGGAACGGTATCTGAGCTAATTTGAAAGTCTTGTTTTATATATCACCCCACCTCACCTTTCCCGTTAAGCAGCCATAGTGTGTTTTCTGCATGTGTGACTCTGTTCTGTTTTGTAATTCAGTTCAAGTGTAACGGTTTTTACATTCCCTCTATAAGTGACACCTTATGAGAAGTGTCCTTTTCTGTGTGACTTATTTCACTTAGAATCGTCGTACCTAAATCCACTCATCATGCTGCTACTAGCCTTATGACATTGATTTCATGGCTGAGTGATATTCCATTGTATATAAGGACCTCAAATTTTTTATCCATTTTTCGCTTTCCTGGGATATTTAAGGTGGAATGAAGTGGAGGTCCTTGTCAACAGAGCAGCCCTAAACTTTGGGGTGCTTGTGTCTTGCTGATTTTTAATTTTCCCACTTTATACCCCCATGCGTGGAAGTGCCCTATGCTCTCTAAGCTGTGTTTTTTAGATGTTTCAGGACACACTGTACACTTCTCCAGAGTGGCTGTTGGCAATTTACATCCCGCCCATCAGTTTAGCAAGGCTCCCATTTCTCCATGGCCTGTCCTGCATTTCTGGTTTTGACACTTTTTTCAGCATGGCCCTTTTGACCGATGGGAAGCGAGACTTCTTTGTAGCGCTGATTTGCCTTTCCAGGTTGCTTGGTTGGCCAAAAAGGGCGTATGCGTTTTTTCCTGAATATATTCAGGAAAAAACGCATACGCCCTTTTTGGCCAAGGGCATCATTGTCAACGTTTTGCTGCTTTTCATGTGCGTTAAAGGCGATTCTAATCTACCTCCTGAAATCTGTTTCCTGCAATTCTGCCTTGATTTCAAATCCTCTCCTTTGCCTTCCCTCAATATATTTGTGGACGAGAGTTATCATTTATAACTGTGCAGGTTTGTGAATTGCAGTGCCCTGAAGCTCCATTTTACAACTCTCTTTTTCGGGAGCTGGCCGCAAAAGCGCAGGATGGCTTCAGGCCCTGTTCTGGTTCCGGGGGGCAGGCTGAGCCTGTGGTTAATTCTTCCTCCTGATGGGAAAATAGAGTGACCTGTGCCTGTCCCAACACCAAGAGCTAGTCTCTCATTGGTTCCCCGTCTTCCCATTCATCCTCAGGACAAATTGCAACCTGTACGGAACAGGAGGTTAAAGGTGCTGATGCTCCAAGTAGGGAGATTGCTACTAAAGTGGCTGGAATGGCGAACCCGAGCACAAGGAGATGAGAAATGAGGTGCGTTTTAGAAACCTTTCCCCATCACACGGTGTACCATTTTCTGGGTTTCTCATGCATGTTTTCGATGTAGGAAGATGCCCTTGAACCTGGAGATTTGGGACCCATGCGATGGGTAGCACGCAGTATTACTTTAAAGGGTCTGCGTTTGCTCACCCAACCTCACCAAACCTCTCAGCCCCAAGAGTGTCCACCCTTATGTCTCATCCAGCTGTGGGTCTAGATATGGTCAATCCAGGTTGCATCACAGCCCCTGAACGAATTGTGTAAGAATTTCTCTCTCTTTCACTGTCTTTGTTTCATGGGTTTTTAAAAGTAATTTATTTTTATAATGGGGTTTAGCAGCTTTTCACGGCTGTGTTTATGTCGCTTTACACCCACTTGACACACTAAGAGAGAGATATCAATACATAGGTTTTAAGATTATTACTAGTCAGATATATTCTTGTGCGGTGAATCGGGCGTGTTGAGTCCAGTTCTCTGAGCAAGGAGTAGGTCTTGTCTATTACATATTGGGTTTATGGAACGGTATCTGAGCTAATTTGAAACTCTTGTTTTATGTATCACCCCACCTCACCTTTCCCGTTAAGCAGCCATAGTGTGTTTTCTGCATGTGTGACTCTGTTCTGTTTTGTAATTCAGTTCAAGTGTAACGGTTTTTACATTCCCTCTATAAGTGACACCTTATGAGAAGTGTCCTTTTCTGTGTGATTATTTTACTTAGAATCGTCGTACCTAAATCCACTCATCATGCTGCTACTAGCCTTATGACATTGATTTCATGGCTGAGTGATATTCCATTGTACATAAGGACCTCAAATTTTTTATCCATTTTTCGCTTTCCTGGGATATTTAAGGTGGAATGAAGTGGAGGTCCTTGTCAACAGAGCAGCCCTAAACTTTGGGGTGCTTGTGTCTTGCTGATTTTTAATTTTCCCACTTTATACCCCCATGCGTGGAAGTGCCCTATGCTCTCTAAGCTGTGTTTTTTAGATGTTTCAGGACACACCGTACACTTCTCCAGAGTGGCTGTTGGCAATTTACATCCCGCCCATCAGTGTAGCAAGGCTCCCATTTCTCCATGGCCTGTCCTGCATTTCTGGTTTTGACACTTTTTTCAGCATGGCCCTTTTGACCGATGGGAAGCGAGACTTCTTTGTAGCGCTGATTTGCCTTTCCAGGTTGCTTGGTTGGCCAAAAAGGGCGTAAGCGTTTTTTCCTGAATATATTCAGGAAAAAACGCATACGCCCTTTTTGGCCAAGGGCATCATTGTCAACGTTTTGCCGCTTTTCATGTGCTTTAAAGGCGATTCGAATCTACCTCCTGAAATCTGTTTCCTGCAATTCTGCCTTGATTTCAAATCCTCTTCTTTGCCTTCCCTCAATATATTTGTGGACGAGAGTTATCATTTATAACTGTGCAGGTTTGTGAATTGCAGTGCCCTGAAGCTCCATTTTACAAGTCGCTTTTCTGGGAGCTGGCCGCAAAAGCGCAGGATGGCTTCAGGCCCTGTTCTGGTTCCGGGGGGCAGGCTGAGCCTGTGGTTAATTCTTCTTCCTGATGGGAAAATAGAGTGACCTGTGCCTGTCCCAACACCAAGAGCTAGTCTCTCATTGGTTCCCTGTCTTCCCGTTCATCCTCAGGACAAATTGCAACCTGTACGGAACAGGAGGTTAAAGGTGCTGATGCTCCAAGTAGGGAGATTGCTAGTAAAGTGGCTGGAATGGCGAACCCGAGCACAAGGAGATGAGAAATGAGGTGCATTTTAGAAACCTTTCCCCATCACACGGTGTACCATCTTCTGGGTTTCTCATGCATGTTTTCGATGTAGGAAGATGCCCTTGAACCTGGAGATTTGGGACCCATGCGACGGGTAGCACGCAGTATTACTTTAAAGGGTCTGCGTTTGCTCACCCAACCTCACCAAACCTCTCAGCCCCAAGAGTGTCCACCCTTATGTCTCATCCAGCTGTGGGTCTAGATATGGTCAATCCAGGTTCCATCACTGCCCCTGAACGAATTGTGTAAGAATTTCTCTCTCTTTCCCTGTCTTTGTTTCATGGGTTTTTAAAAGTAATTTATTTTTATAATGGGGTTTAGCAGCTTTTCACGGCTGTGTTTATGTCGCTTTACACCCACTTGACACACTAACAGAGAGATATCAATACATAGGTTTTAAGATTATTACTAGGCAGATATATTCTTGTGCGGTGAATCGGGCGTGTTGAGTCCAGTTCTCTGAGCAAGGAGTAGGTATTGTCTATTACATATTGGGTTTATGGAACGGTATCTGAGCTAATTTGAAACTCATGTTTTATGTATCACCCCACCTCACCTTTCCCGTTAAGCAGCCATAGTGTGTTTTCTGCATGTGTGACTCTGTTCTGTTTTGTAATTCAGTTCAAGTGTAACGGTTTTTACATTCCCTCTATAAGTGACACCTTATGAGAAGTGTCCTTTTCTGTGTGACTTATTTCACTTAGAATCGTCTTACCTAAATCCACTCATCATGCTGCTACTAGCCTTATGACATTGATTTCATGGCTGAGTGATATTCCATTGTACATAAGGACCACAACTTTTTGATCCATTTTTCGCTTTCCTGGGATATTTAAGGTGGAATGAAGTGGAGGTCCTTGTCAACAGAGCAGCCCTAAACTTTGGGGTGCTTGTGTCTTGCTGATTTTCAATTTTCCCACTTTATCGCCCCATGCGTGGAAGTGCCCTATGCTCTCTAAGCTGTGTTTTTTAGATGTTTCAGGACACACCGTACACTTCTCCAGAGTGGCTGTTGGCAATTTACATCCCGCCCATCAGTGTAGCAAGGCTCCGATTCCTCCATGGCCTGTCCTGCATTTCTGGTTTTGACACTTTTTTCAGCATGGCCCTTTTGACCGATGGGAAGCGAGACTTCTTTGTAGCGCTGATTTGCCTTTCCAGGTTGCTTGGTTGGCCAAAAAGGGCGTATGCGTTTTTTCCTGAATATATTCAGGAAAAAACGCATACGCCCTTTTTGGCCAAGGGCATCATTGTCAACGTTTTGCCGCTTTTCATGTGCTTTAAAGGCGATTCGAATCTACCTCCTGAAATCTGTTTCCTGCAATTCTGCCTTGATTTCAAATCGTCTTCTTTGCCTTCCCTCAATATATTTGTGGACGAGAGTTATCATTTATAACTGTGCAGGTTTGTGAATTGCAGTGCCCTGAAGCTCCATTTTACAAGTCGCTTTTCTGGGAGCTGGCCGCAAAAGCGCAGGATGGCTTCAGGCCCTGTTCTGGTTCCGGGGGGCAGGCTGAGCCTGTGGTTAATTCTTCTTCCTGATGGGAAAATAGAGTGACCTGTGCCTGTCCCAACACCAAGAGCTAGTCTCTCATTGGTTCCCCGTCTTCCCGTTCATCCTCAGGACAAATTGCAACCTGTACGGAACAGGAGGTTAAAGGTGCTGATGCTCCAAGTAGGGAGATTGCTACTAAAGTGGCTGGAATGGCGAACCCGAGCACAAGGAGATGAGAAATGAGGTGCATTTTAGAAACCTTTCCCCATCACACGGTGTACCATCTTCTGGGTTTCTCATGCATGTTTTCGATGTAGGAAGATGCCCTTGAACCTGGAGATTTGGGACCCATGTGACGGGGAGCACGCAGTATTACTTTAAAGGGTCTGCGTTTGCTCACCCAACCTCACCAAACCTCTCAGCCCCAAGAGTGTCCACCCTTATGTCTCATCCATCTGTGGGTCTAGATATGGTCAATCCAGGTTGCATCACTGCCCCTGAACGAATTGTGTAAGAATTTCTCTCTCTTTCCCTGTCTTTGTTTCATGGGTTTTTAAAAGTAATTTATTTTTATAATGGGGTTTAGCAGCTTTTCACGGCTGTGTTTATGTCGCTTTACACCCACTTGACACACTAACAGAGAGATATCAATACATAGGTTTTAAGATTATTACTAGGCAGATATATTCTTGTGCGGTGAATCGGGCGTGTTGAGTCCAGTTCTCTGAGCAAGGAGTAGGTATTGTCTATTACATATTGGGTTTATGGAACGGTATCTGAGCTAATTTGAAACTCTTGTTTTATGTATCACCCCACCTCACCTTTCCCGTTAAGCAGCCATAGTGTGTTTTCTGCATGTGTGACTCTGTTCTGTTTTGTAATTCAGTTCAAGTGTAACGGTTTTTACATTCCCTCTATAAGTGACACCTTATGAGAAGTGTCCTTTTCTGTGTGACTTATTTCACTTAGAATCGTCTTACCTAAATCCACTCATCATGCTGCTACTAGCCTTATGACATTGATTTCATGGCTGAGTGATATTCCATTGTACATAAGGACCACAACTTTTTGATCCATTTTTCGCTTTCCTGGGATATTTAAGGTGGAATGAAGTGGAGGTCCTTGTCAACAGAGCAGCCCTAAACTTTGGGGTGCTTGTGTCTTGCTGATTTTCAATTTTCCCACTTTATCGCCCCATGCGTGGAAGTGCCCTATGCTCTCTAAGCTGTGTTTTTTAGATGTTTCAGGACACACCGTACACTTCTCCAGAGTGGCTGTTGGCAATTTACATCCCGCCCATCAGTGTAGCAAGGCTCCGATTCCTCCATGGCCTGTCCTGCATTTCTGGTTTTGACACTTTTTTCAGCATGGCCCTTTTGACCGATGGGAAGCGAGACTTCTTTGTAGCGCTGATTTGCCTTTCCAGGTTGCTTGGTTGGCCAAAAAGGGCGTATGCGTTTTTTCCTGAATATATTCAGGAAAAAACGCATACGCCCTTTTTGGCCAAGGGCATCATTGTCAACGTTTTGCCGCTTTTCATGTGCTTTAAAGGCGATTCGAATCTACCTCCTGAAATCTGTTTCCTGCAATTCTGCCTTGATTTCAAATCCTCTTCTTTGCCTTCCCTCAATATATTTGTGGACGAGAGTTATCATTTATAACTCTGCAGGTTTGTGAATTGCAGTGCCCTGAAGCTCCATTTTACAAGTCGCTTTTCTGGGAGCTGGCCGCAAAAGCGCAGGATGGCTTCAGGCCCTGTTCTGGTTCCGGGGGGCAGGCTGAGCCTGTGGTTAATTCTTCTTCCTGATGGGAAAATAGAGTGACCTGTGCCTGTCCCAACACCAAGAGCTAGTCTCTCATTGGTTCCCCGTCTTCCCGTTCATCCTCAGGACAAATTGCAACCTGTACGGAACAGGAGGTTAAAGGTGCTGATGCTCCAAGTAGGGAGATTGCTTGTAAAGTGGCTGGAATGGCGAACCCGAGCACAAGGAGATGAGAAATGAGGTGCATTTTAGAAACCTTTCCCCATCACACGGTGTACCATCTTCTGGGTTTCTCATGCATGTTTTCGATGTAGGAAGATGCCCTTGAACCTGGAGATTTGGGACCCATGCGACGGGTAGCACGCAGTATTACTTTAAAGGGTCTGCGTTTGCTCACCCAACCTCACCAAACCTCTCAGCCCCAAGAGTGTCCACCCTTATGTCTCATCCAGCTGTGGGTCTAGATATGGTCAATCCAGGTTGCATCACTGCCCCTGAACGAATTGTGTAAGAATTTCTCTCTCTTTCCCTGTCTTTGTTTCATGGGTTTTCAAAAGTAATTTATTTTTATAATGGGGTTTAGCTGCTTTTCACGGCTGTGTTTATGCCGCTTTACACCCACTTGACACACTAACAGAGAGATATCAATACATAGGTTTTAAGATTATTACTAGTCAGATATATTCTTGTGCGGTGAATCGGGCGTGTTGAGTGCAGTTCTCTGAGCAAGAGGTAGGTCTTGTCTATTACATATTGGGTTTATGGAACGGTATCTGAGCTAATTTGAAAGTCTTGTTTTATATATCACCCCACCTCACCTTTCCCGTTAAGCAGCCATAGTGTGTTTTCTGCATGTGTGACTCTGTTCTGTTTTGTAATTCAGTTCAAGTGTAACGGTTTTTACATTCCCTCTATAAGTGACACCTTATGAGAAGTGTCCTTTTCTGTGTGACTTATTTCACTTAGAATCGTCGTACCTAAATCCACTCATCATGCTGCTACTAGCCTTATGACATTGATTTCACGGCTGAGTGATATTCCATTGTACATAAGGACCTCAAATTTTTTATCCATTTTTCGCTTTCCTGGGATATTTATGGTGGAATGAAGTGGAGGTCCTTGTCAACAGAGCAGCCGTAAACTTTGGGGTGCTTGTGTCTTGCTGATTTTCAATTTTCCCACTTTATCCCCCCATGCGTGGAAGTGCCCTATGCTCTCTAAGCTGTGTTTTTTAGATGTTTCAGGACACACCGTACACTTCTCCAGAGTGGCTGTTGGCAATTTACATCCCGCCCATCAGTGTAGCAAGGCTCCCATTTCTCCATGGCCTGTCCTGCATTTCTGGTTTTGACACTTTTTTCAGCATGGCCCTTTTGACCGATGGGAAGCGAGACTTCTTTGTAGCGCTGATTTGCCTTTCCAGGTTGCTTGGTTGGCCAAAAAGGGCGTATGCGTTTTTTCCTGAATATATTCAGGAAAAAACGCATACGCCCTTTTTGGCCAAGGGCATCATTGTCAACGTTTTGCTGCTTTTCATGTGCGTTAAAGGCGATTCTAATCTACCTCCTGAAATCTGTTTCCTGCAATTCTGCCTTGATTTCAAATCCTCTCCTTTGCCTTCCCTCAATATATTTGTGGACGAGAGTTATCATTTATAACTGTGCAGGTTTGTGAATTGCAGTGCCCTGAAGCTCCATTTTACAACTCTCTTTTTCGGGAGCTGGCCGCAAAAGCGCAGGATGGCTTCAGGCCCTCTTCTGGTTCCGGGGGGCAGGCTGAGCCTGTGGTTAATTCTTCTTCCTGATGGGAAAATAGAGTGACCTGTGCCTGTCCCAACACCAAGAGCTAGTCTCTCATTGGTTCCCCGTCTTCCCGTTCATCCTCAGGACAAATTGCAACCTGTACGGAACAGGAGGTTAAAGGTGCTGATGCTCCAAGTAGGGAGATTGCTACTAAAGTGGCTGGAATGGCGAACCCGAGCACAAGGAGATGAGAAATGAGGTGCGTTTTAGAAACCTTTCCCCATCACACGGTGTACCATCTTCTGGGTTTCTCATGCATGTTTTCGATGTAGGAAGATGCCCTTGAACCTGGAGATTTGGGACCCATGCGATGGGTAGCACGCAGTATTACTTTAAAGGGTCTGCGTTTGCTCACCCAACCTCACCAAACCTCTCAGCCCCAAGAGTGTCCACCCTTATGTCTCATCCAGCTGTGGGTCTAGATATGGTCAATCCAGGTTGCATCACAGCCCCTGAACGAATTGTGTAAGAATTTCTCTCTCTTTCACTGTCTTTGTTTCATGGGTTTTTAAAAGTCATTTATTTTTATAATGGGGTTTAGCTGCTTTTCACGGCTGTGTTTATGCCGCTTTACACCCACTTGACACACTAACAGAGAGATATCAATACATAGGTTTTTAGATTATTACTAGTCAGATATATTCTTGTGCGGTGAATCGGGCGTGTTGAGTCCAGTTCTCTGAGCAAGGAGTAGGTCTTGTCTATTACATATTGGGTTTATGGAACGGAATCTGAGCTAATTTAAAAGTCTTGTTTTATATATCACCCCACCTCACCTTTCCCGTTAAGCAGCCATAGTGTGTTTTCTGCATGTGTGACTCTGTTCTGTTTTGTAATTCAGTTCAAGTGTAACGGTTTTTACATTCCCTCTATAAGTGACACCTTATGAGAAGTGTCCTTTTCTGTGTGACTTATTTCACTTAGAATCGTCGTACCTAAATCCACTCATCATGCTGCTACTAGCCTTATGACATTGATTTCATGGCTGAGTGATATTCCATTGTACATAAGGACCTCAAATTTTTTATCCATTTTTTGCTTTCCTGGGATATTTAAGGTGGAATGAAGTGGAGGTCCTTGTCAACAGAGCAGCCCTAAACATTGGGGTGCTTGTGTCTTGCTGATTTTTAATTTTCCCACTTTATCCCCCCATGCGTGGAAGTGCCCTATGCTCTCTAAGCTGTGTTTTTTAGATGTTTCAGGACACACCGTACACTTCTCCAGAGTGGCTGTTGGCAATTTACATCCCGCCCATCAGTGTAGCAAGGCTCCCATTTCTCCATGGCCTGTCCTGCATTTCTGGTTTTGACACTTTTTTCAGCATGGCCCTTTTGACCGATGGGAAGCGAGACTTCTTTGTAGCGCTGATTTGCCTTTCCAGGTTGCTTGGTTGGCCAAAAAGGGCGTATGCGTTTTTTCCTGAATATATTCAGGAAAAAACGCATACGCCCTTTTTGGCCAAGGGCATCATTGTCAACGTTTTGCTGCTTTTCATGTGCGTTAAAGGCGATTCTAATCTACCTCCTGAAATCTGTTTCCTGCAATTCTGCCTTGATTTCAAATCCTCTCCTTTGCCTTCCCTCAATATATTTGTGGACGAGAGTTATCATTTATAACTGTGCAGGTTTGTGAATTGCAGTGCCCTGAAGCTCCATTTTACAACTCTCTTCTTCGGGAGCTGGCCGCAAAAGCGCAGGATGGCTTCAGGCCCTGTTCTGGTTCCGGGGGGCAGGCTGAGCCTGTGGTTAATTCTTCTTCCTGATGGGAAAATAGAGTGACCTGTGCCTGTCCCAACACCAAGAGCTAGTCTCTCATTGGTTCCCCGTCTTCCCGTTCATCCTCAGGACAAATTGCAACCTGTACGGAACAGGAGGTTAAAGGTGCTGATGCTCCAAGTAGGGAGATTGCTACTAAAGTGGCTGGAATGGCGAACCCGAGTACAAGGAGATGAGAAATGAGGTGCGTTTTAGAAACCTTTCCCCATCACACGGTGTACCATCTTCTGGGTTTCTCATGCATGTTTTCGATGTAGGAAGATGCCCTTGAACCTGGAGATTTGGGACCCATGCGACGGGTAGCACGCAGTATTACTTTAAAGGGTCTGCGTTTGCTCACCCAACCTCACCAAACCTCTCAGCCCCAAGAGTGTCCACCCTTATGTCTCATCCAGCTGTGGGTCTAGATATGGTCAATCCAGGTTGCATCACAGCCCCTGAACGAATTGTGTAAGAATTTCTCTCTCTTTAACTGTCTTTGTTTCATGGGTTTTTAAAAGTAATTTATTTTTATAATGGGGTTTAGCTGCTTTTCACGGCTGTGTTTATGCTGCTTTACACCCACTTGACACACTAACAGAGAGATATCAATACATAGGTTTTAAGATTATTACTAGTCAGATATATTCTTGTGCGGTGAATCGGGCGTGTTGAGTCCAGTTCTCTGAGCAAGGAGTAGGTCTTGTCTATAACATATTGGGTTTATGGAACGGTATCTGAGCTAATTTGAAACTCTTCTTTTATGTATCACCCCACCTCACCTTTCCCGTTAAGCAGCCATAGTGTGTTTTCTGCATGTGTGACTCTGTTCTGTTTGTAATTCAGTTCAAGTGTAACGGTTTTTACATTCCCTCTATAAGTGACACCTTATGAGAAGTGTCCTTTTCTGTGTGACTTATTTCACTTAGAATCGTCTTACCTAAATCCACTCATCATGCTGCTACTAGCCTTATGACATTGATTTCATGGCTGAGTGATATTCCATTGTACATAAGGACCACAACTTTTTGATCCATTTTTCGCTTTCCTGGGATATTTAAGGTGGAATGAAGTGGAGGTCCTTGTCAACAGAGCAGCCCTAAACTTTGGGGTGCTTGTGTCTTGCTGATTTTCAATTTTCCCTCTTTATACCCCCATGCGTGGAAGTGCCCTATGCTCTCTAAGCTGTGTTTTTTAGATGTTTCAGGACACACCGTACACTTCTCCAGAGTGGCTGTTGGCATTTTACATCCCGCCCATCAGTGTAGCAAGGCTCCGATTCCTCCATGGCCTGTCCTGCATTTCTGGTTTTGACACTTTTTTCAGCATGGCCCTTTTGACCGATGGGAAGCGAGACTTCTGTGTAGCGCTTATTTGCCTTTCCAGGTTGCTTGGTTGGCCAAAAAGGGCGTATGCGTTTTTTCCTGAATATATTCAGGAAAAAACGCATACGCCCTTTTTGGCCAAGGGCATCATTGTCAACGTTTTGCCGCTTTTCATGTGCTTTAAAGGCGATTCGAATCTACCTCCTGAAATCTGTTTCCTGCAATTCTGCCTTGATTTCAAATCCTCTTCTTTGCCTTCCCTCAATATATTTGTGGACGAGAGTTATCATTTATAACTCTGCAGGTTTGTGAATTGCAGTGCCCTGAAGCTCCATTTTACAAGTCGCTTTTCTGGGAGCTGGCCACAAAAGCGCAGGATGGCTTCAGGCCCTGTTCTGGTTCCGGGGGGCAGGCTGAGCCTGTGGTTAATTCTTCTTCCTGATGAGAAAATAGAGTGACCTGTGCCTGTCCCAACACCAAGAGCTAGTCTCTCATTGGTTCCCCGTCTTCCCGTTCATCCTCAGGACAAATTGCAACCTGTACGGAACAGGAGGTTAAAGGTGCTGATGCTCCAAGTAGGGAGATTGCTAGTAAAGTGGCTGGAATGGCGAACCCGAGCACAAGGAGATGAGAAATGAGGTGCATTTTAGAAACCTTTCCCCATCACACGGTGTACCATCTTCTGGGTTTCTCATGCATGTTTTCGATGTAGGAAGATGCCCTTGAACCTGGAGATTTGGGACCCATGTGACGGGTAGCACGCAGTATTACTTTAAAGGGTCTGCGTTTGCTCACCCAACCTCACCAAACCTCTCAGCCCCAAGAGTGTCCACCCTTATGTCTCATCCAGCTGTGGGTCTAGATATGGTCAATCCAGGTTGCATCACTGCCCCTGAACGAATTGTGTAAGAATTTCTCTCTCTTTCCCTGTCTTTGTTTCATGGGTTTTTAAAAGTAATTTAGTTTTATAATGGGGTTTAGCAGCTTTTCACGGCTGTGTTTATGTCGCTTTACACCCACTTGACACACTAACAGAGAGATATCAATACATAGGTTTTAAGATTATTACTAGTCAGATATATTCTTGTGCGGTGAATCGGGCGTGTTGAGTCCAGTTCTCTGAGCAAGGAGTAGGTATTGTCTATTACATATTGGGTTTATGGAACGGTATCTGAGCTAATTTGAAACTCTTGTTTTATGTATCACCCCACCTCACCTTTCCCGTTAAGCAGCCATAGTGTGTTTTCTGCATGTGTGACTCTGTTCTGTTTTGTAATTCAGTTCAAGTGTAACGGTTTTTACATTCCCTCTATAAGTGACACATTATGAGAAGTGTCCTGTTCTGTGTGACTTATTTCACTTAGAATCGTCGTACCTAAATCCACTCATCATGCTGCTACTAGCCTTATGACATTGATTTCATGGCTGAGTGATATTCCATTGTACATAAGGACCACAACTTTTTGATCCATTTTTCGCTTTCCTGGGATATTTAAGGTGGAATGAAGTGGAGGTCCTTGTCAACAGAGCAGCCCTAAACTTTGGGGTTCTTGTGTCTTGCTGATTTTCAATTTTCCCACTTTATCCCCCCATGCGTGGAAGTGCCCTATGCTCTCTAAGCTGTGTTTTTTAGATGTTTCAGGACACACCGTACACTTCTCCAGAGTGGCTGTTGGCAATTTACATCCCCCCCATCAGTGTAGCAAGGCTCCCATTTCTCCATGGCCTGTCCTGCATTTCTGGTTTTGACACTTTTTTCAGCATGGCCCTTTTGACCGATGGGAAGCGAGACTTCTTTGTAGCGCTGATTTGCCTTTCCAGGTTGCTTGGTTGGCCAAAAAGGGCGTATGCGTTTTTTCCTGAATATATTCAGGAAAAAACGCATACGCCCTTTTTGGCCAAGGGCATCATTGTCAACGTTTTGCCGCTTTTCATGTGCTTTAAAGGCGATTCGAATCTACCTCCTGAAATCTGTTTCCTGCAATTCTGCCTTGATTTCAAATCCTCTTCTTTGCCTTCCCTCAATATATTTGTGGACGAGAGTTATCATTTATAACTGTGCAGGTTTGTGAATTGCAGTGCCCTGAAGCTCCATTTTACAAGTCGCTTTTCTGGGAGCTGGCCGCAAAAGCGCAGGATGGCTTCAGGCCCTGTTCTGGTTCCGGGGGGCAGGCTGAGCCTGTGGTTAATTCTTCTTCCTGATGGGAAAATAGAGTGACCTGTGCCTGTCCCAACACCAAGAGCTAGTCTCTCATTGGTTCCCCGTCTTCCCGTTCATCCTCAGGACAAATTGCAACCTGTACGGAACAGGAGGTTAAAGGTGCTGATGCTCCAAGTAGGGAGATTGCTAGTAAAGTGGCTGGAATGGCGAACCCGAGCACAAGGAGATGAGAAATGAGGTGCATTTTAGAAACCTTTCCCCATCACACGGTGTACCATCTTCTGGGTTTCTCATGCATGTTTTCGATGTAGGAAGATGCCCTTGAACCTGGAGATTTGGGACCCATGTGACGGGTAGCACGCAGTATTACTTTAAAGGGTCTGCGTTTGCTCACCCAACCTCACCAAACCTCTCAGCCCCAAGAGTGTCCACCCTTATGTCTCATCCATCTGTGGGTCTAGATATGGTCAATCCAGGTTGCATCACTGCCCCTGAACGAATTGTGTAAGAATTTCTCTCTCTTTCCCTGTCTTTGTTTCATGGGTTTTTAAAAGTAATTTATTTTTATAATGGGGTTTAGCAGCTTTTCACGGCTGTGTTTATGTCGCTTTACACCCACTTGACACACTAACAGAGAGATATCAATACATAGGTTTTAAGATTATTACTAGGCAGATATATTCTTGTGCGGTGAATCGGGCGTGTTGAGTCCAGTTCTCTGAGCAAGGAGTAGGTCTTGTTTATTACATATTGGGTTTATGGAACGGTATCTGAGCTAATTTGAAACTCTTGTTTTATGTATTACCCCACCTCACCTTTCCCGTTAAGCAGCCATAGTGCGTCTTCTGCATGTGTGACTCTGTTCTGTTTTGTAATTCAGTTCAAGTGTAACGGTTTTTACATTCCCTCTATAAGTGACACCTTATGAGAAGTGTCCTGTTCTGTGTGACTTATTTCACTTAGAATCGTCGTACCTAAATCCACTCATCATGTTGCTTCTAGCCTTATGACATTGATTTCATGGCTGAGTGATATTCCATTGTACATAAGGACCACAACTTTTTGATCCATTTTTCGCTTTCCTGGGATATTTAAGGTGGAATGAAGTGGAGGTCCTTGTCAACAGAGCAGCCCTAAACTTTGGGGTGCTTGTGTCTTGCTGATTTTCAATTTTCCCACTTTATCCCCCCATGCGTGGAAGTGCCCTATGCTCTCTAAGCTGTGTTTTTTAGATGTTTCAGGACACACCGTACACTTCTCCAGAGTGGCTGTTGGCAATTTACATCCCGCCCATCAGTGTAGCAAGGCTCCGATTCCTCCATGGCCTGTCCTGCATTTCTGGTTTTGACACTTTTTTCAGCATGGCCCTTTTGACCGATGGGAAGCGAGACTTCTTTGTAGCGCTGATTTGCCTTTCCAGGTTGCTTGGTTGGCCAAAAAGGGCGTATGCGTTTTTTCCTGAATATATTCAGGAAAAAACGCATACGCCCTTTTTGGCCAAGGGCATCATTGTCAACGTTTTGCCGCTTTTCATGTGCTTTAAAGGCGATTCGAATCTACCTCCTGAAATCTGTTTCCTGCAATTCTGCCTTGATTTCAAATCCTCTTCTTTGCCTTCCCTCAATATATTTGTGGACGAGAGTTATCATTTATAACTCTGCAGGTTTGTGAATTGCAGTGCCCTGAAGCTCCATTTTACAAGTCGCTTTTCTGGGAGCTGGCCGCAAAAGCGCAGGATGGCTTCAGGCCCTGTTCTGGTTCCGGGGGGCAGGCTGAGCCTGTGGTTAATTCTTCTTCCTGATGGGAAAATAGAGTGACCTGTGCCTGTCCCAACACCAAGAGCTAGTCTCTCATTGGTTCCCCGTCTTCCCGTTCATCCTCAGGACAAATTGCAACCTGTACGGAACAGGAGGTTAAAGGTGCTGATGCTCCAAGTAGGGAGATTGCTAGTAAAGTGGCTGGAATGGCGAACCCGAGCACAAGGAGATGAGAAATGAGGTGCATTTTAGAAACCTTTCCCCATCACACGGTGTACCATCTTCTGGGTTTCTCATGCATGTTTTCGATGTAGGAAGATGCCCTTGAACCTGGAGATTTGGGACCCATGCGACGGGTAGCACGCAGTATTACTTTAAAGGGTCTGCGTTTGCTCACCCAACCTCACCAAACCTCTCAGCCCCAAGAGTGTCCACCCTTATGTCTCATCCAGCTGTGGGTCTAGATATGGTCAATCCAGGTTGCATCACTGCCCCTGAACGAATTGTGTAAGAATTTCTCTCTCTTTCCCTGTCTTTGTTTCATGGGTTTTTAAAAGTAATTTATTTTTATAATGGGGTTTAGCAGCTTTTCACGGCTGTGTTTATGTCGCTTTACACCCACTTGACACACTAACAGAGAGATATCAATACATAGGTTTTAAGATTATTACTAGTCAGATATATTCTTGTGCGGTGAATCGGGCGTGTTGAGTCCAGTTCTCTGAGCAAGGAGTAGGTCTTGTCTATTACATATTGGGTTTATGGAATGGTATCTGAGCTAATTTGAAACTCTTGTTTTATGTATCACCCCACCTCACCTTTCCCGTTAAGCAGCCATAGTGTGTTTTCTGCATGTGTGACTCTGTTCTGTTTTGTAATTCAGTTCAAGTGTAACGGTTTTTACATTCCCTCTATAAGTGACACCTTATGAGAAGTGTCCTTTTCTGTGTGACTTATTTCACTTAGAATCGTCTTACCTAAATCCACTCATCATGCTGCTACTAGCCTTATGACATTGATTTCATGGCTGAGTGATATTCCATTGTACATAAGGACCACAACTTTTTGATCCATTTTTCGCTTTCCTGGGATATTTAAGGTGGAATGAAGTGGAGGTCCTTGTCAACAGAGCAGCCCTAAACTTTGGGGTGCTTGTGTCTTGCTGATTTTCAATTTTCCCACTTTATACCCCCATGCGTGGAAGTGCCCTATGCTCTCTAAGCTGTGTTTTTTAGATGTTTCAGGACACACCGTACACTTCTCCAGAGTGGCTGTTGGCATTTTACATCCCGCCCATCAGTGTAGCAAGGCTCCGATTCCTCCATGGCCTGTCCTGCATTTCTGGTTTTGACACTTTTTTCAGCATGGCCCTTTTGACCGATGGGAAGCGAGACTTCTGTGTAGCGCTGATTTGCCTTTCCAGGTTGCTTGGTTGGCCAAAAAGGGCGTATGCGTTTTTTCCTGAATATATTCAGGAAAAAACGCATACGCCCTTTTTGGCCAAGGGCATCATTGTCAACGTTTTGCCGCTTTTCATGTGCTTTAAAGGCGATTCGAATCTACCTCCTGAAATCTGTTTCCTGCAATTCTGCCTTGATTTCAAATCCTCTTCTTTGCCTTCCCTCAATATATTTGTGGACGAGAGTTATCATTTATAACTCTGCAGGTTTGTGAATTGCAGTGCCCTGAAGCTCCATTTTACAAGTCGCTTTTCTGGGAGCTGGCCGCAAAAGCGCAGGATGGCTTCAGGCCCTGTTCTGGTTCCGGGGGGCAGGCTGAGCCTGTGGTTAATTCTTCTTCCTGATGAGAAAATAGAGTGACCTGTGCCTGTCCCAACACCAAGAGCTAGTCTCTCATTGGTTCCCCGTCTTCCCGTTCATCCTCAGGACAAATTGCAACCTGTACGGAACAGGAGGTTAAAGGTGCTGATGCTCCAAGTAGGGAGATTGCTACTAAAGTGGCTGGAATGGCGAACCCGAGCACAAGGAGATGAGAAATGAGGTGCATTTTAGAAACCTTTCCCCATCACACGGTGTACCATCTTCTGGGGTTCTCATGCATGTTTTCGATGTAGGAAGATGCCCTTGAACCTGGAGATTTGGGACCCATGCGACGGGTAGCACGCAGTATTACTTTAAAGGGTCTGCGTTTGCTCACCCAACCTCACCAAACCTCTCAGCCCCAAGAGTGTCCACCCTTATGTCTCATCCAGCTGTGGGTCTAGATATGGTCAATCCAGGTTGCATCACTGTCCCTGAACGAATTGTGTAAGAATTTCTCTCTCTTTCCCTGTCTTTGTTTCATGGGTTTTTAAAAGTAATTTATTTTTATAATGGGGTTTAGCTGCTTTTTACGGCTGTGTTTATGCCGCTTTACACCCACTTGACACACTAACAGAGAGATATCAATACATAGGTTTTAAGATTATTACTAGTCAGATATATTCTTGTGCGGTAAATCGGGCGTGTTGAGTCACATTCTCTGAGCAAGGAGTAGGTCTTGTTTATGACATATTGGGTTTATGGAACGGTATCTGAGCTAATTTGAAACTCTTGTTTTATGTATCACCCCACCTCACCTTTCCCGTTAAGCAGCCATAGTGCGTTTTCTGCATGTGTGACTCTGTTCTGTTTTGTAATTCAGTTCAAGTGTAACGGTTTTTACATTCCCTCTATAAGTGACACCTTATGAGAAGTGTCCTGTTCTGTGTGACTTATTTCACTTAGAATCGTCGTACCTAAATCCACTCATCATGCTGCTACTAGCCTTATGACATTGATTTCATGGCTGAGTGATATTCCATTGTACATAAGGACCACAACTTTTTGATCCATTTTTCGCTTTCCTGGGATATTTAAGGTGGAATGAAGTGGAGGTCCTTGTCAACAGAGCAGCCCTAAACTTTGGGGTGCTTGTGTCTTGCTGATTTTCAATTTTCCCACTTTATCCCCCCATGCGTGGAAGTGCCCTATGCTCTCTAAGCTGTGTTTTTTAGATGTTTCAGGACACACCGTACACTTCTCCAGAGTGGCTGTTGGCAATTTACATCCCCCCCATCAGTGTAGCAAGGCTCCCATTTCTCCATGGCCTGTCCTGCATTTCTGGTTTTGACACTTTTTTCAGCATGGCCCTTTTGACCGATGGGAAGCGAGACTTCTTTGTAGCGCTGATTTGCCTTTCCAGGTTGCTTGGTTGGCCAAAAAGGGCGTATGCGTTTTTTCCTGAATATATTCAGGAAAAAACGCATACGCCCTTTTTGGCCAAGGGCATCATTGTCAACGTTTTGCCGCTTTTCATGTGCTTTAAAGGCGATTCGAATCTACCTCCTGAAATCTGTTTCCTGCAATTCTGCCTTGATTTCAAATCCTCTTCTTTGCCTTCCCTCAATATATTTGTGGACGAGAGTTATCATTTATAACTCTGCAGGTTTGTGAATTGCAGTGCCCTGAAGCTCCATTTTACATGTCGCTTTTTTGGGAGCTGGCCGCAAAAGCGCAGGATGGCTTCAGGCCCTGTTCTGGTTCCGGGGGGCAGGCTGAGCCTGTGGTTAATTCTTCTTCCTGATGGGAAAATAGAGTGACCTGTGCCTGTCCCAACACCAAGAGCTAGTCTCTCATTGGTTCCCCGTCTTCCCGTTCATCCTAAGGACAAATTGCAACCTGTATGGAACAGGAGGTTAAAGGTGCTGATGCTCCAAGTAGGGAGATTGCTAGTAAAGTGGCTGGAATGGCGAACCCGAGCACAAGGAGATGAGAAATGAGGTGCATTTTAGAAACCTTTCCCCATCACACGGTGTACCATCTTCTGGGTTTCTCATGCATGTTTTCGATGTAGGAAGATGCCCTTGAACCTGGAGATTTGGGACCCATGCGACGGGTAGCACGCAGTATTACTTTAAAGGGTCTGTGTTTGCTCACCCAACCTCACCAAACCTCTCAGCCCCAAGAGTGTCCACCCTTATGTCTCATCCAGCTGTGGGTCTAGATATGGTCAATCCAGGTTGCATCACAGCCCCTGAACGAATTGTGTAAGAATTTCTCTCTCTTTCCCTGTCTTTGTTTCATGGGTTTTTAAAAGTAATTTATTTTTATAATGGGGTTTAGCTGCTTTTCACGGCTGTGTTTATGCCGCTTTACACCCACTTGACACACTAACAGAGAGTTATCAATACATAGGTTTTAAGATTATTACTAGTCAGATATATTCTTGTGCGGTGAATCGGGCGTGTTGAGTCCAGTTCTCTGAGCAAGGAGTAGGTCTTGTCTATTACATATTGGGTTTATGGAATGGTATCTGAGCTAATTTGAAACTCTTGTTTTATGTATCACCCCACCTCACCTTTCCCGTTAAGCAGCCATAGTGTGTTTTCTGCATGTGTGACTCTGTTCTGTTTTGTAATTCAGTTCAAGTGTAACGGTTTTTACATTCCCTCTATAAGTGACACCTTATGAGAAGTGTCCTTTTCTGTGTGACTTATTTCACTTAGAATCGTCTTAACTAAATCCACTCATCATGCTGCTACTAGCCTTATGACATTGATTTCATGGCTGAGTGATATTCCATTGTACATAAGGACCACAACTTTTTGATCCATTTTTCGCTTTCCTGGGATATTTAAGGTGGAATGAAGTGGAGGTCCTTGTCAACAGAGCAGCCCTAAACTTTGGGGTGCTTGTGTCTTGCTGATTTTCAATTTTCCCACTTTATACCCCCATGCGTGGAAGTGCCCTATGCTCTCTAAGCTGTGTTTTTTAGATGTTTCAGGACACACCGTACACTTCTCCAGAGTGGCTGTTGGCATTTTACATCCCGCCCATCAGTGTAGCAAGGCTCCGATTCCTCCATGGCCTGTCCTGCATTTCTGGTTTTGACACTTTTTTCAGCATGGCCCTTTTGACCGATGGGAAGCGAGACTTCTGTGTAGCGCTGATTTGCCTTTCCAGGTTGCTTGGTTGGCCAAAAAGGGCGTATGCGTTTTTTCCTGAATATATTCAGGAAAAAACGCATACGCCCTTTTTGGCCAAGGGCATCATTGTCAACGTTTTGCCGCTTTTCATGTGCTTTAAAGGCGATTCGAATCTACCTCCTGAAATCTGTTTCCTGCAATTCTGCCTTGATTTCAAATCCTCTTCTTTGCCTTCCCTCAATATATTTGTGGACGAGAGTTATCATTTATAACTCTGCAGGTTTGTGAATTGCAGTGCCCTGAAGCTCCATTTTACAAGTCGCTTTTCTGGGAGCTGGCCGCAAAAGCGCAGGATGGCTTCAGGCCCTGTTCTGGTTCCGGGGGGCAGGCTGAGCCTGTGGTTAATTCTTCTTCCTGATGAGAAAATAGAGTGACCTGTGCCTGTCCCAACACCAAGAGCTAGTCTCTCATTGGTTCCCCGTCTTCCCGTTCATCCTCAGGACAAATTGCAACCTGTACGGAACAGGAGGTTAAAGGTGCTGATGCTCCAAGTAGGGAGATTGCTAGTAAAGTGGCTGGAATGGCGAACCCGAGCACAAGGAGATGAGAAATGAGGTGCATTTTAGAAACCTTTCCCCATCACACGGTGTACCATCTTCTGGGTTTCTCATGCATGTTTTCGATGTAGGAAGATGCCCTTGAACCTGGAGATTTGGGACCCATGCGACGGGTAGCACGCAGTATTACTTTAAAGGGTCTGCGTTTGCTCACCCAACCTCACCAAACCTCTCAGCCCCAAGAGTGTCCACCCTTATGTCTCATCCAGCTGTGGGTCTAGATATGGTCAATCCAGGTTGCATCACTGCCCCTGAACGAATTGTGTAAGAATTTCTCTCTCTTTCCCTGTCTTTGTTTCATGGGTTTTTAAAAGTAATTTATTTTTATAATGGGGTTTAGCTGCTTTTTACGGCTGTGTTTATGCCGCTTTACACCCACTTGACACACTAACAGAGAGATATCAATACATAGGTTTTAAGATTATTACTAGTCAGATATATTCTTGTGCGGTAAATCGGGCGTGTTGAGTCACGTTCTCTGAGCAAGGAGTAGGTCTTGTTTATGACATATTGGGTTTATGGAACGGTATCTGAGCTAATTTGAAACTCTTGTTTTATGTATCACCCCACCTCACCTTTCCCGTTAAGCAGCCATAGTGCGTTTTCTGCATGTGTGACTCTGTTCTGTTTTGTAATTCAGTTCAAGTGTAACGGTTTTTACATTCCCTCTATAAGTGACACCTTATGAGAAGTGTCCTTTTCTGTGTGACTTATTTCACTTAGAATCGTCGTACCTAAATCCACTCATCATGCTGCTACTAGCCTTATGACATTGATTTCATGGCTGAGTGATATTCCATTGTACATAAGGACCACAACTTTTTGATCCATTTTTCGCTTTCCTGGGATATTTAAGGTGGAATGAAGTGGAGGTCCTTGTCAACAGAGCAGCCCTAAACTTTGGGGTGCTTGTGTCTTTCTGATTTTCAATTTTCCCACTTTATCCCCCCATGTGTGGAAGTGCCCTATGCTCTCTAAGCTGTGTTTTTTAGATGTTTCAGGACACACCGTACACTTCTCCAGAGTGGCTGTTGGCAATTTACATCCCGCCCATCAGTGTAGCAAGGCTCCGATTCCTCCATGGCCTGTCCTGCATTTCTGGTTTTGACACTTTTTTCAGCATGGCCCTTTTGACCGATGGGAAGCGAGACTTCTTTGTAGCGCTGATTTGCCTTTCCAGGTTGCTTGGTTGGCCAAAAAGGGCGTATGCGTTTTTTCCTGAATATATTCAGGAAAAAACGCATACGCCCTTTTTGGCCAAGGTCATCATTGTCAACGTTTTGCCACTTTTCATGTGCTTTAAAGGCGATTCGAATCTACCTCCTGAAATCTGTTTCCTGCAATTCTGCCTTGATTTCAAATCCTCTTCTTTGCCTTCCCTCAATATATTTGTGGACGAGAGTTATCATTTATAACTCTGCAGGTTTGTGAATTGCAGTGCCCTGAAGCTCCATTTTACAAGTCGCTTTTCTGGGAGCTGGCCGCAAAAGCGCAGGATGGCTTCAGGCCCTGTTCTGGTTCCGGGGGGCAGGCTGAGCCTGTGGTTAATTCTTCTTCCTGATGGGAAAATAGAGTGACCTGTGCCTGTCCCAACACCAAGAGCTAGTCTCTCATTGGTTCCCCGTCTTCCCGTTCATCCTCAGGACAAATTGCAACCTGTACGGAACAGGAGGTTAAAGGTGCTGATGCTCCAAGTAGGGAGATTGCTAGTAAAGTGGCTGGAATGGTGAACCCGAGCACAAGGAGATGAGAAATGAGGTGCATTTTAGAAACCTTTCCCCATCACACGGTGTACCATCTTCTGGGTTTCTCATGCATGTTTTCGATGTAGGAAGATGCCCTTGAACCTGGAGATTTGGGACCCATGCGACGGGTAGCACGCAGTATTACTTTAAAGGGTCTGCGTTTGCTCACCCAACCTCACCAAACCTCTCAGCCCCAAGAGTGTCCACCCTTATGTCTCATCCAGCTGTGGGTCTAGATATGGTCAATCCAGGTTGCATCACTGCCCCTGAACGAATTGTGTAAGAATTTCTCTATCTTTCCCTGTCTTTGTTTCATGGGTTTTTAAAAGTAATTTATTTTTATAATGGGGTTTAGCAGCTTTTCACGGCTGTGTTTATGTCGCTTTACACCCACTTGACACACTAACAGAGAGATATCAATACATAGGTTTTAAGATTATTACTAGTCAGATATATTCTTGTGCGGTGAATCGGGCGTGTTGAGTCCAGTTCTCTGAGCAAGGAGTAGGTCTTGTCTATTACATATTGGGTTTATGGAACGGTATCTGAGCTAATTTGAAACTCTTGTTTTATGTATCACCCCACCTCACCTTTCCCGTTAAGCAGCCATAGTGTGTTTTCTGCATGTGTGACTCTGTTCTGTTTTGTAATTCAGTTCAAGTGTAACGGTTTTTACATTCCCTCTATAAGTGACACCTTATGAGAAGTGTCCTTTTCTGTGTGACTTATTTCACTTAGAATCGTCTTACCTAAATCCACTCATCATGCTGCTACTAGCCTTATGACATTGATTTCATGGCTGAGTGATATTCCATTGTACATAAGGACCAAAACTTTTTGATCCATTTTTCGCTTTCCTGGGATATTTAAGGTGGAATGAAGTGGAGGTCCTTGTCAACAGAGCAGCCCTAAACTTTGGGGTGCTTGTGTCTTGCTGATTTTCAATTTTCCCACTTTATCCCCCCATGCGTGGAAGTGCCCTATGCTCTCTAAGCTGTGTTTTTTAGATGTTTCAGGACACACCATACACTTCTCCAGAGTGGCTGTTGGCAATTTACATCCCGCCCATCAGTGTAGCAAGGCTCCGATTCCTCCATGGCCTGTCCTGCATTTCTGGTTTTGACACTTTTTTCAGCATGGCCCTTTTGACCGATGGGAAGCGAGACTTCTTTGTAGCGCTGATTTGCCTTTCCAGGTTGCTTGGTTGGCCAAAAAGGGCGTATGCGTTTTTTCCTGAATATATTCAGGAAAAAACGCATACGCCCTTTTTGGCCAAGGGCATCATTGTCAACGTTTTGCCGCTTTTCATGTGCTTTAAAGGCGATTCGAATCTACCTCCTGAAATCTGTTTCCTGCAATTCTGCCTTGATTTCAAATCCTCTTCTTTGCCTTCCCTCAATATATTTGTGGACGAGAGTTATCATTTATAACTCTGCAGGTTTGTGAATTGCAGAGTCCAGTTCTCTGAGCCAGTTCTCTCAATTGCATTGCCCTGAAGCTCCATTTTACAAGTCGCTTTTTTGGGAGCTGGCCGCAAAAGCGCAGGATGGCTTCAGGCCCTGTTCTGGTTCCGGGGGGCAGGCTGAGCCTGTGGTTAATTCTTCTTCCTGATGGGAAAATAGAGTGACCTGTGCCTGTCCCAACACCAAGAGCTAGTCTCTCATTGGTTCCCCGTCTTCCCGTTCATCCTCAGGACAAATTGCAACCTGTACGGAACAGGAGGTTAAAGGTGCTGATGCTCCAAGTAGGGAGATTGCTAGTAAAGTGGCTGGAATGGCGAACCCGAGCACAAGGAGATGAGAAATGAGGTGCATTTTAGAAACCTTTCCCCATCACACGGTGTACCATCTTCTGGGTTTCTCATGCATGTTTTCGATGTAGGAAGATGCCCTTGAACCTGGAGATTTGGGACCCATGCGACGGGTAGCACGCAGTATTACTTTAAAGGGTCTGCGTTTGCTCACCCAACCTCACCAAACCTCTCAGCCCCAAGAGTGTCCACCCTTATGTCTCATCCAGCTGTGGGTCTAGATATGGTCAATCCAGGTTGCATCACTGCCCGTGAACGAATTGTGCAAGAATTTCTCTCTCTTTCCCTGTCTTTGTTTCATGGGTTTTTAAAAGTAATTTATTTTTATAATGGGGTTTAGCTGCTTTTCACGGCTGTGTTTATGTCGCTTTACACCCACTTGACACACTAACAGAGAGATATCAATACATAGGTTTTAAGATTATTACTAGTCAGATATATTCTTGTGCGGTGAATCGGGCGTGTTGAGTCCAGTTCTCTGAGCAAGGAGTAGGTCTTGTCTATTACATATTGGGTTTATGGAATGGTATCTGAGCTAATTTGAAACTCTTGTTTTATGTATCACCCCACCTCACCTTTCCCGTTAAGCAGCCATAGTGTGTTTTCTGCATGTGTGACTCTGTTCTGTTTTGTAATTCAGTTCAAGTGTAACGGTTTTTACATTCCCTCTATAAGTGACACCTTATGAGAAGTGTCCTTTTCTTTGTGACTTATTTCACTTAGAATCGTCTTACCTAAATCCACTCATCATGCTGCTACTAGCCTTATGACATTGATTTCATGGCTGAGTGATATTCCATTGTACATAAGGACCACAACTTTTTGATCCATTTTTCGCTTTCCTGGGATATTTAAGGTGGAATGAAGTGGAGGTCCTTGTCAACAGAGCAGCCCTAAACTTTGGGGTGCTTGTGTCTTGCTGATTTTCAATTTTCCCTCTTTATACCCCCATGCGTGGAAGTGCCCTATGCTCTCTAAGCTGTGTTTTTTAGATGTTTCAGGACACACCGTACACTTCTCCAGAGTGGCTGTTGGCATTTTACATCCCGCCCATCAGTGTAGCAAGGCTCCGATTCCTCCATGGCCTGTCCTGCATTTCTGGTTTTGACACTTTTTTCAGCATGGCCCTTTTGACCGATGGGAAGCGAGACTTCTGTGTAGCGCTGATTTGCCTTTCCAGGTTGCTTGGTTGGCCAAAAAGGGCGTATGCGTTTTTTCCTGAATATATTCAGGAAAAAACGCATACGCCCTTTTTGGCCAAGGGCATCATTGTCAACGTTTTGCCGCTTTTCATGTGCTTTAAAGGCGATTCGAATCTACCTCCTGAAATCTGTTTCCTGCAATTCTGCCTTGATTTCAAATCCTCTTCTTTGCCTTCCCTCAATATATTTGTGGACGAGAGTTATCATTTATAACTCTGCAGGTTTGTGAATTGCAGAGTCCAGTTCTCTGAGCCAGTTCTCTCAATTGCATTGCCCTGAAGCTCCATTTTACAA
This sequence comes from Balaenoptera physalus, assembly GCF_965194825.1. Lineage (NCBI taxonomy): Eukaryota > Metazoa > Chordata > Mammalia > Artiodactyla > Balaenopteridae > Balaenoptera > Balaenoptera physalus. The sequence continues at coordinate 941,620 of NW_028126452.1, read as the reverse complement.
GTCGCTTTTTTGGGAGCTGGCCGCAAAAGCGCAGGATGGCTTCAGGCCCTGTTCTGGTTCCGGGGGGCAGGCTGAGCCTCTGGTTAATTCTTCTTCCTGATGGGAAAATAGAGTGACCTGTGCCTGTCCCAACACCAAGAGCTAGTCTCTCATTGGTTCCCCGTCTTCCCGTTCATCCTCAGGACAAATTGCAACCTGTACGGAACAGGAGGTTAAAGGTGCTGATGCTCCAAGTAGGGAGATTGCTAGTAAAGTGGCTGGAATGGCGAACCCGAGCACAAGGAGATGAGAAATGAGGTGCATTTTAGAAACCTTTCCCCATCACACGGTGTACCATCTTCTGGGTTTCTCATGCATGTTTTCGATGTAGGAAGATGCCCTTGAACCTGGAGATTTGGGACCCATGCGACGGGTAGCACGCAGTATTACTTTAAAGGGTCTGCGTTTGCTCACCCAACCTCACCAAACCTCTCAGCCCAAAGAGTGTCCACCCTTATGTCTCATCCAGCTGTGGGTCTAGATATGGTCAATCCAGGTTGCATCACAGCCCCTGAACGAATTGTGTAAGAATTTCTCTCTCTTTCCCTGTCTTTGTTTCATGGGTTTTTAAAAGTAATTTATTTTTATAATGGGGTTTAGCTGCTTTTCACGGCTGTGTTTATGCCGCTTTACACCCACTTGACACACTAACAGAGAGATATCAATACATAGGTTTTAAGATTATTACTAGTCAGATATATTCTTGTGCGGTGAATCGGGCGTGTTGAGTCCAGTTCTCTGAGCAAGGAGTAGGTCTTGTCTATTACATATTGGGTTTATGGAACGGTATCTGAGCTAATTTGAAACTCTTGTTTTATGTATCACCCCACCTCACCTTTCCCGTTAAGCAGCCATAGTGCGTTTTCTGCATGTGTGACTCTGTTCTGTTTTGTAATTCAGTTCAAGTGTAACGGTTTTTACATTCCCTCTATAAGTGACACCTTATGAGAAGTGTCCTGTTCTGTGTGACTTATTTCACTTAGAATCGTCTTACCTAAATCCACTCATCATGCTGCTACTAGCCTTATGACATTGATTTCATGGCTGAGTGATATTCCATTGTACATAAGGACCACAAATTTTTGATCCATTTTTCGCTTTCCTGGGATATTTAAGGTGGAATGAAGTGGAGGTCCTTGTCAACAGAGCAGCCCTAAACTTTGGGGTGCTTGTGTCTTGCTGATTTTCAATTTTCCCACTTTATCCCCCCATGCGTGGAAGTGCCCTATGCTCTCTAAGCTGTGTTTTTTAGATGTTTCAGGACACACCGTACACTTCTCCAGAGTGGCTGTTGGCAATTTACATCCCACCCATCAGTGTAGCAAGGCTCCGATTCCTCCATGGCCTGTCCTGCATTTCTGGTTTTGACACTTTTTTCAGCATGGCCCTTTTGACCGATGGGAAGCGAGACTTCTTTGTAGCGCTGATTTGCCTTTCCAGGTTGCTTGGTTGGCCAAAAAGGGCGTATGCGTTTTTTCCTGAATATATTCAGGAAAAAACGCATACGCCCTTTTTGGCCATGGGCATCATTGTCAACGTTTTGCCGCTTTTCATGTGCTTTAAAGGCGATTCGAATCTACCTCCTGAAATCTGTTTCCTGCAATTCTGCCTTGATTTCAAATCCTCTTCTTTGCCTTCCCTCAATATATTTGTGGACGAGAGTTATCATTTATAACTCTGCAGGTTTGTGAATTGCAGTGCCCTGAAGCTCCATTTTACAAGTCGCTTTTTTGGGAGCTGGCCGCAAAAGCGCAGGATGGCTTCAGGCCCTGTTCTGGTTCCGGGGGGCAGGCTGAGCCTGTGGTTAATTCTTCTTCCTGATGGGAAAATAGAGTGACCTGTGCCTGTCCCAACACCAAGAGCTAGTCTCTCATTGGTTCCCCGTCTTCCCGTTCATCCTCAGGACAAATTGCAACCTGTACGGAACAGGAGGTTAAAGGTGCTGATGCTCCAAGTAGGGAGATTGCTAGTAAAGTGGCTGGAATGGCGAACCCGAGCACAAGGAGATGAGAAATGAGGTGCATTTTAGAAACCTTTCCCCATCACACGGTGTACCATCTTCTGGGTTTCTCATGCATGTTTTCGATGTAGGAAGATGCCCTTGAACCTGGAGATTTGGGACCCATGCGACGGGTAGCACGCAGTATTACTTTAAAGGGTCTGCGTTTGCTCACCCAACCTCACCAAACCTCTCAGCCCCAAGAGTGTCCACCCTTATGTCTCATCCAGCTGTGGGTCTAGATATGGTCAATCCAGGTTGCATCACTGCCCCTGAACGAATTGTGCAAGAATTTCTCTCTCTTTCCCTGTCTTTGTTTCATGGGTTTTTAAAAGTAATTTATTTTTATAATGGGGTTTAGCTGCTTTTCACGGCTGTGTTTATGTCGCTTTACACCCACTTGACACACTAACAGAGAGATATCAATACATAGGTTTTAAGATTATTACTAGTCAGATATATTCTTGTGCGGTGAATCGGGCGTGTTGAGTCCAGTTCTCTGAGCAAGGAGTAGGTCTTGTCTATTACATATTGGGTTTATGGAATGGTATCTGAGCTAATTTGAAACTCTTGTTTTATGTATCACCCCACCTCACCTTTCCCTTTAAGCAGCCATAGTGTGTTTTCTGCATGTGTGACTCTGTTCTGTTTTGTAATTCAGTTCAAGTGTAACGGTTTTTACATTCCCTCTATAAGTGACACCTTATGAGAAGTGTCCTTTTCTTTGTGACTTATTTCACTTAGAATCGTCTTACCTAAATCCACTCATCATGCTGCTACTAGCCTTATGACATTGATTTCATGGCTGAGTGATATTCCATTGTACATAAGGACCACAACTTTTTGATCCATTTTTCGCTTTCCTGGGATATTTAAGGTGGAATGAAGTGGAGGTCCTTGTCAACAGAGCAGCCCTAAACTTTGGGGTGCTTGTGTCTTGCTGATTTTCAATTTTCCCTCTTTATACCCCCATGCGTGGAAGTGCCCTATGCTCTCTAAGCTGTGTTTTTTAGATGTTTCAGGACACACCGTACACTTCTCCAGAGTGGCTGTTGGCATTTTACATCCCGCCCATCAGTGTAGCAAGGCTCCGATTCCTCCATGGCCTGTCCTGCATTTCTGGTTTTGACACTTTTTTCAGCATGGCCCTTTTGACCGATGGGAAGCGAGACTTCTGTGTAGCGCTGATTTGCCTTTCCAGGTTGCTTGGTTGGCCAAAAAGGGCGTATGCGTTTTTTCCTGAATATATTCAGGAAAAAACGCATACGCCCTTTTTGGCCAAGGGCATCATTGTCAACGTTTTGCCGCTTTTCATGTGCTTTAAAGGCGATTCGAATCTACCTCCTGAAATCTGTTTCCTGCAATTCTGCCTTGATTTCAAATCCTCTTCTTTGCCTTCCCTCAATATATTTGTGGACGAGAGTTATCATTTATAACTCTGCAGGTTTGTGAATTGCAGAGTCCAGTTCTCTGAGCCAGTTCTCTCAATTGCATTGCCCTGAAGCTCCATTTTACAAGTCGCTTTTTTGGGAGCTGGCCGCAAAAGCGCAGGATGGCTTCAGGCCCTGTTCTGGTTCCGGGGGGCAGGCTGAGCCTCTGGTTAATTCTTCTTCCTGATGGGAAAATAGAGTGACCTGTGCCTGTCCCAACACCAAGAGCTAGTCTCTCATTGGTTCCCCGTCTTCCCGTTCATCCTCAGGACAAATTGCAACCTGTACGGAACAGGAGGTTAAAGGTGCTGATGCTCCAAGTAGGGAGATTGCTAGTAAAGTGGCTGGAATGGCGAACCCGAGCACAAGGAGATGAGAAATGAGGTGCATTTTAGAAACCTTTCCCCATCACACGGTGTACCATCTTCTGGGTTTCTCATGCATGTTTTCGATGTAGGAAGATGCCCTTGAACCTGGAGATTTGGGACCCATGCGACGGGTAGCACGCAGTATTACTTTAAAGGGTCTGCGTTTGCTCACCCAACCTCACCAAACCTCTCAGCCCAAAGAGTGTCCACCCTTATGTCTCATCCAGCTGTGGGTCTAGATATGGTCAATCCAGGTTGCATCACAGCCCCTGAACGAATTGTGTAAGAATTTCTCTCTCTTTCCCTGTCTTTGTTTCATGGGTTTTTAAAAGTAATTTATTTTTATAATGGGGTTTAGCTGCTTTTCACGGCTGTGTTTATGCCGCTTTACACCCACTTGACACACTAACAGAGAGATATCAATACATAGGTTTTAAGATTATTACTAGTCAGATATATTCTTGTGCGGTGAATCGGGCGTGTTGAGTCCAGTTCTCTGAGCAAGGAGTAGGTCTTGTCTATTACATATTGGGTTTATGGAACGGTATCTGAGCTAATTTGAAACTCTTGTTTTATGTATCACCCCACCTCACCTTTCCCGTTAAGCAGCCATAGTGCGTTTTCTGCATGTGTGACTCTGTTCTGTTTTGTAATTCAGTTCAAGTGTAACGGTTTTTACATTCCCTCTATAAGTGACACCTTATGAGAAGTGTCCTGTTCTGTGTGACTTATTTCACTTAGAATCGTCTTACCTAAATCCACTCATCATGCTGCTACTAGCCTTATGACATTGATTTCATGGCTGAGTGATATTCCATTGTACATAAGGACCACAACTTTTTTATCCATTTTTCGCTTTCCTGGCATATTTAAGGTGGAAGGAAGTGGAGGTCCTTGTCAACAGAGCAGCCCTAAACTTTGGGGTGCTTGTGTCTTGCTGATTTTCAATTTTCCCACTTTATCCCCCCATGCGTGGAAGTGCCCTATGCTCTCTAAGCTGTGTTTTTTAGATGTTTCAGGACACACCGTACACTTCTCCAGAGTGGCTGTTGGCAATTTACATCCCACCCATCAGTGTAGCAAGGCTCCGATTCCTCCATGGCCTGTCCTGCATTTCTGGTTTTGACACTTTTTTCAGCATGGCCCTTTTGACCGATGGGAAGCGAGACTTCTTTGTAGCGCTGATTTGCCTTTCCAGGTTGCTTGGTTGGCCAAAAAGGGCGTATGCGTTTTTTCCTGAATATATTCAGGAAAAAACGCATACGCCCTTTTTGGCCATGGGCATCATTGTCAACGTTTTGCCGCTTTTCATGTGCTTTAAAGGCGATTCGAATCTACCTCCTGAAATCTGTTTCCTGCAATTCTGCCTTGATTTCAAATCCTCTTCTTTGCCTTCCCTCAATATATTTGTGGACGAGAGTTATCATTTATAACTCTGCAGGTTTGTGAATTGCAGTGCCCTGAAGCTCCATTTTACAAGTCGCTTTTTTGGGAGCTGGCCGCAAAAGCGCAGGATGGCTTCAGGCCCTGTTCTGGTTCCGGGGGGCAGGCTGAGCCTGTGGTTAATTCTTCTTCCTGATGGGAAAATAGAGTGACCTGTGCCTGTCCCAACACCAAGAGCTAGTCTCTCATTGGTTCCCCGTCTTCCCGTTCATCCTCAGGACAAATTGCAACCTGTACGGAACAGGAGGTTAAAGGTGCTGATGCTCCAAGTAGGGAGATTGCTAGTAAAGTGGCTGGAATGGCGAACCCGAGCACAAGGAGATGAGAAATGAGGTGCATTTTAGAAACCTTTCCCCATCACACGGTGTACCATCTTCTGGGTTTCTCATGCATGTTTTCGATGTAGGAAGATGCCCTTGAACCTGGAGATTTGGGACCCATGCGACGGGTAGCACGCAGTATTACTTTAAAGGGTCTGCGTTTGCTCACCCAACCTCACCAAACCTCTCAGCCCCAAGAGTGTCCACCCCTATGTCTCATCCAGCTGTGGGTCTAGATATGGTCAATCCAGGTTGCATCACTGCCCCTGAACGAATTGTGTAAGAATTTCTCTCTCTTTCCCTGTCTTTGTTTCATGGGTTTTTAAAAGTAATTTATTTTTATAATGGGGTTTAGCAGCTTTTCACGGCTGTGTTTATGTCGCTTTACACCCACTTGACACACTAACAGAGAGATATCAATACATAGGTTTTAAGATTATTACTAGTCAGATATATTCTTGTGCGGTGAATCGGGCGTGTTGAGTCCAGTTCTCTGAGCAAGGAGTAGGTCTTGTCTATTACATATTGGGTTTATGGAACGGTATCTGAGCTAATTTGAAACTCTTGTTTTATGTATCACCCCACCTCACCTTTCCCGTTAAGCAGCCATAGTGCGTTTTCTGCATGTGTGACTCTGTTCTGTTTTGTAATTCAGTTCAAGTGTAACGGTTTTTACATTCCCTCTATAAGTGACACTTTATGAGAAGTGTCCTGTTCTGTGTGACTTATTTCACTTAGAATCGTCTTACCTAAATCCACTCATCATGCTGCTACTAGCCTTATGACATTGATTTCATGGCTGAGTGATATTCCATTGTACATAAGGACCACAAATTTTTGATCCATTTTTCGCTTTCCTGGGATATTTAAGGTGGAATGAAGTGGAGGTCCTTGTCAACAGAGCAGCCCTAAACTTTGGGGTGCTTTTGTCTTGCTGATTTTCAATTTTCCCACTTTATCCCCCCATGCGTGGAAGTGCCCTATGCTCTCTAAGCTGTGTTTTTTAGATGTTTCAGGACACACCGTACACTTCTCCAGAGTGGCTGTTGGCAATTTACATCCCACCCATCAGTGTAGCAAGGCTCCGATTCCTCCATGGCCTGTCCTGCATTTCTGGTTTTGACACTTTTTTCAGCATGGCCCTTTTGACCGATGGGAAGCGAGACTTCTTTGTAGCGCTGATTTGCCTTTCCAGGTTGCTTGGTTGGCCAAAAAGGGCGTATGCGTTTTTTCCTGAATATATTCAGGAAAAAACGCATACGCCCTTTTTGGCCATGGGCATCATTGTCAACGTTTTGCCGCTTTTCATGTGCTTTAAAGGCGATTCGAATCTACCTCCTGAAATCTGTTTCCTGCAATTCTGCCTTGATTTCAAATCCTCTTCTTTGCCTTCCCTCAATATATTTGTGGACGAGAGTTATCATTTATAACTCTGCAGGTTTGTGAATTGCAGTGCCCTGAAGCTCCATTTTACAAGTCGCTTTTTTGGGAGCTGGCCGCAAAAGCGCAGGATGGCTTCAGGCCCTGTTCTGGTTCCGGGGGGCAGGCTGAGCCTGTGGTTAATTCTTCTTCCTGATGGGAAAATAGAGTGACCTGTGCCTGTCCCAACACCAAGAGCTAGTCTCTCATTGGTTCCCCGTCTTCCCGTTCATCCTCAGGACAAATTGCAACCTGTACGGAACAGGAGGTTAAAGGTGCTGATGCTCCAAGTAGGGAGATTGCTAGTAAAGTGGCTGGAATGGCGAACCCGAGCACAAGGAGATGAGAAATGAGGTGCATTTTAGAAACCTTTCCCCATCACACGGTGTACCATCTTCTGGGTTTCTCATGCATGTTTTCGATGTAGGAAGATGCCCTTGAACCTGGAGATTTGGGACCCATGCGACGGGTAGCACGCAGTATTACTTTAAAGGGTCTGCGTTTGCTCACCCAACCTCACCAAACCTCTCAGCCCCAAGAGTGTCCACCCCTATGTCTCATCCAGCTGTGGGTCTAGATATGGTCAATCCAGGTTGCATCACTGCCCCTGAACGAATTGTGTAAGAATTTCTCTCTCTTTCCCTGTCTTTGTTTCATGGGTTTTTAAAAGTAATTTATTTTTATAATGGGGTTTAGCAGCTTTTCACGGCTGTGTTTATGTCGCTTTACACCCACTTGACACACTAACAGAGAGATATCAATACATAGGTTTTAAGATTATTACTAGTCAGATATATTCTTGTGCGGTGAATCGGGCGTGTTGAGTCCAGTTCTCTGAGCAAGGAGTAGGTCTTGTCTATTACATATTGGGTTTATGGAACGGTATCTGAGCTAATTTGAAACTCTTGTTTTATGTATCACCCCACCTCACCTTTCCCGTTAAGCAGCCATAGTGCGTTTTCTGCATGTGTGACTCTGTTCTGTTTTGTAATTCAGTTCAAGTGTAACGGTTTTTACATTCCCTCTATAAGTGACACTTTATGAGAAGTGTCCTGTTCTGTGTGACTTATTTCACTTAGAATCGTCTTACCTAAATCCACTCATCATGCTGCTACTAGCCTTATGACATTGATTTCATGGCTGAGTGATATTCCATTGTACATAAGGACCACAAATTTTTGATCCATTTTTCGCTTTCCTGGGATATTTAAGGTGGAATGAAGTGGAGGTCCTTGTCAACAGAGCAGCCCTAAACTTTGGGGTGCTTTTGTCTTGCTGATTTTCAATTTTCCCACTTTATCCCCCCATGCGTGGAAGTGCCCTATGCTCTCTAAGCTGTGTTTTTTAGATGTTTCAGGACACACCGTACACTTCTCCAGAGTGGCTGTTGGCATTTTACATCCCGCCCATCAGTGTAGCAAGGCTCCGATTCCTCCATGGCCTGTCCTGCATTTCTGGTTTTGACACTTTTTTCAGCATGGCCCTTTTGACCGATGGGAAGCGAGACTTCTGTGTAGCGCTGATTTGCCTTTCCAGGTTGCTTGGTTGGCCAAAAAGGGCGTATGCGTTTTTTCCTGAATATATTCAGGAAAAAACGCATACGCCCTTTTTGGCCAAGGGCATCATTGTCAACGTTTTGCCGCTTTTCATGTGCTTTAAAGGCGATTCGAATCTACCTCCTGAAATCTGTTTCCTGCAATTCTGCCTTGATTTCAAATCCTCTTCTTTGCCTTCCCTCAATATATTTGTGGACGAGAGTTATCATTTATAACTCTGCAGGTTTGTGAATTGCAGTGCCCTGAAGCTCCATTTTACAAGTCGCTTTTTTGGGAGCTGGCCGCAAAAGCGCAGGATGGCTTCAGGCCCTGTTCTGGTTCCGGGGGGCAGGCTGAGCCTCTGGTTAATTCTTCTTCCTGATGGGAAAATAGAGTGACCTGTGCCTGTCCCAACACCAAGAGCTAGTCTCTCATTGGTTCCCCGTCTTCCCGTTCATCCTCAGGACAAATTGCAACCTGTACGGAACAGGAGGTTAAAGGTGCTGATGCTCCAAGTAGGGAGATTGCTAGTAAAGTGGCTGGAATGGCGAACCCGAGCACAAGGAGATGAGAAATGAGGTGCATTTTAGAAACCTTTCCCCATCACACGGTGTACCATCTTCTGGGTTTCTCATGCATGTTTTCGATGTAGGAAGATGCCCTTGAACCTGGAGATTTGGGACCCATGCGACGGGTAGCACGCAGTATTACTTTAAAGGGTCTGCGTTTGCTCACCCAACCTCACCAAACCTCTCAGCCCCAAGAGTGTCCACCCTTATGTCTCATCCAGCTGTGGGTCTAGATATGGTCAATCCAGGTTGCATCACAGCCCCTGAACGAATTGTGTAAGAATTTCTCTCTCTTTCCCTGTCTTTGTTTCATGGGTTTTTAAAAGTAATTTATTTTTATAATGGGGTTTAGCTGCTTTTCACGGCTGTGTTTATGCCGCTTTACACCCACTTGACACACTAACAGAGAGATATCAATACATAGGTTTTAAGATTATTACTAGTCAGATATATTCTTGTGCGGTGAATCGGGCGTGTTGAGTCCAGTTCTCTGAGCAAGGAGTAGGTCTTGTCTATTACATATTGGGTTTATGGAACGGTATCTGAGCTAATTTGAAACTCTTGTTTTATGTATCACCCCACCTCACCTTTCCCGTTAAGCAGCCATAGTGCGTTTTCTGCATGTGTGACTCTGTTCTGTTTTGTAATTCAGTTCAAGTGTAACGGTTTTTACATTCCCTCTATAAGTGACACCTTATGAGAAGTGTCCTGTTCTGTGTGACTTATTTCACTTAGAATCGTCTTACCTAAATCCACTCATCATGCTGCTACTAGCCTTATGACATTGATTTCATGGCTGAGTGATATTCCATTGTACATAAGGACCACAAATTTTTGATCCATTTTTCGCTTTCCTGGGATATTTAAGGTGGAATGAAGTGGAGGTCCTTGTCAACAGAGCAGCCCTAAACTTTGGGGTGCTTGTGTCTTGCTGATTTTCAATTTTCCCACTTTATCCCCCCATGCGTGGAAGTGCCCTATGCTCTCTAAGCTGTGTTTTTTAGATGTTTCAGGACACACCGTACACTTCTCCAGAGTGGCTGTTGGCAATTTACATCCCGCCCATCAGTGTAGCAAGGCTCCGATTCCTCCATGGCCTGTCCTGCATTTCTGGTTTTGACACTTTTTTCAGCATGGCCCTTTTGACCGATGGGAAGCGAGACTTCTTTGTAGCGCTGATTTGCCTTTCCAGGTTGCTTGGTTGGCCAAAAAGGGCGTATGCGTTTTTTCCTGAATATATTCAGGAAAAAACGCATACGCCCTTTTTGGCCAAGGGCATCATTGTCAACGTTTTGCCGCTTTTCATGTGCTTTAAAGGCGATTCGAATCTACCTCCTGAAATCTGTTTCCTGCAATTCTGCCTTGATTTCAAATCCTCTTCTTTGCCTTCCCTCAATATATTTGTGGACGAGAGTTATCATTTATAACTCTGCAGGTTTGTGAATTGCAGTGTCCTGAAGCTCCATTTTACAAGTCGCTTTTTTGGGAGCTGGCCGCAAAAGCGCAGGATGGCTTCAGGCCCTGTTCTGGTTCCGGGGGGCAGGCTGAGCCTGTGGTTAATTCTTCTTCCTGATGGGAAAATAGAGTGACCTGTGCCTGTCCCAACACCAAGAGCTAGTCTCTCATTGGTTCCCCGTCTTCCCGTTCATCCTCAGGACAAATTGCAACCTGTACGGAACAGGAGGTTAAAGGTGCTGATGCTCCAAGTAGGGAGATTGCTAGTAAAGTGGCTGGAATGGCGAACCCGAGCACAAGGAGATGAGAAATGAGGTGCATTTTAGAAACCTTTCCCCATCACACGGTGTACCATCTTCTGGGTTTCTCATGCATGTTTTCGATGTAGGAAGATGCCCTTGAACCTGGAGATTTGGGACCCATGCGACGGGTAGCACGCAGTATTACTTTAAAGGGTCTGCGTTTGCTCACCCAACCTCACCAAACCTCTCAGCCCCAAGAGTGTCCACCCTTATGTCTCATCCAGCTGTGGGTCTAGATATGGTCAATCCAGGTTGCATCACAGCCCCTGAACGAATTGTGTAAGAATTTCTCTCTCTTTCCCTGTCTTTGTTTCATGGGTTTTTAAAAGTAATTTATTTTTATAATGGGGTTTAGCTGCTTTTCACGGCTGTGTTTATGCCGCTTTACACCCACTTGACACACTAACAGAGAGATATCAATACATAGGTTTTAAGATTATTACTAGTCAGATATATTCTTGTGCGGTGAATCGGGCGTGTTGAGTCCAGTTCTCTGAGCAAGGAGTAGGTCTTGTCTATTACATATTGGGTTTATGGAACGGTATCTGAGCTAATTTGAAACTCTTGTTTTATGTATCACCCCACCTCACCTTTCCCGTTAAGCAGCCATAGTGTGTTTTCTGCATGTGTGACTCTGTTCTGTTTTGTAATTCAGTTCAAGTGTAACGGTTTTTACATTCCCTCTATAAGTGACACCTTATGAGAAGTGTCCTTTTCTGTGTGACTTATTTCACTTAGAATCGTCTTACCTAAATCCACTCATCATGCTGCTACTAGCCTTATGACATTGATTTCATGGCTGAGTGATATTCCATTGTACATAAGGACCACAACTTTTTGATCCATTTTTCGCTTTCCTGGGATATTTAAGGTGGAATGAAGTGGAGGTCCTTGTCAACAGAGCAGCCCTAAACTTTGGGGTGCTTGTGTCTTGCTGATTTTCAATTTTCCCACTTTATCCCCCCATGCGTGGAAGTGCCCTATGCTCTCTAAGCTGTGTTTTTTAGATGTTTCAGGACACACCGTACACTTCTCCAGAGTGGCTGTTGGCAATTTACATCCCGCCCATCAGTGTAGCAAGGCTCCCATTTCTCCATGGCCTGTCCTGCATTTTTGGTTTTGACACTTTTTTCAGCATGGCCCTTTTGACCGATGGGAAGCGAGACTTCTTTGTAGCGCTGATTTGCCTTTCCAGGTTGCTTGGTTGGCCAAAAAGGGCATATGCGTTTTTTCCTGAATATATTCAGGAAAAAACGCATACGCCCTTTTTGGCCAAGGGCATCATTGTCAACGTTTTGCCGCTTTTCATGTGCTTTAAAGGCGATTCGAATCTACCTCCTGAAATCTGTTTCCTGCAATTCTGCCTTGATTTCAAATCCTCTTCTTTGCCTTCCCTCAATATATTTGTGGACGAGAGTTATCATTTATAACTCTGCAGGTTTGTGAATTGCAGTGCCCTGAAGCTCCATTTTACAAGTCGCTTTTTTGGGAGCTGGCCGCAAAAGCGCAGGATGGCTTCAGGCCCTGTTCTGGTTCCGGGGGGCAGGCTGAGCCTGTGGTTAATTCTTCTTCCTGATGGGAAAATAGAGTGACCTGTGCCTGTCCCAACACCAAGAGCTAGTCTCTCATTGGTTCCCCGTCTTCCCGTTCATCCTCAGGACAAATTGCAACCTGTACGGAACAGGAGGTTAAAGGTGCTGATGCTCCAAGTAGGGAGATTGCTAGTAAAGTGGCTGGAATGGCGAACCCGAGCACAAGGAGATGAGAAATGAGGTGCATTTTAGAAACCTTTCCCCATCACACGGTGTACCATCTTCTGGGTTTCTCATGCATGTTTTCGATGTAGGAAGATGCCCTTGAACCTGGAGATTTGGGACCCATGCGACGGGTAGCACGCAGTATTACTTTAAAGGGTCTGCGTTTGCTCACCCAACCTCACCAAACCTCTCAGCCCCAAGAGTGTCCACCCTTATGTCTCATCCAGCTGTGGGTCTAGATATGGTCAATCCAGGTTGCATCACAGCCCCTGAACGAATTGTGTAAGAATTTCTCTCTCTTTCCCTGTCTTTGTTTCATGGGTTTTTAAAAGTAATTTATTTTTATAATGGGGTTTAGCTGCTTTTCACGGCTGTGTTTATGCCGCTTTACACCCACTTGACACACTAACAGAGAGATATCAATACATAGGTTTTAAGATTATTACTAGTCAGATATATTCTTGTGCGGTGAATCGGGCGTGTTGAGTCCAGTTCTCTGAGCAAGGAGTAGGTCTTGTCTATTACATATTGGGTTTATGGAACGGTATCTGAGCTAATTTGAAACTCTTGTTTTATGTATCACCCCACCTCACCTTTCCCGTTAAGCAGCCATAGTGCGTTTTCTGCATGTGTGACTCTGTTCTGTTTTGTAATTCAGTTCAAGTGTAACAGTTTTTACATTCCCTCTATAAGTGACACCTTATGAGAAGTGTCCTGTTCTGTGTGACTTATTTCACTTAGAATCGTCTTACCTAAATCCACTCATCATGCTGCTACTAGCCTTATGACATTGATTTCATGGCTGAGTGATATTCCATTGTACATAAGGACCACAACTTTTTGATCCATTTTTCGCTTTCCTGGGATATTTAAGGTGGAATGAAGTGGAGGTCCTTGTCAACAGAGCAGCCCTAAACTTTGGGGTGCTTGTGTCTTGCTGATTTTCAATTTTCCCACTTTATCCCCCCATGCGTGGAAGTGCCCTATGCTCTCTAAGCTGTGTTTTTTAGATGTTTCAGGACACACCGTACACTTCTCCAGAGTGGCTGTTGGCAATTTACATCCCGCCCATCAGTGTAGCAAGGCTCCGATTCCTCCATGGCCTGTCCTGCATTTCTGGTTTTGACACTTTTTTCAGCATGGCCCTTTTGACCGATGGGAAGCGAGACTTCTTTGTAGCGCTGATTTGCCTTTCCAGGTTGCTTGGTTGGCCAAAAAGGGCGTATGCGTTTTTTCCTGAATATATTCAGGAAAAAACGCATACGCCCTTTTTGGCCAAGGGCATCATTGTCAACGTTTTGCCGCTTTTCATGTGCTTTAAAGGCGATTCGAATCTACCTCCTGAAATCTGTTTCCTGCAATTCTGCCTTGATTTCAAATCCTCTTCTTTGCCTTCCCTCAATATATTTGTGGACGAGAGTTATCATTTATAACTCTGCAGGTTTGTGAATTGCAGTGCCCTGAAGCTCCATTTTACAAGTCGCTTTTCTGGGAGCTGGCCGCAAAAGCGCAGGATGGCTTCAGGCCCTGTTCTGGTTCCGGGGGGCAGGCTGAGCCTGTGGTTAATTCTTCTTCCTGATGGGAAAATAGAGTGACCTGTGCCTGTCCCAACACCAAGAGCTAGTCTCTCATTGGTTCCCCGTCTTCCCGTTCATCCTCAGGACAAATTGCAACCTGTACAGAACAGGAGGTTAAAGGTGCTGATGCTCCAAGTAGGGAGATTGCTAGTAAAGTGGCTGGAATGGCGAACCCGAGCACAAGGAGATGAGAAATGAGGTGCATTTTAGAAACCTTTCCCCATCACACGGTGTACCATCTTCTGGGTTTCTCATGCATGTTTTCGATGTAGGAAGATGCCCTTGAACCTGGAGATTTGGGACCCATGCGACGGGTAGCACGCAGTATTACTTTAAAGGGTCTGCGTTTGCTCACCCAACCTCACCAAACCTCTCAGCCCCAAGAGTGTCCACCCTTATGTCTCATCCAGCTGTGGGTCTAGATATGGTCAATCCAGGTTGCATCACAGCCCCTGAACGAATTGTGTAAGAATTTCTCTCTCTTTCCCTGTCTTTGTTTCATGGGTTTTTAAAAGTAATTTATTTTTATAATGGGGTTTAGCTGCTTTTCACGGCTGTGTTTATGCCGCTTTACACCCACTTGACACACTAACAGAGAGATATCAATACATAGGTTTTAAGATTATTACTAGTCAGATATATTCTTGTGCGGTGAATCGGGCGTGTTGAGTCCAGTTCTCTGAGCAAGGAGTAGGTCTTGTCTATTACATATTGGGTTTATGGAACGGAATCTGAGCTAATTTGAAACTCTTGTTTTATGTATCACCCCACCTCACCTTTCCCGTTAAGCAGCCATAGTGCGTTTTCTGCATGTGTGACTCTGTTCTGTTTTGTAATTCAGTTCAAGTGTAACGGTTTTTACATTCCCTCTATAAGTGACACCTTATGAGAAGTGTCCTGTTCTGTGTGACTTATTTCACTTAGAATCGTCTTACCTAAATCCACTCATCATGCTGCTACTAGCCTTATGACATTGATTTCATGGCTGAGTGATATTCCATTGTACATAAGGACCACAACTTTTTGATCCATTTTTCGCTTTCCTGGGATATTTAAGGTGGAATGAAGTGGAGGTCCTTGTCAACAGAGCAGCCCTAAACTTTGGGGTGCTTGTGTCTTGCTGATTTTCAATTTTCCCACTTTATCCCCCCATGCGTGGAAGTGCCCTATGCTCTGTAAGCTGTGTTTTTTAGATGTTTCAGGACACACCGTACACTTCTCCAGAGTGGCTGTTGGCAATTTACATCCCGCCCATCAGTGTAGCAAGGCTCCGATTCCTCCATGGCCTGTCCTGCATTTCTGGTTTTGACACTTTTTTCAGCATGGCCCTTTTGACCAATGGGAAGCGAGACTTCTTTGTAGCGCTGATTTGCCTTTCCAGGTTGCTTGGTTGGCCAAAAAGGGCGTATGCGTTTTTTCCTGAATATATTCAGGAAAAAACGCATACGCCCTTTTTGGCCAAGGGCATCATTGTCAACGTTTTGCCGCTTTTCATGTTCTTTAAAGGCGATTCGAATCTACCTCCTGAAATCTGTTTCCTGCAATTCTGCCTTGATTTCAAATCCTCTTCTTTGCCTTCCCTCAATATATTTGTGGACGAGAGTTATCATTTATAACTCTGCAGGTTTGTGAATTGCAGTGCCCTGAAGCTCCATTTTACAAGTCGCTTTTCTGGGAGCTGGCCACAAAAGCGCAGGATGGCTTCAGGCCCTGTTCTGGTTCCGGGGGGCAGGCTGAGCCTGTGGTTAATTCTTCTTCCTGATGGGAAAATAGAGTGACCTGTGCCTGTCCCAACACCAAGAGCTAGTCTCTCATTGGTTCCCCGTCTTCCCGTTCATCCTCAGGACAAATTGCAACCTGTACGGAACAGGAGGTTAAACGTGCTGATGCTCCAAGTAGGGAGATTGCTAGTAAAGTGGCTGGAATGGCGAACCCGAGCACAAGGAGATGAGAAATGAGGTGCATTTTAGAAACCTTTCCCCATCACACGGTGTACCATCTTCTGGGTTTCTCATGCATGTTTTCGATGTAGGAAGATGCCCTTGAACCTGGAGATTTGGGACCCATGCGACGGGTAGCACGCAGTATTACTTTAAAGGGTCTGCGTTTGCTCACCCAACCTCACCAAACCTCTCAGCCCCAAGAGTGTCCACCCTTATGTCTCATCCAGCTGTGGGTCTAGATATGGTCAATCCAGGTTGCATCACAGCCCCTGAACGAATTGTGTAAGAATTTCTCTCTCTTTCCCTGTCTTTGTTTCATGGGTTTTTAAAAGTAATTTATTTTTATAATGGGGTTTAGCTGCTTTTCACGGCTGTGTTTATGCCGCTTTACACCCACTTGACACACTAACAGAGAGATATCAATACATAGGTTTTAAGATTATTACTAGTCAGATATATTCTTGTGCGGTGAATCGGGCGTGTTGAGTCCAGTTCTCTGAGCAAGGAGTAGGTCTTGTCTATTACATATTGGGTTTATGGAACGGTATCTGAGCTAATTTGAAACTCTTGTTTTATGTATCACCCCACCTCACCTTTCCCGTTAAGCAGCCATAGTGCGTTTTCTGCATGTGTGACTCTGTTCTGTTTTGTAATTCAGTTCAAGTGTAACGGTTTTTACATTCCCTCTATAAGTGACACCTTATGAGAAGTGTCCTGTTCTGTGTGACTTATTTCACTTAGAATCGTCTTACCTAAATCCACTCATCATGCTGCTACTAGCCTTATGACATTGATTTCATGGCTGAGTGATATTCCATTGTACATAAGGACCACAACTTTTTGATCCATTTTTCGCTTTCCTGGGATATTTAAGGTGGAATGAAGTGGAGGTCCTTGTCAACAGAGCAGCCCTAAACTTTGGGGTGCTTGTGTCTTGCTGATTTTCAATTTTCCCACTTTATCCCCCCATGCGTGGAAGTGCCCTATGCTCTCTAAGCTGTGTTTTTTAGATGTTTCAGGACACACCGTACACTTCTCCAGAGTGGCTGTTGGCAATTTACATCCCGCCCATCAGTGTAGCAAGGCTCCGATTCCTCCATGGCCTGTCCTGCATTTCTGGTTTTGACACTTTTTTCAGCATGGCCCTTTTGACCGATGGGAAGCGAGACTTCTTTGTAGCGCTGATTTGCCTTTCCAGGTTGCTTGGTTGGCCAAAAAGGGCGTATGCGTTTTTTCCTGAATATATTCAGGAAAAAACGCATACGCCCTTTTTGGCCAAGGGCATCATTGTCAACGTTTTGCCGCTTTTCATGTGCTTTAAAGGCGATTCGAATCTACCTCCTGAAATCTGTTTCCTGCAATTCTGCCTTGATTTCAAATCCTCTTCTTTGCCTTCCCTCAATATATTTGTGGACGAGAGTTATCATTTATAACTCTGCAGGTTTGTGAATTGCAGTGCCCTGAAGCTCCATTTTACAAGTCGCTTTTCTGGGAGCTGGCCGCAAAAGCGCAGGATGGCTTCAGGCCCTGTTCTGGTTCCGGGGGGCAGGCTGAGCCTGTGGTTAATTCTTCTTCCTGATGGGAAAATAGAGTGACCTGTGCCTGTCCCAACACCAAGAGCTAGTCTCTCATTGGTTCCCTGTCTTCCCGTTCATCCTCAGGACAAATTGCAACCTGTACAGAACAGGAGGTTAAAGGTGCTGATGCTCCAAGTAGGGAGATTGCTAGTAAAGTGGCTGGAATGGCGAACCCGAGCACAAGGAGATGAGAAATGAGGTGCATTTTAGAAACCTTTCCCCATCACACGGTGTACCATCTTCTGGGTTTCTCATGCATGTTTTCGATGTAGGAAGATGCCCTTGAACCTGGAGATTTCGGACCCATGCGACGGGTAGCACGCAGTATTACTTTAAAGGGTCTGCGTTTGCTCACCCAACCTCACCAAACCTCTCAGCCCCAAGAGTGTCCACCCTTATGTCTCATCCAGCTGTGGGTCTAGATATGGTCAATCCAGGTTGCATCACAGCCCCTGAACGAATTGTGTAAGAATTTCTCTCTCTTTCCCTGTCTTTGTTTCATGGGTTTTTAAAAGTAATTTATTTTTATAATGGGGTTTAGCTGCTTTTCACGGCTGTGTTTATGCCGCTTTACACCCACTTGACACACTAACAGAGAGATATCAATACATAGGTTTTAAGATTATTACTAGTCAGATATATTCTTGTGCGGTGAATCGGGCGTGTTGAGTCCAGTTCTCTGAGCAAGGAGTAGGTCTTGTCTATTACATATTGGGTTTATGGAACGGTATCTGAGCTAATTTGAAACTCTTGTTTTATGTATCACCCCACCTCACCTTTCCCGTTAAGCAGCCATAGTGCGTTTTCTGCATGTGTGACTCTGTTCTGTTTTGTAATTCAGTTCAAGTGTAACGGTTTTTACATTCCCTCTATAAGTGACACCTTATGAGAAGTGTCCTGTTCTGTGTGACTTATTTCACTTAGAATCGTCTTACCTAAATCCACTCATCATGCTGCTACTAGCCTTATGACATTGATTTCATGGCTGAGTGATATTCCATTGTACATAAGGACCACAACTTTTTGATCCATTTTTCGCTTTCCTGGGATATTTAAGGTGGAATGAAGTGGAGGTCCTTGTCAACAGAGCAGCCCTAAACATTGGGGTGCTTGTGTCTTGCTGATTTTCAATTTTCCCACTTTATCCCCCCATGCGTGGAAGTGCCCTATGCTCTCTAAGCTGTGTTTTTTAGATGTTTCAGGACACACCGTACACTTCTCCAGAGTGGCTGTTGGCAATTTACATCCCGCCCATCAGTGTAGCAAGGCTCCGATTCCTCCATGGCCTGTCCTGCATTTCTGGTTTTGACACTTTTTTCAGCATGGCCCTTTTGACCGATGGGAAGCGAGACTTCTTTGTAGCGCTGATTTGCCTTTCCAGGTTGCTTGGTTGGCCAAAAAGGGCGTATGCGTTTTTTCCTGAATATACTCAGGAAAAAACGCATACGCCCTTTTTGGCCAAGGGCATCATTGTCAACGTTTTGCCGCTTTTCATGTGCTTTAAAGGCGATTCGAATCTACCTCCTGAAATCTGTTTCCTGCAATTCTGCCTTGATTTCAAATCCTCTTCTTTGCCTTCCCTCAATATATTTGTGGACGAGAGTTATCATTTATAACTCTGCAGGTTTGTGAATTGCAGTGCCCTGAAGCTCCATTTTACAAGTCGCTTTTCTGGGAGCTGGCCGCAAAAGCGCAGGATGGCTTCAGGCCCTGTTCTGGTTCCGGGGGGCAGGCTGAGCCTGTGGTTAATTCTTCTTCCTGATGGGAAAATAGAGTGACCTGTGCCTGTCCCAACACCAAGAGCTAGTCTCTCATTGGTTCCCCGTCTTCCCGTTCATCCTCAGGACAAATTGCAACCTGTACGGAACAGGAGGTTAAAGGTGCTGATGCTCCAAGTAGGGAGATTGCTAGTAAAGTGGCTGGAATGGCGAACCCGAGCACAAGGAGATGAGAAATGAGGTGCATTTTAGAAACCTTTCCCCATCACACGGTGTACCATCTTCTGGGTTTCTCATGCATGTTTTCGAAGTAGGAAGATGCCCTTGAACCTGGAGATTTCGGACCCATGCGACGGGTAGCACGCAGTATTACTTTAAAGGGTCTGCGTTTGCTCACCCAACCTCACCAAACCTCTCAGCCCCAAGAGTGTCCACCCTTATGTCTCATCCAGCTGTGGGTCTAGATATGGTCAATCCAGGTTGCATCACAGCCCCTGAACGAATTGTGTAAGAATTTCTCTCTCTTTCCCTGTCTTTGTTTCATGGGTTTTTAAAAGTAATTTATTTTTATAATGGGGTTTAGCAGCTTTTCACGGCTGTGTTTATGTCGCTTTACACCCACTTGACACACTAACAGAGAGATATCAATACATAGGTTTTAAGATTATTACTAGTCAGATATATTCTTGTGCGGTGAATCGGGCGTGTTGAGTCCAGTTCTCTGAGCAAGGAGTAGGTCTTGTCTATTACATATTGGGTTTATGGAACGGTATCTGAGCTAATTTGAAACTCTTGTTTTATGTATCACCCCACCTCACCTTTCCCGTTAAGCAGCCATAGTGTGTTTTCTGCATGTGTGACTCTGTTCTGTTTTGTAATTCAGTTCAAGTGTAACGGTTTTTACATTCCCTCTATAAGTGACACCTTATGAGAAGTGTCCTTTTCTGTGTGACTTATTTCACTTAGAATCGTCTTACCTAAATCCACTCATCATGCTGCTACTAGCCTTATGACATTGATTTCATGGCTGAGTGATATTCCATTGTACATAAGGACCACAACTTTTTGATCCATTTTTCGCTTTCCTGGGATATTTAAGGTGGAATGAAGTGGAGGTCCTTGTCAACAGAGCAGCCCTAAACTTTGGGGTGCTTGTGTCTTGCTGATTTTCAATTTTCCCACTTTATCCCCCCATGCGTGGAAGTGCCCTATGCTCTCTAAGCTGTGTTTTTTAGATGTTTCAGGACACACCGTACACTTCTCCAGAGTGGCTGTTGGCAATTTACATCCCGCCCATCAGTGTAGCAAGGCTCCGATTCCTCCATGGCCTGTCCTGCATTTCTGGTTTTGACACTTTTTTCAGCATGGCCCTTTTGACCGATGGGAAGCGAGACTTCTTTGTAGCGCTGATTTGCCTTTCCAGGTTGCTTGGTTGGCCAAAAAGGGCGTATGCGTTTTTTCCTGAATATATTCAGGAAAAAACGCATACGCCCTTTTTGGCCAAGGGCATCATTGTCAACGTTTTGCCGCTTTTCATGTGCTTTAAAGGCGATTCGAATCTACCTCCTGAAATCTGTTTCCTGCAATTCTGCCTTGATTTCAAATCCTCTTCTTTGCCTTCCCTCAATATATTTGTGGACGAGAGTTATCATTTATAACTCTGCAGGTTTGTGAATTGCAGTGCCCTGAAGCTCCATTTTACAAGTCGCTTTTCTGGGAGCTGGCCGCAAAAGCGCAGGATGGCTTCAGGCCCTGTTCTGGTTCCGGGGGGCAGGCTGAGCCTGTGGTTAATTCTTCTTCCTGATGGGAAAATAGAGTGACCTGTGCCTGTCCCAACACCAAGAGCTAGTCTCTCATTGGTTCCCCGTCTTCCCGTTCATCCTCAGGACAAATTGTAACCTGTACGGAACAGGAAGTTAAAGGTGCTGATGCTCCAAGTAGGGAGATTGCTAGTAAAGTGGCTGGAATGGCGAACCCGAGCACAAGGAGATGAGAAATGAGGTGCATTTTAGAAACCTTTCCCCATCACACGGTGTACCATCTTCTGGGTTTCTCATGCATGTTTTCGATGTAGGAAGATGCCCTTGAACCTGGAGATTTGGGACCCATGCGACGGGTAGCACGCAGTATTACTTTAAAGGGTCTGCGTTTGCTCACCCAACCTCACCAAACCTCTCAGCCCCAAGAGTGTCCACCCTTATGTCTCATCCAGCTGTGGGTCTAGATATGGTCAATCCAGGTTGCATCACAGCCCCTGAACGAATTGTGTAAGAATTTCTCTCTCTTTCCCTGTCTTTGTTTCATGGGTTTTTAAAAGTAATTTATTTTTATAATGGGGTTTAGCTGCTTTTCACGGCTGTGTTTATGCCGCTTTACACCCACTTGACACACTAACAGAGAGATATCAATACATAGGTTTTAAGATTATTACTAGTCAGATATATTCTTGTGCGGTGAATCGGGCGTGTTGAGTCCAGTTCTCTGAGCAAGGAGTAGGTCTTGTCTATTACATATTGGGTTTATGGAACGGTATCTGAGCTAATTTGAAACTCTTGTTTTATGTATCACCCCACCTCACCTTTCCCGTTAAGCAGCCATAGTGCGTTTTCTGCATGTGTGACTCTGTTCTGTTTTGTAATTCAGTTCAAGTGTAACGGTTTTTACATTCCCTCTATAAGTGACACCTTATGAGAAGTGTCCTGTTCTGTGTGACTTATTTCACTTAGAATCGTCTTACCTAAATCCACTCATCATGCTGCTACTAGCCTTATGACATTGATTTCATGGCTGAGTGATATTCCATTGTACATAAGGACCACAATTTTTGATCCATTTTTCGCTTTCCTGGGATATTTAAGGTGGAATGAAGTGGAGGTCCTTGTCAACAGAGCAGCCCTAAACTTTGGGGTGCTTGTGTCTTGCTGATTTTCAATTTTCCCACTTTATCCCCCCATGCGTGGAAGTGCCCTATGCTCTCTAAGCTGTGTTTTTTAGATGTTTCAGGACACACCGTACACTTCTCCAGAGTGGCTGTTGGCAATTTACATCCCGCCCATCAGTGTAGCAAGGCTCCGATTCCTCCATGGCCTGTCCTGCATTTCTGGTTTTGACACTTTTTTCAGCATGGCCCTTTTGACCGATGGGAAGCGAGACTTCTTTGTAGCGCTGATTTGCCTTTCCAGGTTGCTTGGTTGGCCAAAAAGGGCGTATGCGTTTTTTCCTGAATATATTCAGGAAAAAACGCATACGCCCTTTTTGGCCAAGGGCATCATTGTCAACGTTTTGCCGCTTTTCATGTGCTTTAAAGGCGATTCGAATCTACCTCCTGAAATCTGTTTCCTGCAATTCTGCCTTGATTTCAAATCCTCTTCTTTGCCTTCCCTCAATATATTTGTGGACGAGAGTTATCATTTATAACTCTGCAGGTTTGTGAATTGCAGTGCCCTGAAGCTCCATTTTACAAGTCGCTTTTCTGGGAGCTGGCCGCAAAAGCGCAGGATGGCTTCAGGCCCTGTTCTGGTTCCGGGGGGCAGGCTGAGCCTGTGGTTAATTCTTCTTCCTGATGGGAAAATAGAGTGACCTGTGCCTGTCCCAACACCAAGAGCTAGTCTCTCATTGGTTCCCCGTCTTCCCGTTCATCCTCAGGACAAATTGCAACCTGTACAGAACAGGAGGTTAAAGGTGCTGATGCTCCAAGTAGGGAGATTGCTAGTAAAGTGGCTGGAATGGCGAACCCGAGCACAAGGAGATGAGAAATGAGGTGCATTTTAGAAACCTTTCCCCATCACACGGTGTACCATCTTCTGGGTTTCTCATGCATGTTTTCGATGTAGGAAGATGCCCTTGAACCTGGAGATTTGGGACCCATGCGACGGGTAGCACGCAGTATTACTTTAAAGGGTCTGCGTTTGCTCACCCAACCTCACCAAACCTCTCAGCCCCAAGAGTGTCCACCCTTATGTCTCATCCAGCTGTGGGTCTAGATATGGTCAATCCAGGTTGCATCACAGCCCCTGAACGAATTGTGTAAGAATTTCTCTCTCTTTCCCTGTCTTTGTTTCATGGGTTTTTAAAAGTAATTTATTTTTATAATGGGGTTTAGCTGCTTTTCACGGCTGTGTTTATGCCGCTTTACACCCACTTGACACACTAACAGAGAGATATCAATACATAGGTTTTAAGATTATTACTAGTCAGATATATTCTTGTGCGGTGAATCGGGCGTGTTGAGTCCAGTTCTCTGAGCAAGGAGTAGGTCTTGTCTATTACATATTGGGTTTATGGAACGGTATCTGAGCTAATTTGAAACTCTTGTTTTATGTATCACCCCACCTCACCTTTCCCGTTAAGCAGCCATAGTGCGTTTTCTGCATGTGTGACTCTGTTCTGTTTTGTAATTCAGTTCAAGTGTAACGGTTTTTACATTCCCTCTATAAGTGACACCTTATGAGAAGTGTCCTGTTCTGTGTGACTTATTTCACTTAGAATCGTCTTACCTAAATCCACTCATCATGCTGCTACTAGCCTTATGGCATTGATTTCATGGCTGAGTGATATTCCATTGTACATAAGGACCACAACTTTTTGATCCATTTTTCGCTTTCCTGGGATATTTAAGGTGGAATGAAGTGGAGGTCCTTGTCAACAGAGCAGCCCTAAACTTTGGGGTGCTTGTGTCTTGCTGATTTTCAATTTTCCCACTTTATCCCCCCATGCGTGGAAGTGCCCTATGCTCTCTAAGCTGTGTTTTTTAGATGTTTCAGGACACACCGTACACTTCTCCAGAGTGGCTGTTGGCAATTTACATCCCGCCCATCAGTGTAGCAAGGCTCCGATTCCTCCATGGCCTGTCCTGCATTTCTGGTTTTGACACTTTTTTCAGCATGGCCCTTTTGACCGATGGGAAGCGAGACTTCTTTGTAGCGCTGATTTGCCTTTCCAGGTTGCTTGGTTGGCCAAAAAGGGCGTATGCGTTTTTTCCTGAATATATTCAGGAAAAAACGCATACGCCCTTTTTGGCCAAGGGCATCATTGTCAACGTTTTGCCGCTTTTCATGTGCTTTAAAGGCGATTCGAATCTACCTCCTGAAATCTGTTTCCTGCAATTCTGCCTTGATTTCAAATCCTCTTCTTTGCCTTCCCTCAATATATTTGTGGACGAGAGTTATCATTTATAACTCTGCAGGTTTGTGAATTGCAGTGCCCTGAAGCTCCATTTTACAAGTCGCTTTTCTGGGAGCTGGCCGCAAAAGCGCAGGATGGCTTCAGGCCCTGTTCTGGTTCCGGGGGGCAGGCTGAGCCTGTGGTTAATTCTTCTTCCTGATGGGAAAATAGAGTGACCTGTGCCTGTCCCAACACCAAGAGCTAGTCTCTCATTGGTTCCCCGTCTTCCCGTTCATCCTCAGGACAAATTGCAACCTGTACAGAACAGGAGGTTAAAGGTGCTGATGCTCCAAGTAGGGAGATTGCTAGTAAAGTGGCTGGAATGGCGAACCCGAGCACAAGGAGATGAGAAATGAGGTGCATTTTAGAAACCTTTCCCCATCACACGGTGTACCATCTTCTGGGTTTCTCATGCATGTTTTCGATGTAGGAAGATGCCCTTGAACCTGGAGATTTGGGACCCATGCGACGGGTAGCACGCAGTATTACTTTAAAGGGTCTGCGTTTGCTCACCCAACCTCACCAAACCTCTCAGCCCCAAGAGTGTCCACCCTTATGTCTCATCCAGCTGTGGGTCTAGATATGGTCAATCCAGGTTGCATCACAGCCCCTGAACGAATTGTGTAAGAATTTCTCTCTCTTTCCCTGTCTTTGTTTCATGGGTTTTTAAAAGTAATTTATTTTTATAATGGGGTTTAGCTGCTTTTCACGGCTGTGTTTATGCCGCTTTACACCCACTTGACACACTAACAGAGAGATATCAATACATAGGTTTTAAGATTATTACTAGTCAGATATATTCTTGTGCGGTGAATCGGGCGTGTTGAGTCCAGTTCTCTGAGCAAGGAGTAGGTCTTGTCTATTACATATTGGGTTTATGGAACGGTATCTGAGCTAATTTGAAACTCTTGTTTTATGTATCACCCCACCTCACCTTTCCCGTTAAGCAGCCATAGTGCGTTTTCTGCATGTGTGACTCTGTTCTGTTTTGTAATTCAGTTCAAGTGTAACGGTTTTTACATTCCCTCTATAAGTGACACCTTATGAGAAGTGTCCTGTTCTGTGTGACTTATTTCACTTAGAATCGTCTTACCTAAATCCACTCATCATGCTGCTACTAGCCTTATGACATTGATTTCATGGCTGAGTGATATTCCATTGTACATAAGGACCACAATTTTTGATCCATTTTTCGCTTTCCTGGGATATTTAAGGTGGAATGAAGTGGAGGTCCTTGTCAACAGAGCAGCCCTAAACTTTGGGGTGCTTGTGTCTTGCTGATTTTCAATTTTCCCACTTTATCCCCCCATGCGTGGAAGTGCCCTATGCTCTCTAAGCTGTGTTTTTTAGATGTTTCAGGACACACCGTACACTTCTCCAGAGTGGCTGTTGGCAATTTACATCCCGCCCATCAGTGTAGCAAGGCTCCGATTCCTCCATGGCCTGTCCTGCATTTCTGGTTTTGACACTTTTTTCAGCATGGCCCTTTTGACCGATGGGAAGCGAGACTTCTTTGTAGCGCTGATTTGCCTTTCCAGGTTGCTTGGTTGGCCAAAAAGGGCGTATGCGTTTTTTCCTGAATATATTCAGGAAAAAACGCATACGCCCTTTTTGGCCAAGGGCATCATTGTCAACGTTTTGCCGCTTTTCATGTGCTTTAAAGGCGATTCGAATCTACCTCCTGAAATCTGTTTCCTGCAATTCTGCCTTGATTTCAAATCCTCTTCTTTGCCTTCCCTCAATATATTTGTGGACGAGAGTTATCATTTATAACTCTGCAGGTTTGTGAATTGCAGTGCCCTGAAGCTCCATTTTACAAGTCGCTTTTCTGGGAGCTGGCCGCAAAAGCGCAGGATGGCTTCAGGCCCTGTTCTGGTTCCGGGGGGCAGGCTGAGCCTGTGGTTAATTCTTCTTCCTGATGGGAAAATAGAGTGACCTGTGCCTGTCCCAACACCAAGAGCTAGTCTCTCATTGGTTCCCCGTCTTCCCGTTCATCCTCAGGACAAATTGCAACCTGTACAGAACAGGAGGTTAAAGGTGCTGATGCTCCAAGTAGGGAGATTGCTAGTAAAGTGGCTGGAATGGCGAACCCGAGCACAAGGAGATGAGAAATGAGGTGCATTTTAGAAACCTTTCCCCATCACACGGTGTACCATCTTCTGGGTTTCTCATGCATGTTTTCGATGTAGGAAGATGCCCTTGAACCTGGAGATTTGGGACCCATGCGACGGGTAGCACGCAGTATTACTTTAAAGGGTCTGCGTTTGCTCACCCAACCTCACCAAACCTCTCAGCCCCAAGAGTGTCCACCCTTATGTCTCATCCAGCTGTGGGTCTAGATATGGTCAATCCAGGTTGCATCACAGCCCCTGAACGAATTGTGTAAGAATTTCTCTCTCTTTCCCTGTCTTTGTTTCATGGGTTTTTAAAAGTAATTTATTTTTATAATGGGGTTTAGCTGCTTTTCACGGCTGTGTTTATGCCGCTTTACACCCACTTGACACACTAACAGAGAGATATCAATACATAGGTTTTAAGATTATTACTAGTCAGATATATTCTTGTGCGGTGAATCGGGCGTGTTGAGTCCAGTTCTCTGAGCAAGGAGTAGGTCTTGTCTATTACATATTGGGTTTATGGAACGGTATCTGAGCTAATTTGAAACTCTTGTTTTATGTATCACCCCACCTCACCTTTCCCGTTAAGCAGCCATAGTGCGTTTTCTGCATGTGTGACTCTGTTCTGTTTTGTAATTCAGTTCAAGTGTAACGGTTTTTACATTCCCTCTATAAGTGACACCTTATGAGAAGTGTCCTGTTCTGTGTGACTTATTTCACTTAGAATCGTCTTACCTAAATCCACTCATCATGCTGCTACTAGCCTTATGACATTGATTTCATGGCTGAGTGATATTCCATTGTACATAAGGACCACAACTTTTTGATCCATTTTTCGCTTTCCTGGGATATTTAAGGTGGAATGAAGTGGAGGTCCTTGTCAACAGAGCAGCCCTAAACTTTGGGGTGCTTGTGTCTTGCTGATTTTCAATTTTCCCACTTTATCCCCCCATGCGTGGAAGTGCCCTATGCTCTCTAAGCTGTGTTTTTTAGATGTTTCAGGACACACCGTACACTTCTCCAGAGTGGCTGTTGGCAATTTACATCCCGCCCATCAGTGTAGCAAGGCTCCGATTCCTCCATGGCCTGTCCTGCATTTCTGGTTTTGACACTTTTTTCAGCATGGCCCTTTTGACCGATGGGAAGCGAGACTTCTTTGTAGCGCTGATTTGCCTTTCCAGGTTGCTTGGTTGGCCAAAAAGGGCGTATGCGTTTTTTCCTGAATATATTCAGGAAAAAACGCATACGCCCTTTTTGGCCAAGGGCATCATTGTCAACGTTTTGCCGCTTTTCATGTGCTTTAAAGGCGATTCGAATCTACCTCCTGAAATCTGTTTCCTGCAATTCTGCCTTGATTTCAAATCCTCTTCTTTGCCTTCCCTCAATATATTTGTGGACGAGAGTTATCATTTATAACTCTGCAGGTTTGTGAATTGCAGTGCCCTGAAGCTCCATTTTACAAGTCGCTTTTTTGGGAGCTGGCCGCAAAAGCGCAGGATGGCTTCAGGCCCTGTTCTGGTTCCGGGGGGCAGGCTGAGCCTGTGGTTAATTCTTCTTCCTGATGGGAAAATAGAGTGACCTGTGCCTGTCCCAACACCAAGAGCTAGTCTCTCATTGGTTCCCCGTCTTCCCGTTCATCCTCAGGACAAATTGCAACCTGTACGGAACAGGAGGTTAAAGGTGCTGATGCTCCAAGTAGGGAGATTGCTAGTAAAGTGGCTGGAATGGCGAACCCGAGCACAAGGAGATGAGAAATGAGGTGCGTTTTAGAAACCTTTCCCCATCACACGGTGTACCATCTTCTGGGTTTCTCATGCATGTTTTCGATGTAGGAAGATGCCCTTGAACCTGGAGATTTGGGACCCATGCGACGGGTAGCACGCAGTATTACTTTAAAGGGTCTGCGTTTGCTCACCCAACCTCACCAAACCTCTCAGCCCCAAGAGTGTCCACCCTTATGTCTCATCCAGCTGTGGGTCTAGATATGGTCAATCCAGGTTGCATCACTGCCCCTGAACGAATTGTGTAAGAATTTCTCTCTCTTTCCCTGTCTTTGTTTCATGGGTTTTTAAAAGTAATTTATTTTTATAATGGGGTTTAGCAGCTTTTCACGGCTGTGTTTATGTCGCTTTACACCCACTTGACACACTAACAGAGAGATATCAATACATAGGTTTTAAGATTATTACTAGTCAGATATATTCTTGTGCGGTGAATCGGGCGTGTTGAGTCCAGTTCTCTGAGCAAGGAGTAGGTCTTGTCTATTACATATTGGGTTTATGGAACGGTATCTGAGCTAATTTGAAACTCTTGTTTTATGTATCACCCCACCTCACCTTTCCCGTTAAGCAGCCATAGTGTGTTTTCTGCATGTGTGACTCTGTTCTGTTTTGTAATTCAGTTCAAGTGTAACGGTTTTTACATTCCCTCTATAAGTGACACCTTATGAGAAGTGTCCTTTTCTGTGTGACTTATTTCACTTAGAATCGTCTTACCTAAATCCACTCATCATGCTGCTACTAGCCTTATGACATTGATTTCATGGCTGAGTGATATTCCATTGTACAGAAGGACCACAACTTTTTGATCCATTTTTCGCTTTCCTGGGATATTTAAGGTGGAATGAAGTGGAGGTCCTTGTCAACAGAGCAGCCCTAAACTTTGGGGTGCTTGTGTCTTGCTGATTTTCAATTTTCCCTCTTTATCCCCCCATGCGTGGAAGTGCCCTATGCTCTCTAAGCTGTGTTTTTTAGATGTTTCAGGACACACCGTACACTTCTCCAGAGTGGCTGTTGGCAATTTACATCCCGCCCATCAGTGTAGCAAGGCTCCCATTTCTCCATGGCCTGTCCTGCATTTCTGGTTTTGACACTTTTTTCAGCATGGCCCTTTTGACCGATGGGAAGCGAGACTTCTTTGTAGCGCTGATTTGCCTTTCCAGGTTGCTTGGTTGGCCAAAAAGGGCGTATGCGTTTTTTCCTGAATATATTCAGGAAAAAACGCATACGCCCTTTTTGGCCAAGGGCATCATTGTCAACGTTTTGCCGCTTTTCATGTGCTTTAAAGGCGATTCGAATCTACCTCCTGAAATCTGTTTCCTGCAATTCTGCCTTGATTTCAAATCCTCTTCTTTGCCTTCCCTCAATATATTTGTGGACGAGAGTTATCATTTATAACTCTGCAGGTTTGTGAATTGCAGTGCCCTGAAGCTCCATTTTACAAGTCGCTTTTTTGGGAGCTGGCCGCAAAAGCGCAGGATGGCTTCAGGCCCTGTTCTGGTTCCGGGGGGCAGGCTGAGCCTGTGGTTAATTCTTCTTCCTGATGGGAAAATAGAGTGACCTGTGCCTGTCCCAACACCAAGAGCTAGTCTCTCATTGGTTCCCCGTCTTCCCGTTCATCCTCAGGACAAATTGCAACCTGTACGGAACAGGAGGTTAAAGGTGCTGATGCTCCAAGTAGGGAGATTGCTAGTAAAGTGGCTGGAATGGCGAACCCGAGCACAAGGAGATGAGAAATGAGGTGCGTTTTAGAAACCTTTCCCCATCACACGGTGTACCATCTTCTGGGTTTCTCATGCATGTTTTCGATGTAGGAAGATGCCCTTGAACCTGGAGATTTGGGACCCATGCGACGGGTAGCACGCAGTATTACTTTAAAGGGTCTGCGTTTGCTCACCCAACCTCACCAAACCTCTCAGCCCCAAGAGTGTCCACCCTTATGTCTCATCCAGCTGTGGGTCTAGATATGGTCAATCCAGGTTGCATCACTGCCCCTGAACGAATTGTGTAAGAATTTCTCTCTCTTTCCCTGTCTTTGTTTCATGGGTTTTTAAAAGTAATTTATTTTTATAATGGGGTTTAGCAGCTTTTCACGGCTGTGTTTATGTCGCTTTACACCCACTTGACACACTAACAGAGAGATATCAATACATAGGTTTTAAGATTATTACTAGTCAGATATATTCTTGTGCGGTGAATCGGGCGTGTTGAGTCCAGTTCTCTGAGCAAGGAGTAGGTCTTGTCTATTACATATTGGGTTTATGGAACGGTATCTGAGCTAATTTGAAACTCTTGTTTTATGTATCACCCCACCTCACCTTTCCCGTTAAGCAGCCATAGTGTGTTTTCTGCATGTGTGACTCTGTTCTGTTTTGTAATTCAGTTCAAGTGTAACGGTTTTTACATTCCCTCTATAAGTGACACCTTATGAGAAGTGTCCTTTTCTGTGTGACTTATTTCACTTAGAATCGTCTTACCTAAATCCACTCATCATGCTGCTACTAGCCTTATGACATTGATTTCATGGCTGAGTGATATTCCATTGTACAGAAGGACCACAACTTTTTGATCCATTTTTCGCTTTCCTGGGATATTTAAGGTGGAATGAAGTGGAGGTCCTTGTCAACAGAGCAGCCCTAAACTTTGGGGTGCTTGTGTCTTGCTGATTTTCAATTTTCCCTCTTTATCCCCCCATGCGTGGAAGTGCCCTATGCTCTCTAAGCTGTGTTTTTTAGATGTTTCAGGACACACCGTACACTTCTCCAGAGTGGCTGTTGGCAATTTACATCCCGCCCATCAGTGTAGCAAGGCTCCCATTTCTCCATGGCCTGTCCTGCATTTCTGGTTTTGACACTTTTTTCAGCATGGCCCTTTTGACCGATGGGAAGCGAGACTTCTTTGTAGCGCTGATTTGCCTTTCCAGGTTGCTTGGTTGGCCAAAAAGGGCGTATGCGTTTTTTCCTGAATATATTCAGGAAAAAACGCATACGCCCTTTTTGGCCAAGGGCATCATTGTCAACGTTTTGCCGCTTTTCATGTGCTTTAAAGGCGATTCGAATCTACCTCCTGAAATCTGTTTCCTGCAATTCTGCCTTGATTTCAAATCCTCTTCTTTGCCTTCCCTCAATATATTTGTGGACGAGAGTTATCATTTATAACTCTGCAGGTTTGTGAATTGCAGTGCCCTGAAGCTCCATTTTACAAGTCGCTTTTTTGGGAGCTGGCCGCAAAAGCGCAGGATGGCTTCAGGCCCTGTTCTGGTTCCGGGGGGCAGGCTGAGCCTGTGGTTAATTCTTCTTCCTGATGGGAAAATAGAGTGACCTGTGCCTGTCCCAACACCAAGAGCTAGTCTCTCATTGGTTCCCCGTCTTCCCGTTCATCCTCAGGACAAATTGCAACCTGTACGGAACAGGAGGTTAAAGGTGCTGATGCTCCAAGTAGGGAGATTGCTAGTAAAGTGGCTGGAATGGCGAACCCGAGCACAAGGAGATGAGAAATGAGGTGCGTTTTAGAAACCTTTCCCCATCACACGGTGTACCATCTTCTGGGTTTCTCATGCATGTTTTCGATGTAGGAAGATGCCCTTGAACCTGGAGATTTGGGACCCATGCGACGGGTAGCACGCAGTATTACTTTAAAGGGTCTGCGTTTGCTCACCCAACCTCACCAAACCTCTCAGCCCCAAGAGTGTCCACCCTTATGTCTCATCCAGCTGTGGGTCTAGATATGGTCAATCCAGGTTGCATCACTGCCCCTGAACGAATTGTGTAAGAATTTCTCTCTCTTTCCCTGTCTTTGTTTCATGGGTTTTTAAAAGTAATTTATTTTTATAATGGGGTTTAGCTGCTTTTCACGGCTGTGTTTATGCCGCTTTACACCCACTTGACACACTAACAGAGAGATATCAATACATAGGTTTTAAGATTATTACTAGTCAGATATATTCTTGTGCGGTGAATCGGGCGTGTTGAGTCCAGTTCTCTGAGCAAGGAGTAGGTCTTGTCTATTACATATTGGGTTTATGGAACGGTATCTGAGCTAATTTGAAACTCTTGTTTTATGTATCACCCCACCTCACCTTTCCCGTTAAGCAGCCATAGTGCGTTTTCTGCATGTGTGACTCTGTTCTGTTTTGTAATTCAGTTCAAGTGTAACGGTTTTTACATTCCCTCTATAAGTGACACCTTATGAGAAGTGTCCTGTTCTGTGTGACTTATTTCACTTAGAATCGTCTTACCTAAATCCACTCATCATGCTGCTACTAGCCTTATGACATTGATTTCATGGCTGAGTGATATTCCATTGTACATAAGGACCACAATTTTTGATCCATTTTTCGCTTTCCTGGGATATTTAAGGTGGAATGAAGTGGAGGTCCTTGTCAACAGAGCAGCCCTAAACTTTGGGGTGCTTGTGTCTTGCTGATTTTCAATTTTCCCACTTTATCCCCCCATGCGTGGAAGTGCCCTATGCTCTCTAAGCTGTGTTTTTTAGATGTTTCAGGACACACCGTACACTTCTCCAGAGTGGCTGTTGGCAATTTACATCCCGCCCATCAGTGTAGCAAGGCTCCGATTCCTCCATGGCCTGTCCTGCATTTCTGGTTTTGACACTTTTTTCAGCATGGCCCTTTTGACCGATGGGAAGCGAGACTTCTTTGTAGCGCTGATTTGCCTTTCCAGGTTGCTTGGTTGGCCAAAAAGGGCGTATGCTTTTTTTCCTGAATATATTCAGGAAAAAACGCATACGCCCTTTTTGGCCAAGGGCATCATTGTCAACGTTTTGCCGCTTTTCATGTGCTTTAAAGGCGATTCGAATCTACCTCCTGAAATCTGTTTCCTGCAATTCTGCCTTGATTTCAAATCCTCTTCTTTGCCTTCCCTCAATATATTTGTGGACGAGAGTTATCATTTATAACTCTGCAGGTTTGTGAATTGCAGTGCCCTGAAGCTCCATTTTACAAGTCGCTTTTCTGGGAGCTGGCCGCAAAAGCGCAGGATGGCTTCAGGCCCTGTTCTGGTTCCGGGGGGCAGGCTGAGCCTGTGGTTAATTCTTCTTCCTGATGAGAAAATAGAGTGACCTGTGCCTGTCCCAACACCAAGAGCTAGTCTCTCATTGGTTCCCCGTCTTCCCGTTCATCCTCAGGACAAATTGCAACCTGTACGGAACAGGAGGTTAAAGGTGCTGATGCTCCAAGTAGGGAGATTGCTAGTAAAGTGGCTGGAATGGCGAACCCGAGCACAAGGAGATGAGAAATGAGGTGCATTTTAGAAACCTTTCCCCATCACACGGTGTACCATCTTCTGGGTTTCTCATGCATGTTTTCGATGTAGGAAGATGCCCTTGAACCTGGAGATTTGGGACCCATGCGACGGGTAGCACGCAGTATTACTTTAAAGGGTCTGCGTTTGCTCACCCAACCTCACCAAACCTCTCAGCCCCAAGAGTGTCCACCCTTATGTCTCATCCAGCTGTGGGTCTAGATATGGTCAATCCAGGTTGCATCACTGCCCCTGAACGAATTGTGTAAGAATTTCTCTCTCTTTCCCTGTCTTTGTTTCATGGGTTTTTAAAAGTAATTTATTTTTATAATGGGGTTTAGCAGCTTTTCACGGCTGTGTTTATGTCGCTTTACACCCACTTGACACACTAACAGAGAGATATCAATACATAGGTTTTAAGATTATTACTAGTCAGATATATTCTTGTGCGGTGAATCGGGCGTGTTGAGTCCAGTTCTCTGAGCAAGGAGTAGGTCTTGTCTATTACATATTGGGTTTATGGAACGGTATCTGAGCTAATTTGAAACTCTTGTTTTATGTATCACCCCACCTCACCTTTCCCGTTAAGCAGCCATAGTGCGTTTTCTGCATGTGTGACTCTGTTCTGTTTTGTAATTCAGTTCATGTGTAACGGTTTTTACATTCCCTCTATAAGTGACACCTTATGAGAAGTGTCCTGTTCTGTGTGACATATTTCACTTAGAATCGTCTTACCTAAATCCACTCATCATGCTGCTACTAGCCTTATGACATTGATTTCATGGCTGAGTGATATTCCATTGTACATAAGGACCACAACTTTTTGATCCATTTTTCGCTTTCCTGGGATATTTAAGGTGGAATGAAGTGGAGGTCCTTGTCAACAGAGCAGCCCTAAACTTTGGGGTGCTTGTGTCTTGCTGATTTTCAATTTTCCCTCTTTATCCCCCCATGCGTGGAAGTGCCCTATGCTCTCTAAGCTGTGTTTTTTAGATGTTTCAGGACACACCGTACACTTCTCCAGAGTGGCTGTTGGCAATTTACATCCCGCCCATCAGTGTAGCAAGGCTCCGATTCCTCCATGGCCTGTCCTGCATTTCTGGTTTTGACACTTTTTTCAGCATGGCCCTTTTGACCGATGGGAAGCGAGACTTCTTTGTAGCGCTGATTTGCCTTTCCAGGTTGCTTGGTTGGCCAAAAAGGGCGTATGCGTTTTTTCCTGAATATATTCAGGAAAAAACGCATACGCCCTTTTTGGCCAAGGGCATCATTGTCAACGTTTTGCCGCTTTTCATGTTCTTTAAAGGCGATTCGAATCTACCTCCTGAAATCTGTTTCCTGCAATTCTGCCTTGATTTCAAATCCTCTTCTTTGCCTTCCCTCAATATATTTGTGGACGAGAGTTATCATTTATAACTCTGCAGGTTTGTGAATTGCAGTGCCCTGAAGCTCCATTTTACAAGTCGCTTTTCTGGGAGCTGGCCGCAAAAGCGCAGAATGGCTTCAGGCCCTGTTCTGGTTCCGGGGGGCAGGCTGAGCCTGTGGTTAATTCTTCTTCCTGATGGGAAAATAGAGTGACCTGTGCCTGTCCCAACACCAAGAGCTAGTCTCTCATTGGTTCCCCGTCTTCCCGTTCATCCTCAGGACAAATTGCAACCTGTACGGAACAGGAGGTTAAAGGTGCTGATGCTCCAAGTAGGGAGATTGCTAGTAAAGTGGCTGGAATGGCGAACCCGAGCACAAGGAGATGAGAAATGAGGTGCATTTTAGAAACCTTTCCCCATCACACGGTGTACCATCTTCTGGGTTTCTCATGCATGTTTTCGAAGTAGGAAGATGCCCTTGAACCTGGAGATTTCGGACCCATGCGACGGGTAGCACGCAGTATTACTTTAAAGGGTCTGCGTTTGCTCACCCAACCTCACCAAACCTCTCAGCCCCAAGAGTGTCCACCCTTATGTCTCATCCAGCTGTGGGTCTAGATATGGTCAATCCAGGTTGCATCACAGCCCCTGAACGAATTGTGTAAGAATTTCTCTCTCTTTCCCTGTCTTTGTTTCATGGGTTTTTAAAAGTAATTTATTTTTATAATGGGGTTTAGCAGCTTTTCACGGCTGTGTTTATGTCGCTTTACACCCACTTGACACACTAACAGAGAGATATCAATACATAGGTTTTAAGATTATTACTAGTCAGATATATTCTTGTGCGGTGAATCGGGCGTGTTGAGTCCAGTTCTCTGAGCAAGGAGTAGGTCTTGTCTATTACATATTGGGTTTATGGAACGGTATCTGAGCTAATTTGAAACTCTTGTTTTATGTATCACCCCACCTCACCTTTCCCGTTAAGCAGCCATAGTGTGTTTTCTGCATGTGTGACTCTGTTCTGTTTTGTAATTCAGTTCAAGTGTAACGGTTTTTACATTCCCTCTATAAGTGACACCTTATGAGAAGTGTCCTTTTCTGTGTGACTTATTTCACTTAGAATCGTCTTACCTAAATCCACTCATCATGCTGCTACTAGCCTTATGACATTGATTTCATGGCTGAGTGATATTCCATTGTACATAAGGACCACAACTTTTTGATCCATTTTTCGCTTTCCTGGGATATTTAAGGTGGAATGAAGTGGAGGTCCTTGTCAACAGAGCAGCCCTAAACGTTGGGGTGCTTGTGTCTTGCTGATTTTCAATTTTCCCACTTTATCCCCCCATGCGTGGAAGTGCCCTATGCTCTCTAAGCTGTGTTTTTTAGATGTTTCAGGACACACCGTACACTTCTCCAGAGTGGCTGTTGGCAATTTACATCCCGCCCATCAGTGTAGCAAGGCTCCGATTCCTCCATGGCCTGTCCTGCATTTCTGGTTTTGACACTTTTTTCAGCATGGCCCTTTTGACCGATGGGAAGCGAGACTTCTTTGTAGCGCTAATTTGCCTTTCCAGGTTGCTTGGTTGGCCAAAAAGGGCGTATGCGTTTTTTCCTGAATATATTCAGGAAAAAACGCATACGCCCTTTTTGGCCAAGGGCATCATTGTCAACGTTTTGCCGCTTTTCATGTGCTTTAAAGGCGATTCGAATCTACCTCCTGAAATCTGTTTCCTGCAATTCTGCCTTGATTTCAAATCCTCTTCTTTGCCTTCCCTCAATATATTTGTGGACGAGAGTTATCATTTATAACTCTGCAGGTTTGTGAATTGCAGTGCCCTGAAGCTCCATTTTACAAGTCGCTTTTCTGGGAGCTGGCCGCAAAAGCGCAGGATGGCTTCAGGCCCTGTTCTGGTTCCGGGGGGCAGGCTGAGCCTGTGGTTAATTCTTCTTCCTGATGGGAAAATAGAGTGACCTGTGCCTGTCCCAACACCAAGAGCTAGTCTCTCATTGGTTCCCCGTCTTCCCGTTCATCCTCAGGACAAATTGCAACCTGTACGGAACAGGAGGTTAAAGGTGCTGATGCTCCAAGCAGGGAGATTGCTAGTAAAGTGGCTGGAATGGCGAACCCGAGCACAAGGAGATGAGAAATGGGGTGCATTTTAGAAACCTTTCCCCATCACACGGTGTACCATCTTCTGGGTTTCTCATGCATGTTTTCGATGTAGGAAGATGCCCTTGAACCTGGAGATTTGGGACCCATGCGACGGGTAGCACGCAGTATTACTTTAAAGGGTCTGCGTTTGCTCACCCAACCTCACCAAACCTCTCAGCCCCAAGAGTGTCCACCCTTATGTCTCATCCAGCTGTGGGTCTAGATATGGTCAATCCAGGTTGCATCACTGCCCCTGAACGAATTGTGTAAGAATTTCTCTCTCTTTCCCTGTCTTTGTTTCATGGGTTTTTAAAAGTAATTTATTTTTATAATGGGGTTTAGCAGCTTTTCACGGCTGTGTTTATGTCGCTTTACACCCACTTGACACACTAACAGAGAGATATCAATACATAGGTTTTAAGATTATTACTAGTCAGATAT
The DNA here is from genome assembly GCF_965194825.1 of Balaenoptera physalus. NCBI lineage: Eukaryota > Metazoa > Chordata > Mammalia > Artiodactyla > Balaenopteridae > Balaenoptera > Balaenoptera physalus. The sequence goes on along the minus strand of NW_028126452.1, from coordinate 903,890 downwards.
ATTCTTGTGCGGTGAATCGGGCGTGTTGAGTCCAGTTCTCTGAGCAAGGAGTAGGTCTTGTCTATTACATATTGGGTTTATGGAACGGTATCTGAGCTAATTTGAAACTCTTGTTTTATGTATCACCCCACCTCACCTTTCCCGTTAAGCAGCCATAGTGTGTTTTCTGCATGTGTGACTCTGTTCTGTTTTGTAATTCAGTTCAAGTGTAACGGTTTTTACATTCCCTCTATAAGTGACACCTTATGAGAAGTGTCCTTTTCTGTGTGACTTATTTCACTTAGAATCGTCTTACCTAAATCCACTCATCATGCTGCTACTAGCCTTATGACATTGATTTCATGGCTGAGTGATATTCCATTGTACATAAGGACCACAACTTTTTGATCCATTTTTCGCTTTCCTGGGATATTTAAGGTGGAATGAAGTGGAGGTCCTTGTCAACAGAGCAGCCCTAAACTTTGGGGTGCTTGTGTCTTGCTGATTTTCAATTTTCCCTCTTTATCCCCCCATGCGTGGAAGTGCCCTATGCTCTCTAAGCTGTGTTTTTTAGATGTTTCAGGACACACCGTACACTTCTCCAGAGTGGCTGTTGGCAATTTACATCCCGCCCATCAGTGTAGCAAGGCTCCGATTCCTCCATGGCCTGTCCTGCATTTCTGGTTTTGACACTTTTTTCAGCATGGCCCTTTTGACCGATGGGAAGCGAGACTTCTTTGTAGCGCTGATTTGCCTTTCCAGGTTGCTTGGTTGGCCAAAAAGGGCGTATGCGTTTTTTCCTGAATATATTCAGGAAAAAACGCATACGCCCTTTTTGGCCAAGGGCATCATTGTCAACGTTTTGCCGCTTTTCATGTGCTTTAAAGGCGATTCGAATCTACCTCCTGAAATCTGTTTCCTGCAATTCTGCCTTGATTTCAAATCCTCTTCTTTGCCTTCCCTCAATATATTTGTGGACGAGAGTTATCATTTATAACTCTGCAGGTTTGTGAATTGCAGTGCCCTGAAGCTCCATTTTACAAGTCGCTTTTCTGGGAGCTGGCCGCAAAAGCGCAGGATGGCTTCAGGCCCTGTTCTGGTTCCGGGCGGCAGGCTGAGCCTGTGGTTAATTCTTCTTCCTGATGGGAAAATAGAGTGACCTGTGCCTGTCCCAACACCAAGAGCTAGTCTCTCATTGGTTCCCCGTCTTCCCGTTCATCCTCAGGACAAATTGCAACCTGTACGGAACAGGAGTTTAAAGGTGCTGATGCTCCAAGCAGGGAGATTGCTAGTAAAGTGGCTGGAATGTCGAACCCGAGCACAAGGAGATGAGAAATGGGGTGCATTTTAGAAACCTTTCCCCATCACACGGTGTACCATCTTCTGGGTTTCTCATGCATGTTTTCGATGTAGGAAGATGCCCTTGAACCTGGAGATTTGGGACCCATGCGACGGGTAGCACGCAGTATTACTTTAAAGGGTCTGCGTTTGCTCACCCAACCTCACCAAACCTCTCAGCCCCAAGAGTGTCCACCCTTATGTCTCATCCAGCTGTGGGTCTAGATATGGTCAATCCAGGTTGCATCACTGCCCCTGAACGAATTGTGTAAGAATTTCTCTCTCTTTCCCTGTCTTTGTTTCATGGGTTTTTAAAAGTAATTTATTTTTATAATGGGGTTTAGCAGCTTTTCACGGCTGTGTTTATGTCGCTTTACACCCACTTGACACACTAACAGAGAGATATCAATACATAGGTTTTAAGATTATTACTAGTCAGATATATTCTTGTGCGGTGAATCGGGCGTGTTGAGTCCAGTTCTCTGAGCAAGGAGTAGGTCTTGTCTATTACATATTGGGTTTATGGAACGGTATCTGAGCTAATTTGAAACTCTTGTTTTATGTATCACCCCACCTCACCTTTCCCGTTAAGCAGCCATAGTGTGTTTTCTGCATGTGTGACTCTGTTCTGTTTTGTAATTCAGTTCAAGTGTAACGGTTTTTACATTCCCTCTATAAGTGACACCTTATGAGAAGTGTCCTTTTCTGTGTGACTTATTTCACTTAGAATCGTCTTACCTAAATCCACTCATCATGCTGCTACTAGCCTTATGACATTGATTTCATGGCTGAGTGATATTCCATTGTACAGAAGGACCACAACTTTTTGATCCATTTTTCGCTTTCCTGGGATATTTAAGGTGGAATGAAGTGGAGGTCCTTGTCAACAGAGCAGCCCTAAACTTTGGGGTGCTTGTGTCTTGCTGATTTTCAATTTTCCCTCTTTATCCCCCCATGCGTGGAAGTGCCCTATGCTCTCTAAGCTGTGTTTTTTAGATGTTTCAGGACACACCGTACACTTCTCCAGAGTGGCTGTTGGCAATTTACATCCCGCCCATCAGTGTAGCAAGGCTCCCATTTCTCCATGGCCTGTCCTGCATTTCTGGTTTTGACACTTTTTTCAGCATGGCCCTTTTGACCGATGGGAAGCGAGACTTCTTTGTAGCGCTGATTTGCCTTTCCAGGTTGCTTGGTTGGCCAAAAAGGGCGTATGCGTTTTTTCCTGAATATATTCAGGAAAAAACGCATACGCTCTTTTTGGCCAAGGGCATCATTGTCAACGTTTTGCCGCTTTTCATGTGCTTTAAAGGCGATTCGAATCTACCTCCTGAAATCTGTTTCCTGCAATTCTGCCTTGATTTCAAATCCTCTTCTTTGCCTTCCCTCAATATATTTGTGGACGAGAGTTATCATTTATAACTCTGCAGGTTTGTGAATTGCAGTGCCCTGAAGCTCCATTTTACAAGTCGCTTTTTTGGGAGCTGGCCGCAAAAGCGCAGGATGGCTTCAGGCCCTGTTCTGGTTCCGGGGGGCAGGCTGAGCCTGTGGTTAATTCTTCTTCCTGATGGGAAAATAGAGTGACCTGTGCCTGTCCCAACACCAAGAGCTAGTCTCTCATTGGTTCCCCGTCTTCCCGTTCATCCTCAGGACAAATTGCAACCTGTACGGAACAGGAGGTTAAAGGTGCTGATGCTCCAAGCAGGGAGATTGCTAGTAAAGTGGCTGGAATGGCGAACCCGAGCACAAGGAGATGAGAAATGGGGTGCATTTTAGAAACCTTTCCCCATCACACGGTGTACCATCTTCTGGGTTTCTCATGCATGTTTTCGATGTAGGAAGATGCCCTTGAACCTGGAGATTTGGGACCCATGCGACGGGTAGCACGCAGTATTACTTTAAAGGGTCTGCGTTTGCTCACCCAACCTCACCAAACCTCTCAGCCCCAAGAGTGTCCACCCTTATGTCTCATCCAGCTGTGGGTCTAGATATGGTCAATCCAGGTTGCATCACTGCCCCTGAACGAATTGTGTAAGAATTTCTCTCTCTTTCCCTGTCTTTGTTTCATGGGTTTTTAAAAGTAATTTATTTTTATAATGGGGTTTAGCAGCTTTTCACGGCTGTGTTTATGTCGCTTTACACCCACTTGACACACTAACAGAGAGATATCAATACATAGGTTTTAAGATTATTACTAGTCAGATATATTCTTGTGCGGTGAATCGGGCGTGTTGAGTCCAGTTCTCTGAGCAAGGAGTAGGTCTTGTCTATTACATATTGGGTTTATGGAACGGTATCTGAGCTAATTTGAAACTCTTGTTTTATGTATCACCCCACCTCACCTTTCCCGTTAAGCAGCCATAGTGTGTTTTCTGCATGTGTGACTCTGTTCTGTTTTGTAATTCAGTTCAAGTGTAACGGTTTTTACATTCCCTGTATAAGTGACACCTTATGAGAAGTGTCCTTTTCTGTGTGACTTATTTCACTTAGAATCGTCTTACCTAAATCCACTCATCATGCTGCTACTAGCCTTATGACATTGATTTCATGGCTGAGTGATATTCCATTGTACATAAGGACCACAACTTTTTGATCCATTTTTCGCTTTCCTGGGATATTTAAGGTGGAATGAAGTGGAGGTCCTTGTCAACAGAGCAGCCCTAAACTTTGGGGTGCTTGTGTCTTGCTGATTTTCAATTTTCCCTCTTTATCCCCCCATGCGTGGAAGTGCCCTATGCTCTCTAAGCTGTGTTTTTTAGATGTTTCAGGACACACCGTACACTTCTCCAGAGTGGCTGTTGGCAATTTACATCCCGCCCATCAGTGTAGCAAGGCTCCCATTTCTCCATGGCCTGTCCTGCATTTCTGGTTTTGACACTTTTTTCAGCATGGCCCTTTTGACCGATGGGAAGCGAGACTTCTTTGTAGCGCTGATTTGCCTTTCCAGGTTGCTTGGTTGGCCAAAAAGGGCGTATGCGTTTTTTCCTGAATATATTCAGGAAAAAACGCATACGCCCTTTTTGGCCAAGGGCATCATTGTCAACGTTTTGCCGCTTTTCATGTGCTTTAAAGGCGATTCGAATCTACCTCCTGAAATCTGTTTTCTGCAATTCTGCCTTGATTTCAAATCCTCTTCTTTGCCTTCCCTCAATATATTTGTGGACGAGAGTTATCATTTATAACTCTGCAGGTTTGTGAATTGCAGTGCCCTGAAGCTCCATTTTACAAGTCGCTTTTTTGGGAGCTGGCCGCAAAAGCGCAGGATGGCTTCAGGCCCTGTTCTGGTTCCGGGGGGCAGGCTGAGCCTGTGGTTAATTCTTCTTCCTGATGGGAAAATAGAGTGACCTGTGCCTGTCCCAACACCAAGAGCTAGTCTCTCATTGGTTCCCCGTCTTCCCGTTCATCCTCAGGACAAATTGCAACCTGTACGGAACAGGAGGTTAAAGGTGCTGATGCTCCAAGTAGGGAGATTGCTAGTAAAGTGGCTGGAATGGCGAACCCGAGCACAAGGAGATGAGAAATGAGGTGCGTTTTAGAAACCTTTCCCCATCACACGGTGTACCATCTTCTGGGTTTCTCATGCATGTTTTCGATGTAGGAAGATGCCCTTGAACCTGGAGATTTGGGACCCATGCGACGGGTAGCACGCAGTATTACTTTAAAGGGTCTGCGTTTGCTCACCCAACCTCACCAAACCTCTCAGCCCCAAGAGTGTCCACCCTTATGTCTCATCCAGCTGTGGGTCTAGATATGGTCAATCCAGGTTGCATCACTGCCCCTGAACGAATTGTGTAAGAATTTCTCTCTCTTTCCCTGTCTTTGTTTCATGGGTTTTTAAAAGTAATTTATTTTTATAATGGGGTTTAGCAGCTTTTCACGGCTGTGTTTATGTCGCTTTACACCCACTTGACACACTAACAGAGAGATATCAATACATAGGTTTTAAGATTATTACTAGTCAGATACATTCTTGTGCGGTGAATCGGGCGTGTTGAGTCCAGTTCTCTGAGCAAGGAGTAGGTCTTGTCTATTACATATTGGGTTTATGGAACGGTATCTGAGCTAATTTGAAACTCTTGTTTTATGTATCACCCCACCTCACCTTTCCCGTTAAGCAGCCATAGTGTGTTTTCTGCATGTGTGACTCTGTTCTGTTTTGTAATTCAGTTCAAGTGTAACGGTTTTTACATTCCCTCTATAAGTGACACCTTATGAGAAGTGTCCTTTTCTGTGTGACTTATTTCACTTAGAATCGTCTTACCTAAATCCACTCATCATGCTGCTACTAGCCTTATGACATTGATTTCATGGCTGAGTGATATTCCATTGTACAGAAGGACCACAACTTTTTGATCCATTTTTCGCTTTCCTGGGATATTTAAGGTGGAATGAAGTGGAGGTCCTTGTCAACAGAGCAGCCCTAAACTTTGGGGTGCTTGTGTCTTGCTGATTTTCAATTTTCCCTCTTTATCCCCCCATGCGTGGAAGTGCCCTATGCTCTCTAAGCTGTGTTTTTTAGATGTTTCAGGACCCACCGTACACTTCTCCAGAGTGGCTGTTGGCAATTTACATCCCGCCCATCAGTGTAGCAAGGCTCCCATTTCTCCATGGCCTGTCCTGCATTTCTGGTTTTGACACTTTTTTCAGCATGGCCCTTTTGACCGATGGGAAGCGAGACTTCTTTGTAGCGCTGATTTGCCTTTCCAGGTTGCTTGGTTGGCCAAAAAGGGCGTATGCGTTTTTTCCTGAATATATTCAGGAAAAAACGCATACGCCCTTTTTGGCCAAGGGCATCATTGTCAACGTTTTGCCGCTTTTCATGTGCTTTAAAGGCGATTCGAATCTACCTCCTGAAATCTGTTTCCTGCAATTCTGCCTTGATTTCAAATCCTCTTCTTTGCCTTCCCTCAATATATTTGTGGACGAGAGTTATCATTTATAACTCTGCAGGTTTGTGAATTGCAGTGCCCTGAAGCTCCATTTTACAAGTCGCTTTTTTGGGAGCTGGCCGCAAAAGCGCAGGATGGCTTCAGGCCCTGTTCTGGTTCCGGGGGGCAGGCTGAGCCTGTGGTTAATTCTTCTTCCTGATGGGAAAATAGAGTGACCTGTGCCTGTCCCAACACCAAGAGCTAGTCTCTCATTGGTTCCCCGTCTTCCCGTTCATCCTCAGGACAAATTGCAACCTGTACGGAACAGGAGGTTAAAGGTGCTGATGCTCCAAGTAGGGAGATTGCTAGTAAAGTGGCTGGAATGGCGAACCCGAGCACAAGGAGATGAGAAATGAGGTGCGTTTTAGAAACCTTTCCCCATCACACGGTGTACCATCTTCTGGGTTTCTCATGCATGTTTTCGATGTAGGAAGATGCCCTTGAACCTGGAGATTTGGGACCCATGCGACGGGTAGCACGCAGTATTACTTTAAAGGGTCTGCGTTTGCTCACCCAACCTCACCAAACCTCTCAGCCCCAAGAGTGTCCACCCTTATGTCTCATCCAGCTGTGGGTCTAGATATGGTCAATCCAGGTTGCATCACTGCCCCTGAACGAATTGTGTAAGAATTTCTCTCTCTTTCCCTGTCTTTGTTTCATGGGTTTTTAAAAGTAATTTATTTTTATAATGGGGTTTAGCAGCTTTTCACGGCTGTGTTTATGTCGCTTTACACCCACTTGACACACTAACAGAGAGATATCAATACATAGGTTTTAAGATTATTACTAGTCAGATATATTCTTGTGCGGTGAATCGGGCGTGTTGAGTCCAGTTCTCTGAGCAAGGAGTAGGTCTTGTCTATTACATATTGGGTTTATGGAACGGTATCTGAGCTAATTTGAAACTTTTGTTTTATGTATCACCCCACCTCACCTTTCCCGTTAAGCAGCCATAGTGTGTTTTCTGCATGTGTGACTCTGTTCTGTTTTGTAATTCAGTTCAAGTGTAACGGTTTTTACATTCCCTCTATAAGTGACACCTTATGAGAAGTGTCCTTTTCTGTGTGACTTATTTCACTTAGAATCGTCTTACCTAAATCCACTCATCATGCTGCTACTAGCCTTATGACATTGATTTCATGGCTGAGTGATATTCCATTGTACAGAAGGACCACAACTTTTTGATCCATTTTTCGCTTTCCTGGGATATTTAAGTTGGAATGAAGTGGAGGTCCTTGTCAACAGAGCAGCCCTAAACTTTGGGGTGCTTGTGTCTTGCTGATTTTCAATTTTCCCTCTTTATCCCCCCATGCGTGGAAGTGCCCTATGCTCTCTAAGCTGTGTTTTTTAGATGTTTCAGGACCCACCGTACACTTCTCCAGAGTGGCTGTTGGCAATTTACATCCCGCCCATCAGTGTAGCAAGGCTCCCATTTCTCCATGGCCTGTCCTGCATTTCTGGTTTTGACACTTTTTTCAGCATGGCCCTTTTGACCGATGGGAAGCGAGACTTCTTTGTAGCGCTGATTTGCCTTTCCAGGTTGCTTGGTTGGCCAAAAAGGGCGTATGCGTTTTTTCCTGAATATATTCAGGAAAAAACGCATACGCCCTTTTTGGCCAAGGGCATCATTGTCAACGTTTTGCCGCTTTTCATGTGCTTTAAAGGCGATTCGAATCTACCTCCTGAAATCTGTTTCCTGCAATTCTGCCTTGATTTCAAATCCTCTTCTTTGCCTTCCCTCAATATATTTGTGGACGAGAGTTATCATTTATAACTCTGCAGGTTTGTGAATTGCAGTGCCCTGAAGCTCCATTTTACAAGTCGCTTTTTTGGGAGCTGGCCGCAAAAGCGCAGGATGGCTTCAGGCCCTGTTCTGGTTCCGGGGGGCAGGCTGAGCCTGTGGTTAATTCTTCTTCCTGATGGGAAAATAGAGTGACCTGTGCCTGTCCCAACACCAAGAGCTAGTCTCTCATTGGTTCCCCGTCTTCCCGTTCATCCTCAGGACAAATTGCAACCTGTACGGAACAGGAGGTTAAAGGTGCTGATGCTCCAAGTAGGGAGATTGCTAGTAAAGTGGCTGGAATGGCGAACCCGAGCACAAGGAGATGAGAAATGAGGTGCGTTTTAGAAACCTTTCCCCATCACACGGTGTACCATCTTCTGGGTTTCTCATGCATGTTTTCGATGTAGGAAGATGCCCTTGAACCTGGAGATTTGGGACCCATGCGACGGGTAGCACGCAGTATTACTTTAAAGGGTCTGCGTTTGCTCACCCAACCTCACCAAACCTCTCAGCCCCAAGAGTGTCCACCCTTATGTCTCATCCAGCTGTGGGTCTAGATATGGTCAATCCAGGTTGCATCACTGCCCCTGAACGAATTGTGTAAGAATTTCTCTCTCTTTCCCTGTCTTTGTTTCATGGGTTTTTAAAAGTAATTTATTTTTATAATGGGGTTTAGCAGCTTTTCACGGCTGTGTTTATGTCGCTTTACACCCACTTGACACACTAACAGAGAGATATCAATACATAGGTTTTAAGATTATTACTAGTCAGATATATTCTTGTGCGGTGAATCGGGCGTGTTGAGTCCAGTTCTCTGAGCAAGGAGTAGGTCTTGTCTATTACATATTGGGTTTATGGAACGGTATCTGAGCTAATTTGAAACTCTTGTTTTATGTATCACCCCACCTCACCTTTCCCGTTAAGCAGCCATAGTGTGTTTTCTGCATGTGTGACTCTGTTCTGTTTTGTAATTCAGTTCAAGTGTAACGGTTTTTACATTCCCTCTATAAGTGACACCTTATGAGAAGTGTCCTTTTCTGTGTGACTTATTTCACTTAGAATCGTCTTACCTAAATCCACTCATCATGCTGCTACTAGCCTTATGACATTGATTTCATGGCTGAGTGATATTCCATTGTACAGAAGGACCACAACTTTTTGATCCATTTTTCGCTTTCCTGGGATATTTAAGGTGGAATGAAGTGGAGGTCCTTGTCAACAGAGCAGCCCTAAACTTTGGGGTGCTTGTGTCTTGCTGATTTTCAATTTTCCCTCTTTATCCCCCCATGCGTGGAAGTGCCCTATGTTCTCTAAGCTGTGTTTTTTAGATGTTTCAGGACACACCGTACACTTCTCCAGAGTGGCTGTTGGCAATTTACATCGCGCCCATCAGTGTAGCAAGGCTCCCATTTCTCCATGGCCTGTCCTGCATTTCTGGTTTTGACACTTTTTTCAGCATGGCCCTTTTGACCGATGGGAAGCGAGACTTCTTTGTAGCGCTGATTTGCCTTTCCAGGTTGCTTGGTTGGCCAAAAAGGGCGTATGCGTTTTTTCCTGAATATATTCAGGAAAAAACGCATACGCCCTTTTTGGCCAAGGGCATCATTGTCAAAGTTTTGCCGCTTTTCATGTGCTTTAAAGGCGATTCGAATCTACCTCCTGAAATCTGTTTCCTGCAATTCTGCCTTGATTTCAAATCCTCTTCTTTGCCTTCCCTCAATATATTTGTGGACGAGAGTTATCATTTATAACTCTGCAGGTTTGTGAATTGCAGTGCCCTGAAGCTCCATTTTACAAGTCGCTTTTTTGGGAGCTGGCCGCAAAAGCGCAGGATGGCTTCAGGCCCTGTTCTGGTTCCGGGGGGCAGGCTGAGCCTGTGGTTAATTCTTCTTCCTGATGGGAAAATAGAGTGACCTGTGCCTGTCCCAACACCAAGAGCTAGTCTCTCATTGGTTCCCCGTCTTCCCGTTCATCCTCAGGACAAATTGCAACCTGTACGGAACAGGAGGTTAAAGGTGCTGATGCTCCAAGTAGGGAGATTGCTAGTAAAGTGGCTGGAATGGCGAACCCGAGCACAAGGAGATGAGAAATGAGGTGCGTTTTAGAAACCTTTCCCCATCACACGGTGTACCATCTTCTGGGTTTCTCATGCATGTTTTCGATGTAGGAAGATGCCCTTGAACCTGGAGATTTGGGACCCATGCGACGGGTAGCACGCAGTATTACTTTAAAGGGTCTGCGTTTGCTCACCCAACCTCACCAAACCTCTCAGCCCCAAGAGTGTCCACCCTTATGTCTCATCCAGCTGTGGGTCTAGATATGGTCAATCCAGGTTGCATCACTGCCCCTGAACGAATTGTGTAAGAATTTCTCTCTCTTTCCCTGTCTTTGTTTCATGGGTTTTTAAAAATAATTTATTTTTATAATGGGGTTTAGCAGCTTTTCACGGCTGTGTTTATGTCGCTTTACACCCACTTGACACACTAACAGAGAGATATCAATACATAGGTTTTAAGATTATTACTAGTCAGATATATTCTTGTGCGGTGAATCGGGCGTGTTGAGTCCAGTTCTCTGAGCAAGGAGTAGGTCTTGTCTATTACATATTGGGTTTATGGAACGGTATCTGAGCTAATTTGAAACTCTTGTTTTATGTATTACCCCACCTCACCTTTCCCGTTAAGCAGCCATAGTGTGTTTTCTGCATGTGTGACTCTGTTCTGTTTTGTAATTCAGTTCAAGTGTAACGGTTTTTACATTCCCTCTATAAGTGACACCTTATGAGAAGTGTCCTTTTCTGTGTGACTTATTTCACTTAGAATCGTCTTACCTAAATCCACTCATCATGCTGCTACTAGCCTTATGACATTGATTTCATGGCTGAGTGATATTCCATTGTACATAAGGACCACAACTTTTTGATCCATTTTTCGCTTTCCTGGGATATTTAAGGTGGAATGAAGTGGAGGTCCTTGTCAACAGAGCAGCCCTAAACTTTGGGGTGCTTGTGTCTTGCTGATTTTCAATTTTCCCTCTTTATCCCCCCATGCGTGGAAGTGCCCTATGCTCTCTAAGCTGTGTTTTTTAGATGTTTCAGGACACACCGTACACTTCTCCAGAGTGGCTGTTGGCAATTTACATCGCGCCCATCAGTGTAGCAAGGCTCCCATTTCTCCATGGCCTGTCCTGCATTTCTGGTTTTGACACTTTTTTCAGCATGGCCCTTTTGACCGATGGGAAGCGAGACTTCTTTGTAGCGCTGATTTGCCTTTCCAGGTTGCTTGGTTGGCCAAAAAGGGCGTATGCGTTTTTTCCTGAATATATTCAGGAAAAAACGCATACGCCCTTTTTGGCCAAGGGCATCATTGTCAAAGTTTTGCCGCTTTTCATGTGCTTTAAAGGCGATTCGAATCTACCTCCTGAAATCTGTTTCCTGCAATTCTGCCTTGATTTCAAATCCTCTTCTTTGCCTTCCCTCAATATATTTGTGGACGAGAGTTATCATTTATAACTCTGCAGGTTTGTGAATTGCAGTGCCCTGAAGCTCCATTTTACAAGTCGCTTTTTTGGGAGCTGGCCACAAAAGCGCAGGATGGCTTCAGGCCCTGTTCTGGTTCCGGGGGGCAGGCTGAGCCTGTGGTTAATTCTTCTTCCTGATGGGAAAATAGAGTGACCTGTGCCTGTCCCAACACCAAGAGCTAGTCTCTCATTGGTTCCCCGTCTTCCCGTTCATCCTCAGGACAAATTGCAACCTGTACGGAACAGGAGGTTAAAGGTGCTGATGCTCCAAGTAGGGAGATTGCTAGTAAAGTGGCTGGAATGGCGAACCCGAGCACAAGGAGATGAGAAATGAGGTGCGTTTTAGAAACCTTTCCCCATCACACGGTGTACCATCTTCTGGGTTTCTCATGCATGTTTTCGATGTAGGAAGATGCCCTTGAACCTGGAGATTTGGGACCCATGCGACGGGTAGCACGCAGTATTACTTTAAAGGGTCTGCGTTTGCTCACCCAACCTCACCAAACCTCTCAGCCCCAAGAGTGTCCACCCTTATGTCTCATCCAGCTGTGGGTCTAGATATGGTCAATCCAGGTTGCATCACTGCCCCTGAACGAATTGTGTAAGAATTTCTCTCTCTTTCCCTGTCTTTGTTTCATGGGTTTTTAAAAATAATTTATTTTTATAATGGGGTTTAGCAGCTTTTCACGGCTGTGTTTATGTCGCTTTACACCCACTTGACACACTAACAGAGAGATATCAATACATAGGTTTTAAGATTATTACTAGTCAGATATATTCTTGTGCGGTGAATCGGGCGTGTTGAGTCCAGTTCTCTGAGCAAGGAGTAGGTCTTGTCTATTACATATTGGGTTTATGGAACGGTATCTGAGCTAATTTGAAACTCTTGTTTTATGTATTACCCCACCTCACCTTTCCCGTTAAGCAGCCATAGTGTGTTTTCTGCATGTGTGACTCTGTTCTGTTTTGTAATTCAGTTCAAGTGTAACGGTTTTTACATTCCCTCTATAAGTGACACCTTATGAGAAGTGTCCTTTTCTGTGTGACTTATTTCACTTAGAATCGTCTTACCTAAATCCACTCATCATGCTGCTACTAGCCTTATGACATTGATTTCATGGCTGAGTGATATTCCATTGTACATAAGGACCACAACTTTTTGATCCATTTTTCGCTTTCCTGGGATATTTAAGGTGGAATGAAGTGGAGGTCCTTGTCAACAGAGCAGCCCTAAACTTTGGGGTGCTTGTGTCTTGCTGATTTTCAATTTTCCCTCTTTATCCCCCCATGCGTGGAAGTGCCCTATGCTCTCTAAGCTGTGTTTTTTAGATGTTTCAGGACACACCGTACACTTCTCCAGAGTGGCTGTTGGCAATTTACATCCCGCCCATCAGTGTAGCAAGGCTCCCATTTCTCCATGGCCTGTCCTGCATTTCTGGTTTTGACACTTTTTTCAGCATGGCCCTTTTGACCGATGGGAAGCGAGACTTCTTTGTAGCGCTGATTTGCCTTTCCAGGTTGCTTGGTTGGCCAAAAAGGGCGTATGCGTTTTTTCCTGAATATATTCAGGAAAAAACGCATACGCCCTTTTTGGCCAAGGGCATCATTGTCAAAGTTTTGCCGCTTTTCATGTGCTTTAAAGGCGATTCGAATCTACCTCCTGAAATCTGTTTCCTGCAATTCTGCCTTGATTTCAAATCCTCTTCTTTGCCTTCCCTCAATATATTTGTGGACGAGAGTTATCATTTATAACTCTGCAGGTTTGTGAATTGCAGTGCCCTGAAGCTCCATTTTACAAGTCGCTTTTTTGGGAGCTGGCCACAAAAGCGCAGGATGGCTTCAGGCCCTGTTCTGGTTCCGGGGGGCAGGCTGAGCCTGTGGTTAATTCTTCTTCCTGATGGGAAAATAGAGTGACCTGTGCCTGTCCCAACACCAAGAGCTAGTCTCTCATTGGTTCCCCGTCTTCCCGTTCATCCTCAGGACAAATTGCAACCTGTACGGAACAGGAGGTTAAAGGTGCTGATGCTCCAAGTAGGGAGATTGCTAGTAAAGTGGCTGGAATGGCGAACCCGAGCACAAGGAGATGAGAAATGAGGTGCGTTTTAGAAACCTTTCCCCATCACACGGTGTACCATCTTCTGGGTTTCTCATGCATGTTTTCGATGTAGGAAGATGCCCTTGAACCTGGAGATTTGGGACCCATGCGACGGGTAGCACGCAGTATTACTTTAAAGGGTCTGCGTTTGCTCACCCAACCTCACCAAACCTCTCAGCCCCAAGAGTGTCCACCCTTATGTCTCATCCAGCTGTGGGTCTAGATATGGTCAATCCAGGTTGCATCACTGCCCCTGAACGAATTGTGTAAGAATTTCTCTCTCTTTCCCTGTCTTTGTTTCATGGGTTTTTAAAAATAATTTATTTTTATAATGGGGTTTAGCAGCTTTTCACGGCTGTGTTTATGTCGCTTTACACCCACTTGACACACTAACAGAGAGATATCAATACATAGGTTTTAAGATTATTACTAGTCAGATATATTCTTGTGCGGTGAATCGGGCGTGTTGAGTCCAGTTCTCTGAGCAAGGAGTAGGTCTTGTCTATTACATATTGGGTTTATGGAACGGTATCTGAGCTAATTTGAAACTCTTGTTTTATGTATTACCCCACCTCACCTTTCCCGTTAAGCAGCCATAGTGTGTTTTCTGCATGTGTGACTCTGTTCTGTTTTGTAATTCAGTTCAAGTGTAACGGTTTTTACATTCCCTCTATAAGTGACACCTTATGAGAAGTGTCCTTTTCTGTGTGACTTATTTCACTTAGAATCGTCTTACCTAAATCCACTCATCATGCTGCTACTAGCCTTATGACATTGATTTCATGGCTGAGTGATATTCCATTGTACATAAGGACCACAACTTTTTGATCCATTTTTCGCTTTCCTGGGATATTTAAGGTGGAATGAAGTGGAGGTCCTTGTCAACAGAGCAGCCCTAAACTTTGGGGTGCTTGTGTCTTGCTGATTTTCAATTTTCCCTCTTTATCCCCCCATGCGTGGAAGTGCCCTATGCTCTCTAAGCTGTGTTTTTTAGATGTTTCAGGACACACCGTACACTTCTCCAGAGTGGCTGTTGGCAATTTACATCCCGCCCATCAGTGTAGCAAGGCTCCCATTTCTCCATGGCCTGTCCTGCATTTCTGGTTTTGAAACTTTTTTCAGCATGGCCCTTTTGACCGATGGGAAGCGAGACTTCTTTGTAGCGCTGATTTGCCTTTCCAGGTTGCTTGGTTGGCCAAAAAGGGCGTATGCGTTTTTTCCTGAATATATTCAGGAAAAAACGCATACGCCCTTTTTGGCCAAGGGCATCATTGTCAAAGTTTTGCCGCTTTTCATGTGCTTTAAAGGCGATTCGAATCTACCTCCTGAAATCTGTTTCCTGCAATTCTGCCTTGATTTCAAATCCTCTTCTTTGCCTTCCCTCAATATATTTGTGGACGAGTGTTATCATTTATAACTCTGCAGGTTTGTGAATTGCAGTGCCCTGAAGCTCCATTTTACAAGTCGCTTTTTTGGGAGCTGGCCGCAAAAGCGCAGGATGGCTTCAGGCCCTGTTCTGGTTCCGGGGGGCAGGCTGAGCCTGTGGTTAATTCTTCTTCCTGATGGGAAAATAGAGTGACCTGTGCCTGTCCCAACACCAAGAGCTAGTCTCTCATTGGTTCCCCGTCTTCCCGTTCATCCTCAGGACAAATTGCAACCTGTACGGAACAGGAGGTTAAAGGTGCTGATGCTCCAAGTAGGGAGATTGCTAGTAAAGTGGCTGGAATGGCGAACCCGAGCACAAGGAGATGAGAAATGAGGTGCGTTTTAGAAACCTTTCCCCATCACACGGTGTACCATCTTCTGGGTTTCTCATGCATGTTTTCGATGTAGGAAGATGCCCTTGAACCTGGAGATTTGGGACCCATGCGACGGGTAGCACGCAGTATTACTTTAAAGGGTCTGCGTTTGCTCACCCAACCTCACCAAACCTCTCAGCCCCAAGAGTGTCCACCCTTATGTCTCATCCAGCTGTGGGTCTAGATATGGTCAATCCAGGTTGCATCACTGCCCCTGAACGAATTGTGTAAGAATTTCTCTCTCTTTCCCTGTCTTTGTTTCATGGGTTTTTAAAAGTAATTTATTTTTATAATGGGGTTTAGCAGCTTTTCACGGCTGTGTTTATGTCGCTTTACACCCACTTGACACACTAACAGAGAGATATCAATACATAGGTTTTAAGATTATTACTAGTCAGATATATTCTTGTGCGGTGAATCGGGCGTGTTGAGTCCAGTTCTCTGAGCAAGGAGTAGGTCTTGTCTATTACATATTGGGTTTATGGAACGGTATCTGAGCTAATTTGAAACTCTTGTTTTATGTATCACCCCACCTCACCTTTCCCGTTAAGCAGCCATAGTGTGTTTTCTGCATGTGTGACTCTGTTCTGTTTTGTAATTCAGTTCAAGTGTAACGGTTTTTACATTCCCTCTATAAGTGACACCTTATGAGAAGTGTCCTTTTCTGTGTGACTTATTTCACTTAGAATCGTCTTACCTAAATCCACTCATCATGCTGCTACTAGCCTTATGACATTGATTTCATGGCTGAGTGATATTCCATTGTACAGAAGGACCACAACTTTTTGATCCATTTTTCGCTTTCCTGGGATATTTAAGGTGGAATGAAGTGGAGGTCCTTGTCAACAGAGCAGCCCTAAACTTTGGGGTGCTTGTGTCTTGCTGATTTTCAATATTCCCTCTTTATCCCCCCATGCGTGGAAGTGCCCTATGCTCTCTAAGCTGTGTTTTTTAGATGTTTCAGGACACACCGTACACTTCTCCAGAGTGGCTGTTGGCAATTTACATCCCGCCCATCAGTGTAGCAAGGCTCCCATTTCTCCATGGCCTGTCCTGCATTTCTGGTTTTGACACTTTTTTCAGCATGGCCCTTTTGACCGATGGGAAGCGAGACTTCTTTGTAGCGCTGATTTGCCTTTCCAGGTTGCTTGGTTGGCCAAAAAGGGCGTATGCGTTTTTTCCTGAATATATTCAGGAAAAAACGCATACGCCCTTTTTGGCCAAGGGCATCATTGTCAACGTTTTGCCGCTTTTCATGTGCTTTAAAGGCGATTCGAATCTACCTCCTGAAATCTGTTTCCTGCAATTCTGCCTTGATTTCAAATCCTCTTCTTTGCCTTCCCTCAATATATTTGTGGACGAGTGTTATCATTTATAACTCTGCAGGTTTGTGAATTGCAGTGCCCTGAAGCTCCATTTTACAAGTCGCTTTTTTGGGAGCTGGCCGCAAAAGCGCAGGATGGCTTCAGGCCCTGTTCTGGTTCCGGGGGGCAGGCTGAGCCTGTGGTTAATTCTTCTTCCTGATGGGAAAATAGAGTGACCTGTGCCTGTCCCAACACCAAGAGCTAGTCTCTCATTGGTTCCCCGTCTTCCCGTTCATCCTCAGGACAAATTGCAACCTGTACGGAACAGGAGGTTAAAGGTGCTGATGCTCCAAGTAGGGAGATTGCTAGTAAAGTGGCTGGAATGGCGAACCCGAGCACAAGGAGATGAGAAATGAGGTGCGTTTTAGAAACCTTTCCCCATCACACGGTGTACCATCTTCTGGGTTTCTCATGCATGTTTTCGATGTAGGAAGATGCCCTTGAACCTGGAGATTTGGGACCCATGCGACGGGTAGCACGCAGTATTACTTTAAAGGGTCTGCGTTTGCTCACCCAACCTCACCAAACCTCTCAGCCCCAAGAGTGTCCACCCTTATGTCTCATCCAGCTGTGGGTCTAGATATGGTCAATCCAGGTTGCATCACTGCCCCTGAACGAATTGTGTAAGAATTTCTCTCTCTTTCCCTGTCTTTGTTTCATGGGTTTTTAAAAATAATTTATTTTTATAATGGGGTTTAGCAGCTTTTCACGGCTGTGTTTATGTCGCTTTACACCCACTTGACACACTAACAGAGAGATATCAATACATAGGTTTTAAGATTATTACTAGTCAGATATATTCTTGTGCGGTGAATCGGGCGTGTTGAGTCCAGTTCTCTGAGCAAGGAGTAGGTCTTGTCTATTACATATTGGGTTTATGGAACGGTATCTGAGCTAATTTGAAACTCTTGTTTTATGTATCACCCCACCTCACCTTTCCCGTTAAGCAGCCATAGTGTGTTTTCTGCATGTGTGACTCTGTTCTGTTTTGTAATTCAGTTCAAGTGTAACGGTTTTTACATTCCCTCTATAAGTGACACCTTATGAGAAGTGTCCTTTTCTGTGTGACTTATTTCACTTAGAATCGTCTTACCTAAATCCACTCATCATGCTGCTACTAGCCTTATGACATTGATTTCATGGCTGAGTGATATTCCATTGTACATAAGGACCACAACTTTTTGATCCATTTTTCGCTTTCCTGGGATATTTAAGGTGGAATGAAGTGGAGGTCCTTGTCAACAGAGCAGCCCTAAACTTTGGGGTGCTTGTGTCTTGCTGATTTTCAATTTTCCCTCTTTATCCCCCCATGCGTGGAAGTGCCCTATGCTCTCTAAGCTGTGTTTTTTAGATGTTTCAGGACACACCGTACACTTCTCCAGAGTGGCTGTTGGCAATTTACATCCCGCCCATCAGTGTAGCAAGGCTCCCATTTCTCCATGGCCTGTCCTGCATTTCTGGTTTTGAAACTTTTTTCAGCATGGCCCTTTTGACCGATGGGAAGCGAGACTTCTTTGTAGCGCTGATTTGCCTTTCCAGGTTGCTTGGTTGGCCAAAAAGGGCGTATGCGTTTTTTCCTGAATATATTCAGGAAAAAACGCATACGCCCTTTTTGGCCAAGGGCATCATTGTCAACGTTTTGCCGCTTTTCATGTGCTTTAAAGGCGATTCGAATCTACCTCCTGAAATCTGTTTCCTGCAATTCTGCCTTGATTTCAAATCCTCTTCTTTGCCTTCCCTCAATATATTTGTGGACGAGTGTTATCATTTATAACTCTGCAGGTTTGTGAATTGCAGTGCCCTGAAGCTCCATTTTACAAGTCGCTTTTTTGGGAGCTGGCCGCAAAAGCGCAGGATGGCTTCAGGCCCTGTTCTGGTTCCGGGGGGCAGGCTGAGCCTGTGGTTAATTCTTCTTCCTGATGGGAAAATAGAGTGACCTGTGCCTGTCCCAACACCAAGAGCTAGTCTCTCATTGGTTCCCCGTCTTCCCGTTCATCCTCAGGACAAATTGCAACCTGTACGGAACAGGAGGTTAAAGGTGCTGATGCTCCAAGTAGGGAGATTGCTAGTAAAGTGGCTGGAATGGCGAACCCGAGCACAAGGAGATGAGAAATGAGGTGCGTTTTAGAAACCTTTCCCCATCACACGGTGTACCATCTTCTGGGTTTCTCATGCATGTTTTCGATGTAGGAAGATGCCCTTGAACCTGGAGATTTGGGACCCATGCGACGGGTAGCACGCAGTATTACTTTAAAGGGTCTGCGTTTGCTCACCCAACCTCACCAAACCTCTCAGCCCCAAGAGTGTCCACCCTTATGTCTCATCCAGCTGTGGGTCTAGATATGGTCAATCCAGGTTGCATCACTGCCCCTGAACGAATTGTGTAAGAATTTCTCTCTCTTTCCCTGTCTTTGTTTCATGGGTTTTTAAAAGTAATTTATTTTTATAATGGGGTTTAGCAGCTTTTCACGGCTGTGTTTATGTCGCTTTACACCCACTTGACACACTAACAGAGAGATATCAATACATAGGTTTTAAGATTATTACTAGTCAGATATATTCTTGTGCGGTGAATCGGGCGTGTTGAGTCCAGTTCTCTGAGCAAGGAGTAGGTCTTGTCTATTACATATTGGGTTTATGGAACGGTATCTGAGCTAATTTGAAACTCTTGTTTTATGTATCACCCCACCTCACCTTTCCCGTTAAGCAGCCATAGTGTGTTTTCTGCATGTGTGACTCTGTTCTGTTTTGTAATTCAGTTCAAGTGTAACGGTTTTTACATTCCCTCTATAAGTGACACCTTATGAGAAGTGTCCTTTTCTGTGTGACTTATTTCACTTAGAATCGTCTTACCTAAATCCACTCATCATGCTGCTACTAGCCTTATGACATTGATTTCATGGCTGAGTGATATTCCATTGTACAGAAGGACCACAACTTTTTGATCCATTTTTCGCTTTCCTGGGATATTTAAGGTGGAATGAAGTGGAGGTCCTTGTCAACAGAGCAGCCCTAAACTTTGGGGTGCTTGTGTCTTGCTGATTTTCAATATTCCCTCTTTATCCCCCCATGCGTGGAAGTGCCCTATGCTCTCTAAGCTGTGTTTTTTAGATGTTTCAGGACACACCGTACACTTCTCCAGAGTGGCTGTTGGCAATTTACATCCCGCCCATCAGTGTAGCAAGGCTCCCATTTCTCCATGGCCTGTCCTGCATTTCTGGTTTTGACACTTTTTTCAGCATGGCCCTTTTGACCGATGGGAAGCGAGACTTCTTTGTAGCGCTGATTTGCCTTTCCAGGTTGCTTGGTTGGCCAAAAAGGGCGTATGCGTTTTTTCCTGAATATATTCAGGAAAAAACGCATACGCCCTTTTTGGCCAAGGGCATCATTGTCAACGTTTTGCCGCTTTTCATGTGCTTTAAAGGCGATTCGAATCTACCTCCTGAAATCTGTTTCCTGCAATTCTGCCTTGATTTCAAATCCTCTTCTTTGCCTTCCCTCAATATATTTGTGGACGAGTGTTATCATTTATAACTCTGCAGGTTTGTGAATTGCAGTGCCCTGAAGCTCCATTTTACAAGTCGCTTTTTTGGGAGCTGGCCGCAAAAGCGCAGGATGGCTTCAGGCCCTGTTCTGGTTCCGGGGGGCAGGCTGAGCCTGTGGTTAATTCTTCTTCCTGATGGGAAAATAGAGTGACCTGTGCCTGTCCCAACACCAAGAGCTAGTCTCTCATTGGTTCCCCGTCTTCCCGTTCATCCTCAGGACAAATTGCAACCTGTACGGAACAGGAGGTTAAAGGTGCTGATGCTCCAAGTAGGGAGATTGCTAGTAAAGTGGCTGGAATGGCGAACCCGAGCACAAGGAGATGAGAAATGAGGTGCGTTTTAGAAACCTTTCCCCATCACACGGTGTACCATCTTCTGGGTTTCTCATGCATGTTTTCGATGTAGGAAGATGCCCTTGAACCTGGAGATTTGGGACCCATGCGACGGGTAGCACGCAGTATTACTTTAAAGGGTCTGCGTTTGCTCACCCAACCTCACCAAACCTCTCAGCCCCAAGAGTGTCCACCCTTATGTCTCATCCAGCTGTGGGTCTAGATATGGTCAATCCAGGTTGCATCACTGCCCCTGAACGAATTGTGTAAGAATTTCTCTCTCTTTCCCTGTCTTTGTTTCATGGGTTTTTAAAAGTAATTTATTTTTATAATGGGGTTTAGCAGCTTTTCACGGCTGTGTTTATGTCGCTTTACACCCACTTGACACACTAACAGAGAGATATCAATACATAGGTTTTAAGATTATTACTAGTCAGATATATTCTTGTGCGGTGAATCGGGCGTGTTGAGTCCAGTTCTCTGAGCAAGGAGTAGGTCTTGTCTATTACATATTGGGTTTATGGAACGGTATCTGAGCTAATTTGAAACTCTTGTTTTATGTATCACCCCACCTCACCTTTCCCGTTAAGCAGCCATAGTGTGTTTTCTGCATGTGTGACTCTGTTCTGTTTTGTAATTCAGTTCAAGTGTAACGGTTTTTACATTCCCTCTATAAGTGACACCTTATGAGAAGTGTCCTTTTCTGTGTGACTTATTTCACTTAGAATCGTCTTACCTAAATCCACTCATCATGCTGCTACTAGCCTTATGACATTGATTTCATGGCTGAGTGATATTCCATTGTACAGAAGGACCACAACTTTTTGATCCATTTTTCGCTTTCCTGGGATATTTAAGGTGGAATGAAGTGGAGGTCCTTGTCAACAGAGCAGCCCTAAACTTTGGGGTGCTTGTGTCTTGCTGATTTTCAATTTTCCCTCTTTATCCCCCCATGCGTGGAAGTGCCCTATGCTCTCTAAGCTGTGTTTTTTAGATGTTTCAGGACACACCGTACACTTCTCCAGAGTGGCTGTTGGCAATTTACATCCCGCCCATCAGTGTAGCAAGGCTCCCATTTCTCCATGGCCTGTCCTGCATTTCTGGTTTTGACACTTTTTTCAGCATGGCCCTTTTGACCGATGGGAAGCGAGACTTCTTTGTAGCGCTGATTTGCCTTTCCAGGTTGCTTGGTTGGCCAAAAAGGGCGTATGCGTTTTTTCCTGAATATATTCAGGAAAAAACGCATACGCCCTTTTTGGCCAAGGGCATCATTGTCAACGTTTTGCCGCTTTTCATGTGCTTTAAAGGCGATTCGAATCTACCTCCTGAAATCTGTTTCCTGCAATTCTGCCTTGATTTCAAATCCTCTTCTTTGCCTTCCCTCAATATATTTGTGGACGAGTGTTATCATTTATAACTCTGCAGGTTTGTGAATTGCAGTGCCCTGAAGCTCCATTTTACAAGTCGCTTTTTTGGGAGCTGGCCGCAAAAGCGCAGGATGGCTTCAGGCCCTGTTCTGGTTCCGGGGGGCAGGCTGAGCCTGTGGTTAATTCTTCTTCCTGATGGGAAAATAGAGTGACCTGTGCCTGTCCCAACACCAAGAGCTAGTCTCTCATTGGTTCCCCGTCTTCCCGTTCATCCTCAGGACAAATTGCAACCTGTACAGAACAGGAGGTTAAAGGTGCTGATGCTCCAAGTAGGGAGATTGCTAGTAAAGTGGCTGGAATGGCGAACCCGAGCACAAGGAGATGAGAAATGAGGTGCGTTTTAGAAACCTTTCCCCATCACACGGTGTACCATCTTCTGGGTTTCTCATGCATGTTTTCGATGTAGGAAGATGCCCTTGAACCTGGAGATTTGGGACCCATGCGACGGGTAGCACGCAGTATTACTTTAAAGGGTCTGCGTTTGCTCACCCAACCTCACCAAACCTCTCAGCCCCAAGAGTGTCCACCCTTATGTCTCATCCAGCTGTGGGTCTAGATATGGTCAATCCAGGTTGCATCACTGCCCCTGAACGAATTGTGTAAGAATTTCTCTCTCTTTCCCTGTCTTTGTTTCATGGGTTTTTAAAAGTAATTTATTTTTATAATGGGGTTTAGCAGTTTTTCACGGCTGTGTTTATGTCGCTTTACACCCACTTGACACACTAACAGAGAGATATCAATACATAGGTTTTAAGATTATTACTAGTCAGATATATTCTTGTGCGGTGAATCGGGCGTGTTGAGTCCAGTTCTCTGAGCAAGGAGTAGGTCTTGTCTATTACATATTGGGTTTATGGAACGGTATCTGAGCTAATTTGAAACTCTTGTTTTATGTATCACCCCACCTCACCTTTCCCGTTAAGCAGCCATAGTGTGTTTTCTGCATGTGTGACTCTGTTCTGTTTTGTAATTCAGTTCAAGTGTAACGGTTTTTACATTCCCTCTATAAGTGACACCTTATGAGAAGTGTCCTTTTCTGTGTGACTTATTTCACTTAGAATCGTCTTACCTAAATCCACTCATCATGCTGCTACTAGCCTTATGACATTGATTTCATGGCTGAGTGATATTCCATTGTACATAAGGACCACAACTTTTTGATCCATTTTTCGCTTTCCTGGGATATTTAAGGTGCAATGAAGTGGAGGTCCTTGTCAACAGAGCAGCCCTAAACTTTGGGGTGCTTGTGTCTTGCTGATTTTCAATTTTCCCACTGTATCCCCCCATGCGTGGAAGTGCCCTATGCTCTCTAAGCTGTGTTTTTTAGATGTTTCAGGACACACCGTACACTTCTCCAGAGTGGCTGTTGGCAATTTACATCCCGCCCATCAGTGTAGCAAGGCTCCCATTTCTCCATGGCCTGTCCTGCATTTCTGGTTTTGACACTTTTTTCAGCATGGCCCTTTTGACCGATGGGAAGCGAGACTTCTTTGTAGCGCTGATTTGCCTTTCCAGGTTGCTTGGTTGGCCAAAAAGGGCGTATGCGTTTTTTCCTGAATATATTCAGGAAAAAACGCATACGCCCTTTTTGGCCAAGGGCATCATTGTCAACGTTTTGCCGCTTTTCATGTGCTTTAAAGGCGATTCGAATCTACCTCCTGAAATCTGTTTCCTGCAATTCTGCCTTGATTTCAAATCCTCTTCTTTGCCTTCCCTCAATATATTTGTGGACGAGAGTTATCATTTATAACTCTGCAGGTTTGTGAATTGCAGTGCCCTGAAGCTCCATTTTACAAGTCGCTTTTTTGGGAGCTGGCCGCAAAAGCGCAGGATGGCTTCAGGCCCTGTTCTGGTTCCGGGGGGCAGGCTGAGCCTGTGGTTAATTCTTCTTCCTGATGGGAAAATAGAGTGACCTGTGCCTGTCCCAACACCAAGAGCTAGTCTCTCATTGGTTCCCCGTCTTCCCGTTCATCCTCAGGACAAATTGCAACCTGTACGGAACAGGAGGTTAAAGGTGCTGATGCTCCAAGTAGGGAGATTGCTAGTAAAGTGGCTGGAATGGCGAACCCGAGCACAAGGAGATGAGAAATGAGGTGCGTTTTAGAAACCTTTCCCCATCACACGGTGTACCATCTTCTGGGTTTCTCATGCATGTTTTCGATGTAGGAAGATGCCCTTGAACCTGGAGATTTGGGACCCATGCGACGGGTAGCACGCAGTATTACTTTAAAGGGTCTGCGTTTGCTCACCCAACCTCACCAAACCTCTCAGCCCCAAGAGTGTCCACCCTTATGTCTCATCCAGCTGTGGGTCTAGATATGGTCAATCCAGGTTGCATCACTGCCCCTGAACGAATTGTGTAAGAATTTCTCTCTCTTTCCCTGTCTTTGTTTCATGGGTTTTTAAAAGTAATTTATTTTTATAATGGGGTTTAGCAGCTTTTCACGGCTGTGTTTATGTCGCTTTACACCCACTTGACACACTAACAGAGAGATATCAATACATAGGTTTTAAGATTATTACTAGTCAGATATATTCTTGTGCGGTGAATCGGGCGTGTTGAGTCCAGTTCTCTGAGCAAGGAGTAGGTCTTGTCTATTACATATTGGGTTTATGGAACGGTATCTGAGCTAATTTGAAACTCTTGTTTTATGTATCACCCCACCTCACCTTTCCCGTTAAGCAGCCATAGTGTGTTTTCTGCATGTGTGACTCTGTTCTGTTTTGTAATTCAGTTCAAGTGTAACGGTTTTTACATTCCCTCTATAAGTGACACCTTATGAGAAGTGTCCTTTTCTGTGTGACTTATTTCACTTAGAATCGTCTTACCTAAACCCACTCATCATGCTGCTACTAGCCTTATGACATTGATTTCATGGCTGAGTGATATTCCATTGTACATAAGGACCACAACTTTTTGATCCATTTTTCGCTTTCCTGGGATATTTCAGGTGGAATGAAGTGGAGGTCCTTGTCAACAGAGCAGCCCTAAACTTTGGGGTGCTTGTGTCTAGCTGATTTTCAATTTTCCCACTGTATCCCCCCATGCGTGGAAGTGCCCTATGCTCTCTAAGCTGTGTTTTTTAGATGTTTCAGGACACACCGTACACTTCTCCAGAGTGGCTGTTGGCAATTTACATCCCGCCCATCAGTGTAGCAAGGCTCCGATTCCTCCATGGCCTGTCCTGCATTTCTGGTTTTGACGCTTTTTTCAGCATGGCCCTTTTGACCGATGGGAAGCGAGACTTCTTTGTAGCGCTGATTTGCCTTTCCAGGTTGCTTGGTTGGCCAAAAAGGGCGTATGCGTTTTTTCCTGAATATATTCAGGAAAAAACGCATACGCCCTTTTTGGCCAAGGGCATCATTGTCAACGTTTTGCCGCTTTTCATGTGCTTTAAAGGCGATTCGAATCTACCTCCTGAAATCTGTTTCCTGCAATTCTGCCTTGATTTCAAATCCTCTTCTTTGCCTTCCCTCAATATATTTGTGGACGAGAGTTATCATTTATAACTCTGCAGGTTTGTGAATTGCAGTGCCCTGAAGCTCCATTTTACAAGTCGCTTTTCTGGGAGCTGGCCGCAAAAGCGCAGGATGGCTTCAGGCCCTGTTCTGGTTCCGGGGGGCAGGCTGAGCCTGTGGTTAATTCTTCTTCCTGATGGGAAAATAGAGTGACCTGTGCCTGTCCCAACACCAAGAGCTAGTCTCTCATTGGTTCCCCGTCTTCCCGTTCATCCTCAGGACAAATTGCAACCTGTACGGAACAGGAGGTTAAAGGTGCTGATGCTCCAAGTGGGGAGATTGCTAGTAAAGTGGCTGGAATGGCGAACCCGAGCACAAGGAGATGAGAAATGAGGTGCATTTTAGAAACCTTTCCCCATCACACGGTGTACCATCTTCTGGGTTTCTCATGCATGTTTTCGATGTAGGAAGATGCCCTTGAACATGGAGATTTGGGACCCATGGGACGGGTAGCACGCAGTATTACTTTAAAGGGTCTGCGTTTGCTCACCCAACCTCACCAAACCTCTCAGCCCCAAGAGTGTCCACCCTTATGTCTCATTCAGCTGTGGGTCTAGATATGGTCAATCCAGGTTGCATCACTGCCCCTGAACGAATTGTGTAAGAATTTCTCTCTCTTTCCCTGTCTTTGTTTCATGGTTTTTTAAAAGTAATTTATTTTTATAATGGGGTTTAGCAGCTTTTCACGGCTGTGTTTATGTCGCTTTACACCCACTTGACACACTAACAGAGAGATATCAATACATAGGTTTTAAGATTATTACTAGTCAGATATATTCTTGTGCGGTGAATCGGGCGTGTTGAGTCCAGTTCTCTGAGCAAGGAGTAGGTCTTGTCTATTACATATTGGGTTTATGGAACGGTATCTGAGCTAATTTGAAACTCTTGTTTTATGTATCACCCCACCTCCCCTTTCCCGTTAAGCAGCCATAGTGTGTTTTCTGCATGTGTGACTCTGTTCTGTTTTGTAATTCAGTTCAAGTGTAACGGTTTTTACATTCC
The DNA here is from genome assembly GCF_965194825.1 of Balaenoptera physalus. Taxonomy (NCBI): domain Eukaryota; kingdom Metazoa; phylum Chordata; class Mammalia; order Artiodactyla; family Balaenopteridae; genus Balaenoptera; species Balaenoptera physalus. The sequence goes on along the minus strand of NW_028126452.1, from coordinate 877,263 downwards.
CTCTATAAGTGACACCTTATGAGAAGTGTCCTTTTCTGTGTGACTTATTTCACTTAGAATCGTCTTACCTAAACCCACTCATCATGCTGCTACTAGCCTTATGACATTGATTTCATGGCTGAGTGATATTCCATTGTACATAAGGACCAAAATTTTTGATCCATTTTTCGCTTTCCTGGGATATTTAAGGTGGAATGAAGTGGAGGTCCTTGTCAACAGAGCAGCCCTAAACTTTGGGGTGCTTGTGTCTTGCTGATTTTCAATTTTCCCACTTTATCCCCCCATGCGTGGAAGTGCCCTATGCTCTCTAAGCTGTGTTTTTTAGATGTTTCAGGACCCACCGTACACTTCTCCAGAGTGGCTGTTGGCAATTTACATCCCGCCCATCAGTGTAGCAAGGCTCCCATTTCTCCATGGCCTGTACTGCATTTCTGGTTTTGACACTTTTTTCAGCATGGCCCTTTTGACCGATGGGAAGCGAGACTTCTTTGTAGCGCTGATTTGCCTTTCCAGGTTGCTTGGTTGGCCAAAAAGGGCGTATGCGTTTTTTCCTGAATATATTCAGGAAAAAACGCATACGCCCTTTTTGGCCAAGGGCATCATTGTCAACGTTTTGCCGCTTTTCATGTGCTTTAAAGGCGATTCGAATCTACCTCCTGAAATCTGTTTCCTGCAATTCTGCCTTGATTTCAAATCCTCTTCTTTGCCTTCCCTCAATATATTTGTGGACGAGAGTTATCATTTATAACTCTGCAGGTTTGTGAATTGCAGTGCCCTGAAGCTCCATTTTACAAGTCGCTTTTCTGGGAGCTGGCCGCAAAAGCGCAGGATGGCTTCAGGCCCTGTTCTGGTTCCGGGGGGCAGGCTGAGCCTGTGGTTAATTCTTCTTCCTGATGGGAAAATAGAGTGACCTGTGCCTGTCCCAACACCAAGAGCTAGTCTCTCATTGGTTCCCCGTCTTCCCGTTCATCCTCAGGACAAATTGCAACCTGTACGGAACAGGAGGTTAAAGGTGCTGATGCTCCAAGTGGGGAGATTGCTAGTAAAGTGGCTGGAATGGCGAACCCGAGCACAAGGAGATGAGAAATGAGGTGCGTTTTAGAAACCTTTCCCCATCACACGGTGTACCATCTTCTGGGTTTCTCATGCATGTTTTCGATGTAGGAAGATGCCCTTGAACATGGAGATTTGGGACCCATGCGACGGGTAGCACGCAGTATTACTTTAAAGGGTCTGCGTTTGCTCACCCAACCTCACCAAACCTCTCAGCCCCAAAAGTGTCCACCCTTATGTCTCATCCAGCTGTGGGTCTAGATATGGTCAATCCAGGTTGCATCACTGCCCCTGAACGAATTGTGTAAGAATTTCTCTCTCTTTCCCTGTCTTTGTTTCATGGGTTTTTAAAAGTAATTTATTTTTATAATGGGGTTTAGCAGCTTTTCACGGCTGTGTTTATGTCGCTTTACACCCACTTGACACACTAACAGAGAGATATCAATACATAGGTTTTAAGATTATTACTAGTCAGATATATTCTTGTGCGGTGAATCGGGCGTGTTGAGTCCAGTTCTCTGAGCAAGGAGTAGGTCTTGTCTATTACATATTGGGTTTATGGAACGGTATCTGAGCTAATTTGAAACTCTTGTTTTATGTATCACCCCACCTCACCTTTCCCGTTAAGCAGCCATAGTGTGTTTTCTGCATGTGTGACTCTGTTCTGTTTTGTAATTCAGTTCAAGTGTAACGGTTTTTACATTCCCTCTATAAGTGACACCTTATGAGAAGTGTCCTTTTCTGTGTGACTTATTTCACTTAGAATCGTCTTACCTAAATCCACTCATCATGCTGCTACTAGCCTTATGACATTGATTTCATGGCTGAGTGATATTCCATTGTACAGAAGGACCACAACTTTTTGATCCATTTTTCGCTTTCCTGGGATATTTAAGGTGGAATGAAGTGGAGGTCCTTGTCAACAGAGCAGCCCTAAACTTTGGGGTGCTTGTGTCTTGCTGATTTTCAATTTTCCCTCTTTATCCCCCCATGCGTGGAAGTGCCCTATGCTCTCTCAGCTGTGTTTTTTAGATGTTTCAGGACACACCGTACACTTCTCCAGAGTGGCTGTTGGCAATTTACATCCCGCCCATCAGTGTAGCAAGGCTCCCATTTCTCCATGGCCTGTCCTGCATTTCTGGTTTTGACACTTTTTTCAGCATGGCCCTTTTGACCGATGGGAAGCGAGACTTCTTTGTAGCGCTGATTTGCCTTTCCAGGTTGCTTGGTTGGCCAAAAAGGGCGTATGCGTTTTTTAGTGAATATATTCAGGAAAAAACGCATACGCCCTTTTTGGCCAAGGGCATCATTGTCAACGTTTTGCCGCTTTTCATGTGCTTTAAAGGCGATTCGAATCTACCTCCTGAAATCTGTTTCCTGCAATTCTGCCTTGATTTCAAATCCTCTTCTTTGCCTTCCCTCAATATATTTGTGGACGAGAGTTATCATTTATAACTCTGCAGGTTTGTGAATTGCAGTGCCCTGAAGCTCCATTTTACAAGTCGCTTTTTTGGGAGCTGGCCGCAAAAGCGCAGGATGGCTTCAGGCCCTGTTCTGGTTCCGGGGGGCAGGCTGAGCCTGTGGTTAATTCTTCTTCCTGATGGGAAAATAGAGTGACCTGTGCCTGTCCCAACACCAAGAGCTAGTCTCTCATTGGTTCCCCGTCTTCCCGTTCATCCTCAGGACAAATTGCAACCTGTACGGAACAGGAGGTTAAAGGTGCTGATGCTCCAAGTAGGGAGATTGCTAGTAAAGTGGCTGGAATGGCGAACCCGAGCACAAGGAGATGAGAAATGAGGTGCGTTTTAGAAACCTTTCCCCATCACACGGTGTACCATCTTCTGGGTTTCTCATGCATGTTTTCGATGTAGGAAGATGCCCTTGAACCTGGAGATTTGGGACCCATGCGACGGGTAGCACGCAGTATTACTTTAAAGGGTCTGCGTTTGCTCACCCAACCTCACCAAACCTCTCAGCCCCAAGAGTGTCCACCCTTATGTCTCATCCAGCTGTGGGTCTAGATATGGTCAATCCAGGTTGCATCACTGCCCCTGAACGAATTGTGTAAGAATTTCTCTCTCTTTCCCTGTCTTTGTTTCATGGGTTTTTAAAAGTAATTTATTTTTATAATGGGGTTTAGCAGTTTTTCACGGCTGTGTTTATGTCGCTTTACACCCACTTGACACACTAACAGAGAGATATCAATACATAGGTTTTAAGATTATTACTAGTCAGATATATTCTTGTGCGGTGAATCGGGCGTGTTGAGTCCAGTTCTCTGAGCAAGGAGTAGGTCTTGTCTATTACATATTGGGTTTATGGAACGGTATCTGAGCTAATTTGAAACTCTTGTTTTATGTATCACCCCACCTCACCTTTCCCGTTAAGCAGCCATAGTGTGTTTTCTGCATGTGTGACTCTGTTCTGTTTTGTAATTCAGTTCAAGTGTAACGGTTTTTACATTCCCTCTATAAGTGACACCTTATGAGAAGTGTCCTTTTCTGTGTGACTTATTTCACTTAGAATCGTCTTACCTAAATCCACTCATCATGCTGCTACTAGCCTTATGACATTGATTTCATGGCTGAGTGATATTCCATTGTACATAAGGACCACAACTTTTTGATCCATTTTTCGCTTTCCTGGGATATTTAAGGTGGAATGAAGTGGAGGTCCTTGTCAACAGAGCAGCCCTAAACTTTGGGGTGCTTGTGTCTTGCTGATTTTCAATTTTCCCACTTTATCCCCCCATGCGTGGAAGTGCCCTATGCTCTCTAAGCTGTGTTTTTTAGATGTTTCAGGACCCACCGTACACTTCTCCAGAGTGGCTGTTGGCAATTTACATCCCGCCCATCAGTGTAGCAAGGCTCCCATTTCTCCATGGCCTGTCCTGCATTTCTGGTTTTGACACTTTTTTCAGCATGGCCCTTTTGACCGATGGGAAGCGAGACTTCTTTGTAGCGCTGATTTGCCTTTCCAGGTTGCTTGGTTGGCCAAAAAGGGCGTATGCGTTTTTTCCTGAATATATTCAGGAAAAAACGCATACGCCCTTTTTGGCCAAGGGCATCATTGTCAACGTTTTGCCGCTTTTCATGTGCTTTAAAGGCGATTCGAATCTACCTCCTGAAATCTGTTTCCTGCAATTCTGCCTTGATTTCAAATCCTCTTCTTTGCCTTCCCTCAATATATTTGTGGACGAGAGTTATCATTTATAACTCTGCAGGTTTGTGAATTGCAGTGCCCTGAAGCTCCATTTTACAAGTCGCTTTTCTGGGAGCTGGCCGCAAAAGCGCAGGATGGCTTCAGGCCCTGTTCTGGTTCCGGGGGGCAGGCTGAGCCTGTGGTTAATTCTTCTTCCTGATGGGAAAATAGAGTGACCTGTGCCTGTCCCAACACCAAGAGCTAGTCTCTCATTGGTTCCCCGTCTTCCCGTTCATCCTCAGGACAAATTGCAACCTGTACGGAACAGGAGGTTAAAGGTGCTGATGCTCCAAGTGGGGAGATTGCTAGTAAAGTGGCTGGAATGGCGAACCCGAGCACAAGGAGATGAGAAATGAGGTGCATTTTAGAAACCTTTCCCCATCACACGGTGTACCATCTTCTGGGTTTCTCATGCATGTTTTCGATGTAGGAAGATGCCCTTGAACATGGAGATTTGGGACCCATGGGACGGGTAGCACGCAGTATTACTTTAAAGGGTCTGCGTTTGCTCACCCAACCTCACCAAACCTCTCAGCCCCAAGAGTGTCCACCCTTATGTCTCATTCAGCTGTGGGTCTAGATATGGTCAATCCAGGTTGCATCACTGCCCCTGAACGAATTGTGTAAGAATTTCTCTCTCTTTCCCTGTCTTTGTTTCATGGTTTTTTAAAAGTAATTTATTTTTATAATGGGGTTTAGCAGCTTTTCACGGCTGTGTTTATGTCGCTTTACACCCACTTGACACACTAACAGAGAGATATCAATACATAGGTTTTAAGATTATTACTAGTCAGATATATTCTTGTGCGGTGAATCGGGCGTGTTGAGTCCAGTTCTCTGAGCAAGGAGTAGGTCTTGTCTATTACATATTGGGTTTATGGAACGGTATCTGAGCTAATTTGAAACTCTTGTTTTATGTATCACCCCACCTCACCTTTCCCGTTAAGCAGCCATAGTGTGTTTTCTGCATGTGTGACTCTGTTCTGTTTTGTAATTCAGTTCAAGTGTAACGGTTTTTACATTCCCTCTATAAGTGACACCTTATGAGAAGTGTCCTTTTCTGTGTGACTTATTTCACTTAGAATCGTCTTACCTAAATCCACTCATCATGCTGCTACTAGCCTTATGACATTGATTTCATGGCTGAGTGATATTCCATTGTACATAAGGACCAAAATTTTTGATCCATTTTTCGCTTTCCTGGGATATTTAAGGTGGAATGAAGTGGAGGTCCTTGTCAACAGAGCAGCCCTAAACTTTGGGGTGCTTGTGTCTTGCTGATTTTCAATTTTCCCACTTTATCCCCCCATGCGTGGAAGTGCCCTATGCTCTCTAAGCTGTGTTTTTTAGATGTTTCAGGACCCACCGTACACTTCTCCAGAGTGGCTGTTGGCAATTTACATCCCGCCCATCAGTGTAGCAAGGCTCCCATTTCTCCATGGCCTGTCCTGCATTTCTGGTTTTGACACTTTTTTCAGCATGGCCCTTTTGACCGATGGGAAGCGAGACTTCTTTGTAGCGCTGATTTGCCTTTCCAGGTTGCTTGGTAGGCCAAAAAGGGCGTATGCGTTTTTTCCTGAATATATTCAGGAAAAAACGCATACGCCCTTTTTGGCCAAGGGCATCATTGTCAACGTTTTGCCGCTTTTCATGTGCTTTAAAGGCGATTCGAATCTACCTCCTGAAATCTGTTTCCTGCAATTCTGCCTTGATTTCAAATCCTCTTCTTTGCCTTCCCTCAATATATTTGTGGACGAGAGTTATCATTTATAACTCTGCAGGTTTGTGAATTGCAGTGCCCTGAAGCTCCATTTTACAAGTCGCTTTTCTGGGAGCTGGCCGCAAAAGCGCAGGATGGCTTCAGGCCCTGTTCTGGTTCCGGGGGGCAGGCTGAGCCTGTGGTTAATTCTTCTTCCTGATGGGAAAATAGAGTGACCTGTGCCTGTCCCAACACCAAGAGCTAGTCTCTCATTGGTTCCCCGTCTTCCCGTTCATCCTCAGGACAAATTGCAACCTGTACGGAACAGGAGGTTAAAGGTGCTGATGCTCGAAGTGGGGAGATTGCTAGTAAAGTGGCTGGAATGGCGAACCCGAGCACAAGGAGATGAGAAATGAGGTGCGTTTTAGAAACCTTTCCCCATCACACGGTGTACCATCTTCTGGGTTTCTCATGCATGTTTTCGATGTAGGAAGATGCCCTTGAACATGGAGATTTGGGACCCATGCGACGGGTAGCACGCAGTATTACTTTAAAGGGTCTGCGTTTGCTCACCCAACCTCACCAAACCTCTCAGCCCCAAAAGTGTCCACCCTTATGTCTCATCCAGCTGTGGGTCTAGATATGGTCAATCCAGGTTGCATCACTGCCCCTGAACGAATTGTGTAAGAATTTCTCTCTCTTTCCCTGTCTTTGTTTCATGGTTTTTTAAAAGTAATTTATTTTTATAATGGGGTTTAGCAGCTTTTCACGGCTGTGTTTATGTCGCTTTACACCCACTTGACACACTAACAGAGAGATATCAATACATAGGTTTTAAGATTATTACTAGTCAGATATATTCTTGTGCGGTGAATCGGGCGTGTTGAGTCCAGTTCTCTGAGCAAGGAGTAGGTCTTGTCTATTACATATTGGGTTTATGGAACGGTATCTGAGCTAATTTGAAACTCTTGTTTTATGTATCACCCCACCTCACCTTTCCCGTTAAGCAGCCATAGTGTGTTTTCTGCATGTGTGACTCTGTTCTGTTTTGTAATTCAGTTCAAGTGTAACGGTTTTTACATTCCCTCTATAAGTGACACCTTATGAGAAGTGTCCTTTTCTGTGTGACTTATTTCACTTAGAATCGTCTTACCTAAATCCACTCATCATGCTGCTACTAGCCTTATGACATTGATTTCATGGCTGAGTGATATTCCATTGTACATAAGGACCAAAATTTTTGATCCATTTTTCGCTTTCCTGGGATATTTAAGGTGGAATGAAGTGGAGGTCCTTGTCAACAGAGCAGCCCTAAACTTTGGGGTGCTTGTGTCTTGCTGATTTTCAATTTTCCCACTTTATCCCCCCATGCGTGGAAGTGCCCTATGCTCTCTCAGCTGTGTTTTTTAGATGTTTCAGGACCCACCGTACACTTCTCCAGAGTGGCTGTTGGCAATTTACATCCCGCCCATCAGTGTAGCAAGGCTCCCATTTCTCCATGGCCTGTCCTGCATTTCTGGTTTTGACACTTTTTTCAGCATGGCCCTTTTGACCGATGGGAAGCGAGACTTCTTTGTAGCGCTGATTTGCCTTTCCAGGTTGCTTGGTTGGCCAAAAAGGGCGTATGCGTTTTTTCCTGAATATATTCAGGAAAAAACGCATACGCCCTTTTTGGCCAAGGGCATCATTGTCAACGTTTTGCCGCTTTTCATGTGCTTTAAAGGCGATTCGAATCTACCTCCTGAAATCTGTTTCCTGCAATTCTGCCTTGATTTCAAATCCTCTTCTTTGCCTTCCCTCAATATATTTGTGGACGAGAGTTATCATTTATAACTCTGCAGGTTTGTGAATTGCAGTGCCCTGAAGCTCCATTTTACAAGTCGCTTTTCTGGGAGCTGGCCGCAAAAGCGCAGGATGGCTTCAGGCCCTGTTCTGGTTCCGGGGGGCAGGCTGAGCCTGTGGTTAATTCTTCTTCCTGATGGGAAAATAGAGTGACCTGTGCCTGTCCCAACACCAAGAGCTAGTCTCTCATTGGTTCCCCGTCTTCCCGTTCATCCTCAGGACAAATTGCAACCTGTACGGAACAGGAGGTTAAAGGTGCTGATGCTCGAAGTGGGGAGATTGCTAGTAAAGTGGCTGGAATGGCGAACCCGAGCACAAGGAGATGAGAAATGAGGTGCGTTTTAGAAACCTTTCCCCATCACACGGTGTACCATCTTCTGGGTTTCTCATGCATGTTTTCGATGTAGGAAGATGCCCTTGAACATGGAGATTTGGGACCCATGCGACGGGTAGCACGCAGTATTACTTTAAAGGGTCTGCGTTTGCTCACCCAACCTCACCAAACCTCTCAGCCCCAAAAGTGTCCACCCTTATGTCTCATCCAGCTGTGGGTCTAGATATGGTCAATCCAGGTTGCATCACTGCCCCTGAACGAATTGTGTAAGAATTTCTCTCTCTTTCCCTGTCTTTGTTTCATGGGTTTTTAAAAGTAATTTATTTTTATAATGGGGTTTAGCAGCTTTTCACGGCTGTGTTTATGTCGCTTTACACCCACTTGACACACTAACAGAGAGATATCAATACATAGGTTTTAAGATTATTACTAGTCAGATATATTCTTGTGCGGTGAATCGGGCGTGTTGAGTCCAGTTCTCTGAGCAAGGAGTAGGTCTTGTCTATTACATATTGGGTTTATGGAACGGTATCTGAGCTAATTTGAAACTCTTGTTTTATGTATCACCCCACCTCACCTTTCCCGTTAAGCAGCCATAGTGTGTTTTCTGCATGTGTGACTCTGTTCTGTTTTGTAATTCAGTTCAAGTGTAACGGTTTTTACATTCCCTCTATAAGTGACACCTTATGAGAAGTGTCCTTTTCTGTGTGACTTATTTCACTTAGAATCGTCTTACCTAAATCCACTCATCATGCTGCTACTAGCCTTATGACATTGATTTCATGGCTGAGTGATATTCCATTGTACATAAGGACCAAAATTTTTGATCCATTTTTCGCTTTCCTGGGATATTTAAGGTGGAATGAAGTGGAGGTCCTTGTCAACAGAGCAGCCCTAAACTTTGGGGTGCTTGTGTCTTGCTGATTTTCAATTTTCCCACTTTATCCCCCCATGCGTGGAAGTGCCCTATGCTCTCTCAGCTGTGTTTTTTAGATGTTTCAGGACACACCGTACACTTCTCCAGAGTGGCTGTTGGCAATTTACATCCCGCCCATCAGTGTAGCAAGGCTCCCATTTCTCCATGGCCTGTCCTGCATTTCTGGTTTTGACACTTTTTTCAGCATGGCCCTTTTGACCGATGGGAAGCGAGACTTCTTTGTAGCGCTGATTTGCCTTTCCAGGTTGCTTGGTTGGCCAAAAAGGGCGTATGCGTTTTTTCCTGAATATATTCAGGAAAAAACGCATACGCCCTTTTTGGCCAAGGGCATCATTGTCAACGTTTTGCCGCTTTTCATGTGCTTTAAAGGCGATTCGAATCTACCTCCTGAAATCTGTTTCCTGCAATTCTGCCTTGATTTCAAATCCTCTTCTTTGCCTTCCCTCAATATATTTGTGGACGAGAGTTATCATTTATAACTCTGCAGGTTTGTGAATTGCAGTGCCCTGAAGCTCCATTTTACAAGTCGCTTTTCTGGGAGCTGGCCGCAAAAGCGCAGGATGGCTTCAGGCCCTGTTCTGGTTCCGGGGGGCAGGCTGAGCCTGTGGTTAATTCTTCTTCCTGATGGGAAAATAGAGTGACCTGTGCCTGTCCCAACACCAAGAGCTAGTCTCTCATTGGTTCCCCATCTTCCCGTTCATCCTCAGGACAAATTGCAACCTGTACGGAACAGGAGGTTAAAGGTGCTGATGCTCCAAGTGGGGAGATTGCTAGTAAAGTGGCTGGAATGGCGAACCCGAGCACAAGGAGATGAGAAATGAGGTGCGTTTTAGAAACCTTTCCCCATCACACGGTGTACCATCTTCTGGGTTTCTCATGCATGTTTTCGATGTAGGAAGATGCCCTTGAACCTGGAGATTTGGGACCCATGCGACGGGTCGCACGCAGTATTACTTTAAAGGGTCTGCGTTTGCTCACCCAACCTCACCAAACCTCTCAGCCCCAAGAGTGTCCACCCTTATGTCTCATCCAGCTGTGGGTCTAGATATGGTCAATCCAGGTTGCATCACTGCCCCTGAACGAATTGTGTAAGAATTTCTCTCTCTTTCCCTGTCTTTGTTTCATGGGTTTTTAAAAGTAATTTATTTTTATAATGGGGTTTAGCAGCTTTTCACGGCTGTGTTTATGTCGCTTTACACCCACTTGACACACTAACAGAGAGATATCAATACATAGGTTTTAAGATTATTACTAGTCAGATATATTCTTGTGCGGTGAATCGGGCGTGTTGAGTCCAGTTCTCTGAGCAAGGAGTAGGTCTTGTCTATTACATATTGGGTTTATGGAACGGTATCTGAGCTAATTTGAAACTCTTGTTTTATGTATCACCCCACCTCCCCTTTCCCGTTAAGCAGCCATAGTGTGTTTTCTGCATGTGTGACTCTGTTCTGTTTTGTAATTCAGTTCAAGTGTAACGGTTTTTACATTCCCTCTATAAGTGACACCTTATGAGAAGTGTCCTTTTCTGTGTGACTTATTTCACTTAGAATCGTCTTACCTAAATCCACTCATCATGCTGCTACTAGCCTTATGACATTGATTTCATGGCTGAGTGATATTCCATTGTACATAAGGACCAAAATTTTTGATCCATTTTTCGCTTTCCTGGGATATTTAAGTGGAATGAAGTGGAGGTCCTTGTCAACAGAGCAGCCCTAAACTTTGGGGTGCTTGTGTCTTGCTGATTTTCAATTTTCCCACTTTATCCCCCCATGCGTGGAAGTGCCCTATGCTCTCTAAGCTGTGTTTTTTAGATGTTTCAGGACCCACCGTACACTTCTCCAGAGTGGCTGTTGGCAATTTACATCCCGCCCATCAGTGTAGCAAGGCTCCCATTTCTCCATGGCCTGTCCTGCATTTCTGGTTTTGACACTTTTTTCAGCATGGCCCTTTTGACCGATGGGAAGCGAGACTTCTTTGTAGCGCTGATTTGCCTTTCCAGGTTGCTTGGTTGGCCAAAAAGGGCGTATGCGTTTTTTCCTGAATATATTCAGGAAAAAACGCATACGCCCTTTTTGGCCAAGGGCATCATTGTCAACGTTTTGCCGCTTTTCATGTGCTTTAAAGGCGATTCGAATCTACCTCCTGAAATCTGTTTCCTGCAATTCTGCCTTGATTTCAAATCCTCTTCTTTGCCTTCCCTCAATATATTTGTGGACGAGAGTTATCATTTATAACTCTGCAGGTTTGTGAATTGCAGTGCCCTGAAGCTCCATTTTACAAGTCGCTTTTTTGGGAGCTGGCCGCAAAAGCGCAGGATGGCTTCAGGCCCTGTTCTGGTTCCGGGGGGCAGGCTGAGCCTGTGGTTAATTCTTCTTCCTGATGGGAAAATAGAGTGACCTGTGCCTGTCCCAACACCAAGAGCTAGTCTCTCATTGGTTCCCCGTCTTCCCGTTCATCCTCAGGACAAATTGCAACCTGTATGGAACAGGAGGTTAAAGGTGCTGATGCTCCAAGCAGGGAGATTGCTAGTAAAGTGGCTGGAATGGCGAACCCGAGCACAAGGAGATGAGAAATGAGGTGCATTTTAGAAACCTTTCCCCATCACACGGTGTACCATCTTCTGGGTTTCTCATGCATGTTTTCGATGTAGGAAGATGCCCTTGAACCTGGAGATTTGGGACCCATGCGACGGGTAGCACGCAGTATTACTTTAAAGGGTCTGCGTTTGCTCACCCAACCTCACCAAACCTCTCAGCCCCAAGAGTGTCCACCCTTATGTCTCATCCAGCTGTGGGTCTAGATATGGTCAATCCAGGTTGCATCACTGCCCCTGAACGAATTGTGTAAGAATTTCTCTCTCTTTCCCTGTCTTTGTTTCATGGGTTTTTAAAAGTAATTTATTTTTATAATGGGGTTTAGCAGCTTTTCACGGCTGTGTTTATGTCGCTTTACACCCACTTGACACACTAACAGAGAGATATCAATACATAGGTTTTAAGATTATTACTAGTCAGATATATTCTTGTGCGGTGAATCGGGCGTGTTGAGTCCAGTTCTCTGAGCAAGGAGTAGGTCTTGTCTATTACATATTGGGTTTATGGAACGGTATCTGAGCTAATTTGAAACTCTTGTTTTATGTATCACCCCACCTCCCCTTTCCCGTTAAGCAGCCATAGTGTGTTTTCTGCATGTGTGACTCTGTTCTGTTTTGTAATTCAGTTCAAGTGTAACGGTTTTTACATTCCCTCTATAAGTGACACCTTATGAGAAGTGTCCTTTTCTGTGTGACTTATTTCACTTAGAATCGTCTTACCTAAATCCACTCATCATGCTGCTACTAGCCTTATGACATTGATTTCATGGCTGAGTGATATTCCATTGTACATAAGGACCAAAATTTTTGATCCATTTTTCGCTTTCCTGGGATATTTAAGGTGGAATGAAGTGGAGGTCCTTGTCAACAGAGCAGCCCTAAACTTTGGGGTGCTTGTGTCTTGCTGATTTTCAATTTTCCCACTTTATCCCCCCATGCGTGGAAGTGCCCTATGCTCTCTAAGCTGTGTTTTTTAGATGTTTCAGGACCCACCGTACACTTCTCCAGAGTGGCTGTTGGCAATTTACATCCCGCCCATCAGTGTAGCAAGGCTCCCATTTCTCCATGGCCTGTCCTGCATTTCTGGTTTTGACACTTTTTTCAGCATGGCCCTTTTGACCGATGGGAAGCGAGACTTCTTTGTAGCGCTGATTTGCCTTTCCAGGTTGCTTGGTTGGCCAAAAAGGGCGTATGCGTTTTTTCCTGAATATATTCAGGAAAAAACGCATACGCCCTTTTTGGCCAAGGGCATCATTGTCAACGTTTTGCCGCTTTTCATGTGCTTTAAAGGCGATTCGAATCTACCTCCTGAAATCTGTTTCCTGCAATTCTGCCTTGATTTCAAATCCTCTTCTTTGCCTTCCCTCAATATATTTGTGGACGAGAGTTATCATTTATAACTCTGCAGGTTTGTGAATTGCAGTGCCCTGAAGCTCCATTTTACAAGTCGCTTTTTTGGGAGCTGGCCGCAAAAGCGCAGGATGGCTTCAGGCCCTGTTCTGGTTCCGGGGGGCAGGCTGAGCCTGTGGTTAATTCTTCTTCCTGATGGGAAAATAGAGTGACCTGTGCCTGTCCCAACACCAAGAGCTAGTCTCTCATTGGTTCCCCGTCTTCCCGTTCATCCTCAGGACAAATTGCAACCTGTACGGAACAGGAGGTTAAAGGTGCTGATGCTCCAAGCAGGGAGATTGCTAGTAAAGTGGCTGGAATGGCGAACCCGAGCACAAGGAGATGAGAAATGAGGTGCATTTTAGAAACCTTTTCCCATCACACGGTGTACCATCTTCTGGGTTTCTCATGCATGTTTTCGATGTAGGAAGATGCCCTTGAACCTGGAGATTTGGGACCCATGCGACGGGTAGCACGCAGTATTACTTTAAAGGGTCTGCGTTTGCTCACCCAACCTCACCAAACCTCTCAGCCCCAAGAGTGTCCACCCTTATGTCTCATCCAGCTGTGGGTCTAGATATGGTCAATCCAGGTTGCATCACTGCCCCTGAACGAATTGTGTAAGAATTTCTCTCTCTTTCCCTGTCTTTGTTTCATGGGTTTTTAAAAGTAATTTATTTTTATAATGGGGTTTAGCAGCTTTTCACGGCTGTGTTTATGTCGCTTTACACCCACTTGACACACTAACAGAGAGATATCAATACATAGGTTTTAAGATTATTACTAGTCAGATATATTCTTGTGCGGTGAATCGGGCGTGTTGAGTCCAGTTCTCTGAGCAAGGAGTAGGTCTTGTCTATTACATATTGGGTTTATGGAACGGTATCTGAGCTAATTTGAAACTCTTGTTTTATGTATCACCCCACCTCCCCTTTCCCGTTAAGCAGCCATAGTGTGTTTTCTGCATGTGTGACTCTGTTCTGTTTTGTAATTCAGTTCAAGTGTAACGGTTTTTACATTCCCTCTATAAGTGACACCTTATGAGAAGTGTCCTTTTCTGTGTGACTTATTTCACTTAGAATCGTCTTACCTAAATCCACTCATCATGCTGCTACTAGCCTTATGACATTGATTTCATGGCTGAGTGATATTCCATTGTACATAAGGACCAAAATTTTTGATCCATTTTTCGCTTTCCTGGGATATTTAAGGTGGAATGAAGTGGAGGTCCTTGTCAACAGAGCAGCCCTAAACTTTGGGGTGCTTGTGTCTTGCTGATTTTCAATTTTCCCACTTTATCCCCCCATGCGTGGAAGTGCCCTATGCTCTCTAAGCTGTGTTTTTTAGATGTTTCAGGACCCACCGTACACTTCTCCAGAGTGGCTGTTGGCAATTTACATCCCGCCCATCAGTGTAGCAAGGCTCCCATTTCTCCATGGCCTGTCCTGCATTTCTGGTTTTGACACTTTTTTCAGCATGGCCCTTTTGACCGATGGGAAGCGAGACTTCTTTGTAGCGCTGATTTGCCTTTCCAGGTTGCTTGGTTGGCCAAAAAGGGCGTATGCGTTTTTTCCTGAATATATTCAGGAAAAAACGCATACGCCCTTTTTGGCCAAGGGCATCATTGTCAACGTTTTGCCGCTTTTCATGTGCTTTAAAGGCGATTCGAATCTACCTCCTGAAATCTGTTTCCTGCAATTCTGCCTTGATTTCAAATCCTCTTCTTTGCCTTCCCTCAATATATTTGTGGACGAGAGTTATCATTTATAACTCTGCAGGTTTGTGAATTGCAGTGCCCTGAAGCTCCATTTTACAAGTCGCTTTTTTGGGAGCTGGCCGCAAAAGCGCAGGATGGCTTCAGGCCCTGTTCTGGTTCCGGGGGGCAGGCTGAGCCTGTGGTTAATTCTTCTTCCTGATGGGAAAATAGAGTGACCTGTGCCTGTCCCAACACCAAGAGCTAGTCTCTCATTGGTTCCCCGTCTTCCCGTTCATCCTCAGGACAAATTGCAACCTGTACGGAACAGGAGGTTAAAGGTGCTGATGCTCCAAGCAGGGAGATTGCTAGTAAAGTGGCTGGAATGGCGAACCCGAGCACAAGGAGATGAGAAATGAGGTGCATTTTAGAAACCTTTCCCCATCACACGGTGTACCATCTTCTGGGTTTCTCATGCATGTTTTCGATGTAGGAAGATGCCCTTGAACCTGGAGATTTGGGACCCATGCGACGGGTAGCACGCAGTATTACTTTAAAGGGTCTGCGTTTGCTCACCCAACCTCACCAAACCTCTCAGCCCCAAGAGTGTCCACCCTTATGTCTCATCCAGCTGTGGGTCTAGATATGGTCAATCCAGGTTGCATCACTGCCCCTGAACGAATTGTGTAAGAATTTCTCTCTCTTTCCCTGTCTTTGTTTCATGGGTTTTTAAAAGTAATTTATTTTTATAATGGGGTTTAGCAGCTTTTCACGGCTGTGTTTATGTCGCTTTACACCCACTTGACACACTAACAGAGAGATATCAATACATAGGTTTTAAGATTATTACTAGTCAGATATATTCTTGTGCGGTGAATCGGGCGTGTTGAGTCCAGTTCTCTGAGCAAGGAGTAGGTCTTGTCTATTACATATTGGGTTTATGGAACGGTATCTGAGCTAATTTGAAACTCTTGTTTTATGTATCACCCCACCTCACCTTTCCCGTTAAGCAGCCATAGTGTGTTTTCTGCATGTGTGACTCTGTTCTGTTTTGTAATTCAGTTCAAGTGTAACGGTTTTTACATTCCCTCTATAAGTGACACCTTATGAGAAGTGTCCTTTTCTGTGTGACTTATTTCACTTAGAATCGTCTTACCTAAATCCACTCATCATGCTGCTACTAGCCTTATGACATTGATTTCATGGCTGAGTGATATTCCATTGTACATAAGGACCAAAATTTTTGATCCATTTTTCGCTTTCCTGGGATATTTAAGGTGGAATGAAGTGGAGGTCCTTGTCAACAGAGCAGCCCTAAACTTTGGGGTGCTTGTGTCTTGCTGATTTTCAATTTTCCCACTTTATCCCCCCATGCGTGGAAGTGCCCTATGCTCTCTAAGCTGTGTTTTTTAGATGTTTCAGGACCCACCGTACACTTCTCCAGAGTGGCTGTTGGCAATTTACATCCCGCCCATCAGTGTAGCAAGGCTCCCATTTCTCCATGGCCTGTCCTGCATTTCTGGTTTTGACACTTTTTTCAGCATGGCCCTTTTGACCGATGGGAAGCGAGACTTCTTTGTAGCGCTGATTTGCCTTTCCAGGTTGCTTGGTTGGCCAAAAAGGGCGTATGCGTTTTTTCCTGAATATATTCAGGAAAAAACGCATACGCCCTTTTTGGCCAAGGGCATCATTGTCAACGTTTTGCCGCTTTTCATGTGCTTTAAAGGCGATTCGAATCTACCTCCTGAAATCTGTTTCCTGCAATTCTGCCTTGATTTCAAATCCTCTTCTTTGCCTTCCCTCAATATATTTGTGGACGAGAGTTATCATTTATAACTCTGCAGGTTTGTGAATTGCAGTGCCCTGAAGCTCCATTTTACAAGTCGCTTTTTTGGGAGCTGGCCGCAAAAGCGCAGGATGGCTTCAGGCCCTGTTCTGGTTCCGGGGGGCAGGCTGAGCCTGTGGTTAATTCTTCTTCCTGATGGGAAAATAGAGTGACCTGTGCCTGTCCCAACACCAAGAGCTAGTCTCTCATTGGTTCCCCGTCTTCCCGTTCATCCTCAGGACAAATTGCAACCTGTACGGAACAGGAGGTTAAAGGTGCTGATGCTCCAAGCAGGGAGATTGCTAGTAAAGTGGCTGGAATGGCGAACCCGAGCACAAGGAGATGAGAAATGAGGTGCATTTTAGAAACCTTTCCCCATCACACGGTGTACCATCTTCTGGGTTTCTCATGCATGTTTTCGATGTAGGAAGATGCCCTTGAACCTGGAGATTTGGGACCCATGCGACGGGTAGCACGCAGTATTACTTTAAAGGGTCTGCGTTTGCTCACCCAACCTCACCAAACCTCTCAGCCCCAAGAGTGTCCACCCTTATGTCTCATCCAGCTGTGGGTCTAGATATGGTCAATCCAGGTTGCATCACTGCCCCTGAACGAATTGTGTAAGAATTTCTCTCTCTTTCCCTGTCTTTGTTTCATGGGTTTTTAAAAGTAATTTATTTTTATAATGGGGTTTAGCAGCTTTTCACGGCTGTGTTTATGTCGCTTTACACCCACTTGACACACTAACAGAGAGATATCAATACATAGGTTTTAAGATTATTACTAGTCAGATATATATTTGTGCGGTGAATCGGGCGTGTTGAGTCCAGTTCTCTGAGCAAGGAGTAGGTCTTGTCTATTACATATTGGGTTTATGGAACGGTATCTGAGCTAATTTGAAACTCTTGTTTTATGTATCACCCCACCTCACCTTTCCCGTTAAGCAGCCATAGTGTGTTTTCTGCATGTGTGACTCTGTTCTGTTTTGTAATTCAGTTCAAGTGTAACGGTTTTTACATTCCCTCTATAAGTGACACCTTATGAGAAGTGTCCTTTTCTGTGTGACTTATTTCACTTAGAATCGTCTTACCTAAATCCACTCATCATGCTGCTACTAGCCTTATGACATTGATTTCATGGCTGAGTGATATTCCATTGTACATAAGGACCAAAATTTTTGATCCATTTTTCGCTTTCCTGGGATATTTAAGGTGGAATGAAGTGGAGGTCCTTGTCAACAGAGCAGCCCTAAACTTTGGGGTGCTTGTGTCTTGCTGATTTCCAATTTTCCCACTTTATCCCCCCATGCGTGGAAGTGCCCTATGCTCTCTAAGCTGTGTTTTTTAGATGTTTCAGGACCCACCGTACACTTCTCCAGAGTGGCTGTTGGCAATTTACATCCCGCCCATCAGTGTAGCAAGGCTCCCATTTCTCCATGGCCTGTCCTGCATTTCTGGTTTTGACACTTTTTTCAGCATGGCCCTTTTGACCGATGGGAAGCGAGACTTCTTTTTAGCGCTGATTTGCCTTTCCAGGTTGCTTGGTTGGCCAAAAAGGGCGTATGCGTTTTTTCCTGAATATATTCAGGAAAAAACGCATACGCCCTTTTTGGCCAAGGGCATCATTGTCAACGTTTTGCCGCTTTTCATGTGCTTTAAAGGCGATTCGAATCTACCTCCTGAAATCTGTTTCCTGCAATTCTGCCTTGATTTCAAATCCTCTTCTTTGCCTTCCCTCAATATATTTGTGGACAAGAGTTATCATTTATAACTCTGCAGGTTTGTGAATTGCAGTGCCCTGAAGCTCCATTTTACAAGTCGCTTTTTTGGGAGCTGGCCGCAAAAGCGCAGGATGGCTTCAGGCCCTGTTCTGGTTCCGGGGGGCAGGCTGAGCCTGTGGTTAATTCTTCTTCCTGATGGGAAAATAGAGTGACCTGTGCCTGTCCCAACACCAAGAGCTAGTCTCTCATTGGTTCCCCGTCTTCCCGTTCATCCTCAGGACAAATTGCAACCTGTACGGAACAGGAGGTTAAAGGTGTTGATGCTCCAAGCAGGGAGATTGCTAGTAAAGTGGCTGGAATGGCGAACCCGAGCACAAGGAGATGAGAAATGGGGTGCATTTTAGAAACCTTTCCCCATCACACGGTGTACCATCTTCTGGGTTTCTCATGCATGTTTTCGATGTAGGAAGATGCCCTTGAACCTGGAGATTTGGGACCCATGCGACGGGTAGCACGCAGTATTACTTTAAAGGGTCTGCGTTTGCTCACCCAACCTCACCAAACCTCTCAGCCCCAAGAGTGTCCACCCTTATGTCTCATCCAGCTGTGGGTCTAGATATGGTCAATCCAGGTTGCATCACTGCCCCTGAACGAATTGTGTAAGAATTTCTCTCTCTTTCCCTGTCTTTGTTTCATAGGTTTTTAAAAGTAATTTATTTTTATAATGGGGTTTAGCAGCTTTTCACGGCTGTGTTTATGTCGCTTTACACCCACTTGACACACTAACAGAGAGATATCAATACATAGGTTTTAAGATTATTACTAGTCAGATATATTCTTGTGCGGTGAATCGGGCGTGTTGAGTCCAGTTCTCTGAGCAAGGAGTAGGTCTTGTCTATTACATATTGGGTTTATGGAACGGTATCTGAGCTAATTTGAAACTTGTTTTATGTATCACCCCACCTCACCTTTCCCGTTAAGCAGCCATAGTGTGTTTTCTGCATGTGTGACTCTGTTCTGTTTTGTAATTCAGTTCAAGTGTAACGGTTTTTACATTCCCTCTATAAGTGACACCTTATGAGAAGTGTCCTTTTCTGTGTGACTTATTTCACTTAGAATCGTCTTACCTAAATCCACTCATCATGCTGCTACTAGCCTTATGACATTGATTTCATGGCTGAGTGATATTCCATTGTACATAAGGACCACAACTTTTTGATCCATTTTTCGCTTTCCTGGGATATTTAAGGTGGAATGAAGTGGAGGTCCTTGTCAACAGAGCAGCCCTAAACTTTGGGGTGCTTGTGTCTTGCTGATTTTCAATTTTCCCTCTTTATCCCCCCATGCGTGGAAGTGCCCTATGCTCTCTAAGCTGTGTTTTTTAGATGTTTCAGGACACACCGTACACTTCTCCAGAGTGGCTGTTGGCAATTTACATCCCGCCCATCAGTGTAGCAAGGCTCCCATTTCTCCATGGCCTGTCCTGCATTTCTGGTTTTGACACTTTTTTCAGCATGGCCCTTTTGACCGATGGGAAGCGAGACTTCTTTGTAGCGCTGATTTGCCTTTCCAGGTTGCTTGGTTGGCCAAAAAGGGCGTATGCGTTTTTTCCTGAATATATTCAGGAAAAAACGCATACGCCCTTTTTGGCCAAGGGCATCATTGTCAACGTTTTGCCGCTTTTCATGTGCTTTAAAGGCGATTCGAATCTACCTCCTGAAATCTGTTTCCTGCAATTCTGCCTTGATTTCAAATCCTCTTCTTTTCCTTCCCTCAATATATTTGTGGACGAGAGTTATCATTTATAACTCTGCAGGTTTGTGAATTGCAGTGCCCTGAAGCTCCATTTTACAAGTCGCTTTTTTGGGAGCTGGCCGCAAAAGCGCAGGATGGCTTCAGGCCCTGTTCTGGTTCCGGGGGGCAGGCTGAGCCTGTGGTTAATTCTTCTTCCTGATGGGAAAATAGAGTGACCTGTGCCTGTCCCAACACCAAGAGCTAGTCTCTCATTGGTTCCCCGTCTTCCCGTTCATCCTCAGGACAAATTGCAACCTGTACGGAACAGGAGGTTAAAGGTGCTGATGCTCCAAGCAGGGAGATTGCTAGTAAAGTGGCTGGAATGGCGAACCCGAGCACAAGGAGATGAGAAATGGGGTGCATTTTAGAAACCTTTCCCCATCACACGGTGTACCATCTTCTGGGTTTCTCATGCATGTTTTCGATGTAGGAAGATGCCCTTGAACCTGGAGATTTGGGACCCATGCGACGGGTAGCACGCAGTATTACTTTAAAGGGTCTGCGTTTGCTCACCCAACCTCACCAAACCTCTCAGCCCCAAGAGTGTCCACCCTTATGTCTCATCCAGCTGTGGGTCTAGATATGGTCAATCCAGGTTGCATCACTGCCCCTGAACGAATTGTGTAAGAATTTCTCTCTCTTTCCCTGTCTTTGTTTCATGGGTTTTTAAAAGTAATTTATTTTTATAATGGGGTTTAGCAGCTTTTCACGGCTGTGTTTATGTCGCTTTACACCCACTTGACACACTAACAGAGAGATATCAATACATAGGTTTTAAGATTATTACTAGTCAGATATATTCTTGTGCGGTGAATCGGGCGTGTTGAGTCCAGTTCTCTGAGCAAGGAGTAGGTCTTGTCTATTACATATTGGGTTTATGGAACGGTATCTGAGCTAATTTGAAACTCTTGTTTTATGTATCACCCCACCTCACCTTTCCCGTTAAGCAGCCATAGTGTGTTTTCTGCATGTGTGACTCTGTTCTGTTTTGTAATTCAGTTCAAGTGTAACGGTTTTTACATTCCCTCTATAAGTGACACCTTATGAGAAGTGTCCTTTTCTGTGTGACTTATTTCACTTAGAATCGTCTTACCTAAATCCACTCATCATGCTGCTACTAGCCTTATGACATTGATTTCATGGCTGAGTGATATTCCATTGTACATAAGGACCACAACTTTTTGATCCATTTTTCGCTTTCCTGGGATATTTAAGGTGCAATGAAGTGGAGGTCCTTGTCAACAGAGCAGCCCTAAACTTTGGGGTGCTTGTGTCTTGCTGATTTTCAATTTTCCCACTTTATCCCCCCATGCGTGGAAGTGCCCTATGCTCTCTAAGCTGTGTTTTTTAGATGTTTCAGGACTCACCGTACACTTCCCCAGAGTGGCTGTTGGCAATTTACATCCCGCCCATCAGTGTAGCAAGGCTCCCATTTCTCCATGGCCTGTCCTGCATTTCTGGTTTTGACACTTTTTTCAGCATGGCCCTTTTGACCGATGGGAAGCGAGACTTCTTTGTAGCGCTGATTTGCCTTTCCAGGTTGCTTGGTTGGCCAAAAAGGGCGTATGCGTTTTTTCCTGAATATATTCAGGAAAAAACGCATACGCCCTTTTTGGCCAAGGGCATCATTGTCAACGTTTTGCCGCTTTTCATGTGCTTTAAAGGCGATTCGAATCTACCTCCTGAAATCTGTTTCCTGCAATTCTGCCTTGATTTCAAATCCTCTTCTTTGCCTTCCCTCAATATATTTGTGGACGAGAGTTATCATTTATAACTCTGCAGGTTTGTGAATTGCAGTGCCCTGAAGCTCCATTTTACAAGTCGCTTTTTTGGGAGCTGGCCACAAAAGCGCAGGATGGCTTCAGGCCCTGTTCTGGTTCCGGGGGGCAGGCTGAGCCTGTGGTTAATTCTTCTTCCTGATGGGAAAATAGAGTGACCTGTGCCTGTCCCAACACCAAGAGCTAGTCTCTCATTGGTTCCCCGTCTTCCCGTTCATCCTCAGGACAAATTGCAACCTGTACGGAACAGGAGGTTAAAGGTGCTGATGCTCCAAGTAGGGAGATTGCTAGTAAAGTGGCTGGAATGGCGAACCCGAGCACAAGGAGATGAGAAATGAGGTGCGTTTTAGAAACCTTTCCCCATCACACGGTGTACCATCTTCTGGGTTTCTCATGCATGTTTTCGATGTAGGAAGATGCCCTTGAACCTGGAGATTTGGGACCCATGCGACGGGTAGCACGCAGTATTACTTTAAAGGGTCTGCGTTTGCTCACCCAACCTCACCAAACCTCTCAGCCCCAAGAGTGTCCACCCTTATGTCTCATCCAGCTGTGGGTCTAGATATGGTCAATCCAGGTTGCATCACTGCCCCTGAACGAATTGTGTAAGAATTTCTCTCTCTTTCCCTGTCTTTGTTTCATGGGTTTTTAAAAGTAATTTATTTTTATAATGGGGTTTAGCAGCTTTTCACGGCTGTGTTTATGTCGCTTTACACCCACTTGACACACTAACAGAGAGATATCAATACATAGGTTTTAAGATTATTACTAGTCAGATATATTCTTGTGCGGTGAATCGGGCGTGTTGAGTCCAGTTCTCTGAGCAAGGAGTAGGTCTTGTCTATTACATATTGGGTTTATGGAACGGTATCTGAGCTAATTTGAAACTCTTGTTTTATGTATCACCCCACCTCACCTTTCCCGTTAAGCAGCCATAGTGTGTTTTCTGCATGTGTGACTCTGTTCTGTTTTGTAATTCAGTTCAAGTGTAACGGTTTTTACATTCCCTCTATAAGTGACACCTTATGAGAAGTATCCTTTTCTGTGTGACTTATTTCACTTAGAATCGTCTTACCTAAATCCACTCATCATGCTGCTACTAGCCTTATGACATTGATTTCATGGCTGAGTGATATTCCATTGTACATAAGGACCACAACTTCTTTATCCATTTTTCGCTTTCCTGGGATATTTAAGGTGGAATGAAGTGGAGGTCCTTGTCAACAGAGCAGCCCTAAACTTTGGGGTGCTTGTGTCTTGCTGATTTTCAATTTTCCCTCTTTATCCCCCCATGCGTGGCAGTGCCCTATGCTCTCTAAGCTGTGTTTTTTAGATGTTTCAGGACACACCGTACACTTCTCCAGAGTGGCTGTTGGCAATTTACATCCCGCCCATCAGTGTAGCAAGGCTCCCATTTCTCCATGGCCTGTCCTGCATTTCTGGTTTTGACACTTTTTTCAGCATGGCCCTTTTGACCGATGGGAAGCGAGACTTCTTTTTAGCGCTGATTTGCCTTTCCAGGTTGCTTGGTTGGCCAAAAAGGGCGTATGCGTTTTTTCCTGAATATATTCAGGAAAAAACGCATACGCCCTTTTTGGCCAAGGGCATCATTGTCAACGTTTTGCCGCTTTTCATGTGCTTTAAAGGCGATTCGAATCTACCTCCTGAAATCTGTTTCCTGCAATTCTGCCTTGATTTCAAATCCTCTTCTTTGCCTTCCCTCAATATATTTGTGGACGAGAGTTATCATTTATAACTCTGCAGGTTTGTGAATTGCAGTGCCCTGAAGCTCCATTTTACAAGTCGCTTTTTTGGGAGCTGGCCGCAAAAGCGCAGGATGGCTTCAGGCCCTGTTCTGGTTCCGGGGGGCAGGCTGAGCCTGTGGTTAATTCTTCTTCCTGATGGGAAAATAGAGTGACCTGTGCCTGTCCCAACACCAAGAGCTAGTCTCTCATTGGTTCCCCGTCTTCCCGTTCATCCTCAGGACAAATTGCAACCTGTACGGAACAGGAGGTTAAAGGTGCTGATGCTCCAAGTGGGGAGATTGCTAGTAAAGTGGCTGGAATGGCGAACCCGAGCACAAGGAGATGAGAAATGAGGTGCATTTTAGAAACCTTTCCCCATCACACGGTGTACCATCTTCTGGGTTTCTCATGCATGTTTTCGATGTAGGAAGATGCCCTTGAACCTGGAGATTTGGGACCCATGCGACGGGTAGCACGCAGTATTACTTTAAAGGGTCTGCGTTTGCTCACCCAACCTCACCAAACCTCTCAGACCTAGAGGGTCCACCCTTATGTCTCATCCAGCTGTGGGTCTAGATATGGTCAATCCAGGTTGCATCACTGCCCCTGAACGAATTGTGTAAGAATTTCTCTCTCTTTCCCTGTCTTTGTTTCATGGGTTTTTAAAAGTAATTTATTTTTATAATGGGGTTTAGCAGCTTTTCACGGCTGTGTTTATGTCGCTTTACACCCACTTGACACACTAACAGAGAGATATCAATACATAGGTTTTAAGATTATTACTAGTCAGATATATTCTTGTGCGGTGAATCGGGCGTGTTGAGTCCAGTTCTCTGAGCAAGGAGTAGGTCTTGTCTATTACATATTGGGTTTATGGAACGGTATCTGAGCTAATTTGAAACTCTTGTTTTATGTATCACCCCACCTCCCCTTTCCCGTTAAGCAGCCATAGTGTGTTTTCTGCATGTGTGACTCTGTTCTGTTTTGTAATTCAGTTCAAGTGTAACGGTTTTTACATTCCCTCTATAAGTGACACCTTATGAGAAGTGTCCTTTTCTGTGTGACTTATTTCACTTAGAATCGTCTTACCTAAATCCACTCATCATGCTGCTACTAGCCTTATGACATTGATTTCATGGCTGAGTGATATTCCATTGTACATAAGGACCAAAATTTTTGATCCATTTTTCGCTTTCCTGGGATATTTAAGGTGGAATGAAGTGGAGGTCCTTGTCAACAGAGCAGCCCTAAACTTTGGGGTGCTTGTGTCTTGCTGATTTTCAATTTTCCCACTTTATCCCCCCATGCGTGGAAGTGCCCTATGCTCTCTAAGCTGTGTTTTTTAGATGTTTCAGGACCCACCGTACACTTCTCCAGAGTGGCTGTTGGCAATTTACATCCCGCCCATCAGTGTAGCAAGGCTCCCATTTCTCCATGGCCTGTCCTGCATTTCTGGTTTTGACACTTTTTTCAGCATGGCCCTTTTGACCGATGGGAAGCGAGACTTCTTTGTAGCGCTGATTTGCCTTTCCAGGTTGCTTGGTTGGCCAAAAAGGGCGTATGCGTTTTTTCCTGAATATATTCAGGAAAAAACGCATACGCCCTTTTTGGCCAAGGGCATCATTGTCAACGTTTTGCCGCTTTTCATGTGCTTTAAAGGCGATTCGAATCTACCTCCTGAAATCTGTTTCCTGCAATTCTGCCTTGATTTCAAATCCTCTTCTTTGCCTTCCCTCAATATATTTGTGGACGAGAGTTATCATTTATAACTCTGCAGGTTTGTGAATTGCAGTGCCCTGAAGCTCCATTTTACAAGTCGCTTTTTTGGGAGCTGGCCGCAAAAGCGCAGGATGGCTTCAGGCCCTGTTCTGGTTCCGGGGGGCAGGCTGAGCCTGTGGTTAATTCTTCTTCCTGATGGGAAAATAGAGTGACCTGTGCCTGTCCCAACACCAAGAGCTAGTCTCTCATTGGTTCCCCGTCTTCCCGTTCATCCTCAGGACAAATTGCAACCTGTACGGAACAGGAGGTTAAAGGTGCTGATGCTCCAAGCAGGGAGATTGCTAGTAAAGTGGCTGGAATGGCTAACCCGAGCACAAGGAGATGAGAAATGAGGTGCATTTTAGAAACCTTTCCCCATCACACGGTGTACCATCTTCTGGGTTTCTCATGCATGTTTTCGATGTAGGAAGATGCCCTTGAACCTGGAGATTTGGGACCCATGCGACGGGTAGCACGCAGTATTACTTTAAAGGGTCTGCGTTTGCTCACCCAACCTCACCAAACCTCTCAGCCCCAAGAGTGTCCACCCTTATGTCTCATCCAGCTGTGGGTCTAGATATGGTCAATCCAGGTTGCATCACTGCCCCTGAACGAATTGTGTAAGAATTTCTCTCTCTTTCCCTGTCTTTGTTTCATGGGTTTTTAAAAGTAATTTATTTTTATAATGGGGTTTAGCAGCTTTTCACGGCTGTGTTTATGTCGCTTTACACCCACTTGACACACTAACAGAGAGATATCAATACATAGGTTTTAAGATTATTACTAGTCAGATATATTCTTGTGCGGTGAATCGGGCGTGTTGAGTCCAGTTCTCTGAGCAAGGAGTAGGTCTTGTCTATTACATATTGGGTTTATGGAACGGTATCTGAGCTAATTTGAAACTCTTGTTTTATGTATCACCCCACCTCCCCTTTCCCGTTAAGCAGCCATAGTGTGTTTTCTGCATGTGTGACTCTGTTCTGTTTTGTAATTCAGTTCAAGTGTAACGGTTTTTACATTCCCTCTATAAGTGACACCTTATGAGAAGTGTCCTTTTCTGTGTGACTTATTTCACTTAGAAACGTCTTACCTAAATCCACTCATCATGCTGCTACTAGCCTTATGACATTGATTTCATGGCTGAGTGATATTCCATTGTACATAAGGACCACAACTTTTTTATCCATTTTTCGCTTTCCTGGGATATTTAAGGTGGAATGAAGTGGAGGTCCTTGTCAACAGAGCAGCCCTAAACTTTGGGGTGCTTGTGTCTTGCTGATTTCCAATTTTCCCACTTTATCCCCCCATGCGTGGAAGTGCCCTATGCTCTCTAAGCTGTGTTTTTTAGATGTTTCAGGACCCACCGTACACTTCTCCAGAGTGGCTGTTGGCAATTTACATCCCGCCCATCAGTGTAGCAAGGCTCCCATTTCTCCATGGCCTGTCCTGCATTTCTGGTTTTGACACTTTTTTCAGCATGGCCCTTTTGACCGATGGGAAGCGAGACTTCTTTGTAGCGCTGATTTGCCTTTCCAGGTTGCTTGGTTGGCCAAAAAGGGCGTATGCGTTTTTTCCTGAATATATTCAGGAAAAAACGCATACGCCCTTTTTGGCCAAGGGCATCATTGTCAACGTTTTGCCGCTTTTCATGTGCTTTAAAGGCGATTCGAATCTACCTCCTGAAATCTGTTTCCTGCAATTCTGCCTTGATTTCAAATCCTCTTCTTTGCCTTCCCTCAATATATTTGTGGACGAGAGTTATCATTTATAACTCTGCAGGTTTGTGAATTGCAGTGCCCTGAAGCTCCATTTTACAAGTCGCTTTTTTGGGAGCTGGCCACAAAAGCGCAGGATGGCTTCAGGCCCTGTTCTGGTTCCGGGGGGCAGGCTGAGCCTGTGGTTAATTCTTCTTCCTGATGGGAAAATAGAGTGACCTGTGCCTGTCCCAACACCAAGAGCTAGTCTCTCATTGGTTCCCCGTCTTCCCGTTCATCCTCAGGACAAATTGCAACCTGTACGGAACAGGAGGTTAAAGGTGCTGATGCTCCAAGTAGGGAGATTGCTAGTAAAGTGGCTGGAATGGCGAACCCGAGCACAAGGAGATGAGAAATGAGGTGCGTTTTAGAAACCTTTCCCCATCACACGGTGTACCATCTTCTGGGTTTCTCATGCATGTTTTCGATGTAGGAAGATGCCCTTGAACCTGGAGATTTGGGACCCATGCGACGGGTAGCACGCAGTATTACTTTAAAGGGTCTGCGTTTGCTCACCCAACCTCACCAAACCTCTCAGCCCCAAGAGTGTCCACCCTTATGTCTCATCCAGCTGTGGGTCTAGATATGGTCAATCCAGGTTGCATCACTGCCCCTGAACGAATTGTGTAAGAATTTCTCTCTCTTTCCCTGTCTTTGTTTCATGGGTTTTTAAAAGTAATTTATTTTTATAATGGGGTTTAGCAGCTTTTCACGGCTGTGTTTATGTCGCTTTACACCCACTTGACACACTAACAGAGAGATATCAATACATAGGTTTTAAGATTGTTACTAGTCAGATATATTCTTGTGCGGTGAATCGGGCGTGTTGAGTCCAGTTCTCTGAGCAAGGAGTAGGTCTTGTCTATTCCATATTGGGTTTATGGAACGGTATCTGAGCTAATTTGAAACTCTTGTTTTATGTATCACCCCACCTCACCTTTCCCGTTAAGCAGCCATAGTGTGTTTTCTGCATGTGTGACTCTGTTCTGTTTTGTAATTCAGTTCAAGTGTAACGGTTTTTACATTCCCTCTATAAGTGACACCTTATGAGAAGTATCCTTTTCTGTGTGACTTATTTCACTTAGAATCGTCTTACCTAAATCCACTCATCATGCTGCTACTAGCCTTATGACATTGATTTCATGGCTGAGTGATATTCCATTGTACATAAGGACCACAACTTCTTTATCCATTTTTCGCTTTCCTGGGATATTTAAGGTGGAATGAAGTGGAGGTCCTTGTCAACAGAGCAGCCCTAAACTTTGGGGTGCTTGTGTCTTGCTGATTTTCAATTTTCCCTCTTTATCCCCCCATGCGTGGCAGTGCCCTATGCTCTCTAAGCTGTGTTTTTTAGATGTTTCAGGACACACCGTACACTTCTCCAGAGTGGCTGTTGGCAATTTACATCCCGCCCATCAGTGTAGCAAGGCTCCCATTTCTCCATGGCCTGTCCTGCATTTCTGGTTTTGACACTTTTTTCAGCATGGCCCTTTTGACCGATGGGAAGCGAGACTTCTTTTTAGCGCTGATTTGCCTTTCCAGGTTGCTTGGTTGGCCAAAAAGGGCGTATGCGTTTTTTCCTGAATATATTCAGGAAAAAACGCATACGCCCTTTTTGGCCAAGGGCATCATTGTCAACGTTTTGCCGCTTTTCATGTGCTTTAAAGGCGATTCGAATCTACCTCCTGAAATCTGTTTCCTGCAATTCTGCCTTGATTTCAAATCCTCTTCTTTGCCTTCCCTCAATATATTTGTGGACGAGAGTTATCATTTATAACTCTGCAGGTTTGTGAATTGCAGTGCCCTGAAGCTCCATTTTACAAGTCGCTTTTTTGGGAGCTGGCCGCAAAAGCGCAGGATGGCTTCAGGCCCTGTTCTGGTTCCGGGGGGCAGGCTGAGCCTGTGGTTAATTCTTCTTCCTGATGGGAAAATAGAGTGACCTGTGCCTGTCCCAACACCAAGAGCTAGTCTCTCATTGGTTCCCCGTCTTCCCGTTCATCCTCAGGACAAATTGCAACCTGTACGGAACAGGAGGTTAAAGGTGCTGATGCTCCAAGTGGGGAGATTGCTAGTAAAGTGGCTGGAATGGCGAACCCGAGCACAAGGAGATGAGAAATGAGGTGCATTTTAGAAACCTTTCCCCATCACACGGTGTACCATCTTCTGGGTTTCTCATGCATGTTTTCGATGTAGGAAGATGCCCTTGAACATGGAGATTTGGGACCCATGCGACGGGTAGCACGCAGTATTACTTTAAAGGGTCTGCGTTTGCTCACCCAACCTCACCAAACCTCTCAGACCTAGAGGGTCCACCCTTATGTCTCATCCAGCTGTGGGTCTAGATATGGTCAATCCAGGTTGCATCACTGCCCCTGAACGAATTGTGTAAGAATTTCTCTCTCTTTCCCTGTCTTTGTTTCATGGTTTTTTAAAAGTAATTTATTTTTATAATGGGGTTTAGCAGCTTTTCACGGCTGTGTTTATGTCGCTTTACACCCACTTGACACACTAACAGAGAGATATCAATACATAGGTTTTAAGATTATTACTAGTCAGATATATTCTTGTGCGGTGAATCGGGCGTGTTGAGTCCAGTTCTCTGAGCAAGGAGTAGGTCTTGTCTATTACATATTGGGTTTATGGAACGGTATCTGAGCTAATTTGAAACTCTTGTTTTATGTATCACCCCACCTCACCTTTCCCGTTAAGCAGCCATAGTGTGTTTTCTGCATGTGTGACTCTGTTCTGTTTTGTAATTCAGTTCAAGTGTAACGGTTTTTACATTCCCTCTATAAGTGACACCTTATGAGAAGTGTCCTTTTCTGTGTGACTTATTTCACTTAGAATCGTCTTACCTAAATCCACTCATCATGCTGCTACTAGCCTTATGACATTGATTTCATGGCTGAGTGATATTCCATTGTACATAAGGACCAAAATTTTTGATCCATTTTTCGCTTTCCTGGGATATTTAAGGTGGAATGAAGTGGAGGTCCTTGTCAACAGAGCAGCCCTAAACTTTGGGGTGCTTGTGTCTTGCTGATTTTCAATTTTCCCACTTTATCCCCCCATGCGTGGAAGTGCCCTATGCTCTCTAAGCTGTGTTTTTTAGATGTTTCAGGACCCACCGTACACTTCTCCAGAGTGGCTGTTGGCAATTTACATCCCGCCCATCAGTGTAGCAAGGCTCCCATTTCTCCATGGCCTGTCCTGCATTTCTGGTTTTGACACTTTTTTCAGCATGGCCCTTTTGACCGATGGGAAGCGAGACTTCTTTGTAGCGCTGATTTGCCTTTCCAGGTTGCTTGGTTGGCCAAAAAGGGCGTATGCGTTTTTTCCTGAATATATTCAGGAAAAAACGCATACGCCCTTTTTGGCCAAGGGCATCATTGTCAACGTTTTGCCGCTTTTCATGTGCTTTAAAGGCGATTCGAATCTACCTCCTGAAATCTGTTTCCTGCAATTCTGCCTTGATTTCAAATCCTCTTCTTTGCCTTCCCTCAATATATTTGTGGACGAGAGTTATCATTTATAACTCTGCAGGTTTGTGAATTGCAGTGCCCTGAAGCTCCATTTTACAAGTCGCTTTTTTGGGAGCTGGCCGCAAAAGCGCAGGATGGCTTCAGGCCCTGTTCTGGTTCCGGGGGGCAGGCTGAGCCTGTGGTTAATTCTTCTTCCTGATGGGAAAATAGAGTGACCTGTGCCTGTCCCAACACCAAGAGCTAGTCTCTCATTGGTTCCCCGTCTTCCCGTTCATCCTCAGGACAAATTGCAACCTGTACGGAACAGGAGGTTAAAGGTGCTGATGCTCCAAGCAGGGAGATTGCTAGTAAAGTGGCTGGAATGGCGAACCCGAGCACAAGGAGATGAGAAATGAGGTGCATTTTAGAAACCTTTCCCCATCACACGGTGTACCATCTTCTGGGTTTCTCATGCATGTTTTCGATGTAGGAAGATGCCCTTGAACCTGGAGATTTGGGACCCATGCGACGGGTAGCACGCAGTATTACTTTAAAGGGTCTGCGTTTGCTCACCCAACCTCACCAAACCTCTCAGCCCCAAGAGTGTCCACCCTTATGTCTCATCCAGCTGTGGGTCTAGATATGGTCAATCCAGGTTGCATCACTGCCCCTGAACGAATTGTGTAAGAATTTCTCTCTCTTTCCCTGTCTTTGTTTCATGGGTTTTTAAAAGTAATTTATTTTTATAATGGGGTTTAGCAGCTTTTCACGGCTGTGTTTATGTCGCTTTACACCCACTTGACACACTAACAGAGAGATATCAATACATAGGTTTTAAGATTATTACTAGTCAGATATATTCTTGTGCGGTGAATCGGGCGTGTTGAGTCCAGTTCTCTGAGCAAGGAGTAGGTCTTGTCTATTACATATTGGGTTTATGGAACGGTATCTGAGCTAATTTGAAACTCTTGTTTTATGTATCACCCCACCTCACCTTTCCCGTTAAGCAGCCATAGTGTGTTTTCTGCATGTGTGACTCTGTTCTGTTTTGTAATTCAGTTCAAGTGTAACGGTTTTTACATTCCCTCTATAAGTGACACCTTATGAGAAGTGTCCTTTTCTGTGTGACTTATTTCACTTAGAATCGTCTTACCTAAATCCACTCATCATGCTGCTACTAGCCTTATGACATTGATTTCATGGCTGAGTGATATTCCATTGTACATAAGGACCACAACTTTTTGATCCATTTTTCGCTTTCCTGGGATATTTAAGGTGGAATGAAGTGGAGGTCCTTGTCAACAGAGCAGCCCTAAACTTTGGGGTGCTTGTGTCTTGCTGATTTTCAATTTTTCCACTTTATCCCCCCATGCGTGGAAGTGCCCTATGCTCTCTAAGCTGTGTTTTTTAGATGTTTCAGGACCCACCGTACACTTCTCCACAGTGGCTGTTGGCAATTTACATCCCGCCCATCAGTGTAGCAAGGCTCCCATTTCTCCATGGCCTGTCCTGCATTTCTGGTTTTGACACTTTTTTCAGCATGGCCCTTTTGACCGATGGGAAGCGAGACTTCTTTGTAGCGCTGATTTGCCTTTCCAGGTTGCTTGGTTGGCCAAAAAGGGCGTATGCGTTTTTTCCTGAATATATTCAGGAAAAAACGCATACGCCCTTTTTGGCCAAGGGCATCATTGTCAACGTTTTGCCGCTTTTCATGTGCTTTAAAGGCGATTCGAATCTACCTCCTGAAATCTGTTTCCTGCAATTCTGCCTTGATTTCAAATCCTCTTCTTTGCCTTCCCTCAATATATTTGTGGACGAGAGTTATCATTTATAACTCTGCAGGTTTGTGAATTGCAGTGCCCTGAAGCTCCATTTTACAAGTCGCTTTTCTGGGAGCTGGCCGCAAAAGCGCAGGATGGCTTCAGGCCCTGTTCTGGTTCCGGGGGGCAGGCTGAGCCTGTGGTTAATTCTTCTTCCTGATGGGAAAATAGAGTGACCTGTGCCTGTCCCAACACCAAGAGCTAGTCTCTCATTGGTTCCCCGTCTTCCCGTTCATCCTCAGGACAAATTGCAACCTGTACGGAACAGGAGGTTAAAGGTGCTGATGCTCCAAGTAGGGAGATTGCTAGTAAAGTGGCTGGAATGGCGAACCCGAGCACAAGGAGATGAGAAATGAGGTGCATTTTAGAAACCTTTCCCCATCACACGGTGTACCATCTTCTGGGTTTCTCATGCATGTTTTCGATGTAGGAAGATGCCCTTGAACCTGGAGATTTGGGACCCATGCGACGGGTAGCACGCAGTATTACTTTAAAGGGTCTGCGTTTGCTCACCCAACCTCACCAAACCTCTCAGCCCCAAGAGTGTCCACCCTTATGTCTCATCCAGCTGTGGGTCTAGATATGGTCAATCCAGGTTGCATCACTGCCCCTGAACGAATTGTGTAAGAATTTCTCTCTCTTTCCCTGTCTTTGTTTCATGGGTTTTTAAAAGTAATTTATTTTTATAATGGGGTTTAGCAGCTTTTCACGGCTGTGTTTATGTCGCTTTACACCCACTTGACACACTAACAGAGAGATATCAATACATAGGTTTTAAGATTATTACTAGTCAGATATATTCTTGTGCGGTGAATCGGGCGTGTTGAGTCCAGTTCTCTGAGCAAGGAGTAGGTCTTGTCTATTACATATTGGGTTTATGGAACGGTATCTGAGCTAATTTGAAACTCTTGTTTTATGTATCACCCCACCTCACCTTTCCCGTTAAGCAGCCATAGTGTGTTTTCTGCATGTGTGACTCTGTTCTGTTTTGTAATTCAGTTCAAGTGTAACGGTTTTTACATTCCCTCTATAAGTGACACCTTATGAGAAGTGTCCTTTTCTGTGTGACTTATTTCACTTAGAATCGTCTTACCTAAATCCACTCATCATCCTGCTACTAGCCTTATGACATTGATTTCATGGCTGAGTGATATTCCATTGTACATAAGGACCAAAATTTTTGATCCATTTTTCGCTTTCCTGGGATATTTAAGGTGGAATGAAGTGGAGGTCCTTGTCAACAGAGCAGCCCTAAACTTTGGGGTGCTTGTGTCTTGCTGATTTCCAATTTTCCCACTTTATCCCCCCATGCGTGGAAGTGCCCTATGCTCTCTAAGCTGTGTTTTTTAGATGTTTCAGGACCCACCGTACACTTCTCCAGAGTGGCTGTTGGCAATTTACATCCAGCCCATCAGTGTAGCAAGGCTCCCATTTCTCCATGGCCTGTCCTGCATTTCTGGTTTTGACACTTTTTTCAGCATGGCCCTTTTGACCGATGGGAAGCGAGACTTCTTTTTAGCGCTGATTTGCCTTTCCAGGTTGCTTGGTTGGCCAAAAAGGGCGTATGCGTTTTTTCCTGAATATATTCAGGAAAAAACGCATACGCCCTTTTTGGCCAAGGGCATCATTGTCAACGTATTGCCGCTTTTCATGTGCTTTAAAGGCGATTCGAATCTACCTCCTGAAATCTGTTTCCTGCAATTCTGCCTTGATTTCAAATCCTCTTCTTTGCCTTCCCTCAATATATTTGTGGACGAGAGTTATCATTTATAACTCTGCAGGTTTGTGAATTGCAGTGCCCTGAAGCTCCATTTTACAAGTCGCTTTTTTGGGAGCTGGCCGCAAAAGCGCAGGATGGCTTCAGGCCCTGTTCTGGTTCCGGGGGGCAGGCTGAGCCTGTGGTTAATTCTTCTTCCTGATGGGAAAATAGAGTGACCTGTGCCTGTCCCAACACCAAGAGCTAGTCTCTCATTGGTTCCCCGTCTTCCCGTTCATCCTCAGGACAAATTGCAACCTGTACGGAACAGGAGGTTAAAGGTGCTGATGCTCCAAGCAGGGAGATTGCTAGTAAAGTGGCTGGAATGGCGAACCCGAGCACAAGGAGATGAGAAATGGGGTGCATTTTAGAAACCTTTCCCCATCACACGGTGTACCATCTTCTGGGTTTCTCATGCATGTTTTCGATGTAGGAAGATGCCCTTGAACCTGGAGATTTGGGACCCATGCGACGGGTAGCACGCAGTATTACTTTAAAGGGTCTGCGTTTGCTCACCCAACCTCACCAAACCTCTCAGCCCCAAGAGTGTCCACCCTTATGTCTCATCCAGCTGTGGGTCTAGATATGGTCAATCCAGGTTGCATCACTGCCCCTGAACGAATTGTGTAAGAATTTCTCTCTCTTTCCCTGTCTTTGTTTCATAGGTTTTTAAAAGTAATTTATTTTTATAATGGGGTTTAGCAGCTTTTCACGGCTGTGTTTATGTCGCTTTACACCCACTTGACACACTAACAGAGAGATATCAATACATAGGTTTTAAGATTATTACTAGTCAGATATATTCTTGTGCGGTGAATCGGGCGTGTTGAGTCCAGTTCTCTGAGCAAGGAGTAGGTCTTGTCTATTACATATTGGGTTTATGGAACGGTATCTGAGCTAATTTGAAACTCTTGTTTTATGTATCACCCCACCTCACCTTTCCCGTTAAGCAGCCATAGTGTGTTTTCTGCATGTGTGACTCTGTTCTGTTTTGTAATTCAGTTCAAGTGTAACGGTTTTTACTTTCCCTCTATAAGTGACACCTTATGAGAAGTATCCTTTTCTGTGTGACTTATTTCACTTAGAATCGTCTTACCTAAATCCACTCATCATGCTGCTACTAGCCTTATGACATTGATTTCATGGCTGAGTGATATTCCATTGTACATAAGGACCACAACTTCTTTATCCATTTTTCGCTTTCCTGGGATATTTAAGGTGGAATGAAGTGGAGGTCCTTGTCAACAGAGCAGCCCTAAAATTTGGGGTGCTTGTGTCTTGCTGATTTTCAATTTTCCCTCTTTATCCCCCCATGCGTGGAAGTGCCCTATGCTCTCTAAGCTGTGTTTTTTAGATGTTTCAGAACACACCGTACACTTCTCCAGAGTGGCTGTTGGCAATTTACATCCCGCCCATCAGTGTAGCAAGGCTCCCATTTCTCCATGGCCTGTCCTGCATTTCTGGTTTTGACACTTTTTTCAGCATGGCCCTTTTGACCGATGGGAAGCGAGACTTCTTTTTAGCGCTGATTTGCCTTTCCAGGTTGCTTGGTTGGCCAAAAAGGGCGTATGCGTTTTTTCCTGAATATATTCAGGAAAAAACGCATACGCCCTTTTTGGCCAAGGGCATCATTGTCAACGTTTTGCCGCTTTTCATGTGCTTTAAAGGCGATTCGAATCTACCTCCTGAAATCTGTTTCCTGCAATTCTGCCTTGATTTCAAATCCTCTTCTTTGCCTTCCCTCAATATATTTGTGGACGAGAGTTATCATTTATAACTCTGCAGGTTTGTGAATTGCAGTGCCCTGAAGCTCCATTTTACAAGTCGCTTTTTTGGGAGCTGGCCGCAAAAGCGCAGGATGGCTTCAGGCCCTGTTCTGGTTCCGGGGGGCAGGCTGAGCCTGTGGTTAATTCTTCTTCCTGATGGGAAAATAGAGTGACCTGTGCCTGTCCCAACACCAAGAGCTAGTCTCTCATTGGTTCCCCGTCTTCCCGTTCATCCTCAGGACAAATTGCAACCTGTACGGAACAGGAGGTTAAAGGTGCTGATGCTCCAAGCAGGGAGATTGCTAGTAAAGTGGCTGGAATGGCGAACCCGAGCACAAGGAGATGAGAAATGGGGTGCATTTTAGAAACCTTTCCCCATCACACGGTGTACCATCTTCTGGGTTTCTCATGCATGTTTTCGATGTAGGAAGATGCCCTTGAACCTGGAGATTTGGGACCCATGCGACGGGTAGCACGCAGTATTACTTTAAAGGGTCTGCGTTTGCTCACCCAACCTCACCAAACCTCTCAGCCCCAAGAGTGTCCACCCTTATGTCTCATCCAGCTGTGGGTCTAGATATGGTCAATCCAGGTTGCATCACTGCCCCTGAACGAATTGTGTAAGAATTTCTCTCTCTTTCCCTGTCTTTGTTTCATGGGTTTTTAAAAGTAATTTATTTTTATAATGGGGTTTAGCAGCTTTTCACGGCTGTGTTTATGTCGCTTTACACCCACTTGACACACTAACAGAGAGATATCAATACATAGGTTTTAAGATTATTACTAGTCAGATATATTCTTGTGCGGTGAATCGGGCGTGTTGAGTCCAGTTCTCTGAGCAAGGAGTAGGTCTTGTCTATTACATATTGGGTTTATGGAACGGTATCTGAGCTAATTTGAAACTCTTGTTTTATGTATCACCCCACCTCACCTTTCCCGTTAAGCAGCCATAGTGTGTTTTCTGCATGTGTGACTCTGTTCTGTTTTGTAATTCAGTTCAAGTGTAACGGTTTTTACTTTCCCTCTATAAGTGACACCTTATGAGAAGTATCCTTTTCTGTGTGACTTATTTCACTTAGAATCGTCTTACCTAAATCCACTCATCATGCTGCTACTAGCCTTATGACATTGATTTCATGGCTGAGTGATATTCCATTGTACATAAGGACGACAACTTCTTTATCCATTTTTCGCTTTCCTGGGATATTTAAGGTGGAATGAAGTGGAGGTCCTTGTCAACAGAGCAGCCCTAAACTTTGGGGTGCTTGTGTCTTGCTGATTTTCAATTTTCCCTCTTTATCCCCCCATGCGTGGAAGTGCCCTATGCTCTCTAAGCTGTGTTTTTTAGATGTTTCAGAACACACCGTACACTTCTCCAGAGTGGCTGTTGGCAATTTACATCCCGCCCATCAGTGTAGCAAGGCTCCCATTTCTCCATGGCCTGTCCTGCATTTCTGGTTTTGACACTTTTTTCAGCATGGCCCTTTTGACCGATGGGAAGCGAGACTTCTTTTTAGCGCTGATTTGCCTTTCCAGGTTGCTTGGTTGGCCAAAAAGGGCGTATGCGTTTTTTCCTGAATATATTCAGGAAAAAACGCATACGCCCTTTTTGGCCAAGGGCATCATTGTCAACGTTTTGCCGCTTTTCATGTGCTTCAAAGGCGATTCGAATCTACCTCCTGAAATCTGTTTCCTGCAATTCTGCCTTGATTTCAAATCCTCTTCTTTGCCTTCCCTCAATATATTTGTGGACGAGAGTTATCATTTATAACTCTGCAGGTTTGTGAATTGCAGTGCCCTGAAGCTCCATTTTACAAGTCGCTTTTTTGGGAGCTGGCCGCAAAAGCGCAGGATGGCTTCAGGCCCTGTTCTGGTTCCGGGGGGCAGGCTGAGCCTGTGGTTAATTCTTCTTCCTGATGGGAAAATAGAGTGACCTGTGCCTGTCCCAACACCAAGAGCTAGTCTCTCATTGGTTCCCCGTCTTCCCGTTCATCCTCAGGACAAATTGCAACCTGTACGGAACAGGAGGTTAAAGGTGCTGATGCTCCAAGCAGGGAGATTGCTAGTAAAGTGGCTGGAATGGCGAACCCGAGCACAAGGAGATGAGAAATGGGGTGCATTTTAGAAACCTTTCCCCATCACACGGTGTACCATCTTCTGGGTTTCTCATGCATGTTTTCGATGTAGGAAGATGCCCTTGAACCTGGAGATTTGGGACCCATGCGACGGGTAGCACGCAGTATTACTTTAAAGGGTCTGCGTTTGCTCACCCAACCTCACCAAACCTCTCAGCCCCAAGAGTGTCCACCCTTATGTCTCATCCAGCTGTGGGTCTAGATATGGTCAATCCAGGTTGCATCACTGCCCCTGAACGAATTGTGTAAGAATTTCTCTCTCTTTCCCTGTCTTTGTTTCATGGGTTTTTAAAAGTAATTTATTTTTATAATGGGGTTTAGCAGCTTTTCACGGCTGTGTTTATGTCGCTTTACACCCACTTGACACACTAACAGAGAGATATCAATACATAGGTTTTAAGATTATTACTAGTCAGATATATTCTTGTGCGGTGAATCGGGCGTGTTGAGTCCAGTTCTCTGAGCAAGGAGTAGGTCTTGTCTATTACATATTGGGTTTATGGAACGGTATCTGAGCTAATTTGAAACTCTTGTTTTATGTATCACCCCACCTCACCTTTCCCGTTAAGCAGCCATAGTGTGTTTTCTGCATGTGTGACTCTGTTCTGTTTTGTAATTCAGTTCAAGTGTAACGGTTTTTACATTCCCTCTATAAGTGACACCTTATGAGAAGTGTCCTTTTCTGTGTGACTTATTTCACTTAGAATCGTCTTACCTAAATCCACTCATCATGCTGCTACTAGCCTTATGACATTGATTTCATGGCTGAGTGATATTCCATTGTACATAAGGACCACAACTTTTTGATCCATTTTTCGCTTTCCTGGGATATTTAAGGTGCAATGAAGTGGAGGTCCTTGTCAACAGAGCAGCCCTAAACTTTGGGGTGCTTGTGTCTTGCTGATTTTCAATTTTCCCACTTTATCCCCCCATGCGTGGAAGTGCCCTATGCTCTCTAAGCTGTGTTTTTTAGATGTTTCAGGACACACCGTACACTTCTCCAGAGTGGCTGTTGGCAATTTACATCCCGCCCATCAGTGTAGCAAGGCTCCCATTTCTCCATGGCCTGTCCTGCATTTCTGGTTTTGACACTTTTTTCAGCATGGCCCTTTTGACCGATGGGAAGCGAGACTTCTTTGTAGCGCTGATTTGCCTTTCCAGGTTGCTTGGTTGGCCAAAAAGGGCGTATGCGTTTTTTCCTGAATATATTCAGGAAAAAACGCATACGCCCTTTTTGGCCAAGGGCATCATTGTCAACGTTTTGCCGCTTTTCATGTGCTTTAAAGGCGATTCGAATCTACCTCCTGAAATCTGTTTCCTGCAATTCTGCCTTGATTTCAAATCCTCTTCTTTGCCTTCCCTCAATATATTTGTGGACGAGAGTTATCATTTATAACTCTGCAGGTTTGTGAATTGCAGTGCCCTGAAGTTCCATTTTACAAGTCGCTTTTTTGGGAGCTGGCCACAAAAGCGCAGGATGGCTTCAGGCCCTGTTCTGGTTCCGGGGGGCAGGCTGAGCCTGTGGTTAATTCTTCTTCCTGATGGGAAAATAGAGTGACCTGTGCCTGTCCCAACACCAAGAGCTAGTCTCTCATTGGTTCCCCGTCTTCCCGTTCATCCTCAGGACAAATTGCAACCTGTACGGAACAGGAGGTTAAAGGTGCTGATGCTCCAAGTAGGGAGATTGCTAGTAAAGTGGCTGGAATGGCGAACCCGAGCACAAGGAGATGAGAAATGAGGTGCGTTTTAGAAACCTTTCCCCATCACACGGTGTACCATCTTCTGGGTTTCTCATGCATGTTTTCGATGTAGGAAGATGCCCTTGAACCTGGAGATTTGGGACCCATGCGACGGGTAGCACGCAGTATTACTTTAAAGGGTCTGCGTTTGCTCACCCAACCTCACCAAACCTCTCAGCCCCAAGAGTGTCCACCCTTATGTCTCATCCAGCTGTGGGTCTAGATATGGTCAATCCAGGTTGCATCACTGCCCCTGAACGAATTGTGTAAGAATTTCTCTCTCTTTCCCTGTCTTTGTTTCATGGGTTTTTAAAAGTAATTTATTTTTATAATGGGGTTTAGCAGCTTTTCACGGCTGTGTTTATGTCGCTTTACACCCACTTGAGACACTAACAGAGAGATATCAATACATAGGTTTTAAGATTATTACTAGTCAGATATATTCTTGTGCGGTGAATCGGGCGTGTTGAGTCCAGTTCTCTGAGCAAGGAGTAGGTCTTGTCTATTACATATTGGGTTTATGGAACGGTATCTGAGCTAATTTGAAACTCTTGTTTTATGTATCACCCCACCTCACCTTTCCCGTTAAGCAGCCATAGTGTGTTTTCTGCATGTGTGACTCTGTTCTGTTTTGTAATTCAGTTCAAGTGTAACGGTTTTTACATTCCCTCTATAAGTGACACCTTATGAGAAGTATCCTTTTCTGTGTGACTTATTTCACTTAGAATCGTCTTACCTAAATCCACTCATCATGCTGCTACTAGCCTTATGACATTGATTTCATGGCTGAGTGATATTCCATTGTACATAAGGACCACAACTTCTTTATCCATTTTTTGCTTTCCTGGGATATTTAAGGTGGAATGAAGTGGAGGTCCTTGTCAACAGAGCAGCCCTAAACTTTGGGGTGCTTGTGTCTTGCTGATTTTCAATTTTCCCTCTTTACCCCCCATGCGTGGCAGTGCCCTATGCTCTCTAAGCTGTGTTTTTTAGATGTTTCAGGACACACCGTACACTTCTCCAGAGTGGCTGTTGGCAATTTACATCCCGCCCATCAGTGTAGCAAGGCTCCCATTTCTCCATGGCCTGTCCTGCATTTCTGGTTTTGACACTTTTTTCAGCATGGCCCTTTTGACCGATGGGAAGCGAGACTTCTTTGTAGCGCTGATTTGCCTTTCCAGGTTGCTTGGTTGGCCAAAAAGGGCGTATGCGTTTTTTCCTGAATATATTCAGGAAAAAACGCATACGCCCTTTTTGGCCAAGGGCATCATTGTCAACGTTTTGCCGCTTTTCATGTGCTTTAAAGGCGATTCGAATCTACCTCCTGAAATCTGTTTCCTGCAATTCTGCCTTGATTTCAAATCCTCTTCTTTGCCTTCCCTAAATATATTTGTGGACGAGAGTTATCATTTATAACTCTGCAGGTTTGTGAATTGCAGTGCCCTGAAGCTCCATTTTACAAGTCGCTTTTTTGGGAGCTTGCCGCAAAAGCGCAGGATGGCTTCAGGCCCTATTCTGGTTCCAGGGGGCAGGCTGAGCCTGTGGTTAATTCTTCTTCCTGATGGGAAAATAGAGTGACCTGTGCCTGTCCCAACACCAAGATCTAGTCTCTCATTGGTTCCCCGTCTTCCCGTTCATCCTCAGGACAAATTGCAACCTGTACGGAACAGGAGGTTAAAGGTGCTGATGCTCCAAGTAGGGAGATTGCTAGTAAAGTGGCTGGAATGGCGAACCCGAGCACAAGGAGATGAGAAATGAGGTGCATTTTAGAAACCTTTCCCCATCACACGGTGTACCATCTTCTGGGTTTCTCATGCATGTTTTCGATGTAGGAAGATGCCCTTGAACCTGGAGATTTGGGACCTATGCGACGGGTAGCACGCAGTATTACTTTAAAGGGTCTGCGTTTGCTCACCCAACCTCACCAAACCTCTCAGCCCCAAGAGTGTCCACCCTTATGTCTCATCCAGCTGTGGGTCTAGATATGGTCAATCCAGGTTGCATCACTGCCCCTGAACGAATTGTGTAAGAATTTCTCTCTCTTTCCCTGTCTTTGTTTCATGGGTTTTTAAAAGTAATTTATTTTTATAATGGGGTTTAGCAGCTTTTCACGGCTGTGTTTATGTCGCTTTACACCCACTTGACACACTAACAGAGAGATATCAATACATAGGTTTTAAGATTATTACTAGTCAGATATATTCTTGTGCGGTGAATCGGGCGTGTTGAGTCCAGTTCTCTGAGCAAGGAGTAGGTCTTGTCTATTACATATTGGGTTTATGGAACGGTATCTGAGCTAATTTGAAACTCTTGTTTTATGTATCACCCCACCTCACCTTTCCCGTTAAGCAGCCATAGTGTGTTTTCTGCATGTGTGACTCTGTTCTGTTTTGTAATTCAGTTCAAGTGTAACGGTTTTTACATTCCCTCTATAAGTGACACCTTATGAGAAGTATCCTTTTCTGTGTGACTTATTTCACTTAGAATCGTCTTACCTAAATCCACTCATCATGCTGCTACTAGCCTTATGACATTGATTTCATGGCTGAGTGATATTCCATTGTACATAAGGACCACAACTTCTTTATCCATTTTTTGCTTTCCTGGGATATTTAAGGTGGAATGAAGTGGAGGTCCTTGTCAACAGAGCAGCCCTAAACTTTGGGGTGCTTGTGTCTTGCTGATTTTCAATTTTCCCTCTTTACCCCCCATGCGTGGCAGTGCCCTATGCTCTCTAAGCTGTGTTTTTTAGATGTTTCAGGACACACCGTACACTTCTCCAGAGTGGCTGTTGGCAATTTACATCCCGCCCATCAGTGTAGCAAGGCTCCCATTTCTCCATGGCCTGTCCTGCATTTCTGGTTTTGACACTTTTTTCAGCATGGCCCTTTTGACCGATGGGAAGCGAGACTTCTTTGTAGCGCTGATTTGCCTTTCCAGGTTGCTTGGTTGGCCAAAAAGGGCGTATGCGTTTTTTCCTGAATATATTCAGGAAAAAACGCATACGCCCTTTTTGGCCAAGGGCATCATTGTCAACGTTTTGCCGCTTTTCATGTGCTTTAAAGGCGATTCGAATCTACCTCCTGAAATCTGTTTCCTGCAATTCTGCCTTGATTTCAAATCCTCTTCTTTGCCTTCCCTCAATATATTTGTGGACGAGAGTTATCATTTATAACTCTGCAGGTTTGTGAATTGCAGTGCCCTGAAGCTCCATTTTACAAGTCGCTTTTTTGGGAGCTTGCCGCAAAAGCGCAGGATGGCTTCAGGCCCTATTCTGGTTCCAGGGGGCAGGCTGAGCCTGTGGTTAATTCTTCTTCCTGATGGGAAAATAGAGTGACCTGTGCCTGTCCCAACACCAAGATCTAGTCTCTCATTGGTTCCCCGTCTTCCCGTTCATCCTCAGGACAAATTGCAACCTGTACGGAACAGGAGGTTAAAGGTGCTGATGCTCCAAGTAGGGAGATTGCTAGTAAAGTGGCTGGAATGGCGAACCCGAGCACAAGGAGATGAGAAATGAGGTGCATTTTAGAAACCTTTCCCCATCACACGGTGTACCATCTTCTGGGTTTCTCATGCATGTTTTCGATGTAGGAAGATGCCCTTGAACCTGGAGATTTGGGACCTATGCGACGGGTAGCACGCAGTATTACTTTAAAGGGTCTGCGTTTGCTCACCCAACCTCACCAAACCTCTCAGCCCCAAGAGTGTCCACCCTTATGTCTCATCCAGCTGTGGGTCTAGATATGGTCAATCCAGGTTGCATCACTGCCCCTGAACGAATTGTGTAAGAATTTCTCTCTCTTTCCCTGTCTTTGTTTCATGGGTTTTTAAAAGTAATTTATTTTTATAATGGGGTTTAGCAGCTTTTCACGGCTGTGTTTATGTCGCTTTACACCCACTTGACACACTAACAGAGAGATATCAATACATAGGTTTTAAGATTATTACTAGTCAGATATATTCTTGTGCGGTGAATCGGGCGTGTTGAGTCCAGTTCTCTGAGCAAGGAGTAGGTCTTGTCTATTACATATTGGGTTTATGGAACGGTATCTGAGCTAATTTGAAACTCTTGTTTTATGTATCACCCCACCTCACCTTTCCCGTTAAGCAGCCATAGTGTGTTTTCTGCATGTGTGACTCTGTTCTGTTTTGTAATTCAGTTCAAGTGTAACGGTTTTTACATTCCCTCTATAAGTGACACCTTATGAGAAGTGTCCTTTTCTGTGTGACTTATTTCACTTAGAATCGTCTTACCTAAATCCACTCATCATGCTGCTACTAGCCTTATGACATTGATTTCATGGCTGAGTGATATTCCATTGTACATAAGGACCACAACTTTTTGATCCATTTTTCGCTTTCCTGGGATATTTAAGGTGGAATGAAGTGGAGGTCCTTGTCAACAGAGCAGCCCTAAACTTTGGGGTGCTTGTGTCTTGCTGATTTTCAATTTTCCCACTTTATCGC
Organism: Balaenoptera physalus; assembly: GCF_965194825.1. Taxonomy (NCBI): domain Eukaryota; kingdom Metazoa; phylum Chordata; class Mammalia; order Artiodactyla; family Balaenopteridae; genus Balaenoptera; species Balaenoptera physalus. Next base: position 833,001 of record NW_028126452.1, on the reverse strand, counting down.
CCCATGCGTGGAAGTGCCCTATGCTCTCTAAGCTGTGTTTTTTAGATGTTTCAGGACACACCGTACACTTCTCCAGAGTGGCTGTTGGCAATTTACATCCCGCCCATCAGTGTAGCAAGGCTCCGATTCCTCCATGGCCTGTCCTGCATTTCTGGTTTTGACACTTTTTTCAGCATGGCCCTTTTGACCGATGGGAAGCGAGACTTCTTTGTAGCGCTGATTTGCCTTTCCAGGTTGCTTGGTTGGCCAAAAAGGGCGTATGCGTTTTTTCCTGAATATATTCAGGAAAAAACGCATACGCCCTTTTTGGCCAAGGGCATCATTGTCAACGTTTTGCCGCTTTTCATGTGCTTTAAAGGCGATTCGAATCTACCTCCTGAAATCTGTTTCCTGCAATTCTGCCTTGATTTCAAATCCTCTTCTTTGCCTTCCCTCAATATATTTGTGGACGAGAGTTATCATTTATAACTCTGCAGGTTTGTGAATTGCAGTGCCCTGAAGCTCCATTTTACAAGTCGCTTTTTTGGGAGCTGGCCGCAAAAGCGCAGGATGGCTTCAGGCCCTGTTCTGGTTCCGGGGGGCAGGCTGAGCCTGTGGTTAATTCTTCTTCCTGATGGGAAAATAGAGTGACCTGTGCCTGTCCCAACACCAAGAGCTAGTCTCTCATTGGTTCCCCGTCTTCCCGTTCATCCTCAGGACAAATTGCAACCTGTACGGAACAGGAGGTTAAAGGTGCTGATGCTCCAAGCAGGGAGATTGCTAGTAAAGTGGCTGGAATGGCGAACCCGAGCACAAGGAGATGAGAAATGAGGTGCATTTTAGAAACCTTTCCCCATCACACGGTGTACCATCTTCTGGGTTTCTCATGCATGTTTTCGATGTAGGAAGATGCCCTTGAACCTGGAGATTTGGGACCCATGCGACGGGTAGCACGCAGTATTACTTTAAAGGGTCTGCGTTTGCTCACCCAACCTCACCAAACCTCTCAGCCCCAAGAGTGTCCACCCTTATGTCTCATCCAGCTGTGGGTCTAGATATGGTCAATCCAGGTTGCATCACTGCCCCTGAACGAATTGTGTAAGAATTTCTCTCTCTTTCCCTGTCTTTGTTTCATGGTTTTTTAAAAGTAATTTATTTTTATAATGGGGTTTAGCAGCTTTTCACGGCTGTGTTTATGTCGCTTTACACCCACTTGACACACTAACAGAGAGATATCAATACATAGGTTTTAAGATTATTACTAGTCAGATATATTCTAGTGCGGTGAATCGGGCGTGTTGAGTCCAGTTCTCTGAGCAAGGAGTAGGTCTTGTCTATTACATATTGGGTTTATGGAACGGTATCTGAGCTAATTTGAAACTCTTGGTTTATGTAACACCCCACCTCACCTTTCCCGTTAAGCAGCCATAGTGTGTTTTCTGCATGTGTGACTCTGTTCTGTTTTGTAATTCAGTTCAAGTGTAACGGTTTTTACATTCCCTCTATAAGTGACACCTTATGAGAAGTGTCCTTTTCTGTGTGACTTATTTCACTTAGAATCGTCTTACCTAAATCCACTCATCATGCTGCTACTAGCCTTATGACATTGATTTCATGGCTGAGTGATATTCCATTGTACATAAGGACCAAAATTTTTGATCCATTTTTCGCTTTCCTGGGATATTTAAGGTGGAATGAAGTGGAGGTCCTTGTCAACAGAGCAGCCCTAAACTTTGGTGTGCTTGTGTCTTGCTGATTTTCAATTTTCCCACTTTATCCCCCCATGCGTGGAAGTGCCCTATGCTCTCTAAGCTGTGTTTTTTAGATGTTTCAGGACCCACCGTACACTTCTCCAGAGTGGCTGTTGGCAATTTACATCCCGCCCATCAGTGTAGCAAGGCTCCCATTTCTCCATGGCCTGTCCTGCATTTCTGGTTTTGACACTTTTTTCAGCATGGCCCTTTTGACCGATGGGAAGCGAGACTTCTTTGTAGCGCTGATTTGCCTTTCCAGGTTGCTTGGTTGGCCAAAAAGGGCGTATGCGTTTTTTCCTGAATATATTCAGGAAAAAACGCATACGCCCTTTTTGGCCAAGGGCATCATTGTCAACGTTTTGCCGCTTTTCATGTGCTTTAAAGGCGATTCGAATCTACCTCCTGAAATCTGTTTCCTGCAATTCTGCCTTGATTTCAAATCCTCTTCTTTGCCTTCCCTCAATATATTTGTGGACGAGAGTTATCATTTATAACTCTGCAGGTTTGTGAATTGCAGTGCCCTGAAGCTCCATTTTACAAGTCGCTTTTTTGGGAGCTGGCCGCAAAAGCGCAGGATGGCTTCAGGCCCTGTTCTGGTTCCGGGGGGCAGGCTGAGCCTGTGGTTAATTCTTCTTCCTGATGGGAAAATAGAGTGACCTGTGCCTGTCCCAACACCAAGAGCTAGTCTCTCATTGGTTCCCCGTCTTCCCGTTCATCCTCAGGACAAATTGCAACCTGTACGGAACAGGAGGTTAAAGGTGCTGATGCTCCAAGTAGGGAGATTGCTAGTAAAGTGGCTGGAATGGCGAACCCGAGCACAAGGAGATGAGAAATGAGGTGCATTTTAGAAACCTTTCCCCATCACACGGTGTACCATCTTCTGGGTTTCTCATGCATGTTTTCGATGTAGGAAGATGCCCTTGAACCTGGAGATTTGGGACCCATGCGACGGGTAGCACGCAGTATTACTTTAAAGGGTCTGCGTTTGCTCACCCAACCTCACCAAACCTCTCAGCCCCAAGAGTGTCCACCCTTATGTCTCATCCAGCTGTGGGTCTAGATATGGTCAATCCAGGTTGCATCACTGCCCCTGAACGAATTGTGTAAGAATTTCTCTCTCTTTCCCTGTCTTTGTTTCATGGGTTTTTAAAAGTAATTTATTTTTATAATGGGGTTTAGCAGCTTTTCACGGCTGTGTTTATGTCGCTTTACACCCACTTGACACACTAACAGAGAGATATCAATACATAGGTTTTAAGATTATTACTAGTCAGACATATTCTTGTGCGGTGAATCGGGCGTGTTGAGTCCAGTTCTCTGAGCAAGGAGTAGGTCTTGTCTATTACATATTGGGTTTATGGAACGGTATCTGAGCTAATTTGAAACTCTTGTTTTATGTATCACCCCACCTCACCTTTCCCGTTAAGCAGCCATAGTGTGTTTTCTGCATGTGTGACTCTGTTCTGTTTTGTAATTCAGTTCAAGTGTAACGGTTTTTACATTCCCTCTATAAGTGACACCTTATGAGAAGTGTCCTTTTCTGTGTGACTTATTTCACTTAGAATCGTCTTACCTAAATCCACTCATCATGCTGCTACTAGCCTTATGACATTGATTTCATGGCTGAGTGATATTCCATTGTACATAAGGACCACAACTTTTTGATCCATTTTTCGCTTTCCTGGGATATTTAAGGTGCAATGAAGTGGAGGTCCTTGTCAACAGAGCAGCCCTAAACTTTGGGGTGCTTGTGTCTTGCTGATTTTCAATTTTCCCACTTTATCCCCCCATGCGTGGAAGTGCCCTATGCTCTCTAAGCTGTGTTTTTTAGATGTTTCAGGACCCACCGTACACTTCTCCAGAGTGGCTGTTGGCAATTTACATCCCGCCCATCAGTGTAGCAAGGCTCCCATTTCTCCATGGCCTGTCCTGCATTTCTGGTTTTGACACTTTTTTCAGCATGGCCCTTTTGACCGATGGGAAGCGAGACTACTTTGTAGCGCTGATTTGCCTTTCCAGGTTGCTTGGTTGGCCAAAAAGGGCGTATGCGTTTTTTCCTGAATATATTCAGGAAAAAACGCATACGCCCTTTTTGGCCAAGGGCATCATTGTCAACGTTTTGCCGCTTTTCATGTGCTTTAAAGGCGATTCGAATCTACCTCCTGAAATCTATTTCCTGCAATTCTGCCTTGATTTCAAATCCTCTTCTTTGCCTTCCCTCAATATATTTGTGGACGAGAGTTATCATTTATAACTCTGCAGGTTTGTGAATTGCAGTGCCCTGAAGCTCCATTTTACAAGTCGCTTTTTTGGGAGTTGGCCGCAAAAGCGCAGGATGGCTTCAGGCCCTGTTCTGGTTCCGGGGGGCAGGCTGAGCCTGTGGTTAATTCTTCTTCCTGATGGGAAAATAGAGTGACCTGTGCCTGTCCCAACACCAAGAGCTAGTCTCTCATTGGTTCCCCGTCTTCCCGTTCATCCTCAGGACAAATTGCAACCTGTACGGAACAGGAGGTTAAAGGTGCTGATGCTCCAAGTAGGGAGATTGCTAGTAAAGTGGCTGGAATGGCGAACCCGAGCACAAGGAGATGAGAAATGAGGTGCATTTTAGAAACCTTTCCCCATCACACGGTGTACCATCTTCTGGGTTTCTCATGCATGTTTTCGATGTAGGAAGATGCCCTTGAACCTGGAGATTTGGGACCCATGCGACGGGTAGCACGCAGTATTACTTTAAAGGGTCTGCGTTTGCTCACCCAACCTCACCAAACCTCTCAGCCCCAAGAGTGTCCACCCTTATGTCTCATCCAGCTGTGGGTCTAGATATGGTCAATCCAGGTTGCATCACTGCCCCTGAACGAATTGTGTAAGAATTTCTCTCTCTTTCCCTGTCTTTGTTTCATGGTTTTTTAAAAGTAATTTATTTTTATAATGGGGTTTAGCAGCTTTTCACGGCTGTGTTTATGTCGCTTTACACCCACTTGACACACTAACAGAGAGATATCAATACATAGGTTTTAAGATTATTACTAGTCAGATATATTCTAGTGCGGTGAATCGGGCGTGTTGAGTCCAGTTCTCTGAGCAAGGAGTAGGTCTTGTCTATTACATATTGGGTTTATGGAACGGTATCTGAGCTAATTTGAAACTCTTGTTTTATGTATCACCCCACCTCACCTTTCCCGTTAAGCAGCCATAGTGTGTTTTCTGCATGTGTGACTCTGTTCTGTTTTGTAATTCAGTTCAAGTGTAACGGTTTTTACATTCCCTCTATAAGTGACACCTTATGAGAAGTGTCCTTTTCTGTGTGACTTATTTCACTTAGAATCGTCTTACCTAAATCCACTCATCATGCTGCTACTAGCCTTATGACATTGATTTCATGGCTGAGTGATATTCCATTGTACATAAGGACCACAACTTTTTGATCCATTTTTCGCTTTCCTGGGATATTTAAGGTGCAATGAAGTGGAGGTCCTTGTCAACAGAGCAGCCCTAAACTTTGGGGTGCTTGTGTCTTGCTGATTTTCAATTTTCCCACTTTATCCCCCCATGCGTGGAAGTGCCCTATGCTCTCTAAGCTGTGTTTTTTAGATGTTTCAGGACACACCGTACACTTCTCCAGAGTGGCTGTTGGCAATTTACATCCCGCCCATCAGTGTAGCAAGGCTCCCATTTCTCCATGGCCTGTCCTGCATTTCTGGTTTTGACACTTTTTTCAGCATGGCCCTTTTGACCGATGGGAAGCGAGACTACTTTGTAGCGCTGATTTGCCTTTCCAGGTTGCTTGGTTGGCCAAAAAGGGCGTATGCGTTTTTTCCTGAATATATTCAGGAAAAAACGCATACGCCCTTTTTGGCCAAGGGCATCATTGTCAACGTTTTGCCGCTTTTCATGTGCTTTAAAGGCGATTCGAATCTACCTCCTGAAATCTATTTCCTGCAATTCTGCCTTGATTTCAAATCCTCTTCTTTGCCTTCCCTCAATATATTTGTGGACGAGAGTTATCATTTATAACTCTGCAGGTTTGTGAATTGCAGTGCCCTGAAGCTCCATTTTACAAGTCGCTTTTTTGGGAGTTGGCCGCAAAAGCGCAGGATGGCTTCAGGCCCTGTTCTGGTTCCGGGGGGCAGGCTGAGCCTGTGGTTAATTCTTCTTCCTGATGGGAAAATAGAGTGACCTGTGCCTGTCCCAACACCAAGAGCTAGTCTCTCATTGGTTCCCCGTCTTCCCGTTCATCCTCAGGACAAATTGCAACCTGTACGGAACAGGAGGTTAAAGGTGCTGATGCTCCAAGTAGGGAGATTGCTAGTAAAGTGGCTGGAATGGCGAACCCGAGCACAAGGAGATGAGAAATGAGGTGCATTTTAGAAACCTTTCCCCATCACACGGTGTACCATCTTCTGGGTTTCTCATGCATGTTTTCGATGTAGGAAGATGCCCTTGAACCTGGAGATTTGGGACCCATGCGACGGGTAGCACGCAGTATTACTTTAAAGGGTCTGCGTTTGCTCACCCAACCTCACCAAACCTCTCAGCCCCAAGAGTGTCCACCCTTATGTCTCATCCAGCTGTGGGTCTAGATATGGTCAATCCAGGTTGCATCACTGCCCCTGAACGAATTGTGTAAGAATTTCTCTCTCTTTCCCTGTCTTTGTTTCATGGGTTTTTAAAAGTAATTTATTTTTATAATGGGGTTTAGCAGCTTTTCACGGCTGTGTTTATGTCGCTTTACACCCACTTGACACACTAACAGAGAGATATCAATACATAGGTTTTAAGATTATTACTAGTCAGATATATTCTTGTGCGGTGAATCGGGCGTGTTGAGTCCAGTTCTCTGAGCAAGGAGTAGGTCTTGTCTATTACATATTGGGTTTATGGAACGGTATCTGAGCTAATTTGAAACTCTTGTTTTATGTATCACCCCACCTCACCTTTCCCGTTAAGCAGCCATAGTGTGTTTTCTGCATGTGTGACTCTGTTCTGTTTTGTAATTCAGTTCAAGTGTAACGGTTTTTACATTCCCTCTATAAGTGACACCTTATGAGAAGTGTCCTTTTCTGTGTGACTTATTTCACTTAGAATCGTCTTACCTAAATCCACTCATCATGCTGCTACTAGCCTTATGACATTGATTTCATGGCTGAGTGATATTCCATTGTACATAAGGACCACAACTTTTTGATCCATTTTTCGCTTTCCTGGGATATTTAAGGTGCAATGAAGTGGAGGTCCTTGTCAACAGAGCAGCCCTAAACTTTGGGGTGCTTGTGTCTTGCTGATTTTCAATTTTCCCACTTTATCCCCCCATGCGTGGAAGTGCCCTATGCTCTCTAAGCTGTGTTTTTTAGATGTTTCAGGACACACCGTACACTTCTCCAGAGTGGCTGTTGGCAATTTACATCCCGCCCATCAGTGTAGCAAGGCTCCCATTTCTCCATGGCCTGTCCTGCATTTCTGGTTTTGACACTTTTTTCAGCATGGCCCTTTTGACCGATGGGAAGCGAGACTTCTTTGTAGCGCTGATTTGCCTTTCCAGGTTGCTTGGTTGGCCAAAAAGGGCGTATGCGTTTTTTCCTGAATATATTCAGGAAAAAACGCATACGCCCTTTTTGGCCAAGGGCATCATTGTCAACGTTTTGCCGCTTTTCATGTGCTTTAAAGGCGATTCGAATCTACCTCCTGAAATCTGTTTCCTACAATTCTGCCTTGATTTCAAATCCTCTTCTTTGCCTTCCCTCAATATATTTGTGGACGAGAGTTATCATTTATAACTCTGCAGGTTTGTGAATTGCAGTGCCCTGAAGCTCCATTTTACAAGTCGCTTTTTTGGGAGCTGGCCGCAAAAGCGCAGGATGGCTTCAGGCCCTGTTCTGGTTCCGGGGGGCAGGCTGAGCCTGTGGTTAATTCTTCTTCCTGATGGGAAAATAGAGTGACCTGTGCCTGTCCCAACACCAAGAGCTAGTCTCTCATTGGTTTCCCGTCTTCCCGTTCATCCTCAGGACAAATTGCAACCTGTACGGAACAGGAGGTTAAAGGTGCTGATGCTCCAAGCAGGGATATTGCTAGTAAAGTGGCTGGAATGGCGAACCCGAGCACAAGGAGATGAGAAATGAGGTGCATTTTAGAAACCTTTCCCCATCACACGGTGTACCATCTTCTGGGTTTCTCATGCATGTTTTCGATGTAGGAAGATGCCCTTGAACATGGAGATTTGGGACCCATGCGACGGGTAGCACGCAGTATTACTTTAAAGGGTCTGCGTTTGCTCACCCAACCTCACCAAACCTCTCAGCCCCAAGAGTGTCCACCCTTATGTCTCATCCAGCTGTGGGTCTAGATATGGTCAATCCAGGTTGCATCACTGCCCCTGAACGAATTGTGTAAGAATTTCTCTCTCTTTCCCTGTCTTTGTTTCATGGTTTTTTAAAAGTAATTTATTTTTATAATGGGGTTTAGCAGCTTTTCACGGCTGTGTTTATGTCGCTTTACACCCACTTGACACACTAACAGAGAGATATCAATACATAGGTTTTAAGATTATTACTAGTCAGATATATTCTTGTGCGGTGAATCGGGCGTGTTGAGTCCAGTTCTCTGAGCAAGGAGTAGGTCTTGTCTATTACATATTGGGTTTATGGAACGGTATCTGAGCTAATTTGAAACTCTTGTTTTATGTATCACCCCACCTCACCTTTCCCGTTAAGCAGCCATAGTGTGTTTTCTGCATGTGTGACTCTGTTCTGTTTTGTAATTCAGTTCAAGTGTAACGGTTTTTACATTCCCTCTATAAGTGACACCTTATGAGAAGTGTCCTTTTCTGTGTGACTTATTTCACTTAGAATCGTCTTACCTAAATCCACTCATCATGCTGCTACTAGCCTTATGACATTGATTTCATGGCTGAGTGATATTCCATTGTACATAAGGACCAAAATTTTTGATCCATTTTTTGCTTTCCTGGGATATTTAAGGTGGAATGAAGTGGAGGTCCTTGTCAACAGAGCAGCCCTAAACTTTGGTGTGCTTGTGTCTTGCTGATTTTCAATTTTCCCACTTTATCCCCCCATGCGTGGAAGTGCCCTATGCTCTCTAAGCTGTGTTTTTTAGATGTTTCAGGACCCACCGTACACTTCTCCAGAGTGGCTGTTGGCAATTTACATCCCGCCCATCAGTGTAGCAAGGCTCCCATTTCTCCATGGCCTGTCCTGCATTTCTGGTTTTGACACTTTTTTCAGCATGGCCCTTTTGACCGATGGGAAGCGAGACTTCTTTGTAGCGCTGATTTGCCTTTCCAGGTTGCTTGGTTGGCCAAAAAGGGCGTATGCGTTTTTTCCTGAATATATTCAGGAAAAAACGCATACGCCCTTTTTGGCCAAGGGCATCATTGTCAACGTTTTGCCGCTTTTCATGTGCTTTAAAGGCGATTCGAATCTACCTCCTGAAATCTGTTTCCTGCAATTCTGCCTTGATTTCAAATCCTCTTCTTTGCCTTCCCTCAATATATTTGTGGACGAGAGTTATCATTTATAACTCTGCAGGTTTGTGAATTGCAGTGCCCTGAAGCTCCATTTTACAAGTCGCTTTTTTGGGAGCTGGCCGCAAAAGCGCAGGATGGCTTCAGGCCCTGTTCTGGTTCCGGGGGGCAGGCTGAGCCTGTGGTTAATTCTTCTTCCTGATGGGAAAATAGAGTGACCTGTGCCTGTCCCAACACCAAGAGCTAGTCTCTCATTGGTTTCCCGTCTTCCCGTTCATCCTCAGGACAAATTGCAACCTGTACGGAACAGGAGGTTAAAGGTGCTGATGCTCCAAGCAGGGATATTGCTAGTAAAGTGGCTGGAATGGCGAACCCGAGCACAAGGAGATGAGAAATGAGGTGCATTTTAGAAACCTTTCCCCATCACACGGTGTACCATCTTCTGGGTTTCTCATGCATGTTTTCGATGTAGGAAGATGCCCTTGAACATGGAGATTTGGGACCCATGCGACGGGTAGCACGCAGTATTACTTTAAAGGGTCTGCGTTTGCTCACCCAACCTCACCAAACCTCTCAGCCCCAAGAGTGTCCACCCTTATGTCTCATCCAGCTGTGGGTCTAGATATGGTCAATCCAGGTTGCATCACTGCCCCTGAACGAATTGTGTAAGAATTTCTCTCTCTTTCCCTGTCTTTGTTTCATGGTTTTTTAAAAGTAATTTATTTTTATAATGGGGTTTAGCAGCTTTTCACGGCTGTGTTTATGTCGCTTTACACCCACTTGACACACTAACAGAGAGATATCAATACATAGGTTTTAAGATTATTACTAGTCAGATATATTCTTGTGCGGTGAATCGGGCGTGTTGAGTCCAGTTCTCTGAGCAAGGAGTAGGTCTTGTCTATTACATATTGGGTTTATGGAACGGTATCTGAGCTAATTTGAAACTCTTGTTTTATGTATCACCCCACCTCACCTTTCCCGTTAAGCAGCCATAGTGTGTTTTCTGCATGTGTGACTCTGTTCTGTTTTGTAATTCAGTTCAAGTGTAACGGTTTTTACATTCCCTCTATAAGTGACACCTTATGAGAAGTGTCCTTTTCTGTGTGACTTATTTCACTTAGAATCGTCTTACCTAAATCCACTCATCATGCTGCTACTAGCCTTATGACATTGATTTCATGGCTGAGTGATATTCCATTGTACATAAGGACCACAACTTTTTGATCCATTTTTCGCTTTCCTGGGATATTTAAGGTGCAATGAAGTGGAGGTCCTTGTCAACAGAGCAGCCCTAAACTTTGGGGTGCTTGTGTCTTGCTGATTTTCAATTTTCCCACTTTATCCCCCCATGCGTGGAAGTGCCCTATGCTCTCTAAGCTGTGTTTTTTAGATGTTTCAGGACACACCGTACACTTCTCCAGAGTGGCTGTTGGCAATTTACATCCCGCCCATCAGTGTAGCAAGGCTCCCATTTCTCCATGGCCTGTCCTGCATTTCTGGTTTTGACACTTTTTTCAGCATGGCCCTTTTGACCGATGGGAAGCGAGACTTCTTTGTAGCGCTGATTTGCCTTTCCAGGTTGCTTGGTTGGCCAAAAAGGGCGTATGCGTTTTTTCCTGAATATATTCAGGAAAAAACGCATACGCCCTTTTTGGCCAAGGGCATCATTGTCAACGTTTTGCCGCTTTTCATGTGCTTTAAAGGCGATTCGAATCTACCTCCTGAAATCTGTTTCCTGCAATTCTGCCTTGATTTCAAATCCTCTTCTTTGCCTTCCCTCAATATATTTGTGGACGAGAGTTATCATTTATAACTCTGCAGGTTTGTGAATTGCAGAGCCCTGAAGCTCCATTTTACAAGTCGCTTTTTTGGGAGCTGGCCGCAAAAGCGCAGGATGGCTTCAGGCCCTGTTCTGGTTCCGGGGGGCAGGCTGAGCCTGTGGTTAATTCTTCTTCCTGATGGGAAAATAGAGTGACCTGTGCCTGTCCCAACACCAAGAGCTAGTCTCTCATTGGTTTCCCGTCTTCCCGTTCATCCTCAGGACAAATTGCAACCTGTACGGAACAGGAGGTTAAAGGTGCTGATGCTCCAAGCAGGGAGATTGCTAGTAAAGTGGCTGGAATGGCGAACCCGAGCACAAGGAGATGAGAAATGAGGTGCATTTTAGAAACCTTTCCCCATCACACGGTGTACCATCTTCTGGGTTTCTCATGCATGTTTTCGATGTAGGAAGATGCCCTTGAACATGGAGATTTGGGACCCATGCGACGGGTAGCACGCAGTATTACTTTAAAGGGTCTGCGTTTGCTCACCCAACCTCACCAAACCTCTCAGCCCCAAGAGTGTCCACCCTTATGTCTCATCCAGCTGTGGGTCTAGATATGGTCAATCCAGGTTGCATCACTGCCCCTGAACGAATTGTGTAAGAATTTCTCTCTCTTTCCCTGTCTTTGTTTCATGGTTTTTTAAAAGTAATTTATTTTTATAATGGGGTTTAGCAGCTTTTCACGGCTGTGTTTATGTCGCTTTACACCCACTTGACACACTAACAGAGAGATATCAATACATAGGTTTTAAGATTATTACTAGTCAGATATATTCTTGTGCGGTGAATCGGGCGTGTTGAGTCCAGTTCTCTGAGCAAGGAGTAGGTCTTGTCTATTACATATTGGGTTTATGGAACGGTATCTGAGCTAATTTGAAACTCTTGTTTTATGTATCACCCCACCTCACCTTTCCCGTTAAGCAGCCATAGTGTGTTTTCTGCATGTGTGACTCTGTTCTGTTTTGTAATTCATTTCAAGTGTAACGGTTTTTACATTCCCTCTATAAGTGACACCTTATGAGAAGTGTCCTTTTCTGTGTGACTTATTTCACTTAGAATCGTCTTACCTAAATCCACTCATCATGCTGCTACTAGCCTTATGACATTGATTTCATGGCTGAGTGATATTCCATTGTACATAAGGACCAAAATTTTTGATCCATTTTTCGCTTTCCTGGGATATTTAAGGTGGAATGAAGTGGAGGTCCTTGTCAACAGAGCAGCCCTAAACTTTGGGGTGCTTGTGTCTTGCTGATTTCCAATTTTCCCACTTTATCCCCCCATGCGTGGAAGTGCCCTATGCTCTCTAAGCTGTGTTTTTTAGATGTTTCAGGACCCACCGTACACTTCTCCAGAGTGGCTGTTGGCAATTTACATCCCGCCCATCAGTGTAGCAAGGCTCCCATTTCTCCATGGCCTGTCCTGCATTTCTGGTTTTGACACTTTTTTCAGCATGGCCCTTTTGACCGATGGGAAGCGAGACTTCTTTGTAGCGCTGATTTGCCTTTCCAGGTTGCTTGGTTGGCCAAAAAGGGCGTATGCGTTTTTTCCTGAATATATTCAGGAAAAAACGCATACGCCCTTTTTGGCCAAGGGCATCATTGTCAACGTTTTGCCGCTTTTCATGTGCTTTAAAGGCGATTCGAATCTACCTCCTGAAATCTGTTTCCTGCAATTCTGCCTTGATTTCAAATCCTCTTCTTTGCCTTCCCTCATTATATTTGTGGACGAGAGTTATCATTTATAACTCTGCAGGTTTGTGAATTGCAGTGCCCTGAAGCTCCATTTTACAAGTCGCTTTTTTGGGAGCTGGCCGCAAAAGCGCAGGATGGCTTCAGGCCCTGTTCTGGTTCCGGGGGGCAGGCTGAGCCTGTGGTTAATTCTTCTTCCTGATGGGAAAATAGAGTGACCTGTGCCTGTCCCAACACCAAGAGCTAGTCTCTCATTGGTTTCCCGTCTTCCCGTTCATCCTCAGGACAAATTGCAACCTGTACGGAACAGGAGGTTAAAGGTGCTGATGCTCCAAGCAGGGAGATTGCTAGTAAAGTGGCTGGAATGGCGAACCCGAGCACAAGGAGATGAGAAATGAGGTGCATTTTAGAAACCTTTCCCCATCACACGGTGTACCATCTTCTGGGTTTCTCATGCATGTTTTCGATGTAGGAAGATGCCCTTGAACATGGAGATTTGGGACCCATGCGACGGGTAGCACGCAGTATTACTTTAAAGGGTCTGCGTTTGCTCACCCAACCTCACCAAACCTCTCAGCCCCAAGAGTGTCCACCCTTATGTCTCATCCAGCTGTGGGTCTAGATATGGTCAATCCAGGTTGCATCACTGCCCCTGAACGAATTGTGTAAGAATTTCTCTCTCTTTCCCTGTCTTTGTTTCATGGTTTTTTAAAAGTAATTTATTTTTATAATGGGGTTTAGCAGCTTTTCACGGCTGTGTTTATGTCGCTTTACACCCACTTGACACACTAACAGAGAGATATCAATACATAGGTTTTAAGATTATTACTAGTCAGATATATTCTTGTGCGGTGAATCGGGCGTGTTGAGTCCAGTTCTCTGAGCAAGGAGTAGGTCTTGTCTATTACATATTGGGTTTATGGAACGGTATCTGAGCTAATTTGAAACTCTTGTTTTATGTATCACCCCACCTCACCTTTCCCGTTAAGCAGCCATAGTGTGTTTTCTGCATGTGTGACTCTGTTCTGTTTTGTAATTCATTTCAAGTGTAACGGTTTTTACATTCCCTCTATAAGTGACACCTTATGAGAAGTGTCCTTTTCTGTGTGACTTATTTCACTTAGAATCGTCTTACCTAAATCCACTCATCATGCTGCTACTAGCCTTATGACATTGATTTCATGGCTGAGTGATATTCCATTGTACATAAGGACCAAAATTTTTGATCCATTTTTCGCTTTCCTGGGATATTTAAGGTGGAATGAAGTGGAGGTCCTTGTCAACAGAGCAGCCCTAAACTTTGGGGTGCTTGTGTCTTGCTGATTTCCAATTTTCCCACTTTATCCCCCCATGCGTGGAAGTGCCCTATGCTCTCTAAGCTGTGTTTTTTAGATGTTTCAGGACCCACCGTACACTTCTCCAGAGTGGCTGTTGGCAATTTACATCCCGCCCATCAGTGTAGCAAGGCTCCCATTTCTCCATGGCCTGTCCTGCATTTCTGGTTTTGACACTTTTTTCAGCATGGCCCTTTTGACCGATGGGAAGCGAGACTTCTTTGTAGCGCTGATTTGCCTTTCCAGGTTGCTTGGTTGGCCAAAAAGGGCGTATGCGTTTTTTCCTGAATATATTCAGGAAAAAACGCATACGCCCTTTTTGGCCAAGGGCATCATTGTCAACGTTTTGCCGCTTTTCCTGTGCTTTAAAGGCGATTCGAATCTACCTCCTGAAATCTGTTTCCTGCAATTCTGCCTTGATTTCAAATCCTCTTCTTTGCCTTCCCTCAATATATTTGTGGACGAGAGTTATCATTTATAACTCTGCAGGTTTGTGAATTGCAGTGCCCTGAAGCTCCATTTTACAAGTCGCTTTTTTGGGAGCTGGCCGCAAAAGCGCAGGATGGCTTCAGGCCCTGTTCTGGTTCCGGGGGGCAGGCTGAGCCTGTGGTTAATTCTTCTTCCTGATGGGAAAATAGAGTGACCTGTGCCTGTCCCAACAACAAGAGCTAGTCTCTCATTGGTTCCCCGTCTTCCCATTCATCCTCAGGACAAATTGCAACCTGTACGGAACAGGAGGTTAAAGGTGCTGATGCTCCAAGCAGGGAGATTGCTAGTAAAGTGGCTGGAATGGCGAACCCGAGCACAAGGAGATGAGAAATGAGGTGCATTTTAGAAACCTTTCCCCATCACACGGTGTACCATCTTCTGGGTTTCTCATGCATGTTTTCGATGTAGGAAGATGCCCTTGAACATGGAGATTTGGGACCCATGCGACGGGTAGCACGCAGTATTACTTTAAAGGGTCTGCGTTTGCTCACCCAACCTCACCAAACCTCTCAGCCCCAAGAGTGTCCACCCTTATGTCTCATCCAGCTGTGGGTCTAGATATGGTCAATCCAGGTTGCATCACTGCCCCTGAACGAATTGTGTAAGAATTTCTCTCTCTTTCCCTGTCTTTGTTTCATGGTTTTTTAAAAGTAATTTATTTTTATAATGGGGTTTAGCAGCTTTTCACGGCTGTGTTTATGTCGCTTTACACCCACTTGACACACTAACAGAGAGATATCAATACATAGGTTTTAAGATTATTACTAGTCAGATATATTCTTGTGCGGTGAATCGGGCGTTTTGAGTCCAGTTCTCTGAGCAAGAAGTAGGTCTTGTCTATTACATATTGGGTTTATGGAAAGGTATCTGAGCTAATTTGAAACTCTTGTTTTATGTATCACCCCACCTCACCTTTCCCGTTAAGCAGCCATAGTGTGTTTTCTGCATGTGTGACTCTGTTCTGTTTTGTAATTCAGTTCAAGTGTAACGGTTTTTACATTCCCTCTATAAGTGACACCTTATGAGAAGTGTCCTTTTCTGTGTGACTTATTTCACTTAGAATCGTCTTACCTAAATCCACTCATCATGCTGCTACTAGCCTTATGACATTGATTTCATGGCTGAGTGATATTCCATTGTACATAAGGACCAAAATTTTTGATCCATTTTTCGCTTTCCTGGGATATTTAAGGTGGAATGAAGTGGAGGTCCTTGTCAACAGAGCAGCCCTAAACTTTGGGGTGCTTGTGTCTTGCTGATTTCCAATTTTCCCACTTTATCCCCCCATGCGTGGAAGTGCCCTATGCTCTCTAAGCTGTGTTTTTTAGATGTTTCAGGACCCACCGTACACTTCTCCAGAGTGGCTGTTGGCAATTTACATCCCGCCCATCAGTGTAGCAAGGCTCCCATTTCTCCATGGCCTGTCCTGCATTTCTGGTTTTGACACTTTTTTCAGCATGGCCCTTTTGACCGATGGGAAGCGAGACTTCTTTGTAGCGCTGATTTGCCTTTCCAGGTTGCTTGGTTGGCCAAAAAGGGCGTATGCGTTTTTTCCTGAATATATTCAGGAAAAAACGCATACGCCCTTTTTGGCCAAGGGCATCATTGTCAACGTTTTGCCGCTTTTCATGTGCTTTAAAGGCGATTCGAATCTACCTCCTGAAATCTGTTTCCTGCAATTCTGCCTTGATTTCAAATCCTCTTCTTTGCCTTCCCTCAATATATTTGTGGACGAGAGTTATCATTTATAACTCTGCAGGTTTGTGAATTGCAGTGCCCTGAAGCTCCATTTTACAAGTCGCTTTTTTGGGAGCTGGCCGCAAAAGCGCAGGATGGCTTCAGGCCCTGTTCTGGTTCCGGGGGGCAGGCTGAGCCTGTGGTTAATTCTTCTTCCTGATGGGAAAATAGAGTGACCTGTGCCTGTCCCAACACCAAGAGCTAGTCTCTCATTGGTTCCCCGTCTTCCCGTTCATCCTCAGGACAAATTGCAACCTGTACGGAACAGGAGGTTAAAGGTGCTGATGCTCCAAGTAGGGAGATTGCTAGTAAAGTGGCTGGAATGGCGAACCCGAGCACAAGGAGATGAGAAATGAGGTGCATTTTAGAAACCTTTCCCCATCACACGGTGTACCATCTTCTGGGTTTCTCATGCATGTTTTCGATGTAGGAAGATGCCCTTGAACCTGGAGATTTGGGACCCATGCGACGGGTAGCACGCAGTATTACTTTAAAGGGTCTGCGTTTGCTCACCCAACCTCACCAAACCTCTCAGCCCCAAGAGTGTCCACCCTTATGTCTCATCCAGCTGTGGGTCTAGATATGGTCAATCCAGGTTGCATCACTGCCCCTGAACGAATTGTGTAAGAATTTCTCTCTCTTTCCCTGTCTTTGTTTCATGGTTTTTTAAAAGTAATTTATTTTTATAATGGGGTTTAGCAGCTTTTCACGGCTGTGTTTATGTCGCTTTACACCCACTTGACACACTAACAGAGAGATATCAATACATAGGTTTTAAGATTATTACTAGTCAGATATATTCTTGTGCGGTGAATCGGGCGTGTTGAGTCCAGTTCTCTGAGCAAGGAGTAGGTCTTGTCTATTACATATTGGGTTTATGGAACGGTATCTGAGCTAATTTGAAACTCTTGTTTTATGTATCACCCCACCTCACCTTTCCCGTTAAGCAGCCATAGTGTGTTTTCTGCATGTGTGACTCTGTTCTGTTTTGTAATTCAGTTCAAGTGTAACGGTTTTTACATTCCCTCTATAAGTGACACCTTATGAGAAGTGTCCTTTTCTGTGTGACTTATTTCACTTAGAATCGTCTTACCTAAATCCACTCATCATGCTGCTACTAGCCTTATGACATTGATTTCATGGCTGAGTGATATTCCATTGTACATAAGGACCAAAATTTTTGATCCATTTTTCGCTTTCCTGGGATATTTAAGGTGGAATGAAGTGGAGGTCCTTGTCAACAGAGCAGCCCTAAACTTTGGGGTGCTTGTGTCTTGCTGATTTCCAATTTTCCCACTTTATCCCCCCATGCGTGGAAGTGCCCTATGCTCTCTAAGCTGTGTTTTTTAGATGTTTCAGGACCCACCGTACACTTCTCCAGAGTGGCTGTTGGCAATTTACATCCCGCCCATCAGTGTAGCAAGGCTCCCATTTCTCCATGGCCTGTCCTGCATTTCTGGTTTTGACACTTTTTTCAGCATGGCCCTTTTGACCGATGGGAAGCGAGACTTCTTTGTAGCGCTGATTTGCCTTTCCAGGTTGCTTGGTTGGCCAAAAAGGGCGTATGCGTTTTTTCCTGAATATATTCAGGAAAAAACGCATACGCCCTTTTTGGCCAAGGGCATCATTGTCAACGTTTTGCCGCTTTTCATGTGCTTTAAAGGCGATTCGAATCTACCTCCTGAAATCTGTTTCCTGCAATTCTGCCTTGATTTCAAATCCTCTTCTTTGCCTTCCCTCAATATATTTGTGGACGAGAGTTATCATTTATAACTCTGCAGGTTTGTGAATTGCAGTGCCCTGAAGCTCCATTTTACAAGTCGCTTTTTTGGGAGCTGGCCGCAAAAGCGCAGGATGGCTTCAGGCCCTGTTCTGGTTCCGGGGGGCAGGCTGAGCCTGTGGTTAATTCTTCTTCCTGATGGGAAAATAGAGTGACCTGTGCCTGTCCCAACACCAAGAGCTAGTCTCTCATTGGTTCCCCGTCTTCCCGTTCATCCTCAGGACAAATTGCAACCTGTACGGAACAGGAGGTTAAAGGTGCTGATGCTCCAAGTAGGGAGATTGCTAGTAAAGTGGCTGGAATGGCGAACCCGAGCACAAGGAGATGAGAAATGAGGTGCATTTTAGAAACCTTTCCCCATCACACGGTGTACCATCTTCTGGGTTTCTCATGCATGTTTTCGATGTAGGAAGATGCCCTTGAACCTGGAGATTTGGGACCCATGCGACGGGTAGCACGCAGTATTACTTTAAAGGGTCTGCGTTTGCTCACCCAACCTCACCAAACCTCTCAGCCCCAAGAGTGTCCACCCTTATGTCTCATCCAGCTGTGGGTCTAGATATGGTCAATCCAGGTTGCATCACTGCCCCTGAACGAATTGTGTAAGAATTTCTCTCTCTTTCCCTGTCTTTGTTTCATGGTTTTTTAAAAGTAATTTATTTTTATAATGGGGTTTAGCAGCTTTTCACGGCTGTGTTTATGTCGCTTTACAC
Source organism: Balaenoptera physalus (assembly GCF_965194825.1). Taxonomy (NCBI): domain Eukaryota; kingdom Metazoa; phylum Chordata; class Mammalia; order Artiodactyla; family Balaenopteridae; genus Balaenoptera; species Balaenoptera physalus. Next base: position 814,219 of record NW_028126452.1, on the reverse strand, counting down.
CCACTTGACACACTAACAGAGAGATATCAATACATAGGTTTTAAGATTATTACTAGTCAGATATATTCTTGTGCGGTGAATCGGGCGTGTTGAGTCCAGTTCTCTGAGCAAGGAGTAGGTCTTGTCTATTACATATTGGGTTTATGGAACGGTATCTGAGCTAATTTGAAACTCTTGTTTTATGTATCACCCCACCTCACCTTTCCCGTTAAGCAGCCATAGTGTGTTTTCTGCATGTGTGACTCTGTTCTGTTTTGTAATTCAGTTCAAGTGTAACGGTTTTTACATTCCCTCTATAAGTGACACCTTATGAGAAGTGTCCTTTTCTGTGTGACTTATTTCACTTAGAATCGTCTTACCTAAATCCACTCATCATGCTGCTAATAGCCTTATGACATTGATTTCATGGCTGAGTGATATTCCATTGTACATAAGGACCACAACTTTTTGATCCATTTTTCGCTTTCCTGGGATATTTAAGGTGGAATGAAGTGGAGGTCCTTGTCAACAGAGCAGCCCTAAACTTTGGGGTGCTTGTGTCTTGCTGATTTTCAATTTTCCCACTTTATCCCCCCATGCGTGGAAGTGCCCTATGCTCTCTAAGCTGTGTTTTTTAGATGTTTCAGGACACACCGTACACTTCTCCAGAGTGGCTGTTGGCAATTTACATCCCGCCCATCAGTGTAGCAAGGCTCCCATTTCTCCATGGCCTGTCCTGCATTTCTGGTTTTGACACTTTTTTCAGCATGGCCCTTTTGACCGATGGGAAGCGAGACTTCTTTTTAGCGCTGATTTGCCTTTCCAGGTTGCTTGGTTGGCCAAAAAGGGCGTATGCGTTTTTTCCTGAATATATTCAGGAAAAAACGCATACGCCCTTTTTGGCCAAGGGCATCATTGTCAACGTTTTGCCGCTTTTCATGTGCTTTAAAGGCGATTCGAATCTACCTCCTGAAATCTGTTTCCTGCAATTCTGCCTTGATTTCAAATCCTCTTCTTTGCCTTCCCTCAATATATTTGTGGACGAGAGTTATCATTTATAACTCTGCAGGTTTGTGAATTGCAGTGCCCTGAAGCTCCATTTTACAAGTCGCTTTTTTGGGAGCTGGCCGCAAAAGCGCAGGATGGCTTCAGGCCCTGTTCTGGTTCCGGGGGGCAGGCTGAGCCTGTGGTTAATTCTTCTTCCTGATGGGAAAATAGAGTGACCTGTGCCTGTCCCAACACCAAGAGCTAGTCTCTCATTGGTTCCCCGTCTTCCCGTTCATCCTCAGGACAAATTGCAACCTGTACGGAACAGGAGGTTAAAGGTGCTGATGCTCCAAGTAGGGAGATTGCTAGTAAAGTGGCTGGAATGGCGAACCCGAGCACAAGGAGATGAGAAATGAGGTGCATTTTAGAAACCTTTCCCCATCACACGGTGTACCATCTTCTGGGTTTCTCATGCATGTTTTCGATGTAGGAAGATGCCCTTGAACCTGGAGATTTGGGACCCATGCGACGGGTAGCACGCAGTATTACTTTAAAGGGTCTGCGTTTGCTCACCCAACCTCACCAAACCTCTCAGCCCCAAGAGTGTCCACCCTTATGTCTCATCCAGCTGTGGGTCTAGATATGGTCAATCCAGGTTGCATCACTGCCCCTGAACGAATTGTGTAAGAATTTCTCTCTCTTTCCCTGTCTTTGTTTCATGGTTTTTTAAAAGTAATTTATTTTTATAATGGGGTTTAGCAGCTTTTCACGGCTGTGTTTATGTCGCTTTACACCCACTTGACACACTAACAGAGAGATATCAATACATAGGTTTTAAGATTATTACTAGTCAGATATATTCTTGTGCGGTGAATCGGGCGTGTTGAGTCCAGTTCTCTGAGCAAGGAGTAGGTCTTGTCTATTACATATTGGGTTTATGGAACGGTATCTGAGCTAATTTGAAACTCTTGTTTTATGTATCACCCCACCTCACCTTTCCCGTTAAGCAGCCATAGTGTGTTTTCTGCATGTGTGACTCTGTTCTGTTTTGTAATTCAGTTCAAGTGTAACGGTTTTTACATTCCCTCTATAAGTGACACCTTATGAGAAGTGTCCTTTTCTGTGTGACTTATTTCACTTAGAATCGTCTTACCTAAATCCACTCATCATGCTGCTACTAGCCTTATGACATTGATTTCATGGCTGAGTGATATTCCATTGTACATAAGGACCAAAATTTTTGATCCATTTTTCGCTTTCCTGGGATATTTAAGGTGGAATGAAGTGGAGGTCCTTGTCAACAGAGCAGCCCTAAACTTTGGGGTGCTTGTGTCTTGCTGATTTCCAATTTTCCCACTTTATCCCCCCATGCGTGGAAGTGCCCTATGCTCTCTAAGCTGTGTTTTTTAGATGTTTCAGGACCCACCGTACACTTCTCCAGAGTGGCTGTTGGCAATTTACATCCCGCCCATCAGTGTAGCAAGGCTCCCATTTCTCCATGGCCTGTCCTGCATTTCTGGTTTTGACACTTTTTTCAGCATGGCCCTTTTGACCGATGGGAAGCGAGACTTCTTTGTAGCGCTGATTTGCCTTTCCAGGTTGCTTGGTTGGCCAAAAAGGGCGTATGCGTTTTTTCCTGAATATATTCAGGAAAAAACGCATACGCCCTTTTTGGCCAAGGGCATCATTGTCAACGTTTTGCCGCTTTTCATGTGCTTTAAAGGCGATTCGAATCTACCTCCTGAAATCTGTTTCCTGCAATTCTGCCTTGATTTCAAATCCTCTTCTTTGCCTTCCCTCAATATATTTGTGGACGAGAGTTATCATTTATAACTCTGCAGGTTTGTGAATTGCAGTGCCCTGAAGCTCCATTTTACAAGTCGCTTTTTTGGGAGCTGGCCGCAAAAGCGCAGGATGGCTTCAGGCCCTGTTCTGGTTCCGGGGGGCAGGCTGAGCCTGTGGTTAATTCTTCTTCCTGATGGGAAAATAGAGTGACCTGTGCCTGTCCCAACACCAAGAGCTAGTCTCTCATTGGTTCCCCGTCTTCCCGTTCATCCTCAGGACAAATTGCAACCTGTACGGAACAGGAGGTTAAAGGTGCTGATGCTCCAAGTAGGGAGATTGCTAGTAAAGTGGCTGGAATGGCGAACCCGAGCACAAGGAGATGAGAAATGAGGTGCATTTTAGAAACCTTTCCCCATCACACGGTGTACCATCTTCTGGGTTTCTCATGCATGTTTTCGATGTAGGAAGATGCCCTTGAACCTGGAGATTTGGGACCCATGCGACGGGTAGCACGCAGTATTACTTTAAAGGGTCTGCGTTTGCTCACCCAACCTCACCAAACCTCTCAGCCCCAAGAGTGTCCACCCTTATGTCTCATCCAGCTGTGGGTCTAGATATGGTCAATCCAGGTTGCATCACTGCCCCTGAACGAATTGTGTAAGAATTTCTCTCTCTTTCCCTGTCTTTGTTTCATGGTTTTTTAAAAGTAATTTATTTTTATAATGGGGTTTAGCAGCTTTTCACGGCTGTGTTTATGTCGCTTTACACCCACTTGACACACTAACAGAGAGATATCAATACATAGGTTTTAAGATTATTACTAGTCAGATATATTCTTGTGCGGTGAATCGGGCGTGTTGAGTCCAGTTCTCTGAGCAAGGAGTAGGTCTTGTCTATTACATATTGGGTTTATGGAACGGTATCTGAGCTAATTTGAAACTCTTGTTTTATGTATCACCCCACCTCACCTTTCCCGTTAAGCAGCCATAGTGTGTTTTCTGCATGTGTGACTCTGTTCTGTTTTGTAATTCAGTTCAAGTGTAACGGTTTTTACATTCCCTCTATAAGTGACACCTTATGAGAAGTGTCCTTTTCTGTGTGACTTATTTCACTTAGAATCGTCTTACCTAAATCCACTCATCATGCTGCTACTAGCCTTATGACATTGATTTCATGGCTGAGTGATATTCCATTGTACATAAGGACCACAACTTTTTGATCCATTTTTCGCTTTCCTGGGATATTTAAGGTGGAATGAAGTGGAGGTCCTTGTCAACAGAGCAGCCCTAAACTTTGGGGTGCTTGTGTCTTGCTGATTTTCAATTTTCCCACTTTATCCCCCCATGCGTGGAAGTGCCCTATGCTCTCTAAGCTGTGTTTTTTAGATGTTTCAGGACACACCGTACACTTCTCCAGAGTGGCTGTTGGCAATTTACATCCCGCCCATCAGTGTAGCAAGGCTCCCATTTCTCCATGGCCTGTCCTGCATTTCTGGTTTTGACACTTTTTTCAGCATGGCCCTTTTGACCGATGGGAAGCGAGACTTCTTTTTAGCGCTGATTTGCCTTTCCAGGTTGCTTGGTTGGCCAAAAAGGGCGTATGCGTTTTTTCCTGAATATATTCAGGAAAAAACGCATACGCCCTTTTTGGCCAAGGGCATCATTGTCAACGTTTTGCCGCTTTTCATGTGCTTTAAAGGCGATTCGAATCTACCTCCTGAAATCTGTTTCCTGCAATTCTGCCTTGATTTCAAATCCTCTTCTTTGCCTTCCCTCAATATATTTGTGGACGAGAGTTATCATTTATAACTCTGCAGGTTTGTGAATTGCAGTGCCCTGAAGCTCCATTTTACAAGTCGCTTTTTTGGGAGCTGGCCGCAAAAGCGCAGGATGGCTTCAGGCCCTGTTCTGGTTCCGGGGGGCAGGCTGAGCCTGTGGTTAATTCTTCTTCCTGATGGGAAAATAGAGTGACCTGTGCCTGTCCCAACACCAAGAGCTAGTCTCTCATTGGTTCCCCGTCTTCCCGTTCATCCTCAGGACAAATTGCAACCTGTACGGAACAGGAGGTTAAAGGTGCTGATGCTCCAAGCAGGGAGATTGCTAGTAAAGTGGCTGGAATGGCGAACCCGAGCACAAGGAGATGAGAAATGGGGTGCATTTTAGAAACCTTTCCCCATCACACGGTGTACCATCTTCTGGGTTTCTCATGCATGTTTTCGATGTAGGAAGATGCCCTTGAACCTGGAGATTTGGGACCCATGCGACGGGTAGCACGCAGTATTACTTTAAAGGGTCTGCATTTGCTCACCCAACCTCACCAAACCTCTCAGCCCCAAGAGTGTCCACCCTTATGTCTCATCCAGCTGTGGGTCTAGATATGGTCAATCCAGGTTGCATCACTGCCCCTGAACGAATTGTGTAAGAATTTCTCTCTCTTTCCCTGTCTTTGTTTCATAGGTTTTTAAAAGTAATTTATTTTTATAATGGGGTTTAGCAGCTTTTCACGGCTGTGTTTATGTCGCTTTACACCCACTTGACACACTAACAGAGAGATATCAATACATAGGTTTTAAGATTATTACTAGTCAGATATATTCTTGTGCGGTGAATCGGGCGTGTTGAGTCCAGTTCTCTGAGCAAGGAGTAGGTCTTGTCTATTACATATTGGGTTTATGGAACGGTATCTGAGCTAATTTGAAACTCTTGTTTTATGTATCACCCCACCTCACCTTTCCCGTTAAGCAGCCATAGTGTGTTTTCTGCATGTGTGACTCTGTTCTGTTTTGTAATTCAGTTCAAGTGTAACGGTTTTTACATTCCCTCTATAAGTGACACCTTATGAGAAGTGTCCTTTTCTGTGTGACTTATTTCACTTAGAATCGTCTTACCTAAATCCACTCATCATGCTGCTACTAGCCTTATGACATTGATTTCATGGCTGAGTGATATTCCATTGTACATAAGGACCACAACTTTTTGATCCATTTTTCGCTTTCCTGGGATATTTAAGGTGCAATGAAGTGGAGGTCCTTGTCAACAGAGCAGCCCTAAACTTTGGGGTGCTTGTGTCTTGCTGATTTTCAATTTTCCCACTTTATCCCCCCATGCGTGGAAGTGCCCTATGCTCTCTAAGCTGTGTTTTTTAGATGTTTCAGGACACACCGTACACTTCTCCAGAGTGGCTGTTGGCAATTTACATCCCGCCCATCAGTGTAGCAAGGCTCCCATTTCTCCATGGCCTGTCCTGCATTTCTGGTTTTGACACTTTTTTCAGCATGGCCCTTTTGACCGATGGGAAGCGAGACTTCTTTGTAGCGCTGATTTGCCTTTCCAGGTTGCTTGGTTGGCCAAAAAGGGCGTATGCGTTTTTTCCTGAATATATTCAGGAAAAAACGCATACGCCCTTTTTGGCCAAGGGCATCATTGTCAACGTTTTGCCGCTTTTCATGTGCTTTAAAGGCGATTCGAATCTACCTCCTGAAATCTGTTTCCTGCAATTCTGCCTTGATTTCAAATCCTCTTCTTTGCCTTCCCTCAATATATTTGTGGACGAGAGTTATCATTTATAACTCTGCAGGTTTGTGAATTGCAGTGCCCTGAAGCTCCATTTTACAAGTCGCTTTTTTGGGAGCTGGCCGCAAAAGCGCAGGATGGCTTCAGGCCCTGTTCTGGTTCCGGGGGGCAGGCTGAGCCTGTGGTTAATTCTTCTTCCTGATGGGAAAATAGAGTGACCTGTGCCTGTCCCAACACCAAGAGCTAGTCTCTCATTGGTTTCCCGTCTTCCCGTTCATCCTCAGGACAAATTGCAACCTGTACGGAACAGGAGGTTAAAGGTGCTGATGCTCCAAGCAGGGAGATTGCTAGTAAAGTGGCTGGAATGGCGAACCCGAGCACAAGGAGATGAGAAATGAGGTGCATTTTAGAAACCTTTCCCCATCACACGGTGTACCATCTTCTGGGTTTCTCATGCATGTTTTCGATGTAGGAAGATGCCCTTGAACATGGAGATTTGGGACCCATGCGACGGGTAGCACGCAGTATTACTTTAAAGGGTCTGCGTTTGCTCACCCAACCTCACCAAACCTCTCAGCCCCAAGAGTGTCCACCCTTATGTCTCATCCAGCTGTGGGTCTAGATATGGTCAATCCAGGTTGCATCACTGCCCCTGAACGAATTGTGTAAGAATTTCTCTCTCTTTCCCTGTCTTTGTTTCATGGTTTTTTAAAAGTAATTTATTTTTATAATGGGGTTTAGCAGCTTTTCACGGCTGTGTTTATGTCGCTTTACACCCACTTGACACACTAACAGAGAGATATCAATACATAGGTTTTAAGATTATTACTAGTCAGATATATTCTTGTGCGGTGAATCGGGCGTGTTGAGTCCAGTTCTCTGAGCAAGGAGTAGGTCTTGTCTATTACATATTGGGTTTATGGAACGGTATCTGAGCTAATTTGAAACTCTTGTTTTATGTATCACCCCACCTCACCTTTCCCGTTAAGCAGCCATAGTGTGTTTTCTGCATGTGTGACTCTGTTCTGTTTTGTAATTCATTTCAAGTGTAACGGTTTTTACATTCCCTCTATAAGTGACACCTTATGAGAAGTGTCCTTTTCTGTGTGACTTATTTCACTTAGAATCGTCTTACCTAAATCCACTCATCATGCTGCTACTAGCCTTATGACATTGATTTCATGGCTGAGTGATATTCCATTGTACATAAGGACCAAAATTTTTGATCCATTTTTCGCTTTCCTGGGATATTTAAGGTGGAATGAAGTGGAGGTCCTTGTCAACAGAGCAGCCCTAAACTTTGGGGTGCTTGTGTCTTGCTGATTTCCAATTTTCCCACTTTATCCCCCCATGCGTGGAAGTGCCCTATGCTCTCTAAGCTGTGTTTTTTAGATGTTTCAGGACCCACCGTACACTTCTCCAGAGTGGCTGTTGGCAATTTACATCCCGCCCATCAGTGTAGCAAGGCTCCCATTTCTCCATGGCCTGTCCTGCATTTCTGGTTTTGACACTTTTTTCAGCATGGCCCTTTTGACCGATGGGAAGCGAGACTTCTTTGTAGCGCTGATTTGCCTTTCCAGGTTGCTTGGTTGGCCAAAAAGGGCGTATGCGTTTTTTCCTGAATATATTCAGGAAAAAACGCATACGCCCTTTTTGGCCAAGGGCATCATTGTCAACGTTTTGCCGCTTTTCATGTGCTTTAAAGGCGATTCGAATCTACCTCCTGAAATCTGTTTCCTGCAATTCTGCCTTGATTTCAAATCCTCTTCTTTGCCTTCCCTCAATATATTTGTGGACGAGAGTTATCATTTATAACTCTGCAGGTTTGTGAATTGCAGTGCCCTGAAGCTCCATTTTACAAGTCGCTTTTTTGGGAGCTGGCCGCAAAAGCGCAGGATGGCTTCAGGCCCTGTTCTGGTTCCGGGGGGCAGGCTGAGCCTGTGGTTAATTCTTCTTCCTGATGGGAAAATAGAGTGACCTGTGCCTGTCCCAACACCAAGAGCTAGTCTCTCATTGGTTCCCCGTCTTCCCGTTCATCCTCAGGACAAATTGCAACCTGTACGGAACAGGAGGTTAAAGGTGCTGATGCTCCAAGTAGGGAGATTGCTAGTAAAGTGGCTGGAATGGCGAACCCGAGCACAAGGAGATGAGAAATGAGGTGCATTTTAGAAACCTTTCCCCATCACACGGTGTACCATCTTCTGGGTTTCTCATGCATGTTTTCGATGTAGGAAGATGCCCTTGAACCTGGAGATTTGGGACCCATGCGACGGGTAGCACGCAGTATTACTTTAAAGGGTCTGCGTTTGCTCACCCAACCTCACCAAACCTCTCAGCCCCAAGAGTGTCCACCCTTATGTCTCATCCAGCTGTGGGTCTAGATATGGTCAATCCAGGTTGCATCACTGCCCCTGAACGAATTGTGTAAGAATTTCTCTCTCTTTCCCTGTCTTTGTTTCATGGTTTTTTAAAAGTAATTTATTTTTATAATGGGGTTTAGCAGCTTTTCACGGCTGTGTTTATGTCGCTTTACACCCACTTGACACACTAACAGAGAGATATCAATACATAGGTTTTAAGATTATTACTAGTCAGATATATTCTTGTGCGGTGAATCGGGCGTGTTGAGTCCAGTTCTCTGAGCAAGGAGTAGGTCTTGTCTATTACATATTGGATTTATGGAACGGTATCTGAGCTAATTTGAAACTCTTGTTTTATGTATCACCCCACCTCACCTTTCCCGTTAAGCAGCCATAGTGTGTTTTCTGCATGTGTGACTCTGTTCTGTTTTGTAATTCAGTTCAAGTGTAACGGTTTTTACATTCCCTCTATAAGTGACACCTTATGAGAAGTGTCCTTTTCTGTGTGACTTATTTCACTTAGAATCGTCTTACCTAAATCCACTCATCATGCTGCTACTAGCCTTATGACATTGATTTCATGGCTGAGTGATATTCCATTGTACATAAGGACCACAACTTTTTGATCCATTTTTCGCTTTCCTGGGATATTTAAGGTGGAATGAAGTGGAGGTCCTTGTCAACAGAGCAGCCCTAAACTTTGGGGTGCTTGTGTCTTGCTGATTTTCAATTTTCCCACTTTATCCCCCCATGCGTGGAAGTGCCCTATGCTCTCTAAGCTGTGTTTTTTAGATGTTTCAGGACACACCGTACACTTCTCCAGAGTGGCTGTTGGCAATTTACATCCCGCCCATCAGTGTAGCAAGGCTCCCATTTCTCCATGGCCTGTCCTGCATTTCTGGTTTTGACACTTTTTTCAGCATGGCCCTTTTGACCGATGGGAAGCGAGACTTCTTTTTAGCGCTGATTTGCCTTTCCAGGTTGCTTGGTTGGCCAAAAAGGGCGTATGCGTTTTTTCCTGAATATATTCAGGAAAAAACGCATACGCCCTTTTTGGCCAAGGGCATCATTGTCAACGTTTTGCCGCTTTTCATGTGCTTTAAAGGCGATTCGAATCTACCTCCTGAAATCTGTTTCCTGCAATTCTGCCTTGATTTCAAATCCTCTTCTTTGCCTTCCCTCAATATATTTGTGGACGAGAGTTATCATTTATAACTCTGCAGGTTTGTGAATTGCAGTGCCCTGAAGCTCCATTTTACAAGTCGCTTTTTTGGGAGCTGGCCGCAAAAGCGCAGGATGGCTTCAGGCCCTGTTCTGGTTCCGGGGGGCAGGCTGAGCCTGTGGTTAATTCTTCTTCCTGATGGGAAAATAGAGTGACCTGTGCCTGTCCCAACACCAAGAGCTAGTCTCTCATTGGTTCCCCGTCTTCCCGTTCATCCTCAGGACAAATTGCAACCTGTACGGAACAGGAGGTTAAAGGTGCTGATGCTCCAAGCAGGGAGATTGCTAGTAAAGTGGCTGGAATGGCGAACCCGAGCACAAGGAGATGAGAAATGGGGTGCATTTTAGAAACCTTTCCCCATCACACGGTGTACCATCTTCTGGGTTTCTCATGCATGTTTTCGATGTAGGAAGATGCCCTTGAACCTGGAGATTTGGGACCCATGCGACGGGTAGCACGCAGTATTACTTTAAAGGGTCTGCATTTGCTCACCCAACCTCACCAAACCTCTCAGCCCCAAGAGTGTCCACCCTTATGTCTCATCCAGCTGTGGGTCTAGATATGGTCAATCCAGGTTGCATCACTGCCCCTGAACGAATTGTGTAAGAATTTCTCTCTCTTTCCCTGTCTTTGTTTCATAGGTTTTTAAAAGTAATTTATTTTTATAATGGGGTTTAGCAGCTTTTCACGGCTGTGTTTATGTCGCTTTACACCCACTTGACACACTAACAGAGAGATATCAATACATAGGTTTTAAGATTATTACTAGTCAGATATATTCTTGTGCGGTGAATCGGGCGTGTTGAGTCCAGTTCTCTGAGCAAGGAGTAGGTCTTGTCTATTACATATTGGGTTTATGGAACGGTATCTGAGCTAATTTGAAACTCTTGTTTTATGTATCACCCCACCTCACCTTTCCCGTTAAGCAGCCATAGTGTGTTTTCTGCATGTGTGACTCTGTTCTGTTTTGTAATTCAGTTCAAGTGTAACGGTTTTTACATTCCCTCTATAAGTGACACCTTATGAGAAGTGTCCTTTTCTGTGTGACTTATTTCACTTAGAATCGTCTTACCTAAATCCACTCATCATGCTGCTACTAGCCTTATGACATTGATTTCATGGCTGAGTGATATTCCATTGTACATAAGGACCACAACTTTTTGATCCATTTTTCGCTTTCCTGGGATATTTAAGGTGCAATGAAGTGGAGGTCCTTGTCAACAGAGCAGCCCTAAACTTTGGGGTGCTTGTGTCTTGCTGATTTTCAATTTTCCCACTTTATCCCCCCATGCGTGGAAGTGCCCTATGCTCTCTAAGCTGTGTTTTTTAGATGTTTCAGGACACACCGTACACTTCTCCAGAGTGGCTGTTGGCAATTTACATCCCGCCCATCAGTGTAGCAAGGCTCCCATTTCTCCATGGCCTGTCCTGCATTTCTGGTTTTGACACTTTTTTCAGCATGGCCCTTTTGACCGATGGGAAGCGAGACTTCTTTGTAGCGCTGATTTGCCTTTCCAGGTTGCTTGGTTGGCCAAAAAGGGCGTATGCGTTTTTTCCTGAATATATTCAGGAAAAAACGCATACGCCCTTTTTGGCCAAGGGCATCATTGTCAACGTTTTGCCGCTTTTCATGTGCTTTAAAGGCGATTCGAATCTACCTCCTGAAATCTGTTTCCTGCAATTCTGCCTTGATTTCAAATCCTCTTCTTTGCCTTCCCTCAATATATTTGTGGACGAGAGTTATCATTTATAACTCTGCAGGTTTGTGAATTGCAGTGCCCTGAAGCTCCATTTTACAAGTCGCTTTTTTGGGAGCTGGCCGCAAAAGCGCAGGATGGCTTCAGGCCCTGTTCTGGTTCCGGGGGGCAGGCTGAGCCTGTGGTTAATTCTTCTTCCTGATGGGAAAATAGAGTGACCTGTGCCTGTCCCAACACCAAGAGCTAGTCTCTCATTGGTTCCCCGTCTTCCCGTTCATCCTCAGGACAAATTGCAACCTGTACGGAACAGGAGGTTAAAGGTGCTGATGCTCCAAGTAGGGAGATTGCTAGTAAAGTGGCTGGAATGGCGAACCCGAGCACAAGGAGATGAGAAATGAGGTGCATTTTAGAAACCTTTCCCCATCACACGGTGTACCATCTTCTGGGTTTCTCATGCATGTTTTCGATGTAGGAAGATGCCCTTGAACCTGGAGATTTGGGACCCATGCGACGGGTAGCACGCAGTATTACTTTAAAGGGTCTGCGTTTGCTCACCCAACCTCACCAAACCTCTCAGCCCCAAGAGTGTCCACCCTTATGTCTCATCCAGCTGTGGGTCTAGATATGGTCAATCCAGGTTGCATCACTGCCCCTGAACGAATTGTGTAAGAATTTCTCTCTCTTTCCCTGTCTTTGTTTCATAGGTTTTTAAAAGTAATTTATTTTTATAATGGGGTTTAGCAGCTTTTCACGGCTGTGTTTATGTCGCTTTACACCCACTTGACACACTAACAGAGAGATATCAATACATAGGTTTTAAGATTATTACTAGTCAGATATATTCTTGTGCGGTGAATCGGGCGTGTTGAGTCCAGTTCTCTGAGCAAGAAGTAGGTCTTGTCTATTACATATTGGGTTTATGGAACGGTATCTGAGCTAATTTGAAACTCTTGTTTTATGTATCACCCCACCTCACCTTTCCCGTTAAGCAGCCATAGTGTGTTTTCTGCATGTGTGACTCTGTTCTGTTTTGTAATTCAGTTCAAGTGTAACGGTTTTTACATTCCCTCTATAAGTGACACCTTATGAGAAGTGTCCTTTTCTGTGTGACTTATTTCACTTAGAATCGTCTTACCTAAATCCACTCATCATGCTGCTACTAGCCTTATGACATTGATTTCATGGCTGAGTGATATTCCATTGTACATAAGGACCAAAATTTTTGATCCATTTTTCGCTTTCCTGGGATATTTAAGGTGGAATGAAGTGGAGGTCCTTGTCAACAGAGCAGCCCTAAACTTTGGGGTGCTTGTGTCTTGCTGATTTCCAATTTTCCCACTTTATCCCCCCATGCGTGGAAGTGCCCTATGCTCTCTAAGCTGTGTTTTTTAGATGTTTCAGGACCCACCGTACACTTCTCCAGAGTGGCTGTTGGCAATTTACATCCCGCCCATCAGTGTAGCAAGGCTCCCATTTCTCCATGGCCTGTCCTGCATTTCTGGTTTTGACACTTTTTTCAGCATGGCCCTTTTGACCGATGGGAAGCGAGACTTCTTTGTAGCGCTGATTTGCCTTTCCAGGTTGCTTGGTTGGCCAAAAAGGGCGTATGCGTTTTTTCCTGAATATATTCAGGAAAAAACGCATACGCCCTTTTTGGCCAAGGGCATCATTGTCAACGTTTTGCCGCTTTTCATGTGCTTTAAAGGCGATTCGAATCTACCTCCTGAAATCTGTTTCCTGCAATTCTGCCTTGATTTCAAATCCTCTTCTTTGCCTTCCCTCAATATATTTGTGGACGAGAGTTATCATTTATAACTCTGCAGGTTTGTGAATTGCAGTGCCCTGAAGCTCCATTTTACAAGTCGCTTTTTTGGGAGCTGGCCGCAAAAGCGCAGGATGGCTTCAGGCCCTGTTCTGGTTCCGGGGGGCAGGCTGAGCCTGTGGTTAATTCTTCTTCCTGATGGGAAAATAGAGTGACCTGTGCCTGTCCCAACACCAAGAGCTAGTCTCTCATTGGTTCCCCGTCTTCCCGTTCATCCTCAGGACAAATTGCAACCTGTACGGAACAGGAGGTTAAAGGTGCTGATGCTCCAAGTAGGGAGATTGCTAGTAAAGTGGCTGGAATGGCGAACCCGAGCACAAGGAGATGAGAAATGAGGTGCATTTTAGAAACCTTTCCCCATCACACGGTGTACCATCTTCTGGGTTTCTCATGCATGTTTTCGATGTAGGAAGATGCCCTTGAACCTGGAGATTTGGGACCCATGCGACGGGTAGCACGCAGTATTACTTTAAAGGGTCTGCGTTTGCTCACCCAACCTCACCAAACCTCTCAGCCCCAAGAGTGTCCACCCTTATGTCTCATCCAGCTGTGGGTCTAGATATGGTCAATCCAGGTTGCATCACTGCCCCTGAACGAATTGTGTAAGAATTTCTCTCTCTTTCCCTGTCTTTGTTTCATGGTTTTTTAAAAGTAATTTATTTTTATAATGGGGTTTAGCAGCTTTTCACGGCTGTGTTTATGTCGCTTTACACCCACTTGACACACTAACAGAGAGATATCAATACATAGGTTTTAAGATTATTACTAGTCAGATATATTCTTGTGCGGTGAATCGGGCGTGTTGAGTCCAGTTCTCTGAGCAAGGAGTAGGTCTTGTCTATTACATATTGGATTTATGGAACGGTATCTGAGCTAATTTGAAACTCTTGTTTTATGTATCACCCCACCTCACCTTTCCCGTTAAGCAGCCATAGTGTGTTTTCTGCATGTGTGACTCTGTTCTGTTTTGTAATTCAGTTCAAGTGTAACGGTTTTTACATTCCCTCTATAAGTGACACCTTATGAGAAGTGTCCTTTTCTGTGTGACTTATTTCACTTAGAATCGTCTTACCTAAATCCACTCATCATGCTGCTACTAGCCTTATGACATTGATTTCATGGCTGAGTGATATTCCATTGTACATAAGGACCACAACTTTTTGATCCATTTTTCGCTTTCCTGGGATATTTAAGGTGGAATGAAGTGGAGGTCCTTGTCAACAGAGCAGCCCTAAACTTTGGGGTGCTTGTGTCTTGCTGATTTTCAATTTTCCCACTTTATCCCCCCATGCGTGGAAGTGCCCTATGCTCTCTAAGCTGTGTTTTTTAGATGTTTCAGGACACACCGTACACTTCTCCAGAGTGGCTGTTGGCAATTTACATCCCGCCCATCAGTGTAGCAAGGCTCCCATTTCTCCATGGCCTGTCCTGCATTTCTGGTTTTGACACTTTTTTCAGCATGGCCCTTTTGACCGATGGGAAGCGAGACTTCTTTTTAGCGCTGATTTGCCTTTCCAGGTTGCTTGGTTGGCCAAAAAGGGCGTATGCGTTTTTTCCTGAATATATTCAGGAAAAAACGCATACGCCCTTTTTGGCCAAGGGCATCATTGTCAACGTTTTGCCGCTTTTCATGTGCTTTAAAGGCGATTCGAATCTACCTCCTGAAATCTGTTTCCTGCAATTCTGCCTTGATTTCAAATCCTCTTCTTTGCCTTCCCTCAATATATTTGTGGACGAGAGTTATCATTTATAACTCTGCAGGTTTGTGAATTGCAGTGCCCTGAAGCTCCATTTTACAAGTCGCTTTTTTGGGAGCTGGCCGCAAAAGCGCAGGATGGCTTCAGGCCCTGTTCTGGTTCCGGGGGGCAGGCTGAGCCTGTGGTTAATTCTTCTTCCTGATGGGAAAATAGAGTGACCTGTGCCTGTCCCAACACCAAGAGCTAGTCTCTCATTGGTTCCCCGTCTTCCCGTTCATCCTCAGGACAAATTGCAACCTGTACGGAACAGGAGGTTAAAGGTGCTGATGCTCCAAGCAGGGAGATTGCTAGTAAAGTGGCTGGAATGGCGAACCCGAGCACAAGGAGATGAGAAATGGGGTGCATTTTAGAAACCTTTCCCCATCACACGGTGTACCATCTTCTGGGTTTCTCATGCATGTTTTCGATGTAGGAAGATGCCCTTGAACCTGGAGATTTGGGACCCATGCGACGGGTAGCACGCAGTATTACTTTAAAGGGTCTGCATTTGCTCACCCAACCTCACCAAACCTCTCAGCCCCAAGAGTGTCCACCCTTATGTCTCATCCAGCTGTGGGTCTAGATATGGTCAATCCAGGTTGCATCACTGCCCCTGAACGAATTGTGTAAGAATTTCTCTCTCTTTCCCTGTCTTTGTTTCATAGGTTTTTAAAAGTAATTTATTTTTATAATGGGGTTTAGCAGCTTTTCACGGCTGTGTTTATGTCGCTTTACACCCACTTGACACACTAACAGAGAGATATCAATACATAGGTTTTAAGATTATTACTAGTCAGATATATTCTTGTGCGGTGAATCGGGCGTGTTGAGTCCAGTTCTCTGAGCAAGGAGTAGGTCTTGTCTATTACATATTGGGTTTATGGAACGGTATCTGAGCTAATTTGAAACTCTTGTTTTATGTATCACCCCACCTCACCTTTCCCGTTAAGCAGCCATAGTGTGTTTTCTGCATGTGTGACTCTGTTCTGTTTTGTAATTCAGTTCAAGTGTAACGGTTTTTACATTCCCTCTATAAGTGACACCTTATGAGAAGTGTCCTTTTCTGTGTGACTTATTTCACTTAGAATCGTCTTACCTAAATCCACTCATCATGCTGCTACTAGCCTTATGACATTGATTTCATGGCTGAGTGATATTCCATTGTACATAAGGACCACAACTTTTTGATCCATTTTTCGCTTTCCTGGGATATTTAAGGTGCAATGAAGTGGAGGTCCTTGTCAACAGAGCAGCCCTAAACTTTGGGGTGCTTGTGTCTTGCTGATTTTCAATTTTCCCACTTTATCCCCCCATGCGTGGAAGTGCCCTATGCTCTCTAAGCTGTGTTTTTTAGATGTTTCAGGACACACCGTACACTTCTCCAGAGTGGCTGTTGGCAATTTACATCCCGCCCATCAGTGTAGCAAGGCTCCCATTTCTCCATGGCCTGTCCTGCATTTCTGGTTTTGACACTTTTTTCAGCATGGCCCTTTTGACCGATGGGAAGCGAGACTTCTTTGTAGCGCTGATTTGCCTTTCCAGGTTGCTTGGTTGGCCAAAAAGGGCGTATGCGTTTTTTCCTGAATATATTCAGGAAAAAACGCATACGCCCTTTTTGGCCAAGGGCATCATTGTCAACGTTTTGCCGCTTTTCATGTGCTTTAAAGGCGATTCGAATCTACCTCCTGAAATCTGTTTCCTGCAATTCTGCCTTGATTTCAAATCCTCTTCTTTGCCTTCCCTCAATATATTTGTGGACGAGAGTTATCATTTATAACTCTGCAGGTTTGTGAATTGCAGTGCCCTGAAGCTCCATTTTACAAGTCGCTTTTTTGGGAGCTGGCCGCAAAAGCGCAGGATGGCTTCAGGCCCTGTTCTGGTTCCGGGGGGCAGGCTGAGCCTGTGGTTAATTCTTCTTCCTGATGGGAAAATAGAGTGACCTGTGCCTGTCCCAACACCAAGAGCTAGTCTCTCATTGGTTCCCCGTCTTCCCGTTCATCCTCAGGACAAATTGCAACCTGTACGGAACAGGAGGTTAAAGGTGCTGATGCTCCAAGTAGGGAGATTGCTAGTAAAGTGGCTGGAATGGCGAACCCGAGCACAAGGAGATGAGAAATGAGGTGCATTTTAGAAACCTTTCCCCATCACACGGTGTACCATCTTCTGGGTTTCTCATGCATGTTTTCGATGTAGGAAGATGCCCTTGAACCTGGAGATTTGGGACCCATGCGACGGGTAGCACGCAGTATTACTTTAAAGGGTCTGCGTTTGCTCACCCAACCTCACCAAACCTCTCAGCCCCAAGAGTGTCCACCCTTATGTCTCATCCAGCTGTGGGTCTAGATATGGTCAATCCAGGTTGCATCACTGCCCCTGAACGAATTGTGTAAGAATTTCTCTCTCTTTCCCTGTCTTTGTTTCATAGGTTTTTAAAGTAATTTATTTTTATAATGGGGTTTAGCAGCTTTTCACGGCTGTGTTTATGTCGCTTTACACCCACTTGACACACTAACAGAGAGATATCAATACATAGGTTTTAAGATTATTACTAGTCAGATATATTCTTGTGCGGTGAATCGGGCGTGTTGAGTCCAGTTCTCTGAGCAAGAAGTAGGTCTTGTCTATTACATATTGGGTTTATGGAACGGTATCTGAGCTAATTTGAAACTCTTGTTTTATGTATCACCCCACCTCACCTTTCCCGTTAAGCAGCCATAGTGTGTTTTCTGCATGTGTGACTCTGTTCTGTTTTGTAATTCAGTTCAAGTGTAACGGTTTTTACATTCCCTCTATAAGTGACACCTTATGAGAAGTGTCCTTTTCTGTGTGACTTATTTCACTTAGAATCGTCTTACCTAAATCCACTCATCATGCTGCTACTAGCCTTATGACATTGATTTCATGGCTGAGTGATATTCCATTGTACATAAGGACCAAAATTTTTGATCCATTTTTCGCTTTCCTGGGATATTTAAGGTGGAATGAAGTGGAGGTCCTTGTCAACAGAGCAGCCCTAAACTTTGGGGTGCTTGTGTCTTGCTGATTTCCAATTTTCCCACTTTATCCCCCCATGCGTGGAAGTGCCCTATGCTCTCTAAGCTGTGTTTTTTAGATGTTTCAGGACCCACCGTACACTTCTCCAGAGTGGCTGTTGGCAATTTACATCCCGCCCATCAGTGTAGCAAGGCTCCCATTTCTCCATGGCCTGTCCTGCATTTCTGGTTTTGACACTTTTTTCAGCATGGCCCTTTTGACCGATGGGAAGCGAGACTTCTTTGTAGCGCTGATTTGCCTTTCCAGGTTGCTTGGTTGGCCAAAAAGGGCGTATGCGTTTTTTCCTGAATATATTCAGGAAAAAACGCATACGCCCTTTTTGGCCAAGGGCATCATTGTCAACGTTTTGCCGCTTTTCATGTGCTTTAAAGGCGATTCGAATCTACCTCCTGAAATCTGTTTCCTGCAATTCTGCCTTGATTTCAAATCCTCTTCTTTGCCTTCCCTCAATATATTTGTGGACGAGAGTTATCATTTATAACTCTGCAGGTTTGTGAATTGCAGTGCCCTGAAGCTCCATTTTACAAGTCGCTTTTTTGGGAGCTGGCCGCAAAAGCGCAGGATGGCTTCAGGCCCTGTTCTGGTTCCGGGGGGCAGGCTGAGCCTGTGGTTAATTCTTCTTCCTGATGGGAAAATAGAGTGACCTGTGCCTGTCCCAACACCAAGAGCTAGTCTCTCATTGGTTCCCCGTCTTCCCGTTCATCCTCAGGACAAATTGCAACCTGTACGGAACAGGAGGTTAAAGGTGCTGATGCTCCAAGTAGGGAGATTGCTAGTAAAGTGGCTGGAATGGCGAACCCGAGCACAAGGAGATGAGAAATGAGGTGCATTTTAGAAACCTTTCCCCATCACACGGTGTACCATCTTCTGGGTTTCTCATGCATGTTTTCGATGTAGGAAGATGCCCTTGAACCTGGAGATTTGGGACCCATGCGACGGGTAGCACGCAGTATTACTTTAAAGGGTCTGCGTTTGCTCACCCAACCTCACCAAACCTCTCAGCCCCAAGAGTGTCCACCCTTATGTCTCATCCAGCTGTGGGTCTAGATATGGTCAATCCAGGTTGCATCACTGCCCCTGAACGAATTGTGTAAGAATTTCTCTCTCTTTCCCTGTCTTTGTTTCATGGTTTTTTAAAAGTAATTTATTTTTATAATGGGGTTTAGCAGCTTTTCACGGCTGTGTTTATGTCGCTTTACACCCACTTGACACACTAACAGAGAGATATCAATACATAGGTTTTAAGATTATTACTAGTCAGATATATTCTTGTGCGGTGAATCGGGCGTGTTGAGTCCAGTTCTCTGAGCAAGGAGTAGGTCTTGTCTATTACATATTGGGTTTATGGAACGGTATCTGAGCTAATTTGAAACTCTTGTTTTATGTATCACCCCACCTCACCTTTCCCGTTAAGCAGCCATAGTGTGTTTTCTGCATGTGTGACTCTGTTCTGTTTTGTAATTCAGTTCAAGTGTAACGGTTTTTACATTCCCTCTATAAGT
Organism: Balaenoptera physalus; assembly: GCF_965194825.1. Lineage (NCBI taxonomy): Eukaryota > Metazoa > Chordata > Mammalia > Artiodactyla > Balaenopteridae > Balaenoptera > Balaenoptera physalus. The sequence goes on along the minus strand of NW_028126452.1, from coordinate 794,563 downwards.
GACACCTTATGAGAAGTGTCCTTTTCTGTGTGACTTATTTCACTTAGAATCGTCTTACCTAAATCCACTCATCATGCTGCTACTAGCCTTATGACATTGATTTCATGGCTGAGTGATATTCCATTGTACATAAGGACCACAACTTTTTGATCCATTTTTCGCTTTCCTGGGATATTTAAGGTGGAATGAAGTGGAGGTCCTTGTCAACAGAGCAGCCCTAAACTTTGGGGTGCTTGTGTCTTGCTGATTTTCAATTTTCCCACTTTATCCCCCCATGCGTGGAAGTGCCCTATGCTCTCTAAGCTGTGTTTTTTAGATGTTTCAGGACACACCGTACACTTCTCCAGAGTGGCTGTTGGCAATTTACATCCCGCCCATCAGTGTAGCAAGGCTCCCATTTCTCCATGGCCTGTCCTGCATTTCTGGTTTTGACACTTTTTTCAGCATGGCCCTTTTGACCGATGGGAAGCGAGACTTCTTTTTAGCGCTGATTTGCCTTTCCAGGTTGCTTGGTTGGCCAAAAAGGGCGTATGCGTTTTTTCCTGAATATATTCAGGAAAAAACGCATACGCCCTTTTTGGCCAAGGGCATCATTGTCAACGTTTTGCCGCTTTTCATGTGCTTTAAAGGCGATTCGAATCTACCTCCTGAAATCTGTTTCCTGCAATTCTGCCTTGATTTCAAATCCTCTTCTTTGCCTTCCCTCAATATATTTGTGGACGAGAGTTATCATTTATAACTCTGCAGGTTTGTGAATTGCAGTGCCCTGAAGCTCCATTTTACAAGTCGCTTTTTTGGGAGCTGGCCGCAAAAGCGCAGGATGGCTTCAGGCCCTGTTCTGGTTCCGGGGGGCAGGCTGAGCCTGTGGTTAATTCTTCTTCCTGATGGGAAAATAGAGTGACCTGTGCCTGTCCCAACACCAAGAGCTAGTCTCTCATTGGTTCCCCGTCTTCCCGTTCATCCTCAGGACAAATTGCAACCTGTACGGAACAGGAGGTTAAAGGTGCTGATGCTCCAAGTAGGGAGATTGCTAGTAAAGTGGCTGGAATGGCGAACCCGAGCACAAGGAGATGAGAAATGAGGTGCATTTTAGAAACCTTTCCCCATCACACGGTGTACCATCTTCTGGGTTTCTCATGCATGTTTTCGATGTAGGAAGATGCCCTTGAACCTGGAGATTTGGGACCCATGCGACGGGTAGCACGCAGTATTACTTTAAAGGGTCTGCGTTTGCTCACCCAACCTCACCAAACCTCTCAGCCCCAAGAGTGTCCACCCTTATGTCTCATCCAGCTGTGGGTCTAGATATGGTCAATCCAGGTTGCATCACTGCCCCTGAACGAATTGTGTAAGAATTTCTCTCTCTTTCCCTGTCTTTGTTTCATGGTTTTTTAAAAGTAATTTATTTTTATAATGGGGTTTAGCAGCTTTTCACGGCTGTGTTTATGTCGCTTTACACCCACTTGACACACTAACAGAGAGATATCAATACATAGGTTTTAAGATTATTACTAGTCAGATATATTCTTGTGCGGTGAATCGGGCGTGTTGAGTCCAGTTCTCTGAGCAAGGAGTAGGTCTTGTCTATTACATATTGGGTTTATGGAACGGTATCTGAGCTAATTTGAAACTCTTGTTTTATGTATCACCCCACCTCACCTTTCCCGTTAAGCAGCCATAGTGTGTTTTCTGCATGTGTGACTCTGTTCTGTTTTGTAATTCAGTTCAAGTGTAACGGTTTTTACATTCCCTCTATAAGTGACACCTTATGAGAAGTGTCCTTTTCTGTGTGACTTATTTCACTTAGAATCGTCTTACCTAAATCCACTCATCATGCTGCTACTAGCCTTATGACATTGATTTCATGGCTGAGTGATATTCCATTGTACATAAGGACCACAACTTTTTGATCCATTTTTCGCTTTCCTGGGATATTTAAGGTGGAATGAAGTGGAGGTCCTTGTCAACAGAGCAGCCCTAAACTTTGGGGTGCTTGTGTCTTGCTGATTTTCAATTTTCCCACTTTATCCCCCCATGCGTGGAAGTGCCCTATGCTCTCTAAGCTGTGTTTTTTAGATGTTTCAGGACACACCGTACACTTCTCCAGAGTGGCTGTTGGCAATTTACATCCCGCCCATCAGTGTAGCAAGGCTCCCATTTCTCCATGGCCTGTCCTGCATTTCTGGTTTTGACACTTTTTTCAGCATGGCCCTTTTGACCGATGGGAAGCGAGACTTCTTTTTAGCGCTGATTTGCCTTTCCAGGTTGCTTGGTTGGCCAAAAAGGGCGTATGCGTTTTTTCCTGAATATATTCAGGAAAAAACGCATACGCCCTTTTTGGCCAAGGGCATCATTGTCAACGTTTTGCCGCTTTTCATGTGCTTTAAAGGCGATTCGAATCTACCTCCTGAAATCTGTTTCCTGCAATTCTGCCTTGATTTCAAATCCTCTTCTTTGCCTTCCCTCAATATATTTGTGGACGAGAGTTATCATTTATAACTCTGCAGGTTTGTGAATTGCAGTGCCCTGAAGCTCCATTTTACAAGTCGCTTTTTTGGGAGCTGGCCGCAAAAGCGCAGGATGGCTTCAGGCCCTGTTCTGGTTCCGGGGGGCAGGCTGAGCCTGTGGTTAATTCTTCTTCCTGATGGGAAAATAGAGTGACCTGTGCCTGTCCCAACACCAAGAGCTAGTCTCTCATTGGTTCCCCGTCTTCCCGTTCATCCTCAGGACAAATTGCAACCTGTACGGAACAGGAGGTTAAAGGTGCTGATGCTCCAAGTAGGGAGATTGCTAGTAAAGTGGCTGGAATGGCGAACCCGAGCACAAGGAGATGAGAAATGAGGTGCATTTTAGAAACCTTTCCCCATCACACGGTGTACCATCTTCTGGGTTTCTCATGCATGTTTTCGATGTAGGAAGATGCCCTTGAACCTGGAGATTTGGGACCCATGCGACGGGTAGCACGCAGTATTACTTTAAAGGGTCTGCGTTTGCTCACCCAACCTCACCAAACCTCTCAGCCCCAAGAGTGTCCACCCTTATGTCTCATCCAGCTGTGGGTCTAGATATGGTCAATCCAGGTTGCATCACTGCCCCTGAACGAATTGTGTAAGAATTTCTCTCTCTTTCCCTGTCTTTGTTTCATAGGTTTTTAAAAGTAATTTATTTTTATAATGGGGTTTAGCAGCTTTTCACGGCTGTGTTTATGTCGCTTTACACCCACTTGACACACTAACAGAGAGATATCAATACATAGGTTTTAAGATTATTACTAGTCAGATATATTCTTGTGCGGTGAATCGGGCGTGTTGAGTCCAGTTCTCTGAGCAAGGAGTAGGTCTTGTCTATTACATATTGGGTTTATGGAACGGTATCTGAGCTAATTTGAAACTCTTGTTTTATGTATCACCCCACCTCACCTTTCCCGTTAAGCAGCCATAGTGTGTTTTCTGCATGTGTGACTCTGTTCTGTTTTGTAATTCAGTTCAAGTGTAACGGTTTTTACATTCCCTCTATAAGTGACACCTTATGAGAAGTGTCCTTTTCTGTGTGACTTATTTCACTTAGAATCGTCTTACCTAAATCCACTCATCATGCTGCTACTAGCCTTATGACATTGATTTCATGGCTGAGTGATATTCCATTGTACATAAGGACCACAACTTTTTGATCCATTTTTCGCTTTCCTGGGATATTTAAGGTGCAATGAAGTGGAGGTCCTTGTCAACAGAGCAGCCCTAAACTTTGGGGTGCTTGTGTCTTGCTGATTTTCAATTTTCCCACTTTATCCCCCCATGCGTGGAAGTGCCCTATGCTCTCTAAGCTGTGTTTTTTAGATGTTTCAGGACACACCGTACACTTCTCCAGAGTGGCTGTTGGCAATTTACATCCCGCCCATCAGTGTAGCAAGGCTCCCATTTCTCCATGGCCTGTCCTGCATTTCTGGTTTTGACACTTTTTTCAGCATGGCCCTTTTGACCGATGGGAAGCGAGACTTCTTTGTAGCGCTGATTTGCCTTTCCAGGTTGCTTGGTTGGCCAAAAAGGGCGTATGCGTTTTTTCCTGAATATATTCAGGAAAAAACGCATACGCCCTTTTTGGCCAAGGGCATCATTGTCAACGTTTTGCCGCTTTTCATGTGCTTTAAAGGCGATTCGAATCTACCTCCTGAAATCTGTTTCCTGCAATTCTGCCTTGATTTCAAATCCTCTTCTTTGCCTTCCCTCAATATATTTGTGGACGAGAGTTATCATTTATCACTCTGCAGGTTTGTGAATTGCAGTGCCCTGAAGCTCCATTTTACAAGTCGCATTTTTGGGAGCTGGCCGCAAAAGCGCAGGATGGCTTCAGGCCCTGTTCTGGTTCCGGGGGGCAGGCTGAGCCTGTGGTTAATTCTTCTTCCTGATGGGAAAATAGAGTGACCTGTGCCTGTCCCAACAACAAGAGCTAGTCTCTCATTGGTTCCCCGTCTTCCCATTCATCCTCAGGACAAATTGCAACCTGTACGGAACAGGAGGTTAAAGGTGCTGATGCTCCAAGCAGGGAGATTGCTAGTAAAGTGGCTGGAATGGCGAACCCGAGCACAAGGAGATGAGAAATGAGGTGCATTTTAGAAACCTTTCCCCATCACACGGTGTACCATCTTCTGGGTTTCTCATGCATGTTTTCGATGTAGGAAGATGCCCTTGAACATGGAGATTTGGGACCCATGCGACGGGTAGCACGCAGTATTACTTTAAAGGGTCTGCGTTTGCTCACCCAACCTCACCAAACCTCTCAGCCCCAAGAGTGTCCACCCTTATGTCTCATCCAGCTGTGGGTCTAGATATGGTCAATCCAGGTTGCATCACTGCCCCTGAACGAATTGTGTAAGAATTTCTCTCTCTTTCCCTGTCTTTGTTTCATGGTTTTTTAAAAGTAATTTATTTTTATAATGGGGTTTAGCAGCTTTTCACGGCTGTGTTTATGTCGCTTTACACCCACTTGACACACTAACAGAGAGATATCAATACATAGGTTTTAAGATTATTACTAGTCAGATATATTCTTGTGCGGTGAATCGGGCGTGTTGAGTCCAGTTCTCTGAGCAAGAAGTAGGTCTTGTCTATTACATATTGGGTTTATGGAACGGTATCTGAGCTAATTTGAAACTCTTGTTTTATGTATCACCCCACCTCACCTTTCCCGTTAAGCAGCCATAGTGTGTTTTCTGCATGTGTGACTCTGTTCTGTTTTGTAATTCAGTTCAAGTGTAACGGTTTTTACATTCCCTCTATAAGTGACACCTTATGAGAAGTGTCCTTTTCTGTGTGACTTATTTCACTTAGAATCGTCTTACCTAAATCCACTCATCATGCTGCTACTAGCCTTATGACATTGATTTCATGGCTGAGTGATATTCCATTGTACATAAGGACCAAAATTTTTGATCCATTTTTCGCTTTCCTGGGATATTTAAGGTGGAATGAAGTGGAGGTCCTTGTCAACAGAGCAGCCCTAAACTTTGGGGTGCTTGTGTCTTGCTGATTTCCAATTTTCCCACTTTATCCCCCCATGCGTGGAAGTGCCCTATGCTCTCTAAGCTGTGTTTTTTAGATGTTTCAGGACCCACCGTACACTTCTCCAGAGTGGCTGTTGGCAATTTACATCCCGCCCATCAGTGTAGCAAGGCTCCCATTTCTCCATGGCCTGTCCTGCATTTCTGGTTTTGACACTTTTTTCAGCATGGCCCTTTTGACCGATGGGAAGCGAGACTTCTTTGTAGCGCTGATTTGCCTTTCCAGGTTGCTTGGTTGGCCAAAAAGGGCGTATGCGTTTTTTCCTGAATATATTCAGGAAAAAACGCATACGCCCTTTTTGGCCAAGGGCATCATTGTCAACGTTTTGCCGCTTTTCATGTGCTTTAAAGGCGATTCGAATCTACCTCCTGAAATCTGTTTCCTGCAATTCTGCCTTGATTTCAAATCCTCTTCTTTGCCTTCCCTCAATATATTTGTGGACGAGAGTTATCATTTATAACTCTGCAGGTTTGTGAATTGCAGTGCCCTGAAGCTCCATTTTACAAGTCGCTTTTTTGGGAGCTGGCCGCAAAAGCGCAGGATGGCTTCAGGCCCTGTTCTGGTTCCGGGGGGCAGGCTGAGCCTGTGGTTAATTCTTCTTCCTGATGGGAAAATAGAGTGACCTGTGCCTGTCCCAACACCAAGAGCTAGTCTCTCATTGGTTCCCCGTCTTCCCGTTCATCCTCAGGACAAATTGCAACCTGTACGGAACAGGAGGTTAAAGGTGCTGATGCTCCAAGTAGGGAGATTGCTAGTAAAGTGGCTGGAATGGCGAACCCGAGCACAAGGAGATGAGAAATGAGGTGCATTTTAGAAACCTTTCCCCATCACACGGTGTACCATCTTCTGGGTTTCTCATGCATGTTTTCGATGTAGGAAGATGCCCTTGAACCTGGAGATTTGGGACCCATGCGACGGGTAGCACGCAGTATTACTTTAAAGGGTCTGCGTTTGCTCACCCAACCTCACCAAACCTCTCAGCCCCAAGAGTGTCCACCCTTATGTCTCATCCAGCTGTGGGTCTAGATATGGTCAATCCAGGTTGCATCACTGCCCCTGAACGAATTGTGTAAGAATTTCTCTCTCTTTCCCTGTCTTTGTTTCATGGGTTTTTAAAAGTAATTTATTTTTATAATGGGGTTTAGCAGCTTTTCACGGCTGTGTTTATGTCGCTTTACACCCACTTGACACACTAACAGAGAGATATCAATACATAGGTTTTAAGATTATTACTAGTCAGATATATTCTTGTGCGGTGAATCGGGCGTGTTGAGTCCAGTTCTCTGAGCAAGGAGTAGGTCTTGTCTATTACATATTGGGTTTATGGAACGGTATCTGAGCTAATTTGAAACTCTTGTTTTATGTATCACCCCACCTCACCTTTCCCGTTAAGCAGCCATAGTGTGTTTTCTGCATGTGTGACTCTGTTCTGTTTTGTAATTCAGTTCAAGTGTAACGGTTTTTACATTCCCTCTATAAGTGACACCTTATGAGAAGTGTCCTTTTCTGTGTGACTTATTTCACTTAGAATCGTCTTACCTAAATCCACTCATCATGCTGCTACTAGCCTTATGACATTGATTTCATGGCTGAGTGATATTCCATTGTACATAAGGACCACAACTTTTTGATCCATTTTTCGCTTTCCTGGGATATTTAAGGTGGAATGAAGTGGAGGTCCTTGTCAACAGAGCAGCCCTAAACTTTGGGGTGCTTGTGTCTTGCTGATTTTCAATTTTCCCACTTTATCCCCCCATGCGTGGAAGTGCCCTATGCTCTCTAAGCTGTGTTTTTTAGATGTTTCAGGACACACCGTACACTTCTCCAGAGTGGCTGTTGGCAATTTACATCCCGCCCATCAGTGTAGCAAGGCTCCCATTTCTCCATGGCCTGTCCTGCATTTCTGGTTTTGACACTTTTTTCAGCATGGCCCTTTTGACCGATGGGAAGCGAGACTTCTTTTTAGCGCTGATTTGCCTTTCCAGGTTGCTTGGTTGGCCAAAAAGGGCGTATGCGTTTTTTCCTGAATATATTCAGGAAAAAACGCATACGCCTTTTTGGCCAAGGGCATCATTGTCAACGTTTTGCCGCTTTTCATGTGCTTTAAAGGCGATTCGAATCTACCTCCTGAAATCTGTTTCCTGCAATTCTGCCTTGATTTCAAATCCTCTTCTTTGCCTTCCCTCAATATATTTGTGGACGAGAGTTATCATTTATAACTCTGCAGGTTTGTGAATTGCAGTGCCCTGAAGCTCCATTTTACAAGTCGCTTTTTTGGGAGCTGGCCGCAAAAGCGCAGGATGGCTTCAGGCCCTGTTCTGGTTCCGGGGGGCAGGCTGAGCCTGTGGTTAATTCTTCTTCCTGATGGGAAAATAGAGTGACCTGTGCCTGTCCCAACACCAAGAGCTAGTCTCTCATTGGTTCCCCGTCTTCCCGTTCATCCTCAGGACAAATTGCAACCTGTACGGAACAGGAGGTTAAAGGTGCTGATGCTCCAAGTAGGGAGATTGCTAGTAAAGTGGCTGGAATGGCGAACCCGAGCACAAGGAGATGAGAAATGAGGTGCATTTTAGAAACCTTTCCCCATCACACGGTGTACCATCTTCTGGGTTTCTCATGCATGTTTTCGATGTAGGAAGATGCCCTTGAACCTGGAGATTTGGGACCCATGCGACGGGTAGCACGCAGTATTACTTTAAAGGGTCTGCGTTTGCTCACCCAACCTCACCAAACCTCTCAGCCCCAAGAGTGTCCACCCTTATGTCTCATCCAGCTGTGGGTCTAGATATGGTCAATCCAGGTTGCATCACTGCCCCTGAACGAATTGTGTAAGAATTTCTCTCTCTTTCCCTGTCTTTGTTTCATGGTTTTTTAAAAGTAATTTATTTTTATAATGGGGTTTAGCAGCTTTTCACGGCTGTGTTTATGTCGCTTTACACCCACTTGACACACTAACAGAGAGATATCAATACATAGGTTTTAAGATTATTACTAGTCAGATATATTCTTGTGCGGTGAATCGGGCGTGTTGAGTCCAGTTCTCTGAGCAAGGAGTAGGTCTTGTCTATTACATATTGGGTTTATGGAACGGTATCTGAGCTAATTTGAAACTCTTGTTTTATGTATCACCCCACCTCACCTTTCCCGTTAAGCAGCCATAGTGTGTTTTCTGCATGTGTGACTCTGTTCTGTTTTGTAATTCAGTTCAAGTGTAACGGTTTTTACATTCCCTCTATAAGTGACACCTTATGAGAAGTGTCCTTTTCTGTGTGACTTATTTCACTTAGAATCGTCTTACCTAAATCCACTCATCATGCTGCTACTAGCCTTATGACATTGATTTCATGGCTGAGTGATATTCCATTGTACATAAGGACCACAACTTTTTGATCCATTTTTCGCTTTCCTGGGATATTTAAGGTGGAATGAAGTGGAGGTCCTTGTCAACAGAGCAGCCCTAAACTTTGGGGTGCTTGTGTCTTGCTGATTTTCAATTTTCCCACTTTATCCCCCCATGCGTGGAAGTGCCCTATGCTCTCTAAGCTGTGTTTTTTAGATGTTTCAGGACACACCGTACACTTCTCCAGAGTGGCTGTTGGCAATTTACATCCCGCCCATCAGTGTAGCAAGGCTCCCATTTCTCCATGGCCTGTCCTGCATTTCTGGTTTTGACACTTTTTTCAGCATGGCCCTTTTGACCGATGGGAAGCGAGACTTCTTTTTAGCGCTGATTTGCCTTTCCAGGTTGCTTGGTTGGCCAAAAAGGGCGTATGCGTTTTTTCCTGAATATATTCAGGAAAAAACGCATACGCCCTTTTTGGCCAAGGGCATCATTGTCAACGTTTTGCCGCTTTTCATGTGCTTTAAAGGCGATTCGAATCTACCTCCTGAAATCTGTTTCCTGCAATTCTGCCTTGATTTCAAATCCTCTTCTTTGCCTTCCCTCAATATATTTGTGGACGAGAGTTATCATTTATAACTCTGCAGGTTTGTGAATTGCAGTGCCCTGAAGCTCCATTTTACAAGTCGCTTTTTTGGGAGCTGGCCGCAAAAGCGCAGGATGGCTTCAGGCCCTGTTCTGGTTCCGGGGGGCAGGCTGAGCCTGTGGTTAATTCTTCTTCCTGATGGGAAAATAGAGTGACCTGTGCCTGTCCCAACACCAAGAGCTAGTCTCTCATTGGTTCCCCGTCTTCCCGTTCATCCTCAGGACAAATTGCAACCTGTACGGAACAGGAGGTTAAACGTGCTGATGCTCCAAGCAGGGAGATTGCTAGTAAAGTGGCTGGAATGGCGAACCCGAGCACAAGGAGATGAGAAATGGGGTGCATTTTAGAAACCTTTCCCCATCACACGGTGTACCATCTTCTGGGTTTCTCATGCATGTTTTCGATGTAGGAAGATGCCCTTGAACCTGGAGATTTGGGACCCATGCGACGGGTAGCACGCAGTATTACTTTAAAGGGTCTGCGTTTGCTCACCCAACCTCACCAAACCTCTCAGCCCCAAGAGTGTCCACCCTTATGTCTCATCCAGCTGTGGGTCTAGATATGGTCAATCCAGGTTGCATCACTGCCCCTGAACGAATTGTGTAAGAATTTCTCTCTCTTTCCCTGTCTTTGTTTCATAGGTTTTTAAAAGTAATTTATTTTTATAATGGGGTTTAGCAGCTTTTCACGGCTGTGTTTATGTCGCTTTACACCCACTTGACACACTAACAGAGAGATATCAATACATAGGTTTTAAGATTATTACTAGTCAGATATATTCTTGTGCGGTGAATCGGGCGTGTTGAGTCCAGTTCTCTGAGCAAGGAGTAGGTCTTGTCTATTACATATTGGGTTTATGGAACGGTATCTGAGCTAATTTGAAACTCTTGTTTTATGTATCACCCCACCTCACCTTTCCCGTTAAGCAGCCATAGTGTGTTTTCTGCATGTGTGACTCTGTTCTGTTTTGTAATTCAGTTCAAGTGTAACGGTTTTTACATTCCCTCTATAAGTGACACCTTATGAGAAGTGTCCTTTTCTGTGTGACTTATTTCACTTAGAATCGTCTTACCTAAATCCACTCATCATGCTGCTACTAGCCTTATGACATTGATTTCATGGCTGAGTGATATTCCATTGTACATAAGGACCACAACTTTTTGATCCATTTTTCGCTTTCCTGGGATATTTAAGGTGCAATGAAGTGGAGGTCCTTGTCAACAGAGCAGCCCTAAACTTTGGGGTGCTTGTGTCTTGCTGATTTTCAATTTTCCCACTTTATCCCCCCATGCGTGGAAGTGCCCTATGCTCTCTAAGCTGTGTTTTTTAGATGTTTCAGGACACACCGTACACTTCTCCAGAGTGGCTGTTGGCAATTTACATCCCGCCCATCAGTGTAGCAAGGCTCCCATTTCTCCATGGCCTGTCCTGCATTTCTGGTTTTGACACTTTTTTCAGCATGGCCCTTTTGACCGATGGGAAGCGAGACTTCTTTGTAGCGCTGATTTGCCTTTCCAGGTTGCTTGGTTGGCCAAAAAGGGCGTATGCGTTTTTTCCTGAATATATTCAGGAAAAAACGCATACGCCCTTTTTGGCCAAGGGCATCATTGTCAACGTTTTGCCGCTTTTCATGTGCTTTAAAGGCGATTCGAATCTACCTCCTGAAATCTGTTTCCTGCAATTCTGCCTTGATTTCAAATCCTCTTCTTTGCCTTCCCTCAATATATTTGTGGACGAGAGTTATCATTTATCACTCTGCAGGTTTGTGAATTGCAGTGCCCTGAAGCTCCATTTTACAAGTCGCATTTTTGGGAGCTGGCCGCAAAAGCGCAGGATGGCTTCAGGCCCTGTTCTGGTTCCGGGGGGCAGGCTGAGCCTGTGGTTAATTCTTCTTCCTGATGGGAAAATAGAGTGACCTGTGCCTGTCCCAACAACAAGAGCTAGTCTCTCATTGGTTCCCCGTCTTCCCATTCATCCTCAGGACAAATTGCAACCTGTACGGAACAGGAGGTTAAAGGTGCTGATGCTCCAAGCAGGGAGATTGCTAGTAAAGTGGCTGGAATGGCGAACCCGAGCACAAGGAGATGAGAAATGAGGTGCATTTTAGAAACCTTTCCCCATCACACGGTGTACCATCTTCTGGGTTTCTCATGCATGTTTTCGATGTAGGAAGATGCCCTTGAACATGGAGATTTGGGACCCATGCGACGGGTAGCACGCAGTATTACTTTAAAGGGTCTGCGTTTGCTCACCCAACCTCACCAAACCTCTCAGCCCCAAGAGTGTCCACCCTTATGTCTCATCCAGCTGTGGGTCTAGATATGGTCAATCCAGGTTGCATCACTGCCCCTGAACGAATTGTGTAAGAATTTCTCTCTCTTTCCCTGTCTTTGTTTCATGGTTTTTTAAAAGTAATTTATTTTTATAATGGGGTTTAGCAGCTTTTCACGGCTGTGTTTATGTCGCTTTACACCCACTTGACACACTAACAGAGAGATATCAATACATAGGTTTTAAGATTATTACTAGTCAGATATATTCTTGTGCGGTGAATCGGGCGTGTTGAGTCCAGTTCTCTGAGCAAGAAGTAGGTCTTGTCTATTACATATTGGGTTTATGGAACGGTATCTGAGCTAATTTGAAACTCTTGTTTTATGTATCACCCCACCTCACCTTTCCCGTTAAGCAGCCATAGTGTGTTTTCTGCATGTGTGACTCTGTTCTGTTTTGTAATTCAGTTCAAGTGTAACGGTTTTTACATTCCCTCTATAAGTGACACCTTATGAGAAGTGTCCTTTTCTGTGTGACTTATTTCACTTAGAATCGTCTTACCTAAATCCACTCATCATGCTGCTACTAGCCTTATGACATTGATTTCATGGCTGAGTGATATTCCATTGTACATAAGGACCAAAATTTTTGATCCATTTTTCGCTTTCCTGGGATATTTAAGGTGGAATGAAGTGGAGGTCCTTGTCAACAGAGCAGCCCTAAACTTTGGGGTGCTTGTGTCTTGCTGATTTCCAATTTTCCCACTTTATCCCCCCATGCGTGGAAGTGCCCTATGCTCTCTAAGCTGTGTTTTTTAGATGTTTCAGGACCCACCGTACACTTCTCCAGAGTGGCTGTTGGCAATTTACATCCCGCCCATCAGTGTAGCAAGGCTCCCATTTCTCCATGGCCTGTCCTGCATTTCTGGTTTTGACACTTTTTTCAGCATGGCCCTTTTGACCGATGGGAAGCGAGACTTCTTTGTAGCGCTGATTTGCCTTTCCAGGTTGCTTGGTTGGCCAAAAAGGGCGTATGCGTTTTTTCCTGACTATATTCAGGAAAAAACGCATACGCCCTTTTTGGCCAAGGGCATCATTGTCAACGTTTTGCCGCTTTTCATGTGCTTTAAAGGCGATTCGAATCTACCTCCTGAAATCTGTTTCCTGCAATTCTGCCTTGATTTCAAATCCTCTTCTTTGCCTTCCCTCAATATATTTGTGGACGAGAGTTATCATTTATAACTCTGCAGGTTTGTGAATTGCAGTGCCCTGAAGCTCCATTTTACAAGTCGCTTTTTTGGGAGCTGGCCGCAAAAGCGCAGGATGGCTTCAGGCCCTGTTCTGGTTCCGGGGGGCAGGCTGAGCCTGTGGTTAATTCTTCTTCCTGATGGGAAAATAGAGTGACCTGTGCCTGTCCCAACACCAAGAGCTAGTCTCTCATTGGTTCCCCGTCTTCCCGTTCATCCTCAGGACAAATTGCAACCTGTACGGAACAGGAGGTTAAAGGTGCTGATGCTCCAAGTAGGGAGATTGCTAGTAAAGTGGCTGGAATGGCGAACCCGAGCACAAGGAGATGAGAAATGAGGTGCATTTTAGAAACCTTTCCCCATCACACGGTGTACCATCTTCTGGGTTTCTCATGCATGTTTTCGATGTAGGAAGATGCCCTTGAACCTGGAGATTTGGGACCCATGCGACGGGTAGCACGCAGTATTACTTTAAAGGGTCTGCGTTTGCTCACCCAACCTCACCAAACCTCTCAGCCCCAAGAGTGTCCACCCTTATGTCTCATCCAGCTGTGGGTCTAGATATGGTCAATCCAGGTTGCATCACTGCCCCTGAACGAATTGTGTAAGAATTTCTCTCTCTTTCCCTGTCTTTGTTTCATGGGTTTTTAAAAGTAATTTATTTTTATAATGGGGTTTAGCAGCTTTTCACGGCTGTGTTTATGTCGCTTTACACCCACTTGACACACTAACAGAGAGATATCAATACATAGGTTTTAAGATTATTACTAGTCAGATATATTCTTGTGCGGTGAATCGGGCGTGTTGAGTCCAGTTCTCTGAGCAAGGAGTAGGTCTTGTCTATTACATATTGGGTTTATGGAACGGTATCTGAGCTAATTTGAAACTCTTGTTTTATGTATCACCCCACCTCACCTTTCCCGTTAAGCAGCCATAGTGTGTTTTCTGCATGTGTGACTCTGTTCTGTTTTGTAATTCAGTTCAAGTGTAACGGTTTTTACATTCCCTCTATAAGTGACACCTTATGAGAAGTGTCCTTTTCTGTGTGACTTATTTCACTTAGAATCGTCTTACCTAAATCCACTCATCATGCTGCTACTAGCCTTATGACATTGATTTCATGGCTGAGTGATATTCCATTGTACATAAGGACCACAACTTTTTGATCCATTTTTCGCTTTCCTGGGATATTTAAGGTGGAATGAAGTGGAGGTCCTTGTCAACAGAGCAGCCCTAAACTTTGGGGTGCTTGTGTCTTGCTGATTTTCAATTTTCCCACTTTATCCCCCCATGCGTGGAAGTGCCCTATGCTCTCTAAGCTGTGTTTTTTAGATGTTTCAGGACACACCGTACACTTCTCCAGAGTGGCTGTTGGCAATTTACATCCCGCCCATCAGTGTAGCAAGGCTCCCATTTCTCCATGGCCTGTCCTGCATTTCTGGTTTTGACACTTTTTTCAGCATGGCCCTTTTGACCGATGGGAAGCGAGACTTCTTTTTAGCGCTGATTTGCCTTTCCAGGTTGCTTGGTTGGCCAAAAAGGGCGTATGCGTTTTTTCCTGAATATATTCAGGAAAAAACGCATACGCCCTTTTTGGCCAAGGGCATCATTGTCAACGTTTTGCCGCTTTTCATGTGCTTTAAAGGCGATTCGAATCTACCTCCTGAAATCTGTTTCCTGCAATTCTGCCTTGATTTCAAATCCTCTTCTTTGCCTTCCCTCAATATATTTGTGGACGAGAGTTATCATTTATAACTCTGCAGGTTTGTGAATTGCAGTGCCCTGAAGCTCCATTTTACAAGTCGCTTTTTTGGGAGCTGGCCGCAAAAGCGCAGGATGGCTTCAGGCCCTGTTCTGGTTCCGGGGGGCAGGCTGAGCCTGTGGTTAATTCTTCTTCCTGATGGGAAAATAGAGTGACCTGTGCCTGTCCCAACACCAAGAGCTAGTCTCTCATTGGTTCCCCGTCTTCCCGTTCATCCTCAGGACAAATTGCAACCTGTACGGAACAGGAGGTTAAAGGTGCTGATGCTCCAAGTAGGGAGATTGCTAGTAAAGTGGCTGGAATGGCGAACCCGAGCACAAGGAGATGAGAAATGAGGTGCATTTTAGAAACCTTTCCCCATCACACGGTGTACCA
Organism: Balaenoptera physalus; assembly: GCF_965194825.1. Lineage (NCBI taxonomy): Eukaryota > Metazoa > Chordata > Mammalia > Artiodactyla > Balaenopteridae > Balaenoptera > Balaenoptera physalus. Next base: position 779,365 of record NW_028126452.1, on the reverse strand, counting down.
TCTTCTGGGTTTCTCATGCATGTTTTCGATGTAGGAAGATGCCCTTGAACCTGGAGATTTGGGACCCATGCGACGGGTAGCACGCAGTATTACTTTAAAGGGTCTGCGTTTGCTCACCCAACCTCACCAAACCTCTCAGCCCCAAGAGTGTCCACCCTTATGTCTCATCCAGCTGTGGGTCTAGATATGGTCAATCCAGGTTGCATCACTGCCCCTGAACGAATTGTGTAAGAATTTCTCTCTCTTTCCCTGTCTTTGTTTCATGGGTTTTTAAAAGTAATTTATTTTTATAATGGGGTTTAGCAGCTTTTCACGGCTGTGTTTATGTCGCTTTACACCCACTTGACACACTAACAGAGAGATATCAATACATAGGTTTTAAGATTATTACTAGTCAGATATATTCTTGTGCGGTGAATCGGGCGTGTTGAGTCCAGTTCTCTGAGCAAGGAGTAGGTCTTGTCTATTACATATTGGGTTTATGGAACGGTATCTGAGCTAATTTGAAACTCTTGTTTTATGTATCACCCCACCTCACCTTTCCTGTTAAGCAGCCATAGTGTGTTTTCTGCATGTGTGACTCTGTTCTGTTTTGTAATTCAGTTCAAGTGTAACGGTTTTTACATTCCCTCTATAAGTGACACCTTATGAGAAGTGTCCTTTTCTGTGTGACTTATTTCACTTAGAATCGTCTTACCTAAATCCACTCATCATGCTGCTACTAGCCTTATGACATTGATTTCATGGCTGAGTGATATTCCATTGTACATAAGGACCACAACTTTTTTATCCATTTTTCGCTTTCCTGGGATATTTAAGGTGGAAGGAAGTGGAGGTCCTTGTCAACAGAGCAGCCCTAAACTTTGGGGTGCTTGTGTCTTGCTGATTTTCAATTTTCCCACTTTATCCCCCCATGCGTGGAAGTGCCCTATGCTCTCTAAGCTGTGTTTTTTAGATGTTTCAGGACACACCGTACACTTCTCCAGAGTGGCTGTTGGCAATTTACATCCCGCCCATCAGTGTAGCAAGGCTCCCATTTCTCCATGGCCTGTCCTGCATTTCTGGTTTTGACACTTTTTTCAGCATGGCCCTTTTGACCGATGGGAAGCGAGACTTCTTTGTAGCGCTGATTTGCCTTTCCAGGTTGCTTGGTTGGCCAAAAAGGGCGTATGCGTTTTTTCCTGAATATATTCAGGAAAAAACGCATACGCCCTTTTTGGCCAAGGGCATCATTGTCAACGTTTTGCCGCTTTTCATGTGCTTTAAAGGCGATTCGAATCTACCTCCTGAAATCTGTTTCCTGCAATTCTGCCTTGATTTCAAATCCTCTTCTTTGCCTTCCCTCAATATATTTGTGGACGAGAGTTATCATTTATAACTCTGCAGGTTTGTGAATTGCAGTGCCCTGAAGCTCCATTTTACAAGTCGCTTTTTTGGGAGCTGGCCGCAAAAGCGCAGGATGGCTTCAGGCCCTGTTCTGGTTCCGGGGGGCAGGCTGAGCCTGTGGTTAATTCTTCTTCCTGATGGGAAAATAGAGTGACCTGTGCCTGTCCCAACACCAAGAGCTAGTCTCTCATTGGTTCCCCGTCTTCCCGTTCATCCTCAGGACAAATTGCAACCTGTACGGAACAGGAGGTTAAAGGTGCTGATGCTCCAAGTAGGGAGATTGCTAGTAAAGTGGCTGGAATGGCGAACCCGAGCACAAGGAGATGAGAAATGAGGTGCATTTTAGAAACCTTTCCCCATCACACGGTGTACCATCTTCTGGGTTTCTCATGCATGTTTTCGATGTAGGAAGATGCCCTTGAACCTGGAGATTTGGGACCCATGCGACGGGTAGCACGCAGTATTACTTTAAAGGGTCTGCGTTTGCTCACCCAACCTCACCAAACCTCTCAGCCCCAAGAGTGTCCACCCTTATGTCTCATCCAGCTGTGGGTCTAGATATGGTCAATCCAGGTTGCATCACTGCCCCTGAACGAATTGTGTAAGAATTTCTCTCTCTTTCCCTGTCTTTGTTTCATGGTTTTTTAAAAGTAATTTATTTTTATAATGGGGTTTAGCAGCTTTTCACGGCTGTGTTTATGTCGCTTTACACCCACTTGACACACTAACAGAGAGATATCAATACATAGGTTTTAAGATTATTACTAGTCAGATATATTCTTGTGCGGTGAATCGGGCGTGTTGAGTCCAGTTCTCTGAGCAAGGAGTAGGTCTTGTCTATTACATATTGGGTTTATGGAACGGTATCTGAGCTAATTTGAAACTCTTGTTTTATGTATCACCCCACCTCACCTTTCCCGTTAAGCAGCCATAGTGTGTTTTCTGCATGTGTGACTCTGTTCTGTTTTGTAATTCAGTTCAAGTGTAACGGTTTTTACATTCCCTCTATAAGTGACACCTTATGAGAAGTGTCCTTTTCTGTGTGACTTATTTCACTTAGAATCGTCTTACCTAAATCCACTCATCATGCTGCTACTAGCCTTATGACATTGATTTCATGGCTGAGTGATATTCCATTGTACATAAGGACCACAACTTTTTGATCCATTTTTCGCTTTCCTGGGATATTTAAGGTGCAATGAAGTGGAGGTCCTTGTCAACAGAGCAGCCCTAAACTTTGGGGTGCTTGTGTCTTGCTGATTTTCAATTTTCCCACTTTATCCCCCCATGCGTGGAAGTGCCCTATGCTCTCTAAGCTGTGTTTTTTAGATGTTTCAGGACACACCGTACACTTCTCCAGAGTGGCTGTTGGCAATTTACATCCCGCCCATCAGTGTAGCAAGGCTCCCATTTCTCCATGGCCTGTCCTGCATTTCTGGTTTTGACACTTTTTTCAGCATGGCCCTTTTGACCGATGGGAAGCGAGACTTCTTTGTAGCGCTGATTTGCCTTTCCAGGTTGCTTGGTTGGCCAAAAAGGGCGTATGCGTTTTTTCCTGAATATATTCAGGAAAAAACGCATACGCCCTTTTTGGCCAAGGGCATCATTGTCAACGTTTTGCCGCTTTTCATGTGCTTTAAAGGCGATTCGAATCTACCTCCTGAAATCTGTTTCCTGCAATTCTGCCTTGATTTCAAATCCTCTTCTTTGCCTTCCCTCAATATATTTGTGGACGAGAGTTATCATTTATAACTCTGCAGGTTTGTGAATTGCAGTGCCCTGAAGCTCCATTTTACAAGTCGCTTTTTTGGGAGCTGGCCGCAAAAGCGCAGGATGGCTTCAGGCCCTGTTCTGGTTCCGGGGGGCAGGCTGAGCCTGTGGTTAATTCTTCTTCCTGATGGGAAAATAGAGTGACCTGTGCCTGTCCCAACACCAAGAGCTAGTCTCTCATTGGTTCCCCGTCTTCCCGTTCATCCTCAGGACAAATTGCAACCTGTACGGAACAGGAGGTTAAAGGTGCTGATGCTCCAAGTAGGGAGATTGCTAGTAAAGTGGCTGGAATGGCGAACCCGAGCACAAGGAGATGAGAAATGAGGTGCGTTTTAGAAACCTTTCCCCATCACACGGTGTACCATCTTCTGGGTTTCTCATGCATGTTTTCGATGTAGGAAGATGCCCTTGAACCTGGAGATTTGGGACCCATGCGACGGGTAGCACGCAGTATTACTTTAAAGGGTCTGCGTTTGCTCACCCAACCTCACCAAACCTCTCAGCCCCAAGAGTGTCCACCCTTATGTCTCATCCAGCTGTGGGTCTAGATATGGTCAATCCAGGTTGCATCACTGCCCCTGAACGAATTGTGTAAGAATTTCTCTCTCTTTCCCTGTCTTTGTTTCATGGGTTTTTAAAAGTAATTTATTTTTATAATGGGGTTTAGCAGCTTTTCACGGCTGTGTTTATGTCGCTTTACACCCACTTGACACACTAACAGAGAGATATCAATACATAGGTTTTAAGATTATTACTAGTCAGATATATTCTTGTGCGGTGAATCGGGCGTGTTGAGTCCAGTTCTCTGAGCAAGGAGTAGGTCTTGTCTATTACATATTGGGTTTATGGAACGGTATCTGAGCTAATTTGAAACTCTTGTTTTATGTATCACCCCACCTCACCTTTCCCGTTAAGCAGCCATAGTGTGTTTTCTGCATGTGTGACTCTGTTCTGTTTTGTAATTCAGTTCAAGTGTAACGGTTTTTACATTCCCTCTATAAGTGACACCTTATGAGAAGTATCCTTTTCTGTGTGACTTATTTCACTTAGAATCGTCTTACCTAAATCCACTCATCATGCTGCTACTAGCCTTATGACATTGATTTCATGGCTGAGTGATATTCCATTGTACATAAGGACCACAACTTCTTTATCCATTTTTCGCTTTCCTGGGATATTTAAGGTGGAATGAAGTGGAGGTCCTTGTCAACAGAGCAGCCCTAAACTTTGGGGTGCTTGTGTCTTGCTGATTTTCAATTTTCCCTCTTTATCCCCCCATGCGTGGAAGTGCCCTATGCTCTCTAAGCTGTGTTTTTTAGATGTTTCAGGACACACCGTACACTTCTCCAGAGTGGCTGTTGGCAATTTACATCCCGCCCATCAGTGTAGCAAGGCTCCCATTTCTCCATGGCCTGTCCTGCATTTCTGGTTTTGACACTTTTTTCAGCATGGCCCTTTTGACAGATGGGAAGCGAGACTTCTTTGTAGCGCTGATTTGCCTTTCCAGGTTGCTTGGTTGGCCAAAAAGGGCGTATGCGTTTTTTCCTGAATATATTCAGGAAAAAACGCATACGCCCTTTTTGGCCAAGGGCATCATTGTCAACGTTTTGCCGCTTTTCATGTGCTTTAAAGGCGATTCGAATCTACCTCCTGAAATCTGTTTCCTGCAATTCTGCCTTGATTTCAAATCCTCTTCTTTGCCTTCCCTCAATATATTTGTGGACGAGAGTTATCATTTATAACTCTGCAGGTTTGTGAATTGCAGTGCCCTGAAGCTCCATTTTACAAGTCGCTTTTTTGGGAGCTTGCCGCAAAAGCGCAGGATGGCTTCAGGCCCTGTTCTGGTTCCGGGGGGCAGGCTGAGCCTGTGGTTAATTCTTCTTCCTGATGGGAAAATAGAGTGACCTGTGCCTGTCCCAACACCAAGATCTAGTCTCTCATTGGTTCCCCGTCTTCCCGTTCATCCTCAGGACAAATTGCAACCTGTACGGAACAGGAGGTTAAAGGTGCTGATGCTCCAAGTAGGGAGATTGCTAGTAAAGTGGCTGGAATGGCGAACCCGAGCACAAGGAGATGAGAAATGAGGTGCATTTTAGAAACCTTTCCCCATCACACGGTGTACCATCTTCTGGGTTTCTCATGCATGTTTTCGATGTAGGAAGATGCCCTTGAACCTGGAGATTTGGGACCCATGCGACGGGTAGCACGCAGTATTACTTTAAAGTGTCTGCGTTTGCTCACCCAACCTCACCAAACCTCTCAGCCCCAAGAGTGTCCACCCTTATGTCTCATCCAGCTGTGGGTCTAGATATGGTCAATCCAGGTTGCATCACTGCCCCTGAACGAATTGTGTAAGAATTTCTCTCTCTTTCCCTGTCTTTGTTTCATGGATTTTTAAAAGTAATTTATTTTTATAATGGGGTTTAGCAGCTTTTCACGGCTGTGTTTATGTCGCTTTACACCCACTTGACACACTAACAGAGAGATATCAATACATAGGTTTTAAGATTATTACTAGTCAGATATATTCTTGTGCGGTGAATCGGGCGTGTTGAGTCCAGTTCTCTGAGCAAGGAGTAGGTCTTGTCTATTACATATTGGGTTTATGGAACGGTATCTGAGCTAATTTGAAACTCTTGTTTTATGTATCACCCCACCTCACCTTTCCCGTTAAGCAGCCATAGTGTGTTTTCTGCATGTGTGACTCTGTTCTGTTTTGTAATTCAGTTCAAGTGTAACGGTTTTTACATTCCCTCTATAAGTGACACCTTATGAGAAGTGTCCTTTTCTGTGTGACTTATTTCACTTAGAATCGTCTTACCTAAATCCACTCATCATGCTGCTACTAGCCTTATGACATTGATTTCATGGCTGAGTGATATTCCATTGTACATAAGGACCACAACTTTTTTATCCATTTTTCGCTTTCCTGGGATATTTAAGGTGGAATGAAGTGGAGGTCCTTGTCAACAGAGCAGCCCTAAACTTTGGGGTGCTTGTGTCTTGCTGATTTTCAATTTTCCCTCTTTATCCCCCCATGCGTGGAAGTGCCCTATGTTCTCTAAGCTGTGTTTTTTAGATGTTTCAGGACACACCGTACACTTCTCCAGAGTGGCTGTTGGCGATTTACATCCCGCTCATCAGTGTAGCAAGGCTCCCATTTCTCCATGGCCTGTCCTGCATTTCTGGTTTTGACACTTTTTTCAGCATGGCCCTTTTGACCGATGGGAAGCGAGACTTCTTTGTAGCGCTGATTTGCCTTTCCAGGTTGCTTGGTTGGCCAAAAAGGGCGTATGCGTTTTTTCCTGAATATATTCAGGAGAAAACGCATACGCCCTTTTTGGCCAAGGGCATCATTGTCAACGTTTTGCCGCTTTTCATGTGCTTTAAAGGCGATTCGAATCTACCTCCTGAAATCTGTTTCCTGCAATTCTGCCTTGATTTCAAATCCTCTTCTTTGCCTTCCCTCAATATATTTGTGGACGAGAGTTATCATTTATAACTCTGCAGGTTTGTGAATTGCAGTGCCCTGAAGCTCCATTTTACAAGTCGCTTTTCTGGGAGCTGGCCGCAAAAGCGCAGGATGGCTTCAGGCCCTGTTCTGGTTCCGGGGGGCAGGCTGAGCCTGTGGTTAATTCTTCTTCCTGATGGGAAAATAGAGTGACCTGTACCTGTCCCAACACCAAGAGCTAGTCTCTCATTGGTTCCCCGTCTTCCCGTTCATCCTCAGGACAAATTGCAACCTGTACGGAACAGGAGGTTAAAGGTGCTGATGCTCCAAGTAGGGAGATTGCTAGTAAAGTGGCTGGAATGGCGAACCCGAGCACAAGGAGATGAGAAATGAGGTGCGTTTTAGAAACCTTTCCCCATCACACGGTGTACCATCTTCTGGGTTTCTCATGCATGTTTTCGATGTAGGAAGATGCCCTTGAACCTGGAGATTTGGGACCCATGCGACGGGTAGCACGCAGTATTACTTTAAAGGGTCTGCGTTTGCTCACCCAACCTCACCAAACCTCTCAGCCCCAAGAGTGTCCACCCTTATGTCTCATCCAGCTGTGGGTCTAGATATGGTCAATCCAGGTTGCATCACAGCCCCTGAACGAATTGTGTAAGAAATTCTCTCTCTTTCCCTGTCTTTGTTTCATGGGTTTTTAAAAGTAATTTATTTTTATAATGGGGTTTAGCTGCTTTTCACGGCTGTGTTTATGCCGCTTTACACCCACTTGACACACTAACAGAGAGATATCAATACATAGGTTTTAAGATTATTACTAGTCAGATATATTCTTGTGCGGTGAATCGGGCGTGTTGAGTCCAGTTCTCTGAGCAAGGAGTAGGTCTTGTCTATTCATATTGGGTTTATGGAACGGTATCTGAGCTAATTTGAAACTCTTGTTTTATGTATCACCCCACCTCACCTTTCCCGTTAAGCAGCCATAGTGTGTTTTCTGCATGTGTGACTCTGTTCTGTTTTGTAATTCAGTTCAAGTGTAACGGTTTTTACATTCCCTCTATAAGTGACACCTTATGAGAAGTGTCCTTTTCTGTGTGACTTATTTCACTTAGAATCGTCTTACCTAAATCCACTCATCATGCTGCTACTAGCCTTATGACTTTGATTTCATGGCTGAGTGATATTCCATTGTACATAAGGACCACAACTTTTTGATCCATTTTTCGCTTTCCTGGGATATTTAAGGTGGAATGAAGTGGAGGTCCTTGTCAACAGAGCAGCCCTAAACTTTGGGGTGCTTGTGTCTTGCTGATTTTCAATTTTCCCACTTTATCCCCCCATGCGTGGAAGTGCCCTATCCTCTCTAAGCTGTGTTTTTTAGATGTTTCAGGACACACCGTACACTTCTCCAGAGTGGCTGTTGGCGATTTACATCCCGCTCATCAGTGTAGCAAGGCTCCCATTTCTCCATGGCCTGTCCTGCATTTCTGGTTTTGACACTTTTTTCAGCATGGCCCTTTTGACCGATGGGAAGCGAGACTTCTTTGTAGCGCTGATTTGCCTTTCCAGGTTGCTTGGTTGGCCAAAAAGGGCGTATGCGTTTTTTCCTGAATATATTCAGGAGAAAACGCATACGCCCTTTTTGGCCAAGGGCATCATTGTCAACGTTTTGCCGCTTTTCATGTGCTTTAAAGGCGATTCGAATCTACCTCCTGAAATCTGTTTCCTGCAATTCTGCCTTGATTTCAAATCCTCTTCTTTGCCTTCCCTCAATATATTTGTGGACGAGAGTTATCATTTATAACTCTGCAGGTTTGTGAATTGCAGTGCCCTGAAGCTCCATTTTACAAGTCGCTTTTCTGGGAGCTGGCCGCAAAAGCGCAGGATGGCTTCAGGCCCTGTTCTGGTTCCGGGGGGCAGGCTGAGCCTGTGGTTAATTCTTCTTCCTGATTGGAAAATAGAGTGACCTGTACCTGTCCCAACACCAAGAGCTAGTCTCTCATTGGTTCCCCGTCTTCCCGTTCATCCTCAGGACAAATTGCAACCTGTACGGAACAGGAGGTTAAAGGTGCTGATGCTCCAAGTAGGGAGATTGCTAGTAAAGTGGCTGGAATGGCGAACCCGAGCACAAGGAGATGAGAAATGAGGTGCGTTTTAGAAACCTTTCCCCATCACACGGTGTACCATCTTCTGGGTTTCTCATGCATGTTTTCGATGTAGGAAGATGCCCTTGAACCTGGAGATTTGGGACCCATGCGACGGGTAGCACGCAGTATTACTTTAAAGGGTCTGCGTTTGCTCACCCAACCTCACCAAACCTCTCAGCCCCAAGAGTGTCCACCCTTATGTCTCATCCAGCTGTGGGTCTAGATATGGTCAATCCAGGTTGCATCACAGCCCCTGAACGAATTGTGTAAGAATTTCTCTCTCTTTCCCTGTCTTTGTTTCATGGGTTTTTAAAAGTAATTTATTTTTATAATGGGGTTTAGCTGCTTTTCACGGCTGTGTTTATGCCGCTTTACACCCACTTGACACACTAACAGAGAGATATCAATACATAGGTTTTAAGATTATTACTAGTCAGATATATTCTTGTGCGGTGAATCGGGCATGTTGAGTCCAGTTCTCTGAGCAAGGAGTAGGTCTTGTCTATTACATATTGGGTTTATGGAACGGTATCTGAGCTAATTTGAAACTCTTGTTTTATGTATCACCCCACCTCACCTTTCCCGTTAAGCAGCCATAGTGTGTTTTCTGCATGTGTGACTCCGTTCTGTTTTGTAATTCAGTTCAAGTGTAACGGTTTTTACATTCCCTCTATAAGTGACACCTTATGAGAAGTGTCCTTTTCTGTGTGACTTATTTCACTTAGAATCGTCTTACCTAAATCCACTCATCATGCTGCTACTAGCCTTATGATTTTGATTTCATGGCTGAGTGATATTCCATTGTACATAAGGACCACAACTTTTTGATCCATTTTTCGCTTTCCTGGGATATTTAAGGTGGAATGAAGTGGAGGTCCTTGTCAACAGAGCAGCCCTAAACTTTGGGGTGCTTGTGTCTTGCTGATTTTCAATTTTCCCACTTTATCCCCCCATGCGTGGAAGTGCCCTATCCTCTCTAAGCTGTGTTTTTTAGATGTTTCAGGACACACCGTACACTTCTCCAGAGTGGCTGTTGGCGATTTACATCCCGCCCATCGGTGTAGCAAGGCTCCCATTTCTCCATGGCCTGTCCTGCATTTCTGGTTTTGACACTTTTTTCAGCATGGCCCTTTTGACCGATGGGAAGCGAGACTTCTTTGTAGCGCTGATTTGCCTTTCCAGGTTGCTTGGTTGGCCAAAAAGGGCGTATGCGTTTTTTCCTGAATATATTCAGGAAAAAACGCATACGCCCTTTTTGGCCAAGAGCATCATTGTCAACGTTTTGCCGCTTTTCATGTGCTTTAAAGGCGATTCGAATCTACCTCCTGAAATCTGTTTCCTGCAATTCTGCCTTGATTTCAAATCCTCTTCTTTGCCTTCCCTCAATATATTTGTGGACGAGAGTTATCATTTATAACTCTGCAGGTTTGTGAATTGCAGTGCCCTGAAGCTCCATTTTACAAGTCGCTTTTCTGGGAGCTGGCCGCAAAAGCGCAGGATGGCTTCAGGCCCTGTTCTGGTTCCGGGGGGCAGGCTGAGCCTGTGGTTAATTCTTCTTCCTGATGGGAAAATAGAGTGACCTGTGCCTGTCCCAACACCAAGAGCTAGTCTCTCATTGGTTCCCCGTCTTCCCGTTCATCCTCAGGACAAATTGCAACCTGTACGGAACAGGAGGTTAAAGGTGCTGATGCTCCAAGTAGGGAGATTGCTAGTAAAGTGGCTGGAATGGCGATCCCGAGCACAAGGAGATGAGAAATGAGGTGCGTTTTAGAAACCTTTCCCCATCACACTGTGTACCATCTTCTGGGTTTCTCATGCATGTTTTCGATGTAGGAAGATGCCCTTGAACCTGGAGATTTGGGACCCATGCGACGGGTAGCACGCAGTATTACTTTAAAGGGTCTGCGTTTGCTCACCCAACCTCACCAAACCTCTCAGCCCCAAGAGTGTCCACCCTTATGTCTCATCCAGCTGTGGGTCTAGATATGGTCAATCCAGGTTGCATCACAGCCCCTGAACGAATTGTGTAAGAAATTCTCTCTCTTTCCCTGTCTTTGTTTCATGGGTTTTTAAAAGTAATTTATTTTTATAATGGGGTTTAGCTGCTTTTCACGGCTGTGTTTATGCCGCTTTACACCCACTTGACACACTAACAGAGAGATATCAATACATAGGTTTTAAGATTATTACTAGTCAGATATATTCTTGTGCGGTGAATCGGGCGTGTTGAGTCCAGTTCTCTGAGCAAGGAGTAGGTCTTGTCTATTACATATTGGGTTTATGGAACGGTATCTGAGCTAATTTGAAACTCTTGTTTTATGTATCACCCCACCTCACCTTTCCCGTTAAGCAGCCATAGTGTGTTTTCTGCATGTGTGACTCTGTTCTGTTTTGTAATTCAGTTCAAGTGTAACGGTTTTTACATTCCCTCTATAAGTGACAGCTTATGAGAAGTGTCCTTTTCTGTGTGACTTATTTCACTTAGAATCGTCTTACCTAAATCCACTCATCATGCTGCTATTAGCCTTATGACATTGATTTCATGGCTGAGTGATATTCCATTCTACATAAGGACCACAACTTTTTGATCCATTTTTCGCTTTCCTGGGATATTTAAGGTGGAATGAAGTGGAGGTCCTTGTCAACAGAGCAGCCCTAAACTTTGGGGTGCTTGTGTCTTGCTGATTTTCAATTTTCCCACTTTATACCCCCATGCGTGGAAGTGCCCTATCCTTTCTAAGCTGTGTTTTTCAGATGTTTCAGGACACACCGTACACTTCTCCAGAGTGGCTGTTGGCGATTTACATCCCGCCCATCAGTGTAGCAAGGCTCCCATTTCTCCATGACCTGTCCTGCATTTCTGGTTTTGACACTTTTTTCAGCATGGCCCTTTTGACCGATGGGAAGCGAGACTTCTTTGTAGCGCTGATTTGCCTTTCCAGGTTGCTTGGTTGGCCAAAAAGGGCGTATGCGTTTTTTCCTGAATATATTCAGGAAAAAACGCATACGCCCTTTTTGGCCAAGGGCATCATTGTCAACGTTTTGCCGCTTTTCATGTGCTTTAAAGGCGATTCGAATATACCTCCTGAAATCTGTTTCCTGCAATTCTGCCTTGATTTCAAATCCTCTTCTTTGCCTTCCCTCAATATATTTGTGGACGAGAGTTATCATTTATAACTCTGCAGGTTTGTGAATTGCAGTGCCCTGAAGCTCCATTTTACAAGTCGCTTTTCTGGGAGCTGGCCGCAAAAGCGCAGGATGGCTTCAGGCCCTGTTCTGGTTCCGGGGGGCAGGCTGAGCCTGTGGTTAATTCTTCTTCCTGATGGGAAAATAGAGTGACCTGTGCCTGTCCCAACACCAAGAGCTAGTCTCTCATTGGTTCCCCGTCTTCCCGTTCATCCTCAGGACAAATTGCAACCTGTACGGAACAGGAGGTTAAAGGTGCTGATGCTCCAAGTAGGGAGATTGCTAGTAAAGTGGCTGGAATGGCGAACCCGAGCACAAGGAGATGAGAAATGAGGTGCGTTTTAGAAACCTTTCCCCATCACACGGTGTACCATCTTCTGGGTTTCTCATGCATGTTTTCGATGTAGGAAGATGCCCTTGAACCTGGAGATTTGGGACCCATGCGACGGGTAGCACGCAGTATTACTTTAAAGGGTCTGCGTTTGCTCACCCAACCTCACCAAACCTCTCAGCCCCAAGAGTGTCCACCCTTATGTCTCATCCAGCTGTGGGTCTAGATATGGTCAATCCAGGTTGCATCACAGCCCCTGAACGAATTGTGTAAGAATTTCTCTCTCTTTCCCTGTCTTTGTTTCATGGGTTTTTAAAAGTAATTTATTTTTATAATGGGGTTTAGCTGCTTTTCACGGCTGTGTTTATGCCGCTTTACACCCACTTGACACACTAACAGAGAGATATCAATACATAGGTTTTAAGATTATTACTAGTCAGATATATTCTTGTGCGGTGAATCGGGCGTGTTGAGTCCAGTTCTCTGAGCAAGGAGTAGGTCTTGTCTATTACATATTGGGTTTATGGAACGGTATCTGAGCTAATTTGAAACTCTTGTTTTATGTATCACCCCACCTCACCTTTCCCGTTAAGCAGCCATAGTGTGTTTTCTGCATGTGTGACTCTGTTCTGTTTTGTAATTCAGTTCAAGTGTAACGGTTTTTACATTCCCTCTATAAGTGACACCTTATGAGAAGTGTCCTTTTCTGTGTGACTTATTTCACTTAGAATCGTCGTACCTAAATCCACTCATCATGCTGCTACTAGCCTTATGACTTTGATTTCATGGCTGAGTGATATTCCATTGTACATAAGGACCACAACTTTTTGATCCATTTTTCGCTTTCCTGGGATATTTAAGGTGGAATGAAGTGGAGGTCCTTGTCAACAGAGCAGCCCTAAACTTTGGGGTGCTTGTGTCTTGCTGATTTTCAATTTTCCCACTTTATCCCCCCATGCGTGGAAGTGCCCTATGCTCTCTAAGCTGTGTTTTTTAGATGTTTCAGGACACACCGTACACTTCTCCAGAGTGGCTGTTGGCGATTTACATCCCGCCCATCAGTGTAGCAAGGCTCCGATTCCTCCATGGCCTGTCCTGCATTTCTGGTTTTGACACTTTTTTCAGCATGGCCCTTTTGACCGATGGGAAGCGAGACTTCTTTGTAGCGCTGATTTGCCTTTCCAGGTTGCTTGGTTGGCCAAAAAGGGCGTATGCGTTTTTTCCTGAATATATTCAGGAAAAAACGCATACGCCCTTTTTGGCCAAGGGCATCATTGTCAACGTTTTGCCGCTTTTCATGTGCTTTAAAGGCGATTCGAATCTACCTCCTGAAATCTGTTTCCTGCAATTCTGCCTTGATTTCAAATCCTCTTCTTTGCCTTCCCTCAATATATTTGTGGACGAGAGTTATCATTTATAACTCTGCAGGTTTGTGAATTGCAGTGCCCTGAAGCTCCATTTTACAAGTCGCTTTTCTGGGAGCTGGCCGCAAAAGCGCAGGATGGCTTCAGGCCCTGTTCTGGTTCCGGGGGGCAGGCTGAGCCTGTGGTTAATTCTTCTTCCTGATGGGAAAATAGAGTGACCTGTGCCTGTCCCAACACCAAGAGCTAGTCTCTCATTGGTTCCCCGTCTTCCCGTTCATCCTCAGGACAAATTGCAACCTGTACGGAACAGGAGGTTAAAGGTGCTGATGCTCCAAGTAGGGAGATTGCTAGTAAAGTGGCTGGAATGGCGAACCCGAGCACAAGGAGATGAGAAATGAGGTGCGTTTTAGAAACCTTTCCCCATTACACGGTGTACCATCTTCTGGGTTTCTCATGCATGTTTTCGATGTAGGAAGATGCCCTTGAACCTGGAGATTTGGGACCCATGCGACGGGTAGCACGCAGTATTACTTTAAAGGGTCTGCGTTTGCTCACCCAACCTCACCAAACCTCTCAGCCCCAAGAGTGTCCACCCTTATGTCTCATCCAGCTGTGGGTCTAGATATGGTCAATCCAGGTTGCATCACAGCCCCTGAACGAATTGTGTAAGAATTTCTCTCTCTTTCCCTGTCTTTGTTTCATGGGTTTTTAAAAGTAATTTATTTTTATAATGGGGTTTAGCTGCTTTTCACGGCTGTGTTTATGCCGCTTTACACCCACTTGACACACTAACAGAGAGATATCAATACACAGGTTTTAAGATTATTACTAGTCAGATATATTCTTGTGCGGTGAATCGGGCGTGTTGAGTCCAGTTCTCTGAGCAAGGAGTAGGTCTTGTCTATTACATATTGGGTTTATGGAACGGTATCTGAGCTAATTTGAAACTCTTGTTTTATGTATCACCCCACCTCACCTTTCCCGTTAAGCAGCCATAGTGTGTTTTCTGCATGTGTGACTCTGTTCTGTTTTGTAATTCAGTTCAAGTGTAACGGTTTTTACATTCCCTCTATAAGTGACACCTTATGAGAAGTGTCCTTTTCTGTGTGACTTATTTCACTTAGAATCGTCTTACCTAAATCCACTCATCATGCTGCTACTAGCCTTATGACTTTGATTTCATGGCTGAGTGATATTCCATTGTACATAAGGACCACAACTTTTTGATCCATTTTTCGCTTTCCTGGGATATTTAAGGTGGAATGAAGTGGAGGTCCTTGTCAACAGAGCAGCCCTAAACTTTGGGGTGCTTGTGTCTTGCTGATTTTCAATTTTCCCACTTTATCCCCCCATGCGTGGAAGTGCCCTATCCTCTCTAAGCTGTGTTTTTTAGATGTTTCAGGACACACCGTACACTTTTCCAGAGTGGCTGTTGGCGATTTACATCCCGCCCATCAGTGTAGCAAGGCTCCCATTTCTCCATGGCCTGTCCTGCATTTCTGGTTTTGACACTTTTTTCAGCATGGCCCTTTTGACCGAAGGGAAGCGAGACTTCTTTGTAGCGCTGATTTGCCTTTCCAGGTTGCTTGGTTGGCCAAAAAGGGCGTATGCGTTTTTTCCTGAATATATTCAGGAAAAAACGCATACGCCCTTTTTGGCCAAGGGCATCATTGTCAACGTTTTGCCGCTTTTCATGTGCTTTAAAGGCGATTCGAATCTACCTCCTGAAATCTGTTTCCTGCAATTCTGCCTTGATTTCAAATCCTCTTCTTTGCCTTCCCTCAATATATTTGTGGACGAGAGTTATCATTTATAACTCTGCAGGTTTGTGAATTGCAGTGCCCTGAAGCTCCATTTTACAAGTCGCTTTTCTGGGAGCTGGCCGCAAAAGCGCAGGATGGCTTCAGGCCCTGTTCTGGTTCCGGGGGGCAGGCTGAGCCTGTGGTTAATTCTTCTTCCTGATGGGAAAATAGAGTGACCTGTGCCTGTCCCAACACCAAGAGCTAGTCTCTCATTGGTTCCCCGTCTTCCCGTTCATCCTCAGGACAAATTGCAACCTGTACGGAACAGGAGGTTAAAGGTGCTGATGCTCCAAGTAGGGAGATTGCTAGTAAAGTGGCTGGAATGGCGAACCCGAGCACAAGGAGATGAGAAATGAGGTGCGTTTTAGAAACCTTTCCCCATCACACGGTGTACCATCTTCTGGGTTTCTCATGCATGTTTTCGATGTAGGAAGATGCCCTTGAACCTGGAGATTTGGGACCCATGCGACGGGTAGCACGCAGTATTACTTTAAAGGGTCTGCGTTTGCTCACCCAACCTCACCAAACCTCTCAGCCCCAAGAGTGTCCACCCTTATGTCTCATCCAGCTGTGGGTCTAGATATGGTCAATCCAGGTTGCATCACAGCCCCTGAACGAATTGTGTAAGAATTTCTCTCTCTTTCCCTGTCTTTGTTTCATGGGTTTTTAAAAGTAATTTATTTTTATAATGGGGTTTAGCTGCTTTTCACGGCTGTGTTTATGCCGCTTTACACCCACTTGACACACTAACAGAGAGATATCAATACATAGGTTTTAAGATTATTACTAGTCAGATATATTCTTGTGCGGTGAATCGGGCGTGTTGAGTCCAGTTCTCTGAGCAAGGAGTAGGTCTTGTCTATTACATATTGGGTTTATGGAATGGTATCTGAGCTAATTTGAAACTCTTGTTTTATGTATCACCCCACCTCACCTTTCCCGTTAAGCAGCCATAGTGTGTTTTCTGCATGTGTGACTCTGTTCTGTTTTGTAATTCAGTTCAAGTGTAACGGTTTTTACTTTCCCTCTATAAGTGACACCTTATGAGAAGTGTCCTTTTCTGTGTGACTTATTTCACTTAGAATCGTCGTACCTAAATCCACTCATCATGCTGCTACTAGCCTTATGACATTGATTTCATGGCTGAGTGATATTCCATTGTACATAAGGACCACAACTTTTTGATCCATTTTTCGCTTTCCTGGGATATTTAAGGTGGAATGAAGTGGAGGTCCTTGTCAACAGAGCAGCCCTAAACTTTGGGGTGCTTGTGTCTTGCTGATTTTCAATTTTCCCACTTTATCCCCCCATGCGTGGAAGTGCCCTATGCTCTCTAAGCTGTGTTTTTTAGATGTTTCAGGACACACCGTACACTTCTCCAGAGTGGCTGTTGGCGATTTACATCCCGCCCATCAGTGTAGCAAGGCTCCGATTCCTCCATGGCCTGTCCTGCATTTCTGGTTTTGACACTTTTTTCAGCATGGCCCTTTTGACCGATGGGAAGCGAGACTTCTTTGTAGCGCTGATTTGCCTTTCCAGGTTGCTTGGTTGGCCAAAAAGGGCGTATGCGTTTTTTCCTGAATATATTCAGGAAAAAACGCATACGCCCTTTTTGGCCAAGGACATCATTGTCAACGTTTTGCCGCTTTTCATGTGCTTTAAAGGCGCTTCGAATCTACCTCCTGAAATCTGTTTCCTGCAATTCTGCCTTGATTTCAAATCCTCTTCTTTGCCTTCCCTCAATATATTTGTGGACGAGAGTTATCATTTATAACTCTGCAGGTTTGTGAATTGCAGGGCCCTGAAGCTCCATTTTACAAGTCGCTTTTCTGGGAGCTGGCCGCAAAAGCACAGGATGGCTTCAGGCCCTGTTCTGGTTCCGGGGGGCAGGCTGAGCCTGTGGTTAATTCTTCTTCCTGATGGGAAAATAGAGTGACCTGTGCCTGTCCCAACACCAAGAGCTAGTCTCTCATTGGTTCCCCGTCTTCCCGTTCATCCTCAGGACAAATTGCAACCTGTACGGAACAGGAGGTTAAAGGTGCTGATGCTCCAAGTAGGGAGATTGCTAGTAAAGTGGCTGGAATGGCGAACCTGAGCACAAGGAGATGAGAAATGAGGTGCGTTTTAGAAACCTTTCCCCATTACACGGTGTACCATCTTCTGGGTTTCTCATGCATGTTTTCGATGTAGGAAGATGCCCTTGAACCTGGAGATTTGGGACCCATGCGACGGGTAGCACGCAGTATTACTTTAAAGGGTCTGCGTTTGCTCACCCAACCTCACCAAACCTCTCAGCCCCAAGAGTGTCCACCCTTATGTCTCATCCAGCTGTGGGTCTAGATATGGTCAATCCAGGTTGCATCACAGCCCCTGAACGAATTGTGTAAGAATTTCTCTCTCTTTCCCTGTCTTTGTTTCATGGGTTTTTAAAAGTAATTTATTTTTATAATGGGGTTTAGCTGCTTTTCACGGCTGTGTTTATGCCGCTTTACACCCACTTGACACACTAACAGAGAGATATCAATACACAGGTTTTAAGATTATTACTAGTCAGATATATTCTTGTGCGGTGAATCGGGCGTTTTGAGTCCAGTTCTCTGAGCAAGGAGTAGGTCTTGTCTATTCCATATTGGGTTTATGGAACGGTATCTGAGCTAATTTGAAACTCTTGTTTTATGTATCACCCCACCTCACCTTTCCCGTTAAGCAGCCATAGTGTGTTTTCTGCATGTGTGACTCTGTTCTGTTTTGTAATTCAGTTCAAGTGTAACGGTTTTTACTTTCCCTCTATAAGTGACACCTTATGAGAAGTGTCCTTTTCTGTGTGACTTATTTCACTTAGAATCGTCGTACCTAAATCCACTCATCATGCTGCTACTAGCCTTATGACATTGATTTCATGGCTGAGTGATATTCCATTGTACATAAGGACCACAACTTTTTGATCCATTTTTCGCTTTCCTGGGATATTTAAGGTGGAATGAAGTGGAGGTCCTTGTCAACAGAGCAGCCCTAAACTTTGGGGTGCTTGTGTCTTGCTGATTTTCAATTTTCCCACTTTATCCCCCCATGCGTGGAAGTGCCCTATGCTCTCTAAGCTGTGTTTTTTAGATGTTTCAGGACACACCGTACACTTCTCCAGAATGGCTGTTGGCGATTTACATCCCGCCCATCAGTGTAGCAAGGCTCCGATTCCTCCATGGCCTGTCCTGCATTTCTGGTTTTGACACTTTTTTCAGCATGGCCCTTTTGACCGATGGGAAGCGAGACTTCTTTGTAGCGCTGATTTGCCTTTCCAGGTTGCTTGGTTGGCCAAAAAGGGCGTATGCGTTTTTTCCTGAATATATTCAGGAAAAAACGCATACGCCCTTTTTGGCCAAGGACATCATTGTCAACGTTTTGCCGCTTTTCATGTGCTTTAAAGGCGCTTCGAATCTACCTCCTGAAATCTGTTTCCTGCAATTCTGCCTTGATTTCAAATCCTCTTCTTTGCCTTCCCTCAATATATTTGTGGACGAGAGTTATCATTTATAACTCTGCAGGTTTGTGAATTGCAGGGCCCTGAAGCTCCATTTTACAAGTCGCTTTTCTGGGAGCTGGCCGCAAAAGCACAGGATAGCTTCAGGCCCTGTTCTGGTTCCGGGGGGCAGGCTGAGCCTGTGGTTAATTCTTCTTCCTGATGGGAAAATAGAGTGACCTGTGCCTGTCCCAACACCAAGAGCTAGTCTCTCATTGGTTCCCCGTCTTCCCGTTCATCCTCAGGACAAATTGCAACCTGTACGGAACAGGAGGTTAAAGGTGCTGATGCTCCAAGTAGGGAGATTGCTAGTAAAGTGGCTGGAATGGCGAACCTGAGCACAAGGAGATGAGAAATGAGGTGCGTTTTAGAAACCTTTCCGCATTACACGGTGTACCATCTTCTGGGTTTCTCATGCATGTTTTCGATGTAGGAAGATGCCCTTGAACCTGGAGATTTGGGACCCATGCGACGGGTAGCACGCAGTATTACTTTAAAGGGTCTGCGTTTGCTCACCCAACCTCACCAAACCTCTCAGCCCCAAGAGTGTCCACCCTTATGTCTCATCCAGCTGTGGGTCTAGATATGGTCAATGCAGGTTGCATCACAGCCCCTGAACGAATTGTGTAAGAATTTCTCTCTCTTTCCCTGTCTTTGTTTCATGGGTTTTTAAAAGTAATTTATTTTTATAATGGGGTTTAGCTGCTTTTCACGGCTGTGTTTATGCCGCTTTACACCCACTTGACACACTAACAGAGAGATATCAATACACAGGTTTTAAGATTATTACTAGTCAGATATATTCTTGTGCGGTGAATCGGGCGTTTTGAGTCCAGTTCTCTGAGCAAGGAGTAGGTCTTGTCTATTACATATTGGGTTTATGGAACGGTATCTGAGCTAATTTGAAACTCTTGTTTTATGTATCACCCCACCTCACCTTTCCCGTTAAGCAGCCATAGTGTGTTTTCTGCATGTGTGACTCTGTTCTGTTTTGTAATTCAGTTCAAGTGTAACGGTTTTTACATTCCCTCTATAAGTGACACCTTATGAGAAGTGTCCTTTTCTGTGTGACTTATTTCACTTAGAATCGTCTTACCTAAATCCACTCATCATGCTGCTACTAGCCTTATGACTTTGATTTCATGGCTGAGTGATATACCATTGTACATAAGGACCACAACTTTTTGATCCATTTTTCGCTTTCCTGGGATATTTAAGGTGGAATGAAGTGGAGGTCCTTGTCAACAGAGCAGCCCTAAACTTTGGGGTGCTTGTGTCTTGCTGATTTTCAATTTTCCCACTTTATCCCCCCATGCGTGGAAGTGCCCTATCCTCTCTAAGCTGTGTTTTTTAGATGTTTCAGGACACACCGTACACTTTTCCAGAGTGGCTGTTGGCGATTTACATCCCGCCCATCAGTGTAGCAAGGCTCCCATTTCTCCATGGCCTGTCCTGCATTTCTGGTTTTGACACTTTTTTCAGCATGGCCCTTTTGACCGATGGGAAGCGAGACTTCTTTGTAGCGCTGATTTGCCTTTCCAGGTTGCTTGGTTGGCCAAAAAGGGCGTATGCGTTTTTTCCTGAATATATTCAGGAAAAAACGCATACGCCCTTTTTGGCCAAGGGCATCATTGTCAACGTTTTGCCGCTTTTCATGTGCTTTAAAGGCGATTCGAATCTACCTCCTGAAATCTGTTTCCTGCAATTCTGCCTTGATTTCAAATCCTCTTCTTTGCCTTCCCTCAATATATTTGTGGACGAGAGTTATCATTTATAACTCTGCAGGTTTGTGAATTGCAGTGCCCTGAAGCTCCATTTTACAAGTCGCTTTTCTGGGAGCTGGCCGCAAAAGCGCAGGATGGCTTCAGGCCCTGTTCTGGTTCCGGGGGGCAGGCTGAGCCTGTGGTTAATTCTTCTTCCTGATGGGAAAATAGAGTGACCTGTGCCTGTCCCAACACCAAGAGCTAGTCTCTCATTGGTTCCCCGTCTTCCCGTTCATCCTCAGGACAAATTGCAACCTGTAGGGAACAGGAGGTTAAAGGTGCTGATGCTCCAAGTAGGGAGATTGCTAGTAAAGTGGCTGGAATGGCGAACCCGAGCACAAGGAGATGAGAAATGAGGTGCGTTTTAGAAACCTTTCCCCATCACACTGTGTACCATCTTCTGGGTTTCTCATGCATGTTTTCGATGTAGGAAGATGCCCTTGAACCTGGAGATTTGGGACCCATGCGACGGGTAGCACGCAGTATTACTTTAAAGGGTCTGCGTTTGCTCACCCAACCTCACCAAACCTCTCAGCCCCAAGAGTGTCCACCCTTATGTCTCATCCAGCTGTGGGTCTAGATATGGTCAATCCAGGTTGCATCACAGCCCCTGAACGAATTGTGTAAGAATTTCTCTCTCTTTCCCTGTCTTTGTTTCATGGGTTTTTAAAAGTAATTTATTTTTATAATGGGGTTTAGCTGCTTTTCACGGCTGTGTTTATGCCGCTTTACACCCACTTGACACACTAACAGAGAGATATCAATACATAGGTTTTAAGATTATTACTAGTCAGATATATTCTTGTGCGGTGAATCGGGCGTGTTGAGTCCAGTTCTCTGAGCAAGGAGTAGGTCTTGTCTATTACATATTGGGTTTATGGAACGGTATCTGAGCTAATTTGAAACTCTTGTTTTATGTATCACCCCACCTCACCTTTCCCGTTAAGCAGCCATAGTGTGTTTTCTGCATGTGTGACTCTGTTCTGTTTTGTAATTCAGTTCAAGTGTAACGGTTTTTACTTTCCCTCTATAAGTGACACCTTATGAGAAGTGTCCTTTTCTGTGTGACTTATTTCACTTAGAATCGTCGTACCTAAATCCACTCATCATGCTGCTACTAGCCTTATGACATTGATTTCATGGCTGAGTGATATTCCATTGTACATAAGGACCACAACTTTTTGATCCATTTTTCGCTTTCCTGGGATATTTAAGGTGGAATGAAGTGGAGGTCCTTGTCAACAGAGCAGCCCTAAACTTTGGGGTGCTTGTGTCTTGCTGATTTTCAATTTTCCCACTTTATCCCCCCATGCGTGGAAGTGCCCTATGCTCTCTAAGCTGTGTTTTTTAGATGTTTCAGGACACACCGTACTCTTCTCCAGAGTGGCTGTTGGCGATTTACATCCCGCCCATCAGTGTAGCAAGGCTCCGATTCCTCCATGGCCTGTCCTGCATTTCTGGTTTTGACAGTTTTTTCAGCATGGCCCTTTTGACCGATGGGAAGCGAGACTTCTTTGTAGCGCTGATTTGCCTTTCCAGGTTGCTTGGTTGGCCAAAAAGGGCGTATGCGTTTTTTCCTGAATATATTCAGGAAAAAACGCATACGCCCTTTTTGGCCAAGGACATCATTGTCAACGTTTTGCCGCTTTTCATGTGCTTTAAAGGCGCTTCGAATCTACCTCCTGAAATCTGTTTCCTGCAATTCTGCCTTGATTTCAAATCCTCTTCTTTGCCTTCCCTCAATATATTTGTGGACGAGAGTTATCATTTATAACTCTGCAGGTTTGTGAATTGCAGTGCCCTGAAGCTCCATTTTACAAGTCGCTTTTTTGGGTGCTGGCCGCAAAAGCGCAGGATGGCTTCAGGCCCTGTTCTGGTTCCGGGGGGCAGGCTGAGCCTGTGGTTAATTCTTCTTCCTGATGGGAAAATAGAGTGACCTGTGCCTGTCCCAACACCAAGAGCTAGTCTCTCATTGGTTCCCCGTCTTCCCGTTCATCCTCAGGACAAATTGCAACCTGTACGGAACAGGAGGTTAAAGGTGCTGATGCTCCAAGTAGGGAGATTGTTAGTAAAGTGGCTGGAATGGCGAACCCGAGCACAAGGAGATGAGAAATGAGGTGCGTTTTAGTAAACTTTCCCCATCACACGGTGTACCATCTTCTGGGTTTCTCATGCATGTTTTCGATGTAGGAAGATGCCCTTGAACCTGGAGATTTGGGACCCATGCAATGGGTAGCATGCAGTATTACTTTAAAAGGTCTGCGTTTGCTCACCCAACCTCACCAAACCTCTCAGCCCCAAGAGTGTCCAACCTTATGTCTCATCCAGCTGTGGGTCTAGATATGGTCAATCCAGGTTGCATCACAGCCCCTGAACGAATTGTGTAAGAATTTCTCTCTCTTTCCCTGTCTTTGTTTCATGGGTTTTTAAAAGTAATTTATTGTTATAATGGGGTTTAGCTGCTTTTCTCGGCTGTGTTTATGCCACTTTACACCCACTTGACACACTAACAGAGAGATATCAATACATAGGTTTTAAGATTATTACTAGTCAGATATATTCTTGTGCGGTGAATCGGGCGTGTTGAGTCCAGTTCTCTGAGCAAGGAGTAGGTCTTGTCTATTACATATTGGGTTTATGGAACGGTATCTGAGCTAATTTGAAACTCTTGTTTTATGTATCACCCCACCTCACCTTTCCCGTTAAGCAGCCATAGTGTGTTTTCTGCATGTGTGACTCTGTTCTGTTTTGTAATTCAGTTCAAGTGTAACGGTTTTTACTTTCCCTCTATAAGTGACACCTTATGAGAAGTGTCCTTTTCTGTGTGACTTATTTCACTTAGAATCGTCGTACCTAAATCCACTCATCATGCTGCTACTAGCCTTATGTCATTGATTTCATGGCTGAGTGATATTACATTGTACATAAGGACCACAACTTTTTGATCCATTTTTCGCTTTCTTGGGATATTTAAGGTGGAATGAAGTGGAGGTCCTTGTCAACAGAGCAGCCCTAAACTTTGGGGTGCTTGTGTCTTGCTGATTTTCAATTTTCCCACTTTATCCCCCCATGCGTGGAAGTGCCCTATGCTCTCTAAGCTGTGTTTTTTAGATGTTTCAGGACACACCGTACACTTCTCCAGAGTGGCTGTTGGCAATTTACATCCCGCCCATCAGTGTAGCAAGGCTCCCATTTCTCCATGGCCTGTCCTGCATTTCTGGTTTTGACACTTTTTTCAGCATGGCCCTTTTGACCGATGGGAAGCGAGACTTCTTTGTAGCGCTGATTTGCCTTTCCAGGTTGCTTGGTTGGCCAAAAAGGGCGTATGCGTTTTTTCCTGAATATATTCAGGAAAAAACGCATACGCCCTTTTTGGCCAAGGGCATCATTGTCAACGTTTTGCCGCTTTTCATGTGCTTTAAAGGCGATTCGAATCTACCTCCTGAAATCTGTTTCCTGCAATTCTGCCTTGATTTCAAATCCTCTTCTTTGCCTTCCCTCAATATATTTGTGGACGAGAGTTATCATTTATAACTCTGCAGATTTGTGAATTGCAGTGCCCTGAAGCTCCATTTTACAAGTCGCTTTTTTGGGTGCTGGCCGCAAAAGCGCAGGATGGCTTCAGGCCCTGTTCTGGTTCCGGGTGGCAGGCTGAGCCTGTGGTTAATTCTTCTTCCTAATGGGAAAATAGAGTGACCTGTGCCTGTCCCAACACCAAGAGCTAGTCTCTCATTGGTTCCCCGTCTTCCCGTTCATCCTCAGGACAAATTGCAACCTGTATGGAACAGGAGGTTAAAGGTGCTGATGCTCCAAGTAGGGAGATTGCTAGTAAAGTGGCTGGAATGGCGAACCCGAGCACAAGGAGATGAGAAATTAGGTGCGTTTTAGAAACCTTTCCCCATCACACGGTGTACCATCTTCTGGGTTTCTCATGCATGTTTTCGATGTAGGAAGATTCCCTTGAACCTGGAGATTTGGGACCCATGCGATGGGTAGCACGCAGTATTACTTTAAAGGGTCTGCGTTTGCTCACCCAACCTCACCAAACCTCTCAGCGCCAAGAGTGTCCACCCTTATGTCTCATCCAGCTGTGGGTCTAGATATGGTCAATCCAGGTTGCATCACAGCCCCTGAAAGAATTGTGTAAGAATTTCTCTCTCTTTCCCTGTCTTTGTTGCATGGGTTTTTGAAAGTAATTTATTTTTATAATGGGGTTTAGCTGCTTTTCACGGCTGTGTTTATGCCGCTTTACACCCACTTGACACACTAACAGAGAGATATCAATACATAGGTTTTAAGATTATTACTAGTCAGATATATTCTTGTGCGGTGAATCGGGCGTGTTGAGTCCAGTTCTCTGAGCAAGGAGTAGGTCTTGTCTATTACATATTGGGTTTATGGAACGGTATCTGAGCTAATTTGAAACTCTTGTTTTATGTATCACCCCACCTCACCTTTCCCGTTAAGCAGCCATAGTGTGTTTTCTGCATGTGTGACTCTGTTCTGTTTTGTAATTCAGTTCAAGTGTAACGGTTTTTACATTCCCTCTATAAGTGACACCTTATGAGAAGTGTCCTGTTCTGTGTGACTTATTTCACTTAGAATCGTCTTACCTAAATCCACTCATCATGCTGCTACTAGCCTTATGACATTGATTTCATGGCTGAGTGATATTCCATTGTACATAAGGACCACAACTTTTTGATCCATTTTTCGCTTTCCTGGGATATTTAAGGTGGAATGAAGTGGAGGTCCTTGTCAACAGAGCAGCCCTAAACTTTGGGGTGCTTGTGTCTTGCTGATTTTCAATTTTCCCACTTTATCCCCCCATGCGTGGAAGTGCCCTATGCTCTCTACGCTGTGTTTTTTAGATGTTTCAGGACACACCGTACACTTCTCCAGAGTGGCTGTTTGCAATTTACATCCCGCCCATCAGTGTAGCAAGGCTCCGATTCCTCCATGGCCTGTCCTGCATTTCTGGTTTTGACACTTTTTTCAGCATGGCCCTTTTGACCGATGGGAAGCGAGACTTCTTTGTAGCGCTGATTTGCCTTTCCAGGTTGCTTGGTTGGCCAAAAAGGGCGTATGCGTTTTTTCCTGAATATATTCAGGAAAAAACGCATACGCCCTTTTTGGCCAAGGGCATCATTGTCAACGTTTTGCCGCTTTTCATGTGCTTTAAAGGCGATTCGAATCTACCTCCTGAAATCTGTTTCCTGCAATTCTGCCTTGATTTCAAATCCTCTTCTTTGCCTTCCCTCAATATATTTGTGGACGAGAGTTATCATTTATAACTCTGCAGATTTGTGAATTGCAGTGCCCTGAAGCTCCATTTTACAAGTCGCTTTTTTGGGTGCTGGCCGCAAAAGCGCAGGATGGCTTCAGGCCCTGTTCTGGTTCCGGGTGGCAGGCTGAGCCTGTGGTTAATTCTTCTTCCTGATGGGAAAATAGAGTGACCTGTGCCTGTCCCAACACCAAGAGCTAGTCTCTCATTGGTTCCCCGTCTTCCCGTTCATCCTCAGGACAAATTGCAACCTGTATGGAACAGGAGGTTAAAGGTGCTGATGCTCCAAGTAGGGAGATTGCTAGTAAAGTGGCTGGAATGGCGAACCCGAGCACAAGGAGATGAGAAATGAGGTGCGTTTTAGAAACCTTTCCCCATCACACGGTGTACCATCTTCTGGGTTTCTCATGCATGTTTTCGATGTAGGAAGATTCCCTTGAACCTGGAGATTTGGGACCCATGCGATGGGTAGCACGCAGTATTACTTTAAAGGGTCTGCGTTTGCTCACCCAACCTCACCAAACCTCTCAGCGCCAAGAGTGTCCACCCTTATGTCTCATCCAGCTGTGGGTCTAGATATGGTCAATCCAGGTTGCATCACAGCCCCTGAACGAATTGTGTAAGAATTTCTCTCTCTTTCCCTCTCTTTGTTGCATGGGTTTTTGAAAGTAATTTATTTTTATAATGGGGTTTAGCTGCTTTTCACGGCTGTGTTTATGCCGCTTTACACCCACTTGACACACTAACAGAGAGATATCAATACATAGGTTTTAAGATTATTACTAGTCAGATATATTCTTGTGCGGTGAATCGGGCGTGTTGAGTCCAGTTCTCTGAGCAAGGAGTAGGTCTTGTCTATTACATATTGGGTTTATGGAACGGTATCTGAGCTAATTTGAAACTCTTGTTTTATGTATCACCCCACCTCACCTTTCCCGTTAAGCAGCCATAGTGTGTTTTCTGCATGTGTGACTCTGTTCTGTTTTGTAATTCAGTTCAAGTGTAACGGTTTTTACTTTCCCTCTATAAGTGACACCTTATGAGAAGTGTCCTTTTCTGTGTGACTTATTTCACTTAGAATCGTCGTACCTAAATCCACTCATCATGCTGCTACTAGCCTTATGTCATTGATTTCATGGCTGAGTGATATTACATTGTACATAAGGACCACAACTTTTTGATCCATTTTTCGCTTTCCTGGGATATTTAAGGTGGAATGAAGTGGAGGTCCTTGTCAACAGAGCAGCCCTAAACTTTGGGGTGCTTGTGTCTTGCTGATTTTCAATTTTCCCACTTTATCCCCCCATGCGTGGAAGTGCCCTATGCTCTCTAAGCTGTGTTTTTTAGATGTTTCAGGACACACCGTACACTTCTCCAGAGTGGCTGTTGGCAATTCACATCCCGCCCATCAGTGTAGCAAGGCTCCCATTTCTCCATGGCCTGTCCTGCATTTCTGGTTTTGAAACTTTTTTCAGCATGGCCCTTTTGACCGATGGGAAGCGAGACTTCTTTGTAGCGCTGATTTGCCTTTCCAGGTTGCTTGGTTGGCCAAAAAGGGCGTATGCGTTTTTTCCTGAATATATTAAGGAAAAACCGCATACGCCCTTTTTGGCCAAGGGCATCATTGTCAACGTTTTGCCGCTTTTCATGTGCTTTAAAGGCGATTCGAATCTACCTCCTGAAATCTGTTTCCTGCAATTCTGCCTTGATTTCAAATCCTCTTCTTTGCCTTCCCTCAATATATTTGTGGACGAGAGTTATCATTTATAACTCTGCAGATTTGTGAATTGCAGTGCCCTGAAGCTCCATTTTACAAGTCGCTTTTTTGGGTGCTGGCCGCAAAAGCGCAGGATGGCTTCAGGCCCTGTTCTGGTTCCGGGTGGCAGGCTGAGCCTGTGGTTAATTCTTCTTCCTGATGGGAAAATAGAGTGACCTGTGCCTGTCCCAACACCAAGAGCTAGTCTCTCATTGGTTCCCCGTCTTCCCGTTCATCCTCAGGACAAATTGCAACCTGTACGGAACAGGAGGTTAAAGGTGCTGATGCTCCAAGTAGGGAGATTGCTAGTAAAGTGGCTGGAATGGCGAACCCGAGCACAAGGAGATGAGAAATGAGGTGCGTTTTAGAAACATTTCCCCATCACATGGTGTACCATCTTCTGGGTTTCTCATGCATGTTTTCGATGTAGGAAGATGCCCTTGAACCTGGAGATTTGGGACCCATGCGATGGGTAGCACGCAGTATTACTTTAAAGGGTCTGCGTTTGCTCACCCAACCTCACCAGACCTCTCAGCCCCAAGCGTGTCCACCCTTATGTCTCATCCAGCTGTGGGTCTAGATATGGTCAATCCAGGTTGCATCACAGCCCCTGAACGAATTGTGTAAGAATTTCTCTCTCTTTCCCTGTCTTTGTTTCATGGGTTTTTAAAAGTAATTTATTTTTATAATGGGGTTTAGCTGCTTTTCACGGCTGTGTTTATGCCGCTTTTCACCCACTTGACACACTAACAGAGAGATATCAATACATAGGTTTTAAGATTATTACTAGTCAGATATATTTTTGTGCGGTGAATCGGGCGTGTTGAGTCCAGTTCTCTGAGCAAGGAGTAGGTCTTGTCTATTCCATATTGGGTTTATGGAACGGTATCTGAGCTAATGTGAAACTCTTGTTTTATGTATCACCCCACCTCACCTTTCCCGTTAAGCAGCCATAGTGTGTTTTCTGCATGTGTGACTCTGTTCTGTTTTGTAATTCAGTTCAAGTGTAACGGTTTTTACATTCCCTCTATAAGTGACACCTTATGAGAAGTGTCCTGTTCTGTGTGACTTATTTCACTTAGAATCGTCTTACCTAAATCCACTCATCATGCTGCTACTAGCCTTATGACATTGATTTCATGGCTGAGTGATATTCCATTGTACATAAGGACCACAACTTTTTGATCCATTTTTCGCTTTCCTGGGATATTTAAGGTGGAATGAAGTGGAGGTCCTTGTCAACAGAGCAGCCCTAAACTTTGGGGTGCTTGTGTCTTGCTGATTTTCAATTTTCCCACTTTATCCCCCCATGCGTGGAAGTGCCCTATGCTCTCTACGCTGTGTTTTTTAGATGTTTCAGGACACACCGTACACTTCTCCAGAGTGGCTGTTGGCAATTTACATCCCGCCCATCAGTGTAGCAAGGCTCCGATTCCTCCATGGCCTGTCCTGCATTTCTGGTTTTGACACTTTTTTCAGCATGGCCCTTTTGACCGATGGGAAGCGAGACTTCTTTGTAGCGCTGATTTGCCTTTCCAGGTTGCTTGGTTGGCCAAAAAGGGCGTATGCGTTTTTTCCTGAATATATTCAGGAAAAAACGCATACGCCCTTTTTGGCCAAGGGCATCATTGTCAACGTTTTGCCGCTTTTCATGTGCTTTAAAGGCGATTCGAATCTACCTCCTGAAATCTGTTTCCTGCAATTCTGCCTTGATTTCAAATCCTCTTCTTTGCCTTCCCTCAATATATTTGTGGACGAGAGTTATCATTTATAACTCTGCAGATTTGTGAATTGCAGTGCCCTGAAGCTCCATTTTACAAGTCGCTTTTTTGGGTGCTGGCCGCAAAAGCGCAGGATGGCTTCAGGCCCTGTTCTGGTTCCGGGTGGCAGGCTGAGCCTGTGGTTAATTCTTCTTCCTGATGGGAAAATAGAGTGACCTGTGCCTGTCCCAACACCAAGAGCTAGTCTCTCATTGGTTCCCCGTCTTCCCGTTCATCCTCAGGACAAATTGCAACCTGTATGGAACAGGAGGTTAAAGGTGCTGATGCTCCAAGTAGGGAGATTGCTAGTAAAGTGGCTGGAATGGCGAACCCGAGCACAAGGAGATGAGAAATGAGGTGCGTTTTAGAAACCTTTCCCCATCACACGGTGTACCATCTTCTGGGTTTCTCATGCATGTTTTCGATGTAGGAAGATTCCCTTGAACCTGGAGATTTGGGACCCATGCGATGGGTAGCACGCAGTATTACTTTAAAGGGTCTGCGTTTGCTCACCCAACCTCACCAAACCTCTCAGCGCCAAGAGTGTCCACCCTTATGTCTCATCCAGCTGTGGGTCTAGATATGGTCAATCCAGGTTGCATCACAGCCCCTGAACGAATTGTGTAAGAATTTCTCTCTCTTTCCCTCTCTTTGTTGCATGGGTTTTTGAAAGTAATTTATTTTTATAATGGGGTTTAGCTGCTTTTCACGGCTGTGTTTATGCCGCTTTACACCCACTTGACACACTAACAGAGAGATATCAATACATAGGTTTTAAGATTATTACTAGTCAGATATATTCTTGTGCGGTGAATCGGGCGTGTTGAGTCCAGTTCTCTGAGCAAGGAGTAGGTCTTGTCTATTACATATTGGGTTTATGGAACGGTATCTGAGCTAATTTGAAACTCTTGTTTTATGTATCACCCCACCTCACCTTTCCCGTTAAGCAGCCATAGTGTGTTTTCTGCATGTGTGACTCTGTTCTGTTTTGTAATTCAGTTCAAGTGTAACGGTTTTTACATTCCCTCTATAAGTGACACCTTATGAGAAGTGTCCTGTTCTGTGTGACTTATTTCACTTAGAATCGTCTTACCTAAATCCACTCATCATGCTGCTACTAGCCTTATGACATTGATTTCATGGCTGAGTGATATTCCATTGTACATAAGGACCACAACTTTTTGATCCATTTTTCGCTTTCCTGGGATATTTAAGGTGGAATGAAGTGGAGGTCCTTGTCAACAGAGCAGCCCTAAACTTTGGGGTGCTTGTGTCTTGCTGATTTTCAATTTTCCCACTTTATCCCCCCATGCGTGGAAGTGCCCTATGCTCTCTAAGCTGTGTTTTTTAGATGTTTCAGGACACACCGTACACTTCTCCAGAGTGGCTGTTGGCAATTTACATCCCACCCATCAGTGTAGCAAGGCTCCGATTCCTCCATGGCCTGTCCTGCATTTCTGGTTTTGACACTTTTTTCAGCATGGCCCTTTTGACCGATGGGAAGCGAGACTTCTTTGTAGCGCTGATTTGCCTTTCCAGGTTGCTTGGTTGGCCAAAAAGGGCGTATGCGTTTTTTCCTGAATATATTCAGGAAAAAACGCATACGCCCTTTTTGGCCAAGGGCATCATTGTCAACGTTTTGCCGCTTTTCATGTGCTTTAAAGGCGATTCGAATCTACCTCCTGAAATCTGTTTCCTGCAATTCTGCCTTGATTTCAAATCCTCTTCTTTGCCTTCCCTCAATATATTTGTGGACGAGAGTTATCATTTATAACTCTGCAGGTTTTTGAATTGCAGTGCCCTGAAGCTCCATTTTACAAGTCGCTTTTTTGGGAGCTGGCCGCAAAAGCACAGGATGGCTTCAGGCCCTGTTCTGGTTCCGGGGGGCAGGCTGAGCCTGTGGTTAATTCTTCTTCCTGATGGGAAAATAGAGTGACCTGTGCCTGTCCCAACACCAAGAGCTAGTCTCTCATTGGTTCCCCGTCTTCCCGTTCATCCTCAGGACAAATTGCAACCTGTACGGAACAGGAGGTTAAAGGTGCTGATGCTCCAAGTAGGGAGATTGTTAGTAAAGTGGCTGGAATGGCGAACCCGAGCACAAGGAGATGAGAAATGAGGTGCGTTTTAGAAACCTTTCCCCATCACACGGTGTACCATCTTCTGGGTTTCTCATGCATGTTTTCGATGTAGGAAGATGCCCTTGAACCTGGAGATTTGGGACCCATGCAATGGGTAGCACGCAGTATTACTTTAAAGGGTCTGCGTTTGCTCACCCAACCTCACCAAACCTCTCAGCCCCAAGAGTGTCCAACCTTATGTCTCATCCAGCTGTGGGTCTAGATATGGTCAATCCAGGTTGCATCACAACCCCTGAACGAATTGTGTAAGAATTTCTCTCTCTTTCCCTGTCTTTGTTGCATGGGTTTTTAAAAGTAATTTATTTTTATAATGGGGTTTAGCTGCTTTTCACGGCTGTGTTTATGCCGCTTTACACCCACTTGACACACTAACAGAGAGATATCAATACATAGGTTTTAAGATTATTACTAGTCAGATATATTCTTGTGCGGTGAATCGGGCGTGTTGAGTCCAGTTCTCTGAGCAAGGAGTAGGTCTTGTCTATTACATATTGGGTTTATGGAACGGTATCTGAGCTAATTTGAAACTCTTGTTTTATGTATCACCCCACCTCACCTTTCCCGTTAAGCAGCCATAGTGTGTTTTCTGCATGTGTGACTCTGTTCTGTTTTGTAATTCAGTTCAAGTGTAACGGTTTTTACTTTCCCTCTATAAGTGACACCTTATGAGAAGTGTCCTTTTCTGTGTGACTTATTTCACTTAGAATCGTCGTACCTAAATCCACTCATCATGCTGCTACTAGCCTTATGTCATTGATTTCATGGCTGAGTGATATTACATTGTACATAAGGACCACAACTTTTTGATCCATTTTTCGCTTTCCTGGGATATTTAAGGTGGAATGAAGTGGAGGTCCTTGTCAACAGAGCAGCCCTAAACTTTGGGGTGCTTGTGTCTTGCTGATTTTCAATTTTCCCACTTTATCCCCCCATGCGTGGAAGTGCCCTATGCTCTCTAAGCTGTGTTTTTTAGATGTTTCAGGACACACCGTACACTTCTCCAGAGTGGCTGTTGGCAATTCACATCCCGCCCATCAGTGTAGCAAGGCTCCCATTTCTCCATGGCCTGTCCTGCATTTCTGGTTTTGAAACTTTTTTCAGCATGGCCCTTTTGACCGATGGGAAGCGAGACTTCTTTGTAGCGCTGATTTGCCTTTCCAGGTTGCTTGGTTGGCCAAAAAGGGCGTATGCGTTTTTTCCTGAATATATTAAGGAAAAACCGCATACGCCCTTTTTGGCCAAGGGCATCATTGTCAACGTTTTGCCGCTTTTCATGTGCTTTAAAGGCGATTCGAATCTACCTCCTGAAATCTGTTTCCTGCAATTCTGCCTTGATTTCAAATCCTCTTCTTTGCCTTCCCTCAATATATTTGTGGACGAGAGTTATCATTTATAACTCTGCAGATTTGTGAATTGCAGTGCCCTGAAGCTCCATTTTACAAGTCGCTTTTTTGGGTGCTGGCCGCAAAAGCGCAGGATGGCTTCAGGCCCTGTTCTGGTTCCGGGTGGCAGGCTGAGCCTGTGGTTAATTCTTCTTCCTGATGGGAAAATAGAGTGACCTGTGCCTGTCCCAACACCAAGAGCTAGTCTCTCATTGGTTCCCCGTCTTCCCGTTCATCCTCAGGACAAATTGCAACCTGTATGGAACAGGAGGTTAAAGGTGCTGATGCTCCAAGTAGGGAGATTGCTAGTAAAGTGGCTGGAATGGCGAACCCGAGCACAAGGAGATGAGAAATGAGGTGCGTTTTAGAAACCTTTCCCCATCACACGGTGTACCATCTTCTGGGTTTCTCATGCATGTTTTCGATGTAGGAAGATGCCCTTGAACCTGGAGATTTGGGACCCATGCGATGGGTAGCACGCAGTATTACTTTAAAGGGTCTGCGTTTGCTCACCCAACCTCACCAGACCTCTCCGCCCCAAGAGTGTCCACCCTTATGTCTCATCCAGCTGTGGGTCTAGATATGGTCAATCCAGGTTGCATCACAGCCCCTGAACGAATTGTGTAAGAATTTCTCTCTCTTTCCCTGTCTTTGTTTCATGGGTTTTTAAAAGTAATTTATTTTTATAATGGGGTTTAGCTGCTTTTCACGGCTGTGTTTATGCCGCTTTTCACCCACTTGACACACTAACGGAGAGATATCAATACATAGGTTTTAAGATTATTACTAGTCAGATATATTTTTGTGCGGTGAATCGGGCGTGTTGAGTCCAGTTCTCTGAGCAAGGAGTAGGTCTTGTCTATTCCATATTGGGTTTATGGAACGGTATCTGAGCTAATTTGAAACTCTTGTTTTATGTATCACCCCACCTCACCTTTCCCGTTAAGCAGCCATAGTGTGTTTTCTGCATGTGTGACTCTGTTCTGTTTTGTAATTCAGTTCAAGTGTAACGGTTTTTACATTCCCTCTATAAGTGACACCTTATGAGAAGTGTCCTTTTCTGTGTGACTTATTTCACTTAGAATCGTCTTACCTAAATCCACTCATCATGCTGCTACTAGCCTTATGACATTGATTTCATGGCTGAGTGATATTCCATTGTACCTAAGGACCACAACTTTTTTATCCATTTTTCGCTTTCCTGGGATATTTAAGGTGGAAGGAAGTGGAGGTCCTTGTCAACAGAGCAGCCCTAAACTTTGGGGTGCTTGTGTCTTGCTGATTTTCAATTTTCCCACTTTATCCCCCCATTCGTGGAAGTGCCCTATGCTCTCTAAGCTGTGTTTTTTAGATGTTTCAGGACACACCGTACACTTCTCCAGAGTGGCTGTTGGCAATTTACATCCCGCCCATCAGTGTAGCAAGGCTCCCATTTCTCCATGGCCTGTCCTGCATTTCTGGTTTTGACACTTTTTTCAGCATGGCCCTTTTGACCGATGGGAAGCGAGACTTTTTGTAGCGCTGATTTGGCTTTCCAGGTTGCTTGGTTGGCAAAAAGGGCGTATGCGTTTTTTCCTGAATATATTCAGGAAAAAACGCATACGCCCTTTTTGGCCAAGGGCATCATTGTCAACGTTTTGCCGCTTTTCATGTGCTTTAAAGGCGATTCGAATCTACCTCCTGAAATCTGTTTCCTGCAATTCTGCCTTGATTTCAAATCCTCTTCTTTGCCTTCCCTCAATATATTTGTGGACGAGAGTTATCATTTATAACTCTGCAGGTTTGTGAATTGCAGTGCCCTGAAGCTCCATTTTACAAGTCGGTTTTTTGGGAGCCGGCCGCAAAAGCGCCGGATGGCTTCAGGCCCTGTTCTGGTTCAGGGGGGCAGGCTGAGCCTGTGGTTAATTCTTCTTCCTGATGGGAAAATAGAGTGACCTGTGCCTGTCCCAACACCAAGAGCTAGTCTCTCATTGGTTCCCCGTCTTCCCGTTCATCCTCAGGACAAATTGCAACCTGTACGGAACAGGAGGTTAAAGGTGCTGATGCTCCAAGTAGGGAGATTGCTAGTAAAGTGGCTGGAATGGCGAACCCGAGCACAAGGAGATGAGAAATGAGGTGCGTTTTAGAAACATTTCCCCATCACATGGTGTACCATCTTCTGGGTTTCTCATGCATGTTTTCGATGTAGGAAGATGCCCTTGAACCTGGAGATTTGGGACCCATGCGATGGGTAGCACGCAGTATTACTTTAAAGGGTCTGCGTTTGCTCACCCAACCTCACCAGACCTCTCAGCCCCAAGCGTGTCCACCCTTATGTCTCATCCAGCTGTGGGTCTAGATATGGTCAATCCAGGTTGCATCACAGCCCCTGAACGAATTGTGTAAGAATTTCTCTCTCTTTCCCTGTCTTTGTTTCATGGGTTTTTAAAAGTAATTTATTTTTATAATGGGGTTTAGCTGCTTTTCACGGCTGTGTTTATGCCGCTTTTCACCCACTTGACACACTAACAGAGAGATATCAATACATAGGTTTTAAGATTATTACTAGTCAGATATATTTTTGTGCGGTGAATCGGGCGTGTTGAGTCCAGTTCTCTGAGCAAGGAGTAGGTCTTGTCTATTCCATATTGGGTTTATGGAACGGTATCTGAGCTAATTTGAAACTCTTGTTTTATGTATCACCCCACCTCACCTTTCCCGTTAAGCAGCCATAGTGTGTTTTCTGCATGTGTGACTCTGTTCTGTTTTGTAATTCAGTTCAAGTGTAACGGTTTTTACATTCCCTCTATAAGTGACACCTTATGAGAAGTGTCCTTTTCTGTGTGACTTATTTCACTTAGAATCGTCTTACCTAAATCCACTCATCATGCTGCTACTAGCCTTATGACATTGATTTCATGGCTGAGTGATATTCCATTGTACATAAGGACCACAACTTTTTTATCCATTTTTCTCTTTCCTGGGATATTTAAGGTGGAAGGAAGTGGAGGTCCTTGTCAACAGAGCAGCCCTAAACTTTGGGGTGCTTGTGTCTTGCTGATTTTCAATTTTCCCACTTTATCCCCCCATGCGTGGAAGTGCCCTATGCTCTCTAAGCTGTGTTTTTTAGATGTTTCAGGACACACCGTACACTTCTCCAGAGTGGCTGTTGGCAATTTACATCCCGCCCATCAGTGTAGCAAGGCTCCCATTTCTCCATGGCCTGTCCTGCATTTCTGGTTTTGACACTTTTTTCAGCATGGCCCTTTTGACCGATGGGAAGCGAGACTTCTTTGTAGCGCTGATTTGGCTTTCCAGGTTGCTTGGTTGGCCAAAAAGGGCGTATGCGTTTTTTCCTGAATATATTCAGGAAAAAACGCATACGCCCTTTTTGGCCAAGGGCATCATTGTCAACGTTTTGCCGCTTTTCATGTGCTTTAAAGGCGATTCGAATCTACCTCCTGAAATCTGTTTCCTGCAATTCTGCCTTGATTTCAAATCCTCTTCTTTGCCTTCCCTCAATATATTTGTGGACGAGAGTTATCATTTATAACTCTGCAGGTTTGTGAATTGCAGTGCCCTGAAGCTCCATTTTACAAGTCGGTTTTTTGGGAGCCGGCCGCAAAAGCGCCGGATGGCTTCAGGCCCTGTTCTGGTTCAGGGGGGCAGGCTGAGCCTGTGGTTAATTCTTCTTCCTGATGGGAAAATAGAGTGACCTGTGCCTGTCCCAACACCAAGAGCTAGTCTCTCATTGGTTCCCCGTCTTCCCGTTCATCCTCAGGACAAATTGCAACCTGTACGGAACAGGAGGTTAAAGGTGCTGATGCTCCAAGTAGGGAGATTGCTAGTAAAGTGGCTGGAATGGCGAACCCGAGCACAAGGAGATGAGAAATGAGGTGCGTTTTAGAAACCTTTCCCCATCACACGGTGTACCATCTTCTGGGTTTCTCATGCATGTTTTCGATGTAGGAAGATGCCCTTGAACCTGGAGATTTGGGACCCATGCGATGGGTAGCACGCAGTATTACTTTAAAGGGTCTGCGTTTGCTCACCCAACCTCACCAGACCTCTCCGCCCCAAGAGTGTCCACCCTTATGTCTCATCCAGTTGTGGGTCTAGATATGGTCAATCCAGGTTGCATCACAGCCCCTGAACGAATTGTGTAAGAATTTCTCTCTCTTTCCCTGTCTTTGTTTCATGGGTTTTTAAAAGTAATTTATTTTTATAATGGGGTTTAGCTGCTTTTCACGGCTGTGTTTAGGCCGCTTTACACCCACTTGACACACTAACAGAGAGATATCAATACATAGGTTTTAAGATTATTTCTAGTCAGATATATTCTTGTGCGGTGAATCGGGCGTGTTGAGTCCAGTTCTCTGAGCAAGGAGTAGGTCTTGTCTATTCCATATTGGGTTTATGGAACGGTATCTGAGCTAATTTGAAACTCTTGTTTTATGTATCACCCCACCTCACCTTTCCCGTTAAGCAGCCATAGTGTGTTTTCTGCATGTGTGACTCTATTCTGTTTTGTAATTCAGTTCAAGTGTAACGGTTTTTACATTCCCTCTATAAGTGACACCTTATGAGAAGTGTCCTTTTCTGTGTGACTTATTTCACTTAGAATCGTCTTACCTAAATCCACTCATCATGCTGCTACTAGCCTTATGACATTGATTTCATGGCTGAGTGATATTCCATTGTACATAAGGACCACAACTTTTTTATCCATTTTTCGCTTTCCTGGGATATTTAAGGTGGAAGGAAGTGGAGGTCCTTGTCAACAGAGCAGCCCTAAACTTTGGGGTGCTTGTGTCTTGCTGATTTTCAATTTTCCCACTTTATCCCCCCATGCGTGGAAGTGCCCTATGCTCTCTAAGCTGTGTTTTTTAGATGTTTCAGGACACACCGTACACTTCTCCAGAGTGGCTGTTGGCAATTTACATCCCGCCCATCAGTGTAGCAAGGCTCCCATTTCTCCATGGCCTGTCCTGCATTTCTGGTTTTGACACTTTTTTCAGCATGGCCCTTTTGACCGATGGGAAGCGAGACTTCTTTGTAGCGCTGATTTGCCTTTCCAGGTTGCTTGGTTGGCCAAAAAGGGCGTATGCGTTTTTTCCTGAATATATTCAGGAAAAAACGCATACGCCCTTTTTGGCCAAGGGCATCATTGTCAACGTTTTGCCGCTTTTCATGTGCTTTAAAGGCGATTCGAATCTACCTCCTGAAATCTGTTTCCTGCAATTCTGCCTTGATTTCAAATCCTCTTCTTTGCCTTCCCTCAATATATTTGTGGACGAGAGTTATCATTTATAACTCTGCAGGTTTGTGAATTGCAGTGCCCTGAAGCTTCATTTTACAAGTCGGTTTTTTGGGAGCCGGCCGCAAAAGCGCCGGATGGCTTCAGGCCCTGTTCTGGTTCAGGGGGGCAGGCTGAGCCTGTGGTTAATTCTTCTTCCTGATGGGAAAATAGAGTGACCTGTGCCTGTCCCAACACCAAGAGCTAGTCTCTCATTGGTTCCCCGTCTTCCCGTTCATCCTCAGGACAAATTGCAACCTGTACGGAACAGGAGGTTAAAGGTGCTGATGCTCCAAGTAGGGAGATTGCTAGTAAAGTGGCTGGAATGGCGAACCCGAGCACAAGGAGATGAGAAATGAGGTGCGTTTTAGAAACATTTCCCCATCACATGGTGTACCATCTTCTGGGTTTCTCATGCATGTTTTCGATGTAGGAAGATGCCCTTGAACCTGGAGATTTGGGACCCATGCGATGGGTAGCACGCAGTATTACTTTAAAGGGTCTGCGTTTGCTCACCCAACCTCACCAGACCTCTCAGCCCCAAGCGTGTCCACCCTTATGTCTCATCCAGCTGTGGGTCTAGATATGGTCAATCCAGGTTGCATCACAGCCCCTGAACGAATTGTGTAAGAATTTCTCTCTCTTTCCCTGTCTTTGTTTCATGGGTTTTTAAAAGTAATTTATTTTTATAATGGGGTTTAGCTGCTTTTCACGGCTGTGTTTATGCCGCTTTTCACCCACTTGACACACAAACAGAGAGATATCAATACATAGGTTTTAAGATTATTACTAGTCAGATATATTTTTGTGCGGTGAATCGGGCGTGTTGAGTCCAGTTCTCTGAGCAAGGAGTAGGTCTTGTCTATTCCATATTGGGTTTATGGAACGGTATCTGAGCTAATTTGAAACTCTTGTTTTATGTATCACCCCACCTCACCTTTCCCGTTAAGCAGCCATAGTGTGTTTTCTGCATGTGTGACTCTGTTCTGTTTTGTAATTCAGTTCAAGTGTAACGGTTTTTACATTCCCTCTATAAGTGACACCTTATGAGAAGTGTCCTTTTCTGTGTGACTTATTTCACTTAGAATCGTCTTACCTAAATCCACTCATCATGCTGCTACTAGCCTTATGACATTGATTTCATGGCTGAGTGATATTCCATTGTACATAAGGACCACAACTTTTTTATCCATTTTTCGCTTTCCTGGGATATTTAAGGTGGAAGGAAGTGGAGGTCCTTGTCAACAGAGCAGCCCTAAACTTTGGGGTGCTTGTGTCTTGCTGATTTTCAATTTTCCCACTTTATCCCCCCATGCGTGGAAGTGCCCTATGCTCTCTAAGCTGTGTTTTTTAGATGTTTCAGGACACACCGTACACTTCTCCAGAGTGGCTGTTGGCAATTTACATCCCGCCCATCAGTGTAGCAAGGCTCCCATTTCTCCATGGCCTGTCCTGCATTTCTGGTTTTGACACTTTTTTCAGCATGGCCCTTTTGACCGATGGGAAGCGAGACTTCTTTGTAGCGCTGATTTGCCTTTCCAGGTTGCTTGGTTGGCCAAAAAGGGCGTATGCGTTTTTTCCTGAATATATTCAGGAAAAAACGCATACGCCCTTTTTGGCCAAGGGCATCATTGTCAACGTTTTGCCGCTTTTCATGTGCTTTAAAGGCGATTCGAATCTACCTCCTGAAATCTGTTTCCTGCAATTCTGCCTTGATTTCAAATCCTCTTCTTTGCCTTCCCTCAATATATTTGTGGACGAGAGTTATCATTTATAACTCTGCAGGTTTGTGAATTGCAGTGCCCTGAAGCTCCATTTTACAAGTCGGTTTTTTGGGAGCCGGCCGCAAAAGCGCCGGATGGCTTCAGGCCCTGTTCTGGTTCAGGGGGGCAGGCTGAGCCTGTGGTTAATTCTTCTTCCTGATGGGAAAATAGAGTGACCTGTGCCTGTCCCAACACCAAGAGCTAGTCTCTCATTGGTTCCCCGTCTTCCCGTTCATCCTCAGGACAAATTGCAACCTGTACGGAACAGGAGGTTAAAGGTGCTGATGCTCCAAGTAGGGAGATTGCTAGTAAAGTGGCTGGAATGGCGAACCCGAGCACAAGGAGATGAGAAATGAGGTGCGTTTTAGAAACCTTTCCCCATCACACGGTGTACCATCTTCTGGGTTTCTCATGCATGTTTTCGATGTAGGAAGATGCCCTTGAACCTGGAGATTTGGGACCCATGCGATGGGTAGCACGCAGTATTACTTTAAAGGGTCTGCGTTTGCTCACCCAACCTCACCAGACCTCTCCGCCCCAAGAGTGTCCACCCTTATGTCTCATCCAGCTGTGGGTCTAGATATGGTCAATCCAGGTTGCATCACAGCCCCTGAACGAATTGTGTAAGAATTTCTCTCTCTTTCCCTGTCTTTGTTTCATGGGTTTTTAAAAGTAATTTATTTTTATAATGGGGTTTAGCTGCTTTTCACGGCTGTGTTTAGGCCGCTTTACACCCACTTGACACACTAACAGAGAGATATCAATACATAGGTTTTAAGATTATTTCTAGTCAGATATATTCTTGTGCGGTGAATCGGGCGTGTTGAGTCCAGTTCTCTGAGCAAGGAGTAGGTCTTGTCTATTCCATATTGGGTTTATGGAACGGTATCTGAGCTAATTTGAAACTCTTGTTTTATGTATCACCCCACCTCACCTTTCCCGTTAAGCAGCCATAGTGTGTTTTCTGCATGTGTGACTCTATTCTGTTTTGTAATTCAGTTCAAGTGTAACGGTTTTTACATTCCCTCTATAAGTGACACCTTATGAGAAGTGTCCTTTTCTGTGTGACTTATTTCACTTAGAATCGTCTTACCTAAATCCACTCATCATGCTGCTACTAGCCTTATGACATTGATTTCATGGCTGAGTGATATTCCATTGTACATAAGGACCACAACTTTTTTATCCATTTTTCGCTTTCCTGGGATATTTAAGGTGGAAGGAAGTGGAGGTCCTTGTCAACAGAGCAGCCCTAAACTTTGGGGTGCTTGTGTCTTGCTGATTTTCAATTTTCCCACTTTATCCCCCCATGCGTGGAAGTGCCCTATGCTCTCTAAGCTGTGTTTTTTAGATGTTTCAGGACACACCGTACACTTCTCCAGAGTGGCTGTTGGCAATTTACATCCCGCCCATCAGTGTAGCAAGGCTCCCATTTCTCCATGGCCTGTCCTGCATTTCTGGTTTTGACACTTTTTTCAGCATGGCCCTTTTGACCGATGGGAAGCGAGACTTCTTTGTAGCGCTGATTTGCCTTTCCAGGTTGCTTGGTTGGCCAAAAAGGGCGTATGCGTTTTTTCCTGAATATATTCAGGAAAAAACGCATACGCCCTTTTTGGCCAAGGGCATCATTGTCAACGTTTTGCCGCTTTTCATGTGCTTTAAAGGCGATTCGAATCTACCTCCTGAAATCTGTTTCCTGCAATTCTGCCTTGATTTCAAATCCTCTTCTTTGCCTTCCCTCAATATATTTGTGGACGAGAGTTATCATTTATAACTCTGCAGGTTTGTGAATTGCAGTGCCCTGAAGCTTCATTTTACAAGTCGGTTTTTTGGGAGCCGGCCGCAAAAGCGCCGGATGGCTTCAGGCCCTGTTCTGGTTCAGGGGGGCAGGCTGAGCCTGTGGTTAATTCTTCTTCCTGATGGGAAAATAGAGTGACCTGTGCCTGTCCCAACACCAAGAGCTAGTCTCTCATTGGTTCCCCGTCTTCCCGTTCATCCTCAGGACAAATTGCAACCTGTACGGAACAGGAGGTTAAAGGTGCTGATGCTCCAAGTAGGGAGATTGCTAGTAAAGTGGCTGGAATGGCGAACCCGAGCACAAGGAGATGAGAAATGAGGTGCGTTTTAGAAACATTTCCCCATCACATGGTGTACCATCTTCTGGGTTTCTCATGCATGTTTTCGATGTAGGAAGATGCCCTTGAACCTGGAGATTTGGGACCCATGCGATGGGTAGCACGCAGTATTACTTTAAAGGGTCTGCGTTTGCTCACCCAACCTCACCAGACCTCTCAGCCCCAAGCGTGTCCACCCTTATGTCTCATCCAGCTGTGGGTCTAGATATGGTCAATCCAGGTTGCATCACAGCCCCTGAACGAATTGTGTAAGAATTTCTCTCTCTTTCCCTGTCTTTGTTTCATGGGTTTTTAAAAGTAATTTATTTTTATAATGGGGTTTAGCTGCTTTTCACGGCTGTGTTTATGCCGCTTTTCACCCACTTGACACACAAACAGAGAGATATCAATACATAGGTTTTAAGATTATTACTAGTCAGATATATTTTTGTGCGGTGAATCGGGCGTGTTGAGTCCAGTTCTCTGAGCAAGGAGTAGGTCTTGTCTATTCCATATTGGGTTTATGGAACGGTATCTGAGCTAATTTGAAACTCTTGTTTTATGTATCACCCCACCTCACCTTTCCCGTTAAGCAGCCATAGTGTGTTTTCTGCATGTGTGACTCTGTTCTGTTTTGTAATTCAGTTCAAGTGTAACGGTTTTTACATTCCCTCTATAAGTGACACCTTATGAGAAGTGTCCTTTTCTGTGTGACTTATTTCACTTAGAATCGTCTTACCTAAATCCACTCATCATGCTGCTACTAGCCTTATGACATTGATTTCATGGCTGAGTGATATTCCATTGTACATAAGGACCACAACTTTTTTATCCATTTTTCGCTTTCCTGGGATATTTAAGGTGGAAGGAAGTGGAGGTCCTTGTCAACAGAGCAGCCCTAAACTTTGGGGTGCTTGTGTCTTGCTGATTTTCAATTTTCCCACTTTATCCCCCCATGCGTGGAAGTGCCCTATGCTCTCTAAGCTGTGTTTTTTAGATGTTTCAGGACACACCGTACACTTCTCCAGAGTGGCTGTTGGCAATTTACATCCCGCCCATCAGTGTAGCAAGGCTCCCATTTCTCCATGGCCTGTCCTGCATTTCTGGTTTTGACACTTTTTTCAGCATGGCCCTTTTGACCGATGGGAAGCGAGACTTCTTTGTAGCGCTGATTTGCCTTTCCAGGTTGCTTGGTTGGCCAAAAAGGGCGTATGCGTTTTTTCCTGAATATATTCAGGAAAAAACGCATACGCCCTTTTTGGCCAAGGGCATCATTGTGAACGTTTTGCCGCTTTTCATGTGCTTTAAAGGCGATTCGAATCTACCTCCTGAAATCTGTTTCCTGCAATTCTGCCTTGATTTCAAATCCTCTTCTTTGCCTTCCCTCAATATATTTGTGGACGAGAGTTATCATTTATAACTCTGCAGGTTTGTGAATTGCAGTGCCCTGAAGCTCCATTTTACAAGTCGGTTTTTTGGGAGCTCTCCGCAAAAGCGCCGGATGGCTTCAGGCCCTGTTCTGGTTCAGGGGGGCAGGCTGAGCCTGTGGTTAATTCTTCTTCCTGATGGGAAAATAGAGTGACCTGTGCCTGTCCCAACACCAAGAGCTAGTCTCTCATTGGTTCCCCGTCTTCC
Organism: Balaenoptera physalus; assembly: GCF_965194825.1. Taxonomy (NCBI): domain Eukaryota; kingdom Metazoa; phylum Chordata; class Mammalia; order Artiodactyla; family Balaenopteridae; genus Balaenoptera; species Balaenoptera physalus. The sequence goes on along the minus strand of NW_028126452.1, from coordinate 735,535 downwards.
CGTTCATCCTCAGGACAAATTGCAACCTGTACGGAACAGGAGGTTAAAGGTGCTGATGCTCCAAGTAGGGAGATTGCTAGTAAAGTGGCTGGAATGGCGAACCCGAGCACAAGGAGATGAGAAATGAGGTGCGTTTTAGAAACCTTTCCCCATCACACGGTGTACCATCTTCTGGGTTTCTCATGCATGTTTTCGATGTAGGAAGATGCCCTTGAACCTGGAGATTTGGGACCCATGCGATGGGTAGCACGCAGTATTACTTTAAAGGGTCTGCGTTTGCTCACCCAACCTCACCAGACCTCTCAGCCCCAAGAGTGTCCACCCTTATGTCTCATCCAGCTGTGGGTCTAGATATGGTCAATCCAGGTTGCATCACAGCCCCTGAACGAATTGTGTAAGAATTTCTCTCTCTTTCCCTGTCTTTGTTTCATGGGTTTTTAAAAGTAATTTATTTTTATAATGGGGTTTAGCTGCTTTTCACGGCTGTGTTTATGCCGCTTTTCACCCACTTGACACACTAACAGAGAGATATCAATACATAGGTTTTAAGATTATTACTAGTCAGATATATTTTTGTGCGGTGAATCGGGCGTGTTGAGTCCAGTTCTCTGAGCAAGGAGTAGGTCTTGTCTATTCCATATTGGGTTTATGGAACGGTATCTGAGCTAATTTGAAACTCTTGTTTTATGTATCACCCCACCTCACCTTTCCCGTTAAGCAGCCATAGTGTGTTTTCTGCGTGTGTGACTCTGTTCTGTTTTGTAATTCAGTTCAAGTGTAACGGTTTTTACATTCCCTCTATAAGTGACACCTTATGAGAAGTGTCCTTTTCTGTGTGACTTATTTCACTTAGAATCGTCTTACCTAAATCCACTCATCATGCTGCTACTAGCCTTATGACATTGATTTCATGGCTGAGTGATATTCCATTGTACATAAGGACCACAACTTTTTTATCCATTTTTCGCTTTCCTGGGATATTTAAGGTGGAAGGAAGTGGAGGTCCTTGTCAACAGAGCAGCCCTAAACTTTGGGGTGCTTGTGTCTTGCTGATTTTCAATTTTCCCACTTTATCCCCCCATGCGTGGAAGTGCCCTATGCTCTCTAAGCTGTGTTTTTTAGATGTTTCAGGACACACCGTACACTTCTCCAGAGTGGCTGTTGGCAAATTACATCCCGCCCATCAGTGTAGCAAGGCTCCCATTTCTCCATGGCCTGTCCTGCATTTCTGGTTTTGACACTTTTTTCAGCATGGCCCTTTTGACCGATGGGAAGCGAGACTTCTTTGTAGCGCTGATTTGCCTTTCCAGGTTGCTTGGTTGGCCAAAAAGGGCGTATGCGTTTTTTCCTGAATATATTCAGGAAAAAACGCATACGCCCTTTTTGGCCAAGGGCATCATTGTCAACGTTTTGCCGCTTTTCATGTGCTTTAAAGGCGATTCGAATCTACCTCCTGAAATCTGTTTCCTGCAATTCTGCCTTGATTTCAAATCCTCTTCTTTGCCTTCCCTCAATATATTTGTGGACGAGAGTTATCATTTATAACTCTGCAGGTTTGTGAATTGCAGTGCCCTGAAGCTCCATTTTACAAGTCGCTTTTTTGGGAGCCGGCCGCAAAAGCGCAGGATGGATTCAGGCCCTGTTCTGGTTCAGGGGGGCAGGCTGAGCCTGTGGTTAATTCTTCTTCCTGATGGGAAAATAAAGTGACCTGTGCCTGTCCCAACACCAAGAGCTAGTCTCTCATTGGTTCCCCGTCTTCCCGTTCATCCTCAGGACAAATTGCAACCTGTACGGAACAGGAGGTTAAAGGTGCTGATGCTCCAAGTAGGGAGATTGCTAGTAAAGTGGCTGGAATGGCGAACCCGAGCACAAGGAGATGAGAAATGAGGTGCGTTTTAGAAACCTTTCCCCATCACACGGTGTACCATCTTCTGGGTTTCTCATGCATGTTTTCGATGTAGGAAGATGCCCTTGAACCTGGAGATTTGGGACCCATGCGATGGGTAGCACGCAGTATTACTTTAAAGGGTCTGCGTTTCTCACCCAACCTCACCAGACCTCTCAGCCCCAAGAGTGTCCACCCTTATGTCTCATCCAGCTGTGGGTCTAGATATGGTCAATCCAGGTTGCATCACAGCCCCTGAACGAATTGTGTAAGAATTTCTCTCTCTTTCCCTGTCTTTGTTTCATGGGTTTTTAAAAGTAATTTATTTTTATAATGGGGTTTAGCTGCTTTTCACGGCTGTGTTTATGCCGCTTTACACCCACTTGACACACTAACAGAGAGATATCAATACATAGGTTTTAAGATTATTACTAGTCAGATATATTCTTGTGCGGTGAATCGGGCGTGTTGAGTCCAGTTCTCTGAGCAAGGAGTAGGTCTTGTCTATTCCATATTGGGTTTATGGAACGGTATCTGAGCTAATTTGAAACTCTTGTTTTATGTATCACCCCACCTCACCTTTCCCGTTAAGCAGCCATAGTGTGTTTTCTGCATGTGTGACTCTGTTCTGTTTTGTAATTCAGTTCAAGTGTAACGGTTTTTACATTCCCTCTATAAGTGACACCTTATGAGAAGTGTCCTTTTCTGTGTGACTTATTTCACTTAGAATCGTCTTACCTAAATCCACTCATCATGCTGCTACTAGCCTTATGACATTGATTTCATGGCTGAGTGATATTCCATTGTACCTAAGGACCACAACTTTTTTATCCATTTTTCGCTTTCCTGGGATATTTAAGGTGGAAGGAAGTGGAGGTCCTTGTCAACAGAGCAGCCCTAAACTTTGGGGTGCTTGTGTCTTGCTGATTTTCAATTTTCCCACTTTATCCCCCCATGCGTGGAAGTGCCCTATGCTCTCTAAGCTGTGTTTTTTAGATGTTTCAGGACACACCGTACACTTCTCCAGAGTGGCTGTTGGCAATTTACATCCCGCCCATCAGTGTAGCAAGGCTCCCATTTCTCCATGGCCTGTCCTGCATTTCTGGTTTTGACACTTTTTTCAGCATGGCCCTTTTGACCGATGGGAAGCGAGACTTCTTTGTAGCGCTGATTTGGCTTTCCAGGTTGCTTGGTTGGCCAAAAAGGGCGTATGCGTTTTTTCCTGAATATATTCAGGAAAAAACGCATACGCCCTTTTTGGCCAAGGGCATCATTGTCAACGTTTTGCCGCTTTTCATGTGCTTTAAAGGCGATTCGAATCTACCTCCTGATATCTGTTTCCTGCAATTCTGCCTTGATTTCAAATCCTCTTCTTTGCCTTCCCTCAATATATTTGTGGACGAGAGTTATCATTTATAACTCTGCAGGTTTGTGAATTGCAGTGCCCTGAAGCTCCATTTTACAAGTCGGTTTTTTGGGAGCCGGCCGCAAAAGCGCCAGATGGCTTCAGGCCCTGTTCTGGTTCAGGGGGGCAGGCTGAGCCTGTGGTTAATTCTTCTTCCTGATGGGAAAATAGAGTGACCTGTGCCTGTCCCAACACCAAGAGCTAGTCTCTCATTGGTTCCCCGTCTTCCCGTTCATCCTCAGGACAAATTGCAACCTGTACGGAACAGGAGGTTAAAGGTGCTGATGCTCCAAGTAGGGAGATTGCTAGTAAAGTGGCTGGAATGGCGAACCCGAGCACAAGGAGATGAGAAATGAGGTGCGTTTTAGAAACCTTTCCCCATCACACGGTGTACCATCTTCTGGGTTTCTCATGCATGTTTTCGATGTAGGAAGATGCCCTTGAACCTGGAGATTTGGGGCCCATGCGATGGGTAGCACGCAGTATTACTTTAAAGGGTCTGCGTTTGCTCACCCAACCTCACCAGACCTCTCAGCCCCAAGAGTGTCCACCCTTATGTCTCATCCAGCTGTGGGTCTAGATATGGTCAATCCAGGTTGCATCACAGCCCCTGAACGAATTGTGTAAGAATTTCTCTCTCTTTCCCTGTCTTTGTTTCATGGGTTTTTAAAAGTAATTTATTTTTATAATGGGGTTTAGCTGCTTTTCACGGCTGTGTTTATGCCGCTTTTCACCCACTTGACACACTAACAGAGAGATATCAATACATAGGTTTTAAGATTATTACTAGTCAGATATATTTTTGTGCGGTGAATCGGGCGTGTTGAGTCCAGTTCTCTGAGCAAGGAGTAGGTCTTGTCTATTCCATATTGGGTTTATGGAACGGTATCTGAGCTAATTTGAAACTCTTGTTTTATGTATCACCCCACCTCACCTTTCCCGTTAAGCAGCCATAGTGTGTTTTCTGCGTGTGTGACTCTGTTCTGTTTTGTAATTCAGTTCAAGTGTAACGGTTTTTACATTCCCTCTATAAGTGACACCTTATGAGAAGTGTCCTTTTCTGTGTGACTTATTTCACTTAGAATCGTCTTACCTAAATCCACTCATCATGCTGCTACTAGCCTTATGACATTGATTTCATGGCTGAGTGATATTCCATTGTACATAAGGACCACAACTTTTTTATCCATTTTTCGCTTTCCTGGGATATTTAAGGTGGAAGGAAGTGGAGGTCCTTGTCAACAGAGCAGCCCTAAACTTTGGGGTGCTTGTGTCTTGCTGATTTTCAATTTTCCCACTTTATCCCCCCATGCGTGGAAGTGCCCTATGCTCTCTAAGCTGTGTTTTTTAGATGTTTCAGGACACACCGTACACTTCTCCAGAGTGGCTGTTGGCAAATTACATCCCGCCCATCAGTGTAGCAAGGCTCCCATTTCTCCATGGCCTGTCCTGCATTTCTGGTTTTGACACTTTTTTCAGCATGGCCCTTTTGACCGATGGGAAGCGAGACTTCTTTGTAGCGCTGATTTGCCTTTCCAGGTTGCTTGGTTGGCCAAAAAGGGCGTATGCGTTTTTTCCTGAATATATTCAGGAAAAAACGCATACGCCCTTTTTGGCCAAGGGCATCATTGTCAACGTTTTGCCGCTTTTCATGTGCTTTAAAGGCGATTCGAATCTACCTCCTGAAATCTGTTTCCTGCAATTCTGCCTTGATTTCAAATCCTCTTCTTTGCCTTCCCTCAATATATTTGTGGACGAGAGTTATCATTTATAACTCTGCAGGTTTGTGAATTGCAGTGCCCTGAAGCTCCATTTTACAAGTCGCTTTTTTGGGAGCCGGCCGCAAAAGCGCAGGATGGATTCAGGCCCTGTTCTGGTTCAGGGGGGCAGGCTGAGCCTGTGGTTAATTCTTCTTCCTGATGGGAAAATAAAGTGACCTGTGCCTGTCCCAACACCAAGAGCTAGTCTCTCATTGGTTCCCCGTCTTCCCGTTCATCCTCAGGACAAATTGCAACCTGTACGGAACAGGAGGTTAAAGGTGCTGATGCTCCAAGTAGGGAGATTGCTAGTAAAGTGGCTGGAATGGCGAACCCGAGCACAAGGAGATGAGAAATGAGGTGCGTTTTAGAAACCTTTCCCCATCACACGGTGTACCATCTTCTGGGTTTCTCATGCATGTTTTCGATGTAGGAAGATGCCCTTGAACCTGGAGATTTGGGACCCATGCGATGGGTAGCACGCAGTATTACTTTAAAGGGTCTGCGTTTCTCACCCAACCTCACCAGACCTCTCAGCCCCAAGAGTGTCCACCCTTATGTCTCATCCAGCTGTGGGTCTAGATATGGTCAATCCAGGTTGCATCACAGCCCCTGAACGAATTGTGTAAGAATTTCTCTCTCTTTCCCTGTCTTTGTTTCATGGGTTTTTAAAAGTAATTTATTTTTATAATGGGGTTTAGCTGCTTTTCACGGCTGTGTTTATGCCGCTTTACACCCACTTGACACACTAACAGAGAGATATCAATACATAGGTTTTAAGATTATTACTAGTCAGATATATTCTTGTGCGGTGAATCGGGCGTGTTGAGTCCAGTTCTCTGAGCAAGGAGTAGGTCTTGTCTATTCCATATTGGGTTTATGGAACGGTATCTGAGCTAATTTGAAACTCTTGTTTTATGTATCACCCCACCTCACCTTTCCCGTTAAGCAGCCATAGTGTGTTTTCTGCATGTGTGACTCTGTTCTGTTTTGTAATTCTGTTCAAGTGTAACGGTTTTTACATTCCCTCTATAAGTGACACCTTATGAGAAGTGTCCTTTTCTGTGTGACTTATTTCACTTAGAATCGTCTTACCTAAATCCACTCATCATGCTGCTACTAGCCTTATGACATTGATTTCATGGCTGAGTGATATTCCATTGTACCTAAGGACCACAACTTTTTTATCCATTTTTCGCTTTCCTGGGATATTTAAGGTGGAAGGAAGTGGAGGTCCTTGTCAACAGAGCAGCCCTAAACTTTGGGGTGCTTGTGTCTTGCTGATTTTCAATTTTCCCACTTTATCCCCCCATGCGTGGAAGTGCCCTATGCTCTCTAAGCTGTGTTTTTTAGATGTTTCAGGACACACCGTACACTTCTCCAGAGTGGCTGTTGGCAATTTACATCCCGCCCATCAGTGTAGCAAGGCTCCCATTTCTCCATGGCCTGTCCTGCATTTCTGGTTTTGACACTTTTTTCAGCATGGCCCTTTTGACCGATGGGAAGCGAGACTTCTTTGTAGCGCTGATTTGGCTTTCCAGGTTGCTTGGTTGGCCAAAAAGGGCGTATGCGTTTTTTCCTGAATATATTCAGGAAAAAACGCATACGCCCTTTTTGGCCAAGGGCATCATTGTCAACGTTTTGCCGCTTTTCATGTGCTTTAAAGGCGATTCGAATCTACCTCCTGATATCTGTTTCCTGCAATTCTGCCTTGATTTCAAATCCTCTTCTTTGCCTTCCCTCAATATATTTGTGGACGAGAGTTATCATTTATAACTCTGCAGGTTTGTGAATTGCAGTGCCCTGAAGCTCCATTTTACAAGTCGGTTTTTTGGGAGCCGGCCGCAAAAGCGCCAGATGGCTTCAGGCCCTGTTCTGGTTCAGGGGGGCAGGCTGAGCCTGTGGTTAATTCTTCTTCCTGATGGGAAAATAGAGTGACCTGTGCCTGTCCCAACACCAAGAGCTAGTCTCTCATTGGTTCCCCGTCTTCCCGTTCATCCTCAGGACAAATTGCAACCTGTACGGAACAGGAGGTTAAAGGTGCTGATGCTCCAAGTAGGGAGATTGCTAGTAAAGTGGCTGGAATGGCGAACCCGAGCACAAGGAGATGAGAAATGAGGTGCGTTTTAGAAACCTTTCCCCATCACACGGTGTACCATCTTCTGGGTTTCTCATGCATGTTTTCGATGTAGGAAGATGCCCTTGAACCTGGAGATTTGGGACCCATGCGATGGGTAGCACGCAGTATTACTTTAAAGGGTCTGCGTTTGCTCACCCAACCTCACCAGACCTCTCAGCCCCAAGCGTGTCCACCCTTATGTCTCATCCAGCTGTGGGTCTAGATATGGTCAATCCAGGTTGCATCACAGCCCCTGAACGAATTGTGTAAGAATTTCTCTCTCTTTCCCTGTCTTTGTTTCATGGGTTTTTAAAAGTAATTTATTTTTATAATGGGGTTTAGCTGCTTTTCACGGCTCTGTTTAGGCCGCTTTACACCCACTTGACACACTAACAGAGAGATATCAATACATAGGTTTTAAGATTATTTCTAGTCAGATATATTCTTGTGCGGTGAATCGGGCGTGTTGAGTCCAGTTCTCTGAGCAAGGAGTAGGTCTTGTCTATTCCATATTGGGTTTATGGAACGGTATCTGAGCTAATTTGAAACTCTTGTTTTATGTATCACCCCACCTCACCTTTCCCGTTAAGCAGCCATAGTGTGTTTTCTGCATGTGTGACTCTATTCTGTTTTGTAATTCAGTTCAAGTGTAACGGTTTTTACATTCCCTCTATAAGTGACACCTTATGAGAAGTGTCCTTTTCTGTGTGACTTATTTCACTTAGAATCGTCTTACCTAAATCCACTCATCATGCTGCTACTAGCCTTATGACATTGATTTCATGGCTGAGTGATATTCCATTGTACCTAAGGACCACAACTTTTTTATCCATTTTTCGCTTTCCTGGGATATTTAAGGTGGAAGGAAGTGGAGGTCCTTGTCAACAGAGCAGCCCTAAACTTTGGGGTGCTTGTGTCTTGCTGATTTTCAATTTTCCCACTTTATCCCCCCATGCGTGGAAGTGCCCTATGCTCTCTAAGCTGTGTTTTTTAGATGTTTCAGGACACACCGTACACTTCTCCAGAGTGGCTGTTGGCAATTTACATCCCGCCCATCAGTGTAGCAAGGCTCCCATTTCTCCATGGCCTGTCCTGCATTTCTGGTTTTGACACTTTTTTCAGCATGGCCCTTTTGACCGATGGGAAGCGAGACTTCTTTGTAGCGCTGATTTGCCTTTCCAGGTTGCTTGGTTGGCCAAAAAGGGCGTATGCGTTTTTTCCTGAATATATTCAGGAAAAAACGCATACGCCCTTTTTGGCCAAGGGCATCATTGTCAACGTTTTGCCGCTTTTCATGTGCTTTAAAGGCGATTCGAATCTACCTCCTGAAATCTGTTTCCTGCAATTCTGCCTTGATTTCAAATCCGCTTCTTTGCCTTCCCTCAATATATTTGTGGACGAGAGTTATCATTTATAACTCTGCAGGTTTGTGAATTGCAGTGCCCTGAAGCTCCATTTTACAAGTCGGTTTTTTGGGAGCCGGCCGCAAAAGCGCCAGATGGCTTCAGGCCCTGTTCTGGTTCAGGGGGGCAGGCTGAGCCTGTGGTTAATTCTTCTTCCTGATGGGAAAATAGAGTGACCTGTGCCTGTCCCAACACCAAGAGCTAGTCTCTCATTGGTTCCCCGTCTTCCCGTTCATCCTCAGGACAAATTGCAACCTGTACGGAACAGGAGGTTAAAGGTGCTGATGCTCCAAGTAGGGAGATTGCTAGTAAAGTGGCTGGAATGGCGAACCCGAGCACAAGGAGATGAGAAATGAGGTGCGTTTTAGAAACCTTTCCCCATCACACGGTGTACCATCTTCTGGGTTTCTCATGCATGTTTTCGATGTAGGAAGATGCCCTTGAACCTGGAGATTTGGGACCCATGCGATGGGTAGCACGCAGTATTACTTTAAAGGGTCTGCGTTTGCTCACCCAACCTCACCAGACCTCTCAGCCCCAAGCGTGTCCACCCTTATGTCTCATCCAGCTGTGGGTCTAGATATGGTCAATCCAGGTTGCATCACAGCCCCTGAACGAATTGTGTAAGAATTTCTCTCTCTTTCCCTGTCTTTGTTTCATGGGTTTTTAAAAGTAATTTATTTTTATAATGGGGTTTAGCTGCTTTTCACGGCTGTGTTTAGGCCGCTTTACACCCACTTGACACACTAACAGAGAGATATCAATACATAGGTTTTAAGATTATTTCTAGTCAGATATATTCTTGTGCGGTGAATCGGGCGTGTTGAGTCCAGTTCTCTGAGCAAGGAGTAGGTCTTGTCTATTCCATATTGGGTTTATGGAACGGTATCTGAGCTAATTTGAAACTCTTGTTTTATGTATCACCCCACCTCACCTTTCCCGTTAAGCAGCCATAGTGTGTTTTCTGCATGTGTGACTCTGTTCTGTTTTGTAATTCAGTTCAAGTGTAACGGTTTTTACATTCCCTCTATAAGTGACACCTTATGAGAAGTGTCCTTTTCTGTGTGACTTATTTCACTTAGAATCGTCTTACCTAAATCCACTCATCATGCTGCTACTAGCCTTATGACATTGATTTCATGGCTGAGTGATATTCCATTGTACATAAGGACCACAACTTTTTTATCCATTTTTCGCTTTCCTGGGATATTTAAGGTGGAAGGAAGTGGAGGTCCTTGTCAACAGAGCAGCCCTAAACTTTGGGGTGCTTGTGTCTTGCTGATTTTCAATTTTCCCACTTTATCCCCCCATGCGTGGAAGTGCCCTATGCTCTCTAAGCTGTGTTTTTTAGATGTTTCAGGACACACCGTACACTTCTCCAGAGTGGCTGTTGGCAATTTACATCCCGCCCATCAGTGTAGCAAGGCTCCCATTTCTCCATGGCCTGTCCTGCATTTCTGGTTTTGACACTTTTTTCAGCATGGCCCTTTTGACCGATGGGAAGCGAGACTTCTTTGTAGCGCTGATTTGCCTTTCCAGGTTGCTTGGTTGGCCAAAAAGGGCGTATGCGTTTTTTCCTGAATATATTCAGGAAAAAACGCATACGCCCTTTTTGGCCAAGGGCATCATTGTCAACGTTTTGCCGCTTTTCATGTGCTTTAAAGGCGATTCGAATCTACCTCCTGAAATCTGTTTCCTGCAATTCTGCCTTGATTTCAAATCCTCTTCTTTGCCTTCCCTCAATATATTTGTGGACGAGAGTTATCATTTATAACTCTGCAGGTTTGTGAATTGCAGTGCCCTGAAGCTCCATTTTACAAGTCGCTTTTTTGGGAGCCGGCCGCAAAAGCGCCGGATGGCTTCAGGCCCTGTTCTGGTTCAGGGGGGCAGGCTGAGCCTGTGGTTAATTCTTCTTCCTGATGGGAAAATAGAGTGACCTGTGCCTGTCCCAACACCAAGAGCTAGTCTCTCATTGGTTCCCCGTCTTCCCGTTCATCCTCAGGACAAATTGCAACCTGTACGGAACAGGAGGTTAAAGGTGCTGATGCTCCAAGTAGGGAGATTGCTAGTAAAGTGGCTGGAATGGCGAACCCGAGCACAAGGAGATGAGAAATGAGGTGCGTTTTAGAAACCTTTCCCCATCACACGGTGTACCATCTTCTGGGTTTCTCATGCATGTTTTCGATGTAGGAAGATGCCCTTGAACCTGGAGATTTGGGACCCATGCGATGGGTAGCACGCAGTATTACTTTAAAGGGTCTGCGTTTGCTCACCCAACCTCACCAGACCTCTCAGCCCCAAGAGTGTCCACCCTTATGTCTCATCCAGCTGTGGGTCTAGATATGGTCAATCCAGGTTGCATCACAGCCCCTGAACGAATTGTGTAAGAATTTCTCTCTCTTTCCCTGTCTTTGTTTCATGGGTTTTTAAAAGTAATTTATTTTTATAATGGGGTTTAGCTGCTTTTCACGGCTGTGTTTAGGCCGCTTTACACCCACTTGACACACTAACAGAGAGATATCAATACATAGGTTTTAAGATTATTACTAGTCAGATATATTCTTGTGCGGTGAATCGGGCGTTTTGTGTCCAGTTCTCTGAGCAAGGAGTAGGTCTTGTCTATTCCATATTGGGTTTATGGAACGGTATCTGAGCTAATTTGAAACTCTTGTTTTATGTATCACCCCACCTCACCTTTCCCGTTAAGCAGCCATAGTGTGTTTTCTGCATGTGTGACTCTGTTCTGTTTTGTAATTCAGTTCAAGTGTAACGGTTTTTACATTCCCTCTATAAGTGACACCTTATGAGAAGTGTCCTTTTCTGTGTGACTTATTTCACTTAGAATCGTCTTACCTAAATCCACTCATCATGCTGCTACTAGCCTTATGACATTGATTTCATGGCTGAGTGATATTCCATTGTACATAAGGACCACAACTTTTTTATCCATTTTTCGCTTTCCTGGGATATTTAAGGTGGAAGGAAGTGGAGGTCCTTGTCAACAGAGCAGCCCTAAACTTTGGGGTGCTTGTGTCTTGCTGATTTTCAATTTTCCCACTTTATCCCCCCATGCGTGGAAGTGCCCTATGCTCTCTAAGCTGTGTTTTTTAGATGTTTCAGGACACACCGTACACTTCTCCAGAGTGGCTGTTGGCAATTTACATCCCGCCCATCAGTGTAGCAAGGCTCCCATTTCTCCATGGCCTGTCCTGCATTTCTGGTTTTGACACTTTTTTCAGCATGGCCCTTTTGACCGATGGGAAGCGAGACTTCTTTGTAGCGCTGATTTGCCTTTCCAGGTTGCTTGGTTGGCCAAAAAGGGCGTATGCGTTTTTTCCTGAATATATTCAGGAAAAAACGCATACGCCCTTTTTGGCCAAGGGCATCATTGTCAACGTTTTGCCGCTTTTCATGTGCTTTAAAGGCGATTCGAATCTACCTCCTGAAATCTGTTTCCTGCAATTCTGCCTTGATTTCAAATCCTCTTCTTTGCCTTCCCTCAATATATTTGTGGACGAGAGTTATCATTTATAACTCTGCAGGTTTGTGAATTGCAGTGCCCTGAAGCTCCATTTTACAAGTCGCTTTTTTGGGAGCTGGCCGCAAAAGCGCAGGATGGCTTCAGGCCCTGTTCTGGTTCAGGGGGGCAGGCTGAGCCTGTGGTTAATTCTTCTTCCTGATGGGAAAATAGAGTGGCCTGTGCCTGTCCCAACACCAAGAGCTAGTCTCTCATTGGTTCCCCGTCTTCCCGTTCATCCTCAGGACAAATTGCAACCTGTACGGAACAGGAGGTTAAAGGTGCTGATGCTCCAAGTAGGGAGATTGCTAGTAAAGTGGCTGGAATGGCGAACCCGAGCACAAGGAGATGAGAAATGAGGTGCGTTTTAGAAACCTTTCCCCATCACACGGTGTACCATCTTCTGGGTTTCTCATGCATGTTTTCGATGTAGGAAGATGCCCTTGAACCTGGAGATTTGGGACCCATGCGATGGGTAGCACGCAGTATTACTTTAAAGGGTCTGCGTTTGCTCACCCAACCTCACCAAACCTCTCAGGCCCAAGAGTGTCCACCCTTATGTCTCATCCAGCTGTGGGTCTAGATATGGTCAATCCAGGTTGCATCACAGCCCCTGAACGAATTGTGTAAGAATTTCTCTCTCTTTCCCTGTCTTTGTTTCATGGGTTTTTAAAAGTAATTTATTTTTATAATGGGGTTTAGCTGCTTTTCACGGCTGTGTTTATGCCGCTTTACACCCACTTGACACACTAACAGAGAGATATCAATACATAGGTTTTAAGATTATTACTAGTCAGATATATTCTTGTGCGGTCAATCGGGCGTGTTGAGTCCAGTTCTCTGAGCAAGGAGTAGGTCTTGTCTATTCCATATTGGGTTTATGGAACGGTATCTGAGCTAATTTGAAACTCTTGTTTTATGTATCACCCCACCTCACCTTTCCCGTTAAGCAGCCATAGTGTGTTTTCTGCATGTGTGACTCTGTTCTGTTTTGTAATTCAGTTCAAGTGTAACGGTTTTTACATTCCCTCTATAAGTGACACCTTATGAGAAGTGTCCTTTTCTGTGTGACTTATTTCACTTAGAATCGTCTTACCTAAATCCACTCATCATGCTGCTACTAGCCTTATGACATTGATTTCATGGCTGAGTGATATTCCATTGTACATAAGGACCACAACTTTTTTATCCATTTTTCGCTTTCCTGGGATATTTAAGGTGGAAGGAAGTGGAGGTCCTTGTCAACAGAGCAGCCCTAAACTTTGGGGTGCTTGTGTCTTGCTGATTTTCAATTTTCCCACTTTATCCCCCCATGCGTGGAAGTGCCCTATGCTCTCTAAGCTGTGTTTTTTAGATGTTTCAGGACACACCGTACACTTCTCCAGAGTGGCTGTTGGCAATTTACATCCCGCCCATCAGTGTAGCAAGGCTCCCATTTCTCCATGGCCTGTCCTGCATTTCTGGTTTTGACACTTTTTTCAGCATGGCCCTTTTGACCGATGGGAAGCGAGACTTCTTTGTAGCGCTGATTTGGCTTTCCAGGTTGCTTGGTTGGCCAAAAAGGGCGTATGCGTTTTTTCCTGAATATATTCAGGAAAAAACGCATACGCCCTTTTTGGCCAAGGGCATCATTGTCAACGTTTTGCCGCTTTTCATGTGCTTTAAAGGCGATTCGAATCTACCTCCTGAAATCTGTTTCCTGCAATTCTGCCTTGATTTCAAATCCTCTTCTTTGCCTTCCCTCAATATATTTGTGGACGAGAGTTATCATTTATAACTCTGCAGGTTTGTGAATTGCAGTGCCCTGAAGCTCCATTTTACAAGTCGGTTTTTTGGGAGCCGGCCGCAAAAGCGCCGGATGGCTTCAGGCCCTGTTCTGGTTCAGGGGGGCAGGCTGAGCCTGTGGTTAATTCTTCTTCCTGATGGGAAAATAGAGTGACCTGTGCCTGTCCCAACACCAAGAGCTAGTCTCTCATTGGTTCCCCGTCTTCCCGTTCATCCTCAGGACAAATTGCAACCTGTACGGAACAGGAGGTTAAAGGTGCTGATGCTCCAAGTAGGGAGATTGCTAGTAAAGTGGCTGGAATGGCGAACCCGAGCACAAGGAGATGAGAAATGAGGTGCGTTTTAGAAACCTTTCCCCATCACACGGTGTACCATCTTCTGGGTTTCTCATGCATGTTTTCGATGTAGGAAGATGCCCTTGAACCTGGAGATTTGGGACCCATGCGATGGGTAGCACGCAGTATTACTTTAAAGGGTCTGCGTTTGCTCACCCAACCTCACCAGACCTCTCAGCCCCAAGAGTGTCCACCCTTATGTCTCATCCAGCTGTGGGTCTAGATATGGTCAATCCAGGTTGCATCACAGCCCCTGAACGAATTGTGTAAGAATTTCTCTCTCTTTCCCTGTCTTTGTTTCATGGGTTTTTAAAAGTAATTTATTTTTATAATGGGGTTTAGCTGCTTTTCACGGCTGTGTTTAGGCCGCTTTACACCCACTTGACCCACTAACAGAGAGATATCAATACATAGGTTTTAAGATTATTACTAGTCAGATATATTCTTGTGCGGTGAATCGGGCGTGTTGAGTCCAGTTCTCTGAGCAAGGAGTAGGTCTTGTCTGTTACATATTGGGTTTATGGAACGGTATCTGAGCTAATTTGAAACTCTTGTTTTATGTATCACCCCACCTCACCTTTCCCGTTAAGCAGCCATAGTGTGTTTTCTGCATGTGTGACTCTGTTCTGTTTTGTAATTCAGTTCAAGTGTAACGGTTTTTACATTCCCTCTATAAGTGACACCTTATGAGAAGTGTCCTTTTCTGTGTGACTTATTTCACTTAGAATCGTCTTACCTAAATCCACTCATCATGCTGCTACTAGCCTTATGACATTGATTTCATGGCTGAGTGATATTCCATTGTACATAAGGACCACAACTTTTTTATCCATTTTTCGCTTTCCTGGGATATTTAAGGTGGAAGGAAGTGGAGGTCCTTGTCAACAGAGCAGCCCTAAACTTTGGGGTGCTTGTGTCTTGCTGATTTTCAATTTTCCCACTTTATCCCCCCATGCGTGGAAGTGCCCTATGCTCTCTAAGCTGTGTTTTTTAGATGTTTCAGGACACACCGTACACTTCTCCAGAGTGGCTGTTGGCAATTTACATCCCGCCCATCAGTGTAGCAAGGCTCCCATTTCTCCATGGCCTGTCCTGCATTTCTGGTTTTGACACTTTTTTCAGCATGGCCCTTTTGACCGATGGGAAGCGAGACTTCTTTGTAGCGCTGATTTGCCTTTCCAGGTTGCTTGGTTGGCCAAAAAGGGCGTATGCGTTTTTTCCTGAATGTATTCAGGAAAAAACGCATACGCACTTTTTGGCCAAGGGCATCATTGTCAACGTTTTGCCGCTTTTCATGTGCTTTAAAGGCGATTCGAATCTACCTCCTGAAATCTGTTTCCTGCAATTCTGCCTTGATTTCAAATCCTCTTCTTTGCCTTCCCTCAATATATTTGTGGACGAGAGTTATCATTTATAACTCTGCAGGTTTGTGAATTGCAGTGCCCTGAAGCTCCATTTTACAAGTCGCTTTTTTGGGAGCCGGCTGCAAAAGCGCAGGATGGCTTCAGGCCCTGTTCTGGTTCAGGGGGGCAGGCTGAGCCTGTGGTTAATTCTTCTTCCTGATGGGAAAATAGAGTGACCTGTGCCTCTCCCAACACCAAGAGCTAGTCTCTCATTGGTTCCCCGTCTTCCCGTTCATCCTCAGGACAAATTGCAACCTGTACGGAACAGGAGGTTAAAGGTGCTGATGCTCCAAGTAGGGAGATTGCTAGTAAAGTGGCTGGAATGGCGAACCCGAGCACAAGGAGATGAGAAATGAGGTGCGTTTTAGAAACCTTTCCCCATCACACGGTGTACCATCTTCTGGGTTTCTCATGCATGTTTTCGATGTAGGAAGATGCCCTTGAACCTGGAGATTTGGGACCCATGCGATGGGTACCACGCAGTATTACTTTAAAGGGTCTGCGTTTGCTCACCCAACCTCACCAAACCTCTCAGCCCCAAGAGTGTCCACCCTTATGTCTCATCCAGCTGTGGGTCTAGATATGGTCAATCCAGGTTGCATCACAGCCCCTGAACGAATTGTGTAAGAATTTCTCTCTCTTTCCCTGTCTTTGTTTCATGGGTTTTTAAAAGTAATTTATTTTTATAATGGGGTAAAGCTGCTTTTCACGGCTGTGTTTAGGCCTCTTTACACCCACTTGACCCACTAACAGAGAGATATCAATACATAGGTTTTAAGATTATTACTAGTCAGATATATTCTTGTGCGGTGAATCGGGCGTGTTGAGTCCAGTTCTCTGAGCAAGGAGTAGGTCTTGTCTGTTACATATTGGGTTTATGGAACGGTATCTGAGCTAATTTGAAACTCTTGTTTTATGTATCACCCCACCTCACCTTTCCCGTTAAGCAGCCATAGTGTGTTTTCTGCATGTGTGACTCTGTTCTGTTTTGTAATTCAGTTCAAGTGTAACGGTTTTTACATTCCCTCTATAAGTGACACCTTATGAGAAGTGTCCTTTTCTGTGTGACTTATTTCACTTAGAATCGTCTTACCTAAATCCACTCATCATGCTGCTACTAGCCTTATGACATTGATTTCATGGCTGAGTGATATTCCATTGTACATAAGGACCACAACTTTTTTATCCATTTTTCGCTTTCCTGGGATATTTAAGGTGGAAGGAAGTGGAGGTCCTTGTCAACAGAGCAGCCCTAAACTTTGGGGTGCTTGTGTCTTGCTGATTTTCAATTTTCCCACTTTATCCCCCCATGCGTGGAAGTGCCCTATGCTCTCTAAGCTGTGTTTTTTAGATGTTTCAGGACACACCGTACACTTCTCCAGAGTGGCTGTTGGCAATTTACATCCCGCCCATCAGTGTAGCAAGGCTCCCATTTCTCCATGGCCTGTCCTGCATTTCTGGTTTTGACACTTTTTTCAGCATGGCCCTTTTGACCGATGGGAAGCGAGACTTCTTTGTAGCGCTGATTTGCCTTTCCAGGTTGCTTGGTTGGCCAAAAAGGGCGTATGCGTTTTTTCCTGAATGTATTCAGGAAAAAACGCATACGCACTTTTTGGCCAAGGGCATCATTGTCAACGTTTTGCCGCTTTTCATGTGCTTTAAAGGCGATTCGAATCTACCTCCTGAAATCTGTTTCCTGCAATTCTGCCTTGATTTCAAATCCTCTTCTTTGCCTTCCCTCAATATATTTGTGGACGAGAGTTATCATTTATAACTCTGCAGGTTTGTGAATTGCAGTGCCCTGAAGCTCCATTTTACAAGTCGGTTTTTTGGGAGCCGGCCGCAAAAGCGCAGGATGGCTTCAGGCCCTGTTCTGGTTCAGGGGGGCAGGCTGAGCCTGTGGTTAATTCTTCTTCCTGATGGGAAAATAGAGTGACCTGTGCCTCTCCCAACACCAAGAGCTAGTCTCTCATTGGTTCCCCGTCTTCCCGTTCATCCTCAGGACAAATTGCAACCTGTACGGAACAGGAGGTTAAAGGTGCTGATGCTCCAAGTAGGGAGATTGCTAGTAAAGTGGCTGGAATGGCGAACCCGAGCACAAGGAGATGAGAAATGAGGTGCGTTTTAGAAACCTTTCCCCATCACACGGTGTACCATCTTCTGGGTTTCTCATGCATGTTTTCGATGTAGAAAGATGCCCTTGAACCTGGAGATTTGGGACCCATGCGATGGGTAGCACGCAGTATTACTTTAAAGGGTCTGCGTTTGCTCACCCAACCTCACCAGACCTCTCAGCCCCAAGAGTGTCCACCCTTATGTCTCATCCAGCTGTGGGTCTAGATATGGTCAATCCAGGTTGCATCACAGCCCCTGAACGAATTGTGTAAGAATTTCTCTCTCTTTCCCTGTCTTTGTTTCATGGGTTTTTAAAAGTAATTTATTTTTATAATGGGGTTTAGCTGCTTTTCACGGCTGTGTTTATGCCGCTTTTCACCCACTTGACACACTAACAGAGAGATATCAATACATAGGTTTTAAGATTATTACTAGTCAGATATATTTTTGTGCGGTGAATCGGGCGTGTTGAGTCCAGTTCTCTGAGCAAGGAGTAGGTCTTGTCTATTCCATATTGGGTTTATGGAACGGTATCTGAGCTAATTTGAAACTCTTGTTTTATGTATCACCCCACCTCACCTTTCCCGTTAAGCAGCCATAGTGTGTTTTCTGCATGTGTGACTCTGTTCTGTTTTGTAATTCAGTTCAAGTGTAACGGTTTTTACATTCCCTCTATAAGTGACACCTTATGAGAAGTGTCCTTTTCTGTGTGACTTATTTCACTTAGAATCGTCTTACCTAAATCCACTCATCATGCTGCTACTAGCCTTATGACATTGATTTCATGGCTGAGTGATATTCCATTGTACATAAGGACCACAACTTTTTTATCCATTTTTCGCTTTCCTGGGATATTTAAGGTGGAAGGAAGTGGAGGTCCTTGTCAACAGAGCAGCCCTAAACTTTGGGGTGCTTGTGTCTTGCTGATTTTCAATTTTCCCACTTTATCCCCCCATGCGTGGAAGTGCCCTATGCTCTCTAAGCTGTGTTTTTTAGATGTTTCAGGACACACCGTACACTTCTCCAGAGTGGCTGTTGGCAATTTACATCCCGCCCATCAGTGTAGCAAGGCTCCCATTTCTCCATGGCCTGTCCTGCATTTCTGGTTTTGACACTTTTTTCAGCATGGCCCTTTTGACCGATGGGAAGCGAGACTTCTTTGTAGCGCTGATTTGCCTTTCCAGGTTGCTTGGTTGGCCAAAAAGGGCGTATGCGTTTTTTCCTGAATATATTCAGGAAAAAACGCATACGCCCTTTTTGGCCAAGGGCATCATTGTCAACGTTTTGCCGCTTTTCATGTGCTTTAAAGGCGATTCGAATCTACCTCCTGAAATCTGTTTCCTGCAATTCTGCCTTGATTTCAAATCCTCTTCTTTGCCTTCCCTCAATATATTTGTGGACGAGAGTTATCATTTATAACTCTGCAGGTTTGTGAATTGCAGTGCCCTGAAGCTCCATTTTACAAGTCGCTTTTTTGGGAGCCGGCCGCAAAAGCGCCGGATGGCTTCAGGCCCTGTTCTGGTTCAGGGGGGCAGGCTGAGCCTGTGGTTAATTCTTCTTCCTGATGGGAAAATAGAGTGACCTGTGCCTGTCCCAACACCAAGAGCTAGTCTCTCATTGGTTCCCCGTCTTCCCGTTCATCCTCAGGACAAATTGCAACCTGTACGGAACAGGAGGTTAAAGGTGCTGATGCTCCAAGTAGGGAGATTGCTAGTAAAGTGGCTGGAATGGCGAACCCGAGCACAAGGAGATGAGAAATGAGGTGCGTTTTAGAAACCTTTCCCCATCACACGGTGTACCATCTTCTGGGTTTCTCATGCATGTTTTCGATGTAGGAAGATGCCCTTGAACCTGGAGATTTGGGACCCATGCGATGGGTAGCACGCAGTATTACTTTAAAGGGTCTGCGTTTGCTCACCCAACCTCACCAGACCTCTCAGCCCCAAGAGTGTCCACCCTTATGTCTCATCCAGCTGTGGGTCTAGATATGGTCAATCCAGGTTGCATCACAGCCCCTGAACGAATTGTGTAAGAATTTCTCTCTCTTTCCCTGTCTTTGTTTCATGGGTTTTTAAAAGTAATTTATTTTTATAATGGGGTTTAGCTGCTTTTCACGGCTGTGTTTATGCCGCTTTTCACCCACTTGACACACTAACAGAGAGATATCAATACATAGGTTTTAAGATTATTACTAGTCAGATATATTTTTGTGCGGTGAATCGGGCGTGTTGAGTCCAGTTCTCTGAGCAAGGAGTAGGTCTTGTCTATTCCATATTGGGTTTATGGAACGGTATCTGAGCTAATTTGAAACTCTTGTTTTATGTATCACCCCACCTCACCTTTCCCGTTAAGCAGCCATAGTGTGTTTTCTGCATGTGTGACTCTGTTCTGTTTTGTAATTCAGTTCAAGTGTAACGGTTTTTACATTCCCTCTATAAGTGACACCTTATGAGAAGTGTCCTTTTCTGTGTGACTTATTTCACTTAGAATCGTCTTACCTAAATCCACTCATCATGCTGCTACTAGCCTTATGACATTGATTTCATGGCTGAGTGATATTCCATTGTACATAAGGACCACAACTTTTTTATCCATTTTTCGCTTTCCTGGGATATTTAAGGTGGAAGGAAGTGGAGGTCCTTGTCAACAGAGCAGCCCTAAACTTTGGGGTGCTTGTGTCTTGCTGATTTTCAATTTTCCCACTTTATCCCCCCATGCGTGGAAGTGCCCTATGCTCTCTAAGCTGTGTTTTTTAGATGTTTCAGGACACACCGTACACTTCTCCAGAGTGGCTGTTGGCAATTTACATCCCGCCCATCAGTGTAGCAAGGCTCCCATTTCTCCATGGCCTGTCCTGCATTTCTGGTTTTGACACTTTTTTCAGCATGGCCCTTTTGACCGATGGGAAGCGAGACTTCTTTGTAGCGCTGATTTGCCTTTCCAGGTTGCTTGGTTGGCCAAAAAGGGCGTATGCGTTTTTTCCTGAATATATTCAGGAAAAAACGCATACGCCCTTTTTGGCCAAGGGCATCATTGTCAACGTTTTGCCGCTTTTCATGTGCTTTAAAGGCGATTCGAATCTACCTCCTGAAATCTGTTTCCTGCAATTCTGCCTTGATTTCAAATCCTCTTCTTTGCCTTCCCTCAATATATTTGTGGACGAGAGTTATCATTTATAACTCTGCAGGTTTGTGAATTGCAGTGCCCTGAAGCTCCATTTTACAAGTCGCTTTTTTGGGAGCTGGCCGCAAAAGCGCCGGATGGCTTCAGGCCCTGTTCTGGTTCAGGGGGGCAGGCTGAGCCTGTGGTTAATTCTTCTTCCTGATGGGAAAATAGAGTGACCTGTGCCTGTCCCAACACCAAGAGCTAGTCTCTCATTGGTTCCCCGTCTTCCCGTTCATCCTCAGGACAAATTGCAACCTGTACGGAACAGGAGGTTAAAGGTGCTGATGCTCCAAGTAGGGAGATTGCTAGTAAAGTGGCTGGAATGGCGAACCCGAGCACAAGGAGATGAGAAATGAGGTGCGTTTTAGAAACCTTTCCCCATCACACGGTGTACCATCTTCTGGGTTTCTCATGCATGTTTTCGATGTAGGAAGATGCCCTTGAACCTGGAGATTTGGGACCCATGCGATGGGTAGCACGCAGTATTACTTTAAAGGGTCTGCGTTTGCTCACCCAACCTCACCAGACCTCTCATCCCCAAGAGTGTCCACCCTTATGTCTCATCCAGCTGTGGGTCTAGATATGGTCAATCCAGGTTGCATCACAGCCCCTGAACGAATTGTGTAAGAATTTCTCTCTCTTTCCCTGTCTTTGTTTCATGGGTTTTTAAAAGTAATTTATTTTTATAATGGGGTTTAGCTGCTTTTCACGGCTGTGTTTAGGCCGCTTTACACCCACTTGACACACTAACAGAGAGATATCAATACATAGGTTTTAAGATTATTACTAGTCAGATATATTCTTGTGCGGTGAATCGGGCGTGTTGTGTCCAGTTCTCTGAGCAAGGAGTAGGTCTTGTCTATTCCATATTGGGTTTATGGAACGGTATCTGAGCTAATTTGAAACTCTTGTTTTATGTATCACCCCACCTCACCTTTCCCGTTAAGCAGCCATAGTGTGTTTTCTGCATGTGTGACTCTGTTCTGTTTTGTAATTCAGTTCAAGTGTAACGGTTTTTACATTCCCTCTATAAGTGACACCTTATGAGAAGTGTCCTTTTCTGTGTGACTTATTTCACTTAGAATCGTCTTACCTAAATCCACTCATCATGCTGCTACTAGCCTTATGACATTGATTTCATGGCTGAGTGATATTCCATTGTACATAAGGACCACAACTTTTTTATCCATTTTTCGCTTTCCTGGGATATTTAAGGTGGAAGGAAGTGGAGGTCCTTGTCAACAGAGCAGCCCTAAACTTTGGGGTGCTTGTGTCTTGCTGATTTTCAATTTTCCCACTTTATCCCCCCATGCGTGGAAGTGCCCTATGCTCTCTAAGCTGTGTTTTTTAGATGTTTCAGGACACACCGTACACTTCTCCAGAGTGGCTGTTGGCAATTTACATCCCGCCCATCAGTGTAGCAAGGCTCCCATTTCTCCATGGCCTGTCCTGCATTTCTGGTTTTGACACTTTTTTCAGCATGGCCCTTTTGACCGATGGGAAGCGAGACTTCTTTGTAGCGCTGATTTGCCTTTCCAGGTTGCTTGGTTGGCCAAAAAGGGCGTATGCGTTTTTTCCTGAATATATTCACTAAAAAACGCATACGCCCTTTTTGGCCAAGGGCATCATTGTCAACGTTTTGCCGCTTTTCATGTGCTTTAAAGGCGATTCGAATCTACCTCCTGAAATCTGTTTCCTGCAATTCTGCCTTGATTTCAAATCCTCTTCTTTGCCTTCCCTCAATATATTTGTGGACGAGAGTTATCATTTATAACTCTGCAGGTTTGTGAATTGCAGTGCCCTGAAGCTCCATTTTACAAGTCGGTTTTTTGGGAGCTGGCTGCAAAAGCGCCGGATGGCTTCAGGCCCTGTTCTGGTTCAGGGGGGCAGGCTGAGCCTGTGGTTAATTCTTCTTCCTGATGGGAAAATAGAGTGGCCTGTGCCTGTCCCAACACCAAGAGCTAGTCTCTCATTGGTTCCCCGTCTTCCCGTTCATCCTCAGGACAAATTGCAACCTGTACGGAACAGGAGGTTAAAGGTGCTGATGCTCCAAGTAGGGAGATTGCTAGTAAATTGGCTGGAATGGCGAACCCGAGCACAAGGAGATGAGAAATGAGGTGCGTTTTAGAAACCTTTCCCCATCACACGGTGTACCATCTTCTGGGTTTCTCATGCATGTTTTCGATGTAGGAAGATGCCCTTGAACCTGGAGATTTGGGACCCATGCGATGGGTAGCACGCAGTATTACTTTAAAGGGTCTGCGTTTGCTCACCCAACCTCACCAAACCTCTCAGCCCCAAGAGTGTCCACCCTTATGTCTCATCCAGCTGTGGGTCTAGATATGGTCAATCCAGGTTGCATCACAGCCCCTGAACGAATTGTGTAAGAATTTCTCTCTCTTTCCCTGTCTTTGTTTCATGGGTTTTTAAAAGTAATTTATTTTTATAATGGGGTTTAGCTGCTTTTCACGGCTGTGTTTATGCCGCTTTACACCCACTTGACACACTAACAGAGAGATATCAATACATAGGTTTTAAGATTATTACTAGTCAGATATATTCTTGTGCGGTGAATCGGGCGTGTTGAGTCCAGTTCTCTGAGCAAGGAGTAGGTCTTGTCTATTCCATATTGGGTTTATGGAACAGTATCTGAGCTAATTTGAAACTCTTGTTTTATGTATCACCCCACCTCACCTTTCCCGTTAAGCAGCCATAGTGTGTTTTCTGCATGTGTGACTCTGTTCTGTTTTGTAATTCAGTTCAAGTGTAACGGTTTTTACATTCCCTCTATAAGTGACACCTTATGAGAAGTGTCCTTTTCTGTGTGACTTATTTCACTTAGAATCGTCTTACCTAAATCCACTCATCATGCTGCTACTAGCCTTATGACATTGATTTCATGGCTGAGTGATATTCCATTGTACATAAGGACCACAACTTTTTTATCCATTTTTCGCTTTCCTGGGATATTTAAGGTGGAAGGAAGTGGAGGTCCTTGTCAACAGAGCAGCCCTAAACTTTGGGGTGCTTGTGTCTTGCTGATTTTCAATGTTCCCACTTTCTCCCCCCATGCGTGGAAGTGCCCTATGCTCTCTAAGCTGTGTTTTTTAGATGTTTCAGGACACACCGTACACTTCTCCAGAGTGGCTGTTGGCAATTTACATCCCGCCCATCAGTGTAGCAAGGCTCCCATTTCTCCATGGCCTGTCCTGCATTTCTGGTTTTGACACTTTTTTCAGCATGGCCCTTTTGACCGATGGGAAGCGAGACTTCTTTGTAGCGCTGATTTGCCTTTCCAGGTTGCTTGGTTGGCCAAAAAGGGCGTATGCGTTTTTTCCTGAATATATTCAGGAAAAAACGCATACGCCCTTTTTGGCCAAGGGCATCATTGTCAACGTTTTGCCGCTTTTCATGTGCTTTAAAGGCGATTCGAATCTACCTCCTGAAATCTGTTTCCTGCAATTCTGCCTTGATTTCAAATCCTCTTCTTTGCCTTCCCTCAATATATTTGTGGACGAGAGTTATCATTTATAACTCTGCAGGTTTGT
This sequence comes from Balaenoptera physalus, assembly GCF_965194825.1. Classification (NCBI taxonomy): domain Eukaryota; kingdom Metazoa; phylum Chordata; class Mammalia; order Artiodactyla; family Balaenopteridae; genus Balaenoptera; species Balaenoptera physalus. The sequence continues at coordinate 711,098 of NW_028126452.1, read as the reverse complement.
GAATTGCAGTGCCCTGAAGCTCCATTTTACAAGTCGCTTTTTTGGGAGCTGGCCGCAAAAGCGCCGGATGGCTTCAGGCCCTGTTCTGGTTCAGGGGGGCAGGCTGAGCCTGTGGTTAATTCTTCTTCCTGATGGGAAAATAGAGTGACCTGTGCCTGTCCCAACACCAAGAGCTAGTCTCTCATTGGTTCCCCGTCTTCCCGTTCATCCTCAGGACAAATTGCAACCTGTACGGAACAGGAGGTTAAAGGTGCTGATGCTCCAAGTAGGGAGATTGCTAGTAAAGTGGCTGGAATGGCGAACCCGAGCACAAGGAGATGAGAAATGAGGTGCGTTTTAGAAACCTTTCCCCATCACACGGTGTACCATCTTCTGGGTTTCTCATGCATGTTTTCGATGTAGGAAGATGCCCTTGAACCTGGAGATTTGGGACCCATGCGATGGGTAGCACGCAGTACTACTTTAAAGGGTCTGCGTTTGCTCACCCAACCTCACCAGACCTCTCAGCCCCAAGAGTGTCCACCCTTATGTCTCATCCAGCTGTGGGTCTAGATATGGTCAATCCAGGTTGCATCACAGCCCCTGAACGAATTGTGTAAGAATTTCTCTCTCTTTCCCTGTCTTTGTTTCATGGGTTTTTAAAAGTAATTTATTTTTATAATGGGGTTTAGCTGCTTTTCACGGCTGTGTTTAGGCCGCTTTACACCCACTTGACACACTAACAGAGAGATATCAATACATAGGTTTTAAGATTATTACTAGTCAGATATATTCTTGTGCGGTGAATCGGGCGTGTTGAGTCCAGTTCTCTGAGCAAGGAGTAGGTCTTGTCTATTCCATATTGGGTTTATGGAACGGTATCTGAGCTAATTTGAAACTCTTGTTTTATGTATCACCCCACCTCACCTTTCCCGTTAAGCAGCCATAGTGTGTTTTCTGCATGTGTGACTCTGTTCTGTTTTGTAATTCAGTTCAAGTGTAACGGTTTTTACATTCCCTCTATAAGTGACACCTTATGAGAAGTGTCCTTTTCTGTGTGACTTATTTCACTTAGAATCGTCTTACCTAAATCCACTCATCATGCTGCTACTAGCCTTATGACATTGATTTCATGGCTGAGTGATATTCCATTGTACATAAGGACCACAACTTTTTTATCCATTTTTCGCTTTCCTGGGATATTTAAGGTGGAAGGAAGTGGAGGTCCTTGTCAACAGAGCAGCCCTAAACTTTGGGGTGCTTGTGTCTTGCTGATTTTCAATTTTCCCACTTTCTCCCCCCATGCGTGGAAGTGCCCTATGCTCTCTAAGCTGTGTTTTTTAGATGTTTCAGGACACACCGTACACTTCTCCAGAGTGGCTGTTGGCAATTTACATCCCGCCCATCAGTGTAGCAAGGCTCCCATTTCTCCATGGCCTGTCCTGCATTTCTGGTTTTGACACTTTTTTCAGCATGGCCCTTTTGACCGATGGGAAGCGAGACTTCTTTGTAGCGCTGATTTGCCTTTCCAGGTTGCTTGGTTGGCCAAAAAGGGCGTATGCGTTTTTTCCTGAATATATTCAGGAAAAAACGCATACGCCCTTTTTGGCCAAGGGCATCATTGTCAACGTTTTGCCGCTTTTCATGTGCTTTAAAAGCGATTCGAATCTACCTCCTGAAATCTGTTTCCTGCAATTCTGCCTTGATTTCAAATCCTCTTCTTTGCCTTCCCTCAATATATTTGTGGACGAGAGTTATCATTTATAACTCTGCAGGTTTGTGAATTGCAGTGCCCTGAAGCTCCATTTTACAAGTCGCTTTTTTGGGAGCTGGCCGCAAAAGCGCCGGATGGCTTCAGGCCCTGTTCTGGTTCAGGGGGGCAGGCTGAGCCTGTGGTTGATTCTTCTTCCTGATGGGAAAATAGAGTGACCTGTGCCTGTCCCAACACCAAGAGCTAGTCTCTCATTGGTTCCCCGTCTTCCCGTTCATCCTCAGGACAAATTGCAACCTGTACGGAACAGGAGGTTAAAGGTGCTGATGCTCCAAGTAGGGAGATTGCTAGTAAAGTGGCTGGAATGGCGAACCCGAACACAAGGAGATGAGAAATGAGGTGCGTTTTAGAAACCTTTCCCCATCACACGGTGTACCATCTTCTGGGTTTCTCATGCATGTTTTCGATGTAGGAAGATGCCCTTGAACCTGGAGATTTGGGACCCATGCGATGGGTAGCACGCAGTATTACTTTAAAGGGTCTGCGTTTGCTCACCCAACCTCACCAAACCTCTCAGCCCCAAGAGTGTCCACCCTTATGTCTCATCCAGCTGTGGGTCTAGATATGGTCAATCCAGGTTGCATCACAGCCCCTGAACGAATTGTGTGAGAATTTCTCTCTCTTTCCCTGTCTTTGTTTCATGGGTTTTTAAAAGTAATTTATTTTTATAATGGGGTTTAGCTGCTTTTCACGGCTGTGTTTATGCTGCTTTACACCCACTTGACACACTAACAGAGAGATATCAATACATAGGTTTTAAGATTATTACTAGTCAGATATATTCTTGTGCGGTGAATCGGGCGTGTTGAGTCCAGTTCTCTGAGCAAGGAGTAGGTCTTGTCTATTCCATATTGGGTTTATGGAACGGTATCTGAGCTAATTTGAAACTCTTGTTTTATGTATCACCCCACCTCACCTTTCCCGTTAAGCAGCCATAGTGTGTTTTCTGCATGTGTGACTCTGTTCTGTTTTGTAATTCAGTTCAAGTGTAACGGTTTTTACATTCCCTCTATAAGTGACACCTTATGAGAAGTGTCCTTTTCTGTGTGACTTATTTCACTTAGAATCGTCTTACCTAAATCCACTCATCATGCTGCTACTAGCCTTATGACATTGATTTCATGGCTGAGTGATATTCCATTGTACATAAGGACCACAACTTTTTTATCCATTTTTCGCTTTCCTGGGATATTTAAGGTGGAAGGAAGTGGAGGTCCTTGTCAACAGAGCAGCCCTAAACTTTGGGGTGCTTGTGTCTTGCTGATTTTCAATGTTCCCACTTTATCCCCCCATGCGTGGAAGTGCCCTATGCTCTCTAAGCTGTGTTTTTTAGATGTTTCAGGACACACCGTACACTTCTCCAGAGTGGCTGTTGGCAATTTACATCCCGCCCATCAGTGTAGCAAGGCTCCCATTTCTCCATGGCCTGTCCTGCATTTCTGGTTTTGACACTTTTTTCAGCATGGCCCTTTTGACCGATGGGAAGCGAGACTTCTTTGTAGCGCTGATTTGCCTTTCCAGGTTGCTTGGTTGGCTAAAAAGGGCGTATGCGTTTTTTCCTGAATATATTCAGGAAAAAACGCATACGCCCTTTTTGGCCAAGGGCATCATTGTCAACGTTTTGCCGCTTTTCATGTGCTTTAAAGGCGATTCGAATCTACCTCCTGAAATCTGTTTCCTGCAATTCTGCCTTGATTTCAAATCCTCTTCTTTGCCTTCCCTCAATATATTTGTGGACGAGAGTTATGATTTATAACTCTGCAGGTTTGTGAATTGCAGTGCCCTGAAGCTCCATTTTACAAGTCGGTGTTTTGGGAGCTGGCCGCAAAAGCGCAGGATGGCTTCAGGCCCTGTTCTGGTTCAGGGGGGCAGGCTGAGCCTGTGGTTAATTCTTCTTCCTGATGGGAAAATAGAGTGACCTGTGCCTGTCCCAACACCAAGAGCTAGTCTCTCATTGGTACCCCGTCTTCCCGTTCATCATCAGGACAAATTGCAACCTGTACGGAACAGGAGGTTAAAGGTGCTGATGCTCCAAGTAGGGAGATTGCTAGTAAAGTGGCTGGAATGGCGAACCCGAGCACAAGGAGATGAGAAATGAGGTGCGTTTTAGAAACCTTTCCCCATCACACGGTGTACCATCTTCTGGGTTTCTCATGCATGTTTTCGATGTAGGAAGATGCCCTTGAACCTGGAGATTTGGGACCCATGTGATGGGTAGCACGCAGTATTACTTTAAAGGGTCTGCGTTTGCTCACCCAACCTCACCAAACCTCTCAGCCCCAAGAGTGTCCACCCTTATGTCTCATCCAGCTGTGGGTCTAGATATGGTCAATCCAGGTTGCATCACAGCCCCTGAACGAATTGTGTAAGAATTTCTCTCTCTTTCCCTGTCTTTGTTTCATGGGTTTTTAAAAGTAATTTATTTTTATAATGGGGTTTAGCTGCTTTTCACGGCTGTGTTTATGCCGCTTTACACCCACTTGACACACTAACAGAGAGATATCAATACATAGGTTTTAAGATTATTACTAGTCAGATATATTCTTGTGCGGTGAATCGGGCGTGTTGAGTCCAGTTCTCTGAGCAAGGAGTAGGTCTTGTCTATTACATATTGGGTTTATGGAACGGTATCTGAGCTAATTTGAAACTCTTGTTTTATGTATCACCCCACCTCACCTTTCCCGTTAAGCAGCCATAGTGTGTTTTCTGCATGTGTGACTCTGTTCTGTTTTGTAATTCAGTTCAAGTGTAACGGTTTTTACATTCCCTCTATAAGTGACACCTTATGAGAAGTGTCCTTTTCTGTGTGACTTATTTCACTTAGAATCGTCTTACCTAAATCCACTCATCATGCTGCTACTAGCCTTATGACATTGATTTCATGGCTGAGTGATATTCCATTGTACATAAGGACCACAACTTTTTTATCCATTTTTCGCTTTCCTGGGATATTTAAGGTGGAAGGAAGTGGAGGTCCTTGTCAACAGAGCAGCCCTAAACTTTGGGGTGCTTGTGTCTTGCTGATTTTCAATTTTCCCACTTTATCCCCCCATGCGTGGAAGTGCCCTATGCTCTCTAAGCTGTGTTTTTTAGATGTTTCAGGACACACCGTACACTTCTCCAGAGTGGCTGTTGGCAATTTACATCCCGCCCATCAGTGTAGCAAGGCTCCCATTTCTCCATGGCCTGTCCTGCATTTCTGGTTTTGACACTTTTTTCAGCATGGCCCTTTTGACCGATGGGAAGCGAGACTTCTTTGTAGCGCTGATTTGCCTTTCCAGGTTGCTTGGTTGGCCAAAAAGGGCGTATGCGTTTTTTCCTGAATATATTCAGGAAAAAACGCATACGCCCTTTTTGGCCAAGGGCATCATTGTCAACGTTTTGCCGCTTTTCATGTGCTTTAAAGGCGATTCGAATCTACCTCCTGAAATCTGTTTCCTGCAATTCTGCCTTGATTTCAAATCCTCTTCTTTGCCTTCCCTCAATATATTTGTGGACGAGAGTTATCATTTATAACTCTGCAGGTTTGTGAATTGCAGTGCCCTGAAGCTCCATTTTACAAGTCGCTTTTTTGGGAGCCGGCCGCAAAAGCGCAGGATGGCTTCAGGCCCTGTTCTGGTTCCGGGGGGCAGGCTGAGCCTGTGGTTAATTCTTCTTCCTGATGGGAAAATAGAGTGACCTGTGCCTGTCCCAACACCAAGAGCTAGTCTCTCATTGGTTCCCCGTCTTCCCGTTCATCCTCAGGACAAATTGCAACCTGTACGGAACAGGAGGTTAAAGGTGCTGATGCTCCAAGTAGGGAGATTGCTAGTAAAGTGGCTGGAATGGCGAACCCGAGCACAAGGAGATGAGAAATGAGGTGCGTTTTAGAAACCTTTCCCCATCACACGGTGTACCATCTTCTGGGTTTCTCATGCATGTTTTCGATGTAGGAAGATGCCCTTGAACCTGGAGATTTGGGACCCATGCGATGGGTAGCACGCAGTATTACTTTAAAGGGTCTGCGTTTGCTCACCCAACCTCACCAAACCTCTCAGCCCCAAGAGTGTCCACCCTTATGTGTCATCCAGCTGTGGGTCTAGATATGGTCAATCCAGGTTGCATCACAGCTCCTGAACGAATTGTGTAAGAATTTCTCTCTCTTTCCCTGTCTTTGTTTCATGGGTTTTTAAAAGTAATTTATTTTTATAATGGGGTTTAGCTGCTTTTCACGGCTGTGTTTATGCCGCTTTACACCCACTTGACACACTAACAGAGAGATATCAATACATAGGTTTTAAGATTATTACTAGTCAGATATATTCTTGTGCGGTGAATCGGGCGTGTTGAGTCCAGTTCTCTGAGCAAGGAGTAGGTCTTGTCTATTCCATATTGGGTTTATGGAACGGTATCTGAGCTAATTTGAAACTCTTGTTTTATGTATCACCCCACCTCACCTTTCCCGTTAAGCAGCCATAGTGTGTTTTCTGCATGTGTGACTCTGTTCTGTATTGTAAGTCAGTTCAAGTGTAACGGTTTTTACATTCCCTCTATAAGTGACACCTTATGAGAAGTGTCCTTTTCTGTGTGACTTATTTCACTTAGAATCGTCTTACCTAAATCCACTCATCATGCTGCTACTAGCCTTATGACATTGATTTCATGGCTGAGTGATATTCCATTGTACATAAGGACCACAACTTTTTTATCCATTTTTCGCTTTCCTGGGATATTTAAGGTGGAAGGAAGTGGAGGTCCTTGTCAACAGAGCAGCCCTAAACTTTGGGGTGCTTGTGTCTTGCTGATTTTCAATTTTCCCACTTTATCCCCCCATGCGTGGAAGTACCCTATGCTCTCTAAGCTGTGTTTTTTAGATGTTTCAGGACACACCGTACACTTCTCCAGAGTGGCTGTTGGCAATTTACATCCCGCCCATCAGTGTAGCAAGGCTCCCATTTCTCCATGGCCTGTCCTGCATTTCTGGTTTTGACAGTTTTTTCAGCATGGCCCTTTTGACCGATGGGAAGCGAGACTTCTTTGTAGCGCTGATTTGCCTTTCCAGGTTGCTTGGTTGGCCAAAAAGGGCGTATGCGTTTTTTCCTGAATATATTCAGGAAAAAACGCATACGCCCTTTTTGGCCAAGGGCATCATTGTCAACGTTTTGCCGCTTTTCATGTGCTTTAAAGGCGATTCGAATCTACCTCCTGAAATCTGTTTCCTGCAATTCTGCCTTGATTTCAAATCCTCTTCTTTGCCTTCCCTCAATATATTTGTGGACGAGAGTTATCATTTATAACTCTGCAGGTTTGTGAATTGCAGTGCCCTGAAGCTCCATTTTACAAGTCGGTTTTTTGGGAGCCGGCCGCAAAAGCGCAGGATGGCTTCAGGCCCTGTTCTGGTTCCGGGGGGCAGGCTGAGCCTGTGGTTAATTCTTCTTCCTGATGGGAAAATAGAGTGACCTGTGCCTGTCCCAACACCAAGAGCTAGTCTCTCATTGGTTCCCCGTCTTCCCGTTCATCCTCAGGACAAATTGCAACCTGTACGGAACAGGAGGTTAAAGGTGCTGATGCTCCAAGTAGGGAGATTGCTAGTAAAGTGGCTGGAATGGCGAACCCGAGCACAAGGAGATGAGAAATGAGGTGCGTTTTAGAAACCTTTCCCCATCACACGGTGTACCATCTTCTGGGTTTCTCATGCATGTTTTCGATGTAGGAAGATGCCCTTGAACCTGGAGATTTGGGACCCATGCGATGGGTAGCACGCAGTATTACTTTAAAGGGTCTGCGTTTGCTCACCCAACCTCACCAAACCTCTCAGCCCCAAGAGTGTCCACCCTTGTGTCTCATCCAGCTGTGGGTCTAGATATGGTCAATCCAGGTTGCATCACAGCTCCTGAACGAATTGTGTAAGAATTTCTCTCTCTTTCCCTGTCTTGGTTTCATGGGTTTTTAAAAGTAATTTATTTTTATAATGGGGTTTAGCTGCTTTTCACGGCTGTGTTTATGCCGCTTTACACCCACTTGACACACTAACAGAGAGATATCAATACATAGGTTTTAAGATTATTACTAGTCAGATATATTCTTGTGCGGTGAATAGGGAGTGTTGAGTCCAGTTCTCTGAGCAAGGAGTAGGTCTTGTCTATTACATATTGGGTTTATGGAACGGTATCTGAGCTAATTTGAAACTCTTGTTTTATGTATCACCCCACCTCACCTTTCCCGTTATGCAGCCATAGTGTGTTTTCTGCATGTGTGACTCTGTTCTGTTTTGTAATTCAGTTCAAGTGTAACGGTTTTTACATTCCCTCTATAAGTGACACCTTATGAGAAGTGTCCTTTTCTGTGTGACTTATTTCACTTAGAATCGTCTTACCTAAATCCACTCATCATGCTGCTACTAGCCTTATGACATTGATTTCATGGCTGAGTGATATTCCATTGTACATAAGGACCACAACTTTTTTATCCATTTTTCGCTTTCCTGGGATATTTAAGGTGGAATGAAGTGGAGGTCCTTGTCAACAGAGCAGCCCTAAACTTTGGGGTGCTTGTGTCTTGCTGATTTTCAATTTTCCCACTTTATCCCCCCATGCGTGGAAGTGCCCTATGCTCTCTAAGCTGTGTTTTTTAGATGTTTCAGGACACACCGTACACTTCTCCAGGGTGGCTGTTGGCAATTTACATCCCGCCCATCAGTGTAGCAAGGCTCCCATTTCTCCATGGCCTGTCCTGCATTTCTGGTTTTGACACTTTTTTCAGCATGGCCCTTTTGACCGATGGGAAGCGAGACTTCTTTGTAGCGCTGATTTGCCTTTCCAGGTTGCTTGGTTGGCCAAAAAGGGCGTATGCGTTTTTTCCTGAATATATTCAGGAAAAAACGCATACGCCCTTTTTGGCCAAGGGCATCATTGTCAACGTTTTGCCGCTTTTCATGTGCTTTAAAGGCGATTCGAATCTACCTCCTGAAATCTGTTTCCTGCAATTCTGCCTTGATTTCAAATCCTCTTCTTTGCCTTCCCTCAATATATTTGTGGACGAGAGTTATCATTTATAACTCTGCAGGTTTGTGAATTGCAGTGCCCTGAAGCTCCATTTTACAAGTCGGTTTTTTGGGAGCTCTCCGCAAAAGCGCCGGATGGCTTCAGGCCCTGTTCTGGTTCAGGGGGGCAGGCTGATCCTGTGGATAATTCTTCTTCCTGATGGGAAAATAGAGTGACCTGTGCCTGTCCCAACACCAAGAGCTAGTCTCTCATTGGTTCCCCGTCTTCCCGTTCATCCTCAGGACAAATTGCAACCTGTATGGAACAGGAGGTTAAAGGTGCTGATGCTCCAAGTAGGGAGATTGCTAGTAAAGTGGCTGGAATGGCGAACCCGAGCACAAGGAGATGAGAAATGAGGTGCGTTTTAGAAACCTTTCCCCATCACACGGTGTACCATCTTCTGGGTTTCTCATGCATGTTTTCGATGTAGGAAGATGCCCTTGAACCTGGAGATTTGGGACCCATGCGATGGGTAGCACGCAGTATTACTTTAAAGGGTCTGCGTTTGCTCACCCAACCTCACCAGACCTCTCAGCCCCAAGAGTGTCCACCCTTATGTCTCATCCAGCTGTGGGTCTAGATATGGTCAATCCAGGTTGCATCACAGCCCCTGAACGAATTGTGTAAGAATTTCTCTCTCTTTCCCTGTCTTTGTTTCATGGGTTTTTAAAAGTAATTTATTTTTATAATGGGGTTTAGCTGCTTCTCACGGCTGTGTTTAGGCCGCTTTACACCCACTTGACACACTAACAGAGAGATATCAATACATAGGTTTTAAGATTATTACTAGTCAGATATATTCTTGTGCGGTGAATCGGGCGTGTTGTGTCCAGTTCTCTGAGCAAGGAGTAGGTCTTGTCTATTCCATATTGGGTTTATGGAACGGTATCTGAGCTAATTTGAAACTCTTGTTTTATGTATCACCCCACCTCACCTTTCCCGTTAAGCAGCCATAGTGTGTTTTCTGCATGTGTGACTCTGTTCTGTTTTGTAATTCAGTTCAAGTGTAACGGTTTTTACATTCCCTCTATAAGTGACACCTTATGAGAAGTGTCCTTTTCTGTGTGACTTATTTCACTTAGAATCGTCTTACCTAAATCCACTCATCATGCTGCTACTAGCCTTATGACATTGATTTCATGGCTGAGTGATATTCCATTGTACATAAGGACCACAACTTTTTTATCCATTTTTCGCTTTCCTGGGATATTTAAGGTGGAAGGAAGTGGAGGTCCTTGTCAACAGAGCAGCCCTAAACTTTGGGGTGCTTGTGTCTTGCTGATTTTCAATTTTCCCACTTTCTCCCCCCATGCGTGGAAGTGCCCTATGCTCTCTAAGCTGTGTTTTTTAGATGTTTCAGGACACACCGTACACTTCTCCAGAGTGGCTGTTGGCAATTTACATCCCGCCCATCAGTGTAGCAAGGCTCCCATTTCTCCATGGCCTGTCCTGCATTTCTGGTTTTGACACTTTTTTCAGCATGGCCCTTTTGACCGATGGGAAGCGAGACTTCTTTGTAGCGGTGATTTGCCTTTCCAGGTTGCTTGGTTGGCCAAAAAGGGCATATGCGTTTTTTCCTGAATATATTCAGGAAAAAACGCATACGCCCTTTTTGGCCAAGGGCATCATTGTCAACGTTTTGCCGCTTTTCATGTGCTTTAAAGGCGATTCGAATCTACCTCCTGAAATCTGTTTCCTGCAATTCTGCCTTGATTTCAAATCCTCTTCTTTGCCTTCCCTCAATATATTTGTGGACGAGAGTTATCATTTATAACTCTGCAGGTTTGTGAATTGCAGTGCCCTGAAGCTCCATTTTACAAGTCGCTTTTTTGGGAGCCGGCCGCAAAAGCGCAGGATGGCTTCAGGCCCTGTTCTGGTTCCGGGGGGCAGGCTGAGCCTGTGGTTAATTCTTCTTCCTGATGGGAAAATAGAGTGACCTGTGCCTGTCCCAACACCAAGAGCTAGTCTCTCATTGGTTCCCCGTCTTCCCGTTCATCCTCAGGACAAATTGCAACCTGTACGGAACAGGAGGTTAAAGGTGCTGATGCTCCAAGTAGGGAGATTGCTAGTAAAGTGGCTGGAATGGCGAACCCGAGCACAAGGAGATGAGAAATGAGGTGCGTTTTAGAAACCTTTCCCCATCACACGGTGTACCATCTTCTGGGTTTCTCATGCATGTTTTCGATGTAGGAAGATGCCCTTGAACCTGGAGATTTGGGACCCATGCGATGGGTAGCACGCAGTATTACTTTAAAGGGTCTGCGTTTGCTCACCCAACCTCACCAAACCTCTCAGCCCCAAGAGTGTCCACCCTTATGTCTCATCCAGCTGTGGGTCTAGATATGGTCAATCCAGGTTGCATCACAGCCCCTGAACGAATTGTGTAAGAATTTCTCTCTCTTTCCCTGTCTTTGTTTCATGGGTTTTTAAAAGTAATTTATTTTTATAATGGGGTTTAGCTGCTTTTCACGGCTGTGTTTAGGCCGCTTTACACCCACTTGACACACTAACAGAGAGATATCAATACATAGGTTTTAAGATTATTACTAGTCAGATATATTCTTGTGCGGTGAATCGGGCGTGTTGAGTCCAGTTCTCTGAGCAAGGAGTAGGTCTTGTCTATTCCATATTGGGTTTATGGAACGGTATCTGAGCTAATTTGAAACTCTTGTTTTATGTATCACCCCACCTCACCTTTCCCGTTAAGCAGCCATAGTGTGTTTTCTGCATGTGTGACTCTGTTCTGTTTTGTAATTCAGTTCAAGTGTAACGGTTTTTACATTCCCTCTATAAGTGACACCTTATGAGAAGTGTCCTTTTCTGTGTGACTTATTTCACTTAGAATCGTCTTACCTAAATCCACTCATCATGCTGCTACTAGCCTTATGACATTGATTTCATGGCTGAGTGATATTCCATTGTACATAAGGACCACAACTTTTTTATCCATTTTTCGCTTTCCTGGGATATTTAAGGTGGAAGGAAGTGGAGGTCCTTGTCAACAGAGCAGCCCTAAACTTTGGGGTGCTTGTGTCTTGCTGATTTTCAATTTTCCCACTTTATCCCCCCATGCGTGGAAGTGCCCTATGCTCTCTAAGCTGTGTTTTTTAGATGTTTCAGGACACACCGTACACTTCTCCAGAGTGGCTGTTGGCAATTTACATCCCGCCCATCAGTGTAGCAAGGCTCCCATTTCTCCATGGCCTGTCCTGCATTTCTGGTTTTGACACTTTTTTCAGCATGGCCCTTTTGACCGATGGGAAGCGAGACTTCTTTGTAGCGGTGATTTGCCTTTCCAGGTTGCTTGGTTGGCCAAAAAGGGCATATGCGTTTTTTCCTGAATATATTCAGGAAAAAACGCATATGCCCTTTTTGGCCAAGGGCATCATTGTCAACGTTTTGCCGCTTTTCATGTGCTTTAAAGGCGATTCGAATCTACCTCCTGAAATCTGTTTCCTGCAATTCTGCCTTGATTTCAAATCCTCTTCTTTGCCTTCCCTCAATATATTTGTGGACGAGAGTTATCATTTATAACTCTGCAGGTTTGTGAATTGCAGTGCCCTGAAGCTCCATTTTACAAGTCGCTTTTTTGGGAGCCGGCCGCAAAAGCGCAGGATGGCTTCAGGCCCTGTTCTGGTTCCGGGGGGCAGGCTGAGCCTGTGGTTAATTCTTCTTCCTGATGGGAAAATAGAGTGACCTGTGCCTGTCCCAACACCAAGAGCTAGTCTCTCATTGGTTCCCCGTCTTCCCGTTCATCCTCAGGACAAATTGCAACCTGTACGGAACAGGAGGTTAAAGGTGCTGATGCTCCAAGTAGGGAGATTGCTAGTAAAGTGGCTGGAATGGCGAACCCGAGCACAAGGAGATGAGAAATGAGGTGCGTTTTAGAAACCTTTCCCCATCACACGGTGTACCATCTTCTGGGTTTCTCATGCATGTTTTCGATGTAGGAAGATGCCCTTGAACCTGGAGATTTGGGACCCATGCGATGGGTAGCACGCAGTATTACTTTAAAGGGTCTGCGTTTGCTCACCCAACCTCACCAAACCTCTCAGCCCCAAGAGTGTCCACCCTTATGTCTCATCCAGCTGTGGGTCTAGATATGGTCAATCCAGGTTGCATCACAGCCCCTGAACGAATTGTGTAAGAATTTCTCTCTCTTTCCCTGTCTTTGTTTCATGGGTTTTTAAAAGTAATTTATTTTTATAATGGGGTTTAGCTGCTTTTCACGGCTGTGTTTATGCCGCTTTACACCCACTTGACACACTAACAGAGAGATATCAATACATAGGTTTTAAGATTATTACTAGTCAGATATATTCTTGTGCGGTGAATCGGGCGTGTTGAGTCCAGTTCTCTGAGCAAGGAGTAGGTCTTGTCTATTCCATATTGGGTTTATGGAACGGTATCTGAGCTAATTTGAAACTCTTGTTTTATGTATCACCCCACCTCACCTTTCCCGTTAAGCAGCCATAGTGTGTTTTCTGCATGTGTGACTCTGTTCTGTTTTGTAATTCAGTTCAAGTGTAACGGTTTTTACATTCCCTCTATAAGTGACACCTTATGAGAAGTGTCCTTTTCTGTGTGACTTATTTCACTTAGAATCGTCTTACCTAAATCCACTCATCATGCTGCTACTAGCCTTATGACATTGATTTCATGGCTGAGTGATATTCCATTGTACATAAGGACCACAACTTTTTTATCCATTTTTCGCTTTCCTGGGATATTTAAGGTGGAAGGAAGTGGAGGTCCTTGTCAACAGAGCAGCCCTAAACTTTGGGGTGCTTGTGTCTTGCTGATTTTCAATTTTCCCACTTTATCCCCCCATGCGTGGAAGTGCCCTATGCTCTCTAAGCTGTGTTTTTTAGATGTTTCAGGACACACCGTACACTTCTCCAGAGTGGCTGTTGGCAATTTACATCCCGCCCATCAGTGTAGCAAGGCTCCCATTTCTCCATGGCCTGTCCTGCATTTCTGGTTTTGACACTTTTTTCAGCATGGCCCTTTTGACCGATGGGAAGCGAGACTTCTTTGTAGCGGTGATTTGCCTTTCCAGGTTGCTTGGTTGGCCAAAAAGGGCATATGCGTTTTTTCCTGAATATATTCAGGAAAAAACGCATATGCCCTTTTTGGCCAAGGGCATCATTGTCAACGTTTTGCCGCTTTTCATGTGCTTTAAAGGCGATTCGAATCTACCTCCTGAAATCTGTTTCCTGCAATTCTGCCTTGATTTCAAATCCTCTTCTTTGCCTTCCCTCAATATATTTGTGGACGAGAGTTATCATTTATAACTCTGCAGGTTTGTGAATTGCAGTGCCCTGAAGCTCCATTTTACAAGTCGCTTTTTTGGGAGCCGGCCGCAAAAGCGCAGGATGGCTTCAGGCCCTGTTCTGGTTCCGGGGGGCAGGCTGAGCCTGTGGTTAATTCTTCTTCCTGATGGGAAAATAGAGTGACCTGTGCCTGTCCCAACACCAAGAGCTAGTCTCTCATTGGTTCCCCGTCTTCCCGTTCATCCTCAGGACAAATTGCAACCTGTACGGAACAGGAGGTTAAAGGTGCTGATGCTCCAAGTAGGGAGATTGCTAGTAAAGTGGCTGGAATGGCGAACCCGAGCACAAGGAGATGAGAAATGAGGTGCGTTTTAGAAACCTTTCCCCATCACACGGTGTACCATCTTCTGGGTTTCTCATGCATGTTTTCGATGTAGGAAGATGCCCTTGAACCTGGAGATTTGGGACCCATGCGATGGGTAGCACGCAGTATTACTTTAAAGGGTCTGCGTTTGCTCACCCAACCTCACCAAACCTCTCAGCCCCAAGAGTGTCCACCCTTATGTCTCATCCAGCTGTGGGTCTAGATATGGTCAATCCAGGTTGCATCACAGCTCCTGAACGAATTGTGTAAGAATTTCTCTCTCTTTCCCTGTCTTTGTTTCATGGGTTTTTAAAAGTAATTTATTTTTATAATGGGGTTTAGCTGCTTTTCACGGCTGTGTTTAGGCCGCTTTACACCCACTTGACACACTAACAGAGAGATATCAATACATAGGTTTTAAGATTATTACTAGTCAGATATATTCTTGTGCGGTGAATCGGGCGTGTTGAGTCCAGTTCTCTGAGCAAGGAGTAGGTCTTGTCTATTCCATATTGGGTTTATGGAACGGTATCTGAGCTAATTTGAAACTCTTGTTTTATGTATCACCCCACCTCACCTTTCCCGTTAAGCAGCCATAGTGTGTTTTCTGCATGTGTGACTCTGTTCTGTTTTGTAATTCAGTTCAAGTGTAACGGTTTTTACATTCCCTCTATAAGTGACACCTTATGAGAAGTGTCCTTTTCTGTGTGACTTATTTCACTTAGAATCGTCTTACCTAAATCCACTCATCATGCTGCTACTAGCCTTATGACATTGATTTCATGGCTGAGTGATATTCCATTGTACATAAGGACCACAACTTTTTTATCCATTTTTTGCTTTCCTGGGATATTTAAGGTGGAAGGAAGAGGAGGTCCTTGGCAACAGAGCAGCCCTAAACTTTGGGGTGCTTGTGTCTTGCTGATTTTCAATTTTCCCACTTTATCCCCCCATGCGTGGAAGTGCCCTATGCTCTCTAAGCTGTGTTTTTTAGATGTTTCAGGACACACCGTACACTTCTCCAGAGTGGCTGTTGGCAATTTACATCCCGCCCATCAGTGTAGCAAGGCTCCCATTTCTCCATGGCCTGTCCTGCATTTCTGGTTTTGACACTTTTTTCAGCATGGCCCTTTTGACCGATGGGAAGCGAGACTTCTTTGTAGCGGTGATTTGCCTTTCCAGGTTGCTTGGTTGGCCAAAAAGGGCATATGCGTTTTTTCCTGAATATATTCAGGAAAAAACGCATATGCCCTTTTTGGCCAAGGGCATCATTGTCAACGTTTTGCCGCTTTTCATGTGCTTTAAAGGCGATTCGAATCTACCTCCTGAAATCTGTTTCCTGCAATTCTGCCTTGATTTCAAATCCTCTTCTTTGCCTTCCCTCAATATATTTGTGGACGAGAGTTATCATTTATAACTCTGCAGGTTTGTGAATTGCAGTGCCCTGAAGCTCCATTTTACAAGTCGCTTTTTTGGGAGCCGGCCGCAAAAGCGCAGGATGGCTTCAGGCCCTGTTCTGGTTCCGGGGGGCAGGCTGAGCCTGTGGTTAATTCTTCTTCCTGATGGGAAAATAGAGTGACCTGTGCCTGTCCCAACACCAAGAGCTAGTCTCTCATTGGTTCCCCGTCTTCCCGTTCATCCTCAGGACAAATTGCAACCTGTACGGAACAGGAGGTTAAAGGTGCTGATGCTCCAAGTAGGGAGATTGCTAGTAAAGTGGCTGGAATGGCGAACCCGAGCACAAGGAGATGAGAAATGAGGTGCGTTTTAGAAACCTTTCCCCATCACACGGTGTACCATCTTCTGGGTTTCTCATGCATGTTTTCGATGTAGGAAGATGCCCTTGAACCTGGAGATTTGGGACCCATGCGATGGGTAGCACGCAGTATTACTTTAAAGGGTCTGCGTTTGCTCACCCAACCTCACCAAACCTCTCAGCCCCAAGAGTGTCCACCCTTATGTCTCATCCAGCTGTGGGTCTAGATATGGTCAATCCAGGTTGCATCACAGCTCCTGAACGAATTGTGTAAGAATTTCTCTCTCTTTCCCTGTCTTTGTTTCATGGGTTTTTAAAAGTAATTTATTTTTATAATGGGGTTTAGCTGCTTTTCACGGCTGTGTTTAGGCCGCTTTACACCCACTTGACACACTAACAGAGAGATATCAATACATAGGTTTTAAGATTATTACTAGTCAGATATATTCTTGTGCGGTGAATCGGGCGTGTTGAGTCCAGTTCTCTGAGCAAGGAGTAGGTCTTGTCTATTCCATATTGGGTTTATGGAACGGTATCTGAGCTAATTTGAAACTCTTGTTTTATGTATCACCCCACCTCACCTTTCCCGTTAAGCAGCCATAGTGTGTTTTCTGCATGTGTGACTCTGTTCTGTTTTGTAATTCAGTTCAAGTGTAACGGTTTTTACATTCCCTCTATAAGTGACACCTTATGAGAAGTGTCCTTTTCTGTGTGACTTATTTCACTTAGAATCGTCTTACCTAAATCCACTCATCATGCTGCTACTAGCCTTATGACATTGATTTCATGGCTGAGTGATATTCCATTGTACATAAGGACCACAACTTTTTTATCCATTTTTTGCTTTCCTGGGATATTTAAGGTGGAAGGAAGAGGAGGTCCTTGGCAACAGAGCAGCCCTAAACTTTGGGGTGCTTGTGTCTTGCTGATTTTCAATTTTCCCACTTTATCCCCCCATGCGTGGAAGTGCCCTATGCTCTCTAAGCTGTGTTTTTTAGATGTTTCAGGACACACCGTACACTTCTCCAGAGTGGCTGTTGGCAATTTACATCCCGCCCATCAGTGTAGCAAGGCTCCCATTTCTCCATGGCCTGTCCTGCATTTCTGGTTTTGACAGTTTTTTCAGCATGGCCCTTTTGACCGATGGGAAGCGAGACTTCTTTGTAGCGCTGATTTGCCTTTCCAGGTTGCTTGGTTGGCCAAAAAGGGCGTATGCGTTTTTTCCTGAATATATTCAGGAAAAAACGCATACGCCCTTTTTGGCCAAGGGCATCATTGTCAACGTTTTGCCGCTTTTCATGTGCTTTAAAGGCGATTCGAATGTACCTCCTGAAATCTGTTTCCTGCAATTCTGCCTTGATTTCAAATCCTCTTCTTTGCCTTCCCTCAATATATTTGTGGACGAGAGTTATCATTTATAACTCTGCAGGTTTGTGAATTGCAGTGCCCTGAAGCTCCATTTTACAAGTCGCTTTTTTGGGAGCCGGCCGCAAAAGCGCAGGATGGCTTCAGGCCCTGTTCTGGTTCAGGGGGGCAGGCTGAGCCTGTGGTTAATTCTTCTTCCTGATGGGAAAATAGAGTGACCTGTGCCTGTCCCAACACCAAGAGCTAGTCTCTCATTGGTTCCCCGTCTTCCCGTTCATCCTCAGGACAAATTGCAACCTGTACGGAACAGGAGGTTAAAGGTGCTGATGCTCCAAGTAGGGAGATTGCTAGTAAAGTGGCTGGAATGGCGAACCCGAGCACAAGGAGATGAGAAATGAGGTGCGTTTTAGAAACCTTTCCCCATCACACGGTGTACCATCCTCTGGGTTTCTCATGCATGTTTTCGATGTAGGAAGATGCCCTTGAACCTGGAGATTTGGGACCCATGCGATGGGTAGCACGCAGTATTACTTTAAAGGGTCTGCGTTTGCTCACCCAACCTCACCAAACCTCTCAGCCCCAAGAGTATCCACCCTTATGTCTCATCCAGCTGTGGGTCTAGATATGGTCAATCCAGGTTGCATCACAGCCCCTGAACGAATTGTGTAAGAATTTCTCTCTCTTTCCCTGTCTTTGTTTCATGGGTTTTTAAAAGTAATTTATTTTTATAATGGGGTTTAGCTGCTTTTCACGGCTGTGTTTAGGCCGCTTTACACCCACTTGACACACTAACAGAGAGATATCAATACATAGGTTTTAAGATTATTACTAGTCAGATATATTCTTGTGCGGTGAATCGGGCGTGTTGAGTCCAGTTCTCTGAGCAAGGAGTAGGTCTTGTCTATTCCATATTGGGTTTATGGAACGGTATCTGAGCTAATTTGAAACTCTTGTTTTATGTATCACCCCACCTCACCTTTCCCGTTAAGCAGCCATAGTGTGTTTTCTGCATGTGTGACTCTGTTCTGTTTTGTAATTCAGTTCAAGTGTAACGGTTTTTACATTCCCTCTATAAGTGACACCTTATGAGAAGTGTCCTTTTCTGTGTGACTTATTTCACTTAGAATCGTCTTACCTAAATCCACTCATCATGCTGCTACTAGCCTTATGACATTGATTTCATGGCTGAGTGATATTCCATTGTACATAAGGACCACAACTTTTTTATCCATTTTTCGCTTTCCTGGGATATTTAAGGTGGAAGGAAGTGGAGGTCCTTGTCAACAGAGCAGCCCTAAACTTTGGGGTGCTTGTGTCTTGCTGATTTTCAATGTTCCCACTTTATCCCCCCAGGCGTGGAAGTGCCCTATGCTCTCTAAGCTGTGTTTTTTAGATGTTTCAGGACACACCGTACACTTCTCCAGAGTGGCTGTTGGCAATTTACATCCCGCCCATCAGTGTAGCAAGGCTCCCATTTCTCCATGGCCTGTCCTGCATTTCTGGTTTTGACACTTTTTTCAGCATGGCCCTTTTGACCGATGGGAAGCGAGACTTCTTTGTAGCGCTGATTTGCCTTTCCAGGTTGCTTGGTTGGCCAAAAAGGGCATATGCGTTTTTTCCTGAATATATTCAGGAAAAAACGCATACGCCCTTTTTGGCCAAGGGCATCATTGTCAACGTTTTGCCGCTTTTCATGTGCTTTAAAGGCGATTCGAATCTACCTCCTGAAATCTGTTTCCTGCAATTCTGCCTTGATTTCAAATCCTCTTCTTTGCCTTCCCTCAATATATTTGTGGACGAGAGTTATCATTTATAACTCTGCAGGTTTGTGAATTGCAGTGCCCTGAAGCTCCATTTTACAAGTCGCTTTTTTGGGAGCCGGCCGCAAAAGCGCAGGATGGCTTCAGGCCCTGTTCTGGTTCCGGGGGGCAGGCTGAGCCTGTGGTTAATTCTTCTTCCTGATGGGAAAATAGAGTGACCTGTGCCTGTCCCAACACCAAGAGCTAGTCTCTCATTGGTTCCCCGTCTTCCCGTTCATCCTCAGGACAAATTGCAACCTGTACGGAACAGGAGGTTAAAGGTGCTGATGCTCCAAGTAGGGAGATTGCTAGTAAAGTGGCTGGAATGGCGAACCCGAGCACAAGGAGATGAGAAATGAGGTGCGTTTTAGAAACCTTTCCCCATCACACGGTGTACCATCTTCTGGGTTTCTCATGCATGTTTTCGATGTAGGAAGATGCCCTTGAACCTGGAGATTTGGGACCCATGCGATGGGTAGCACGCAGTATTACTTTAAAGGGTCTGCGTTTGCTCACCCAACCTCACCAAACCTCTCAGCCCCAAGAGTGTCCACCCTTGTGTCTCATCCAGCTGTGGGTCTAGATATGGTCAATCCAGGTTGCATCACAGCTCCTGAACGAATTGTGTAAGAATTTCTCTCTCTTTCCCTGTCTTGGTTTCATGGGTTTTTAAAAGTAATTTATTTTTATAATGGGGTTTAGCTGCTTTTCACGGCTGTGTTTATGCCGCTTTACACCCACTTGACACACTAACAGAGAGATATCAATACATAGGTTTTAAGATTATTACTAGTCAGATATATTCTTGTGCGGTGAATAGGGAGTGTTGAGTCCAGTTCTCTGAGCAAGGAGTAGGTCTTGTCTATTACATATTGGGTTTATGGAACGGTATCTGAGCTAATTTGAAACTCTTGTTTTATGTATCACCCCACCTCACCTTTCCCGTTATGCAGCCATAGTGTGTTTTCTGCATGTGTGACTCTGTTCTGTTTTGTAATTCAGTTCAAGTGTAACGGTTTTTACATTCCCTCTATAAGTGACACCTTATGAGAAGTGTCCTTTTCTGTGTGACTTATTTCACTTAGAATCGTCTTACCTAAATCCACTCATCATGCTGCTACTAGCCTTATGACATTGATTTCATGGCTGAGTGATATTCCATTGTACATAAGGACCACAACTTTTTTATCCATTTTTCGCTTTCCTGGGATATTTAAGGTGGAATGAAGTGGAGGTCCTTGTCAACAGAGCAGCCCTAAACTTTGGGGTGCTTGTGTCTTGCTGATTTTCAATTTTCCCACTTTATCCCCCCATGCGTGGAAGTGCCCTATGCTCTCTAAGCTGTGTTTTTTAGATATTTCAGGACACACCGTACACTTCTCCAGGGTGGCTGTTGGCAATTTACATCCCGCCCATCAGTGTAGCAAGGCTCCCATTTCTCCATGGCCTGTCCTGCATTTCTGGTTTTGACACTTTTTTCAGCATGGCCCTTTTGACCGATGGGAAGCGAGACTTCTTTGTAGCGCTGATTTGCCTTTCCAGGTTGCTTGGTTGGCCAAAAAGGGCATATGCGTTTTTTCCTGAATATATTCAGGAAAAAACGCATACGCCCTTTTTGGCCAAGGGCATCATTGTCAACGTTTTGCCGCTTTTCATGTGCTTTAAAGGCGATTCGAATCTACCTCCTGAAATCTGTTTCCTGCAATTCTGCCTTGATTTCAAATCCTCTTCTTTGCCTTCCCTCAATATATTTGTGGACGAGAGTTATCATTTATAACTCTGCAGGTTTGTGAATTGCAGTGCCCTGAAGCTCCATTTTACAAGTCGCTTTTTTGGGAGCCGGCCGCAAAAGCGCAGGATGGCTTCAGGCCCTGTTCTGGTTCCGGGGGGCAGGCTGAGCCTGTGGTTAATTCTTCTTCCTGATGGGAAAATAGAGTGACCTGTGCCTGTCCCAACACCAAGAGCTAGTCTCTCATTGGTTCCCCGTCTTCCCGTTCATCCTCAGGACAAATTGCAACCTGTACGGAACAGGAGGTTAAAGGTGCTGATGCTCCAAGTAGGGAGATTGCTAGTAAAGTGGCTGGAATGGCGAACCCGAGCACAAGGAGATGAGAAATGAGGTGCGTTTTAGAAACCTTTCCCCATCACACGGTGTACCATCTTCTGGGTTTCTCATGCATGTTTTCGATGTAGGAAGATGCCCTTGAACCTGGAGATTTGGGACCCATGCGATGGGTAGCACGCAGTATTACTTTAAAGGGTCTGCGTTTGCTCACCCAACCTCACCAAACCTCTCAGCCCCAAGAGTGTCCACCCTTGTGTCTCATCCAGCTGTGGGTCTAGATATGGTCAATCCAGGTTGCATCACAGCTCCTGAACGAATTGTGTAAGAATTTCTCTCTCTTTCCCTGTCTTGGTTTCATGGGTTTTTAAAAGTAATTTATTTTTATAATGGGGTTTAGCTGCTTTTCACGGCTGTGTTTATGCCGCTTTACACCCACTTGACACACTAACAGAGAGATATCAATACATAGGTTTTAAGATTATTACTAGTCAGATATATTCTTGTGCGGTGAATAGGGAGTGTTGAGTCCAGTTCTCTGAGCAAGGAGTAGGTCTTGTCTATTACATATTGGGTTTATGGAACGGTATCTGAGCTAATTTGAAACTCTTGTTTTATGTATCACCCCACCTCACCTTTCCCGTTATGCAGCCATAGTGTGTTTTCTGCATGTGTGACTCTGTTCTGTTTTGTAATTCAGTTCAAGTGTAACGGTTTTTACATTCCCTCTATAAGTGACACCTTATGAGAAGTGTCCTTTTCTGTGTGACTTATTTCACTTAGAATCGTCTTACCTAAATCCACTCATCATGCTGCTACTAGCCTTATGACATTGATTTCATGGCTGAGTGATATTCCATTGTACATAAGGACCACAACTTTTTTATCCATTTTTCGCTTTCCTGGGATATTTAAGGTGGAATGAAGTGGAGGTCCTTGTCAACAGAGCAGCCCTAAACTTTGGGGTGCTTGTGTCTTGCTGATTTTCAATTTTCCCACTTTATCCCCCCATGCGTGGAAGTGCCCTATGCTCTCTAAGCTGTGTTTTTTAGATATTTCAGGACACACCGTACACTTCTCCAGGGTGGCTGTTGGCAATTTACATCCCGCCCATCAGTGTAGCAAGGCTCCCATTTCTCCATGGCCTGTCCTGCATTTCTGGTTTTGACACTTTTTTCAGCATGGCCCTTTTGACCGATGGGAAGCGAGACTTCTTTGTAGCGCTGATTTGCCTTTCCAGGTTGCTTGGTTGGCCAAAAAGGGCATATGCGTTTTTTCCTGAATATATTCAGGAAAAAACGCATATGCCCTTTTTGGCCAAGGGCATCATTGTCAACGTTTTGCCGCTTTTCATGTGCTTTAAAGGCGATTCGAATCTACCTCCTGAAATCTGTTTCCTGCAATTCTGCCTTGATTTCAAATCCTCTTCTTTGCCTTCCCTCAATATATTTGTGGACGAGAGTTATCATTTATAACTCTGCAGGTTTGTGAATTGCAGTGCCCTGAAGCTCCATTTTACAAGTCGCTTTTTTGGGAGCCGGCCGCAAAAGCGCAGGATGGCTTCAGGCCCTGTTCTGGTTCCGGGGGGCAGGCTGAGCCTGTGGTTAATTCTTCTTCCTGATGGGAAAATAGAGTGACCTGTGCCTGTCCCAACACCAAGAGCTAGTCTCTCATTGGTTCCCCGTCTTCCCGTTCATCCTCAGGACAAATTGCAACCTGTACGGAACAGGAGGTTAAAGGTGCTGATGCTCCAAGTAGGGAGATTGCTAGTAAAGTGGCTGGAATGGCGAACCCGAGCACAAGGAGATGAGAAATGAGGTGCGTTTTAGAAACCTTTCCCCATCACACGGTGTACCATCTTCTGGGTTTCTCATGCATGTTTTCGATGTAGGAAGATGCCCTTGAACCTGGAGATTTGGGACCCATGCGATGGGTAGCACGCAGTATTACTTTAAAGGGTCTGCGTTTGCTCACCCAACCTCACCAAACCTCTCAGCCCCAAGAGTGTCCACCCTTATGTCTCATCCAGCTGTGGGTCTAGATATGGTCAATCCAGGTTGCATCACAGCTCCTGAACGAATTGTGTAAGAATTTCTCTCTCTTTCCCTGTCTTTGTTTCATGGGTTTTTAAAAGTAATTTATTTTTATAATGGGGTTTAGCTGCTTTTCACGGCTGTGTTTAGGCTGCTTTACACCCACTTGACACACTAACAGAGAGATATCAATACATAGGTTTTAAGATTATTACTAGTCAGATATATTCTTGTGCGGTGAATCGGGCGTGTTGAGTCCAGTTCTCTGAGCAAGGAGTAGGTCTTGTCTATTCCATATTGGGTTTATGGAACGGTATCTGAGCTAATTTGAAACTCTTGTTTTATGTATCACCCCACCTCACCTTTCCCGTTAAGCAGCCATAGTGTGTTTTCTGCATGTGTGACTCTGTTCTGTTTTGTAATTCAGTTCAAGTGTAACGGTTTTTACATTCCCTCTATAAGTGACACCTTATGAGAAGTGTCCTTTTCTGTGTGACTTATTTCACTTAGAATCGTCTTACCTAAATCCACTCATCATGCTGCTACTAGCCTTATGACATTGATTTCATGGCTGAGTGATATTCCATTGTACATAAGGACCACAACTTTTTTATCCATTTTTTGCTTTCCTGGGATATTTAAGGTGGAAGGAAGAGGAGGTCCTTGGCAACAGAGCAGCCCTAAACTTTGGGGTGCTTGTGTCTTGCTGATTTTCAATTTTCCCACTTTATCCCCCCATGCGTGGAAGTGCCCTATGCTCTCTAAGCTGTGTTTTTTAGATGTTTCAGGACACACCGTACACTTCTCCAGAGTGGCTGTTGGCAATTTACATCCCGCCCATCAGTGTAGCAAGGCTCCCATTTCTCCATGGCCTGTCCTGCATTTCTGGTTTTGACAGTTTTTTCAGCATGGCCCTTTTGACCGATGGGAAGCGAGACTTCTTTGTAGCGCTGATTTGCCTTTCCAGGTTGCTTGGTTGGCCAAAAAGGGCGTATGCGTTTTTTCCTGAATATATTCAGGAAAAAACGCATACGCCCTTTTTGGCCAAGGGCATCATTGTCAACGTTTTGCCGCTTTTCATGTGCTTTAAAGGCGATTCGAATGTACCTCCTGAAATCTGTTTCCTGCAATTCTGCCTTGATTTCAAATCCTCTTCTTTGCCTTCCCTCAATATATTTGTGGACGAGAGTTATCATTTATAACTCTGCAGGTTTGTGAATTGCAGTGCCCTGAAGCTCCATTTTACAAGTCGCTTTTTTGGGAGCCGGCCGCAAAAGCGCAGGATGGCTTCAGGCCCTGTTCTGGTTCAGGGGGGCAGGCTGAGCCTGTGGTTAATTCTTCTTCCTGATGGGAAAATAGAGTGACCTGTGCCTGTCCCAACACCAAGAGCTAGTCTCTCATTGGTTCCCCGTCTTCCCGTTCATCCTCAGGACAAATTGCAACCTGTACGGAACAGGAGGTTAAAGGTGCTGATGCTCCAAGTAGGGAGATTGCTAGTAAAGTGGCTGGAATGGCGAACCCGAGCACAAGGAGATGAGAAATGAGGTGCGTTTTAGAAACCTTTCCCCATCACACGGTGTACCATCTTCTGGGTTTCTCATGCATGTTTTCGATGTAGGAAGATGCCCTTGAACCTGGAGATTTGGGACCCATGCGATGGGTAGCACGCAGTATTACTTTAAAGGGTCTGCGTTTGCTCACCCAACCTCACCAAACCTCTCAGCCCCAAGAGTGTCCACCCTTGTGTCTCATCCAGCTGTGGGTCTAGATATGGTCAATCCAGGTTGCATCACAGCTCCTGAACGAATTGTGTAAGAATTTCTCTCTCTTTCCCTGTCTTGGTTTCATGGGTTTTTAAAAGTAATTTATTTTTATAATGGGGTTTAGCTGCTTTTCACGGCTGTGTTTATGCCGCTTTACACCCACTTGACACACTAACAGAGAGATATCAATACATAGGTTTTAAGATTATTACTAGTCAGATATATTCTTGTGCGGTGAATAGGGAGTGTTGAGTCCAGTTCTCTGAGCAAGGAGTAGGTCTTGTCTATTACATATTGGGTTTATGGAACGGTATCTGAGCTAATTTGAAACTCTTGTTTTATGTATCACCCCACCTCACCTTTCCCGTTATGCAGCCATAGTGTGTTTTCTGCATGTGTGACTCTGTTCTGTTTTGTAATTCAGTTCAAGTGTAACGGTTTTTACATTCCCTCTATAAGTGACACCTTATGAGAAGTGTCCTTTTCTGTGTGACTTATTTCACTTAGAATCGTCTTACCTAAATCCACTCATCATGCTGCTACTAGCCTTATGACATTGATTTCATGGCTGAGTGATATTCCATTGTACATAAGGACCACAACTTTTTTATCCATTTTTCGCTTTCCTGGGATATTTAAGGTGGAATGAAGTGGAGGTCCTTGTCAACAGAGCAGCCCTAAACTTTGGGGTGCTTGTGTCTTGCTGATTTTCAATTTTCCCACTTTATCCCCCCATGCGTGGAAGTGCCCTATGCTCTCTAAGCTGTGTTTTTTAGATGTTTCAGGACACACCGTACACTTCTCCAGGGTGGCTGTTGGCAATTTACATCCCGCCCATCAGTGTAGCAAGGCTCCCATTTCTCCATGGCCTGTCCTGCATTTCTGGTTTTGACACTTTTTTCAGCATGGCCCTTTTGACCGATGGGAAGCGAGACTTCTTTGTAGCGCTGATTTGCCTTTCCAGGTTGCTTGGTTGGCCAAAAAGGGCGTATGCGTTTTTTCCTGAATATATTCAGGAAAAAACGCATACGCCCTTTTTGGCCAAGGGCATCATTGTCAACGTTTTGCCGCTTTTCATGTGCTTTAAAGGCGATTCGAATCTACCTCCTGAAATCTGTTTCCTGCAATTCTGCCTTGATTTCAAATCCTCTTCTTTGCCTTCCCTCAATATATTTGTGGACGAGAGTTATCATTTATAACTCTGCAGGTTTGTGAATTGCAGTGCCCTGAAGCTCCATTTTACAAGTCGGTTTTTTGGGAGCTCTCCGCAAAAGCGCCGGATGGCTTCAGGCCCTGTTCTGGTTCAGGGGGGCAGGCTGATCCTGTGGTTAATTCTTCTTCCTGATGGGAAAATAGAGTGACCTGTGCCTGTCCCAACACCAAGAGCTAGTCTCTCATTGGTTCCCCGTCTTCCCGTTCATCCTCAGGACAAATTGCAACCTGTATGGAACAGGAGGTTAAAGGTGCTGATGCTCCAAGTAGGGAGATTGCTAGTAAAGTGGCTGGAATGGCGAACCCGAGCACAAGGAGATGAGAAATGAGGTGCGTTTTAGAAACCTTTCCCCATCACACGGTGTACCATCTTCTGGGTTTCTCATGCATGTTTTCGATGTAGGAAGATGCCCTTGAACCTGGAGATTTGGGACCCATGCGATGGGTAGCACGCAGTATTACTTTAAGGGTCTGCGTTTGCTCACCCAACCTCACCAGACCTCTCAGCCCCAAGAGTGTCCACCCTTATGTCTCATCCAGCTGTGGGTCTAGATATGGTCAATCCAGGTTGCATCACAGCCCCTGAACGAATTGTGTAAGAATTTCTCTCTCTTTCCCTGTCTTTGTTTCATGGGTTTTTAAAAGTAATTTATTTTTATAATGGGGTTTAGCTGCTTTTCACGGCTGTGTTTAGGCCGCTTTACACCCACTTGACACACTAACAGAGAGATATCAATACATAGGTTTTAAGATTATTACTAGTCAGATATATTCTTGTGCGGTGAATCGGGCGTGTTGTGTCCAGTTCTCTGAGCAAGGAGTAGGTCTTGTCTATTCCATATTGGGTTTATGGAACGGTATCTGAGCTAATTTGAAACTCTTGTTTTATGTATCACCCCACCTCACCTTTCCCGTTAAGCAGCCATAGTGTGTTTTCTGCATGTGTGACTCTGTTCTGTTTTGTAATTCAGTTCAAGTGTAACGGTTTTTACATTCCCTCTATAAGTGACACCTTATGAGAAGTGTCCTTTTCTGTGTGACTTATTTCACTTAGAATCGTCTTACCTAAATCCACTCATCATGCTGCTACTAGCCTTATGACATTGATTTCATGGCTGAGTGATATTCC
Source organism: Balaenoptera physalus (assembly GCF_965194825.1). Lineage (NCBI taxonomy): Eukaryota > Metazoa > Chordata > Mammalia > Artiodactyla > Balaenopteridae > Balaenoptera > Balaenoptera physalus. The sequence continues at coordinate 683,570 of NW_028126452.1, read as the reverse complement.
ATTGTACATAAGGACCACAACTTTTTTATCCATTTTTCGCTTTCCTGGGATATTTAAGGTGGAAGGAAGTGGAGGTCCTTGTCAACAGAGCAGCCCTAAACTTTGGGGTGCTTGTGTCTTGCTGATTTTCAATTTTCCCACTTTATCCCCCCATGCGTGGAAGTGCCCTATGCTCTCTAAGCTGTGTTTTTTAGATGTTTCAGGACACACCGTACACTTCTCCAGAGTGGCTGTTGGCAATTTACATCCCGCCCATCAGTGTAGCAAGGCTCCCATTTCTCCATGGCCTGTCCTGCATTTCTGGTTTTGACACTTTTTTCAGCATGGCCCTTTTGACCGATGGGAAGCGAGACTTCTTTGTAACGCTGATTTGCCTTTCCAGGTTGCTTGGTTGGCCAAAAAGGGCGTATGCGTTTTTTCCTGAATATATTCAGGAAAAAACGCATACGCCCTTTTTGGCCAAGGGCATCATTGTCAACGTTTTGCCGCTTTTCATGTGCTTTAAAGGCGATTCGAATCTACCTCCTGAAATCTGTTTCCTGCAATTCTGCCTTGATTTCAAATCCTCTTCTTTGCCTTCCCTCAATATATTTGTGGACGAGAGTTATCATTTATAACTCTGCAGGTTTGTGAATTGCAGTGCCCTGAAGCTCCATTTTACAAGTCGTTTTTTTGGGAGCTGGCCGCAAAAGCGCAGGATGGCTTCAGGCCCTGTTCTGGTTCAGGGGGGCAGGCTGAGCCTGTGGTTAATTCTTCTTCCTGATGGGAAAATAGAGTGGCCTGTGCCTGTCCCAACACCAAGAGCTAGTCTCTCATTGGTTCCCCGTCTTCCCGTTCATCCTCAGGACAAATTGCAACCTGTACGGAACAGGAGGTTAAAGGTGCTGATGCTCCAAGTAGGGAGATTGCTAGTAAAGTGGCTGGAATGGCGAACCCGAGCACAAGGAGATGAGAAATGAGGTGCGTTTTAGAAACCTTTCCCCATCACACGGTGTACCATCTTCTGGGTTTCTCATGCATGTTTTCGATGTAGGAAGATGCCCTTGAACCTGGAGATTTGGGACCCATGCGATGGGTAGCACGCAGTATTACTTTAAAGGGTCTGCGTTTGCTCACCCAACCTCACCAAACCTCTCAGCCCCAAGAGTGTCCACCCTTATGTCTCATCCAGCTGTGGGTCTAGATATGGTCAATCCAGGTTGCATCACAGCCCCTGAACGAATTGTGTAAGAATTTCTCTCTCTTTCCCTGTCTTTGTTTCATGGGTTTTTAAAAGTAATTTATTTTTATAATGGGGTTTAGCTGCTTTTCACGGCTGTGTTTATGCCGCTTTACACCCACTTGACACACTAACAGAGAGATATCAATACATAGGTTTTAAGATTATTACTAGTCAGATATATTCTTGTGCGGTGAATCGGGCGTGTTGAGTCCAGTTCTCTGAGCAAGGAGTAGGTCTTGTCTATTCCATATTGGGTTTATGGAACGGTATCTGAGCTAATTTGAAACTCTTGTTTTATGTATCACCCCACCTCACCTTTCCCGTTAAGCAGCCATAGTGTGTTTTCTGCATGTGTGACTCTGTTCTGTTTTGTAATTCAGTTCAAGTGTAACGGTTTTTACATTCCCTCTATAAGTGACACCTTATGAGAAGTGTCCTTTTCTGTGTGACTTATTTCACTTAGAATCGTCTTACCTAAATCCACTCATCATGCTGCTACTAGCCTTATGACATTGATTTCATGGCTGAGTGATATTCCATTGTACATAAGGACCACAACTTTTTTATCCATTTTTCGCTTTCCTGGGATATTTAAGGTGGAAGGAACTGGAGGTCCTTGTCAACAGAGCAGCCCTAAACTTTGGGGTGCTTGTGTCTTGCTGATTTTCAATTTTCCCACTTTATCCCCCCATGCGTGGAAGTGCCCTATGCTCTCTAAGCTGTGTTTTTTAGATGTTTCAGGACACACCGTACACTTCTCCAGAGTGGCTGTTGGCAATTTACATCCCGCCCATCAGTGTAGCAAGGCTCCCATTTCTCCATGGCCTGTCCTGCATTTCTGGTTTTGACACTTTTTTCAGCATGGCCCTTTTGACCGATGGGAAGCGAGACTTCTTTGTAGCGCTGATTTGCCTTTCCAGGTTGCTTGGTTGGCCAAAAAGGGCGTATGCGTTTTTTCCTGAATATATTCAGGAAAAAACGCATACGCCCTTTTTGGCCAAGGGCATCATTGTCAACGTTTTGCCGCTTTTCATGTGCTTTAAAGGCGATTCGAATCTACCTCCTGAAATCTGTTTCCTGCAATTCTGCCTTGATTTCAAATCCTCTTCTTTGCCTTCCCTCAATATATTTGTGGACGAGAGTTATCATTTATAACTCTGCAGGTTTGTGAATTGCAGTGCCCTGAAGCTCCATTTTACAAGTCGGTTTTTTGGGAGCTGGCCGCAAAAGCGCAGGATGGCTTCAGGCCCTGTTCTGGTTCAGGGGGGCAGGCTGAGCCTGTGGTTAATTCTTCTTCCTGATGGGAAAATAGAGTGGCCTGTGCCTGTCCCAACACCAAGAGCTAGTCTCTCATTGGTTCCCCGTCTTCCCGTTCATCCTCAGGACAAATTGCAACCTGTACGGAACAGGAGGTTAAAGGTGCTGATGCTCCAAGTAGGGAGATTGCTAGTAAAGTGGCTGGAATGGCGAACCCGAGCACAAGGAGATGAGAAATGAGGTGCGTTTTAGAAACCTTTCCCCATCACACGGTGTACCATCTTCTGGGTTTCTCATGCATGTTTTCGATGTAGGAAGATGCCCTTGAACCTGGAGATTTGGGACCCATGCGATGGGTAGCACGCAGTATTACTTTAAAGGGTCTGCGTTTGCTCACCCAACCTCACCAAACCTCTCAGCCCCAAGAGTGTCCACCCTTATGTCTCATCCAGCTGTGGGTCTAGATATGGTCAATCCAGGTTGCATCACAGCCCCTGAACGAATTGTGTAAGAATTTCTCTCTCTTTCCCTGTCTTTGTTTCATGGGTTTTTAAAAGTAATTTATTTTTATAATGGGGTTTAGCTGCTTTTCACGGCTGTGTTTATGCCGCTTTACACCCACTTGACACACTAACAGAGAGATATCAATACATAGGTTTTAAGATTATTACTAGTCAGATATATTCTTGTGCGGTGAATCGGGCGTGTTGAGTCCAGTTCTCTGAGCAAGGAGTAGGTCTTGTCTATTCCATATTGGGTTTATGGAACGGTATCTGAGCTAATTTGAAACTCTTGTTTTATGTATCACCCCACCTCACCTTTCCCGTTAAGCAGCCATAGTGTGTTTTCTGCATGTGTGACTCTGTTCTGTTTTGTAATTCAGTTCAAGTGTAACGGTTTTTACATTCCCTCTATAAGTGACACCTTATGAGAAGTGTCCTTTTCTGTGTGACTTATTTCACTTAGAATAGTCTTACCTAAATCCACTCATCATGCTGCTACTAGCCTTATGACATTGATTTCATGGCTGAATGATATTCCATTGTACATAAGGACCACAACTTTTTTATCCATTTTTCGCTTTCCTGGGATATTTAAGGTGGAAGGAAGTGGAGGTCCTTGTCAACAGAGCAGCCCTAAACTTTGGGGTGCTTGTGTCTTGCTGATTTTCAATTTTCCCACTTTATCCCCCCATGCGTGGAAGTGCCCTATGCTCTCTAAGCTGTGTTTTTTAGATGTTTCAGGACACACCGTACACTTCTCCAGAGTGGCTGTTGGCAATTTACATCCCGCCCATCAGTGTAGCAAGGCTCCCATTTCTCCATGGCCTGTCCTGCATTTCTGGTTTTGACACTTTTTTCAGCATGGCCCTTTTGACCGATGGGAAGCGAGACTTCTTTGTAGCGCTGATTTGCCTTTCCAGGTTGCTTGGTTGGCCAAAAAGGGCGTATGCGTTTTTTCCTGAATATATTCAGGAAAAAACGCATACGCCCTTTTTGGCCAAGGGCATCATTGTCAACGTTTTGCCGCTTTTCATATGCTTTAAAGGCGATTCGAATCTACCTCCTGAAATCTGTTTCCTGCAATTCTGCCTTGATTTCAAATCCTCTTCTTTGCCTTCCCTCAATATATTTGTGGACGAGAGTTATCATTTATAACTCTGCAGGTTTGTGAATTGCAGTGCCCTGAAGCTCCATTTTACAAGTCGCTTTTTTGGGAGCTGGCCGCAAAAGCGCAGGATGGCTTCAGGCCCTGTTCTGGTTCAGGGGGGCAGGCTGAGCCTGTGGTTGATTCTTCTTCCTGATGGGAAAATAGAGTGACCTGTGCCTGTCCCAACACCAAGAGCTAGTCTCTCATTGGTTCCCCGTCTTCCCGTTCATCCTCAGGACAAATTGCAACCTGTACGGAACAGGAGGTTAAAGGTGCTGATGCTCCAAGTAGGGAGATTGCTAGTAAAGTGGCTGGAATGGCGAACCCGAACACAAGGAGATGAGAAATGAGGTGCGTTTTAGAAACCTTTCCCCATCACACGGTGTACCATCTTCTGGGTTTCTCATGCATGTTTTCGATGTAGGAAGATGCCCTTGAACCTGGAGATTTGGGACCCATGCGATGGGTAGCACGCAGTATTACTTTAAAGGGTCTGCGTTTGCTCACCCAACCTCACCAAACCTCTCAGCCCCAAGAGTGTCCACCCTTATGTGTCATCCAGCTGTGGGTCTAGATATGGTCAATCCAGGTTGCATCACAGCCCCTGAACGAATTGTGTGAGAATTTCTCTCTCTTTCCCTGTCTTTGTTTCATGGGTTTTTAAAAGTAATTTATTTTTATAATGGGGTTTAGCTGCTTTTCACGGCTGTGTTTATGCCGCTTTACACCCACTTGACACACTAACAGAGAGATATCAATACATAGGTTTTAAGATTATTACTAGTCAGATATATTCTTGTGCGGTGAATCGGGCGTGTTGAGTCCAGTTCTCTGAGCAAGGAGTAGGTCTTGTCTATTCCATATTGGGTTTATGGAACGGTATCTGAGCTAATTTGAAACTCTTGTTTTATGTATCACCCCACCTCACCTTTCCCGTTAAGCAGCCATAGTGTGTTTTCTGCATGTGTGACTCTGTTCTGTTTTGTAATTCAGTTCAAGTGTAACGGTTTTTACATTCCCTCTATAAGTGACACCTTATGAGAAGTGTCCTTTTCTGTGTGACTTATTTCACTTAGAATCGTCTTACCTAAATCCACTCATCATGCTGCTACTAGCCTTATGACATTGATTTCATGGCTGAGTGATATTCCATTGTACATAAGGACCACAACTTTTTTATCCATTTTTCGCTTTCCTGGGATATTTAAGGTGGAAGGAAGTGGAGGTCCTTGTCAACAGAGCAGCCCTAAACTTTGGGGTGCTTGTGTCTTGCTGATTTTCAATTTTCCCACTTTATCCCCCCATGCGTGGAAGTGCCCTATGCTCTCTAAGCTGTGTTTTTTAGATGTTTCAGGACACACCGTACACTTCTCCAGAGTGGCTGTTGGCAATTTACATCCCGCCCATCAGTGTAGCAAGGCTCCCATTTCTCCATGGCCTGTCCTGCATTTCTGGTTTTGACACTTTTTTCAGCATGGCCCTTTTGACCGATGGGAAGCGAGACTTCTTTGTAGCGCTGATTTGCCTTTCCAGGTTGCTTGGTTGGCCAAAAAGGGCGTATGCGTTTTTTCCTGAATGTATTCAGGAAAAAACGCATACGCCCTTTTTGGCCAAGGGCATCATTGTCAACGTTTTGCCGCTTTTCATGTGCTTTAAAGGCGATTCGAATCTACCTCCTGAAATCTGTTTCCTGCAATTCTGCCTTGATTTCAAATCCTCTTCTTTGCCTTCCCTCAATATATTTGTGGACGAGAGTTATCATTTATAACTGCAGGTTTGTGAATTGCAGTGCCCTGAAGCTCCATTTTACAAGTCGGTTTTTTGGGAGCCGGCCGCAAAAGCGCAGGATGGCTTCAGGCCCTGTTCTGGTTCAGGGGGGCAGGCTGAGCCTGTGGTTAATTCTTCTTCCTGATGGGAAAATAGAGTGACCTGTGCCTGTCCCAACACCAAGAGCTAGTCTCTCATTGGTTCCCCGTCTTCCCGTTCATCCTCAGGACAAATTGCAACCTGTACGGAACAGGAGGTTAAAGGTGCTGATGCTCCAAGTAGGGAGATTGCTAGTAAAGTGGCTGGAATGGCGAACCCGAGCACAAGGAGATGAGAAATGAGGTGCGTTTTAGAAACCTTTCCCCATCACACGGTGTACCATCTTCTGGGTTTCTCATGCATGTTTTCGATGTAGGAAGATGCCCTTGAACCTGGAGATTTGGGACCCATGCGATGGGTAGCACGCAGTATTACTTTAAAGGGTCTGCGTTTGCTCACCCAACCTCACCAAACCTCTCAGCCCCAAGAGTGTCCACCCTTGTGTCTCATCCAGCTGTGGGTCTAGATATGGTCAATCCAGGTTGCATCACAGCTCCTGAACGAATTGTGTAAGAATTTCTCTCTCTTTCCCTGTCTTTGTTTCATGGGTTTTTAAAAGTAATTTATTTTTATAATGGGGTTTAGCTGCTTTTCACGGCTGTGTTTATGCCGCTTTACACCCACTTGACACACTAACAGAGAGATATCAATACATAGGTTTTAAGATTATTACTAGTCAGATATATTCTTGTGCGGTGAATCGGGCGTGTTGAGTCCAGTTCTCTGAGCAAGGAGTAGGTCTTGTCTATTCCATATTGGGTTTATGGAACGGTATCTGAGCTAATTTGAAACTCTTGTTTTATGTATCACCCCACCTCACCTTTCCCGTTAAGCAGCCATAGTGTGTTTTCTGCATGTGTGACTCTGTTCTGTTTTGTAATTCAGTTCAAGTGTAACGGTTTTTACATTCCCTCTATAAGTGACACCTTATGAGAAGTGTCCTTTTCTGTGTGACTTATTTCACTTAGAATCGTCTTACCTAAATCCACTCATCATGCTGCTACTAGCCTTATGACATTGATTTCATGGCTGAGTGATATTCCATTGTACATAAGGACCACAACTTTTTTATCCATTTTTTGCTTTCCTGGGATATTTAAGGTGGAAGGAAGAGGAGGTCCTTGGCAACAGAGCAGCCCTAAACTTTGGGGTGCTTGTGTCTTGCTGATTTTCAATTTTCCCACTTTATCCCCCCATGCGTGGAAGTGCCCTATGCTCTCTAAGCTGTGTTTTTTAGATGTTTCAGGACACACCGTACACTTCTCCAGAGTGGCTGTTGGCAATTTACATCCCGCCCATCAGTGTAGCAAGGCTCCCATTTCTCCATGGCCTGTCCTGCATTTCTGGTTTTGACAGTTTTTTCAGCATGGCCCTTTTGACCGATGGGAAGCGAGACTTCTTTGTAGCGCTGATTTGCCTTTCCAGGTTGCTTGGTTGGCCAAAAAGGGCGTATGCGTTTTTTCCTGAATATATTCAGGAAAAAACGCATACGCCCTTTTTGGCCAAGGGCATCATTGTCAACGTTTTGCCGCTTTTCATGTGCTTTAAAGGCGATTCGAATGTACCTCCTGAAATCTGTTTCCTGCAATTCTGCCTTGATTTCAAATCCTCTTCTTTGCCTTCCCTCAATATATTTGTGGACGAGAGTTATCATTTATAACTCTGCAGGTTTGTGAATTGCAGTGCCCTGAAGCTCCATTTTACAAGTCGCTTTTTTGGGAGCCGGCCGCAAAAGCGCAGGATGGCTTCAGGCCCTGTTCTGGTTCAGGGGGGCAGGCTGAGCCTGTGGTTAATTCTTCTTCCTGATGGGAAAATAGAGTGACCTGTGCCTGTCCCAACACCAAGAGCTAGTCTCTCATTGGTTCCCCGTCTTCCCGTTCATCCTCAGGACAAATTGCAACCTGTACGGAACAGGAGGTTAAAGGTGCTGATGCTCCAAGTAGGGAGATTGCTAGTAAAGTGGCTGGAATGGCGAACCCGAGCACAAGGAGATGAGAAATGAGGTGCGTTTTAGAAACCTTTCCCCATCACACGGTGTACCATCCTCTGGGTTTCTCATGCATGTTTTCGATGTAGGAAGATGCCCTTGAACCTGGAGATTTGGGACCCATGCGATGGGTAGCACGCAGTATTACTTTAAAGGGTCTGCGTTTGCTCACCCAACCTCACCAAACCTCTCAGCCCCAAGAGTATCCACCCTTATGTCTCATCCAGCTGTGGGTCTAGATATGGTCAATCCAGGTTGCATCACAGCCCCTGAACGAATTGTGTAAGAATTTCTCTCTCTTTCCCTGTCTTTGTTTCATGGGTTTTTAAAAGTAATTTATTTTTATAATGGGGTTTAGCTGCTTTTCACGGCTGTGTTTAGGCCGCTTTACACCCACTTGACACACTAACAGAGAGATATCAATACATAGGTTTTAAGATTATTACTAGTCAGATATATTCTTGTGCGGTGAATCGGGCGTGTTGAGTCCAGTTCTCTGAGCAAGGAGTAGGTCTTGTCTATTCCATATTGGGTTTATGGAACGGTATCTGAGCTAATTTGAAACTCTTGTTTTATGTATCACCCCACCTCACCTTTCCCGTTAAGCAGCCATAGTGTGTTTTCTGCATGTGTGACTCTGTTCTGTTTTGTAATTCAGTTCAAGTGTAACGGTTTTTACATTCCCTCTATAAGTGACACCTTATGAGAAGTGTCCTTTTCTGTGTGACTTATTTCACTTAGAATCGTCTTACCTAAATCCACTCATCATGCTGCTACTAGCCTTATGACATTGATTTCATGGCTGAGTGATATTCCATTGTACATAAGGACCACAACTTTTTTATCCATTTTTCGCTTTCCTGGGATATTTAAGGTGGAAGGAAGTGGAGGTCCTTGTCAACAGAGCAGCCCTAAACTTTGGGGTGCTTGTGTCTTGCTGATTTTCAATGTTCCCACTTTATCCCCCCAGGCGTGGAAGTGCCCTATGCTCTCTAAGCTGTGTTTTTTAGATGTTTCAGGACACACCGTACACTTCTCCAGAGTGGCTGTTGGCAATTTACATCCCGCCCATCAGTGTAGCAAGGCTCCCATTTCTCCATGGCCTGTCCTGCATTTCTGGTTTTGACACTTTTTTCAGCATGGCCCTTTTGACCGATGGGAAGCGAGACTTCTTTGTAGCGCTGATTTGCCTTTCCAGGTTGCTTGGTTGGCCAAAAAGGGCATATGCGTTTTTTCCTGAATATATTCAGGAAAAAACGCATACGCCCTTTTTGGCCAAGGGCATCATTGTCAACGTTTTGCCGCTTTTCATGTGCTTTAAAGGCGATTCGAATCTACCTCCTGAAATCTGTTTCCTGCAATTCTGCCTTGATTTCAAATCCTCTTCTTTGCCTTCCCTCAATATATTTGTGGACGAGAGTTATCATTTATAACTCTGCAGGTTTGTGAATTGCAGTGCCCTGAAGCTCCATTTTACAAGTCGCTTTTTTGGGAGCCGGCCGCAAAAGCGCAGGATGGCTTCAGGCCCTGTTCTGGTTCCGGGGGGCAGGCTGAGCCTGTGGTTAATTCTTCTTCCTGATGGGAAAATAGAGTGACCTGTGCCTGTCCCAACACCAAGAGCTAGTCTCTCATTGGTTCCCCGTCTTCCCGTTCATCCTCAGGACAAATTGCAACCTGTACGGAACAGGAGGTTAAAGGTGCTGATGCTCCAAGTAGGGAGATTGCTAGTAAAGTGGCTGGAATGGCGAACCCGAGCACAAGGAGATGAGAAATGAGGTGCGTTTTAGAAACCTTTCCCCATCACACGGTGTACCATCTTCTGGGTTTCTCATGCATGTTTTCGATGTAGGAAGATGCCCTTGAACCTGGAGATTTGGGACCCATGCGATGGGTAGCACGCAGTATTACTTTAAAGGGTCTGCGTTTGCTCACCCAACCTCACCAAACCTCTCAGCCCCAAGAGTGTCCACCCTTGTGTCTCATCCAGCTGTGGGTCTAGATATGGTCAATCCAGGTTGCATCACAGCTCCTGAACGAATTGTGTAAGAATTTCTCTCTCTTTCCCTGTCTTGGTTTCATGGGTTTTTAAAAGTAATTTATTTTTATAATGGGGTTTAGCTGCTTTTCACGGCTGTGTTTATGCCGCTTTACACCCACTTGACACACTAACAGAGAGATATCAATACATAGGTTTTAAGATTATTACTAGTCAGATATATTCTTGTGCGGTGAATAGGGAGTGTTGAGTCCAGTTCTCTGAGCAAGGAGTAGGTCTTGTCTATTACATATTGGGTTTATGGAACGGTATCTGAGCTAATTTGAAACTCTTGTTTTATGTATCACCCCACCTCACCTTTCCCGTTATGCAGCCATAGTGTGTTTTCTGCATGTGTGACTCTGTTCTGTTTTGTAATTCAGTTCAAGTGTAACGGTTTTTACATTCCCTCTATAAGTGACACCTTATGAGAAGTGTCCTTTTCTGTGTGACTTATTTCACTTAGAATCGTCTTACCTAAATCCACTCATCATGCTGCTACTAGCCTTATGACATTGATTTCATGGCTGAGTGATATTCCATTGTACATAAGGACCACAACTTTTTTATCCATTTTTCGCTTTCCTGGGATATTTAAGGTGGAATGAAGTGGAGGTCCTTGTCAACAGAGCAGCCCTAAACTTTGGGGTGCTTGTGTCTTGCTGATTTTCAATTTTCCCACTTTATCCCCCCATGCGTGGAAGTGCCCTATGCTCTCTAAGCTGTGTTTTTTAGATGTTTCAGGACACACCGTACACTTCTCCAGGGTGGCTGTTGGCAATTTACATCCCGCCCATCAGTGTAGCAAGGCTCCCATTTCTCCATGGCCTGTCCTGCATTTCTGGTTTTGACACTTTTTTCAGCATGGCCCTTTTGACCGATGGGAAGCGAGACTTCTTTGTAGCGCTGATTTGCCTTTCCAGGTTGCTTGGTTGGCCAAAAAGGGCATATGCGTTTTTTCCTGAATATATTCAGGAAAAAACGCATATGCCCTTTTTGGCCAAGGGCATCATTGTCAACGTTTTGCCGCTTTTCATGTGCTTTAAAGGCGATTCGAATCTACCTCCTGAAATCTGTTTCCTGCAATTCTGCCTTGATTTCAAATCCTCTTCTTTGCCTTCCCTCAATATATTTGTGGACGAGAGTTATCATTTATAACTCTGCAGGTTTGTGAATTGCAGTGCCCTGAAGCTCCATTTTACAAGTCGCTTTTTTGGGAGCCGGCCGCAAAAGCGCAGGATGGCTTCAGGCCCTGTTCTGGTTCCGGGGGGCAGGCTGAGCCTGTGGTTAATTCTTCTTCCTGATGGGAAAATAGAGTGACCTGTGCCTGTCCCAACACCAAGAGCTAGTCTCTCATTGGTTCCCCGTCTTCCCGTTCATCCTCAGGACAAATTGCAACCTGTACGGAACAGGAGGTTAAAGGTGCTGATGCTCCAAGTAGGGAGATTGCTAGTAAAGTGGCTGGAATGGCGAACCCGAGCACAAGGAGATGAGAAATGAGGTGCGTTTTAGAAACCTTTCCCCATCACACGGTGTACCATCTTCTGGGTTTCTCATGCATGTTTTCGATGTAGGAAGATGCCCTTGAACCTGGAGATTTGGGACCCATGCGATGGGTAGCACGCAGTATTACTTTAAAGGGTCTGCGTTTGCTCACCCAACCTCACCAAACCTCTCAGCCCCAAGAGTGTCCACCCTTATGTCTCATCCAGCTGTGGGTCTAGATATGGTCAATCCAGGTTGCATCACAGCTCCTGAACGAATTGTGTAAGAATTTCTCTCTCTTTCCCTGTCTTTGTTTCATGGGTTTTTAAAAGTAATTTATTTTTATAATGGGGTTTAGCTGCTTTTCACGGCTGTGTTTAGGCTGCTTTACACCCACTTGACACACTAACAGAGAGATATCAATACATAGGTTTTAAGATTATTACTAGTCAGATATATTCTTGTGCGGTGAATCGGGCGTGTTGAGTCCAGTTCTCTGAGCAAGGAGTAGGTCTTGTCTATTCCATATTGGGTTTATGGAACGGTATCTGAGCTAATTTGAAACTCTTGTTTTATGTATCACCCCACCTCACCTTTCCCGTTAAGCAGCCATAGTGTGTTTTCTGCATGTGTGACTCTGTTCTGTTTTGTAATTCAGTTCAAGTGTAACGGTTTTTACATTCCCTCTATAAGTGACACCTTATGAGAAGTGTCCTTTTCTGTGTGACTTATTTCACTTAGAATCGTCTTACCTAAATCCACTCATCATGCTGCTACTAGCCTTATGACATTGATTTCATGGCTGAGTGATATTCCATTGTACATAAGGACCACAACTTTTTTATCCATTTTTTGCTTTCCTGGGATATTTAAGGTGGAAGGAAGAGGAGGTCCTTGGCAACAGAGCAGCCCTAAACTTTGGGGTGCTTGTGTCTTGCTGATTTTCAATTTTCCCACTTTATCCCCCCATGCGTGGAAGTGCCCTATGCTCTCTAAGCTGTGTTTTTTAGATGTTTCAGGACACACCGTACACTTCTCCAGAGTGGCTGTTGGCAATTTACATCCCGCCCATCAGTGTAGCAAGGCTCCCATTTCTCCATGGCCTGTCCTGCATTTCTGGTTTTGACAGTTTTTTCAGCATGGCCCTTTTGACCGATGGGAAGCGAGACTTCTTTGTAGCGCTGATTTGCCTTTCCAGGTTGCTTGGTTGGCCAAAAAGGGCGTATGCGTTTTTTCCTGAATATATTCAGGAAAAAACGCATACGCCCTTTTTGGCCAAGGGCATCATTGTCAACGTTTTGCCGCTTTTCATGTGCTTTAAAGGCGATTCGAATGTACCTCCTGAAATCTGTTTCCTGCAATTCTGCCTTGATTTCAAATCCTCTTCTTTGCCTTCCCTCAATATATTTGTGGACGAGAGTTATCATTTATAACTCTGCAGGTTTGTGAATTGCAGTGCCCTGAAGCTCCATTTTACAAGTCGCTTTTTTGGGAGCCGGCCGCAAAAGCGCAGGATGGCTTCAGGCCCTGTTCTGGTTCAGGGGGGCAGGCTGAGCCTGTGGTTAATTCTTCTTCCTGATGGGAAAATAGAGTGACCTGTGCCTGTCCCAACACCAAGAGCTAGTCTCTCATTGGTTCCCCGTCTTCCCGTTCATCCTCAGGACAAATTGCAACCTGTACGGAACAGGAGGTTAAAGGTGCTGATGCTCCAAGTAGGGAGATTGCTAGTAAAGTGGCTGGAATGGCGAACCCGAGCACAAGGAGATGAGAAATGAGGTGCGTTTTAGAAACCTTTCCCCATCACACGGTGTACCATCTTCTGGGTTTCTCATGCATGTTTTCGATGTAGGAAGATGCCCTTGAACCTGGAGATTTGGGACCCATGCGATGGGTAGCACGCAGTATTACTTTAAAGGGTCTGCGTTTGCTCACCCAACCTCACCAAACCTCTCAGCCCCAAGAGTGTCCACCCTTGTGTCTCATCCAGCTGTGGGTCTAGATATGGTCAATCCAGGTTGCATCACAGCTCCTGAACGAATTGTGTAAGAATTTCTCTCTCTTTCCCTGTCTTGGTTTCATGGGTTTTTAAAAGTAATTTATTTTTATAATGGGGTTTAGCTGCTTTTCACGGCTGTGTTTATGCCGCTTTACACCCACTTGACACACTAACAGAGAGATATCAATACATAGGTTTTAAGATTATTACTAGTCAGATATATTCTTGTGCGGTGAATAGGGAGTGTTGAGTCCAGTTCTCTGAGCAAGGAGTAGGTCTTGTCTATTACATATTGGGTTTATGGAACGGTATCTGAGCTAATTTGAAACTCTTGTTTTATGTATCACCCCACCTCACCTTTCCCGTTATGCAGCCATAGTGTGTTTTCTGCATGTGTGACTCTGTTCTGTTTTGTAATTCAGTTCAAGTGTAACGGTTTTTACATTCCCTCTATAAGTGACACCTTATGAGAAGTGTCCTTTTCTGTGTGACTTATTTCACTTAGAATCGTCTTACCTAAATCCACTCATCATGCTGCTACTAGCCTTATGACATTGATTTCATGGCTGAGTGATATTCCATTGTACATAAGGACCACAACTTTTTTATCCATTTTTCGCTTTCCTGGGATATTTAAGGTGGAATGAAGTGGAGGTCCTTGTCAACAGAGCAGCCCTAAACTTTGGGGTGCTTGTGTCTTGCTGATTTTCAATTTTCCCACTTTATCCCCCCATGCGTGGAAGTGCCCTATGCTCTCTAAGCTGTGTTTTTTAGATGTTTCAGGACACACCGTACACTTCTCCAGGGTGGCTGTTGGCAATTTACATCCCGCCCATCAGTGTAGCAAGGCTCCCATTTCTCCATGGCCTGTCCTGCATTTCTGGTTTTGACAGTTTTTTCAGCATGGCCCTTTTGACCGATGGGAAGCGAGACTTCTTTGTAGCGCTGATTTGCCTTTCCAGGTTGCTTGGTTGGCCAAAAAGGGCGTATGCGTTTTTTCCTGAATATATTCAGGAAAAAACGCATACGCCCTTTTTGGCCAAGGGCATCATTGTCAACGTTTTGCCGCTTTTCATGTGCTTTAAAGGCGATTCGAATCTACCTCCTGAAATCTGTTTCCTGCAATTCTGCCTTGATTTCAAATCCTCTTCTTTGCCTTCCCTCAATATATTTGTGGACGAGAGTTATCATTTATAACTCTGCAGGTTTGTGAATTGCAGTGCCCTGAAGCTCCATTTTACAAGTCGGTTTTTTGGGAGCTCTCCGCAAAAGCGCCGGATGGCTTCAGGCCCTGTTCTGGTTCAGGGGGGCAGGCTGATCCTGTGGTTAATTCTTCTTCCTGATGGGAAAATAGAGTGACCTGTGCCTGTCCCAACACCAAGAGCTAGTCTCTCATTGGTTCCCCGTCTTCCCGTTCATCCTCAGGACAAATTGCAACCTGTATGGAACAGGAGGTTAAAGGTGCTGATGCTCCAAGTAGGGAGATTGCTAGTAAAGTGGCTGGAATGGCGAACCCGAGCACAAGGAGATGAGAAATGAGGTGCGTTTTAGAAACCTTTCCCCATCACACGGTGTACCATCTTCTGGGTTTCTCATGCATGTTTTCGATGTAGGAAGATGCCCTTGAACCTGGAGATTTGGGACCCATGCGATGGGTAGCACGCAGTATTACTTTAAAGGGTCTGCGTTTGCTCACCCAACCTCACCAGACCTCTCAGCCCCAAGAGTGTCCACCCTTATGTCTCATCCAGCTGTGGGTCTAGATATGGTCAATCCAGGTTGCATCACAGCCCCTGAACGAATTGTGTAAGAATTTCTCTCTCTTTCCCTGTCTTTGTTTCATGGGTTTTTAAAAGTAATTTATTTTTATAATGGGGTTTAGCTGCTTTTCACGGCTGTGTTTAGGCCGCTTTACACCCACTTGACACACTAACAGAGAGATATCAATACATAGGTTTTAAGATTATTACTAGTCAGATATATTCTTGTGCGGTGAATCGGGCGTGTTGTGTCCAGTTCTCTGAGCAAGGAGTAGGTCTTGTCTATTCCATATTGGGTTTATGGAACGGTATCTGAGCTAATTTGAAACTCTTGTTTTATGTATCACCCCACCTCACCTTTCCCGTTAAGCAGCCATAGTGTGTTTTCTGCATGTGTGACTCTGTTCTGTTTTGTAATTCAGTTCAAGTGTAACGGTTTTTACATTCCCTCTATAAGTGACACCTTATGAGAAGTGTCCTTTTCTGTGTGACTTATTTCACTTAGAATCGTCTTACCTAAATCCACTCATCATGCTGCTACTAGCCTTATGACATTGATTTCATGGCTGAGTGATATTCCATTGTACATAAGGACCACAACTTTTTTATCCATTTTTCGCTTTCCTGGGATATTTAAGGTGGAAGGAAGTGGAGGTCCTTGTCAACAGAGCAGCCCTAAACTTTGGGGTGCTTGTGTCTTGCTGATTTTCAATTTTCCCACTTTATCCCCCCATGCGTGGAAGTGCCCTATGCTCTCTAAGCTGTGTTTTTTAGATGTTTCAGGACACACCGTACACTTCTCCAGAGTGGCTGTTGGCAATTTACATCCCGCCCATCAGTGTAGCAAGGCTCCCATTTCTCCATGGCCTGTCCTGCATTTCTGGTTTTGACACTTTTTTCAGCATGGCCCTTTTGACCGATGGGAAGCGAGACTTCTTTGTAACGCTGATTTGCCTTTCCAGGTTGCTTGGTTGGCCAAAAAGGGCGTATGCGTTTTTTCCTGAATATATTCAGGAAAAAACGCATACGCCCTTTTTGGCCAAGGGCATCATTGTCAACGTTTTGCCGCTTTTCATGTGCTTTAAAGGCGATTCGAATCTACCTCCTGAAATCTGTTTCCTGCAATTCTGCCTTGATTTCAAATCCTCTTCTTTGCCTTCCCTCAATATATTTGTGGACGAGAGTTATCATTTATAACTCTGCAGGTTTGTGAATTGCAGTGCCCTGAAGCTCCATTTTACAAGTCGTTTTTTTGGGAGCTGGCCGCAAAAGCGCAGGATGGCTTCAGGCCCTGTTCTGGTTCAGGGGGGCAGGCTGAGCCTGTGGTTAATTCTTCTTCCTGATGGGAAAATAGAGTGGCCTGTGCCTGTCCCAACACCAAGAGCTAGTCTCTCATTGGTTCCCCGTCTTCCCGTTCATCCTCAGGACAAATTGCAACCTGTACGGAACAGGAGGTTAAAGGTGCTGATGCTCCAAGTAGGGAGATTGCTAGTAAAGTGGCTGGAATGGCGAACCCGAGCACAAGGAGATGAGAAATGAGGTGCGTTTTAGAAACCTTTCCCCATCACACGGTGTACCATCTTCTGGGTTTCTCATGCATGTTTTCGATGTAGGAAGATGCCCTTGAACCTGGAGATTTGGGACCCATGCGATGGGTAGCACGCAGTATTACTTTAAAGGGTCTGCGTTTGCTCACCCAACCTCACCAAACCTCTCAGCCCCAAGAGTGTCCACCCTTATGTCTCATCCAGCTGTGGGTCTAGATATGGTCAATCCAGGTTGCATCACAGCCCCTGAACGAATTGTGTAAGAATTTCTCTCTCTTTCCCTGTCTTTGTTTCATGGGTTTTTAAAAGTAATTTATTTTTATAATGGGGTTTAGCTGCTTTTCACGGCTGTGTTTATGCCGCTTTACACCCACTTGACACACTAACAGAGAGATATCAATACATAGGTTTTAAGATTATTACTAGTCAGATATATTCTTGTGCGGTGAATCGGGCGTGTTGAGTCCAGTTCTC
Source organism: Balaenoptera physalus (assembly GCF_965194825.1). Classification (NCBI taxonomy): domain Eukaryota; kingdom Metazoa; phylum Chordata; class Mammalia; order Artiodactyla; family Balaenopteridae; genus Balaenoptera; species Balaenoptera physalus. The sequence goes on along the minus strand of NW_028126452.1, from coordinate 666,291 downwards.
TGAGCAAGGAGTAGGTCTTGTCTATTCCATATTGGGTTTATGGAACGGTATCTGAGCTAATTTGAAACTCTTGTTTTATGTATCACCCCACCTCACCTTTCCCGTTAAGCAGCCATAGTGTGTTTTCTGCATGTGTGACTCTGTTCTGTTTTGTAATTCAGTTCAAGTGTAACGGTTTTTACATTCCCTCTATAAGTGACACCTTATGAGAAGTGTCCTTTTCTGTGTGACTTATTTCACTTAGAATCGTCTTACCTAAATCCACTCATCATGCTGCTACTAGCCTTATGACATTGATTTCATGGCTGAGTGATATTCCATTGTACATAAGGACCACAACTTTTTTATCCATTTTTCGCTTTCCTGGGATATTTAAGGTGGAAGGAACTGGAGGTCCTTGTCAACAGAGCAGCCCTAAACTTTGGGGTGCTTGTGTCTTGCTGATTTTCAATTTTCCCACTTTATCCCCCCATGCGTGGAAGTGCCCTATGCTCTCTAAGCTGTGTTTTTTAGATGTTTCAGGACACACCGTACACTTCTCCAGAGTGGCTGTTGGCAATTTACATCCCGCCCATCAGTGTAGCAAGGCTCCCATTTCTCCATGGCCTGTCCTGCATTTCTGGTTTTGACACTTTTTTCAGCATGGCCCTTTTGACCGATGGGAAGCGAGACTTCTTTGTAGCGCTGATTTGCCTTTCCAGGTTGCTTGGTTGGCCAAAAAGGGCGTATGCGTTTTTTCCTGAATATATTCAGGAAAAAACGCATACGCCCTTTTTGGCCAAGGGCATCATTGTCAACGTTTTGCCGCTTTTCATATGCTTTAAAGGCGATTCGAATCTACCTCCTGAAATCTGTTTCCTGCAATTCTGCCTTGATTTCAAATCCTCTTCTTTGCCTTCCCTCAATATATTTGTGGACGAGAGTTATCATTTATAACTCTGCAGGTTTGTGAATTGCAGTGCCCTGAAGCTCCATTTTACAAGTCGCTTTTTTGGGAGCTGGCCGCAAAAGCGCCGGATGGCTTCAGGCCCTGTTCTGGTTCAGGGGGGCAGGCTGAGCCTGTGGTTGATTCTTCTTCCTGATGGGAAAATAGAGTGACCTGTGCCTGTCCCAACACCAAGAGCTAGTCTCTCATTGGTTCCCCGTCTTCCCGTTCATCCTCAGGACAAATTGCAACCTGTACGGAACAGGAGGTTAAAGGTGCTGATGCTCCAAGTAGGGAGATTGCTAGTAAAGTGGCTGGAATGGCGAACCCGAACACAAGGAGATGAGAAATGAGGTGCGTTTTAGAAACCTTTCCCCATCACACGGTGTACCATCTTCTGGGTTTCTCATGCATGTTTTCGATGTAGGAAGATGCCCTTGAACCTGGAGATTTGGGACCCATGCGATGGGTAGCACGCAGTATTACTTTAAAGGGTCTGCGTTTGCTCACCCAACCTCACCAAACCTCTCAGCCCCAAGAGTGTCCACCCTTATGTGTCATCCAGCTGTGGGTCTAGATATGGTCAATCCAGGTTGCATCACAGCCCCTGAACGAATTGTGTGAGAATTTCTCTCTCTTTCCCTGTCTTTGTTTCATGGGTTTTTAAAAGTAATTTATTTTTATAATGGGGTTTAGCTGCTTTTCACGGCTGTGTTTATGCCGCTTTACACCCACTTGACACACTAACAGAGAGATATCAATACATAGGTTTTAAGATTATTACTAGTCAGATATATTCTTGTGCGGTGAATCGGGCGTGTTGAGTCCAGTTCTCTGAGCAAGGAGTAGGTCTTGTCTATTCCATATTGGGTTTATGGAACGGTATCTGAGCTAATTTGAAACTCTTGTTTTATGTATCACCCCACCTCACCTTTCCCGTTAAGCAGCCATAGTGTGTTTTCTGCATGTGTGACTCTGTTCTGTTTTGTAATTCAGTTCAAGTGTAACGGTTTTTACATTCCCTCTATAAGTGACACCTTATGAGAAGTGTCCTTTTCTGTGTGACTTATTTCACTTAGAATCGTCTTACCTAAATCCACTCATCATGCTGCTACTAGCCTTATGACATTGATTTCATGGCTGAGTGATATTCCATTGTACATAAGGACCACAACTTTTTTATCCATTTTTCGCTTTCCTGGGATATTTAAGGTGGAAGGAAGTGGAGGTCCTTGTCAACAGAGCAGCCCTAAACTTTGGGGTGCTTGTGTCTTGCTGATTTTCAATTTTCCCACTTTATCCCCCCATGCGTGGAAGTGCCCTATGCTCTCTAAGCTGTGTTTTTTAGATGTTTCAGGACACACCGTACACTTCTCCAGAGTGGCTGTTGGCAATTTACATCCCGCCCATCAGTGTAGCAAGGCTCCCATTTCTCCATGGCCTGTCCTGCATTTCTGGTTTTGACACTTTTTTCAGCATGGCCCTTTTGACCGATGGGAAGCGAGACTTCTTTGTAGCGCTGATTTGCCTTTCCAGGTTGCTTGGTTGGCCAAAAAGGGCGTATGCGTTTTTTCCTGAATGTATTCAGGAAAAAACGCATACGCCCTTTTTGGCCAAGGGCATCATTGTCAACGTTTTGCCGCTTTTCATGTGCTTTAAAGGCGATTCGAATCTACCTCCTGAAATCTGTTTCCTGCAATTCTGCCTTGATTTCAAATCCTCTTCTTTGCCTTCCCTCAATATATTTGTGGACGAGAGTTATCATTTATAACTGCAGGTTTGTGAATTGCAGTGCCCTGAAGCTCCATTTTACAAGTCGGTTTTTTGGGAGCCGGCCGCAAAAGCGCAGGATGGCTTCAGGCCCTGTTCTGGTTCAGGGGGGCAGGCTGAGCCTGTGGTTAATTCTTCTTCCTGATGGGAAAATAGAGTGACCTGTGCCTGTCCCAACACCAAGAGCTAGTCTCTCATTGGTTCCCCGTCTTCCCGTTCATCCTCAGGACAAATTGCAACCTGTACGGAACAGGAGGTTAAAGGTGCTGATGCTCCAAGTAGGGAGATTGCTAGTAAAGTGGCTGGAATGGCGAACCCGAGCACAAGGAGATGAGAAATGAGGTGCGTTTTAGAAACCTTTCCCCATCACACGGTGTACCATCTTCTGGGTTTCTCATGCATGTTTTCGATGTAGGAAGATGCCCTTGAACCTGGAGATTTGGGACCCATGCGATGGGTAGCACGCAGTATTACTTTAAAGGGTCTGCGTTTGCTCACCCAACCTCACCAAACCTCTCAGCCCCAAGAGTGTCCACCCTTGTGTCTCATCCAGCTGTGGGTCTAGATATGGTCAATCCAGGTTGCATCACAGCTCCTGAACGAATTGTGTAAGAATTTCTCTCTCTTTCCCTGTCTTTGTTTCATGGGTTTTTAAAAGTAATTTATTTTTATAATGGGGTTTAGCTGCTTTTCACGGCTGTGTTTATGCCGCTTTACACCCACTTGACACACTAACAGAGAGATATCAATACATAGGTTTTAAGATTATTACTAGTCAGATATATTCTTGTGCGGTGAATCGGGCGTGTTGAGTCCAGTTCTCTGAGCAAGGAGTAGGTCTTGTCTATTCCATATTGGGTTTATGGAACGGTATCTGAGCTAATTTGAAACTCTTGTTTTATGTATCACCCCACCTCACCTTTCCCGTTAAGCAGCCATAGTGTGTTTTCTGCATGTGTGACTCTGTTCTGTTTTGTAATTCAGTTCAAGTGTAACGGTTTTTACATTCCCTCTATAAGTGACACCTTATGAGAAGTGTCCTTTTCTGTGTGACTTATTTCACTTAGAATCGTCTTACCTAAATCCACTCATCATGCTGCTACTAGCCTTATGACATTGATTTCATGGCTGAGTGATATTCCATTGTACATAAGGACCACAACTTTTTTATCCATTTTTCGCTTTCCTGGGATATTTAAGGTGGAAGGAAGTGGAGGTCCTTGTCAACAGAGCAGCCCTAAACTTTGGGGTGCTTGTGTCTTGCTGATTTTCAATTTTCCCACTTTATCCCCCCATGCGTGGAAGTGCCCTATGCTCTCTAAGCTGTGTTTTTTAGATGTTTCAGGACACACCGTACACTTCTCCAGAGTGGCTGTTGGCAATTTACATCCCGCCCATCAGTGTAGCAAGGCTCCCATTTCTCCATGGCCTGTCCTGCATTTCTGGTTTTGACACTTTTTTCAGCATGGCCCTTTTGACCGATGGGAAGCGAGACTTCTTTGTAGCGCTGATTTGCCTTTCCAGGTTGCTTGGTTGGCCAAAAAGGGCGTATGCGTTTTTTCCTGAATATATTCAGGAAAAAACGCATACGCCCTTTTTGGCCAAGGGCATCATTGTCAACGTTTTGCCGCTTTTCATGTGCTTTAAAGGTGATTCGAATCTACCTCCTGAAATCTGTTTCCTGCAATTCTGCCTTGATTTCAAATCCTCTTCTTTGCCTTCCCTCAATATATTTGTGGACGAGAGTTATCATTTATAACTCTGCAGGTTTGTGAATTGCAGTGCCCTGAAGCTCCATTTTACAAGTCGCTTTTTTGGGAGCCGGCCGCAAAAGCGCAGGATGGCTTCAGGCCCTGTTCTGGTTCAGGGGGGCAGGCTGAGCCTGTGGTTAATTCTTCTTCCTGATGGGAAAATAGAGTGACCTGTGCCTGTCCCAACACCAAGAGCTAGTCTCTCATTGGTTCCCCGTCTTCCCGTTCATCCTCAGGACAAATTGCAACCTGTACGGAACAGGAGGTTAAAGGTGCTGATGCTCCAAGTAGGGAGATTGCTAGTAAAGTGGCTGGAATGGCGAACCCGAGCACAAGGAGATGAGAAATGAGGTGCGTTTTAGAAACCTTTCCCCATCACACGGTGTACCATCCTCTGGGTTTCTCATGCATGTTTTCGATGTAGGAAGATGCCCTTGAACCTGGAGATTTGGGACCCATGCGATGGGTAGCACGCAGTATTACTTTAAAGGGTCTGCGTTTGCTCACCCAACCTCACCAAACCTCTCAGCCCCAAGAGTATCCACCCTTATGTCTCATCCAGCTGTGGGTCTAGATATGGTCAATCCAGGTTGCATCACAGCCCCTGAACGAATTGTGTAAGAATTTCTCTCTCTTTCCCTGTCTTTGTTTCATGGGTTTTTAAAAGTAATTTATTTTTATAATGGGGTTTAGCTGCTTTTCACGGCTGTGTTTAGGCCGCTTTACACCCACTTGACACACTAACAGAGAGATATCAATACATAGGTTTTAAGATTATTACTAGTCAGATATATTCTTGTGCGGTGAATCGGGCGTGTTGAGTCCAGTTCTCTGAGCAAGGAGTAGGTCTTGTCTATTCCATATTGGGTTTATGGAACGGTATCTGAGCTAATTTGAAACTCTTGTTTTATGTATCACCCCACCTCACCTTTCCCGTTAAGCAGCCATAGTGTGTTTTCTGCATGTGTGACTCTGTTCTGTTTTGTAATTCAGTTCAAGTGTAACGGTTTTTACATTCCCTCTATAAGTGACACCTTATGAGAAGTGTCCTTTTCTGTGTGACTTATTTCACTTAGAATCGTCTTACCTAAATCCACTCATCATGCTGCTACTAGCCTTATGACATTGATTTCATGGCTGAGTGATATTCCATTGTACATAAGGACCACAACTTTTTTATCCATTTTTCGCTTTCCTGGGATATTTAAGGTGGAATGAAGTGGAGGTCCTTGTCAACAGAGCAGTCCTAAACTTTGGGGTGCTTGTGTCTTGCTGATTTTCAATTTTCCCACTTTATCCCCCCATGCGTGGAAGTGCCCTATGCTCTCTAAGCTGTGTTTTTTAGATGTTTCAGGACACACCGTACACTTCTCCAGAGTGGCTGTTGGCAATTTACATCCCGCCCATCAGTGTAGCAAGGCTCCCATTTCTCCATGGCCTGTCCTGCATTTCTGGTTTTGACACTTTTTTCAGCATGGCCCTTTTGACCGATGGGAAGCGAGACTTCTTTGTAGCGGTGATTTGCCTTTCCAGGTTGCTTGGTTGGCCAAAAAGGGCATATGCGTTTTTTCCTGAATATATTCAGGAAAAAACGCATATGCCCTTTTTGGCCAAGGGCATCATTGTCAACGTTTTGCCGCTTTTCATGTGCTTTAAAGGCGATTCGAATCTACCTCCTGAAATCTGTTTCCTGCAATTCTGCCTTGATTTCAAATCCTCTTCTTTGCCTTCCCTCAATATATTTGTGGACGAGAGTTATCATTTATAACTCTGCAGGTTTGTGAATTGCAGTGCCCTGAAGCTCCATTTTACAAGTCGCTTTTTTGGGAGCCGGCCGCAAAAGCGCAGGATGGCTTCAGGCCCTGTTCTGGTTCCGGGGGGCAGGCTGAGCCTGTGGTTAATTCTTCTTCCTGATGGGAAAATAGAGTGACCTGTGCCTGTCCCAACACCAAGAGCTAGTCTCTCATTGGTTCCCCGTCTTCCCGTTCATCCTCAGGACAAATTGCAACCTGTACGGAACAGGAGGTTAAAGGTGCTGATGCTCCAAGTAGGGAGATTGCTAGTAAAGTGGCTGGAATGGCGAACCCGAGCACAAGGAGATGAGAAATGAGGTGCGTTTTAGAAACCTTTCCCCATCACACGGTGTACCATCTTCTGGGTTTCTCATGCATGTTTTCGATGTAGGAAGATGCCCTTGAACCTGGAGATTTGGGACCCATGCGATGGGTAGCACGCAGTATTACTTTAAAGGGTCTGCGTTTGCTCACCCAACCTCACCAAACCTCTCAGCCCCAAGAGTGTCCACCCTTATGTCTCATCCAGCTGTGGGTCTAGATATGGTCAATCCAGGTTGCATCACAGCCCCTGAACGAATTGTGTAAGAATTTCTCTCTCTTTCCCTGTCTTTGTTTCATGGGTTTTTAAAAGTAATTTATTTTTATAATGGGGTTTAGCTGCTTTTCACGGCTGTGTTTAGGCCGCTTTACACCCACTTGACACACTAACAGAGAGATATCAATACATAGGTTTTAAGATTATTACTAGTCAGATATATTCTTGTGCGGTGAATCGGGCGTGTTGAGTCCAGTTCTCTGAGCAAGGAGTAGGTCTTGTCTATTCCATATTGGGTTTATGGAACGGTATCTGAGCTAATTTGAAACTCTTGTTTTATGTATCACCCCACCTCACCTTTCCCGTTAAGCAGCCATAGTGTGTTTTCTGCATGTGTGACTCTGTTCTGTTTTGTAATTCAGTTCAAGTGTAACGGTTTTTACATTCCCTCTATAAGTGACACCTTATGAGAAGTGTCCTTTTCTGTGTGACTTATTTCACTTAGAATCGTCTTACCTAAATCCACTCATCATGCTGCTACTAGCCTTATGACATTGATTTCATGGCTGAGTGATATTCCATTGTACATAAGGACCACAACTTTTTTATCCATTTTTCGCTTTCCTGGGATATTTAAGGTGGAAGGAAGTGGAGGTCCTTGTCAACAGAGCAGCCCTAAACTTTGGGGTGCTTGTGTCTTGCTGATTTTCAATTTTCCCACTTTATCCCCCCATGCGTGGAAGTGCCCTATGCTCTCTAAGCTGTGTTTTTTAGATGTTTCAGGACACACCGTACACTTCTCCAGAGTGGCTGTTGGCAATTTACATCCCGCCCATCAGTGTAGCAAGGCTCCCATTTCTCCATGGCCTGTCCTGCATTTCTGGTTTTGACACTTTTTTCAGCATGGCCCTTTTGACCGATGGGAAGCGAGACTTCTTTGTAGCGGTGATTTGCCTTTCCAGGTTGCTTGGTTGGCCAAAAAGGGCATATGCGTTTTTTCCTGAATATATTCAGGAAAAAACGCATATGCCCTTTTTGGCCAAGGGCATCATTGTCAACGTTTTGCCGCTTTTCATGTGCTTTAAAGGCGATTCGAATCTACCTCCTGAAATCTGTTTCCTGCAATTCTGCCTTGATTTCAAATCCTCTTCTTTGCCTTCCCTCAATATATTTGTGGACGAGAGTTATCATTTATAACTCTGCAGGTTTGTGAATTGCAGTGCCCTGAAGCTCCATTTTACAAGTCGCTTTTTTGGGAGCCGGCCGCAAAAGCGCAGGATGGCTTCAGGCCCTGTTCTGGTTCCGGGGGGCAGGCTGAGCCTGTGGTTAATTCTTCTTCCTGATGGGAAAATAGAGTGACCTGTGCCTGTCCCAACACCAAGAGCTAGTCTCTCATTGGTTCCCCGTCTTCCCGTTCATCCTCAGGACAAATTGCAACCTGTACGGAACAGGAGGTTAAAGGTGCTGATGCTCCAAGTAGGGAGATTGCTAGTAAAGTGGCTGGAATGGCGAACCCGAGCACAAGGAGATGAGAAATGAGGTGCGTTTTAGAAACCTTTCCCCATCACACGGTGTACCATCTTCTGGGTTTCTCATGCATGTTTTCGATGTAGGAAGATGCCCTTGAACCTGGAGATTTGGGACCCATGCGATGGGTAGCACGCAGTATTACTTTAAAGGGTCTGCGTTTGCTCACCCAACCTCACCAAACCTCTCAGCCCCAAGAGTGTCCACCCTTATGTCTCATCCAGCTGTGGGTCTAGATATGGTCAATCCAGGTTGCATCACAGCTCCTGAACGAATTGTGTAAGAATTTCTCTCTCTTTCCCTGTCTTTGTTTCATGGGTTTTTAAAAGTAATTTATTTTTATAATGGGGTTTAGCTGCTTTTCACGGCTGTGTTTAGGCCGCTTTACACCCACTTGACACACTAACAGAGAGATATCAATACATAGGTTTTAAGATTATTACTAGTCAGATATATTCTTGTGCGGTGAATCGGGCGTGTTGAGTCCAGTTCTCTGAGCAAGGAGTAGGTCTTGTCTATTCCATATTGGGTTTATGGAACGGTATCTGAGCTAATTTGAAACTCTTGTTTTATGTATCACCCCACCTCACCTTTCCCGTTAAGCAGCCATAGTGTGTTTTCTGCATGTGTGACTCTGTTCTGTTTTGTAATTCAGTTCAAGTGTAACGGTTTTTACATTCCCTCTATAAGTGACACCTTATGAGAAGTGTCCTTTTCTGTGTGACTTATTTCACTTAGAATCGTCTTACCTAAATCCACTCATCATGCTGCTACTAGCCTTATGACATTGATTTCATGGCTGAGTGATATTCCATTGTACATAAGGACCACAACTTTTTTATCCATTTTTTGCTTTCCTGGGATATTTAAGGTGGAAGGAAGAGGAGGTCCTTGGCAACAGAGCAGCCCTAAACTTTGGGGTGCTTGTGTCTTGCTGATTTTCAATTTTCCCACTTTATCCCCCCATGCGTGGAAGTGCCCTATGCTCTCTAAGCTGTGTTTTTTAGATGTTTCAGGACACACCGTACACTTCTCCAGAGTGGCTGTTGGCAATTTACATCCCGCCCATCAGTGTAGCAAGGCTCCCATTTCTCCATGGCCTGTCCTGCATTTCTGGTTTTGACAGTTTTTTCAGCATGGCCCTTTTGACCGATGGGAAGCGAGACTTCTTTGTAGCGCTGATTTGCCTTTCCAGGTTGCTTGGTTGGCCAAAAAGGGCGTATGCGTTTTTTCCTGAATATATTCAGGAAAAAACGCATACGCCCTTTTTGGCCAAGGGCATCATTGTCAACGTTTTGCCGCTTTTCATGTGCTTTAAAGGCGATTCGAATGTACCTCCTGAAATCTGTTTCCTGCAATTCTGCCTTGATTTCAAATCCTCTTCTTTGCCTTCCCTCAATATATTTGTGGACGAGAGTTATCATTTATAACTCTGCAGGTTTGTGAATTGCAGTGCCCTGAAGCTCCATTTTACAAGTCGCTTTTTTGGGAGCCGGCCGCAAAAGCGCAGGATGGCTTCAGGCCCTGTTCTGGTTCAGGGGGGCAGGCTGAGCCTGTGGTTAATTCTTCTTCCTGATGGGAAAATAGAGTGACCTGTGCCTGTCCCAACACCAAGAGCTAGTCTCTCATTGGTTCCCCGTCTTCCCGTTCATCCTCAGGACAAATTGCAACCTGTACGGAACAGGAGGTTAAAGGTGCTGATGCTCCAAGTAGGGAGATTGCTAGTAAAGTGGCTGGAATGGCGAACCCGAGCACAAGGAGATGAGAATTGAGGTGCGTTTTAGAAACCTTTCCCCATCACACGGTGTACCATCCTCTGGGTTTCTCATGCATGTTTTCGATGTAGGAAGATGCCCTTGAACCTGGAGATTTGGGACCCATGCGATGGGTAGCACGCAGTATTACTTTAAAGGGTCTGCGTTTGCTCACCCAACCTCACCAAACCTCTCAGCCCCAAGAGTATCCACCCTTATGTCTCATCCAGCTGTGGGTCTAGATATGGTCAATCCAGGTTGCATCACAGCCCCTGAACGAATTGTGTAAGAATTTCTCTCTCTTTCCCTGTCTTTGTTTCATGGGTTTTTAAAAGTAATTTATTTTTATAATGGGGTTTAGCTGCTTTTCACGGCTGTGTTTAGGCCGCTTTACACCCACTTGACACACTAACAGAGAGATATCAATACATAGGTTTTAAGATTATTACTAGTCAGATATATTCTTGTGCGGTGAATCGGGCGTGTTGAGTCCAGTTCTCTGAGCAAGGAGTAGGTCTTGTCTATTCCATATTGGGTTTATGGAACGGTATCTGAGCTAATTTGAAACTCTTGTTTTATGTATCACCCCACCTCACCTTTCCCGTTAAGCAGCCATAGTGTGTTTTCTGCATGTGTGACTCTGTTCTGTTTTGTAATTCAGTTCAAGTGTAACGGTTTTTACATTCCCTCTATAAGTGACACCTTATGAGAAGTGTCCTTTTCTGTGTGACTTATTTCACTTAGAATCGTCTTACCTAAATCCACTCATCATGCTGCTACTAGCCTTATGACATTGATTTCATGGCTGAGTGATATTCCATTGTACATAAGGACCACAACTTTTTTATCCATTTTTCGCTTTCCTGGGATATTTAAGGTGGAAGGAAGTGGAGGTCCTTGTCAACAGAGCAGCCCTAAACTTTGGGGTGCTTGTGTCTTGCTGATTTTCAATTTTCCCACTTTATCCCCCCATGCGTGGAAGTGCCCTATGCTCTCTAAGCTGTGTTTTTTAGATGTTTCAGGACACACCGTACACTTCTCCAGAGTGGCTGTTGGCAATTTACATCCCGCCCATCAGTGTAGCAAGGCTCCCATTTCTCCATGGCCTGTCCTGCATTTCTGGTTTTGACACTTTTTTCAGCATGGCCCTTTTGACCGATGGGAAGCGAGACTTCTTTGTAGCGCTGATTTGCCTTTCCAGGTTGCTTGGTTGGCCAAAAAGGGCGTATGCGTTTTTTCCTGAATATATTCAGGAAAAAACGCATACGCCCTTTTTGGCCAAGGGCATCATTGTCAACGTTTTGCCGCTTTTCATGTGCTTTAAAGGCGATTCGAATCTACCTCCTGAAATCTGTTTCCTGCAATTCTGCCTTGATTTCAAATCCTCTTCTTTGCCTTCCCTCAATATATTTGTGGACGAGAGTTATCATTTATAACTCTGCAGGTTTGTGAATTGCAGTGCCCTGAAGCTCCATTTTACAAGTCGCTTTTTTGGGAGCCGGCCGCAAAAGCGCAGGATGGCTTCAGGCCCTGTTCTGGTTCCGGGGGGCAGGCTGAGCCTGTGGTTAATTCTTCTTCCTGATGGGAAAATAGAGTGACCTGTGCCTGTCCCAACACCAAGAGCTAGTCTCTCATTGGTTCCCCGTCTTCCCGTTCATCCTCAGGACAAATTGCAACCTGTACGGAACAGGAGGTTAAAGGTGCTGATGCTCCAAGTAGGGAGATTGCTAGTAAAGTGGCTGGAATGGCGAACCCGAGCACAAGGAGATGAGAAATGAGGTGCGTTTTAGAAACCTTTCCCCATCACACGGTGTACCATCTTCTGGGTTTCTCATGCATGTTTTCGATGTAGGAAGATGCCCTTGAACCTGGAGATTTGGGACCCATGCGATGGGTAGCACGCAGTATTACTTTAAAGGGTCTGCGTTTGCTCACCCAACCTCACCAAACCTCTCAGCCCCAAGAGTGTCCACCCTTGTGTCTCATCCAGCTGTGGGTCTAGATATGGTCAATCCAGGTTGCATCACAGCTCCTGAACGAATTGTGTAAGAATTTCTCTCTCTTTCCCTGTCTTGGTTTCATGGGTTTTTAAAAGTAATTTATTTTTATAATGGGGTTTAGCTGCTTTTCACGGCTGTGTTTATGCCGCTTTACACCCACTTGACACACTAACAGAGAGATATCAATACATAGGTTTTAAGATTATTACTAGTCAGATATATTCTTGTGCGGTGAATAGGGAGTGTTGAGTCCAGTTCTCTGAGCAAGGAGTAGGTCTTGTCTATTACATATTGGGTTTATGGAACGGTATCTGAGCTAATTTGAAACTCTTGTTTTATGTATCACCCCACCTCACCTTTCCCGTTATGCAGCCATAGTGTGTTTTCTGCATGTGTGACTCTGTTCTGTTTTGTAATTCAGTTCAAGTGTAACGGTTTTTACATTCCCTCTATAAGTGACACCTTATGAGAAGTGTCCTTTTCTGTGTGACTTATTTCACTTAGAATCGTCTTACCTAAATCCACTCATCATGCTGCTACTAGCCTTATGACATTGATTTCATGGCTGAGTGATATTCCATTGTACATAAGGACCACAACTTTTTTATCCATTTTTCGCTTTCCTGGGATATTTAAGGTGGAATGAAGTGGAGGTCCTTGTCAACAGAGCAGCCCTAAACTTTGGGGTGCTTGTGTCTTGCTGATTTTCAATTTTCCCACTTTATCCCCCCATGCGTGGAAGTGCCCTATGCTCTCTAAGCTGTGTTTTTTAGATGTTTCAGGACACACCGTACACTTCTCCAGGGTGGCTGTTGGCAATTTACATCCCGCCCATCAGTGTAGCAAGGCTCCCATTTCTCCATGGCCTGTCCTGCATTTCTGGTTTTGACACTTTTTTCAGCATGGCCCTTTTGACCGATGGGAAGCGAGACTTCTTTGTAGCGCTGATTTGCCTTTCCAGGTTGCTTGGTTGGCCAAAAAGGGCATATGCGTTTTTTCCTGAATATATTCAGGAAAAAACGCATATGCCCTTTTTGGCCAAGGGCATCATTGTCAACGTTTTGCCGCTTTTCATGTGCTTTAAAGGCGATTCGAATCTACCTCCTGAAATCTGTTTCCTGCAATTCTGCCTTGATTTCAAATCCTCTTCTTTGCCTTCCCTCAATATATTTGTGGACGAGAGTTATCATTTATAACTCTGCAGGTTTGTGAATTGCAGTGCCCTGAAGCTCCATTTTACAAGTCGCTTTTTTGGGAGCCGGCCGCAAAAGCGCAGGATGGCTTCAGGCCCTGTTCTGGTTCCGGGGGGCAGGCTGAGCCTGTGGTTAATTCTTCTTCCTGATGGGAAAATAGAGTGACCTGTGCCTGTCCCAACACCAAGAGCTAGTCTCTCATTGGTTCCCCGTCTTCCCGTTCATCCTCAGGACAAATTGCAACCTGTACGGAACAGGAGGTTAAAGGTGCTGATGCTCCAAGTAGGGAGATTGCTAGTAAAGTGGCTGGAATGGCGAACCCGAGCACAAGGAGATGAGAAATGAGGTGCGTTTTAGAAACCTTTCCCCATCACACGGTGTACCATCTTCTGGGTTTCTCATGCATGTTTTCGATGTAGGAAGATGCCCTTGAACCTGGAGATTTGGGACCCATGCGATGGGTAGCACGCAGTATTACTTTAAAGGGTCTGCGTTTGCTCACCCAACCTCACCAAACCTCTCAGCCCCAAGAGTGTCCACCCTTATGTCTCATCCAGCTGTGGGTCTAGATATGGTCAATCCAGGTTGCATCACAGCTCCTGAACGAATTGTGTAAGAATTTCTCTCTCTTTCCCTGTCTTTGTTTCATGGGTTTTTAAAAGTAATTTATTTTTATAATGGGGTTTAGCTGCTTTTCACGGCTGTGTTTAGGCCGCTTTACACCCACTTGACACACTAACAGAGAGATATCAATACATAGGTTTTAAGATTATTACTAGTCAGATATATTCTTGTGCGGTGAATCGGGCGTGTTGAGTCCAGTTCTCTGAGCAAGGAGTAGGTCTTGTCTATTCCATATTGGGTTTATGGAACGGTATCTGAGCTAATTTGAAACTCTTGTTTTATGTATCACCCCACCTCACCTTTCCCGTTAAGCAGCCATAGTGTGTTTTCTGCATGTGTGACTCTGTTCTGTTTTGTAATTCAGTTCAAGTGTAACGGTTTTTACATTCCCTCTATAAGTGACACCTTATGAGAAGTGTCCTTTTCTGTGTGACTTATTTCACTTAGAATCGTCTTACCTAAATCCACTCATCATGCTGCTACTAGCCTTATGACATTGATTTCATGGCTGAGTGATATTCCATTGTACATAAGGACCACAACTTTTTTATCCATTTTTTGCTTTCCTGGGATATTTAAGGTGGAAGGAAGAGGAGGTCCTTGTCAACAGAGCAGCCCTAAACTTTGGGGTGCTTGTGTCTTGCTGATTTTCAATTTTCCCACTTTATCCCCCCATGCGTGGAAGTGCCCTATGCTCTCTAAGCTGTGTTTTTTAGATGTTTCAGGACACACCGTACACTTCTCCAGAGTGGCTGTTGGCAATTTACATCCCGCCCATCAGTGTAGCAAGGCTCCCATTTCTCCATGGCCTGTCCTGCATTTCTGGTTTTGACAGTTTTTTCAGCATGGCCCTTTTGACCGATGGGAAGCGAGACTTCTTTGTAGCGCTGATTTGCCTTTCCAGGTTGCTTGGTTGGCCAAAAAGGGCGTATGCGTTTTTTCCTGAATATATTCAGGAAAAAACGCATACGCCCTTTTTGGCCAAGGGCATCATTGTCAACGTTTTGCCGCTTTTCATGTGCTTTAAAGGCGATTCGAATCTACCTCCTGAAATCTGTTTCCTGCAATTCTGCCTTGATTTCAAATCCTCTTCTTTGCCTTCCCTCAATATATTTGTGGACGAGAGTTATCATTTATAACTCTGCAGGTTTGTGAATTGCAGTGCCCTGAAGCTCCATTTTACAAGTCGCTTTTTTGGGAGCCGGCCGCAAAAGCGCAGGATGGCTTCAGGCCCTGTTCTGGTTCCGGGGGGCAGGCTGAGCCTGTGGTTAATTCTTCTTCCTGATGGGAAAATAGAGTGACCTGTGCCTGTCCCAACACCAAGAGCTAGTCTCTCATTGGTTCCCCGTCTTCCCGTTCATCCTCAGGACAAATTGCAACCTGTACGGAACAGGAGGTTAAAGGTGCTGATGCTCCAAGTAGGGAGATTGCTAGTAAAGTGGCTGGAATGGCGAACCCGAGCACAAGGAGATGAGAAATGAGGTGCGTTTTAGAAACCTTTCCCCATCACACGGTGTACCATCTTCTGGGTTTCTCATGCATGTTTTCGATGTAGGAAGATGCCCTTGAACCTGGAGATTTGGGACCCATGCGATGGGTAGCACGCAGTATTACTTTAAAGGGTCTGCGTTTGCTCACCCAACCTCACCAAACCTCTCAGCCCCAAGAGTGTCCACCCTTGTGTCTCATCCAGCTGTGGGTCTAGATATGGTCAATCCAGGTTGCATCACAGCTCCTGAACGAATTGTGTAAGAATTTCTCTCTCTTTCCCTGTCTTGGTTTCATGGGTTTTTAAAAGTAATTTATTTTTATAATGGGGTTTAGCTGCTTTTCACGGCTGTGTTTATGCCGCTTTACACCCACTTGACACACTAACAGAGAGATATCAATACATAGGTTTTAAGATTATTACTAGTCAGATATATTCTTGTGCGGTGAATAGGGAGTGTTGAGTCCAGTTCTCTGAGCAAGGAGTAGGTCTTGTCTATTACATATTGGGTTTATGGAACGGTATCTGAGCTAATTTGAAACTCTTGTTTTATGTATCACCCCACCTCACCTTTCCCGTTATGCAGCCATAGTGTGTTTTCTGCATGTGTGACTCTGTTCTGTTTTGTAATTCAGTTCAAGTGTAACGGTTTTTACATTCCCTCTATAAGTGACACCTTATGAGAAGTGTCCTTTTCTGTGTGACTTATTTCACTTAGAATCGTCTTACCTAAATCCACTCATCATGCTGCTACTAGCCTTATGACATTGATTTCATGGCTGAGTGATATTCCATTGTACATAAGGACCACAACTTTTTTATCCATTTTTCGCTTTCCTGGGATATTTAAGGTGGAATGAAGTGGAGGTCCTTGTCAACAGAGCAGCCCTAAACTTTGGGGTGCTTGTGTCTTGCTGATTTTCAATTTTCCCACTTTATCCCCCCATGCGTGGAAGTGCCCTATGCTCTCTAAGCTGTGTTTTTTAGATGTTTCAGGACACACCGTACACTTCTCCAGGGTGGCTGTTGGCAATTTACATCCCGCCCATCAGTGTAGCAAGGCTCCCATTTCTCCATGGCCTGTCCTGCATTTCTGGTTTTGACACTTTTTTCAGCATGGCCCTTTTGACCGATGGGAAGCGAGACTTCTTTGTAGCGGTGATTTGCCTTTCCAGGTTGCTTGGTTGGCCAAAAAGGGCATATGCGTTTTTTCCTGAATATATTCAGGAAAAAACGCATATGCCCTTTTTGGCCAAGGGCATCATTGTCAACGTTTTGCCGCTTTTCATGTGCTTTAAAGGCGATTCGAATCTACCTCCTGAAATCTGTTTCCTGCAATTCTGCCTTGATTTCAAATCCTCTTCTTTGCCTTCCCTCAATATATTTGTGGACGAGAGTTATCATTTATAACTCTGCAGGTTTGTGAATTGCAGTGCCCTGAAGCTCCATTTTACAAGTCGCTTTTTTGGGAGCCGGCCGCAAAAGCGCAGGATGGCTTCAGGCCCTGTTCTGGTTCCGGGGGGCAGGCTGAGCCTGTGGTTAATTCTTCTTCCTGATGGGAAAATAGAGTGACCTGTGCCTGTCCCAACACCAAGAGCTAGTCTCTCATTGGTTCCCCGTCTTCCCGTTCATCCTCAGGACAAATTGCAACCTGTACGGAACAGGAGGTTAAAGGTGCTGATGCTCCAAGTAGGGAGATTGCTAGTAAAGTGGCTGGAATGGCGAACCCGAGCACAAGGAGATGAGAAATGAGGTGCGTTTTAGAAACCTTTCCCCATCACACGGTGTACCATCTTCTGGGTTTCTCATGCATGTTTTCGATGTAGGAAGATGCCCTTGAACCTGGAGATTTGGGACCCATGCGATGGGTAGCACGCAGTATTACTTTAAAGGGTCTGCGTTTGCTCACCCAACCTCACCAAACCTCTCAGCCCCAAGAGTGTCCACCCTTATGTCTCATCCAGCTGTGGGTCTAGATATGGTCAATCCAGGTTGCATCACAGCTCCTGAACGAATTGTGTAAGAATTTCTCTCTCTTTCCCTGTCTTTGTTTCATGGGTTTTTAAAAGTAATTTATTTTTATAATGGGGTTTAGCTGCTTTTCACGGCTGTGTTTAGGCCGCTTTACACCCACTTGACACACTAACAGAGAGATATCAATACATAGGTTTTAAGATTATTACTAGTCAGATATATTCTTGTGCGGTGAATCGGGCGTGTTGAGTCCAGTTCTCTGAGCAAGGAGTAGGTCTTGTCTATTCCATATTGGGTTTATGGAACGGTATCTGAGCTAATTTGAAACTCTTGTTTTATGTATCACCCCACCTCACCTTTCCCGTTAAGCAGCCATAGTGTGTTTTCTGCATGTGTGACTCTGTTCTGTTTTGTAATTCAGTTCAAGTGTAACGGTTTTTACATTCCCTCTATAAGTGACACCTTATGAGAAGTGTCCTTTTCTGTGTGACTTATTTCACTTAGAATCGTCTTACCTAAATCCACTCATCATGCTGCTACTAGCCTTATGACATTGATTTCATGGCTGAGTGATATTCCATTGTACATAAGGACCACAACTTTTTTATCCATTTTTTGCTTTCCTGGGATATTTAAGGTGGAAGGAAGAGGAGGTCCTTGGCAACAGAGCAGCCCTAAACTTTGGGGTGCTTGTGTCTTGCTGATTTTCAATTTTCCCACTTTATCCCCCCATGCGTGGAAGTGCCCTATGCTCTCTAAGCTGTGTTTTTTAGATGTTTCAGGACACACCGTACACTTCTCCAGAGTGGCTGTTGGCAATTTACATCCCGCCCATCAGTGTAGCAAGGCTCCCATTTCTCCATGGCCTGTCCTGCATTTCTGGTTTTGACAGTTTTTTCAGCATGGCCCTTTTGACCGATGGGAAGCGAGACTTCTTTGTAGCGCTGATTTGCCTTTCCAGGTTGCTTGGTTGGCCAAAAAGGGCGTATGCGTTTTTTCCTGAATATATTCAGGAAAAAACGCATACGCCCTTTT
The DNA here is from genome assembly GCF_965194825.1 of Balaenoptera physalus. Taxonomy (NCBI): domain Eukaryota; kingdom Metazoa; phylum Chordata; class Mammalia; order Artiodactyla; family Balaenopteridae; genus Balaenoptera; species Balaenoptera physalus. The sequence goes on along the minus strand of NW_028126452.1, from coordinate 647,918 downwards.
TGGCCAAGGGCATCATTGTCAACGTTTTGCCGCTTTTCATGTGCTTTAAAGGCGATTCGAATGTACCTCCTGAAATCTGTTTCCTGCAATTCTGCCTTGATTTCAAATCCTCTTCTTTGCCTTCCCTCAATATATTTGTGGACGAGAGTTATCATTTATAACTCTGCAGGTTTGTGAATTTCAGTGCCCTGAAGCTCCATTTTACAAGTCGCTTTTTTGGGAGCCGGCCGCAAAAGCGCAGGATGGCTTCAGGCCCTGTTCTGGTTCAGGGGGGCAGGCTGAGCCTGTGGTTAATTCTTCTTCCTGATGGGAAAATAGAGTGACCTGTGCCTGTCCCAACACCAAGAGCTAGTCTCTCATTGGTTCCCCGTCTTCCCGTTCATCCTCAGGACAAATTGCAACCTGTACGGAACAGGAGGTTAAAGGTGCTGATGCTCCAAGTAGGGAGATTGCTAGTAAAGTGGCTGGAATGGCGAACCCGAGCACAAGGAGATGAGAAATGAGGTGCGTTTTAGAAACCTTTCCCCATCACACGGTGTACCATCCTCTGGGTTTCTCATGCATGTTTTCGATGTAGGAAGATGCCCTTGAACCTGGAGATTTGGGACCCATGCGATGGGTAGCACGCAGTATTACTTTAAAGGGTCTGAGTTTGCTCACCCAACCTCACCAAACCTCTCAGCCCCAAGAGTATCCACCCTTATGTCTCATCCAGCTGTGGGTCTAGATATGGTCAATCCAGGTTGCATCACAGCCCCTGAACGAATTGTGTAAGAATTTCTCTCTCTTTCCCTGTCTTTGTTTCATGGGTTTTTAAAAGTAATTTATTTTTATAGTGGGGTTTAGCTGCTTTTCACGGCTGTGTTTAGGCCGCTTTACACCCACTTGACACACTAACAGAGAGATATCAATACATAGGTTTTAAGATTATTACTAGTCAGATATATTCTTGTGCGGTGAATCGGGCGTGTTGAGTCCAGTTCTCTGAGCAAGGAGTAGGTCTTGTCTATTCCATATTGGGTTTATGGAACGGTATCTGAGCTAATTTGAAACTCTTGTTTTATGTATCACCCCACCTCACCTTTCCCGTTAAGCAGCCATAGTGTGTTTTCTGCATGTGTGACTCTGTTCTGTTTTGTAATTCAGTTCAAGTGTAACGGTTTTTACATTCCCTCTATAAGTGACACCTTATGAGAAGTGTCCTTTTCTGTGTGACTTATTTCACTTAGAATCGTCTTACCTAAATCCACTCATCATGCTGCTACTAGCCTTATGACATTGATTTCATGGCTGAGTGATATTCCATTGTACATAAGGACCACAACTTTTTTATCCATTTTTCGCTTTCCTGGGATATTTAAGGTGGAAGGAAGTGGAGGTCCTTGTCAACAGAGCAGCCCTAAACTTTGGGGTGCTTGTGTCTTGCTGATTTTCAATTTTCCCACTTTATCCCCCCATGCGTGGAAGTGCCCTATGCTCTCTAAGCTGTGTTTTTTAGATGTTTCAGGACACACCGTACACTTCTCCAGAGTGGCTGTTGGCAATTTACATCCCGCCCATCAGTGTAGCAAGGCTCCCATTTCTCCATGGCCTGTCCTGCATTTCTGGTTTTGACACTTTTTTCAGCATGGCCCTTTTGACCGATGGGAAGCGAGACTTCTTTGTAGCGCTGATTTGCCTTTCCAGGTTGCTTGGTTGGCCAAAAAGGGCGTATGCGTTTTTTCCTGAATATATTCAGGAAAAAACGCATACGCCCTTTTTGGCCAAGGGCATCATTGTCAACGTTTTGCCGCTTTTCATGTGCTTTAAAGGCGATTCGAATCTACCTCCTGAAATCTGTTTCCTGCAATTCTGCCTTGATTTCAAATCCTCTTCTTTGCCTTCCCTCAATATATTTGTGGACGAGAGTTATCATTTATAACTCTGCAGGTTTGTGAATTGCAGTGCCCTGAAGCTCCATTTTACAAGTCGCTTTTTTGGGAGCCGGCCGCAAAAGCGCAGGATGGCTTCAGGCCCTGTTCTGGTTCTGGGGGGCAGGCTGAGCCTGTGGTTAATTCTTCTTCCTGATGGGAAAATAGAGTGACCTGTGCCTGTCCCAACACCAAGAGCTAGTCTCTCATTGGTTCCCCGTCTTCCCGTTCATCCTCAGGACAAATTGCAACCTGTACGGAACAGGAGGTTAAAGGTGCTGATGCTCCAAGTAGGGAGATTGCTAGTAAAGTGGCTGGAATGGCGAACCCGAGCACAAGGAGATGAGAAATGAGGTGCGTTTTAGAAACCTTTCCCCATCACACGGTGTACCATCTTCTGGGTTTCTCATGCATGTTTTCGATGTAGGAAGATGCCCTTGAACCTGGAGATTTGGGACCCATGCGATGGGTAGCACGCAGTATTACTTTAAAGGGTCTGCGTTTGCTCACCCAACCTCACCAAACCTCTCAGCCCCAAGAGTGTCCACCCTTGTGTCTCATCCAGCTGTGGGTCTAGATATGGTCAATCCAGGTTGCATCACAGCTCCTGAACGAATTGTGTAAGAATTTCTCTCTCTTTCCCTGTCTTGGTTTCATGGGTTTTTAAAAGTAATTTATTTTTATAATGGGGTTTAGCTGCTTTTCACGGCTGTGTTTATGCCGCTTTACACCCACTTGACACACTAACAGAGAGATATCAATACATAGGTTTTAAGATTATTACTAGTCAGATATATTCTTGTGCGGTGAATAGGGAGTGTTGAGTCCAGTTCTCTGAGCAAGGAGTAGGTCTTGTCTATTACATATTGGGTTTATGGAACGGTATCTGAGCTAATTTGAAACTCTTGTTTTATGTATCACCCCACCTCACCTTTCCCGTTATGCAGCCATAGTGTGTTTTCTGCATGTGTGACTCTGTTCTGTTTTGTAATTCAGTTCAAGTGTAACGGTTTTTACATTCCCTCTATAAGTGACACCTTATGAGAAGTGTCCTTTTCTGTGTGACTTATTTCACTTAGAATCGTCTTACCTAAATCCACTCATCATGCTGCTACTAGCCTTATGACATTGATTTCATGGCTGAGTGATATTCCATTGTACATAAGGACCACAACTTTTTTATCCATTTTTCGCTTTCCTGGGATATTTAAGGTGGAATGAAGTGGAGGTCCTTGTCAACAGAGCAGCCCTAAACTTTGGGGTGCTTGTGTCTTGCTGATTTTCAATTTTCCCACTTTATCCCCCCATGCGTGGAAGTGCCCTATGCTCTCTAAGCTGTGTTTTTTAGATGTTTCAGGACACACCGTACACTTCTCCAGGGTGGCTGTTGGCAATTTACATCCCGCCCATCAGTGTAGCAAGGCTCCCATTTCTCCATGGCCTGTCCTGCATTTCTGGTTTTGACACTTTTTTCAGCATGGCCCTTTTGACCGATGGGAAGCGAGACTTCTTTGTAGCGCTGATTTGCCTTTCCAGGTTGCTTGGTTGGCCAAAAAGGGCGTATGCGTTTTTTCCTGAATATATTCAGGAAAAAACGCATACGCCCTTTTTGGCCAAGGGCATCATTGTCAACGTTTTGCCGCTTTTCATGTGCTTTAAAGGCGATTCGAATCTACCTCCTGAAATCTGTTTCCTGCAATTCTGCCTTGATTTCAAATCCTCTTCTTTGCCTTCCCTCAATATATTTGTGGACGAGAGTTATCATTTATAACTCTGCAGGTTTGTGAATTGCAGTGCCCTGAAGCTCCATTTTACAAGTCGGTTTTTTGGGAGCTCTCCGCAAAAGCGCCGGATGGCTTCAGGCCCTGTTCTGGTTCAGGGGGGCAGGCTGATCCTGTGGTTAATTCTTCTTCCTGATGGGAAAATAGAGTGACCTGTGCCTGTCCCAACACCAAGAGCTAGTCTCTCATTGGTTCCCCGTCTTCCCGTTCATCCTCAGGACAAATTGCAACCTGTATGGAACAGGAGGTTAAAGGTGCTGATGCTCCAAGTAGGGAGATTGCTAGTAAAGTGGCTGGAATGGCGAACCCGAGCACAAGGAGATGAGAAATGAGGTGCGTTTTAGAAACCTTTCCCCATCACACGGTGTACCATCTTCTGGGTTTCTCATGCATGTTTTCGATGTAGGAAGATGCCCTTGAACCTGGAGATTTGGGACCCATGCGATGGGTAGCACGCAGTATTACTTTAAAGGGTCTGCGTTTGCTCACCCAACCTCACCAGACCTCTCAGCCCCAAGAGTGTCCACCCTTATGTCTCATCCAGCTGTGGGTCTAGATATGGTCAATCCAGGTTGCATCACAGCCCCTGAACGAATTGTGTAAGAATTTCTCTCTCTTTCCCTGTCTTTGTTTCATGGGTTTTTAAAAGTAATTTATTTTTATAATGGGGTTTAGCTGCTTTTCACGGCTGTGTTTAGGCCGCTTTACACCCACTTGACACACTAACAGAGAGATATCAATACATAGGTTTTAAGATTATTACTAGTCAGATATATTCTTGTGCGGTGAATCGGGCGTGTTGTGTCCAGTTCTCTGAGCAAGGAGTAGGTCTTGTCTATTCCATATTGGGTTTATGGAACGGTATCTGAGCTAATTTGAAACTCTTGTTTTATGTATCACCCCACCTCACCTTTCCCGTTAAGCAGCCATAGTGTGTTTTCTGCATGTGTGACTCTGTTCTGTTTTGTAATTCAGTTCAAGTGTAACGGTTTTTACATTCCCTCTATAAGTGACACCTTATGAGAAGTGTCCTTTTCTGTGTGACTTATTTCACTTAGAATCGTCTTACCTAAATCCACTCATCATGCTGCTACTAGCCTTATGACATTGATTTCATGGCTGAGTGATATTCCATTGTACATAAGGACCACAACTTTTTTATCCATTTTTCGCTTTCCTGGGATATTTAAGGTGGAAGGAAGTGGAGGTCCTTGTCAACAGAGCAGCCCTAAACTTTGGGGTGCTTGTGTCTTGCTGATTTTCAATTTTCCCACTTTATCCCCCCATGCGTGGAAGTGCCCTATGCTCTCTAAGCTGTGTTTTTTAGATGTTTCAGGACACACCGTACACTTCTCCAGAGTGGCTGTTGGCAATTTACATCCCGCCCATCAGTGTAGCAAGGCTCCCATTTCTCCATGGCCTGTCCTGCATTTCTGGTTTTGACACTTTTTTCAGCATGGCCCTTTTGACCGATGGGAAGCGAGACTTCTTTGTAGCGCTGATTTGCCTTTCCAGGTTGCTTGGTTGGCCAAAAAGGGCGTATGCGTTTTTTCCTGAATATATTCAGGAAAAAACGCATACGCCCTTTTTGGCCAAGGGCATCATTGTCAACGTTTTGCCGCTTTTCATGTGCTTTAAAGGCGATTCGAATCTACCTCCTGAAATCTGTTTCCTGCAATTCTGCCTTGATTTCAAATCCTCTTCTTTGCCTTCCCTCAATATATTTGTGGACGAGAGTTATCATTTATAACTCTGCAGGTTTGTGAATTGCAGTGCCCTGAAGCTCCATTTTACAAGTCGTTTTTTTGGGAGCTGGCCGCAAAAGCGCAGGATGGCTTCAGGCCCTGTTCTGGTTCAGGGGGGCAGGCTGAGCCTGTGGTTAATTCTTCTTCCTGATGGGAAAATAGAGTGGCCTGTGCCTGTCCCAACACCAAGAGCTAGTCTCTCATTGGTTCCCCGTCTTCCCGTTCATCCTCAGGACAAATTGCAACCTGTACGGAACAGGAGGTTAAAGGTGCTGATGCTCCAAGTAGGGAGATTGCTAGTAAAGTGGCTGGAATGGCGAACCCGAGCACAAGGAGATGAGAAATGAGGTGCGTTTTAGAAACCTTTCCCCATCACACGGTGTACCATCTTCTGGGTTTCTCATGCATGTTTTCGATGTAGGAAGATGCCCTTGAACCTGGAGATTTGGGACCCATGCGATGGGTAGCACGCAGTATTACTTTAAAGGGTCTGCGTTTGCTCACCCAACCTCACCAAACCTCTCAGCCCCAAGAGTGTCCACCCTTATGTCTCATCCAGCTGTGGGTCTAGATATGGTCAATCCAGGTTGCATCACAGCCCCTGAACGAATTGTGTAAGAATTTCTCTCTCTTTCCCTGTCTTTGTTTCATGGGTTTTTAAAAGTAATTTATTTTTATAATGGGGTTTAGCTGCTTTTCACGGCTGTGTTTATGCCGCTTTACACCCACTTGACACACTAACAGAGAGATATCAATACATAGGTTTTAAGATTATTACTAGTCAGATATATTCTTGTGCGGTGAATCGGGCGTGTTGAGTCCAGTTCTCTGAGCAAGGAGTAGGTCTTGTCTATTCCATATTGGGTTTATGGAACGGTATCTGAGCTAATTTGAAACTCTTGTTTTATGTATCATCCCACCTCACCTTTCCCGTTAAGCAGCCATAGTGTGTTTTCTGCATGTGTGACTCTGTTCTGTTTTGTAATTCAGTTCAAGTGTAACGGTTTTTACATTCCCTCTATAAGTGACACCTTATGAGAAGTGTCCTTTTCTGTGTGACTTATTTCACTTAGAATCGTCTTACCTAAATCCACTCATCATGCTGCTACTAGCCTTATGACATTGATTTCATGGCTGAGTGATATTCCATTGTACATAAGGACCACAACTTTTTTATCCATTTTTCGCTTTCCTGGGATATTTAAGGTGGAAGGAACTGGAGGTCCTTGTCAACAGAGCAGCCCTAAACTTTGGGGTGCTTGTGTCTTGCTGATTTTCAATTTTCCCACTTTATCCCCCCATGCGTGGAAGTGCCCTATGCTCTCTAAGCTGTGTTTTTTAGATGTTTCAGGACACACCGTACACTTCTCCAGAGTGGCTGTTGGCAATTTACATCCCGCCCATCAGTGTAGCAAGGCTCCCATTTCTCCATGGCCTGTCCTGCATTTCTGGTTTTGACACTTTTTTCAGCATGGCCCTTTTGACCGATGGGAAGCGAGACTTCTTTGTAGCGCTGATTTGCCTTTCCAGGTTGCTTGGTTGGCCAAAAAGGGCGTATGCGTTTTTTCCTGAATATATTCAGGAAAAAACGCATACGCCCTTTTTGGCCAAGGGCATCATTGTCAACGTTTTGCCGCTTTTCATGTGCTTTAAAGGCGATTCGAATCTACCTCCTGAAATCTGTTTCCTGCAATTCTGCCTTGATTTCAAATCCTCTTCTTTGCCTTCCCTCAATATATTTGTGGACGAGAGTTATCATTTATAACTCTGCAGGTTTGTGAATTGCAGTGCCCTGAAGCTCCATTTTACAAGTCGGTTTTTTGGGAGCTGGCCGCAAAAGCGCAGGATGGCTTCAGGCCCTGTTCTGGTTCAGGGGGGCAGGCTGAGCCTGTGGTTAATTCTTCTTCCTGATGGGAAAATAGAGTGGCCTGTGCCTGTCCCAACACCAAGAGCTAGTCTCTCATTGGTTCCCCGTCTTCCCGTTCATCCTCAGGACAAATTGCAACCTGTACGGAACAGGAGGTTAAAGGTGCTGATGCTCCAAGTAGGGAGATTGCTAGTAAAGTGGCTGGAATGGCGAACCCGAGCACAAGGAGATGAGAAATGAGGTGCGTTTTAGAAACCTTTCCCCATCACACGGTGTACCATCTTCTGGGTTTCTCATGCATGTTTTCGATGTAGGAAGATGCCCTTGAACCTGGAGATTTGGGACCCATGCGATGGGTAGCACGCAGTATTACTTTAAAGGGTCTGCGTTTGCTCACCCAACCTCACCAAACCTCTCAGCCCCAAGAGTGTCCACCCTTATGTCTCATCCAGCTGTGGGTCTAGATATGGTCAATCCAGGTTGCATCACAGCCCCTGAACGAATTGTGTAAGAATTTCTCTCTCTTTCCCTGTCTTTGTTTCATGGGTTTTTAAAAGTAATTTATTTTTATAATGGGGTTTAGCTGCTTTTCACGGCTGTGTTTATGCCGCTTTACACCCACTTGACACACTAACAGAGAGATATCAATACATAGGTTTTAAGATTATTACTAGTCAGATATATTCTTGTGCGGTGAATCGGGCGTGTTGAGTCCAGTTCTCTGAGCAAGGAGTAGGTCTTGTCTATTCCATATTGGGTTTATGGAACGGTATCTGAGCTAATTTGAAACTCTTGTTTTATGTATCACCCCACCTCACCTTTCCCGTTAAGCAGCCATAGTGTGTTTTCTGCATGTGTGACTCTGTTCTGTTTTGTAATTCAGTTCAAGTGTAACGGTTTTTACATTCCCTCTATAAGTGACACCTTATGAGAAGTGTCCTTTTCTGTGTGACTTATTTCACTTAGAATAGTCTTACCTAAATCCACTCATCATGCTGCTACTAGCCTTATGACATTGATTTCATGGCTGAGTGATATTCCATTGTACATAAGGACCACAACTTTTTTATCCATTTTTCGCTTTCCTGGGATATTTAAGGTGGAAGGAAGTGGAGGTCCTTGTCAACAGAGCAGCCCTAAACTTTGGGGTGCTTGTGTCTTGCTGATTTTCAATTTTCCCACTTTATCCCCCCATGCGTGGAAGTGCCCTATGCTCTCTAAGCTGTGTTTTTTAGATGTTTCAGGACACACCGTACACTTCTCCAGAGTGGCTGTTGGCAATTTACATCCCGCCCATCAGTGTAGCAAGGCTCCCATTTCTCCATGGCCTGTCCTGCATTTCTGGTTTTGACACTTTTTTCAGCATGGCCCTTTTGACCGATGGGAAGCGAGACTTCTTTGTAGCGCTGATTTGCCTTTCCAGGTTGCTTGGTTGGCCAAAAAGGGCGTATGCGTTTTTTCCTGAATATATTCAGGAAAAAACGCATACGCCCTTTTTGGCCAAGGGCATCATTGTCAACGTTTTGCCGCTTTTCATATGCTTTAAAGGCGATTCGAATCTACCTCCTGAAATCTGTTTCCTGCAATTCTGCCTTGATTTCAAATCCTCTTCTTTGCCTTCCCTCAATATATTTGTGGACGAGAGTTATCATTTATAACTCTGCAGGTTTGTGAATTGCAGTGCCCTGAAGCTCCATTTTACAAGTCGCTTTTTTGGGAGCTGGCCGCAAAAGCGCCGGATGGCTTCAGGCCCTGTTCTGGTTCAGGGGGGCAGGCTGAGCCTGTGGTTGATTCTTCTTCCTGATGGGAAAATAGAGTGACCTGTGCCTGTCCCAACACCAAGAGCTAGTCTCTCATTGGTTCCCCGTCTTCCCGTTCATCCTCAGGACAAATTGCAACCTGTACGGAACAGGAGGTTAAAGGTGCTGATGCTCCAAGTAGGGAGATTGCTAGTAAAGTGGCTGGAATGGCGAACCCGAACACAAGGAGATGAGAAATGAGGTGCGTTTTAGAAACCTTTCCCCATCACACGGTGTACCATCTTCTGGGTTTCTCATGCATGTTTTCGATGTAGGAAGATGCCCTTGAACCTGGAGATTTGGGACCCATGCGATGGGTAGCACGCAGTATTACTTTAAAGGGTCTGCGTTTGCTCACCCAACCTCACCAAACCTCTCAGCCCCAAGAGTGTCCACCCTTATGTGTCATCCAGCTGTGGGTCTAGATATGGTCAATCCAGGTTGCATCACAGCCCCTGAACGAATTGTGTGAGAATTTCTCTCTCTTTCCCTGTCTTTGTTTCATGGGTTTTTAAAAGTAATTTATTTTTATAATGGGGTTTAGCTGCTTTTCACGGCTGTGTTTATGCCGCTTTACACCCACTTGACACACTAACAGAGAGATATCAATACATAGGTTTTAAGATTATTACTAGTCAGATATATTCTTGTGCGGTGAATCGGGCGTGTTGAGTCCAGTTCTCTGAGCAAGGAGTAGGTCTTGTCTATTCCATATTGGGTTTATGGAACGGTATCTGAGCTAATTTGAAACTCTTGTTTTATGTATCACCCCACCTCACCTTTCCCGTTAAGCAGCCATAGTGTGTTTTCTGCATGTGTGACTCTGTTCTGTTTTGTAATTCAGTTCAAGTGTAACGGTTTTTACATTCCCTCTATAAGTGACACCTTATGAGAAGTGTCCTTTTCTGTGTGACTTATTTCACTTAGAATCGTCTTACCTAAATCCACTCATCATGCTGCTACTAGCCTTATGACATTGATTTCATGGCTGAGTGATATTCCATTGTACATAAGGACCACAACTTTTTTATCCATTTTTCGCTTTCCTGGGATATTTAAGGTGGAAGGAAGTGGAGGTCCTTGTCAACAGAGCAGCCCTAAACTTTGGGGTGCTTGTGTCTTGCTGATTTTCAATTTTCCCACTTTATCCCCCCATGCGTGGAAGTGCCCTATGCTCTCTAAGCTGTGTTTTTTAGATGTTTCAGGACACACCGTACACTTCTCCAGAGTGGCTGTTGGCAATTTACATCCCGCCCATCAGTGTAGCAAGGCTCCCATTTCTCCATGGCCTGTCCTGCATTTCTGGTTTTGACACTTTTTTCAGCATGGCCCTTTTGACCGATGGGAAGCGAGACTTCTTTGTAGCGCTGATTTGCCTTTCCAGGTTGCTTGGTTGGCCAAAAAGGGCGTATGCGTTTTTTCCTGAATGTATTCAGGAAAAAACGCATACGCCCTTTTTGGCCAAGGGCATCATTGTCAACGTTTTGCCGCTTTTCATGTGCTTTAAAGGCGATTCGAATCTACCTCCTGAAATCTGTTTCCTGCAATTCTGCCTTGATTTCAAATCCTCTTCTTTGCCTTCCCTCAATATATTTGTGGACGAGAGTTATCATTTATAACTGCAGGTTTGTGAATTGCAGTGCCCTGAAGCTCCATTTTACAAGTCGGTTTTTTGGGAGCCGGCCGCAAAAGCGCAGGATGGCTTCAGGCCCTGTTCTGGTTCAGGGGGGCAGGCTGAGCCTGTGGTTAATTCTTCTTCCTGATGGGAAAATAGAGTGACCTGTGCCTGTCCCAACACCAAGAGCTAGTCTCTCATTGGTTCCCCGTCTTCCCGTTCATCCTCAGGACAAATTGCAACCTGTACGGAACAGGAGGTTAAAGGTGCTGATGCTCCAAGTAGGGAGATTGCTAGTAAAGTGGCTGGAATGGCGAACCCGAGCACAAGGAGATGAGAAATGAGGTGCGTTTTAGAAACCTTTCCCCATCACACGGTGTACCATCTTCTGGGTTTCTCATGCATGTTTTCGATGTAGGAAGATGCCCTTGAACCTGGAGATTTGGGACCCATGCGATGGGTAGCACGCAGTATTACTTTAAAGGGTCTGCGTTTGCTCACCCAACCTCACCAAACCTCTCAGCCCCAAGAGTGTCCACCCTTGTGTCTCATCCAGCTGTGGGTCTAGATATGGTCAATCCAGGTTGCATCACAGCTCCTGAACGAATTGTGTAAGAATTTCTCTCTCTTTCCCTGTCTTTGTTTCATGGGTTTTTAAAAGTAATTTATTTTTATAATGGGGTTTAGCTGCTTTTCACGGCTGTGTTTATGCCGCTTTACACCCACTTGACACACTAACAGAGAGATATCAATACATAGGTTTTAAGATTATTACTAGTCAGATATATTCTTGTGCGGTGAATAGGGAGTGTTGAGTCCAGTTCTCTGAGCAAGGAGTAGGTCTTGTCTATTACATATTGGGTTTATGGAACGGTATCTGAGCTAATTTGAAACTCTTGTTTTATGTATCACCCCACCTCACCTTTCCCGTTAAGCAGCCATAGTGTGTTTTCTGCATGTGTGACTCTGTTCTGTTTTGTAATTCAGTTCAAGTGTAACGGTTTTTACATTCCCTCTATAAGTGACACCTTATGAGAAGTGTCCTTTTCTGTGTGACTTATTTCACTTAGAATCGTCTTACCTAAATCCACTCATCATGCTGCTACTAGCCTTATGACATTGATTTCATGGCTGAGTGATATTCCATTGTACATAAGGACCACAACTTTTTTATCCATTTTTCGCTTTCCTGGGATATTTAAGGTGGAAGGAAGTGGAGGTCCTTGTCAACAGAGCAGCCCTAAACTTTGGGGTGCTTGTGTCTTGCTGATTTTCAATTTTCCCACTTTATCCCCCCATGCGTGGAAGTGCCCTATGCTCTCTAAGCTGTGTTTTTTAGATGTTTCAGGACACACCGTACACTTCTCCAGAGTGGCTGTTGGCAATTTACATCCCGCCCATCAGTGTAGCAAGGCTCCCATTTCTCCATGGCCTGTCCTGCATTTCTGGTTTTGACACTTTTTTCAGCATGGCCCTTTTGACCGATGGGAAGCGAGACTTCTTTGTAGCGCTGATTTGCCTTTCCAGGTTGCTTGGTTGGCCAAAAAGGGCGTATGCGTTTTTTCCTGAATATATTCAGGAAAAAACGCATACGCCCTTTTTGGCCAAGGGCATCATTGTCAACGTTTTGCCGCTTTTCATGTGCTTTAAAGGCGATTCGAATCTACCTCCTGAAATCTGTTTCCTGCAATTCTGCCTTGATTTCAAATCCTCTTCTTTGCCTTCCCTCAATATATTTGTGGACGAGAGTTATCATTTATAACTCTGCAGGTTTGTGAATTGCAGTGCCCTGAAGCTCCATTTTACAAGTCGTTTTTTTGGGAGCTGGCCGCAAAAGCGCAGGATGGCTTCAGGCCCTGTTCTGGTTCAGGGGGGCAGGCTGAGCCTGTGGTTAATTCTTCTTCCTGATGGGAAAATAGAGTGGCCTGTGCCTGTCCCAACACCAAGAGCTAGTCTCTCATTGGTTCCCCGTCTTCCCGTTCATCCTCAGGACAAATTGCAACCTGTACGGAACAGGAGGTTAAAGGTGCTGATGCTCCAAGTAGGGAGATTGCTAGTAAAGTGGCTGGAATGGCGAACCCGAGCACAAGGAGATGAGAAATGAGGTGCGTTTTAGAAACCTTTCCCCATCACACGGTGTACCATCTTCTGGGTTTCTCATGCATGTTTTCGATGTAGGAAGATGCCCTTGAACCTGGAGATTTGGGACCCATGCGATGGGTAGCACGCAGTATTACTTTAAAGGGTCTGCGTTTGCTCACCCAACCTCACCAAACCTCTCAGCCCCAAGAGTGTCCACCCTTATGTCTCATCCAGCTGTGGGTCTAGATATGGTCAATCCAGGTTGCATCACAGCCCCTGAACGAATTGTGTAAGAATTTCTCTCTCTTTCCCTGTCTTTGTTTCATGGGTTTTTAAAAGTAATTTATTTTTATAATGGGGTTTAGCTGCTTTTCACGGCTGTGTTTATGCCGCTTTACACCCACTTGACACACTAACAGAGAGATATCAATACATAGGTTTTAAGATTATTACTAGTCAGATATATTCTTGTGCGGTGAATCGGGCGTGTTGAGTCCAGTTCTCTGAGCAAGGAGTAGGTCTTGTCTATTCCATATTGGGTTTATGGAACGGTATCTGAGCTAATTTGAAACTCTTGTTTTATGTATCACCCCACCTCACCTTTCCCGTTAAGCAGCCATAGTGTGTTTTCTGCATGTGTGACTCTGTTCTGTTTTGTAATTCAGTTCAAGTGTAACGGTTTTTACATTCCCTCTATAAGTGACACCTTATGAGAAGTGTCCTTTTCTGTGTGACTTATTTCACTTAGAATCGTCTTACCTAAATCCACTCATCATGCTGCTACTAGCCTTATGACATTGATTTCATGGCTGAGTGATATTCCATTGTACATAAGGACCACAACTTTTTTATCCATTTTTCGCTTTCCTGGGATATTTAAGGTGGAAGGAAGTGGAGGTCCTTGTCAACAGAGCAGCCCTAAACTTTGGGGTGCTTGTGTCTTGCTGATTTTCAATTTTCCCACTTTATCCCCCCATGCGTGGAAGTGCCCTATGCTCTCTAAGCTGTGTTTTTTAGATGTTTCAGGACACACCGTACACTTCTCCAGAGTGGCTGTTGGCAATTTACATCCCGCCCATCAGTGTAGCAAGGCTCCCATTTCTCCATGGCCTGTCCTGCATTTCTGGTTTTGACACTTTTTTCAGCATGGCCCTTTTGACCGATGGGAAGCGAGACTTCTTTGTAGCGCTGATTTGCCTTTCCAGGTTGCTTGGTTGGCCAAAAAGGGCGTATGCGTTTTTTCCTGAATATATTCAGGAAAAAACGCATACGCCCTTTTTGGCCAAGGGCATCATTGTCAACGTTTTGCCGCTTTTCATATGCTTTAAAGGCGATTCGAATCTACCTCCTGAAATCTGTTTCCTGCAATTCTGCCTTGATTTCAAATCCTCTTCTTTGCCTTCCCTCAATATATTTGTGGACGAGAGTTATCATTTATAACTCTGCAGGTTTGTGAATTGCAGTGCCCTGAAGCTCCATTTTACAAGTCGCTTTTTTGGGAGCTGGCCGCAAAAGCGCCGGATGGCTTCAGGCCCTGTTCTGGTTCAGGGGGGCAGGCTGAGCCTGTGGTTGATTCTTCTTCCTGATGGGAAAATAGAGTGACCTGTGCCTGTCCCAACACCAAGAGCTAGTCTCTCATTGGTTCCCCGTCTTCCCGTTCATCCTCAGGACAAATTGCAACCTGTACGGAACAGGAGGTTAAAGGTGCTGATGCTCCAAGTAGGGAGATTGCTAGTAAAGTGGCTGGAATGGCGAACCCGAACACAAGGAGATGAGAAATGAGGTGCGTTTTAGAAACCTTTCCCCATCACACGGTGTACCATCTTCTGGGTTTCTCATGCATGTTTTCGATGTAGGAAGATGCCCTTGAACCTGGAGATTTGGGACCCATGCGATGGGTAGCACGCAGTATTACTTTAAAGGGTCTGCGTTTGCTCACCCAACCTCACCAAACCTCTCAGCCCCAAGAGTGTCCACCCTTATGTGTCATCCAGCTGTGGGTCTAGATATGGTCAATCCAGGTTGCATCACAGCCCCTGAACGAATTGTGTGAGAATTTCTCTCTCTTTCCCTGTCTTTGTTTCATGGGTTTTTAAAAGTAATTTATTTTTATAATGGGGTTTAGCTGCTTTTCACGGCTGTGTTTATGCCGCTTTACACCCACTTGACACACTAACAGAGAGATATCAATACATAGGTTTTAAGATTATTACTAGTCAGATATATTCTTGTGCGGTGAATCGGGCGTGTTGAGTCCAGTTCTCTGAGCAAGGAGTAGGTCTTGTCTATTCCATATTGGGTTTATGGAACGGTATCTGAGCTAATTTGAAACTCTTGTTTTATGTATCACCCCACCTCACCTTTCCCGTTAAGCAGCCATAGTGTGTTTTCTGCATGTGTGACTCTGTTCTGTTTTGTAATTCAGTTCAAGTGTAACGGTTTTTACATTCCCTCTATAAGTGACACCTTATGAGAAGTGTCCTTTTCTGTGTGACTTATTTCACTTAGAATCGTCTTACCTAAATCCACTCATCATGCTGCTACTAGCCTTATGACATTGATTTCATGGCTGAGTGATATTCCATTGTACATAAGGACCACAACTTTTTTATCCATTTTTCGCTTTCCTGGGATATTTAAGGTGGAAGGAAGTGGAGGTCCTTGTCAACAGAGCAGCCCTAAACTTTGGGGTGCTTGTGTCTTGATGATTTTCAATTTTCCCACTTTATCCCCCCATGCGTGGAAGTGCCCTATGCTCTCTAAGCTGTGTTTTTTAGATGTTTCAGGACACACCGTACACTTCTCCAGAGTGGCTGTTGGCAATTTACATCCCGCCCATCAGTGTAGCAAGGCTCCCATTTCTCCATGGCCTGTCCTGCATTTCTGGTTTTGACACTTTTTTCAGCATGGCCCTTTTGACCGATGGGAAGCGAGACTTCTTTGTAGCGCTGATTTGCCTTTCCAGGTTGCTTGGTTGGCCAAAAAGGGCGTATGCGTTTTTTCCTGAATGTATTCAGGAAAAAACGCATACGCCCTTTTTGGCCAAGGGCATCATTGTCAACGTTTTGCCGCTTTTCATGTGCTTTAAAGGCGATTCGAATCTACCTCCTGAAATCTGTTTCCTGCAATTCTGCCTTGATTTCAAATCCTCTTCTTTGCCTTCCCTCAATATATTTGTGGACGAGAGTTATCATTTATAACTGCAGGTTTGTGAATTGCAGTGCCCTGAAGCTCCATTTTACAAGTCGGTTTTTTGGGAGCCGGCCGCAAAAGCGCAGGATGGCTTCAGGCCCTGTTCTGGTTCAGGGGGGCAGGCTGAGCCTGTGGTTGATTCTTCTTCCTGATGGGAAAATAGAGTGGCCTGTGCCTGTCCCAACACCAAGAGCTAGTCTCTCATTGGTTCCCCGTCTTCCCGTTCATCCTCAGGACAAATTGCAACCTGTACGGAACAGGAGGTTAAAGGTGCTGATGCTCCAAGTAGGGAGATTGCTAGTAAAGTGGCTGGAATGGCGAACCCGAGCACAAGGAGATGAGAAATGAGGTGCGTTTTAGAAACCTTTCCCCATCACACGGTGTACCATCTTCTGGGTTTCTCATGCATGTTTTCGATGTAGGAAGATGCCCTTGAACCTGGAGATTTGGGACCCATGCGATGGGTAGCACGCAGTATTACTTTAAAGGGTCTGCGTTTGCTCACCCAACCTCACCAAACCTCTCAGCCCCAAGAGTGTCCACCCTTGTGTCTCATCCAGCTGTGGGTCTAGATATGGTCAATCCAGGTTGCATCACAGCTCCTGAACGAATTGTGTAAGAATTTCTCTCTCTTTCCCTGTCTTTGTTTCATGGGTTTTTAAAAGTAATTTATTTTTATAATGGGGTTTAGCTGCTTTTCACGGCTGTGTTTATGCCGCTTTACACCCACTTGACACACTAACAGAGAGATATCAATACATAGGTTTTAAGATTATTACTAGTCAGATATATTCTTGTGCGGTGAATCGGGCGTGTTGAGTCCAGTTCTCTGAGCAAGGAGTAGGTCTTGTCTATTCCATATTGGGTTTATGGAACGGTATCTGAGCTAATTTGAAACTCTTGTTTTATGTATCACCCCACCTCACCTTTCCCGTTAAGCAGCCATAGTGTGTTTTCTGCATGTGTGACTCTGTTCTGTTTTGTAATTCAGTTCAAGTGTAACGGTTTTTACATTCCCTCTATAAGTGACACCTTATGAGAAGTGTCCTTTTCTGTGTGACTTATTTCACTTAGAATCGTCTTACCTAAATCCACTCATCATGCTGCTACTAGCCTTATGACATTGATTTCATGGCTGAGTGATATTCCATTGTACATAAGGACCACAACTTTTTTATCCATTTTTCGCTTTCCTGGGATATTTAAGGTGGAAGGAAGTGGAGGTCCTTGTCAACAGAGCAGCCCTAAACTTTGGGGTGCTTGTGTCTTGCTGATTTTCAATGTTCCCACTTTATCCCCCCATGCGTGGAAGTGCCCTATGCTCTCTAAGCTGTGTTTTTTAGATGTTTCAGGACACACCGTACACTTCTCCAGAGTGGCTGTTGGCAATTTACATCCCGCCCATCAGTGTAGCAAGGCTCCCATTTCTCCATGGCCTGTCCTGCATTTCTGGTTTTGACACTTTTTTCAGCATGGCCCTTTTGACCGATGGGAAGCGAGACTTCTTTGTAGCGCTGATTTGCCTTTCCAGGTTGCTTGGTTGGCCAAAAAGGGCGTATGCGTTTTTTCCTGAATATATTCAGGAAAAAACGCATACGCCCTTTTTGGCCAAGGGCATCATTGTCAACGTTTTGCCGCTTTTCATGTGCTTTAAAGGCGATTCGCATCTTCCTCCTGAAATCTGTTTCCTGCAATTCTGCCTTGATTTCAAATCCTCTTCTTTGCCTTCCCTCAATATATTTGTGGACGAGAGTTATCATTTATAACTCTGCAGGTTTGTGAATTGCAGTGCCCTGAAGCTCCATTTTACAAGTCGCTTTTTTGGGAGCCGGCCGCAAAAGCGCAGGATGGCTTCAGGCCCTGTTCTGGTTCCGGGGGGCAGGCTGAGCCTGTGGTTAATTCTTCTTCCTGATGGGAAATTAGAGTGACCTGTGCCTGTCCCAACACCAAGAGCTAGTCTCTCATTGGTTCCCCGTCTTCCCGTTCATCCTCAGGACAAATTGCAACCTGTACGGAACAGGAGGTTAAAGGTGCTGATGCTCCAAGTAGGGAGATTGCTAGTAAAGTGGCTGGAATGGCGAACCCGAGCACAAGGAGATGAGAAATGAGGTGCGTTTTAGAAACGTTTCCCCATCACACGGTGTACCATCTTCTGGGTTTCTCATGCATGTTTTCGATGTAGGAAGATGCCCTTGAACCTGGAGATTTGGGACCCATGCGATGGGTAGCACGCAGTATTACTTTAAAGGGTCTGCGTTTGCTCACCCAACCTCACCGAACCTCTCAGCCCCAAGAGTGTCCACCCTTATGTCTCATCCAGCTGTGGGTCTAGATATGGTCAATCCAGGTTGCATCACAGCCCCTGAACGAATTGTGTAAGAATTTCTCTCTCTTTCCCTGTCTTTGTTTCATGGGTTTTTAAAAGTAATTTATTTTTATAATGGGGTTTAGCTGCTTTTCACGGCTGTGTTTAGGCCGCTTTACACCCACTTGACACACTAACAGAGAGATATCAATACATAGGTTTTAAGATTATTACTAGTCAGATATATTCTTGTGCGGTGAATCGGGCGTGTTGAGTCCAGTTCTCTGAGCAAGGAGTAGGTCTTGTCTATTCCATATTGGGTTTATGGAACGGTATCTGAGCTAATTTGAAACTCTTGTTTTATGTATCACCCCACCTCACCTTTCCCGTTAAGCAGCCATAGTGTGTTTTCTGCATGTGTGACTCTGTTCTGTTTTGTAATTCAGTTCAAGTGTAACGGTTTTAACATTCCCTCTATAAGTGACACCTTATGAGAAGTGTCCTTTTCTGTGTGACTTATTTCACTTAGAATCGTCTTACCTAAATCCACTCATCATGCTGCTACTAGCCTTATGACATTGATTTCATGGCTGAGTGATATTCCATTGTACATAAGGACCACAACTTTTTTATCCATTTTTCGCTTTCCTGGGATATTTAAGGTGGAAGGAAGTGGAGGTCCTTGTCAACAGAGCAGCCCTAACCTTTGGGGTGCTTGTGTCTTGCTGATTTTCAATTTTCCCACTTTATCCCCCCATGCGTAGAAGTGCCCTATGCTCTCTAAGCTGTGTTTTTTAGATGTTTCAGGACACACCGTACACTTCTCCAGAGTGGCTGTTGGCAATTTACATCCCGCCCATCAGTGTAGCAAGGCTCCCATTTCTCCATGGCCTGTCCTGCATTTCTGGTTTTGACACTTTTTTCAGCATGGCCCTTTTGACCGATGGGAAGCGAGACTTCTTTGTAGCGCTGAGTTGCCTTTCAGGTTGCTTGGTTGGCCAAAAAGGGCGTATGCGTTTTCTCCTGAATATATTCAGGAAAAAACGCATACGCCCTTTTTGGCCAAGGGCATCATTGTCAACGTTTTGCCGCTTTTCATGTGCTTTAAAGGCGATTCGCATCTTCCTCCTGAAATCTGTTTCCTGCAATTCTGCCTTGATTTCAAATCCTCTTCTTTGCCTTCCCTCAATATATTTGTGGACGAGAGTTATCATTTGTAACTCTGCAGGTTTGTGAATTGCAGTGCCCTGAAGCTCCATTTTACAAGTCGGTTTTTTGGGAGCCGGCCGCAAAAGCGCAGGATGGCTTCAGGCCCTGTTCTGGTTCCGGGGGGCAGGCTGAGCCTGTGGTTAATTCTTCTTCCTGATGGGAAAATAGAGTGACCTGTGCCTGTCCCAACACCAAGAGCTAGTCTCTCATTGGTTCCCCGTCTTCCCGTTCATCCTCAGGACAAATTGCAACCTGTACGGAACAGGAGGTTAAAGGTGCTGATGCTCCAAGTAGGGAGATTGCTAGTAAAGTGGCTGGAATGGCGAACCCGAGCACAAGGAGATGAGAAATGAGGTGCGTTTTAGAAACCTTTCCCCATCACACGGTGTACCATCTTCTGGGTTTCTCATGCATGTTTTCGATGTAGGAAGATGCCCTTGAACCTGGAGATTTGGGACCCATGCGATGGGTAGCACGCAGTATCACTTTAAAGGGTCTGCGTTTGCTCACCCAACCTCACCGAACCTCTCAGCCCCAAGAGTGTCCACCCTTATGTCTCATCCAGCTGTGGGTCTAGATATGGTCAATCCAGGTTGCATCACAGCCCCTGAACGAATTGTGTAAGAATTTCTCTCTCTTTCCCTGTCTTTGTTTCATGGGTTTTTAAAAGTAATTTATTTTTATAATGGGGTTTAGCTGCTTTTCACGGCTGTGTTTAGGCCGCTTTACACCCACTTGACACACTAACAGAGAGATATCAATACATAGGTTTTAAGATTATTACTAGTCAGATATATTCTTGTGCGGTGAATCGGGCGTGTTGAGTCCAGTTCTCTGAGCAAGGAGTAGGTCTTGTCTATTCCATATTGGGTTTATGGAACGGTATCTGAGCTAATTTGAAAATCTTGTTTTATGTATCACCCCACCTGACCTTTCCCGTTAAGCAGCCATAGTGTCTTTTCTGCATGTGTGACTCTGCTCTGTTTTGTAATTCAGTTCAAGTGTAACGGTTTTTACATTCCCTCTATAAGTGACACCTTATGAGAAGTGTCCTTTTCTGTGTGACTTATTTCACTTAGAATCGTCTTACCTAAATCCACTCATCATGCTGCTACTAGCCTTATGACATTGATTTCATGGCTGAGTGATATTCCATTGTACATAAGGACCACAACTTTTTTATCCATTTTTCGCTTTCCTGGGATATTTAAGGTGGAAGGAAGTGGAGGTCCTTGTCAACAGAGCAGCCCTAAACTTTGGGGTGCTTGTGTCTTGCTGATTTTCAATTTTCCCACTTTATCCCCCCATGCGTGGAAGTGCCCTATGCTCTCTAAGCTGTGTTTTTTAGATGTTTCAGGACACACCGTACACTTCTCCAGAGTGGCTGTTGGCAATTTACATCCCGCCCATCAGTGTAGCAAGGCTCCCATTTCTCCATGGCCTGTCCTGCATTTCTGGTTTTGACACTTTTTTCAGCATGGCCCTTTTGACCGATGGGAAGCGAGACTTCTTTGTAGCGCTGATTTGCCTTTCCAGGTTGCTTGGTTGGCCAAAAAGGGCGTATGCGTTTTTTCCTGAATATATTCAGGAAAAAACGCATACGCCCTTTTTGGCCAAGGGCATCATTGTCAACGTTTTGCCGCTTTTCATGTGCTTTAAAGGCGATTCGCATCTTCCTCCTGAAATCTGTTTCCTGCAATTCTGCCTTGATTTCAAATCCTCTTCTTTGCCTTCCCTCAATATATTTGTGGACGAGAGTTATCATTTGTAACTCTGCAGGTTTGTGAATTGCAGTGCCCTGAAGCTCCATTTTACAAGTCGGTTTTTTGGGAGCCGGCCGCAAAAGCGCAGGATGGCTTCAGGCCCTGTTCTGGTTCCGGGGGGCAGGCTGAGCCTGTGGTTAATTCTTCTTCCTGATGGGAAAATAGAGTGACCTGTGCCTGTCCCAACACCAAGAGCTAGTCTCTCATTGGTTCCCCGTCTTCCCGTTCATCCTCAGGACAAATTGCAACCTGTACGGAACAGGAGGTTAAAGGTGCTGATGCTCCAAGTAGGGAGATTGCTAGTAAAGTGGCTGGAATGGCGAACCCGAGCACAAGGAGATGAGAAATGAGGTGCGTTTTAGAAACCTTTCCCCATCACACGGTGTACCATCTTCTGGGTTTCTCATGCATGTTTTCGATGTAGGAAGATGCCCTTGAACCTGGAGATTTGGGACCCATGCGATGGGTAGCACGCAGTATCACTTTAAAGGGTCTGCGTTTGCTCACCCAACCTCACCGAACCTCTCAGCCCCAAGAGTGTCCACCCTTATGTCTCATCCAGCTGTGGGTCTAGATATGGTCAATCCAGGTTGCATCACAGCCCCTGAACGAATTGTGTAAGAATTTCTCTCTCTTTCCCTGTCTTTGTTTCATGGGTTTTTAAAAGTAATTTATTTTTATAATGGGGTTTAGCTGCTTTTCACAGCTGTGTTTAGGCCGCTTTACACCCACTTGACACACTAACAGAGAGATATCAATACATAGGTTTTAAGATTATTACTAGTCAGATATATTCTTGTGCGGTGAATCGGGCGTGTTGAGTCCAGTTCTCTGAGCAAGGAGTAGGTCTTGTCTATTCCATATTGGGTTTATGGAACGGTATCTGAGCTAATTTGAAAATCTTGTTTTATGTATCACCCCACCTGACCTTTCCCGTTAAGCAGCCATAGTGTCTTTTCTGCATGTGTGACTCTGCTCTGTTTTGTAATTCAGTTCAAGTGTAACGGTTTTTACATTCCCTCTATAAGTGACACCTTATGAGAAGTGTCCTTTTCTGTGTGACTTATTTCACTTAGAATCGTCTTACCTAAATCCACTCATCATGCTGCTACTAGCCTTATGACATTGATTTCATGGCTGAGTGATATTCCATTGTACATAAGGACCACAACTTTTTTATCCATTTTTCGCTTTCCTGGGATATTTAAGGTGGAAGGAAGTGGAGGTCCTTGTCAACAGAGCAGCCCTAAACTTTGGGGTGCTTGTGTCTTGCTGATTTTCAATTTTCCCACTTTATCCCCCCATGCGTGGAAGTGCCCTATGCTCTCTAAGCTGTGTTTTTTAGATGTTTCAGGACACACCGTACACTTCTCCAGAGTGGCTGTTGGCAATTTACATCCCGCCCATCAGTGTAGCAAGGCTCCCATTTCTCCATGGCCTGTCCTGCATTTCTGGTTTTGACACTTTTTTCAGCATGGCCCTTTTGACCGATGGGAAGCGAGACTTCTTTGTAGCGCTGATTTGCCTTTCCAGGTTGCTTGGTTGGCCAAAAAGGGCGTATGCGTTTTTTCCTGAATATATTCAGGAAAAAACGCATACGCCCTTTTTGGCCAAGGGCATCATTGTCAACGTTTTGCCTCTTTTCATGTGCTTTAAAGGCGATTCGCATCTTCCTCCTGAAATCTGTTTCCTGCAATTCTGCCTTGATTTCAAATCCTCTTCTTTGCCTTCCCTCAATATATTTGTGGACGAGAGTTATCATTTGTAACTCTGCAGGTTTGTGAATTGCAGTGCCCTGAAGCTCCATTTTACAAGTCGGTTTTTTGGGAGCCGGCCGCAAAAGCGCAGGATGGCTTCAGGCCCTGTTCTGGTTCCGGGGGGCAGGCTGAGCCTGTGGTTAATTCTTCTTCCTGATGGGAAAATAGAGTGACCTGTGCCTGTCCCAACACCAAGAGCTAGTCTCTCATTGGTTCCCCGTCTTCCCGTTCATCCTCAGGACAAATTGCAACCTGTACGGAACAGGAGGTTAAAGGTGCTGATGCTCCAAGTAGGGAGATTGCTAGTAAAGTGGCTGGAATGGCGAACCCGAGCACAAGGAGATGAGAAATGAGGTGCGTTTTAGAAACCTTTCCCCATCACACGGTGTACCATCTTCTGGGTTTCTCATGCATGTTTTCGATGTAGGAAGATGCCCTTGAACCTGGAGATTTGGGACCCATGCGATGGGTAGCACGCAGTATCACTTTAAAGGGTCTGCGTTTGCTCACCCAACCTCACCGAACCTCTCAGCCCCAAGAGTGTCCACCCTTATGTCTCATCCAGCTGTGGGTCTAGATATGGTCAATCCAGGTTGCATCACAGCCCCTGAACGAATTGTGTAAGAATTTCTCTCTCTTTCCCTGTCTTTGTTTCATGGGTTTTTAAAAGTAATTTATTTTTATAATGGGGTTTAGCTGCTTTTCACGGCTGTGTTTAGGCCGCTTTACACCCACTTGACACACTAACAGAGAGATATCAATACATAGGTTTTAAGATTATTACTAGTCAGATATATTCTTGTGCGGTGAATCGGGCGTGTTGAGTCCAGTTCTCTGAGCAAGGAGTAGGTCTTGTCTATTCCATATTGGGTTTATGGAACGGTATCTGAGCTAATTTGAAAATCTTGTTTTATGTATCACCCCACCTGACCTTTCCCGTTAAGCAGCCATAGTGTCTTTTCTGCATGTGTGACTCTGCTCTGTTTTGTAATTCAGTTCAAGTGTAACGGTTTTTACATTCCCTCTATAAGTGACACCTTATGAGAAGTGTCCTTTTCTGTGTGACTTATTTCACTTAGAATCGTCTTACCTAAATCCACTCATCATGCTGCTACTAGCCTTATGACATTGATTTCATGGCTGAGTGATATTCCATTGTACATAAGGACCACAACTTTTTTATCCATTTTTCGCTTTCCTGGGATATTTAAGGTGGAAGGAAGTGGAGGTCCTTGTCAACAGAGCAGCCCTAAACTTTGGGGTGCTTGTGTCTTGCTGATTTTCAATTTTCCCACTTTATCCCCCCATGCGTGGAAGTGCCCTATGCTCTCTAAGCTGTGTTTTTTAGATGTTTCAGGACACACCGTACACTTCTCCAGAGTGGCTGTTGGCAATTTACATCCCGCCCATCAGTGTAGCAAGGCTCCCATTTCTCCATGGCCTGTCCTGCATTTCTGGTTTTGACACTTTTTTCAGCATGGCCCTTTTGACCGATGGGAAGCGAGACTTCTTTGTAGCGCTGATTTGCCTTTCCAGGTTGCTTGGTTGGCCAAAAAGGGCGTATGCGTTTTTTCCTGAATATATTCAGGAAAAAACGCATACGCCCTTTTTGGCCAAGGGCATCATTGTCAACGTTTTGCCGCTTTTCATGTGCTTTAAAGGCGATTCGCATCTTCCTCCTGAAATCTGTTTCCTGCAATTCTGCCTTGATTTCAAATCCTCTTCTTTGCCTTCCCTCAATATATTTGTGGACGAGAGTTATCATTTGTAACTCTGCAGGTTTGTGAATTGCAGTGCCCTGAAGCTCCATTTTACAAGTCGGTTTTTTGGGAGCCGGCCGCAAAAGCGCAGGATGGCTTCAGGCCCTGTTCTGGTTCCGGGGGGCAGGCTGAGCCTGTGGTTAATTCTTCTTCCTGATGGGAAAATAGAGTGACCTGTGCCTGTCCCAACACCAAGAGCTAGTCTCTCATTGGTTCCCCGTCTTCCCGTTCATCCTCAGGACAAATTGCAACCTGTACGGAACAGGAGGTTAAAGGTGCTGATGCTCCAAGTAGGGAGATTGCTAGTAAAGTGGCTGGAATGGCGAACCCGAGCACAAGGAGATGAGAAATGAGGTGCGTTTTAGAAACCTTTCCCCATCACACGGTGTACCATCTTCTGGGTTTCTCATGCATGTTTTCGATGTAGGAAGATGCCCTTGAACCTGGAGATTTGGGACCCATGCGATGGGTAGCACGCAGTATCACTTTAAAGGGTCTGCGTTTGCTCACCCAACCTCACCGAACCTCTCAGCCCCAAGAGTGTCCACCCTTATGTCTCATCCAGCTGTGGGTCTAGATATGGTCAATCCAGGTTGCATCACAGCCCCTGAACGAATTGTGTAAGAATTTCTCTCTCTTTCCCTGTCTTTGTTTCATGGGTTTTTAAAAGTAATTTATTTTTATAATGGGGTTTAGCTGCTTTTCACAGCTGTGTTTAGGCCGCTTTACACCCACTTGACACACTAACAGAGAGATATCAATACATAGGTTTTAAGATTATTACTAGTCAGATATATTCTTGTGCGGTGAATCGGGCGTGTTGAGTCCAGTTCTCTGAGCAAGGAGTAGGTCTTGTCTATTCCATATTGGGTTTATGGAACGGTATCTGAGCTAATTTGAAAATCTTGTTTTATGTATCACCCCACCTCACCTTTCCCGTTAAGCAGCCATAGTGTGTTTTCTGCATGTGTGACTCTGTTCTGTTTTGTAATTCAGATCAAGTGTAACGGTTTTTACATTCCCTCTATAAGTGACACCTTATGAGAAGTGTCCTTTTCTGTGTGACTTATTTCACTTAGAATCGTCTTACCTAAATCCACTCATCATGCTGCTACTAGCCTTATGACATTGATTTCATGGCTGAGTGATATTCCATTGTACATAAGGACCACAACTTTTTTATCCATTTTTCGCTTTCCTGGGATATTTAAGGTGGAAGGAAGTGGAGGTCCTTGTCAACAGAGCAGCCCTAACCTTTGGGGTGCTTGTGTCTTCCTGATTTTCAATTTTCCCACTTTATCCCCCCATGCGTAGAAGTGCCCTATGCTCTCTAAGCTGTGTTTTTTAGATGTTTCAGGACACACCGTACACTTCTCCAGAGTGGCTGTTGGCAATTTACATCCCGCCCATCAGTGTAGCAAGGCTCCCATTTCTCCATGGCCTGTCCTGCATTTCTGGTTTTGACACTTTTTTCAGCATGGCCCTTTTGACCGATGGGAAGCGAGACTTCTTTGTAGCGCTGATTTGCCTTTCAGGTTGCTTGGTTGGCCAAAAAGGGCGTATGCGTTTTCTCCTGAATATATTCAGGAAAAAACGCATACGCCCTTTTTGGCCAAGGGCATCATTGTCAACGTTTTGCCGCTTTTCATGTGCTTTAAAGGCGATTCGCATCTTCCTCCTGAAATCTGTTTCCTGCAATTCTGCCTTGATTTCAAATCCTCTTCTTTGCCTTCCCTCAATATATTTGTGGACGAGAGTTATCATTTGTAACTCTGCAGGTTTGTGAATTGCAGTGCCCTGAAGCTCCATTTTACAAGTCGGTTTTTTGGGAGCCGGCCGCAAAAGCGCAGGATGGCTTCAGGCCCTGTTCTGGTTCCGGGGGGCAGGCTGAGCCTGTGGTTAATTCTTCTTCCTGATGGGAAAATAGAGTGACCTGTGCCTGTCCCAACACCAAGAGCTAGTCTCTCATTGGTTCCCCGTCTTCCCGTTCATCCTCAGGACAAATTGCAACCTGTACGGAACAGGAGGTTAAAGGTGCTGATGCTCCAAGTAGGGAGATTGCTAGTAAAGTGGCTGGAATGGCGAACCCGAGCACAAGGAGATGAGAAATGAGGTGCGTTTTAGAAACCTTTCCCCATCACACGGTGTACCATCTTCTGGGTTTCTCATGCATGTTTTCGATGTAGGAAGATGCCCTTGAACCTGGAGATTTGGGACCCATGCGATGGGTAGCACGCAGTATCACTTTAAAGGGTCTGCGTTTGCTCACCCAACCTCACCGAACCTCTCAGCCCCAAGAGTGTCCACCCTTATGTCTCATCCAGCTGTGGGTCTAGATATGGTCAATCCAGGTTGCATCACAGCCCCTGAACGAATTGTGTAAGAATTTCTCTCTCTTTCCCTGTCTTTGTTTCATGGGTTTTTAAAAGTAATTTATTTTTATAATGGGGTTTAGCTGCTTTTCACGGCTGTGTTTAGGCCGCTTTACACCCACTTGACACACTAACAGAGAGATATCAATACATAGGTTTTAAGATTATTACTAGTCAGATATATTCTTGTGCGGTGAATCGGGCGTGTTGAGTCCAGTTCTCTGAGCAAGGAGTAGGTCTTGTCTATTCCATATTGGGTTTATGGAACGGTATCTGAGCTAATTTGAAAATCTTGTTTTATGTATCACCCCACCTCACCTTTCCCGTTAAGCAGCCATAGTGTGTTTTCTGCATGTGTGACTCTGCTCTGTTTTGTAATTCAGTTCAAGTGTAACGGTTTTTACATTCCCTCTATAAGTGACACCTTATGAGAAGTGTCCTTTTCTGTGTGACTTATTTCACTTAGAATCGTCTTACCTAAATCCACTCATCATGCTGCTACTAGCCTTATGACATTGATTTCATGGCTGAGTGATATTCCATTGTACATAAGGACCACAACTTTTTTATCCATTTTTCGCTTTCCTGGGATATTTAAGGTGGAAGGAAGTGGAGGTCCTTGTCAACAGAGCAGCCCTAAACTTTGGGGTGCTTGTGTCTTGCTGATTTTCAATTTTCCCACTTTATCCCCCCATGCGTGGAAGTGCCCTATGCTCTCTAAGCTGTGTTTTTTAGATGTTTCAGGACACACCGTACACTTCTCCAGAGTGGCTGTTGGCAATTTACATCCCGCCCATCAGTGTAGCAAGGCTCCCATTTCTCCATGGCCTGTCCTGCATTTCTGGTTTTGACACTTTTTTCAGCATGGCCCTTTTGACCGATGGGAAGCGAGACTTCTTTGTAGCGCTGATTTGCCTTTCCAGGTTGCTTGGTTGGCCAAAAAGGGCGTATGCGTTTTTTCCTGAATATATTCAGGAAAAAACGCATACGCCCTTTTTGGCCAAGGGCATCATTGTCAACGTTTTGCCTCTTTTCATGTGCTTTAAAGGCGATTCGCATCTTCCTCCTGAAATCTGTTTCCTGCAATTCTGCCTTGATTTCAAATCCTCTTCTTTGCCTTCCCTCAATATATTTGTGGACGAGAGTTATCATTTGTAACTCTGCAGGTTTGTGAATTGCAGTGCCCTGAAGCTCCATTTTACAAGTCGGTTTTTTGGGAGCCGGCCGCAAAAGCGCAGGATGGCTTCAGGCCCTGTTCTGGTTCCGGGGGGCAGGCTGAGCCTGTGGTTAATTCTTCTTCCTGATGGGAAAATAGAGTGACCTGTGCCTGTCCCAACACCAAGAGCTAGTCTCTCATTGGTTCCCCGTCTTCCCGTTCATCCTCAGGACAAATTGCAACCTGTACGGAACAGGAGGTTAAAGGTGCTGATGCTCCAAGTAGGGAGATTGCTAGTAAAGTGGCTGGAATGGCGAACCCGAGCACAAGGAGATGAGAAATGAGGTGCGTTTTAGAAACCTTTCCCCATCACACGGTGTACCATCTTCTGGGTTTCTCATGCATGTTTTCGATGTAGGAAGATGCCCTTGAACCTGGAGATTTGGGACCCATGCGATGGGTAGCACGCAGTATCACTTTAAAGGGTCTGCGTTTGCTCACCCAACCTCACCGAACCTCTCAGCCCCAAGAGTGTCCACCCTTATGTCTCATCCAGCTGTGGGTCTAGATATGGTCAATCCAGGTTGCATCACAGCCCCTGAACGAATTGTGTAAGAATTTCTCTCTCTTTCCCTGTCTTTGTTTCATGGGTTTTTAAAAGTAATTTATTTTTATAATGGGGTTTAGCTGCTTTTCACGGCTGTGTTTAGGCCGCTTTACACCCACTTGACACACTAACAGAGAGATATCAATACATAGGTTTTAAGATTATTACTAGTCAGATATATTCTTGTGCGGTGAATCGGGCGTGTTGAGTCCAGTTCTCTGAGCAAGGAGTAGGTCTTGTCTATTCCATATTGGGTTTATGGAACGGTATCTGAGCTAATTTGAAACTCTTGTTTTATGTATCACCCCACCTCACCTTTCCCGTTAAGCAGCCATAGTGTGTTTTCTGCATGTGTGACTCTGTTCTGTTTTGTAATTCAGTTCAAGTGTAACGGTTTTTACATTCCCTCTATAAGTGACACCTTATGAGAAGTGTCCTTTTCTGTGTGACTTATTTCACTTAGAATCGTCTTACCTAAATCCACTCATCATGCTGCTACTAGCCTTATGACATTGATTTCATGGCTGAGTGATATTCCATTGTACATAAGGACCACAACTTTTTTATCCATTTTTCGCTTTCCTGGGATATTTAAGGTGGAAGGAAGTGGAGGTCCTTGTCAACAGAGCAGCCCTAAACTTTGGGGTGCTTGTGTCTTGCTGATTTTCAATTTTCCCACTTTATCCCCCCATGCGTGGAAGTGCCCTATGCTCTCTAAGCTGTGTTTTTTAGATGTTTCAGGACACACCGTACACTTCTCCAGAGTGGCTGTTGGCAATTTACATCCCGCCCATCAGTGTAGCAAGGCTCCCATTTCTCCATGGCCTGTCCTGCATTTCTGGTTTTGACACTTTTTTCAGCATGGCCCTTTTGACCGATGGGAAGCGAGAATTCTTTGTAGCGCTGATTTGCCTTTCCAGGTTGCTTGGTTGGCCAAAAAGGGCGTATGCGTTTTTTCCTGAATATATTCAGGAAAAAACGCATACGCCCTTTTTGGCCAAGGGCATCATTGTCAACGTTTTGCCGCTTTTCATGTGCTTTAAAGGCGATTCGAATCTACCTCCTGAAATCTGTTTCCTGCAATTCTGCCTTGATTTCAAATCCTCTTCTTTGCCTTCCCTCAATATATTTGTGGACGAGAGTTATCATTTATAACTCTGCAGGTTTGTGAATTGCAGTGCCCTGAAGCTCCATTTTACAAGTCGTTTTTTTGGGAGCTGGCCGCAAAAGCGCAGGATGGCTTCAGGCCCTGTTCTGGTTCAGGGGGGCAGGCTGAGCCTGTGGTTAATTCTTCTTCCTGATGGGAAAATAGAGTGGCCTGTGCCTGTCCCAACACCAAGAGCTAGTCTCTCATTGGTTCCCCGTCTTCCCGTTCATCCTCAGGACAAATTGCAACCTGTACGGAACAGGAGGTTAAAGGTGCTGATGCTCCAAGTAGGGAGATTGCTAGTAAAGTGGCTGGAATGGCGAACCCGAGCACAAGGAGATGAGAAATGAGGTGCGTTTTAGAAACCTTTCCCCATCACACGGTGTACCATCTTCTGGGTTTCTCATGCATGTTTTCGATGTAGGAAGATGCCCTTGAACCTGGAGATTTGGGACCCATGCGATGGGTAGCACGCAGTATTACTTTAAAGGGTCTGCGTTTGCTCACCCAACCTCACCAAACCTCTCAGCCCCAAGAGTGTCCACCCTTGTGTCTCATCCAGCTGTGGGTCTAGATATGGTCAATCCAGGTTGCATCACAGCTCCTGAACGAATTGTGTAAGAATTTCTCTCTCTTTCCCTGTCTTTGTTTCATGGGTTTTTAAAAGTAATTTATTTTTATAATGGGGTTTAGCTGCTTTTCACGGCTGTGTTTATGCCGCTTTACACCCACTTGACACACTAACAGAGAGATATCAATACATAGGTTTTAAGATTATTACTAGTCAGATATATTCTTGTGTGGTGAATCGGGCGTGTTGAGTCCAGTTCTCTGAGCAAGGAGTAGGTCTTGTCTATTCCATATTGGGTTTATGGAACGGTATCTGAGCTAATTTGAAACTCTTGTTTTATGTATCACCCCACCTCACCTTTCCCGTTAAGCAGCCATAGTGTGTTTTCTGCATGTGTGACTCTGTTCTGTTTTGTAATTCAGTTCAAGTGTAACGGTTTTTACATTCCCTCTATAAGTGACACCTTATGAGAAGTGTCCTTTTCTGTGTGACTTATTTCACTTAGAATCGTCTTACCTAAATCCACTCATCATGCTGCTACTAGCCTTATGACATTGATTTCATGGCTGAGTGATATTCCATTGTACATAAGGACCACAACTTTTTTATCCATTTTTCGCTTTCCTGGGATATTTAAGGTGGAAGGAAGTGGAGGTCCTTGTCAACAGAGCAGCCCTAAACTTTGGGGTGCTTGTGTCTTGCTGATTTTCAATTTTCCCACTTTATCCCCCCATGCGTGGAAGTGCCCTATGCTCTCTAAGCTGTGTTTTTTAGATGTTTCAGGACACACCGTACACTTCTCCAGAGTGGCTGTTGGCAATTTACATCCCGCCCATCAGTGTAGCAAGGCTCCCATTTCTCCATGGCCTGTCCTGCATTTCTGGTTTTGACACTTTTTTCAGCATGGCCCTTTTGACCGATGGGAAGCGAGACTTCTTTGTAGCGCTGATTTGCCTTTCCAGGTTGCTTGGTTGGCCAAAAAGGGCGTATGCGTTTTTTCCTGAATGTATTCAGGAAAAAACGCATACGCCCTTTTTGGCCAAGGGCATCATTGTCAACGTTTTGCCGCTTTTCATGTGCTTTAAAGGCGATTCGAATCTACCTCCTGAAATCTGTTTCCTGCAATTCTGCCTTGATTTCAAATCCTCTTCTTTGCCTTCCCTCAATATATTTGTGGACGAGAGTTATCATTTATAACTGCAGGTTTGTGAATTGCAGTGCCCTGAAGCTCCATTTTACAAGTCGGTTTTTTGGGAGCCGGCCGCAAAAGCGCAGGATGGCTTCAGGCCCTGTTCTGGTTCAGGGGGGCAGGCTGAGCCTGTGGTTAATTCTTCTTCCTGATGGGAAAATAGAGTGACCTGTGCCTGTCCCAACACCAAGAGCTAGTCTCTCATTGGTTCCCCGTCTTCCCGTTCATCCTCAGGACAAATTGCAACCTGTACGGAACAGGAGGTTAAAGGTGCTGATGCTCCAAGTAGGGAGATTGCTAGTAAAGTGGCTGGAATGGCGAACCCGAGCACAAGGAGATGAGAAATGAGGTGCGTTTTAGAAACCTTTCCCCATCACACGGTGTACCATCTTCTGGGTTTCTCATGCATGTTTTCGATGTAGGAAGATGCCCTTGAACCTGGAGATTTGGGACCCATGCGATGGGTAGCACGCAGTATTACTTTAAAGGGTCTGCGTTTGCTCACCCAACCTCACCAAACCTCTCAGCCCCAAGAGTGTCCACCCTTGTGTCTCATCCAGCTGTGGGTCTAGATATGGTCAATCCAGGTTGCATCACAGCTCCTGAACGAATTGTGTAAGAATTTCTCTCTCTTTCCCTGTCTTTGTTTCATGGGTTTTTAAAAGTAATTTATTTTTATAATGGGGTTTAGCTGCTTTTCACGGCTGTGTTTATGCCGCTTTACACCCACTTGACACACTAACAGAGAGATATCAATACATAGGTTTTAAGATTATTACTAGTCAGATATATTCTTGTGCGGTGAATAGGGAGTGTTGAGTCCAGTTCTCTGAGCAAGGAGTAGGTCTTGTCTATTACATATTGGGTTTATGGAACGGTATCTGAGCTAATTTGAAACTCTTGTTTTATGTATCACCCCACCTCACCTTTCCCGTTAAGCAGCCATAGTGTGTTTTCTGCATGTGTGACTCTGTTCTGTTTTGTAATTCAGTTCAAGTGTAACGGTTTTTACATTCCCTCTATAAGTGACACCTTATGAGAAGTGTCCTTTTCTGTGTGACTTATTTCACTTAGAATCGTCTTACCTAAATCCGCTCATCATGCTGCTACTAGCCTTATGACATTGATTTCATGGCTGAGTGATATTCCATTGTACATAAGGACCACAACTTTTTTATCCATTTTTCGCTTTCCTGGGATATTTAAGGTGGAAGGAAGTGGAGGTCCTTGTCAACAGAGCAGCCCTAAACTTTGGGGTGCTTGTGTCTTGCTGATTTTCAATGTTCCCACTTTATCCCCCCATGCGTGGAAGTGCCCTATGCTCTCTAAGCTGTGTTTTTTAGATGTTTCAGGACACACCGTACACTTCTCCAGAGTGGCTGTTGGCAATTTACATCCCGCCCATCAGTGTAGCAAGGCTCCCATTTCTCCATGGCCTGTCCTGCATTTCTGGTTTTGACACTTTTTTCAGCATGGCCCTTTTGACCGATGGGAAGCGAGACTTCTTTGTAGCGCTGATTTGCCTTTCCAGGTTGCTTGGTTGGCCAAAAAGGGCGTATGCGTTTTTTCCTGAATATATTCAGGAAAAAACGCATACGCCCTTTTTGGCCAAGGGCATCATTGTCAACGTTTTGCCGCTTTTCATGTGCTTTAAAGGCGATTCGCATCTTCCTCCTGAAATCTGTTTCCTGCAATTCTGCCTTGATTTCAAATCCTCTTCTTTGCCTTCCCTCAATATATTTGTGGACGAGAGTTATCATTTATAACTCTGCAGGTTTGTGAATTGCAGTGCCCTGAAGCTCCATTTTACAAGTCGCTTTTTTGGGAGCCGGCCGCAAAAGCGCAGGATGGCTTCAGGCCCTGTTCTGGTTCCGGGGGGCAGGCTGAGCCTGTGGTTAATTCTTCTTCCTGATGGGAAAATAGAGTGACCTGTGCCTGTCCCAACACCAAGAGCTAGTCTCTCATTGGTTCCCCGTCTTCCCGTTCATCCTCAGGACAAATTGCAACCTGTACGGAACAGGAGGTTAAAGGTGCTGATGCTCCAAGTAGGGAGATTGCTAGTAAAGTGGCTGGAATGGCGAACCCGAGCACAAGGAGATGAGAAATGAGGTGCGTTTTAGAAACCTTTCCCCATCACACGGTGTACCATCTTCTGGGTTTCTCATGCATGTTTTCGATGTAGGAAGATGCCCTTGAACCTGGAGATTTGGGACCCATGCGATGGGTAGCACGCAGTATTACTTTAAAGGGTCTGCGTTTGCTCACCCAACCTCACCGAACCTCTCAGCCCCAAGAGTGTCCACCCTTATGTCTCATCCAGCTGTGGGTCTAGATATGGTCAATCCAGGTTGCATCACAGCCCCTGAACGAATTGTGTAAGAATTTCTCTCTCTTTCCCTGTCTTTGTTTCATGGGTTTTTAAAAGTAATTTATTTTTATAATGGGGTTTAGCTGCTTTTCACGGCTGTGTTTAGGCCGCTTTACACCCACTTGACACACTAACAGAGAGATATCAATACATAGGTTTTAAGATTATTACTAGTCAGATATATTCTTGTGCGGTGAATCGGGCGTGTTGAGTCCAGTTCTCTGAGCAAGGAGTAGGTCTTGTCTATTCCATATTGGGTTTATGGAACGGTATCTGAGCTAATTTGAAACTCTTGTTTTATGTATCACCCCACCTCACCTTTCCCGTTAAGCAGCCATAGTGTGTTTTCTGCATGTGTGACTCTGTTCTGTTTTGTAATTCAGTTCAAGTGTAACGGTTTTTACATTCCCTCTATAAGTGACACCTTATGAGAAGTGTCCTTTTCTGTGTGACTTATTTCACTTAGAATCGTCTTACCTAAATCCACTCATCATGCTGCTACTAGCCTTATGACATTGATTTCATGGCTGAGTGATATTCCATTGTACATAAGGACCACAACTTTTTTATCCATTTTTCGCTTTCCTGGGATATTTAAGGTGGAAGGAAGTGGAGGTCCTTGTCAACAGAGCAGCCCTAAACTTTGGGGTGCTTGTGTCTTGCTGATTTTCAATTTTCCCACTTTATCCCCCCATGCGTGGAAGTGCCCTATGCTCTCTAAGCTGTGTTTTTTAGATGTTTCAGGACACACCGTACACTTCTCCAGAGTGGCTGTTGGCAATTTACATCCCGCCCATCAGTGTAGCAAGGCTCCCATTTCTCCATGGCCTGTCCTGCATTTCTGGTTTTGACACTTTTTTCAGCATGGCCCTTTTGACCGATGGGAAGCGAGAATTCTTTGTAGCGCTGATTTGCCTTTCCAGGTTGCTTGGTTGGCCAAAAAGGGCGTATGCGTTTTTTCCTGAATATATTCAGGAAAAAACGCATACGCCCTTTTTGGCCAAGGGCATCATTGTCAACGTTTTGCCGCTTTTCATGTGCTTTAAAGGCGATTCGAATCTACCTCCTGAAATCTGTTTCCTGCAATTCTGCCTTGATTTCAAATCCTCTTCTTTGCCTTCCCTCAATATATTTGTGGACGAGAGTTATCATTTATAACTCTGCAGGTTTGTGAATTGCAGTGCCCTGAAGCTCCATTTTACAAGTCGTTTTTTTGGGAGCTGGCCGCAAAAGCGCAGGATGGCTTCAGGCCCTGTTCTGGTTCAGGGGGGCAGGCTGAGCCTGTGGTTAATTCTTCTTCCTGATGGGAAAATAGAGTGGCCTGTGCCTGTCCCAACACCAAGAGCTAGTCTCTCATTGGTTCCCCGTCTTCCCGTTCATCCTCAGGACAAATTGCAACCTGTACGGAACAGGAGGTTAAAGGTGCTGATGCTCCAAGTAGGGAGATTGCTAGTAAAGTGGCTGGAATGGCGAACCCGAGCACAAGGAGATGAGAAATGAGGTGCGTTTTAGAAACCTTTCCCCATCACACGGTGTACCATCTTCTGGGTTTCTCATGCATGTTTTCGATGTAGGAAGATGCCCTTGAACCTGGAGATTTGGGACCCATGCGATGGGTAGCACGCAGTATTACTTTAAAGGGTCTGCGTTTGCTCACCCAACCTCACCAAACCTCTCAGCCCCAAGAGTGTCCACCCTTGTGTCTCATCCAGCTGTGGGTCTAGATATGGTCAATCCAGGTTGCATCACAGCTCCTGAACGAATTGTGTAAGAATTTCTCTCTCTTTCCCTGTCTTTGTTTCATGGGTTTTTAAAAGTAATTTATTTTTATAATGGGGTTTAGCTGCTTTTCACGGCTGTGTTTATGCCGCTTTACACCCACTTGACACACTAACAGAGAGATATCAATACATAGGTTTTAAGATTATTACTAGTCAGATATATTCTTGTGCGGTGAATAGGGAGTGTTGAGTCCAGTTCTCTGAGCAAGGAGTAGGTCTTGTCTATTACATATTGGGTTTATGGAACGGTATCTGAGCTAATTTGAAACTCTTGTTTTATGTATCACCCCACCTCACCTTTCCCGTTAAGCAGCCATAGTGTGTTTTCTGCATGTGTGACTCTGTTCTGTTTTGTAATTCAGTTCAAGTGTAACGGTTTTTACATTCCCTCTATAAGTGACACCTTATGAGAAGTGTCCTTTTCTGTGTGACTTATTTCACTTAGAATCGTCTTACCTAAATCCACTCATCATGCTGCTACTAGCCTTATGACATTGATTTCATGGCTGAGTGATATTCCATTGTACATAAGGACCACAACTTTTTTATCCATTTTTCGCTTTCCTGGGATATTTAAGGTGGAAGGAAGTGGAGGTCCTTGTCAACAGAGCAGCCCTAAACTTTGGGGTGCTTGTGTCTTGCTGATTTTCAATGTTCCCACTTTATCCCCCCATGCGTGGAAGTGCCCTATGCTCTCTAAGCTGTGTTTTTTAGATGTTTCAGGACACACCGTACACTTCTCCAGAGTGGCTGTTGGCAATTTACATCCCGCCCATCAGTGTAGCAAGGCTCCCATTTCTCCATGGCCTGTCCTGCATTTCTGGTTTTGACACTTTTTTCAGCATGGCCCTTTTGACCGATGGGAAGCGAGACTTCTTTGTAGCGCTGATTTGCCTTTCCAGGTTGCTTGGTTGGCCAAAAAGGGCGTATGCGTTTTTTCCTGAATATATTCAGGAAAAAACGCATACGCCCTTTTTGGCCAAGGGCATCATTGTCAACGTTTTGCCGCTTTTCATGTGCTTTAAAGGCGATTCGCATCTTCCTCCTGAAATCTGTTTCCTGCAATTCTGCCTTGATTTCAAATCCTCTTCTTTGCCTTCCCTCAATATATTTGTGGACGAGAGTTATCATTTATAACTCTGCAGGTTTGTGAATTGCAGTGCCCTGAAGCTCCATTTTACAAGTCGCTTTTTTGGGAGCCGGCCGCAAAAGCGCAGGATGGCTTCAGGCCCTGTTCTGGTTCCGGGGGGCAGGCTGAGCCTGTGGTTAATTCTTCTTCCTGATGGGAAAATAGAGTGACCTGTGCCTGTCCCAACACCAAGAGCTAGTCTCTCATTGGTTCCCCGTCTTCCCGTTCATCCTCAGGACAAATTGCAACCTGTCCGGAACAGGAGGTTAAAGGTGCTGATGCTCCAAGTAGGGAGATTGCTAGTAAAGTGGCTGGAATGGCGAACCCGAGCACAAGGAGATGAGAAATGAGGTGCGTTTTAGAAACCTTTCCCCATCACACGGTGTACCATCTTCTGGGTTTCTCATGCATGTTTTCGATGTAGGAAGATGCCCTTGAACCTGGAGATTTGGGACCCATGCGATGGGTAGCACGCAGTATTACTTTAAAGGGTCTGCGTTTGCTCACCCAACCTCACCGAACCTCTCAGCCCCAAGAGTGTCCACCCTTATGTCTCATCCAGCTGTGGGTCTAGATATGGTCAATCCAGGTTGCATCACAGCCCCTGAACGAATTGTGTAAGAATTTCTCTCTCTTTCCCTGTCTTTGTTTCATGGGTTTTTAAAAGTAATTTATTTTTATAATGGGGTTTAGCTGCTTTTCACGGCTGTGTTTAGGCCGCTTTACACCCACTTGACACACTAACAGAGAGATATCAATACATAGGTTTTAAGATTATTACTAGTCAGATATATTCTTGTGCGGTGAATCGGGCGTGTTGAGTCCAGTTCTCTGAGCAAGGAGTAGGTCTTGTCTATTCCATATTGGGTTTATGGAACGGTATCTGAGCTAATTTGAAACTCTTGTTTTATGTATCACCCCACCTCACCTTTCCCGTTAAGCAGCCATAGTGTGTTTTCTGCATGTGTGACTCTGTTCTGTTTTGTAATTCAGTTCAAGTGTAACGGTTTTAACATTCCCTCTATAAGTGACACCTTATGAGAAGTGTCCTTTTCTGTGTGACTTATTTCACTTAGAATCGTCTTACCTAAATCCACTCATCATGCTGCTACTAGCCTTATGACATTGATTTCATGGCTGAGTGATATTCCATTGTACATAAGGACCACAACTTTTTTATCCATTTTTCGCTTTCCTGGGATATTTAAGGTGGAAGGAAGTGGAGGTCCTTGTCAACAGAGCAGCCCTAACCTTTGGGGTGCTTGTGTCTTGCTGATTTTCAATTTTCCCACTTTATCCCCCCATGCGTCGAAGTGCCCTATGCTCTCTAAGCTGTGTTTTTTAGATGTTTCAGGACACACCGTACACTTCTCCAGAGTGGCTGTTGGCAATTTACATCCCGCCCATCAGTGTAGCAAGGCTCCCATTTCTCCATGGCCTGTCCTGCATTTCTGGTTTTGACACTTTTTTCAGCATGGCCCTTTTGACCGATGGGAAGCGAGACTTCTTTGTAGCGCTGATTTGCCTTTCAGGTTGCTTGGTTGGCCAAAAAGGGCGTATGCGTTTTCTCCTGAATATATTCAGGAAAAAACGCATACGCCCTTTTTGGCCAAGGGCATCATTGTCAACGTTTTGCCGCTTTTCATGTGCTTTAAAGGCGATTCGCATCTTCCTCCTGAAATCTGTTTCCTGCAATTCTGCCTTGATTTCAAATCCTCTTCTTTGCCTTCCCTCAATATATTTGTGGACGAGAGTTATCATTTGTAACTCTGCAGGTTTGTGAATTGCAGTGCCCTGAAGCTCCATTTTACAAGTCGGTTTTTTGGGAGCCGGCCGCAAAAGCGCAGGATGGCTTCAGGCCCTGTTCTGGTTCCGGGGGGCAGGCTGAGCCTGTGGTTAATTCTTCTTCCTGATGGGAAAATAGAGTGACCTGTGCCTGTCCCAACACCAAGAGCTAGTCTCTCATTGGTTCCCCGTCTTCCCGTTCATCCTCAGGACAAATTGCAACCTGTACGGAACAGGAGGTTAAAGGTGCTGATGCTCCAAGTAGGGAGATTGCTAGTAAAGTGGCTGGAATGGCGAACCCGAGCACAAGGAGATGAGAAATGAGGTGCGTTTTAGAAACCTTTCCCCATCACACGGTGTACCATCTTCTGGGTTTCTCATGCATGTTTTCAATGTAGGAAGATGCCCTTGAACCTGGAGATTTGGGACCCATGCGATGGGTAGCACGCAGTATCACTTTAAAGGGTCTGCGTTTGCTCACCCAACCTCACCGAACCTCTCAGCCCCAAGAGTGTCCACCCTTATGTCTCATCCAGCTGTGGGTCTAGATATGGTCAATCCAGGTTGCATCACAGCCCCTGAACGAATTGTGTAAGAATTTCTCTCTCTTTCCCTGTCTTTGTTTCATGGGTTTTTAAAAGTAATTTATTTTTATAATGGGGTTTAGCTGCTTTTCACGGCTGTGTTTATGCCGCTTTACACCCACTTGACACACTAACAGAGAGATATCAATACATAGGTTTTAAGATTATTACTAGTCAGATATATTCTTGTGCGGTGAATCGGGCGTGTTGAGTCCAGTTCTCTGAGCAAGGAGTAGGTCTTGTCTATTCCATATTGGGTTTATGGAACGGTATCTGAGCTAATTTGAAAATCTTGTTTTATGTATCACCCCACCTGACCTTTCCCGTTAAGCAGCCATAGTGTCTTTTCTGCATGTGTGACTCTGCTCTGTTTTGTAATTCAGTTCAAGTGTAACGGTTTTTACATTCCCTCTATAAGTGACACCTTATGAGAAGTGTCCTTTTCTGTGTGACTTATTTCACTTAGAATCGTCTTACCTAAATCCACTCATCATGCTGCTACTAGCCTTATGACATTGATTTCATGGCTGAGTGATATTCCATTGTACATAAGGACCACAACTTTTTTATCCATTTTTCGCTTTCCTGGGATATTTAAGGTGGAAGGAAGTGGAGGTCCTTGTCAACAGAGCAGCCCTAAACTTTGGGGTGCTTGTGTCTTGCTGATTTTCAATTTTCCCACTTTATCCCCCCATGCGTGGAAGTGCCCTATGCTCTCTAAGCTGTGTTTTTTAGATGTTTCAGGACACACCGTACACTTCTCCAGAGTGGCTGTTGGCAATTTACATCCCGCCCATCAGTGTAGCAAGGCTCCCATTTCTCCATGGCCTGTCCTGCATTTCTGGTTTTGACACTTTTTTCAGCATGGCCCTTTTGACCGATGGGAAGCGAGACTTCTTTGTAGCGCTGATTTGCCTTTCCAGGTTGCTTGGTTGGCCAAAAAGGGCGTATGCGTTTTTTCCTGAATATATTCAGGAAAAAAGGCATACGCCCTTTTTGGCCAAGGGCATCATTGTCAACGTTTTGCCGCTTTTCATGTGCTTTAAAGGCGATTCGCATCTTCCTCCTGAAATCTGTTTCCTGCAATTCTGCCTTGATTTCAAATCCTCTTCTTTGCCTTCCCTCAATATATTTGTGGACGAGAGTTATCATTTATAACTCTGCAGGTTTGTGAATTGCAGTGCCCTGAAGCTCCATTTTACAAGTCGCTTTTTTGGGAGCCGGCCGCAAAAGCGCAGGATGGCTTCAGGCCCTGTTCTGGTTCCGGGGGGCAGGGTGAGCCTGTGGTTAATTCTTCTTCCTGATGGGAAAATAGAGTGACCTGTGCCTGTCCCAACACCAAGAGCTAGTCTCTCATTGGTTCCCCGTCTTCCCGTTCATCCTCAGGACAAATTGCAACCTGTACGGAACAGGAGGTTAAAGGTGCTGATGCTCCAAGTAGGGAGATTGCTAGTAAAGTGGCTGGAATGGCGAACCCGAGCACAAGGAGATGAGAAATGAGGTGCGTTTTAGAAACCTTTCCCCATCACACGGTGTACCATCTTCTGGGTTTCTCATGCATGTTTTCGATGTAGGAAGATGCCCTTGAACCTGGAGATTTGGGACCCATGCGATGGGTAGCACGCAGTATTACTTTAAAGGGTCTGCGTTTGCTCACCCAACCTCACCGAACCTCTCAGCCCCAAGAGTGTCCACCCTTATGTCTCATCCAGCTGTGGGTCTAGATATGGTCAATCCAGGTTGCATCACAGCCCCTGAACGAATTGTGTAAGAATTTCTCTCTCTTTCCCTGTCTTTGTTTCATGGGTTTTTAAAAGTAATTTATTTTTATAATGGGGTTTAGCTGCTTTTCACGGCTGTGTTTAGGCCGCTTTACACCCACTTGACACACTAACAGAGAGATATCAATACATAGGTTTTAAGATTATTACTAGTCAGATATATTCTTGTGCGGTGAATCGGGCGTGTTGAGTCCAGTTCTCTGAGCAAGGAGTAGGTCTTGTCTATTCCATATTGGGTTTATGGAACGGTATCTGAGCTAATTTGAAACTCTTGTTTTATGTATCACCCCACCTCACCTTTCCCGTTAAGCAGCCATAGTGTGTTTTCTGCATGTGTGACTCTGTTCTGTTTTGTAATTCAGTTCAAGTGTAACGGTTTTAACATTCCCTCTATAAGTGACACCTTATGAGAAGTGTCCTTTTCTGTGTGACTTATTTCACTTAGAATCGTCTTACCTAAATCCACTCATCATGCTGCTACTAGCCTTATGACATTGATTTCATGGCTGAGTGATATTCCATTGTACATAAGGACCACAACTTTTTTATCCATTTTTCGCTTTCCTGGGATATTTAAGGTGGAAGGAAGTGGAGGTCCTTGTCAACAGAGCAGCCCTAACCTTTGGGGTGCTTGTGTCTTGCTGATTTTCAATTTTCCCACTTTATCCCCCCATGCGTAGAAGTGCCCTATGCTCTCTAAGCTGTGTTTTTTAGATGTTTCAGGACACACCGTACACTTCTCCAGAGTGGCTGTTGGCAATTTACATCCCGCCCATCAGTGTAGCAAGGCTCCCATTTCTCCATGGCCTGTCCTGCATTTCTGGTTTTGACACTTTTTTCAGCATGGCCCTTTTGACCGATGGGAAGCGAGACTTCTTTGTAGCGCTGATTTGCCTTTCAGGTTGCTTGGTTGGCCAAAAAGGGCGTATGCGTTTTCTCCTGAATATATTCAGGAAAAAACGCATACGCCCTTTTTGGCCAAGGGCATCATTGTCAACGTTTTGCCGCTTTTCATGTGCTTTAAAGGCGATTCGCATCTTCCTCCTGAAATCTGTTTCCTGCAATTCTGCCTTGATTTCAAATCCTCTTCTTTGCCTTCCCTCAATATATTTGTGGACGAGAGTTATCATTTGTAACTCTGCAGGTTTGTGAATTGCAGTGCCCTGAAGCTCCATTTTACAAGTCGGTTTTTTGGGAGCCGGCCGCAAAAGCGCAGGATGGCTTCAGGCCCTGTTCTGGTTCCGGGGGGCAGGCTGAGCCTGTGGTTAAGTCTTCTTCCTGATGGGAAAATAGAGTGACC
This sequence comes from Balaenoptera physalus, assembly GCF_965194825.1. Classification (NCBI taxonomy): domain Eukaryota; kingdom Metazoa; phylum Chordata; class Mammalia; order Artiodactyla; family Balaenopteridae; genus Balaenoptera; species Balaenoptera physalus. The sequence continues at coordinate 605,363 of NW_028126452.1, read as the reverse complement.
TGTGCCTGTCCCAACACCAGGAGCTAGTCTCTCATTGGTTCCCCGTCTTCCCGTTCATCCTCAGGACAAATTGCAACCTGTAGGGAACAGGAGGTTAAAGGTGCTGATGCTCCAAGTAGGGAGATTGCTAGTAAAGTGGCTGGAATGGCGAACCCGAGCACAAGGAGATGAGAAATGAGGTGCGTTTTAGAAACCTTTCCCCATCACACGGTGTACCATCTTCTGGGTTTCTCATGCATGTTTTCGATGTAGGAAGATGCCCTTGAACCTGGAGATTTGGGACCCATGCGATGGGTAGCACGCAGTATCACTTTAAAGGGTCTGCGTTTGCTCACCCAACCTCACCGAACCTCTCAGCCCCAAGAGTGTCCACCCTTATGTCTCATCCAGCTGTGGGTCTAGATATGGTCAATCCAGGTTGCATCACAGCCCCTGAACGAATTGTGTAAGAATTTCTCTCTCTTTCCCTGTCTTTGTTTCATGGGTTTTTAAAAGTAATTTATTTTTATAATGGGGTTTAGCTGCTTTTCACGGCTGTGTTTAGGCCGCTTTACACCCACTTGACACACTAACAGAGATATCAATACATAGGTTTTAAGATTATTACTAGTCAGATATATTCTTGTGCGGTGAATCGGGCGTGTTGAGTCCAGTTCTCTGAGCAAGGAGTAGGTCTTGTCTATTCCATATTGGGTTTATGGAACGGTATCTGAGCTAATTTGAAAATCTTGTTTTATGTATCACCCCACCTGACCTTTCCCGTTAAGCAGCCATAGTGTCTTTTCTGCATGTGTGACTCTGCTCTGTTTTGTAATTCAGTTCAAGTGTAACGGTTTTTACATTCCCTCTATAAGTGACACCTTATGAGAAGTGTCCTTTTCTGTGTGACTTATTTCACTTAGAATCGTCTTACCTAAATCCACTCATCATGCTGCTACTAGCCTTATGACATTGATTTCATGGCTGAGTGATATTCCATTGTACATAAGGACCACAACTTTTTTATCCATTTTTCGCTTTCCTGGGATATTTAAGGTGGAAGGAAGTGGAGGTCCTTGTCAACAGAGCAGCCCTAAACTTTGGGGTGCTTGTGTCTTGCTGATTTTCAATTTTCCCACTTTATCCCCCCATGCGTGGAAGTGCCCTATGCTCTCTAAGCTGTGTTTTTTAGATGTTTCAGGACACACCGTACACTTCTCCAGAGTGGCTGTTGGCAATTTACATCCCGCCCATCAGTGTAGCAAGGCTCCCATTTCTCCATGGCCTGTCCTGCATTTCTGGTTTTGACACTTTTTTCAGCATGGCCCTTTTGACCGATGGGAAGCGAGACTTCTTTGTAGCGCTGATTTGCCTTTCCAGGTTGCTTGGTTGGCCAAAAAGGGCGTATGCGTTTTTTCCTGAATATATTCAGGAAAAAACGCATACGCCCTTTTTGGCCAAGGGCATCATTGTCAACGTTTTGCCGCTTTTCATGTGCTTTAAAGGCGATTCGCATCTTCCTCCTGAAATCTGTTTCCTGCAATTCTGCCTTGATTTCAAATCCTCTTCTTTGCCTTCCCTCAATATATTTGTGGACGAGAGTTATCATTTGTAACTCTGCAGGTTTGTGAATTGCAGTGCCCTGAAGCTCCATTTTACAAGTCGGTTTTTTGGGAGCCGGCCGCAAAAGCGCAGGATGGCTTCAGGCCCTGTACTGGTTCCGGGGGGCAGGCTGAGCCTGTGGTTAATTCTTCTTCCTGATGGGAAAATAGAGTGACCTGTGCCTGTCCCAACACCAAGAGCTAGTCTCTCATTGGTTCCCCGTCTTCCCGTTCATCCTCAGGACAAATTGCAACCTGTACGGAACAGGAGGTTAAAGGTGCTGATGCTCCAAGTAGGGAGATTGCTAGTAAAGTGGCTGGAATGGCGAACCCGAGCACAAGGAGATGAGAAATGAGGTGCGTTTTAGCAACCTTTCCCCATCACACGGTGTACCATCTTCTGGGTTTCTCATGCATGTTTTCGATGTAGGAAGATGCCCTTGAACCTGGAGATTTGGGACCCATGCGATGGGTAGCACGCAGTATCACTTTAAAGGGTCTGCGTTTGCTCACCCAACCTCACCGAACCTCTCAGCCCCAAGAGTGTCCACCCTTATGTCTCATCCAGCTGTGGGTCTAGATATGGTCAATCCAGGTTGCATCACAGCCCCTGAACGAATTGTGTAAGAATTTCTCTCTCTTTCCCTGTCTTTGTTTCATGGGTTTTTAAAAGTAATTTATTTTTATAATGGGGTTTAGCTGCTTTTCACGGCTGTGTTTAGGCCGCTTTACACCCACTTGACACACTAACAGAGAGATATCAATACATAGGTTTTAAGATTATTACTAGTCAGATATATTCTTGTGCGGTGAATCGGGCGTGTTGAGTCCAGTTCTCTGAGCAAGGAGTAGGTCTTGTCTATTCCATATTGGGTTTATGGAACGGTATCTGAGCTAATTTGAAACTCTTGTTTTATGTATCACCCCACCTCACCTTTCCCGTTAAGCAGCCATAGTGTGTTTTCTGCATGTGTGACTCTGTTCTGTTTTGTAATTCAGTTCACGTGTAACGGTTTTAACATTCCCTCTATAAGTGACACCTTATGAGAAGTGTCCTTTTCTGTGTGACTTATTTCACTTAGAATCGTCTTACCTAAATCCACTCATCATGCTGCTACTAGCCTTATGACATTGATTTCATGGCTGAGTGATATTCCATTGTACATAAGGACCACAACTTTTTTATCCATTTTTCGCTTTCCTGGGATATTTAAGGTGGAAGGAAGTGGAGGTCCTTGTCAACAGAGCAGCCCTAACCTTTGGGGTGCTTGTGTCTTGCTGATTTTCAATTTTCCCACTTTATCCCCCCATGCGTGGAAGTGCCCTATGCTCTCTAAGCTGTGTTTTTTAGATGTTTCAGGACACACCGTACACTTCTCCAGAGTGGCTGTTGGCAATTTACATCCCGCCCATCAGTGTAGCAAGGCTCCCATTTCTCCATGGCCTGTCCTGCATTTCTGGTTTTGACACTTTTTTCAGCATGGCCCTTTTGACCGATGGGAAGCGAGACTTCTTTGTAGCGCTGATTTGCCTTTCCAGGTTGCTTGGTTGGCCAAAAAGGGCGTATGCGTTTTCTCCTGAATATATTCAGGAGAAAACGCATACGCCCTTTTTGGCCAAGGGCATCATTGTCAACGTTTTGCCGCTTTTCATGTGCTTTAAAGGCGATTCGCATCTTCCTCCTGAAATCTGTTTCCTGCAATTCTGCCTTGATTTCAAATCCTCTTCTTTGCCTTCCCTCAATATATTTGTGGACGAGAGTTATCATTTATAACTCTGCAGGTTTGTGAATTGCAGTGCCCTGAAGCTCCATTTTACAAGTCGCTTTTTTGGGAGCCGGCCGCAAAAGCGCAGGATGGCTTCAGGCCCTGTTCTGGTTCCGGGGGGCAGGGTGAGCCTGTGGTTAATTCTTCTTCCTGATGGGAAAATAGAGTGACCTCTGCCTGTCCCAACACCAAGAGCTAGTCTCTCATTGGTTCCCCGTCTTCCCGTTCATCCTCAGGACAAATTGCAACCTGTACGGAACAGGAGGTTAAAGGTGCTGATGCTCCAAGTAGGGAGATTGCTAGTAAAGTGGCTGGAATGGCGAACCCGAGCACAAGGAGATGAGAAATGAGGTGCGTTTTAGAAACCTTTCCCCATCACACGGTGTACCATCTTCTGGGTTTCTCATGCATGTTTTCGATGTAGGAAGATGCCCTTGAACCTGGAGATTTGGGACCCATGCGATGGGTAGCACGCAGTATCACTTTAAAGGGTCTGCGTTTGCTCACCCAACCTCACCGAACCTCTCAGCCCCAAGAGTGTCCACCCTTATGTCTCATCCAGCTGTGGGTCTAGATATGGTCAATCCAGGTTGCATCACAGCCCCTGAACGAATTGTGTAAGAATTTCTCTCTCTTTCCCTGTCTTTGTTTCATGGGTTTTTAAAAGTAATTTATTTTTATAATGGGGTTTAGCTGCTTTTCACGGCTGTGTTTAGGCCGCTTTACACCCACTTGACACACTAACAGAGAGATATCAATACATAGGTTTTAAGATTATTACTAGTCAGATATATTCTTGTGCGGTGAATCGGGCGTGTTGAGTCCAGTTCTCTGAGCAAGGAGTAGGTCTTGTCTATTCCATATTGGGTTTATGGAACGGTATCTGAGCTAATTTGAAAATCTTGTTTTATGTATCACCCCACCTCACCTTTCCCGTTAAGCAGCCATAGTGTGTTTTCTGCATGTGTGACTCTGCTCTGTTTTGTAATTCAGTTCAAGTGTAACGGTTTTTACATTCCCTCTATAAGTGACACCTTATGAGAAGTGTCCTTTTCTGTGTGACTTATTTCACTTAGAATCGTCTTACCTAAATCCACTCATCATGCTGCTACTAGCCTTATGACATTGATTTCATGGCTGAGTGATATTCCATTGTACATAAGGACCACAACTTTTTTATCCATTTTTCGCTTTCCTGGGATATTTAAGGTGGAAGGAAGTGGAGGTCCTTGTCAACAGAGCAGCCCTAAACTTTGGGGTGCTTGTGTCTTGCTGATTTTCAATTTTCCCACTTTATCCCCCCATGCGTGGAAGTGCCCTATGCTCTCTAAGCTGTGTTTTTTAGATGTTTCAGGACACACCGTACACTTCTCCAGAGTGGCTGTTGGCAATTTACATCCCGCCCATCAGTGTAGCAAGGCTCCCATTTCTCCATGGCCTGTCCTGCATTTCTGGTTTTGACACTTTTTTCAGCATGGCCCTTTTGACCGATGGGAAGCGAGACTTCTTTGTAGCGCTGATTTGCCTTTCCAGGTTGCTTGGTTGGCCAAAAAGGGCGTATGCGTTTTTTCCTGAATATATTCAGGAAAAAACGCATACGCCCTTTTTGGCCAAGGGCATCATTGTCAACGTTTTGCCGCTTTTCATGTGCTTTAAAGGCGATTCGCATCTTCCTCCTGAAATCTGTTTCCTGCAATTCTGCCTTGATTTCAAATCCTCTTCTTTGCCTTCCCTCAATATATTTGTGGACGAGAGTTATCATTTGTAACTCTGCAGGTTTGTGAATTGCAGTGCCCTGAAGCTCCATTTTACAAGTCGGTTTTTTGGGAGCCGGCCGCAAAAGCGCAGGATGGCTTCAGGCCCTGTACTGGTTCCGGGGGGCAGGCTGAGCCTGTGGTTAATTCTTCTTCCTGATGGGAAAATAGAGTGACCTGTGCCTGTCCCAACACCAAGAGCTAGTCTCTCATTGGTTCCCCGTCTTCCCGTTCATCCTCAGGACAAATTGCAACCTGTACGGAACAGGAGGTTAAAGGTGCTGATGCTCCAAGTAGGGAGATTGCTAGTAAAGTGGCTGGAATGGCGAACCCGAGCACAAGGAGATGAGAAATGAGGTGCGTTTTAGCAACCTTTCCCCATCACACGGTGTACCATCTTCTGGGTTTCTCATGCATGTTTTCGATGTAGGAAGATGCCCTTGAACCTGGAGATTTGGGACCCATGCGATGGGTAGCACGCAGTATCACTTTAAAGGGTCTGCGTTTGCTCACCCAACCTCACCGAACCTCTCAGCCCCAAGAGTGTCCACCCTTATGTCTCATCCAGCTGTGGGTCTAGATATGGTCAATCCAGGTTGCATCACAGCCCCTGAACGAATTGTGTAAGAATTTCTCTCTCTTTCCCTGTCTTTGTTTCATGGGTTTTTAAAAGTAATTTATTTTTATAATGGGGTTTAGCTGCTTTTCACGGCTGTGTTTAGGCCGCTTTACACCCACTTGACACACTAACAGAGAGATATCAATACATAGGTTTTAAGATTATTACTAGTCAGATATATTCTTGTGCGGTGAATCGGGCGTGTTGAGTCCAGTTCTCTGAGCAAGGAGTAGGTCTTGTCTATTCCATATTGGGTTTATGGAACGGTATCTGAGCTAATTTGAAACTCTTGTTTTATGTATCACCCCACCTCACCTTTCCCGTTAAGCAGCCATAGTGTGTTTTCTGCATGTGTGACTCTGTTCTGTTTTGTAATTCAGTTCACGTGTAACGGTTTTAACATTCCCTCTATAAGTGACACCTTATGAGAAGTGTCCTTTTCTGTGTGACTTATTTCACTTAGAATCGTCTTACCTAAATCCACTCATCATGCTGCTACTAGCCTTATGACATTGATTTCATGGCTGAGTGATATTCCATTGTACATAAGGACCACAACTTTTTTATCCATTTTTCGCTTTCCTGGGATATTTAAGGTGGAAGGAAGTGGAGGTCCTTGTCAACAGAGCAGCCCTAACCTTTGGGGTGCTTGTGTCTTGCTGATTTTCAATTTTCCCACTTTATCCCCCCATGCGTGGAAGTGCCCTATGCTCTCTAAGCTGTGTTTTTTAGATGTTTCAGGACACACCGTACACTTCTCCAGAGTGGCTGTTGGCAATTTACATCCCGCCCATCAGTGTAGCAAGGCTCCCATTTCTCCATGGCCTGTCCTGCATTTCTGGTTTTGACACTTTTTTCAGCATGGCCCTTTTGACCGATGGGAAGCGAGACTTCTTTGTAGCGCTGATTTGCCTTTCCAGGTTGCTTGGTTGGCCAAAAAGGGCGTATGCGTTTTCTCCTGAATATATTCAGGAGAAAACGCATACGCCCTTTTTGGCCAAGGGCATCATTGTCAACGTTTTGCCGCTTTTCATGTGCTTTAAAGGCGATTCGCATCTTCCTCCTGAAATCTGTTTCCTGCAATTCTGCCTTGATTTCAAATCCTCTTCTTTGCCTTCCCTCAATATATTTGTGGACGAGAGTTATCATTTATAACTCTGCAGGTTTGTGAATTGCAGTGCCCTGAAGCTCCATTTTACAAGTCGCTTTTTTGGGAGCCGGCCGCAAAAGCGCAGGATGGCTTCAGGCCCTGTTCTGGTTCCGGGGGGCAGGGTGAGCCTGTGGTTAATTCTTCTTCCTGATGGGAAAATAGAGTGACCTCTGCCTGTCCCAACACCAAGAGCTAGTCTCTCATTGGTTCCCCGTCTTCCCGTTCATCCTCAGGACAAATTGCAACCTGTACGGAACAGGAGGTTAAAGGTGCTGATGCTCCAAGTAGGGAGATTGCTAGTAAAGTGGCTGGAATGGCGAACCCGAGCACAAGGAGATGAGAAATGAGGTGCGTTTTAGAAACCTTTCCCCATCACACGGTGTACCATCTTCTGGGTTTCTCATGCATGTTTTCGATGTAGGAAGATGCCCTTGAACCTGGAGATTTGGGACCCATGCGATGGGTAGCACGCAGTATCACTTTAAAGGGTCTGCGTTTGCTCACCCAACCTCACCGAACCTCTCAGCCCCAAGAGTGTCCACCCTTATGTCTCATCCAGCTGTGGGTCTAGATATGGTCAATCCAGGTTGCATCACAGCCCCTGAACGAATTGTGTAAGAATTTCTCTCTCTTTCCCTGTCTTTGTTTCATGGGTTTTTAAAAGTAATTTATTTTTATAATGGGGTTTAGCTGCTTTTCACGGCTGTGTTTAGGCCGCTTTACACCCACTTGACACACTAACAGAGAGATATCAATACATAGGTTTTAAGATTATTACTAGTCAGATATATTCTTGTGCGGTGAATCGGGCGTGTTGAGTCCAGTTCTCTGAGCAAGGAGTAGGTCTTGTCTATTCCATATTGGGTTTATGGAACGGTATCTGAGCTAATTTGAAAATCTTGTTTTATGTATCACCCCACCTCACCTTTCCCGTTAAGCAGCCATAGTGTGTTTTCTGCATGTGTGACTCTGCTCTGTTTTGTAATTCAGTTCAAGTGTAACGGTTTTTACATTCCCTCTATAAGTGACACCTTATGAGAAGTGTCCTTTTCTGTGTGACTTATTTCACTTAGAATCGTCTTACCTAAATCCACTCATCATGCTGCTACTAGCCTTATGACATTGATTTCATGGCTGAGTGATATTCCATTGTACATAAGGACCACAACTTTTTTATCCATTTTTCGCTTTCCTGGGATATTTAAGGTGGAAGGAAGTGGAGGTCCTTGTCAACAGAGCAGCCCTAAACTTTGGGGTGCTTGTGTCTTGCTGATTTTCAATGTTCCCACTTTATCCCCCCATGCGTAGAAGTGCCCTATGCTCTCTAAGCTGTGTTTTTTAGATGTTTCAGGACACACCGTACACTTCTCCAGAGTGGCTGTTGGCAATTTACATCCCGCCCATCAGTGTAGCAAGGCTCCCATTTCTCCATGGCCTGTCCTGCATTTCTGGTTTTGACACCTTTTTCAGCATGTCCCTTTTGACCGATGGGAAGCGAGACTTCTTTGTAGCGCTGATTTGCCTTTCCAGGTTGCTTGGTTGGCCAAAAAGGGCGTATGCGTTTTTTCCTGAATATATTCAGGAAAAAACGCATACGCCCTTTTTGGCCAAGGGCATCATTGTCAACGTTTTGCCGCTTTTCATGTGCTTTAAAGGCGATTCGCATCTTCCTCCTGAAATCTGTTTCCTGCAATTCTGCCTTGATTTCAAATCCTCTTCCTTGCCTTCCCTCAATATATTTGTGGACGAGAGTTATCATTTATAACTCTGCAGGTTTGTGAATTGCAGTGCCCTGAAGCTCCATTTTACAAGTCGCTTTTTTGGGAGCCGGCCGCAAAAGCGCAGGATGGCTTCAGGCCCTGTTCTCGTTCCGGGGGGCAGGCTGAGCCTGTGGTTAATTCTTCTTCCTGATGGAAAAATAGAGTAACCTGTGCCTGTCCCAACACCAAGAGCTAGTCTCTCATTGGTTCCCCGTCTTCCCGTTCATCCTCAGGACAAATTGCAACCTGTACGGAACAGGAGGTTAAAGGTGCTGATGCTCCAAGTAGGGAGATTGCTAGTAAAGTGGCTGGAATGGCGAACCCGAGCACAAGGAGATGAGAAATGAGGTGCGTTTTAGAAACCTTTCCCCATCACACGGTGTACCTTCATCTGGGTTTCTCATGCATGTTTTCGATGTAGGAAGATGCCCTTGAACCTGGAGATTTGGGACCCATGCGATGGGTAGCACGCAGTATCACTTTAAAGGGTCTGCGTTTGCTCACCCAACCTCACCGAACCTCTCAGCCCCAAGAGTGTCCACCCTTATGTCTCATCCAGCTGTGGGTCTAGATATGGTCAATCCAGGTTGCATCACAGCCCCTGAACGAATTGTGTAAGAATTTCTCTCTCTTTCCCTGTCTTTGTTTCATGGGTTTTTAAAAGTAATTTATTTTTATAATGGGGTTTAGCTGCTTTTCACGGCTGTGTTTAGGCCGCTTTACACCCACTTGACACACTAACAGAGAGATATCAATACATAGGTTTTAAGATTATTACTAGTCAGATATATTCTTGTGCGGTGAATCGGGCGTGTTGAGTCCAGTTCTCTGAGCAAGGAGTAGGTCTTGTCTATTCCATATTGGGTTTATGGAACGGTATCTGAGCTAACTTGAAACTCTTGTTTTATGTATCACCCCACCTCACCTTTCCCGTTAAGCAGCCATAGTGTGTTTTCTGCATGTGTGACTCTGTTCTGTTTTGTAATTCAGTTCAAGTGTAACGGTTTTTACATTCCCTCTATAAGTGACACCTTATGAGAAGTGTCCTTTTCTGTGTGACTTATTTCACTTAGAATCGTCTTACCTAAATCCACTCATCATGCTGCTACTAGCCTTATGACATTGATTTCATGGCTGAGTGATATTCCATTGTACATAAGGACCACAACTTTTTTATCCATTTTTCACTTTCCTGGGATATTTAAGGTGGAAGGAAGTGGAGGTCCTTGTCAACAGAGCAGCCCTAAACTTTGGGGTGCTTGTGTCTTGCTGATTTTCAATGTTCCCACTTTATCCCCCCATGCGTGGAAGTGCCCTATGCTCTCTAAGCTGTGTTTTTTAGATGTTTCAGGACACACCGTACACTTCTCCAGAGTGGCTGTTGGCAATTTACATCCCGCCCATCAGTGTAGCAAGGCTCCCATTTCTCCATGGCCTGTCCTGCATTTCTGGTTTTGACACTTTTTTCAGCATGGCCCTTTTGACCGATGGGAAGCGAGACTTCTTTGTAGCGCTGATTTGCCTTTCCAGGTTGCTTGGTTGGCCAAAAAGGGCGTATGCGTTTTCTCCTGAATATATTCAGGAAAAAACGCATACGCCCTTTTTGGCCAAGGGCATCATTGTCAACGTTTTGCCGCTTTTCATGTGCTTTAAAGGCGATTCGCATCTTCCTCCTGAAATCTGTTTCCTGCAATTCTGCCTTGATTTCAAATCCTCTTCTTTGCCTTCCCTCAATATATTTGTGGACGAGAGTTATCATTTATAACTCTGCAGGTTTGTGAATTGCAGTGCCCTGAAGCTCCATTTTACAAGTCGCTGTTTTGGGAGCCGGCCGCAAAAGCGCAGGATGGCTTCAGGCCCTGTTCTGGTTCCGGGGGGCAGGCTGAGCCTGTGGTTAATTCTTCTTCCTGATGGGAAAATAGAGTGACCTGTGCCTGTCCCAACACCAAGAGCTAGTCTCTCATTGGTTCCCCGTCTTCCCGTTCATCCTCAGGACAAATTGCAACCTGTACGGAACAGGAGGTTAAAGGTGCTGATGCTCCAAGTAGGGAGATTGCTAGTAAAGTGGCTGGAATGGCGAACCCGAGCACAAGGAGATGAGAAATGAGGTGCGTTTTAGAAACCTTTCCCCATCACACGGTGTACCTTCTTCTGGGTTTCTCATGCATGTTTTCGATGTAGGAAGATGCCCTTGAACCTGGAGATTTGGGACCCATGCGATGGGTAGCACGCAGTATTACTTTAAAGGGTCTGCGTTTGCTCACCCAACCTCACCGAACCTCTCAGCCCCAAGAGTGTCCACCCTTATGTCTCATCCAGCTGTGGGTCTAGATATGGTCAATCCAGGTTGCATCACAGCCCCTGAACGAATTGTGTAAGAATTTCTCTCTCTTTCCCTGTCTTTGTTTCATGGGTTTTTAAAAGTAATTTATTTTTATAATGGGGTTTAGCTGCTTTTCACGGCTGTGTTTAGGCCGCTTTACACCCACTTGACACACTAACAGAGAGATATCAATACATAGGTTTTAAGATTATTACTAGTCAGATATATTCTTGTGCGGTGAATCGGGCGTGTTGAGTCCAGTTCTCTGAGCAAGGAGTAGGTCTTGTCTATTCCATATTGGGTTTATGGAACGGTATCTGAGCTAACTTGAAACTCTTGTTTTATGTATCACCCCACCTCACCTTTCCCGTTAAGCAGCCATAGTGTGTTTTCTGCATGTGTGACTCTGTTCTGTTTTGTAATTCAGTTCAAGTGTAACGGTTTTTACATTCCCTCTATAAGTGACACCTTATGAGAAGTGTCCTTTTCTGTGTGACTTATTTCACTTAGAATCGTCTTACCTAAATCCACTCATCATGCTGCTACTAGCCTTATGACATTGATTTCATGGCTGAGTGATATTCCATTGTACATAAGGACCACAACTTTTTTATCCATTTTTCACTTTCCTGGGATATTTAAGGTGGAAGGAAGTGGAGGTCCTTGTCAACAGAGCAGCCCTAAACTTTGGGGTGCTTGTGTCTTGCTGATTTTCAATGTTCCCACTTTATCCCCCCATGCGTGGAAGTGCCCTATGCTCTCTAAGCTGTGTTTTTTAGATGTTTCAGGACACACCGTACACTTCTCCAGAGTGGCTGTTGGCAATTTACATCCCGCCCATCAGTGTAGCAAGGCTCCCATTTCTCCATGGCCTGTCCTGCATTTCTGGTTTTGACACTTTTTTCAGCATGGCCCTTTTGACCGATGGGAAGCGAGACTTCTTTGTAGCGCTGATTTGCCTTTCCAGGTTGCTTGGTTGGCCAAAAAGGGCGTATGCGTTTTTTCCTGAATATATTCAGGAAAAAACGCATACGCCCTTTTTGGCCAAGGGCATCATTGTCAACGTTTTGCCACTTTTCATGTGCTTTAAAGGCGATTCGCATCTTCCTCCTGAAATCTGTTTCCTGCAATTCTGCCTTGATTTCAAATCCTCTTCTTTGCCTTCCCTCAATATATTTGTGGACGAGAGTTATCATTTGTAACTCTGCAGGTTTGTGAATTGCAGTGCCCTGAAGCTCCATTTTACAAGTCGCTTTTTTGGGAGCCAGCCGCAAAAGCGCAGGATGGCTTCAGGCCCTGTTCTGGTTCCGGGGGGCAGGCTGAGCCTGTGGTTAATTCTTCTTCCTGATGGGAAAATAGAGTGACCTGTGCCTGTCCCAACACCAAGAGCTAGTCTCTCATTGGTTCCCCGTCTTCCCGTTCATCCTCAGGACAAATTGCAACCTGTACGGAACAGGAGGTTAAAGGTGCTGATGCTCCAAGTAGGGAGATTGCTACTAAAGTGGCTGGAATGGCGAACCCGAGCACAAGGAGATGAGAAATGAGGTGCGTTTTAGAAACCTTTCCCCATCACACGGTGTACCATCTTCTGGGTTTCTCATGCATGTTTTCGATGTAGGAAGATGCCCTTGAACCTGGAGATTTCGGACCCATGCGATGGGTAGCAGGCAGTATCACTTTAAAGGGTCTGCGTTTGCTCACCCAACCTCACCGAACCTCTCAGCCCCAAGAGTGTCCACCCTTATGTCTCATCCAGCTGTGGGTCTAGATATGGTCAATCCAGGTTGCATCACAGCCCCTGAACGAATTGTGTAAGAATTTCTCTCTCTTTCCCTGTCTTTGTTTCATGGGTTTTTAAAAGTAATTTATTTTTATAATGGGGTTTAGCTGCTTTTCACGGCTGTGTTTAGGCCGCTTTACACCCACTTGACACACTAACAGAGAGATATCAATACATAGGTTTTAAGATTATTACTAGTCAGATATATTCTTGTGCGGTGAATCGGGCGTGTTGAGTCCAGTTCTCTGAGCAAGGAGTAGGTCTTGTCTATTCCATATTGGGTTTATGGAACGGTATCTGAGCTAATTTGAAACTCTTGTTTTATGTATCACCCCACCTCACCTTTCCCGTTAAGCAGCCATAGTGTGTTTTCTGCATGTGTGACTCTGTTCTGTTTTGTAATTCAGTTCACGTGTAACGGTTTTAACATTCCCTCTATAAGTGACACCTTATGAGAAGTGTCCTTTTCTGTGTGACTTATTTCACTTAGAATCGTCTTACCTAAATCCACTCATCATGCTGCTACTAGCCTTATGACATTGATTTCATGGCTGAGTGATATTCCATTGTACATAAGGACCACAACTTTTTTATCCATTTTTCGCTTTCCTGTGATATTTAAGGTGGAAGGAAGTGGAGGTCCTTGTCAACAGAGCAGCCCTAACCTTTGGGGTGCTTGTGTCTTGCTGATTTTCAATTTTCCCACTTTATCCCCCCATGCGTGGAAGTGCCCTATGCTCTCTAAGCTGTGTTTTTTAGATGTTTCAGGACACACCGTACACTTCTCCAGAGTGGCTGTTGGCAATTTACATCCCGCCCATCAGTGTAGCAAGGCTCCCATTTCTCCATGGCCTGTCCTGCATTTCTGGTTTTGACACTTTTTTCAGCATGGCCCTTTTGACCGATGGGAAGCGAGACTTCTTTGTAGCGCTGATTTGCCTTTCCAGGTTGCTTGGTTGGCCAAAAAGGGCGTATGCGTTTTCTCCTGAATATATTCAGGAAAAAACGCATACGCCCTTTTTGGCCAAGGGCATCATTGTCAACGTTTTGCCGCTTTTCATGTGCTTTAAAGGCGATTCGCATCTTCCTCCTGAAATCTGTTTCCTGCAATTCTGCCTTGATTTCAAATCCTCTTCTTTGCCTTCCCTCAATATATTTGTGGACGAGAGTTATCATTTATAACTCTGCAGGTTTGTGAATTGCAGTGCCCTGAAGCTCCATTTTACAAGTCGCTTTTTTGGGAGCCGGACACAAAAGCGCAGGATGGCTTCAGGCCCTGTTCTGGTTCCGGGGGGCAGGGTGAGCCTGTGGTTAATTCTTCTTCCTGATGGGAAAATAGAGTGACCTGTGCCTGTCCCAACACCAAGAGCTAGTCTCTCATTGGTTCCCCGTCTTCCCGTTCATCCTCAGGACAAATTGCAACCTGTACGGAACAGGAGGTTAAAGGTGCTGATGCTCCAAGTAGGGAGATTGCTAGTAAAGTGGCTGGAATGGCGAACCCGAGCACAAGGAGATGAGAAATGAGGTGCGTTTTAGAAACCTTTCCCCATCACACGGTGTACCATCTTCTGGGTTTCTCATGCATGTTTTCGATGTAGGAAGATGCCCTTGAACCTGGAGATTTGGGACCCATGCGATGGGTAGCACGCAGTATTACTTTAAAGGGTCTGCGTTTGCTCACCCAACCTCACCGAACCTCTCAGCCCCAAGAGTGTCCACCCTTATGTCTCATCCAGCTGTGGGTCTAGATATGGTCAATCCAGGTTGCATCACAGCCCCTGAACGAATTGTGTAAGAATTTCTCTCTCTTTCCCTGTCTTTGTTTCATGGGTTTTTAAAAGTAATTTATTTTTATAATGGGGTTTAGCTGCTTTTCACGGCTGTGTTTAGGCCGCTTTACACCCACTTGACACACTAACAGAGAGATATCAATACATAGGTTTTAAGATTATTACTAGTCAGATATATTCTTGTGCGGTGAATCGGGCGTGTTGAGTCCAGTTCTCTGAGCAAGGAGTAGGTCTTGTCTATTCCATATTGGGTTTATGGAACGGTATCTGAGCTAATTTGAAACTCTTGTTTTATGTATCACCCCACCTCACCTTTCCCGTTAAGCAGCCATAGTGTGTTTTCTGCATGTGTGACTCTGTTCTGTTTTGTAATTCAGTTCACGTGTAACGGTTTTAACATTCCCTCTATAAGTGACACCTTATGAGAAGTGTCCTTTTCTGTGTGACTTATTTCACTTAGAATCGTCTTACCTAAATCCACTCATCATGCTGCTACTAGCCTTATGACATTGATTTCATGGCTGAGTGATATTCCATTGTACATAAGGACCACAACTTTTTTATCCATTTTTCGCTTTCCTGGGATATTTAAGGTGGAAGGAAGTGGAGGTCCTTGTCAACAGAGCAGCCCTAACCTTTGGGGTGCTTGTGTCTTGCTGATTTTCAATGTTCCCACTTTATCCCCCCATGCGTGGAAGTGCCCTATGCTCTCTAAGCTGTGTTTTTTAGATGTTTCAGGACACACCGTACACTTCTCCAGAGTGGCTGTTGGCAATTTACATCCCGCCCATCAGTGTAGCAAGGCTCCCATTTCTCCATGGCCTGTCCTGCATTTCTGGTTTTGACACTTTTTTCAGCATGGCCCTTTTGACCGATGGGAAGCGAGACTTCTTTGTAGCGCTGATTTGCCTTTCCAGGTTGCTTGGTTGGCCAAAAAGGGCGTATGCGTTTTCTCCTGAATATATTCAGGAGAAAACGCATACGCCCTTTTTGGCCAAGGGCATCATTGTCAACGTTTTGCCGCTTTTCATGTGCTTTAAAGGCGATTCGCATCTTCCTCCTGAAATCTGTTTCCTGCAATTCTGCCTTGATTTCAAATCCTCTTCTTTGCCTTCCCTCAATATATTTGTGGACGAGAGTTATCATTTATAACTCTGCAGGTTTGTGAATTGCAGTGCCCTGAAGCTCCATTTTACAAGTCGCTTTTTTGGGAGCCGGCCGCAAAAGCGCAGGATGGCTTCAGGCCCTGTTCTGGTTCCGGGGGGCAGGGTGAGCCTGTGGTTAATTCTTCTTCCTGATGGGAAAATAGAGTGACCTGTGCCTGTCCCAACACCAAGAGCTAGTCTCTCATTGGTTCCCCGTCTTCCCGTTCATCCTCAGGACAAATTGCAACCTGTACGGAACAGGAGGTTAAAGGTGCTGATGCTCCAAGTAGGGAGATTGCTAGTAAAGTGGCTGGAATGGCGAACCCGAGCACAAGGAGATGAGAAATGAGGTGCGTTTTAGAAACCTTTCCCCATCACACGGTGTACCATCTTCTGGGTTTCTCATGCATGTTTTCGATGTAGGAAGATGCCCTTGAACCTGGAGATTTGGGACCCATGCGATGGGTAGCACGCAGTATTACTTTAAAGGGTCTGCGTTTGCTCACCCAACCTCACCGAACCTCTCAGCCCCAAGAGTGTCCACCCTTATGTCTCATCCAGCTGTGGGTCTAGATATGGTCAATCCAGGTTGCATCACAGCCCCTGAACGAATTGTGTAAGAATTTCTCTCTCTTTCCCTGTCTTTGTTTCATGGGTTTTTAAAAGTAATTTATTTTTATAATGGGGTTTAGCTGCTTTTCACGGCTGTGTTTAGGCCGCTTTACACCCACTTGACACACTAACAGAGAGATATCAATACATAGGTTTTAAGATTATTACTAGTCAGATATATTCTTGTGCGGTGAATCGGGCGTGTTGAGTCCAGTTCTCTGAGCAAGGAGTAGGTCTTGTCTATTCCATATTGGGTTTATGGAACGGTATCTGAGCTAATTTGAAACTCTTGTTTTATGTATCACCCCACCTCACCTTTCCCGTTAAGCAGCCATAGTGTGTTTTCTGCATGTGTGACTCTGTTCTGTTTTGTAATTCAGTTCAAGTGTAACGGTTTTTACATTCCCTCTATAAGTGACACCTTATGAGAAGTGTCCTTTTCTGTGTGACTTATTTCACTTAGAATCGTCTTACCTAAATCCACTCATCATGCTGCTACTAGCCTTATGACATTGATTTCATGGCTGAGTGATATTCCATTGTACATAAGGACCACAACTTTTTTATCCATTTTTCGCTTTCCTGGGATATTTAAGGTGGAAGGAAGTGGAGGTCCTTGTCAACAGAGCAGCCCTAACCTTTGGGGTGCTTGTGTCTTGCTGATTTTCAATGTTCCCACTTTATCCCCCCATGCGTGGAAGTGCCCTATGCTCTCTAAGCTGTGTTTTTTAGATGTTTCAGGACACACCGTACACTTCTCCAGAGTGGCTGTTGGCAATTTACATCCCGCCCATCAGTGTAGCAAGGCTCCCATTTCTCCATGGCCTGTCCTGCATTTCTGGTTTTGACACTTTTTTCAGCATGGCCCTTTTGACCGATGGGAAGCGAGACTTCTTTGTAGCGCTGATTTGCCTTTCCAGGTTGCTTGGTTGGCCAAAAAGGGCGTATGCGTTTTCTCCTGAATATATTCAGGAGAAAACGCATACGCCCTTTTTGGCCAAGGGCATCATTGTCAACGTTTTGCCGCTTTTCATGTGCTTTAAAGGCGATTCGCATCTTCCTCCTGAAATCTGTTTCCTGCAATTCTGCCTTGATTTCAAATCCTCTTCTTTGCCTTCCCTCAATATATTTGTGGACGAGAGTTATCATTTATAACTCTGCAGGTTTGTGAATTGCAGTGCCCTGAAGCTCCATTTTACAAGTCGCTTTTTTGGGAGCCGGCCGCAAAAGCGCAGGATGGCTTCAGGCCCTGTTCTGGTTCTGGGGGGCAGGGTGAGCCTGTGGTTAATTCTTCTTCCTGATGGGAAAATAGAGTGACCTCTGCCTGTCCCAACACCAAGAGCTAGTCTCTCATTGGTTCCCCGTCTTCCCGTTCATCCTCAGGACAAATTGCAACCTGTACGGAACAGGAGGTTAAAGGTGCTGATGCTCCAAGTAGGGAGATTGCTAGTAAAGTGGCTGGAATGGCGAACCCGAGCACAAGGAGATGAGAAATGAGGTGCGTTTTAGAAACCTTTCCCCATCACACGGTGTACCATCTTCTGGGTTTCTCATGCATGTTTTCGATGTAGGAAGATGCCCTTGAACCTGGAGATTTGGGACCCATGCGATGGGTAGCACGCAGTATTACTTTAAAGGGTCTGCGTTTGCTCACCCAACCTCACCGAACCTCTCAGCCCCAAGAGTGTCCACCCTTATGTCTCATCCAGCTGTGGGTCTAGATATGGTCAATCCAGGTTGCATCACAGCCCCTGAACGAATTGTGTAAGAATTTCTCTCTCTTTCCCTGTCTTTGTTTCATGGGTTTTTAAAAGTAATTTATTTTTATAATGGGGTTTAGCTGCTTTTCACGGCTGTGTTTAGGCCGCTTTACACCCACTTGACACACTAACAGAGAGATATCAATACATAGGTTTTAAGATTATTACTAGTCAGATATATTCTTGTGCGGTGAATCGGGCGTGTTGAGTCCAGTTCTCTGAGCAAGGAGTAGGTCTTGTCTATTCCATATTGGGTTTATGGAACGGTATCTGAGCTAATTTGAAAATCTTGTTTTATGTATCACCCCACCTCACCTTTCCCGTTAAGCAGCCATAGTGTGTTTTCTGCATGTGTGACTCTGCTCTGTTTTGTAATTCAGTTCAAGTGTAACGGTTTTTACATTCCCTCTATAAGTGACACCTTATGAGAAGTGTCCTTTTCTGTGTGACTTATTTCACTTAGAATCGTCTTACCTAAATCCACTCATCATGCTGCTACTAGCCTTATGACATTGATTTCATGGCTGAGTGATATTCCATTGTACATAAGGACCACAACTTTTTTATCCATTTTTCGCTTTCCTGGGATATTTAAGGTGGAAGGGAGTGGAGGTCCTTGTCAACAGAGCAGCCCTAAACTTTGGGGTGCTTGTGTCTTGCTGATTTTCAATGTTCCCACTTTATCCCCCCATGCGTGGAAGTGCCCTATGCTCTCTAAGCTGTGTTTTTTAGATGTTTCAGGACACACCGTACACTTCTCCAGAGTGGCTGTTGGCAATTTACATCCCGCCCATCAGTGTAGCAAGGCTCCCATTTCTCCATGGTCTGTCCTGCATTTCTGGTTTTGACACTTTTTTCAGCATGGCCCTTTGACCGATGGGAAGCCAGACTTCTTTGTAGCGCTGATTTGCCTTTCCAGGTTGCTTGGTTGGCCAAAAAGGGCGTATGCGTTTTTTCCTGAATATATTCAGGAAAAAACGCATACGCCCTTTTTGGCCAAGGGCATCATTGTCAACGTTTTGCCACTTTTCATGTGCTTTAAAGGCGCTTCGCATCTTCCTTCTGAAATCTGTTTCCTGCAATTCTGCCTTGATTTCAAATCCTCTTCTTTGCCTTCCCTCAATATATTTGTGGACGAGAGTTATCATTTGTAACTCTGCAGGTTTGTGAATTGCAGTGCCCTGAAGCTCCATTTTACAAGTCGGTTTTTTGGGAGCCGGCCGCAAAAGCGCAGGATGGCTTCAGGCCCTGTTCTGGTTCCGGGGGGCAGGCTGAGCCTGTGGTTAATTCTTCTTCCTGATGGGAAAATAGAGTGACCTGTGCCTGTCCCAACACCAAGAGCTAGTCTCTCATTGGTTCCCCGTCTTCCCGTTCATCCTCAGGACAAATTGCAACCTGTACGGAACAGGAGGTTAAAGGTGCTGATGCTCCAAGTAGGGAGATTGCTAGTAAAGTGGCTGGAATGGCGAACCCGAGCACAAGGAGATGAGAAATGAGGTGCGTTTTAGAAACCTTTCCCCATCACACGGTGTACCATCTTCTGGGTTTCTCATGCATGTTTTCGATGTAGGAAGATGCCCTTGAACCTGGAGATTTGGGACCCATGCGATGGGTAGCAGGCAGTATCACTTTAAAGGGTCTGCGTTTGCTCACCCAACCTCACCGAACCTCTCAGCCCCAAGAGTGTCCACCCTTATGTCTCATCCAGCTGTGGGTCTAGATATGGTCAATCCAGGTTGCATCACAGCCCCTGAACGAATTGTGTAAGAATTTCTCTCTCTTTCCCTGTCTTTGTTTCATGGGTTTTTAAAAGTAATTTATTTTTATAATGGGGTTTAGCTGCTTTTCACGGCTGTGTTTAGGCCGCTTTACACCCACTTGACACACTAACAGAGAGATATCAATACATAGGTTTTAAGATTATTACTAGTCAGATATATTCTTGTGCGGTGAATCGGGCGTGTTGAGTCCAGTTCTCTGAGCAAGGAGTAGGTCTTGTCTATTCCATATTGGGTTTATGGAACGGTATCTGAGCTAATTTGAAACTCTTGTTTTATGTATCACCCCACCTCACCTTTCTCGTTAAGCAGCCATAGTGTGTTTTCTGCATGTGTGACTCTGTTCTGTTTTGTAATTCAGTTCAAGTGTAACGGTTTTTACATTCCCTCTATAAGTGACACCTTATGAGAAGTGTCCTTTTCTGTGTGACTTATTTCACTTAGAATCGTCTTACCTAAATCCACTCATCATGCTGCTACTAGCCTTATGACATTGATTTCATGGCTGAGTGATATTCCATTGTACATAAGGACCACAACTTTTTTATCCATTTTTCGCTTTCCTGGGATATTTAAGGTGGAAGGAAGTGGAGGTCCTTGTCAACAGAGCAGCCCTAACCTTTGGGGTGCTTGTGTCTTGCTGATTTTCAATTTTCCCACTTTATCCCCCCATGCGTGGAAGTGCCCTATGCTCTCTAAGCTGTGTTTTTTAGATGTTTCAGGACACACCGTACACTTCTCCAGAGTGGCTGTTGGCAATTTACATCCCGCCCATCAGTGTAGCAAGGCTCCCATTTCTCCATGGCCTGTCCTGCATTTCTGGTTTTGACACTTTTTTCAGCATGGCCCTTTTGACCGATGGGAAGCGAGACTTCTTTGTAGCGCTGATTTGCCTTTCCAGGTTGCTTGGTTGGCCAAAAAGGGCGTATGCGTTTTCTCCTGAATATATTCAGGAAAAAACGCATACGCCCTTTTTGGCCAAGGGCATCATTGTCAACGTTTTGCCGCTTTTCATGTGCTTTAAAGGCGATTCGCATCTTCCTCCTGAAATCTGTTTCCTGCAATTCTGCCTTGATTTCAAATCCTCTTCTTTGCCTTCCCTCAATATATTTGTGGACGAGAGTTATCATTTATAACTCTGCAGGTTTGTGAATTGCAGTGCCCTGAAGCTCCATTTTACAAGTCGCTTTTTTGGGAGCCGGCCGCAAAAGCGCAGGATGGCTTCAGGCCCTGTTCTGGTTCCGGGGGGCAGGCTGAGCCTGTGGTTAATTCTTCTTCCTGATGGGAAAATAGAGTGACCTGTGCCTGTCCCAACACCAAGAGCTAGTCTCTCATTGGTTCCCCGTCTTCCCGTTCATCCTCAGGACAAATTGCAACCTGTACGGAACAGGAGGTTAAAGGTGCTGATGCTCCAAGTAGGGAGATTGCTAGTAAAGTGGCTGGAATGGCGAACCCGAGCACAAGGAGATGAGAAATGAGGTGCGTTTTAGAAACCTTTCCCCATCACACGGTGTACCATCTTCTGGGTTTCTCATGCATGTTTTCGATGTAGGAAGATGCCCTTGAACCTGGAGATTTGGGACCCATGCGATGGGTAGCACGCAGTATTACTTTAAAGGGTCTGCGTTTGCTCACCCAACCTCACCGAACCTCTCAGCCCCAAGAGTGTCCACCCTTATGTCTCATCCAGCTGTGGGTCTAGATATGGTCAATCCAGGTTGCATCACAGCCCCTGAACGAATTGTGTAAGAATTTCTCTCTCTTTCCCTGTCTTTGTTTCATGGGTTTTTAAAAGTAATTTATTTTTATAATGGGGTTTAGCTGCTTTTCACGGCTGTGTTTAGGCCGCTTTACACCCACTTGACACACTAACAGAGAGATATCAATACATAGGTTTTAAGATTATTACTAGTCAGATATATTCTTGTGCGGTGAATCGGGCGTGTTGAGTCCAGTTCTCTGAGCAAGGAGTAGGTCTTGTCTATTCCATATTGGGTTTATGGAACGGTATCTGAGCTAACTTGAAACTCTTGTTTTATGTATCACCCCACCTCACCTTTCCCGTTAAGCAGCCATAGTGTGTTTTCTGCATGTGTGACTCTGTTCTGTTTTGTAATTCAGTTCAAGTGTAACGGTTTTTACATTCCCTCTATAAGTGACACCTTATGAGAAGTGTCCTTTTCTGTGTGACTTATTTCACTTAGAATCGTCTTACCTAAATCCACTCATCATGCTGCTACTAGCCTTATGACATTGATTTCATGGCTGAGTGATATTCCATTGTACATAAGGACCACAACTTTTTTATCCATTTTTCGCTTTCCTGGGATATTTAAGGTGGAAGGAAGTGGAGGTCCTTGTCAACAGAGCAGCCCTAAACTTTGGGGTGCTTGTGTCTTGCTGATTTTCAATGTTCCCACTTTATCCCCCCATGCGTGGAAGTGCCCTATGCTCTCTAAGCTGTGTTTTTTAGATGTTTCAGGACACACCGTACACTTCTCCAGAGTGGCTGTTGGCAATTTACATCCCGCCCATCAGTGTAGCAAGGCTCCCATTTCTCCATGGCCTGTCCTGCATTTCTGGTTTTGACACTTTTTTCAGCATGGCCCTTTTGACCGATGGGAAGCGAGACTTCTTTGTAGCGCTGATTTGCCTTTCCAGGTTGCTTGGTTGGCCAAAAAGGGCGTATGCGTTTTTTCCTGAATATATTCAGGAAAAAACGCATACGCCCTTTTTGGCCAAGGGCATCATTGTCAACGTTTTGCCACTTTTCATGTGCTTTAAAGGCGATTCGCATCTTCCTCCTGAAATCTGTTTCCTGCAATTCTGCCTTGATTTCAAATCCTCTTCTTTGCCTTCCCTCAATATATTTGTGGACGAGAGTTATCATTTGTAACTCTGCAGGTTTGTGAATTGCAGTGCCCTGAAGCTCCATTTTACAAGTCGCTTTTTTGGGAGCCGGCCGCAAAAGCGCAGGATGGCTTCAGGCCCTGTTCTGGTTCCGGGGGGCAGGCTGAGCCTGTGGTTAATTCTTCTTCCTGATGGGAAAATAGAGTGACCTGTGCCTGTCCCAACACCAAGAGCTAGTCTCTCATTGGTTCCCCGTCTTCCCGTTCATCCTCAGGACAAATTGCAACCTGTACGGAACAGGAGGTTAAAGGTGCTGATGCTCCAAGTAGGGAGATTGCTACTAAAGTGGCTGGAATGGCGAACCCGAGCACAAGGAGATGAGAAATGAGGTGCGTTTTAGAAACCTTTCCCCATCACACGGTGTACCATCTTCTGGGTTTCTCATGCATGTTTTCGATGTAGGAAGATGCCCTTGAACCTGGAGATTTGGGACCCATGCGATGGGTAGCAGGCAGTATCACTTTAAAGGGTCTGCGTTTGCTCACCCAACCTCACCGAACCTCTCAGCCCCAAGAGTGTCCACCCTTATGTCTCATCCAGCTGTGGGTCTAGATATGGTCAATCCAGGTTGCATCACAGCCCCTGAACGAATTGTGTAAGAATTTCTCTCTCTTTCCCTGTCTTTGTTTCATGGGTTTTTAAAAGTAATTTATTTTTATAATGGGGTTTAGCTGCTTTTCACGGCTGTGTTTAGGCCGCTTTACACCCACTTGACACACTAACAGAGAGATATCAATACATAGGTTTTAAGATTATTACTAGTCAGATATATTCTTGTGCGGTGAATCGGGCGTGTTGAGTCCAGTTCTCTGAGCAAGGAGTAGGTCTTGTCTATTCCATATTGGGTTTATGGAACGGTATCTGAGCTAATTTGAAACTCTTGTTTTATGTATCAGCCCACCTCACCTTTCCCGTTAAGCAGCCATAGTGTGTTTTCTGCATGTGTGACTCTGTTCTGTTTTGTAATTCAGTTCAAGTGTAACGGTTTTTACATTCCCTCTATAAGTGACACCTTATGAGAAGTGTCCTTTTCTGTGTGACTTATTTCACTTAGAATCGTCTTACCTAAATCCACTCATCATGCTGCTACTAGCCTTATGACATTGATTTCATGGCTGAGTGATATTCCATTGTACATAAGGACCACAACTTTTTTATCCATTTTTCGCTTTCCTGGCATATTTAAGGTGGAAGGAAGTGGAGGTCCTTGTCAACAGAGCAGCCCTAAACTTTCGGGTGCTTGTGTCTTGCTGATTTTCAATTTTCCCACTTTATCCCCCCATGCGTAGAAGTGCCCTATGCTCTCTAAGCTGTGTTTTTTAGATGTTTCAGGACACACCGTACACTTCTCCAGAGTGGCTGTTGGCAATTTACATCCCGCCCATCAGTGTAGCAAGGCTCCCATTTCTCCATGGCCTGTCCTGCATTTCTGGTTTTGACACCTTTTTCAGCATGTCCCTTTTGACCGATGGGAAGCGAGACTTCTTTGTAGCGCTGATTTGCCTTTCCAGGTTGCTTGGTTGGCCAAAAAGGGCGTATGCGTTTTTTCCTGAATATATTCAGGAAAAAACGCATACGCCCTTTTTGGCCAAGGGCATCATTGTCAACGTTTTGCCGCTTTTCATGTGCTTTAAAGGCGATTCGAATCTACCTCCTGAAATCTATTTCCTGCAATTCTGCCTTGATTTCAAATCCTCTTCTTTGCCTTCCCTCAATATATTTGTGGACGAGAGTTATCATTTATAATTCTGCAGGTTTGTGAATTGCAGTGCCCTGAAGCTCCATTTTACAAGTCGCTTTTTTGGGAGTCGGCCGCAAAAGCGCAGGATGGCTTCAGGCCCTGTTCTGGTTCCGGGGGGCAGGCTGAGCCTGTGGTTAATTCTTCTTCCTGATGGGAAAATTGAGTGACCTGTGCCTGTCCCAACACCAAGAGCTAGTCTCTCATTGGTTCCCCGTCTTCCCGTTCATCCTCAGGACAAATTGCAACCTGTACGGAACAGGAGGTTAAAGGTGCTGATGCTCCAAGTAGGGAGATTGCTAGTAAAGTGGCTGGAATGGCGAACCCGAGCACAAGGAGATGAGAAATGCGGTGCGTTTTAGAAACCTTTCCCCATCACACGGTGTACCATCTTCTGGGTTTCTCATGCATGTTTTCGATGTAGGAAGATGCCCTTGAACCTGGAGATTTGGGACCCATGCGATGGGTAGCACGCAGTATTACTTTAAAGGGTCTGCGTTTGCTCACCCAACCTCACCAAACCTCTCAGCCCCAAGAGTGTCCACCCTTATGTCTCATCCAGCTGTGGGTCTAGATATGGTCAATGCAGGTTGCATCACAGCCCCTGAACGAATTGTGTAAGAATTTCTCTCTCTTTCCCTGTCTTTGTTTCATGGGTTTTTAAAAGTAATTTATTTTTATAATGGGGTTTAGCTGCTTTTCACGGCTGTGTTTATGCCGCCTTACACACACTTGACACACTAACAGAGAGATATCAATACATAGGTTTTAAGATTATTACTAGTCAGATATATTCTTGTGCGGTGAATCGGGCGTGTTGAGTCCAGTTCTCTGAGCAAGGAGTAGGTCTTGTCTATTCCATATTGGGTTTATGGAACGGTATCTGAGCTAATTTGAAACTCTTGTTTTATGTATCAGCCCACCTCACCTTTCCCGATAAGCAGCCATAGTGTGTTTTCTGCATGTGTGACTCTGTTCTGTTTTGTAATTCAGTTCAAGTGTAACGGTTTTTACATTCCCTCTATAAGTGACACCTTATGAGAAGTGTCCTTTTCTGTGTGACTTATTTCACTTAGAATCGTCTTACCTAAATCCACTCATCATGCTGCTACTAGCCTTATGACATTGATTTCATGGCTGAGTGATATTCCATTGTACATAAGGACCACAACTTTTTTATCCATTTTTCGCTTTCCTGGCATATTTAAGGTGGAAGGAAGTGGAGGTCCTTGTCAACAGAGCAGCCCTAAACTTTCGGGTGCTTGTGTCTTGCTGATTTTCAATTTTCCCACTTTATCCCCCCATGCGTAGAAGTGCCCTATGCTCTCTAAGCTGTGTTTTTTAGATGTTTCAGGACACACCGTACACTTCTCCAGAGTGGCTGTTGGCAATTTACATCCCGCCCATCAGTGTAGCAAGGCTCCCATTTCTCCATGGCCTGTCCTGCATTTCTGGTTTTGACACCTTTTTCAGCATGTCCCTTTTGACCGATGGGAAGCGAGACTTCTTTGTAGCGCTGATTTGCCTTTCCAGGTTGCTTGGTTGGCCAAAAAGGGCGTATGCGTTTTTTCCTGAATATATTCAGGAAAAAACGCATACGCCCTTTTTGGCCAAGGGCATCATTGTCAACGTTTTGCCGCTTTTCATGTGCTTTAAAGGCGATTCGAATCTACCTCCTGAAATCTGTTTCCTGCAATTCTGCCTTGATTTCAAATCCTCTTCTTTGCCTTCCCTCAATATATTTGTGGACAAGAGTTATCATTTATAATTCTGCAGGTTTGTGAATTGCAGTGCCCTGAAGCTCCATTTTACAAGTCGCTTTTTTGGGAGTCGGCCGCAAAAGCGCAGGATGGCTTCAGGCCCTGTTCTGGTTCCGGGGGGCAGGCTGAGCCTGTGGTTAATTCTTCTTCCTGATGGGAAAATTGAGTGACCTGTGCCTGTCCCAACACCAAGAGCTAGTCTCTCATTGGTTCCCCGTCTTCCCGTTCATCCTCAGGACAAATTGCAACCTGTACGGAACAGGAGGTTAAAGGTGCTGATGCTCCAAGTAGGGAGATTGCTAGTAAAGTGGCTGGAATGGCGAACCCGAGCACAAGGAGATGAGAAATGCGGTGCGTTTTAGAAACCTTTCCCCATCACACGGTGTACCATCTTCTGGGTTTCTCATGCATGTTTTCGATGTAGGAAGATGCCCTTGAACCTGGAGATTTGGGACCCATGCGATGGGTAGCACGCAGTATTACTTTAAAGGGTCTGCGTTTGCTCACCCAACCTCACCAAACCTCTCAGCCCCAAGAGTGTCCACCCTTATGTCTCATCCAGCTGTGGGTCTAGATATGGTCAATGCAGGTTGCATCACAGCCCCTGAACGAATTGTGTAAGAATTTCTCTCTCTTTCCCTGTCTTTGTTTCATGGGTTTTTAAAAGTAATTTATTTTTATAATGGGGTTTAGCTGCTTTTCACGGCTGTGTTTATGCCGCCTTACACACACTTGACACACTAACAGAGAGATATCAATACATAGGTTTTAAGATTATTACTAGTCAGATATATTCTTGTGCGGTGAATCGGGCGTGTTGAGTCCAGTTCTCTGAGCAAGGAGTAGGTCTTGTCTATTCCATATTGGGTTTATGGAACGGTATCTGAGCTAATTTGAAACTCTTGTTTTATGTATCAGCCCACCTCACCTTTCCCGTTAAGCAGCCATAGTGTGTTTTCTGCATGTGTGACTCTGTTCTGTTTTGTAATTCAGTTCAAGTGTAACGGTTTTTACATTCCCTCTATAAGTGACACCTTATGAGAAGTGTCCTTTTCTGTGTGACTTATTTCACTTAGAATCGTCTTACCTAAATCCACTCATCATGCTGCTACTAGCCTTATGACATTGATTTCATGGCTGAGTGATATTCCATTGTACATAAGGACCACAACTTTTTTATCCATTTTTCGCTTTCCTGGCATATTTAAGGTGGAAGGAAGTGGAGGTCCTTGTCAACAGAGCAGCCCTAAACTTTCGGGTGCTTGTGTCTTGCTGATTTTCAATTTTCCCACTTTATCCCCCCATGCGTAGAAGTGCCCTATGCTCTCTAAGCTGTGTTTTTTAGATGTTTCAGGACACACCGTACACTTCTCCAGAGTGGCTGTTGGCAATTTACATCCCGCCCATCAGTGTAGCAAGGCTCCCATTTCTCCATGGCCTGTCCTGCATTTCTGGTTTTGACACCTTTTTCAGCATGTCCCTTTTGACCGATGGGAAGCGAGACTTCTTTGTAGCGCTGATTTGCCTTTCCAGGTTGCTTGGTTGGCCAAAAAGGGCGTATGCGTTTTTTCCTGAATATATTCAGGAAAAAACGCATACGCCCTTTTTGGCCAAGGGCATCATTGTCAACGTTTTGCCGCTTTTCATGTGCTTTAAAGGCGATTCGAATCTACCTCCTGAAATCTGTTTCCTGCAATTCTGCCTTGATTTCAAATCCTCTTCTTTGCCTTCCCTCAATATATTTGTGGACGAGAGTTATCATTTATAATTCTGCAGGTTTGTGAATTGCAGTGCCCTGAAGCTCCATTTTACAAGTCGCTTTTTTGGGAGTCGGCCGCAAAAGCGCAGGATGGCTTCAGGCCCTGTTCTGGTTCCGGGGGGCAGGCTGAGCCTGTGGTTAATTCTTCTTCCTGATGGGAAAATTGAGTGACCTGTGCCTGTCCCAACACCAAGAGCTAGTCTCTCATTGGTTCCCCGTCTTCCCGTTCATCCTCAGGACAAATTGCAACCTGTATGGAACAGGAGGTTAAAGGTGCTGATGCTCCAAGTAGGGAGATTGCTAGTAAAGTGGCTGGAATGGCGAACCCGAGCACAAGGAGATGAGAAATGCGGTGCGTTTTAGAAACCTTTCCCCATCACACGGTGTACCATCTTCTGGGTTTCTCATGCATGTTTTCGATGTAGGAAGATGCCCTTGAACCTGGAGATTTGGGACCCATGCGATGGGTAGCACGCAGTATTACTTTAAAGGGTCTGCGTTTGCTCACCCAACCTCACCAAACCTCTCAGCCCCAAGAGTGTCCACCCTTATGTCTCATCCAGCTGTGGGTCTAGATATGGTCAATGCAGGTTGCATCACAGCCCCTGAACGAATTGTGTAAGAATTTCTCTCTCTTTCCCTGTCTTTGTTTCATGGGTTTTTAAAAGTAATTTATTTTTATAATGGGGTTTAGCTGCTTTTCACGGCTGTGTTTATGCCGCCTTACACACACTTGACACACTAACAGAGAGATATCAATACATAGGTTTTAAGATTATTACTAGTCAGATATATTCTTGTGCGGTGAATCGGGCGTGTTGAGTCCAGTTCTCTGAGCAAGGAGTAGGTCTTGTCTATTCCATATTGGGTTTATGGAACGGTATCTGAGCTAATTTGAAACTCTTGTTTTATGTATCACCCCACCTCACCTTTCCCGTTAAGCAGCCATAGTGTGTTTTCTGCATGTGTGACTCTGTTCTGTTTTGTAATTCAGTTCAAGTGTAACGGATTTTACATTCTCTCTATAAGTGACACCTTATGAGAAGTGTCCTTTTCTGTGTGACTTATTTCACTTAGAATCGTCTTACCTAAATCCACTCATCATGCTGCTACTAGCCTTATGACATTGATTTCATGGCTGAGTGATATTCCATTGTACATAAGGACCACAACTTTTTTATCCATTTTTCGCTTTCCTGGGATATTTAAGGTGGAATGAAGTGGAGGTCCTTGTCAACAGAGCAGCCCTAAACTTTGGGGTGCTTGTGTCTTGCTGATTTTCAATTTTCCCACTTTATCCCCCCATGTGTGGAAGTGCCCTATGCTCTCTAAGCTGTGTTTTTTAGATGTTTCAGGACACACCGTACACTTCTCCAGAGTGGCTGTTGGCAATTTACATCCCGCCCATCAGTGTAGTAAGGCTCCCATTTCTCCATGGCCTGTCCTGCATTTCTGGTTTTGACACTTTTTTCAGCATGGCCCTTTTGACCGATGGGAAGCGAGACTTCTTTGTAGCGCTGATTTGCCTTTCCAGGTTGCTTGGTTGGCCAAAAAGGGCGTATGCGTTTTTTCCTGAATATATTCAGGAAAAAACGCATACGCCCTTTTTGGCCAAGGGCACCATTGTCAACGTTTTGCCGCTTTTCATGTGCTTTAAAGGCGATTCGAATCTACCTCCTGAAATCTGTTTCCTGCAATTCTGCCTTGATTTCAAATCCTCTTCTTTGCCTTCCCTCAATATATTTGTGGACGAGAGTTTTCATTTATAACTCTGCAGGTTTGTGAATTGCAGTGCCCTGAATCTCCATTTTACAAGTCGCTTTTTTGGGAGCTGGCCGCAAAAGCGCAGGATGGCTTCAGGCCCTGTTCTGCTTCCGGGGGGCAGGCTGAGCCTGTGGTTAATTCTTCTTCCTGATGGGAAAATAGAGTGACCTGTGCCTGTCCCAACACCAAGAGCTAGTCTCTCATTGGTTCCCCGTCTTCCCGTTCATCCTCAGGACAAATTGCAACCTGTACGGAACAGGAGGTTAAAGGTGCTGATGCTCCAAGTAGGGAGATAGCTAGTAAAGTGGCTGGAATGGCGAACCCGAGCACAAGGAGGTGAGAAATGAGGTGCGTTTTAGAAACCTTTCCCCATCACACGGTGTACCATCTTCTGGGTTTCTCATGCATGTTTTCGATGTAGGAAGATGCCCTTGAACCTGGAGATTTGGGACCCATGCGATGGGTAGCACGCAGTATTACTTTAAAGGGTCTGCGTTTGCTCACCCAACCTCACCAAACCTCTCAGCCCCAAGAGTGTCCACCCTTATGTCTCATCCAGCTGTGGGTCTAGATATGGTCAATCCAGGTTGCATCACAGCCCCTGAACGAATTGTGTAAGAATTTCTCTCTCTTTCCCTGTCTTTGTTTCATGTGTTTTTAAAAGTAATTTATTTTTATAATGGGGTTTAGCTGCTTTTCACGGCTGTGTTTAGGCCGCTTTACACCCACTTGACACACTAACAGAGAGATATCAATACATAGGTTTTAAGATTATTAGTAGTCAGATATATTCTTGTGCGGTGAATCGGGCGTGTTGAGTCCAGTTCTCTGAGCAAGGAGTAGGTCTTGTCTATCACATATTGGGTTTATGGAACGGTATCTGGGCTAATTTGAAACTCTTGTTTTATGTATCACCCCACCTCACCTTTCCCGTTAAGCAGCCATAGTGTGTTTTCTGCATGTGTGACTCTGTTCTGTTTTGTAATTCAGTTCAAGTGTAACGGTTTTTACATTCCCTCTATAAGTGACACCTTATGAGAAGTGTCCTTTTCTGTGTGACTTATTTCACTTAGAATCGTCTTACCTAAATCCATTCATCATGCTGCTACTAGCCTTATGACATTGATTTCATGGCTGAGTGATAGTCCATTGTACATAAGGACCACAACTTTTTTATCCATTTTTCGCTTTCCTGGGATATTTAAGGTGGAATGAAGTGGAGGTCCTTGTCAACAGAGCAGCCCTAAACTTTCGGGTGCTTGTGTCTTGCTGATTTTCAATTTTCCCACTTTATCCCCCCATGCGTAGAAGTGCCCTATGCTCTCTAAGCTGTGTTTTTTAGATGTTTCATGACACACCGTACACTTCTCCAGAGTGGCTGTTGGCAATTTACATCCCACCCATCAGTGTAGCAAGGCTCCCATTTCTCCATGGCCTGTCCTGCATTTCTGGTTTTGACACTTTTTTCAGCATGTCCCTTTTGACCGATGGGAAGCGAGACTTCTTTGTACCGCTCATTTGCCTTTCCAGGTTGCTTGGTTGGCCAAAAAGGGCGTATGCCTTTTTTCCTGAATATATTCAGGAAAAAAGGCATACGCCCTTTTTGGCCAAGGGCATCATTGTCAACGTTTTGCCGCTTTTCATGTGCTTTAAAGGCGATTCGAATCTACCTCTTGAAATCTGTTTCCTGCAATTCTGACTTGATTTCAAATCCTCTTCTTTGCCTTCCCTCAATATATTTGTGGACGAGAGTTATCATTTATAACTCTGCAGGTTTGTGAATTGCAGTGCCCTGAAGCTGCATTTTACAAGTCGCTTTTTTGGGAGCCGGCCGCAAAAGCGCAGGATGGCTTCAGGCCCTGTTCTGGTTCCGGGGGGCAGGCTGAGCCTGTGGTTAATTCTTCTTCCTGATGGGAAAATAGAGTGACCTGTGCCTGTCCCAACACCAAGAGCTAGTCTCTCATTGGTTTCCCGTCTTCCCGTTCATCCTCAGGACAAATTGCAACCTGTACGGAACAGGAGGTTAAAGGTGCTGATGCTCCAAGTAGGGAGATTGCTAGTAAAGTGGCTGGAATGGCGAACACGAGCACAAGGAGGTGAGAAATGAGGTGCGTTTTAGAAACCTTTCCCCATCACACGGTGTACCATCTTCTGGGTTTCTCATGCATGTTTTCGATGTAGGAAGATGCCCTTGAACCTGGAGATTTGGGACCCATGCGATGGGTAGCACGCAGTATTACTTTAAAGGGTCTGCGTTTGCTCACCCAACCTCACCAAATCTCTCAGCCCCAAGAGTGTCCACCCTTATGTCTCATCCAGCTGTGGGTCTAGATATGGTCAATCCAGGTTGCATCACAGCCCCCGAACGAATTGTGTAAGAATTTCTCTCTCTTTCCCTGTCTTTGTTTCATGGGTTTTTAAAAGTAATTTATTTTTATAATGGGGTTTAGCTGCTTTTCACGGCTGTGTTTAGGCCGCTTTACACCCACTTGACACACTAACAGAGAGATATCAATACATAGGTTTTAAGATTATTACTAGTCAGATATATTCTTGTGCGGTGAATCGGGCGTGTTGAGTCCAGTTCTCTGAGCAAGGAGTAGGTCTTGTCTATTCCATATTGGGTTTATGGAACGGTATCTGAGCTAATTTGAAACTCTTGTTTTATGTATCACCCCACCTCACCTTTCCCGTTAAGCAGCCATAGTGTGTTTTCTGCATGTGTGACTCTGTTCTGTTTTGTAATTCAGTTCAAGTGTAACGGATTTTACATTCTCTCTATAAGTGACACCTTATGAGAAGTGTCCTTTTCTGTGTGACTTATTTCACTTAGAATCGTCTTACCTAAATCCACTCATCATGCTGCTACTAGCCTTATGACATTGATTTCATGGCTGAGTGATATTCCATTGTACATAAGGACCACAACTTTTTTATCCATTTTTCGCTTTCCTGGGATATTTAAGGTGGAATGAAGTGGAGGTCCTTGTCAACAGAGCAGCCCTAAACTTTGGGGTGCTTGTGTCTTGCTGATTTTCAATTTTCCCACTTTATCCCCCCATGTGTGGAAGTGCCCTATGCTCTCTAAGCTGTGTTTTTTAGATGTTTCAGGACACACCGTACACTTCTCCAGAGTGGCTGTTGGCAATTTACATCCCGCCCATCAGTGTAGTAAGGCTCCCATTTCTCCATGGCCTGTCCTGCATTTCTGGTTTTGACACTTTTTTCAGCATGGCCCTTTTGACCGATGGGAAGCGAGACTTCTTTGTAGCGCTGATTTGCCTTTCCAGGTTGCTTGGTTGGCCAAAAAGGGCGTATGCGTTTTTTCCTGAATATATTCAGGAAAAAACGCATACGCCCTTTTTGGCCAAGGGCACCATTGTCAACGTTTTGCCGCTTTTCATGTGCTTTAAAGGCGATTCGAATCTACCTCCTGAAATCTGTTTCCTGCAATTCTGCCTTGATTTCAAATCCTCTTCTTTGCCTTCCCTCAATATATTTGTGGACGAGAGTTTTCATTTATAACTCTGCAGGTTTGTGAATTGCAGTGCCCTGAATCTCCATTTTACAAGTCGCTTTTTGGGAGCTGGCCGCAAAAGCGCAGGATGGCTTCAGGCCCTGTTCTGCTTCCGGGGGGCAGGCTGAGCCTGTGGTTAATTCTTCTTCCTGATGGGAAAATAGAGTGACCTGTGCCTGTCCCAACACCAAGAGCTAGTCAATCATTGGTTCCCCGTCTTCCCGTTCATCCTCAGGACAAATTGCAACCTGTACGGAACAGGAGGTTAAAGGTGCTGATGCTCCAAGTAGGGAGATTGCTAGTAAAGTGGCTGGAATGGCGAACCCGAGCACAAGGAGGTGAGAAATGAGGTGCGTTTTAGAAACCTTTCCCCATCACACGGTGTACCATCTTCTGGGTTTCTCATGCATGTTTTCGATGTAGGAAGATGCCCTTGAACCTGGAGATTTGGGACCCATGCGATGGGTAGCACGCAGTATTACTTTAAAGGGTCTGCGTTTGCTCACCCAACCTCACCGAACCTCTCAGCCCCAAGAGTGTCCACCCTTATGTCTCATCCAGCTGTGGGTCTAGATATGGTCAATCCAGGTTGCATCACAGCCCCTGAACGAATTGTGTAAGAATTTCTCTCTCTTTCCCTGTCTTTGTTTCATGGGTTTTTAAAAGTAATTTATTTTTATAATGGGGTTTAGCTGCTTTTCACGGCTGTGTTTAGGCCGCTTTACACCCACTTGACACACTAACAGAGAGATATCAATACATAGGTTTTAAGATTATTACTAGTCAGATATATTCTTGTGCGGTGAATCGGGCGTGTTGAGTCCAGTTCTCTGAGCAAGGAGTAGGTCTTGTCTATTCCATATTGGGTTTATGGAACGGTATCTGAGCTAATTTGAAAATCTTGTTTTATGTATCACCCCACCTCACCTTTCCCATTAAGCAGCCATAGTGTGTTTTCTGCATGTGTGACTCTGCTCTGTTTTGTAATTCAGTTCAAGTGTAACGGTTTTTACATTCCCTCTATAAGTGACACCTTATGAGAAGTGTCCTTTTCTGTGTGACTTATTTCACTTAGAATCGTCTTACCTAAATCCACTCATCATGCTGCTACTAGCCTTATGACATTGATTTCATGGCTGAGTGATATTCCATTGTACATAAGGACCACAACTTTTTTATCCATTTTTCGCTTTCCTGGGATATTTAAGGTGGAAGGAAGTGGAGGTCCTTGTCAACAGAGCAGCCCTAAACTTTGGGGTGCTTGTGTCTTGCTGATTTTCAATGTTCCCACTTTATCCCCCCATGCGTGGAAGTGCCCTATGCTCTCTAAGCTGTGTTTTTTAGATGTTTCAGGACACACCGTACACTTCTCCAGAGTGGCTGTTGGCAATTTACATCCCGCCCATCAGTGTAGCAAGGCTCCCATTTCTCCATGGCCTGTCCTGCATTTCTGGTTTTGACACTTTTTTCAGCATGGCCCTTTGACCGATGGGAAGCGAGACTTCTTTGTAGCGCTGATTTGCCTTTCCAGGTTGCTTGGTTGGCCAAAAAGGGCGTATGCGTTTTCTCCTGAATATATTCAGGAAAAAACGCATACGCCCTTTTTGGCCAAGGGCATCATTGTCAACGTTTTGCCGCTTTTCATGTGCTTTAAAGGCGATTCGCATCTTCCTCCTGAAATCTGTTTCCTGCAATTCTGCCTTGATTTCAAATCCTCTTCTTTGCCTTCCCTCAATATATTTGTGGACGAGAGTTATCATTTGTAACTCTGCAGGTTTGTGAATTGCAGTGCCCTGAAGCTCCATTTTACAAGTCGGTTTTTTGGGAGCCGGCCGCAAAAGCGCAGGATGGCTTCAGGCCCTGTTCTGGTTCCGGGAGGCAGGCTGAGCCTGTGGTTAATTCTTCTTCCTGATGGGAAAATAGAGTGACCTGTGCCTGTCCCAACACCAAGAGCTAGTCTCTCATTGGTTCCCCGTCTTCCCGTTCATCCTCAGGACAAATTGCAACCTGTACGGAACAGGAGGTTAAAGGTGCTGATGCTCCAAGTAGGGAGATTGCTAGTAAAGTGGCTGGAATGGCGAACCCGAGCACAAGGAGATGAGAAATGAGGTGCGTTTTAGAAACCTTTCCCCATCACACGGTGTACCATCTTCTGGGTTTCTCATGCATGTTTTCGATGTAGGAAGATGCCCTTGAACCTGGAGATTTGGGACCCATGCGATGGGTAGCACGCAGTATCACTTTAAAGGGTCTGCGTTTGCTCACCCAACCTCACCGAACCTCTCAGCCCCAAGAGTGTCCACCCTTATGTCTCATCCAGCTGTGGGTCTAGATATGGTCAATCCAGGTTGCATCACAGCCCCTGAACGAATTGTGTAAGAATTTCTCTCTCTTTCCCTGTCTTTGTTTCATGGGTTTTTAAAAGTAATTTATTTTTATAATGGGGTTTAGCTGCTTTTCACGGCTGTGTTTAGGCCGCTTTACACCCACTTGACACACTAACAGAGAGATATCAATACATAGGTTTTAAGATTATTACTAGTCAGATATATTCTTGTGCGGTGAATCGGGCGTGTTGAGTCCAGTTCTCTGAGCAAGGAGTAGGTCTTGTCTATTCCATATTGGGTTTATGGAACGGTATCTGAGCTAATTTGAAAATCTTGTTTTATGTATCACCCCACCTGACCTTTCCCGTTAAGCAGCCATAGTGTCTTTTCTGCATGTGTGACTCTGCTCTGTTTTGTAATTCAGTTCAAGTGTAACGGTTTTTACATTCCCTCTATAAGTGACACCTTATGAGAAGTGTCCTTTTCTGTGTGACTTATTTCACTTAGAATCGTCTTACCTAAATCCACTCATCATGCTGCTACTAGCCTTATGACATTGATTTCATGGCTGAGTGATATTCCATTGTACATAAGGACCACAACTTTTTTATCCATTTTTCGCTTTCCTGGGATATTTAAGGTGGAAGGAAGTGGAGGTCCTTGTCAACAGAGCAGCCCTAAACTTTGGGGTGCTTGTGTCTTGCTGATTTTCAATTTTCCCACTTTATCCCCCCATGCGTGGAAGTGCCCTATGCTCTCTAAGCTGTGTTTTTTAGATGTTTCAGGACACACCGTACACTTCTCCAGAGTGGCTGTTGGCAATTTACATCCCGCCCATCAGTGTAGCAAGGCTCCCATTTCTCCATGGCCTGTCCTGCATTTCTGGTTTTGACACTTTTTTCAGCATGGCCCTTTTGACCGATGGGAAGCGAGACTTCTTTGTAGCGCTGATTTGCCTTTCCAGGTTGCTTGGTTGGCCAAAAAGGGCGTATGCGTTTTTTCCTGAATATATTCAGGAAAAAACGCATACGCCCTTTTTGGCCAAGGGCATCATTGTCAACGTTTTGCCGCTTTTCATGTGCTTTAAAGGCGATTCGCATCTTCCTCCTGAAATCTGTTTCCTGCAATTCTGCCTTGATTTCAAATCCTCTTCTTTGCCTTCCCTCAATATATTTGTGGACGAGAGTTATCATTTGTAACTCTGCAGGTTTGTGAATTGCAGTGCCCTGAAGCTCCATTTTACAAGTCGGTTTTTTGGGAGCCGGCCGCAAAAGCGCAGGATGGCTTCAGGCCCTGTTCTGGTTCCGGGGGGCAGGCTGAGCCTGTGGTTAATTCTTCTTCCTGATGGGAAAATAGAGTGACCTGTGCCTGTCCCAA
Source organism: Balaenoptera physalus (assembly GCF_965194825.1). Taxonomy (NCBI): domain Eukaryota; kingdom Metazoa; phylum Chordata; class Mammalia; order Artiodactyla; family Balaenopteridae; genus Balaenoptera; species Balaenoptera physalus. The sequence goes on along the minus strand of NW_028126452.1, from coordinate 568,394 downwards.
CACCAAGAGCTAGTCTCTCATTGGTTCCCCGTCTTCCCGTTCATCCTCAGGACAAATTGCAACCTGTACGGAACAGGAGGTTAAAGGTGCTGATGCTCCAAGTAGGGAGATTGCTAGTAAAGTGGCTGGAATGGCGAACCCGAGCACAAGGAGATGAGAAATGAGGTGCGTTTTAGAAACCTTTCCCCATCACACGGTGTACCATCTTCTGGGTTTCTCATGCATGTTTTCGATGTAGGAAGATGCCCTTGAACCTGGAGATTTGGGACCCATGCGATGGGTAGCACGCAGTATCACTTTAAAGGGTCTGCGTTTGCTCACCCAACCTCACCGAACCTCTCAGCCCCAAGAGTGTCCACCCTTATGGCTCATCCAGCTGTGGGTCTAGATATGGTCAATCCAGGTTGCATCACAGCCCCTGAACGAATTGTGTAAGAATTTCTCTCTCTTTCCCTGTCTTTGTTTCATGGGTTTTTAAAAGTAATTTATTTTTATAATGGGGTTTAGCTGCTTTTCACGGCTGTGTTTAGGCCGCTTTACACCCACTTGACACACTAACAGAGAGATATCAATACATAGGTTTTAAGATTATTACTAGTCAGATATATTCTTGTGCGGTGAATCGGGCGTGTTGAGTCCAGTTCTCTGAGCAAGGAGTAGGTCTTGTCTATTCCATATTGGGTTTATGGAACGGTATCTGAGCTAATTTGAAAATCTTGTTTTATGTATCACCCCACCTGACCTTTCCCGTTAAGCAGCCATAGTGTCTTTTCTGCATGTGTGACTCTGCTCTGTTTTGTAATTCAGTTCAAGTGTAACGGTTTTTACATTCCCTCTATAAGTGACACCTTATGAGAAGTGTCCTTTTCTGTGTGACTTATTTCACTTAGAATCGTCTTACCTAAATCCACTCATCATGCTGCTACTAGCCTTATGACATTGATTTCATGGCTGAGTGATATTCCATTGTACATAAGGACCACAACTTTTTTATCCATTTTTCGCTTTCCTGGGATATTTAAGGTGGAAGGAAGTGGAGGTCCTTGTCAACAGAGCAGCCCTAAACTTTGGGGTGCTTGTGTCTTGCTGATTTTCAATTTTCCCACTTTATCCCCCCATGCGTGGAAGTGCCCTATGCTCTCTAAGCTGTGTTTTTTAGATGTTTCAGGACACACTGTACACTTCTCCAGAGTGGCTGTTGGCAATTTACATCCCGCCCATCAGTGTAGCAAGGCTCCCATTTCTCCATGGCCTGTCCTGCATTTCTGGTTTTGACACTTTTTTCAGCATGGCCCTTTTGACCGATGGGAAGCGAGACTTCTTTGTAGCGCTGATTTGCCTTTCCAGGTTGCTTGGTTGGCCAAAAAGGGCGTATGCGTTTTCTCCTGAATATATTCAGGAAAAAACGCATACGCCCTTTTTGGCCAAGGGCATCATTGTCAACGTTTTGCCGCTTTTCATGTGCTTTAAAGGCGATTCGCATCTTCCTCCTGAAATCTGTTTCCTGCAATTCTGCCTTGATTTCAAATCCTCTTCTTTGCCTTCCCTCAATATATTTGTGGACGAGAGTTATCATTTATAACTCTGAAGGTTTGTGAATTGCAGTGCCCTGAAGCTCCATTTTACAAGTCGCTTTTTTGGGAGCCGGCCGCAAAAGCGCAGGATGGCTTCAGGCCCTGTTCTGGTTCCGGGGGGCAAGCTGAGCCTGTGGTTAATTCTTCTTCCTGATGGGAAAATAGAGTGACCTGTGCCTGTCCCAACACCAAGAGCTAGTCTCTCATTGGTTCCCCGTCTTCCCGTTCATCCTCAGGACAAATTGCAACCTGTACGGAACAGGAGGTTAAAGGTGCTGATGCTCCAAGTAGGGAGATTGCTAGTAAAGTGGCTGGAATGGCGAACCCGAGCACAAGGAGATGAGAAATGAGGTGCGTTTTAGAAACCTTTCCCCATCACACGGTGTACCATCTTCTGGGTTTCTCATGCATGTTTTCGATGTAGGAAGATGCCCTTGAACCTGGAGATTTGGGACCCATGCGATGGGTAGCACGCAGTATTACTTTAAAGGGTCTGCGTTTGCTCACCCAACCTCACCGAACCTCTCAGCCCCAAGAGTGTCCACCCTTATGTCTCATCCAGCTGTGGGTCTAGATATGGTCAATCCAGGTTGCATCACAGCCCCTGAACGAATTGTGTAAGAATTTCTCTCTCTTTCCCTGTCTTTGTTTCATGGGTTTTTAAAAGTAATTTATTTTTATAATGGGATTTAGCTGCTTTTCACGGCTGTGTTTAGGCCGCTTTACACCCACTTGACACACTAACAGAGAGATATCAATACATAGGTTTTAAGATTATTACTAGTCAGATATATTCTTGTGCGGTGAATCGGGCGTGTTGAGTCCAGTTCTCTGAGCAAGGAGTAGGTCTTGTCTATTCCATATTGGGTTTATGGAACGGTATCTGAGCTAATTTGAAACTCTTGTTTTATGTATCACCCCACCTCACCTTTCCCGTTAAGCAGCCATAGTGTGTTTTCTGCATGTGTGACTCTGTTCTGTTTTGTAATTCAGTTCACGTGTAACGGTTTTAACATTCCCTCTATAAGTGACACCTTATGAGAAGTGTCCTTTTCTGTGTGACTTATTTCACTTAGAATCGTCTTACCTAAATCCACTCATCATGCTGCTACTAGCCTTATGACATTGATTTCATGGCTGAGTGATATTCCATTGTACATAAGGACCACAACTTTTTTATCCATTTTTCGCTTTCCTGGGATATTTAAGGTGGAAGGAAGTGGAGGTCCTTGTCAACAGAGCAGCCCTAACCTTTGGGGTGCTTGTGTCTTGCTGATTTTCAATTTTCCCACTTTATCCCCCCATGCGTGGAAGTGCCCTATGCTCTCTAAGCTGTGTTTTTTAGATGTTTCAGGACACACCGTACACTTCTCCAGAGTGGCTGTTGGCAATTTACATCCCGCCCATCAGTGTAGCAAGGCTCCCATTTCTCCATGGCCTGTCCTGCATTTCTGGTTTTGACACTTTTTTCAGCATGGCCCTTTTGACCGATGGGAAGCGAGACTTCTTTGTAGCGCTGATTTGCCTTTCCAGGTTGCTTGGTTGGCCAAAAAGGGCGTATGCGTTTTCTCCTGAATATATTCAGGAGAAAACGCATACGCCCTTTTTGGCCAAGGGCATCATTGTCAACGTTTTGCCGCTTTTCATGTGCTTTAAAGGCGATTCGCATCTTCCTCCTGAAATCTGTTTCCTGCAATTCTGCCTTGATTTCAAATCCTCTTCTTTGCCTTCCCTCAATATATTTGTGGACGAGAGTTATCATTTATAACTCTGCAGGTTTGTGAATTGCAGTGCCCTGAAGCTCCATTTTACAAGTCGCTTTTTTGGGAGCCGGCCGCAAAAGCGCAGGATGGCTTCAGGCCCTGTTCTGGTTCCGGGGGGCAGGGTGAGCCTGTGGTTAATTCTTCTTCCTGATGGGAAAATAGAGTGACCTCTGCCTGTCCCAACACCAAGAGCTAGTCTCTCATTGGTTCCCCGTCTTCCCGTTCATCCTCAGGACAAATTGCAACCTGTACGGAACAGGAGGTTAAAGGTGCTGATGCTCCAAGTAGGGAGATTGCTAGTAAAGTGGCTGGAATGGCGAACCCGAGCACAAGGAGATGAGAAATGAGGTGCGTTTTAGAAACCTTTCCCCATCACACGGTGTACCATCTTCTGGGTTTCTCATGCATGTTTTCGATGTAGGAAGATGCCCTTGAACCTGGAGATTTGGGACCCATGCGATGGGTAGCACGCAGTATTACTTTAAAGGGTCTGCGTTTGCTCACCCAACCTCACCGAACCTCTCAGCCCCAAGAGTGTCCACCCTTATGTCTCATCCAGCTGTGGGTCTAGATATGGTCAATCCAGGTTGCATCACAGCCCCTGAACGAATTGTGTAAGAATTTCTCTCTCTTTCCCTGTCTTTGTTTCATGGGTTTTTAAAAGTAATTTATTTTTATAATGGGGTTTAGCTGCTTTTCACGGCTGTGTTTAGGCCGCTTTACACCCACTTGACACACTAACAGAGAGATATCAATACATAGGTTTTAAGATTATTACTAGTCAGATATATTCTTGTGCGGTGAATCGGGCGTGTTGAGTCCAGTTCTCTGAGCAAGGAGTAGGTCTTGTCTATTCCATATTGGGTTTATGGAACGGTATCTGAGCTAATTTGAAAATCTTGTTTTATGTATCACCCCACCTCACCTTTCCCGTTAAGCAGCCATAGTGTGTTTTCTGCATGTGTGACTCTGCTCTGTTTTGTAATTCAGTTCAAGTGTAACGGTTTTTACATTCCCTCTATAAGTGACACCTTATGAGAAGTGTCCTTTTCTGTGTGACTTATTTCACTTAGAATCGTCTTACCTAAATCCACTCATCATGCTGCTACTAGCCTTATGACATTGATTTCATGGCTGAGTGATATTCCATTGTACATAAGGACCACAACTTTTTTATCCATTTTTCGCTTTCCTGGGATATTTAAGGTGGAAGGAAGTGGAGGTCCTTGTCAACAGAGCAGCCCTAAACTTTGGGGTGCTTGTGTCTTGCTGATTTTCAATGTTCCCACTTTATCCCCCCATGCGTGGAAGTGCCCTATGCTCTCTAAGCTGTGTTTTTTAGATGTTTCAGGACACACCGTACACTTCTCCAGAGTGGCTGTTGGCAATTTACATCCCGCCCATCAGTGTAGCAAGGCTCCCATTTCTCCATGGCCTGTCCTGCATTTCTGGTTTTGACACTTTTTTCAGCATGGCCCTTTGACCGATGGGAAGCGAGACTTCTTTGTAGCGCTGATTTGCCTTTCCAGGTTGCTTGGTTGGCCAAAAAGGGCGTATGCGTTTTCTCCTGAATATATTCAGGAAAAAACGCATACGCCCTTTTTGGCCAAGGGCATCATTGTCAACGTTTTGCCGCTTTTCATGTGCTTTAAAGGCGATTCGCATCTTCCTCCTGAAATCTGTTTCCTGCAATTCTGCCTTGATTTCAAATCCTCTTCTTTGCCTTCCCTCAATATATTTGTGGACGAGAGTTATCATTTGTAACTCTGCAGGTTTGTGAATTGCAGTGCCCTGAAGCTCCATTTTACAAGTCGGTTTTTTGGGAGCCGGCCGCAAAAGCGCAGGATGGCTTCAGGCCCTGTTCTGGTTCCGGGAGGCAGGCTGAGCCTGTGGTTAATTCTTCTTCCTGATGGGAAAATAGAGTGACCTGTGCCTGTCCCAACACCAAGAGCTAGTCTCTCATTGGTTCCCCGTCTTCCCGTTCATCCTCAGGACAAATTGCAACCTGTACGGAACAGGAGGTTAAAGGTGCTGATGCTCCAAGTAGGGAGATTGCTAGTAAAGTGGCTGGAATGGCGAACCCGAGCACAAGGAGATGAGAAATGAGGTGCGTTTTAGAAACCTTTCCCCATCACAGGGTGTACCATCTTCTGGGTTTCTCATGCATGTTTTCGATGTAGGAAGATGCCCTTGAACCTGGAGATTTGGGACCCATGCGATGGGTAGCAGGCAGTATCACTTTAAAGGGTCTGCGTTTGCTCACCCAACCTCACCGAACCTCTCAGCCCCAAGAGTGTCCACCCTTATGTCTCATCCAGCTGTGGGTCTAGATATGGTCAATCCAGGTTGCATCACAGCCCCTGAACGAATTGTGTAAGAATTTCTCTCTCTTTCCCTGTCTTTGTTTCATGGGTTTTTAAAAGTAATTTATTTTTATAATGGGGTTTAGCTGCTTTTCACGGCTGTGTTTAGGCCGCTTTACACCCACTTGACACACTAACAGAGAGATATCAATACATAGGTTTTAAGATTATTACTAGTCAGATATATTCTTGTGCGGTGAATCGGGCGTGTTGAGTCCAGTTCTCTGAGCAAGGAGTAGGTCTTGTCTATTCCATATTGGGTTTATGGAACGGTATCTGAGCTAATTTGAAACTCTTGTTTTATGTATCACCCCACCTCACCTTTCTCGTTAAGCAGCCATAGTGTGTTTTCTGCATGTGTGACTCTGTTCTGTTTTGTAATTCAGTTCAAGTGTAACGGTTTTTACATTCCCTCTATAAGTGACACCTTATGAGAAGTGTCCTTTTCTGTGTGACTTATTTCACTTAGAATCGTCTTACCTAAATCCACTCATCATGCTGCTACTAGCCTTATGACATTGATTTCATGGCTGAGTGATATTCCATTGTACATAAGGACCACAACTTTTTTATCCATTTTTCGCTTTCCTGGGATATTTAAGGTGGAAGGAAGTGGAGGTCCTTGTCAACAGAGCAGCCCTAACCTTTGGGGTGCTTGTGTCTTGCTGATTTTCAATTTTCCCACTTTATCCCCCCATGCGTGGAAGTGCCCTATGCTCTCTAAGCTGTGTTTTTTAGATGTTTCAGGACACACCGTACACTTCTCCAGAGTGGCTGTTGGCAATTTACATCCCGCCCATCAGTGTAGCAAGGCTCCCATTTCTCCATGGCCTGTCCTGCGTTTCTGGTTTTGACACTTTTTTCAGCATGGCCCTTTTGACCGATGGGAAGCGAGACTTCTTTGTAGCGCTGATTTGCCTTTCCAGGTTGCTTGGTTGGCCAAAAAGGGCGTATGCGTTTTCTCCTGAATATATTCAGGAAAAAACGCATACGCCCTTTTTGGCCAAGGGCATCATTGTCAACGTTTTGCCGCTTTTCATGTGCTTTAAAGGCGATTCGCATCTTCCTCCTGAAATCTGTTTCCTGCAATTCTGCCTTGATTTCAAATCCTCTTCCTTGCCTTCCCTCAATATATTTGTGGACGAGAGTTATCATTTATAACTCTGCAGGTTTGTGAATTGCAGTGCCCTGAAGCTCCATTTTACAAGTCGCTTTTTTGGGAGCCGGCCGCAAAAGCGCAGGATGGCTTCAGGCCCTGTTCTGGTTCCGGGGGGCAGGCTGAGCCTGTGGTTAATTCTTCTTCCTGATGGAAAAATAGAGTGACCTGTGCCTGTCCCAACACCAAGAGCTAGTCTCTCATTGGTTCCCCGTCTTCCCGTTCATCCTCAGGACAAATTGCAACCTGTACGGAACAGGAGGTTAAAGGTGCTGATGCTCCAAGTAGGGAGATTGCTAGTAAAGTGGCTGGAATGGCGAACCCGAGCACAAGGAGATGAGAAATGAGGTGCGTTTTAGAAACCTTTCCCCATCACACGGTGTACCTTCTTCTGGGTTTCTCATGCATGTTTTCGATGTAGGAAGATGCCCTTGAACCTGGAGATTTGGGACCCATGCGATGGGTAGCACGCAGTATTACTTTAAAGGGTCTGCGTTTGCTCATCCAACCTCACCGAACCTCTCAGCCCCAAGAGTGTCCACCCTTATGTCTCATCCAGCTGTGGGTCTAGATATGGTCAATCCAGGTTGCATCACAGCCCCTGAACGAATTGTGTAAGAATTTCTCTCTCTTTCCCTGTCTTTGTTTCATGGGTTTTTAAAAGTAATTTATTTTTATAATGGGGTTTAGCTGCTTTTCACGGCTGTGTTTAGGCCGTTTTACACCCACTTGACACACTAACAGAGAGATATCAATACATAGGTTTTAAGATTATTACTAGTCAGATATATTCTTGTGCGGTGAATCGGGCGTGTTGAGTCCAGTTCTCTGAGCAAGGAGTACGTCTTGTCTATTCCATATTGGGTTTATGGAACGGTATCTGAGCTAACTTGAAACTCTTGTTTTATGTATCACCCCACCTCACCTTTCCCGTTAAGCAGCCATAGTGTGTTTTCTGCATGTGTGACTCTGTTCTGTTTTGTAATTCAGTTCAAGTGTAACGGTTTTTACATTCCCTCTATAAGTGACACCTTATGAGAAGTGTCCTTTTCTGTGTGACTTATTTCACTTAGAATCGTCTTACCTAAATCCACTCATCATGCTGCTACTAGCCTTATGACATTGATTTCATGGCTGAGTGATATTCCATTGTACATAAGGACCACAACTTTTTTATCCATTTTTCACTTTCCTGGGATATTTAAGGTGGAAGGAAGTGGAGGTCCTTGTCAACAGAGCAGCCCTAAACTTTGGGGTGCTTGTGTCTTGCTGATTTTCAATGTTCCCACTTTATCCCCCCATGCGTGGAAGTGCCCTATGCTCTCTAAGCTGTGTTTTTTAGATGTTTCAGGACACACCGTACACTTCTCCAGAGTGGCTGTTGGCAATTTACATCCCGCCCATCAGTGTAGCAAGGCTCCCATTTCTCCATGGCCTGTCCTGCATTTCTGGTTTTGACACTTTTTTCAGCATGGCCCTTTTGACCGATGGGAAGCGAGACTTCTTTGTAGCGCTGATTTGCCTTTCCAGGTTGCTTGGTTGGCCAAAAAGGGCGTATGCGTTTTCTCCTGAATATATTCAGGAAAAAACGCATACGCCCTTTTTGGCCAAGGGCATCATTGTCAACGTTTTGCCGCTTTTCATGTGCTTTAAAGGCGATTCGCATCTTCCTCCTGAAATCTGTTTCCTGCAATTCTGCCTTGATTTCAAATCCTCTTCTTTGCCTTCCCTCAATATATTTGTGGACGAGAGTTATCATTTATAACTCTGCAGGTTTGTGAATTGCAGTGCCCTGAAGCTCCATTTTACAAGTCGCTTTTTTGGGAGCCGGCCGCAAAAGCGCAGGATGGCTTCAGGCCCTGTTCTGGTTCCGGGGGGCAGGCTGAGCCTGTGGTTAATTCTTCTTCCTGATGGGAAAATAGAGTGACCTGTGCCTGTCCCAACACCAAGAGCTAGTCTCTCATTGGTTCCCCGTCTTCCCGTTCATCCTCAGGACAAATTGCAACCTGTACGGAACAGGAGGTTAAAGGTGCTGATGCTCCAAGTAGGGAGATTGCTAGTAAAGTGGCTGGAATGGCGAACCCGAGCACAAGGAGATGAGAAATGAGGTGCGTTTTAGAAACCTTTCCCCATCACACGGTGTACCTTCTTCTGGGTTTCTCATGCATGTTTTCGATGTAGGAAGATGCCCTTGAACCTGGAGATTTGGGACCCATGCGATGGGTAGCACGCAGTATTACTTTAAAGGGTCTGCGTTTGCTCACCCAACCTCACCGAACCTCTCAGCCCCAAGAGTGTCCACCCTTATGTCTCATCCAGCTGTGGGTCTAGATATGGTCAATCCAGGTTGCATCACAGCCCCTGAACGAATTGTGTAAGAATTTCTCTCTCTTTCCCTGTCTTTGTTTCATGGGTTTTTAAAAGTAATTTATTTTTATAATGGGGTTTAGCTGCTTTTCACGGCTGTGTTTAGGCCGCTTTACACCCACTTGACACACTAACAGAGAGATATCAATACATAGGTTTTAAGATTATTACTAGTCAGATATATTCTTGTGCGGTGAATCGGGCGTGTTGAGTCCAGTTCTCTGAGCAAGGAGTAGGTCTTGTCTATTCCATATTGGGTTTATGGAACGGTATCTGAGCTAACTTGAAACTCTTGTTTTATGTATCACCCCACCTCACCTTTCCCGTTAAGCAGCCATAGTGTGTTTTCTGCATGTGTGACTCTGTTCTGTTTTGTAATTCAGTTCAAGTGTAACGGTTTTTACATTCCCTCTATAAGTGACACCTTATGAGAAGTGTCCTTTTCTGTGTGACTTATTTCACTTAGAATCGTCTTACCTAAATCCACTCATCATGCTGCTACTAGCCTTATGACATTGATTTCATGGCTGAGTGATATTCCATTGTACATAAGGACCACAACTTTTTTATCCATTTTTCACTTTCCTGGGATATTTAAGGTGGAAGGAAGTGGAGGTCCTTGTCAACAGAGCAGCCCTAAACTTTGGGGTGCTTGTGTCTTGCTGATTTTCAATGTTCCCACTTTATCCCCCCATGCGTGGAAGTGCCCTATGCTCTCTAAGCTGTGTTTTTTAGATGTTTCAGGACACACCGTACACTTCTCCAGAGTGGCTGTTGGCAATTTACATCCCGCCCATCAGTGTAGCAAGGCTCCCATTTCTCCATGGCCTGTCCTGCATTTCTGGTTTTGACACTTTTTTCAGCATGGCCCTTTTTACCGATGGGAAGCGAGACTTCTTTGTAGCGCTGATTTGCCTTTCCAGGTTGCTTGGTTGGCCAAAAAGGGCGTATGCGTTTTTTCCTGAATATATTCAGGAAAAAACGCATACGCCCTTTTTGGCCAAGGGCATCATTGTCAACGTTTTGCCACTTTTCATGTGCTTTAAAGGCGATTCGCATCTTCCTCCTGAAATCTGTTTCCTGCAATTCTGCCTTGATTTCAAATCCTCTTCTTTGCCTTCCCTCAATATATTTGTGGACGAGAGTTATCATTTGTAACTCTGCAGGTTTGTGAATTGCAGTGCCCTGAAGCTCCATTTTACAAGTCGCTTTTTTGGGAGCCGGCCGCAAAAGCGCAGGATGGCTTCAGGCCCTGTTCTGGTTCCGGGGGGCAGGCTGAGCCTGTGGTTAATTCTTCTTCCTGATGGGAAAATAGAGTGACCTGTGCCTGTCCCAACACCAAGAGCTAGTCTCTCATTGGTTCCCCGTCTTCCCGTTCATCCTCAGGACAAATTGCAACCTGTACGGAACAGGAGGTTAAAGGTGCTGATGCTCCAAGTAGGGAGATTGCTACTAAAGTGGCTGGAATGGCGAACCCGAGCACAAGGAGATGAGAAATGAGGTGCGTTTTAGAAACCTTTCCCCATCACACGGTGTACCATCTTCTGGGTTTCTCATGCATGTTTTCGATGTAGGAAGATGCCCTTGAACCTGGAGATTTGGGACCCATGCGATGGGTAGCAGGCAGTATCACTTTAAAGGGTCTGCGTTTGCTCACCCAACCTCACCGAACCTCTCAGCCCCAAGAGTGTCCACCCTTATGTCTCATCCAGCTGTGGGTCTAGATATGGTCAATCCAGGTTGCATCACAGCCCCTGAACGAATTGTGTAAGAATTTCTCTCTCTTTCCCTGTCTTTGTTTCATGGGTTTTTAAAAGTAATTTATTTTTATAATGGGGTTTAGCTGCTTTTCACGGCTGTGTTTAGGCCGCTTTACACCCACTTGACACACTAACAGAGAGATATCAATACATAGGTTTTAAGATTATTACTAGTCAGATATATTCTTGTGCGGTGAATCGGGCGTGTTGAGTCCAGTTCTCTGAGCAAGGAGTAGGTCTTGTCTATTCCATATTGGGTTTATGGAACGGTATCTGAGCTAATTTGAAACTCTTGTTTTATGTATCACCCCACCTCACCTTTCCCGTTAAGCAGCCATAGTGTGTTTTCTGCATGTGTGACTCTGTTCTGTTTTGTAATTCAGTTCACGTGTAACGGTTTTAACATTCCCTCTATAAGTGACACCTTATGAGAAGTGTCCTTTTCTGTGTGACTTATTTCACTTAGAATCGTCTTACCTAAATCCACTCATCATGCTGCTACTAGCCTTATGACATTGATTTCATGGCTGAGTGATATTCCATTGTACATAAGGACCACAACTTTTTTATCCATTTTTCGCTTTCCTGGGATATTTAAGGTGGAAGGAAGTGGAGGTCCTTGTCAACAGAGCAGCCCTAACCTTTGGGGTGCTTGTGTCTTGCTGATTTTCAATTTTCCCACTTTATCCCCCCATGCGTGGAAGTGCCCTATGCTCTCTAAGCTGTGTTTTTTAGATGTTTCAGGACACACCGTACACTTCTCCAGAGTGGCTGTTGGCAATTTACATCCCGCCCATCAGTGTAGCAAGGCTCCCATTTCTCCATGGCCTGTCCTGCATTTCTGGTTTTGACACTTTTTTCAGCATGGCCCTTTTGACCGATGGGAAGCGAGACTTCTTTGTAGCGCTGATTTGCCTTTCCAGGTTGCTTGGTTGGCCAAAAAGGGCGTATGCGTTTTCTCCTGAATATATTCAGGAAAAAACGCATACGCCCTTTTTGGCCAAGGGCATCATTGTCAACGTTTTGCCGCTTTTCATGTGCTTTAAAGGCGATTCGCATCTTCCTCCTGAAATCTGTTTCCTGCAATTCTGCCTTGATTTCAAATCCTCTTCTTTGCCTTCCCTCAATATATTTGTGGACGAGAGTTATCATTTATAACTCTGCAGGTTTGTGAATTGCAGTGCCCTGAAGCTCCATTTTACAAGTCGCTTTTTTGGGAGCCGGACACAAAAGCGCAGGATGGCTTCAGGCCCTGTTCTGGTTCCGGGGGGCAGGGTGAGCCTGTGGTTAATTCTTCTTCCTGATGGGAAAATAGAGTGACCTGTGCCTGTCCCAACACCAAGAGCTAGTCTCTCATTGGTTCCCCGTCTTCCCGTTCATCCTCAGGACAAATTGCAACCTGTACGGAACAGGAGGTTAAAGGTGCTGATGCTCCAAGTAGGGAGATTGTTAGTAAAGTGGCTGGAATGGCGAACCCGAGCACAAGGAGATGAGAAATGAGGTGCGTTTTAGAAACCTTTCCCCATCACACGGTGTACCATCTTCTGGGTTTCTCATGCATGTTTTCGATGTAGGAAGATGCCCTTGAACCTGGAGATTTGGGACCCATGCGATGGGTAGCACGCAGTATTACTTTAAAGGGTCTGCGTTTGCTCACCCAACCTCACCGAACCTCTCAGCCCCAAGAGTGTCCACCCTTATGTCTCATCCAGCTGTGGGTCTAGATATGGTCAATCCAGGTTGCATCACAGCCCCTGAACGAATTGTGTAAGAATTTCTCTCTCTTTCCCTGTCTTTGTTTCATGGGTTTTTAAAAGTAATTTATTTTTATAATGGGGTTTAGCTGCTTTTCACGGCTGTGTTTAGGCCGCTTTACACCCACTTGACACACTAACAGAGAGATATCAATACATAGGTTTTAAGATTATTACTAGTCAGATATATTCTTGTGCGGTGAATCGGGCGTGTTGAGTCCAGTTCTCTGAGCAAGGAGTAGGTCTTGTCTATTCCATATTGGGTTTATGGAACGGTATCTGAGCTAATTTGAAACTCTTGTTTTATGTATCACCCCACCTCACCTTTCCCGTTAAGCAGCCATAGTGTGTTTTCTGCATGTGTGACTCTGTTCTGTTTTGTAATTCAGTTCACGTGTAACGGTTTTAACATTCCCTCTATAAGTGACACCTTATGAGAAGTGTCCTTTTCTGTGTGACTTATTTCACTTAGAATCGTCTTACCTAAATCCACTCATCATGCTGCTACTAGCCTTATGACATTGATTTCATGGCTGAGTGATATTCCATTGTACATAAGGACCACAACTTTTTTATCCATTTTTCGCTTTCCTGGGATATTTAAGGTGGAAGGAAGTGGAGGTCCTTGTCAACAGAGCAGCCCTAACCTTTGGGGTGCTTGTGTCTTGCTGATTTTCAATGTTCCCACTTTATCCCCCCATGCGTGGAAGTGCCCTATGCTCTCTAAGCTGTGTTTTTTAGATGTTTCAGGACACACCGTACACTTCTCCAGAGTGGCTGTTGGCAATTTACATCCCGCCCATCAGTGTAGCAAGGCTCCCATTTCTCCATGGCCTGTCCTGCATTTCTGGTTTTGACACTTTTTTCAGCATGGCCCTTTTGACCGATGGGAAGCGAGACTTCTTTGTAGCGCTGATTTGCCTTTCCAGGTTGCTTGGTTGGCCAAAAAGGGCGTATGCGTTTTCTCCTGAATATATTCAGGAGAAAACGCATACGCCCTTTTTGGCCAAGGGCATCATTGTCAACGTTTTGCCGCTTTTCATGTGCTTTAAAGGCGATTCGCATCTTCCTCCTGAAATCTGTTTCCTGCAATTCTGCCTTGATTTCAAATCCTCTTCTTTGCCTTCCCTCAATATATTTGTGGACGAGAGTTATCATTTATAACTCTGCAGGTTTGTGAATTGCAGTGCCCTGAAGCTCCATTTTACAAGTCGCTTTTTTGGGAGCCGGCCGCAAAAGCGCAGGATGGCTTCAGGCCCTGTTCTGGTTCCGGGGGGCAGGGTGAGCCTGTGGTTAATTCTTCTTCCTGATGGGAAAATAGAGTGACCTCTGCCTGTCCCAACACCAAGAGCTAGTCTCTCATTGGTTCCCCGTCTTCCCGTTCATCCTCAGGACAAATTGCAACCTGTACGGAACAGGAGGTTAAAGGTGCTGATGCTCCAAGTAGGGAGATTGCTAGTAAAGTGGCTGGAATGGCGAACCCGAGCACAAGGAGATGAGAAATGAGGTGCGTTTTAGAAACCTTTCCCCATCACACGGTGTACCATCTTCTGGGTTTCTCATGCATGTTTTCGATGTAGGAAGATGCCCTTGAACCTGGAGATTTGGGACCCATGCGATGGGTAGCACGCAGTATTACTTTAAAGGGTCTGCGTTTGCTCACCCAACCTCACCGAACCTCTCAGCCCCAAGAGTGTCCACCCTTATGTCTCATCCAGCTGTGGGTCTAGATATGGTCAATCCAGGTTGCATCACAGCCCCTGAACGAATTGTGTAAGAATTTCTCTCTCTTTCCCTGTCTTTGTTTCATGGGTTTTTAAAAGTAATTTATTTTTATAATGGGGTTTAGCTGCTTTTCACGGCTGTGTTTAGGCCGCTTTACACCCACTTGACACACTAACAGAGAGATATCAATACATAGGTTTTAAGATTATTACTAGTCAGATATATTCTTGTGCGGTGAATCGGGCGTGTTGAGTCCAGTTCTCTGAGCAAGGAGTAGGTCTTGTCTATTCCATATTGGGTTTATGGAACGGTATCTGAGCTAATTTGAAACTCTTGTTTTATGTATCACCCCACCTCACCTTTCTCGTTAAGCAGCCATAGTGTGTTTTCTGCATGTGTGACTCTGTTCTGTTTTGTAATTCAGTTCAAGTGTAACGGTTTTTACATTCCCTCTATAAGTGACACCTTATGAGAAGTGTCCTTTTCTGTGTGACTTATTTCACTTAGAATCGTCTTACCTAAATCCACTCATCATGCTGCTACTAGCCTTATGACATTGATTTCATGGCTGAGTGATATTCCATTGTACATAAGGACCACAACTTTTTTATCCATTTTTCGCTTTCCTGGGATATTTAAGGTGGAAGGAAGTGGAGGTCCTTGTCAACAGAGCAGCCCTAACCTTTGGGGTGCTTGTGTCTTGCTGATTTTCAATTTTCCCACTTTATCCCCCCATGCGTGGAAGTGCCCTATGCTCTCTAAGCTGTGTTTTTTAGATGTTTCAGGACACACCGTACACTTCTCCAGAGTGGCTGTTGGCAATTTACATCCCGCCCATCAGTGTAGCAAGGCTCCCATTTCTCCATGGCCTGTCCTGCATTTCTGGTTTTGACACTTTTTTCAGCATGGCCCTTTTGACCGATGGGAAGCGAGACTTCTTTGTAGCGCTGATTTGCCTTTCCAGGTTGCTTGGTTGGCCAAAAAGGGCGTATGCGTTTTCTCCTGAATATATTCAGGAAAAAACGCATACGCCCTTTTTGGCCAAGGGCATCATTGTCAACGTTTTGCCGCTTTTCATGTGCTTTAAAGGCGATTCGCATCTTCCTCCTGAAATCTGTTTCCTGCAATTCTGCCTTGATTTCAAATCCTCTTCTTTGCCTTCCCTCAATATATTTGTGGACGAGAGTTATCATTTATAACTCTGCAGGTTTGTGAATTGCAGTGCCCTGAAGCTCCATTTTACAAGTCGCTTTTTTGGGAGCCGGCCGCAAAAGCGCAGGATGGCTTCAGGCCCTGTTCTGGTTCCGGGGGGCAGGCTGAGCCTGTGGTTAATTCTTCTTCCTGATGGGAAAATAGAGTGACCTGTGCCTGTCCCAACACCAAGAGCTAGTCTCTCATTGGTTCCCCGTCTTCCCGTTCATCCTCAGGACAAATTGCAACCTGTACGGAACAGGAGGTTAAAGGTGCTGATGCTCCAAGTAGGGAGATTGCTAGTAAAGTGGCTGGAATGGCGAACCCGAGCACAAGGAGATGAGAAATGAGGTGCGTTTTAGAAACCTTTCCCCATCACACGGTGTACCATCTTCTGGGTTTCTCATGCATGTTTTCGATGTAGGAAGATGCCCTTGAACCTGGAGATTTGGGACCCATGCGATGGGTAGCACGCAGTATTACTTTAAAGGGTCTGCGTTTGCTCACCCAACCTCACCGAACCTCTCAGCCCCAAGAGTGTCCACCCTTATGTCTCATCCAGCTGTGGGTCTAGATATGGTCAATCCAGGTTGCATCACAGCCCCTGAACGAATTGTGTAAGAATTTCTCTCTCTTTCCCTGTCTTTGTTTCATGGGTTTTTAAAAGTAATTTATTTTTATAATGGGGTTTAGCTGCTTTTCACGGCTGTGTTTAGGCCGCTTTACACCCACTTGACACACTAACAGAGAGATATCAATACATAGGTTTTAAGATTATTACTAGTCAGATATATTCTTGTGCGGTGAATCGGGCGTGTTGAGTCCAGTTCTCTGAGCAAGGAGTAGGTCTTGTCTATTCCATATTGGGTTTATGGAACGGTATCTGAGCTAACTTGAAACTCTTGTTTTATGTATCACCCCACCTCACCTTTCCCGTTAAGCAGCCATAGTGTGTTTTCTGCATGTGTGACTCTGTTCTGTTTTGTAATTCAGTTCAAGTGTAACGGTTTTTACATTCCCTCTATAAGTGACACCTTATGAGAAGTGTCCTTTTCTGTGTGACTTATTTCACTTAGAATCGTCTTACCTAAATCCACTCATCATGCTGCTACTAGCCTTATGACATTGATTTCATGGCTGAGTGATATTCCATTGTACATAAGGACCACAACTTTTTTATCCATTTTTCGCTTTCCTGGCATATTTAAGGTGGAAGGAAGTGGAGGTCCTTGTCAACAGAGCAGCCCTAACCTTTGGGGTGCTTGTGTCTTGCTGATTTTCAATTTTCCCACTTTATCCCCCCATGCGTGGAAGTGCCCTATGCTCTCTAAGCTGTGTTTTTTAGATGTTTCAGGACACACCGTACACTTCTCCAGAGTGGCTGTTGGCAATTTACATCCCGCCCATCAGTGTAGCAAGGCTCCCATTTCTCCATGGCCTGTCCTGCATTTCTGGTTTTGACACTTTTTTCAGCATGGCCCTTTTGACCGATGGGAAGCGAGACTTCTTTGTAGCGCTGATTTGCCTTTCCAGGTTGCTTGGTTGGCCAAAAAGGGCGTATGCGTTTTCTCCTGAATATATTCAGGAAAAAACGCATACGCCCTTTTTGGCCAAGGGCATCATTGTCAACGTTTTGCCGCTTTTCATGTGCTTTAAAGGCGATTCGCATCTTCCTCCTGAAATCTGTTTCCTGCAATTCTGCCTTGATTTCAAATCCTCTTCTTTGCCTTCCCTCAATATATTTGTGGACGAGAGTTATCATTTATAACTCTGCAGGTTTGTGAATTGCAGTGCCCTGAAGCTCCATTTTACAAGTCGCTTTTTTGGGAGCCGGCCGCAAAAGCGCAGGATGGCTTCAGGCCCTGTTCTGGTTCCGGGGGGCAGGCTGAGCCTGTGGTTAATTCTTCTTCCTGATGGGAAAATAGAGTGACCTGTGCCTGTCCCAACACCAAGAGCTAGTCTCTCATTGGTTCCCCGTCTTCCCGTTCATCCTCAGGACAAATTGCAACCTGTACGGAACAGGAGGTTAAAGGTGCTGATGCTCCAAGTAGGGAGATTGCTAGTAAAGTGGCTGGAATGGCGAACCCGAGCACAAGGAGATGAGAAATGAGGTGCGTTTTAGAAACCTTTCCCCATCACACGGTGTACCATCTTCTGGGTTTCTCATGCATGTTTTCGATGTAGGAAGATGCCCTTGAACCTGGAGATTTGGGACCCATGCGATGGGTAGCACGCAGTATTACTTTAAAGGGTCTGCGTTTGCTCACCCAACCTCACCGAACCTCTCAGCCCCAAGAGTGTCCACCCTTATGTCTCATCCAGCTGTGGGTCTAGATATGGTCAATCCAGGTTGCATCACAGCCCCTGAACGAATTGTGTAAGAATTTCTCTCTCTTTCCCTGTCTTTGTTTCATGGGTTTTTAAAAGTAATTTATTTTTATAATGGGGTTTAGCTGCTTTTCACGGCTGTGTTTAGGCCGCTTTACACCCACTTGACACACTAACAGAGAGATATCAATACATAGGTTTTAAGATTATTACTAGTCAGATATATTCTTGTGCGGTGAATCGGGCGTGTTGAGTCCAGTTCTCTGAGCAAGGAGTAGGTCTTGTCTATTCCATATTGGGTTTATGGAACGGTATCTGAGCTAACTTGAAACTCTTGTTTTATGTATCACCCCACCTCACCTTTCCCGTTAAGCAGCCATAGTGTGTTTTCTGCATGTGTGACTCTGTTCTGTTTTGTAATTCAGTTCAAGTGTAACGGTTTTTACATTCCCTCTATAAGTGACACCTTATGAGAAGTGTCCTTTTCTGTGTGACTTATTTCACTTAGAATCGTCTTACCTAAATCCACTCATCATGCTGCTACTAGCCTTATGACATTGATTTCATGGCTGAGTGATATTCCATTGTACATAAGGACCACAACTTTTTTATCCATTTTTCGCTTTCCTGGCATATTTAAGGTGGAAGGAAGTGGAGGTCCTTGTCAACAGAGCAGCCCTAACCTTTGGGGTGCTTGTGTCTTGCTGATTTTCAATTTTCCCACTTTATCCCCCCATGCGTGGAAGTGCCCTATGCTCTCTAAGCTGTGTTTTTTAGATGTTTCAGGACACACCGTACACTTCTCCAGAGTGGCTGTTGGCAATTTACATCCCGCCCATCAGTGTAGCAAGGCTCCCATTTCTCCATGGCCTGTCCTGCATTTCTGGTTTTGACACTTTTTTCAGCATGGCCATTTTGACCGATGGGAAGCGAGACTTCTTTGTAGCGCTGATTTGCCTTTCCAGGTTGCTTGGTTGGCCAAAAAGGGCGTATGCGTTTTCTCCTGAATATATTCAGGAAAAAACGCATACGCCCTTTTTGGCCAAGGGCATCATTGTCAACGATTTGCCGCTTTTCATGTGCTTTAAAGGCGATTCGCATCTTCCTCCTGAAATCTGTTTCCTGCAATTCTGCCTTGATTTCAAATCCTCTTCTTTGCCTTCCCTCAATATATTTGTGGACGAGAGTTATCATTTATAACTCTGCAGGTTTGTGAATTGCAGTGCCCTGAATCTCCATTTTACAAGTCGCTTTTTTGGGAGCCGGACACAAAAGCGCAGGATGGCTTCAGGCCCTGTTCTGGTTCCGGGGGGCAGGGTGAGCCTGTGGTTAATTCTTCTTCCTGATGGGAAAATAGAGTGACCTCTGCCTGTCCCAACACCAAGAGCTAGTCTCTCATTGGTTCCCCGTCTTCCCGTTCATCCTCAGGACAAATTGCAACCTGTACGGAACAGGAGGTTAAAGGTGCTGATGCTCCAAGTAGGGAGATTGCTACTAAAGTGGCTGGAATGGCGAACCCGAGCACAAGGAGATGAGAAATGAGGTGCGTTTTAGAAACCTTTCCCCATCACACGGTGTACCATCTTCTGGGTTTCTCATGCATGTTTTCGATGTAGGAAGATGCCCTTGAACCTGGAGATTTGGGACCCATGCGATGGGTAGCACGCAGTATCACTTTAAAGGGTCTGCGTTTGCTCACCCAACCTCACCGAACCTCTCAGCCCCAAGAGTGTCCACCCTTATGTCTCATCCAGCTGTGGGTCTAGATATGGTCAATCCAGGTTGCATCACAGCCCCTGAACGAATTGTGTAAGAATTTCTCTCTCTTTCCCTGTCTTTGTTTCATGGGTTTTTAAAAGTAATTTATTTTTATAATGGGGTTTAGCTGCTTTTCATGGCTGTGTTTAGGCCGCTTTACACCCACTTGACACACTAACAGAGAGATATCAATACATAGGTTTTAAGATTATTACTAGTCAGATATATTCTTGTGCGGTGAATCGGGCGTGTTGAGTCCAGTTCTCTGAGCAAGGAGTAGGTCTTGTCTATTCCATATTGGGTTTATGGAACGGTATCTGAGCTAATTTGAAACTCTTGTTTTATGTATCAGCCCACCTCACCTTTCCCGTTAAGCAGCCATAGTGTGTTTTCTGCATGTGTGACTCTGTTCTGTTTTGTAATTCAGTTCAAGTGTAACGGTTTTTACATTCCCTCTATAAGTGACACCTTATGAGAAGTGTCCTTTTCTGTGTGACTTATTTCACTTAGAATCGTCTTACCTAAATCCACTCATCATGCTGCTACTAGCCTTATGACATTGATTTCATGGCTGAGTGATATTCCATTGTACATAAGGACCACAACTTTTTTATCCATTTTTCGCTTTCCTGGCATATTTAAGGTGGAAGGAAGTGGAGGTCCTTGTCAACAGAGCAGCCCTAAACTTTCGGGTGCTTGTGTCTTGCTGATTTTCAATTTTCCCACTTTATCCCCCCATGCGTAGAAGTGCCCTATGCTCTCTAAGCTGTGTTTTTTAGATGTTTCAGGACACACCGTACACTTCTCCAGAGTGGCTGTTGGCAATTTACATCCCGCCCATCAGTGTAGCAAGGCTCCCATTTCTCCATGGCCTGTCCTGCATTTCTGGTTTTGACACCTTTTTCAGCATGTCCCTTTTGACCGATGGGAAGCGAGACTTCTTTGTAGCGCTGATTTGCCTTTCCAGGTTGCTTGGTTGGCCAAAAAGGGCGTATGCGTTTTTTCCTGAATATATTCAGGAAAAAACGCATACGCCCTTTTTGGCCAAGGGCATCATTGTCAACGTTTTGCCGCTTTTCATGTGCTTTAAAGGCGATTCGAATCTACCTCCTGAAATCTATTTCCTGCAATTCTGCCTTGATTTCAAATCCTCTTCTTTGCCTTCCCTCAATATATTTGTGGACGAGAGTTATCATTTATAATTCTGCAGGTTTGTGAATTGCAGTGCCCTGAAGCTCCATTTTACAAGTCGCTTTTTTGGGAGTCGGCCGCAAAAGCGCAGGATGGCTTCAGGCCCTGTTCTGGTTCCGGGGGGCAGGCTGAGCCTGTGGTTAATTCTTCTTCCTGATGGGAAAATTGAGTGACCTGTGCCTGTCCCAACACCAAGAGCTAGTCTCTCATTGGTTCCCCGTCTTCCCGTTCATCCTCAGGACAAATTGCAACCTGTACGGAACAGGAGGTTAAAGGTGCTGATGCTCCAAGTAGGGAGATTGCTAGTAAAGTGGCTGGAATGGCGAACCCGAGCACAAGGAGATGAGAAATGCGGTGCGTTTTAGAAACCTTTCCCCATCACACGGTGTACCATCTTCTGGGTTTCTCATGCATGTTTTCGATGTAGGAAGATGCCCTTGAACCTGGAGATTTGGGACCCATGCGATGGGTAGCACGCAGTATTACTTTAAAGGGTCTGCGTTTGCTCACCCAACCTCACCAAACCTCTCAGCCCCAAGAGTGTCCACCCTTATGTCTCATCCAGCTGTGGGTCTAGATATGGTCAATGCAGGTTGCATCACAGCCCCTGAACGAATTGTGTAAGAATTTCTCTCTCTTTCCCTGTCTTTGTTTCATGGGTTTTTAAAAGTAATTTATTTTTATAATGGGGTTTAGCTGCTTTTCACGGCTGTGTTTATGCCGCCTTACACACACTTGACACACTAACAGAGAGATATCAATACATAGGTTTTAAGATTATTACTAGTCAGATATATTCTTGTGCGGTGAATCGGGCGTGTTGAGTCCAGTTCTCTGAGCAAGGAGTAGGTCTTGTCTATTCCATATTGGGTTTATGGAACGGTATCTGAGCTAATTTGAAACTCTTGTTTTATGTATCAGCCCACCTCACCTTTCCCGTTAAGCAGCCATAGTGTGTTTTCTGCATGTGTGACTCTGTTCTGTTTTGTAATTCAGTTCAAGTGTAACGGTTTTTACATTCCCTCTATAAGTGACACCTTATGAGAAGTGTCCTTTTCTGTGTGACTTATTTCACTTAGAATCGTCTTACCTAAATCCACTCATCATGCTGCTACTAGCCTTATGACATTGATTTCATGGCTGAGTGATATTCCATTGTACATAAGGACCACAACTTTTTTATCCATTTTTCGCTTTCCTGGCATATTTAAGGTGGAAGGAAGTGGAGGTCCTTGTCAACAGAGCAGCCCTAAACTTTCGGGTGCTTGTGTCTTGCTGATTTTCAATTTTCCCACTTTATCCCCCCATGCGTAGAAGTGCCCTATGCTCTCTAAGCTGTGTTTTTTAGATGTTTCAGGACACACCGTACACTTCTCCAGAGTGGCTGTTGGCAATTTACATCCCGCCCATCAGTGTAGCAAGGCTCCCATTTCTCCATGGCCTGTCCTGCATTTCTGGTTTTGACACCTTTTTCAGCATGTCCCTTTTGACCGATGGGAAGCGAGACTTCTTTGTAGCGCTGATTTGCCTTTCCAGGTTGCTTGGTTGGCCAAAAAGGGCGTATGCGTTTTTTCCTGAATATATTCAGGAAAAAACGCATACGCCCTTTTTGGCCAAGGGCATCATTGTCAACGTTTTGCCGCTTTTCATGTGCTTTAAAGGCGATTCGAATCTACCTCCTGAAATCTGTTTCCTGCAATTCTGCCTTGATTTCAAATCCTCTTCTTTGCCTTCCCTCAATATATTTGTGGACGAGAGTTATCATTTATAATTCTGCAGGTTTGTGAATTGCAGTGCCCTGAAGCTCCATTTTACAAGTCGCTTTTTTGGGAGTCGGCCGCAAAAGCGCAGGATGGCTTCAGGCCCTGTTCTGGTTCCGGGGGGCAGGCTGAGCCTGTGGTTAATTCTTCTTCCTGATGGGAAAATTGAGTGACCTGTGCCTGTCCCAACACCAAGAGCTAGTCTCTCATTGGTTCCCCGTCTTCCCGTTCATCCTCAGGACAAATTGCAACCTGTATGGAACAGGAGGTTAAAGGTGCTGATGCTCCAAGTAGGGAGATTGCTAGTAAAGTGGCTGGAATGGCGAACCCGAGCACAAGGAGATGAGAAATGCGGTGCGTTTTAGAAACCTTTCCCCATCACACGGTGTACCATCTTCTGGGTTTCTCATGCATGTTTTCGATGTAGGAAGATGCCCTTGAACCTGGAGATTTGGGACCCATGCGATGGGTAGCACGCAGTATTACTTTAAAGGGTCTGCGTTTGCTCACCCAACCTCACCAAACCTCTCAGCCCCAAGAGTGTCCACCCTTATGTCTCATCCAGCTGTGGGTCTAGATATGGTCAATGCAGGTTGCATCACAGCCCCTGAACGAATTGTGTAAGAATTTCTCTCTCTTTCCCTGTCTTTGTTTCATGGGTTTTTAAAAGTAATTTATTTTTATAATGGGGTTTAGCTGCTTTTCACGGCTGTGTTTATGCCGCCTTACACACACTTGACACACTAACAGAGAGATATCAATACATAGGTTTTAAGATTATTACTAGTCAGATATATTCTTGTGCGGTGAATCGGGCGTGTTGAGTCCAGTTCTCTGAGCAAGGAGTAGGTCTTGTCTATTCCATATTGGGTTTATGGAACGGTATCTGAGCTAATTTGAAACTCTTGTTTTATGTATCACCCCACCTCACCTTTCCCGTTAAGCAGCCATAGTGTGTTTTCTGCATGTGTGACTCTGTTCTGTTTTGTAATTCAGTTCAAGTGTAACGGATTTTACATTCTCTCTATAAGTGACACCTTATGAGAAGTGTCCTTTTCTGTGTGACTTATTTCACTTAGAATCGTCTTACCTAAATCCACTCATCATGCTGCTACTAGCCTTATGACATTGATTTCATGGCTGAGTGATATTCCATTGTACATAAGGACCACAACTTTTTTATCCATTTTTCGCTTTCCTGGGATATTTAAGGTGGAATGAAGTGGAGGTCCTTGTCAACAGAGCAGCCCTAAACTTTGGGGTGCTTGTGTCTTGCTGATTTTCAATTTTCCCACTTTATCCCCCCATGTGTGGAAGTGCCCTATGCTCTCTAAGCTGTGTTTTTTAGATGTTTCAGGACACACCGTACACTTCTCCAGAGTGGCTGTTGGCAATTTACATCCCGCCCATCAGTGTAGCAAGGCTCCCATTTCTCCATGGCCTGTCCTGCATTTCTGGTTTTGACACTTTTTTCAGCATGGCCCTTTTGACCGATGGGAAGCGAGACTTCTTTGTAGCGCTGATTTGCCTTTCCAGGTTGCTTGGTTGGCCAAAAAGGGCGTATGCGTTTTTTCCTGAATATATTCAGGAAAAAACGCATACGCCCTTTTTGGCCAAGGGCACCATTGTCAACGTTTTGCCGCTTTTCATGTGCTTTAAAGGCGATTCGAATCTACCTCCTGAAATCTGTTTCCTGCAATTCTGCCTTGATTTCAAATCCTCTTCTTTGCCTTCCCTCAATATATTTGTGGACGAGAGTTTTCATTTATAACTCTGCAGGTTTGTGAATTGCAGTGCCCTGAATCTCCATTTTTCAAGTCGCTTTTTTGGGAGCTGGCCGCAAAAGCGCAGGATGGCTTCAGGCCCTGTTCTGCTTCCGGGGGGCAGGCTGAGCCTGTGGTTAATTCTTCTTCCTGATGGGAAAATAGAGTGACCTGTGCCTGTCCCAACACCAAGAGCTAGTCTCTCATTGGTTCCCCGTCTTCCCGTTCATCCTCAGGACAAATTGCAACCTGTACGGAACAGGAGGTTAAAGGTGCTGATGCTCCAAGTAGGGAGATTGCTAGTAAAGTGGCTGGAATGGCGAACCCGAGCACAAGGAGGTGAGAAATGAGGTGCGTTTTAGAAACCTTTCCCCATCACACGGTGTACCATCTTCTGGGTTTCTCATGCATGTTTTCGATGTAGGAAGATGCCCTTGAACCTGGAGATTTGGGACCCATGCGATGGGTAGCACGCAGTATTACTTTAAAGGGTCTGCGTTTGCTCACCCAACCTCACCAAACCTCTCAGCCCCAAGAGTGTCCACCCTTATGTCTCATCCAGCTGTGGGTCTAGATATGGTCAATCCAGGTTGCATCACAGCCCCTGAACGAATTGTGTAAGAATTTCTCTCTCTTTCCCTGTCTTTGTTTCATGTGTTTTTAAAAGTAATTTATTTTTATAATGGGGTTTAGCTGCTTTTCACGGCTGTGTTTAGGCCGCTTTACACCCACTTGACACACTAACAGAGAGATATCAATACATAGGTTTTAAGATTATTAGTAGTCAGATATATTCTTGTGCGGTGAATCGGGCGTGTTGAGTCCAGTTCTCTGAGCAAGGAGTAGGTCTTGTCTATCACATATTGGGTTTATGGAACGGTATCTGGGCTAATTTGAAACTCTTGTTTTATGTATCACCCCACCTCACCTTTCCCGTTAAGCAGCCATAGTGTGTTTTCTGCATGTGTGACTCTGTTCTGTTTTGTAATTCAGTTCAAGTGTAACGGTTTTTACATTCCCTCTATAAGTGACACCTTATGAGAAGTGTCCTTTTCTGTGTGACTTATTTCACTTAGAATCGTCTTACCTAAATCCATTCATCATGCTGCTACTAGCCTTATGACATTGATTTCATGGCTGAGTGATAGTCCATTGTACATAAGGACCACAACTTTTTTATCCATTTTTCGCTTTCCTGGGATATTTAAGGTGGAATGAAGTGGAGGTCCTTGTCAACAGAGCAGCCCTAAACTTTCGGGTGCTTGTGTCTTGCTGATTTTCAATTTTCCCACTTTATCCCCCCATGCGTAGAAGTGCCCTATGCTCTCTAAGCTGTGTTTTTTAGATGTTTCATGACACACCGTACACTTCTCCAGAGTGGCTGTTGGCAATTTACATCCCACCCATCAGTGTAGCAAGGCTCCCATTTCTCCATGGCCTGTCCTGCATTTCTGGTTTTGACACTTTTTTCAGCATGTCCCTTTTGACCGATGGGAAGCGAGACTTCTTTGTACCGCTGATTTGCCTTTCCAGGTTGCTTGGTTGGCCAAAAAGGGCGTATGCCTTTTTTCCTGAATATATTCAGGAAAAAAGGCATACGCCCTTTTTGGCCAAGGGCATCATTGTCAACGTTTTGCCGCTTTTCATGTGCTTTAAAGGCGATTCGAATCTACCTCTTGAAATCTGTTTCCTGCAATTCTGACTTGATTTCAAATCCTCTTCTTTGCCTTCCCTCAATATATTTGTGGACGAGAGTTATCATTTATAACTCTGCAGGTTTGTGAATTGCAGTGCCCTGAAGCTGCATTTTACAAGTCGCTTTTTTGGGAGCCGGCCGCAAAAGCGCAGGATGGCTTCAGGCCCTGTTCTGGTTCCGGGGGGCAGGCTGAGCCTGTGGTTAATTCTTCTTCCTGATGGGAAAATAGAGTGACCTGTGCCTGTCCCAACACCAAGAGCTAGTCTCTCATTGGTTTCCCGTCTTCCCGTTCATCCTCAGGACAAATTGCAACCTGTACGGAACAGGAGGTTAAAGGTGCTGATGCTCCAAGTAGGGAGATTGCTAGTAAAGTGGCTGGAATGGCGAAAACGAGCACAAGGAGGTGAGAAATGAGGTGCGTTTTAGAAACCTTTCCCCATCACACGGTGTACCATCTTCTGGGTTTCTCATGCATGTTTTCGATGTAGGAAGATGCCCTTGAACCTGGAGATTTGGGACCCATGCGATGGGTAGCACGCAGTATTACTTTAAAGGGTCTGCGTTTGCTCACCCAACCTCACCAAATCTCTCAGCCCCAAGAGTGTCCACCCTTATGTCTCATCCAGCTGTGGGTCTAGATATGGTCAATCCAGGTTGCATCACAGCCCCCGAACGAATTGTGTAAGAATTTCTCTCTCTTTCCCTGTCTTTGTTTCATGGGTTTTTAAAAGTAATTTATTTTTATAATGGGGTTTAGCTGCTTTTCACGGCTGTGTTTAGGCCGCTTTACACCCACTTGACACACTAACAGAGAGATATCAATACATAGGTTTTAAGATTATTACTAGTCAGATATATTCTTGTGCGGTGAATCGGGCGTGTTGAGTCCAGTTCTCTGAGCAAGGAGTAGGTCTTGTCTATTCCATATTGGGTTTATGGAACGGTATCTGAGCTAATTTGAAACTCTTGTTTTATGTATCAGCCCACCTCACCTTTCCCGTTAAGCAGCCATAGTGTGTTTTCTGCATGTGTGACTCTGTTCTGTTTTGTAATTCAGTTCAAGTGTAACGGTTTTTACATTCCCTCTATAAGTGACACCTTATGAGAAGTGTCCTTTTCTGTGTGACTTATTTCACTTAGAATCGTCTTACCTAAATCCACTCATCATGCTGCTACTAGCCTTATGACATTGATTTCATGGCTGAGTGATATTCCATTGTACATAAGGACCACAACTTTTTTATCCATTTTTCGCTTTCCTGGCATATTTAAGGTGGAAGGAAGTGGAGGTCCTTGTCAACAGAGCAGCCCTAAACTTTCGGGTGCTTGTGTCTTGCTGATTTTCAATTTTCCCACTTTATCCCCCCATGCGTAGAAGTGCCCTATGCTCTCTAAGCTGTGTTTTTTAGATGTTTCAGGACACACCGTACACTTCTCCAGAGTGGCTGTTGGCAATTTACATCCCGCCCATCAGTGTAGCAAGGCTCCCATTTCTCCATGGCCTGTCCTGCATTTCTGGTTTTGACACCTTTTTCAGCATGTCCCTTTTGACCGATGGGAAGCGAGACTTCTTTGTAGCGCTGATTTGCCTTTCCAGGTTGCTTGGTTGGCCAAAAAGGGCGTATGCGTTTTTTCCTGAATATATTCAGGAAAAAACGCATACGCCCTTTTTGGCCAAGGGCATCATTGTCAACGTTTTGCCGCTTTTCATGTGCTTTAAAGGCGATTCGAATCTACCTCCTGAAATCTGTTTCCTGCAATTCTGCCTTGATTTCAAATCCTCTTCTTTGCCTTCCCTCAATATATTTGTGGACGAGAGTTATCATTTATAATTCTGCAGGTTTGTGAATTGCAGTGCCCTGAAGCTCCATTTTACAAGTCGCTTTTTTGGGAGTCGGCCGCAAAAGCGCAGGATGGCTTCAGGCCCTGTTCTGGTTCCGGGGGGCAGGCTGAGCCTGTGGTTAATTCTTCTTCCTGATGGGAAAATTGAGTGACCTGTGCCTGTCCCAACACCAAGAGCTAGTCTCTCATTGGTTCCCCGTCTTCCCGTTCATCCTCAGGACAAATTGCAACCTGTATGGAACAGGAGGTTAAAGGTGCTGATGCTCCAAGTAGGGAGATTGCTAGTAAAGTGGCTGGAATGGCGAACCCGAGCACAAGGAGATGAGAAATGCGGTGCGTTTTAGAAACCTTTCCCCATCACACGGTGTACCATCTTCTGGGTTTCTCATGCATGTTTTCGATGTAGGAAGATGCCCTTGAACCTGGAGATTTGGGACCCATGCGATGGGTAGCACGCAGTATTACTTTAAAGGGTCTGCGTTTGCTCACCCAACCTCACCAAACCTCTCAGCCCCAAGAGTGTCCACCCTTATGTCTCATCCAGCTGTGGGTCTAGATATGGTCAATGCAGGTTGCATCACAGCCCCTGAACGAATTGTGTAAGAATTTCTCTCTCTTTCCCTGTCTTTGTTTCATGGGTTTTTAAAAGTAATTTATTTTTATAATGGGGTTTAGCTGCTTTTCACGGCTGTGTTTATGCCGCCTTACACACACTTGACACACTAACAGAGAGATATCAATACATAGGTTTTAAGATTATTACTAGTCAGATATATTCTTGTGCGGTGAATCGGGCGTGTTGAGTCCAGTTCTCTGAGCAAGGAGTAGGTCTTGTCTATTCCATATTGGGTTTATGGAACGGTATCTGAGCTAATTTGAAACTCTTGTTTTATGTATCACCCCACCTCACCTTTCCCGTTAAGCAGCCATAGTGTGTTTTCTGCATGTGTGACTCTGTTCTGTTTTGTAATTCAGTTCAAGTGTAACGGATTTTACATTCTCTCTATAAGTGACACCTTATGAGAAGTGTCCTTTTCTGTGTGACTTATTTCACTTAGAATCGTCTTACCTAAATCCACTCATCATGCTGCTACTAGCCTTATGACATTGATTTCATGGCTGAGTGATATTCCATTGTACATAAGGACCACAACTTTTTTATCCATTTTTCGCTTTCCTGGGATATTTAAGGTGGAATGAAGTGGAGGTCCTTGTCAACAGAGCAGCCCTAAACTTTGGGGTGCTTGTGTCTTGCTGATTTTCAATTTTCCCACTTTATCCCCCCATGTGTGGAAGTGCCCTATGCTCTCTAAGCTGTGTTTTTTAGATGTTTCAGGACACACCGTACACTTCTCCAGAGTGGCTGTTGGCAATTTACATCCCGCCCATCAGTGTAGCAAGGCTCCCATTTCTCCATGGCCTGTCCTGCATTTCTGGTTTTGACACTTTTTTCAGCATGGCCCTTTTGACCGATGGGAAGCGAGACTTCTTTGTAGCGCTGATTTGCCTTTCCAGGTTGCTTGGTTGGCCAAAAAGGGCGTATGCGTTTTTTCCTGAATATATTCAGGAAAAAACGCATACGCCCTTTTTGGCCAAGGGCACCATTGTCAACGTTTTGCCGCTTTTCATGTGCTTTAAAGGCGATTCGAATCTACCTCCTGAAATCTGTTTCCTGCAATTCTGCCTTGATTTCAAATCCTCTTCTTTGCCTTCCCTCAATATATTTGTGGACGAGAGTTTTCATTTATAACTCTGCAGGTTTGTGAATTGCAGTGCCCTGAATCTCCATTTTTCAAGTCGCTTTTTTGGGAGCTGGCCGCAAAAGCGCAGGATGGCTTCAGGCCCTGTTCTGCTTCCGGGGGGCAGGCTGAGCCTGTGGTTAATTCTTCTTCCTGATGGGAAAATAGAGTGACCTGTGCCTGTCCCAACACCAAGAGCTAGTCTCTCATTGGTTCCCCGTCTTCCCGTTCATCCTCAGGACAAATTGCAACCTGTACGGAACAGGAGGTTAAAGGTGCTGATGCTCCAAGTAGGGAGATTGCTAGTAAAGTGGCTGGAATGGCGAACCCGAGCACAAGGAGGTGAGAAATGAGGTGCGTTTTAGAAACCTTTCCCCATCACACGGTGTACCATCTTCTGGGTTTCTCATGCATGTTTTCGATGTAGGAAGATGCCCTTGAACCTGGAGATTTGGGACCCATGCGATGGGTAGCACGCAGTATTACTTTAAAGGGTCTGCGTTTGCTCACCCAACCTCACCAAACCTCTCAGCCCCAAGAGTGTCCACCCTTATGTCTCATCCAGCTGTGGGTCTAGATATGGTCAATCCAGGTTGCATCACAGCCCCTGAACGAATTGTGTAAGAATTTCTCTCTCTTTCCCTGTCTTTGTTTCATGTGTTTTTAAAAGTAATTTATTTTTATAATGGGGTTTAGCTGCTTTTCACGGCTGTGTTTAGGCCGCTTTACACCCACTTGACACACTAACAGAGAGATATCAATACATAGGTTTTAAGATTATTAGTAGTCAGATATATTCTTGTGCGGTGAATCGGGCGTGTTGAGTCCAGTTCTCTGAGCAAGGAGTAGGTCTTGTCTATCACATATTGGGTTTATGGAACGGTATCTGGGCTAATTTGAAACTCTTGTTTTATGTATCACCCCACCTCACCTTTCCCGTTAAGCAGCCATAGTGTGTTTTCTGCATGTGTGACTCTGTTCTGTTTTGTAATTCAGTTCAAGTGTAACGGTTTTTACATTCCCTCTATAAGTGACACCTTATGAGAAGTGTCCTTTTCTGTGTGACTTATTTCACTTAGAATCGTCTTACCTAAATCCATTCATCATGCTGCTACTAGCCTTATGACATTGATTTCATGGCTGAGTGATAGTCCATTGTACATAAGGACCACAACTTTTTTATCCATTTTTCGCTTTCCTGGGATATTTAAGGTGGAATGAAGTGGAGGTCCTTGTCAACAGAGCAGCCCTAAACTTTCGGGTGCTTGTGTCTTGCTGATTTTCAATTTTCCCACTTTATCCCCCCATGCGTAGAAGTGCCCTATGCTCTCTAAGCTGTGTTTTTTAGATGTTTCATGACACACCGTACACTTCTCCAGAGTGGCTGTTGGCAATTTACATCCCACCCATCAGTGTAGCAAGGCTCCCATTTCTCCATGGCCTGTCCTGCATTTCTGGTTTTGACACTTTTTTCAGCATGTCCCTTTTGACCGATGGGAAGCGAGACTTCTTTGTACCGCTGATTTGCCTTTCCAGGTTGCTTGGTTGGCCAAAAAGGGCGTATGCCTTTTTTCCTGAATATATTCAGGAAAAAAGGCATACGCCCTTTTTGGCCAAGGGCATCATTGTCAACGTTTTGCCGCTTTTCATGTGCTTTAAAGGCGATTCGAATCTACCTCTTGAAATCTGTTTCCTGCAATTCTGACTTGATTTCAAATCCTCTTCTTTGCCTTCCCTCAATATATTTGTGGACGAGAGTTATCATTTATAACTCTGCAGGTTTGTGAATTGCAGTGCCCTGAAGCTGCATTTTACAAGTCGCTTTTTTGGGAGCCGGCCGCAAAAGCGCAGGATGGCTTCAGGCCCTGTTCTGGTTCCGGGGGGCAGGCTGAGCCTGTGGTTAATTCTTCTTCCTGATGGGAAAATAGAGTGACCTGTGCCTGTCCCAACACCAAGAGCTAGTCTCTCATTGGTTTCCCGTCTTCCCGTTCATCCTCAGGACAAATTGCAACCTGTACGGAACAGGAGGTTAAAGGTGCTGATGCTCCAAGTAGGGAGATTGCTAGTAAAGTGGCTGGAATGGCGAAAACGAGCACAAGGAGGTGAGAAATGAGGTGCGTTTTAGAAACCTTTCCCCATCACACGGTGTACCATCTTCTGGG
Organism: Balaenoptera physalus; assembly: GCF_965194825.1. Lineage (NCBI taxonomy): Eukaryota > Metazoa > Chordata > Mammalia > Artiodactyla > Balaenopteridae > Balaenoptera > Balaenoptera physalus. Next base: position 536,502 of record NW_028126452.1, on the reverse strand, counting down.
TTTCTCATGCATGTTTTCGATGTAGGAAGATGCCCTTGAACCTGGAGATTTGGGACCCATGCGATGGGTAGCACGCAGTATTACTTTAAAGGGTCTGCGTTTGCTCACCCAACCTCACCAAATCTCTCAGCCCCAAGAGTGTCCACCCTTATGTCTCATCCAGCTGTGGGTCTAGATATGGTCAATCCAGGTTGCATCACAGCCCCCGAACGAATTGTGTAAGAATTTCTCTCTCTTTCCCTGTCTTTGTTTCATGGGTTTTTAAAAGTAATTTATTTTTATAATGGGGTTTAGCTGCTTTTCACGGCTGTGTTTAGGCCGCTTTACACCCACTTGACACACTAACAGAGAGATATCAATACATAGGTTTTAAGATTATTACTAGTCAGATATATTCTTGTGCGGTGAATCGGGCGTGTTGAGTCCAGTTCTCTGAGCAAGGAGTAGGTCTTGTCTATTCCATATTGGGTTTATGGAACGGTATCTGAGCTAATTTGAAACTCTTGTTTTATGTATCACCCCACCTCACCTTTCCCGTTAAGCAGCCATAGTGTGTTTTCTGCATGTGTGACTCTGTTCTGTTTTGTAATTCAGTTCAAGTGTAACGGATTTTACATTCTCTCTATAAGTGACACCTTATGAGAAGTGTCCTTTTCTGTGTGACTTATTTCACTTAGAATCGTCTTACCTAAATCCACTCATCATGCTGCTACTAGCCTTATGACATTGATTTCATGGCTGAGTGATATTCCATTGTACATAAGGACCACAACTTTTTTATCCATTTTTCGCTTTCCTGGGATATTTAAGGTGGAATGAAGTGGAGGTCCTTGTCAACAGAGCAGCCCTAAACTTTGGGGTGCTTGTGTCTTGCTGATTTTCAATTTTCCCACTTTATCCCCCCATGTGTGGAAGTGCCCTATGCTCTCTAAGCTGTGTTTTTTAGATGTTTCAGGACACACCGTACACTTCTCCAGAGTGGCTGTTGGCAATTTACATCCCGCCCATCAGTGTAGTAAGGCTCCCATTTCTCCATGGCCTGTCCTGCATTTCTGGTTTTGACACTTTTTTCAGCATGGCCCTTTTGACCGATGGGAAGCGAGACTTCTTTGTAGCGCTGATTTGCCTTTCCAGGTTGCTTGGTTGGCCAAAAAGGGCGTATGCGTTTTTTCCTGAATATATTCAGGAAAAAACGCATACGCCCTTTTTGGCCAAGGGCACCATTGTCAACGTTTTGCCGCTTTTCATGTGCTTTAAAGGCGATTCGAATCTACCTCCTGAAATCTGTTTCCTGCAATTCTGCCTTGATTTCAAATCCTCTTCTTTGCCTTCCCTCAATATATTTGTGGACGAGAGTTTTCATTTATAACTCTGCAGGTTTGTGAATTGCAGTGCCCTGAATCTCCATTTTACAAGTCGCTTTTTGGGAGCTGGCCGCAAAAGCGCAGGATGGCTTCAGGCCCTGTTCTGCTTCCGGGGGGCAGGCTGAGCCTGTGGTTAATTCTTCTTCCTGATGGGAAAATAGAGTGACCTGTGCCTGTCCCAACACCAAGAGCTAGTCAATCATTGGTTCCCCGTCTTCCCGTTCATCCTCAGGACAAATTGCAACCTGTACGGAACAGGAGGTTAAAGGTGCTGATGCTCCAAGTAGGGAGATTGCTAGTAAAGTGGCTGGAATGGCGAACCCGAGCACAAGGAGGTGAGAAATGAGGTGCGTTTTAGAAACCTTTCCCCATCACACGGTGTACCATCTTCTGGGTTTCTCATGCATGTTTTCGATGTAGGAAGATGCCCTTGAACCTGGAGATTTGGGACCCATGCGATGGGTAGCACGCAGTATTACTTTAAAGGGTCTGCGTTTGCTCACCCAACCTCACCAAACCTCTCAGCCCCAAGAGTGTCCACCCTTATGTCTCATCCAGCTGTGGGTCTAGATATGGTCAATCCAGGTTGCATCACAGCCCCTGAACGAATTGTGTAAGAATTTCTCTCTCTTTCCCTGTCTTTGTTTCATGTGTTTTTAAAAGTAATTTATTTTTATAATGGGGTTTAGCTGCTTTTCACGGCTGTGTTTAGGCCGCTTTACACCCACTTGACACACTAACAGAGAGATATCAATACATAGGTTTTAAGATTATTAGTAGTCAGATATATTCTTGTGCGGTGAATCGGGCGTGTTGAGTCCAGTTCTCTGAGCAAGGAGTAGGTCTTGTCTATTACATATTGGGTTTATGGAACGGTATCTGGGCTAATTTGAAACTCTTGTTTTATGTATCACCCCACCTCACCTTTCCCGTTAAGCAGCCATAGTGTGTTTTCTGCATGTGTGACTCTGTTCTGTTTTGTAATTCAGTTCAAGTGTAACGGTTTTTACATTCCCTCTATAAGTGACACCTTATGAGAAGTGTCCTTTTCTGTGTGACTTATTTCACTTAGAATCGTCTTACCTAAATCCATTCATCATGCTGCTACTAGCCTTATGACATTGATTTCATGGCTGAGTGATAGTCCATTGTACATAAGGACCACAACTTTTTTATCCATTTTTCGCTTTCCTGGGATATTTAAGGTGGAATGAAGTGGAGGTCCTTGTCAACAGAGCAGCCCTAAACTTTCGGGTGCTTGTGTCTTGCTGATTTTCAATTTTCCCACTTTATCCCCCCATGCGTAGAAGTGCCCTATGCTCTCTAAGCTGTGTTTTTTTGATGTTTCAGGACACACCGTACACTTCTCCAGAGTGGCTGTTGGCAATTTACATCCCACCCATCAGTGTAGCAAGGCTCCCATTTCTCCATGGCCTGTCCTGCATTTCTGGTTTTGACACTTTTTTCAGCATGTCCCTTTTGACCGATGGGAAGCGAGACTTCTTTGTACCGCTGATTTGCCTTTCCAGGTTGCTTGGTTGGCCAAAAAGGGCGTATGCCTTTTTTCCTGAATATATTCAGGAAAAAAGGCATACGCCCTTTTTGGCCAAGGGCATCATTGTCAACGTTTTGCCGCTTTTCATGTGCTTTAAAGGCGATTCGAATCTACCTCTTGAAATCTGTTTCCTGCAATTCTGACTTGATTTCAAATCCTCTTCTTTGCCTTCCCTCAATATATTTGTGGACGAGAGTTATCATTTATAACTCTGCAGGTTTGTGAATTGCAGTGCCCTGAAGCTGCATTTTACAAGTCGCTTTTTTGGGAGCCGGCCGCAAAAGCGCAGGATGGCTTCAGGCCCTGTTCTGGTTCCGGGGGGCAGGCTGAGCCTGTGGTTAATTCTTCTTCCTGATGGGAAAATAGAGTGACCTGTGCCTGTCCCAACACCAAGAGCTAGTCTCTCATTGGTTTCCCGTCTTCCCGTTCATCCTCAGGACAAATTGCAACCTGTACGGAACAGGAGGTTAAAGGTGCTGATGCTCCAAGTAGGGAGATTGCTAGTAAAGTGGCTGGAATGGCGAAAACGAGCACAAGGAGGTGAGAAATGAGGTGCGTTTTAGAAACCTTTCCCCATCACACGGTGTACCATCTTCTGGGTTTCTCATGCATGTTTTCGATGTAGGAAGATGCCCTTGAACCTGGAGATTTGGGACCCATGCGATGGGTAGCACGCAGTATTACTTTAAAGGGTCTGCGTTTGCTCACCCAACCTCACCAAATCTCTCAGCCCCAAGAGTGTCCACCCTTATGTCTCATCCAGCTGTGGGTCTAGATATGGTCAATCCAGGTTGCATCACAGCCCCCGAACGAATTGTGTAAGAATTTCTCTCTCTTTCCCTGTCTTTGTTTCATGGGTTTTTAAAAGTAATTTATTTTTATAATGGGGTTTAGCTGCTTTTCACGGCTGTGTTTAGGCCGCTTTACACCCACTTGACACACTAACAGAGAGATATCAATACATAGGTTTTAAGATTATTACTAGTCAGATATATTCTTGTGCGGTGAATCGGGCGTGTTGAGTCCAGTTCTCTGAGCAAGGAGTAGGTCTTGTCTATTCCATATTGGGTTTATGGAACGGTATCTGAGCTAATTTGAAACTCTTGTTTTATGTATCACCCCACCTCACCTTTCCCGTTAAGCAGCCATAGTGTGTTTTCTGCATGTGTGACTCTGTTCTGTTTTGTAATTCAGTTCAAGTGTAACGGATTTTACATTCTCTCTATAAGTGACACCTTATGAGAAGTGTCCTTTTCTGTGTGACTTATTTCACTTAGAATCGTCTTACCTAAATCCACTCATCATGCTGCTACTAGCCTTATGACATTGATTTCATGGCTGAGTGATATTCCATTGTACATAAGGACCACAACTTTTTTATCCATTTTTCGCTTTCCTGGGATATTTAAGGTGGAATGAAGTGGAGGTCCTTGTCAACAGAGCAGCCCTAAACTTTGGGGTGCTTGTGTCTTGCTGATTTTCAATTTTCCCACTTTATCCCCCCATGTGTGGAAGTGCCCTATGCTCTCTAAGCTGTGTTTTTTAGATGTTTCAGGACACACCGTACACTTCTCCAGAGTGGCTGTTGGCAATTTACATCCCGCCCATCAGTGTAGTAAGGCTCCCATTTCTCCATGGCCTGTCCTGCATTTCTGGTTTTGACACTTTTTTCAGCATGGCCCTTTTGACCGATGGGAAGCGAGACTTCTTTGTAGCGCTGATTTGCCTTTCCAGGTTGCTTGGTTGGCCAAAAAGGGCGTATGCGTTTTTTCCTGAATATATTCAGGAAAAAACGCATACGCCCTTTTTGGCCAAGGGCACCATTGTCAACGTTTTGCCGCTTTTCATGTGCTTTAAAGGCGATTCGAATCTACCTCCTGAAATCTGTTTCCTGCAATTCTGCCTTGATTTCAAATCCTCTTCTTTGCCTTCCCTCAATATATTTGTGGACGAGAGTTTTCATTTATAACTCTGCAGGTTTGTGAATTGCAGTGCCCTGAATCTCCATTTTACAAGTCGCTTTTTGGGAGCTGGCCGCAAAAGCGCAGGATGGCTTCAGGCCCTGTTCTGCTTCCGGGGGGCAGGCTGAGCCTGTGGTTAATTCTTCTTCCTGATGGGAAAATAGAGTGACCTGTGCCTGTCCCAACACCAAGAGCTAGTCAATCATTGGTTCCCCGTCTTCCCGTTCATCCTCAGGACAAATTGCAACCTGTACGGAACAGGAGGTTAAAGGTGCTGATGCTCCAAGTAGGGAGATTGCTAGTAAAGTGGCTGGAATGGCGAACCCGAGCACAAGGAGGTGAGAAATGAGGTGCGTTTTAGAAACCTTTCCCCATCACACGGTGTACCATCTTCTGGGTTTCTCATGCATGTTTTCGATGTAGGAAGATGCCCTTGAACCTGGAGATTTGGGACCCATGCGATGGGTAGCACGCAGTATTACTTTAAAGGGTCTGCGTTTGCTCACCCAACCTCACCAAACCTCTCAGCCCCAAGAGTGTCCACCCTTATGTCTCATCCAGCTGTGGGTCTAGATATGGTCAATCCAGGTTGCATCACAGCCCCTGAACGAATTGTGTAAGAATTTCTCTCTCTTTCCCTGTCTTTGTTTCATGTGTTTTTAAAAGTAATTTATTTTTATAATGGGGTTTAGCTGCTTTTCACGGCTGTGTTTAGGCCGCTTTACACCCACTTGACACACTAACAGAGAGATATCAATACATAGGTTTTAAGATTATTAGTAGTCAGATATATTCTTGTGCGGTGAATCGGGCGTGTTGAGTCCAGTTCTCTGAGCAAGGAGTAGGTCTTGTCTATTACATATTGGGTTTATGGAACGGTATCTGGGCTAATTTGAAACTCTTGTTTTATGTATCACCCCACCTCACCTTTCCCGTTAAGCAGCCATAGTGTGTTTTCTGCATGTGTGACTCTGTTCTGTTTTGTAATTCAGTTCAAGTGTAACGGTTTTTACATTCCCTCTATAAGTGACACCTTATGAGAAGTGTCCTTTTCTGTGTGACTTATTTCACTTAGAATCGTCTTACCTAAATCCATTCATCATGCTGCTACTAGCCTTATGACATTGATTTCATGGCTGAGTGATAGTCCATTGTACATAAGGACCACAACTTTTTTATCCATTTTTCGCTTTCCTGGGATATTTAAGGTGGAATGAAGTGGAGGTCCTTGTCAACAGAGCAGCCCTAAACTTTCGGGTGCTTGTGTCTTGCTGATTTTCAATTTTCCCACTTTATCCCCCCATGCGTAGAAGTGCCCTATGCTCTCTAAGCTGTGTTTTTTTGATGTTTCAGGACACACCGTACACTTCTCCAGAGTGGCTGTTGGCAATTTACATCCCACCCATCAGTGTAGCAAGGCTCCCATTTCTCCATGGCCTGTCCTGCATTTCTGGTTTTGACACTTTTTTCAGCATGTCCCTTTTGACCGATGGGAAGCGAGACTTCTTTGTAGCGCTGATTTGCCTTTCCAGGTTGCTTGGTTGGCCAAAAAGGGCGTATGCGTTTTTTCCTGAATATATTCAGGAAAAAAGGCATACGCCCTTTTTGGCCAAGGGCATCATTGTCAACGTTTTGCCGCTTTTCATGTGCTTTAAAGGCGATTCGAATCTACCTCTTGAAATCTGTTTCCTGCAATTCTGACTTGATTTCAAATCCTCTTCTTTGCCTTCCCTCAATATATTTGTGGACGAGAGTTATCATTTAGAACTCTGCAGGTTTGTGAATTGCAGTGCCCTGAAGCTGCATTTTACAAGTCGCTTTTTTGGGAGCCGGCCGCAAAAGCGCAGGATGGCTTCAGGCCCTGTTCTGGTTCCGGGGGGCAGGCTGAGACTGTGGTTAATTCTTCTTCCTGATGGGAAAATAGAGTGACCTGTGCCTGTCCCAACACCAAGAGCTAGTCTCTCATTGGTTTCCCGTCTTCCCGTTCATCCTCAGGACAAATTGCAACCTGTACGGAACAGGAGGTTAAAGGTGCTGATGCTCCAAGTAGAGAGATTGCTAGTAAAGTGGCTGGAATGGCGAACACGAGCACAAGGAGGTGAGAAATGAGGTGCGTTTTAGAAACCTTTCCCCATCACACGGTGTACCATCTTCTGGGTTTCTCATGCATGTTTTCGATGTAGGAAGATGCCCTTGAACCTGGAGATTTGGGACCCATGCGATGGGTAGCACGCAGTATTACTTTAAAGGGTCTGCGTTTGCTCACCCAACCTCACCAAACCTCTCAGCCCCAAGAGTGTCCACCCTTATGTCTCATCCAGCTGTGGGTCTAGATATGGTCAATCCAGGTTGCATCACAGCCCCCGAACGAATTGTGTAAGAATTTCTCTCTCTTTCCCTGTCTTTGTTTCATGGGTTTTTAAAAGTAATTTATTTTTATAATGGGGTTTAGCTGCTTTTCACGGCTGTGTTTAGGCCGCTTTACACCCACTTGACACACTAACAGAGAGATATCAATACATAGGTTTTAAGATTATTACTAGTCAGATATATTCTTGTGCGTTGAATCGGGGGTGTTGAGTCCAGTTCTCTGAGCAAGGAGTAGGTCTTGTCTATTCCATATTGGGTTTATGGAACGGTATCTGAGCTAATTTGAAACTCTTGTTTTATGTATCACCCCACCTCACCTTTCCCGTTAAGCAGCCATAGTGTGTTTTCTGCATGTGTGACTCTGTTCTGTTTTGTAATTCAGTTCAAGTGTAACGGTTTTTACATTCCCTCTATAAGTGACACCTTATGAGAAGTGTCCTTTTCTGTGTGACTTATTTCACTTAGAATCGTCTTACCTAAATCCACTCATCATGCTGCTACTAGCCTTATGACATTGATTTCATGGCTGAGTGATATTCCATTGTACATAAGGACCACAACTTTTTTATCCATTTTTCGCTTTCCTGGGATATTTAAGGTGGAATGAAGTGGAGGTCCTTGTCAACAGAGCAGCCCTAAACTTTCGGGTGCTTGTGTCTTGCTGATTTTCAATTTTCCCACTTTATCCCCCCATGCGTAGAAGTGCCCTATGCTCTCTAAGCTGTGTTTTTTAGATGTTTCATGACACACCGTACACTTCTCCAGAGTGGCTGTTGGCAATTTACATCCCACCCATCAGTGTAGCAAGGCTCCCATTTCTCCATGGCCTGTCCTGCATTTCTGGTTTTGACACTTTTTTCAGCATGTCCCTTTTGACCGATGGGAAGCGAGACTTCTTTGTAGCGCTGATTTGCCTTTCCAGGTTGCTTGGTTGGCCAAAAAGGGCGTATGCCTTTTTTCCTGAATATATTCAGGAAAAAAGGCATACGCCCTTTTTGGCCAAGGGCATCATTGTCAACGTTTTGCCGCTTTTCATGTGCTTTAAAGGCGATTCGAATCTACCTCTTGAAATCTGTTTCCTGCAATTCTGCCTTGATTTCAAATCCTCTTCTTTGCCTTCCCTCAATATATTTGTGGACGAGAGTTATCATTTATAACTCTGCAGGTTTGTGAATTGCAGTGCCCTGAAGCTCCATTTTACAAGTCGCTTTTTTGGGAGCTGGCCGCAAAAGCGCAGGATGGCTTCAGGCCCTGTTCTGCTTCCGGGGGGCAGGCTGAGCCTGTGGTTAATTCTTCTTCCTGATGGGAAAATAGAGTGACCTGTGCCTGTCCCAACACCAAGAGCTAGTCAATCATTGGTTCCCCGTCTTCCCGTTCATCCTCAGGACAAATTGCAACCTGTACGGAACAGGAGGTTAAAGGTGCTGATGCTCCAAGTAGGGAGATTGCTAGTAAAGTGGCTGGAATGGCGAACCCGAGCACAAGGAGGTGAGAAATGAGGTGCGTTTTAGAAACCTTTCCCCATCACACGGTGTACCATCTTCTGGGTTTCTCATGCATGTTTTCGATGTAGGAAGATGCCCTTGAACCTGGAGATTTGGGACCCATGCGATGGGTAGCACGCAGTATTACTTTAAAGGGTCTGCGTTTGCTCACCCAACCTCACCAAACCTCTCAGCCCCAAGAGTGTCCACCCTTATGTCTCATCCAGCTGTGGGTCTAGATATGGTCAATCCAGGTTGCATCACAGCCCCTGAACGAATTGTGTAAGAATTTCTCTCTCTTTCCCTGTCTTTGTTTCATGTGTTTTTAAAAGTAATTTATTTTTATAATGGGGTTTAGCTGCTTTTCACGGCTGTGTTTAGGCCGCTTTACACCCACTTGACACACTAACAGAGAGATATCAATACATAGGTTTTAAGATTATTAGTAGTCAGATATATTCTTGTGCGGTGAATCGGGCGTGTTGAGTCCAGTTCTCTGAGCAAGGAGTAGGTCTTGTCTATTCCATATTGGGTTTATGGAACGGTATCTGGGCTAATTTGAAACTCTTGTTTTATGTATCACCCCACCTCACCTTTCCCGTTAAGCAGCCATAGTGTGTTTTCTGCATGTGTGACTCTGTTCTGTTTTGTAATTCAGTTCAAGTGTAACGGTTTTTACATTCCCTCTATAAGTGACACCTTATGAGAAGTGTCCTTTTCTGTGTGACTTATTTCACTTAGAATCGTCTTACCTAAATCCATTCATCATGCTGCTACTAGCCTTATGACATTGATTTCATGGCTGAGTGATAGTCCATTGTACATAAGGACCACAACTTTTTTATCCATTTTTCGCTTTCCTGGGATATTTAAGGTGGAATGAAGTGGAGGTCCTTGTCAACAGAGCAGCCCTAAACTTTCGGGTGCTTGTGTCTTGCTGATTTTCAATTTTCCCACTTTATCCCCCCATGCGTAGAAGTGCCCTATGCTCTCTAAGCTGTGTTTTTTTGATGTTTCAGGACACACCGTACACTTCTCCAGAGTGGCTGTTGGCAATTTACATCCCACCCATCAGTGTAGCAAGGCTCCCATTTCTCCATGGCCTGTCCTGCATTTCTGGTTTTGACACTTTTTTCAGCATGGCCCTTTTGACCGATGGGAAGCGAGACTTCTTTGTAGCGCTGATTTGCCTTTCCAGGTTGCTTGGTTGGCCAAAAAGGGCGTATGCGTTTTTTCCTGAATATATTCAGGAAAAAAGGCATACGCCCTTTTTGGCCAAGGGCATCATTGTCAACGTTTTGCCGCTTTTCATGTGCTTTAAAGGCGATTCGAATCTACCTCTTGAAATCTGTTTCCTGCAATTCTGACTTGATTTCAAATCCTCTTCTTTGCCTTCCCTCAATATATTTGTGGACGAGAGTTATCATTTAGAACTCTGCAGGTTTGTGAATTGCAGTGCCCTGAAGCTGCATTTTACAAGTCGCTTTTTTGGGAGCCGGCCGCAAAAGCGCAGGATGGCTTCAGGCCCTGTTCTGGTTCCGGGGGGCAGGCTGAGACTGTGGTTAATTCTTCTTCCTGATGGGAAAATAGAGTGACCTGTGCCTGTCCCAACACCAAGAGCTAGTCTCTCATTGGTTTCCCGTCTTCCCGTTCATCCTCAGGACAAATTGCAACCTGTACGGAACAGGAGGTTAAAGGTGCTGATGCTCCAAGTAGGGAGATTGCTAGTAAAGTGGCTGGAATGGCGAACACGAGCACAAGGAGGTGAGAAATGAGGTGCGTTTTAGAAACCTTTCCCCATCACACGGTGTACCATCTTCTGGGTTTCTCATGCATGTTTTCGATGTAGGAAGATGCCCTTGAACCTGGAGATTTGGGACCCATGCGATGGGTAGCACGCAGTATTACTTTAAAGGGTCTGCGTTTGCTCACCCAACCTCACCAAACCTCTCAGCCCCAAGAGTGTCCACCCTTATGTCTCATCCAGCTGTGGGTCTAGATATGGTCAATCCAGGTTGCATCACAGCCCCCGAACGAATTGTGTAAGAATTTCTCTCTCTTTCCCTGTCTTTGTTTCATGGGTTTTTAAAAGTAATTTATTTTTATAATGGGGTTTAGCTGCTTTTCACGGCTGTGTTTAGGCCGCTTTACACCCACTTGACACACTAACAGAGAGATATCAATACATAGGTTTTAAGATTATTACTAGTCAGATATATTCTTGTGCGGTGAATCGGGCGTGTTGAGTCCAGTTCTCTGAGCAAGGAGTAGGTCTTGTCTATTCCATATTGGGTTTATGGAACGGTATCTGAGCTAATTTGAAACTCTTGTTTTATGTATCACCCCACCTCACCTTTCCCGTTAAGCAGCCATAGTGTGTTTTCTGCATGTGTGACTCTGTTCTGTTTTGTAATTCAGTTCAAGTGTAACGGTTTTTACATTCCCTCTATAAGTGACACCTTATGAGAAGTGTCCTTTTCTGTGTGACTTATTTCACTTAGAATCGTCTTACCTAAATCCACTCATCATGCTGCTACTAGCCTTATGACATTGATTTCATGGCTGAGTGATATTCCATTGTACATAAGGACCACAACTTTTTTATCCATTTTTCGCTTTCCTGGGATATTTAAGGTGGAATGAAGTGGAGGTCCTTGTCAACAGAGCAGCCCTAAACTTTCGGGTGCTTGTGTCTTGCTGATTTTCAATTTTCCCACTTTATCCCCCCATGCGTAGAAGTGCCCTATGCTCTCTAAGCTGTGTTTTTTAGATGTTTCATGACACACCGTACACTTCTCCAGAGTGGCTGTTGGCAATTTACATCCCACACATCAGTGTAGCAAGGCTCCCATTTCTCCATGGCCTGTCCTGCATTTCTGGTTTTGACACTTTTTTCAGCATGTCCCTTTTGACCGATGGGAAGCGAGACTTCTTTGTAGCGCTGATTTGCCTTTCCAGGTTGCTTGGTTGGCCAAAAAGGGCGTATGCCTTTTTTCCTGAATATATTCAGGAAAAAAGGCATACGCCCTTTTTGGCCAAGGGCATCATTGTCAACGTTTTGCCGCTTTTCATGTGCTTTAAAGGCGATTCGAATCTACCTCTTGAAATCTGTTTCCTGCAATTCTGACTTGATTTCAAATCCTCTTCTTTGCCTTCCCTCAATATATTTGTGGACGAGAGTTATCATTTATAACTCTGCAGGTTTGTGAATTGCAGTGCCCTGAAGCTGCATTTTACAAGTCGCTTTTTTGGGAGCCGGCCGCAAAAGCGCAGGATGGCTTCAGGCCCTGTTCTGGTTCCGGGGGGCAGGCTGAGCCTGTGGTTAATTCTTCTTCCTGATGGGAAAATAGAGTGACCTGTGCCTGTCCCAACACCAAGAGCTAGTCTCTCATTGGTTTCCCGTCTTCCCGTTCATCCTCAGGACAAATTGCAACCTGTACGGAACAGGAGGTTAAAGGTGCTGATGCTCCAAGTAGGGAGATTGCTAGTAAAGTGGCTGGAATGGCGAACACGAGCACAAGGAGGTGAGAAATGAGGTGCGTTTTAGAAACCTTTCCCCATCACACGGTGTACCATCTTCTGGGTTTCTCATGCATGTTTTCGATGTAGGAAGATGCCCTTGAACCTGGAGATTTGGGACCCATGCGATGGGTAGCACGCAGTATTACTTTAAAGGGTCTGCGTTTGCTCACCCAACCTCACCAAATCTCTCAGCCCCAAGAGTGTCCACCCTTATGTCTCATCCAGCTGTGGGTCTAGATATGGTCAATCCAGGTTGCATCACAGCCCCCGAACGAATTGTGTAAGAATTTCTCTCTCTTTCCCTGTCTTTGTTTCATGGGTTTTTAAAAGTAATTTATTTTTATAATGGGGTTTAGCTGCTTTTCACGGCTGTGTTTAGGCCGCTTTACAACCACTTGACACACTAACAGAGAGATATCAATACATAGGTTTTAAGATTATTACTAGTCAGATATATTCTTGTGCGGTGAATCGGGCGTGTTGAGTCCAGTTCTCTGAGCAAGGAGTAGGTCTTGTCTATTCCATATTGGGTTTATGGAACGGTATCTGAGCTAATTTGAAACTCTTGTTTTATGTATCACCCCACCTCACCTTTCCCGTTAAGCAGCCATAGTGTGTTTTCTGCATGTGTGACTCTGTTCTGTTTTGTAATTCAGTTCAAGTGTAACGGTTTTTACATTCCCTCTATAAGTGACACCTTATGAGAAGTGTCCTTTTCTGTGTGACTTATTTCACTTAGAATCGTCTTACCTAAATCCACTCATCATGCTGCTACTAGCCTTATGACATTGATTTCATGGCTGAGTGATATTCCATTGTACATAAGGACCACAACTTTTTTATCCATTTTTCGCTTTCCTGGGATATTTAAGGTGGAATGAAGTGGAGGTCCTTGTCAACAGAGCAGCCCTAAACTTTCGGGTGCTTGTGTCTTGCTGATTTTCAATTTTCCCACTTTATCCCCCCATGCGTAGAAGTGCCCTATGCTCTCTAAGCTGTGTTTTTTAGATGTTTCAGGACACACCGTACACTTCTCCAGAGTGGCTGTTGGCAATTTACATCCCGCCCATCAGTGTAGCAAGGCTCCCATTTCTCCATGGCCTGTCCTGCATTTCTGGTTTTGACACCTTTTTCAGCATGTCCCATTTGACCGATGGGAAGCGAGACTTCTTTGTAGCGCTGATTTGCCTTTCCAGGTTGCTTGGTTGGCCAAAAAGGGCGTATGCGTTTTTTCCTGAATATATTCAGGAAAAAACGCATACGCCCTTTTTGGCCAAGGGCACCATTGTCAACGTTTTGCCGCTTTTCATGTGCTTTAAAGGCGATTCGAATCTACCTCCTGAAATCTATTTCCTGCAATTCTGCCTTGATTTCAAATCCTCTTCTTTGCCTTCCCTCAATATATTTGTGGACGAGAGTTATCATTTATAACTCTGCAGGTTTGTGAATTGCAGTGCCCTGAAGCTCCATTTTACAAGTCGCTTTTTTGGGAGTCGGCCGCAAATGCGCAGGATGGCTTCAGGCCCTGTTCTGGTTCCGGGGGGCAGGCTGAGCCTGTGGTTAATTCTTCTTCCTGATGGGAAAATAGAGTGACCTGTGCCTGTCCCAACACCAAGAGCTAGTCTCTCATTGGTTCCCCGTCTTCCCGTTCATCCTCAGGACAAATTGCAACCTGTACGGAACAGGAGGTTAAAGGTGCTGATGCTCCAAGTAGGGAGATTGCTAGTAAAGTGGCTGGAATGGCGAACCCGAGCACAAGGAGATGAGAAATGCGGTGCGTTTTAGAAACCTTTCCCCATCACACGGTGTACCATCTTCTGGGTTTCTCATGCATGTTTTCGATGTAGGAAGATGCCCTTGAACCTGGAGATTTGGGACCCATGTGATGGGTAGCACGCAGTATTACTTTAAAGGGTCTGCGTTTGCTCACCCAACCTCACCAAACCTCTCAGCCCCAAGAGTGTCCACCCTTATGTCTCATCCAGCTGTGGGTCTAGATATGGTCAATGCAGGTTGCATCACAGCCCCTGAACGAATTGTGTAAGAATTTCTCTCTCTTTCCCTGTCTTTGTTTCATGTGTTTTTAAAAGTAATTTATTTTTATAATGGGGTTTAGCTGCTTTTCACGGCTTTGTTTAGGCCGCTTTACACCCACTTGACACACTAACAGAGAGATATCAATACATAGGTTTTAAGATTATTAGTAGTCAGATATATTCTTGTGCGGTGAATCGGGCGTGTTGAGTCCAGTTCTCTGAGCAAGGAGTAGGTCTTGTCTATTCCATATTGGGTTTATGGAACGGTATCTGAGCTAATTTGAAACTCTTGTTTTATGTATCACCCCACCTCACCTTTCCCGTTAAGCAGCCATAGTGTGTTTTCTGCATGTGTGACTCTGTTCTGTTTTGTAATTCAGTTCAAGTGTAACGGTTTTTACATTCCCTCTATAAGTGACACCTTATGAGAAGTGTCCTTTTCTGTGTGACTTATTTCACTTAGAATCGTCTTACCTAAATCCACTCATCATGCTGCTACTAGCCTTATGACATTGATTTCATGGCTGAGTGATATTCCATTGTACATAAGGACCACAACTTTTTTATCCATTTTTCGCTTTCCTGGGATATTTAAGGTGGAAGGAAGTGGAGGTCCTTGTCAACAGAGCAGCCCTAAACTTTGGGGTGCTTGTGTCTTGCTGATTTTCAATTTTCCCACTTTATCCCCCCATGCGTGGAAGTGCCCTATGCTCTCTAAGCTGTGTTTTTTAGATGTTTCAGGACACACCGTACACTTCTCCAGAGTGGCTGTTGGCAATTTACATCCCGCCCATCAGTGTAGCAAGGCTCCCATTTCTCCATGGCCTGTCCTGCATTTCTGGTTTTGACACTTTTTTCAGCATGGCCCTTTTGACCGATGGGAAGCGAGACTTCTTTGTAGCGCTGATTTGCCTTTCCAGGTTGCTTGGTTGGCCAAAAAGGGCGTATGCGTTTTTTCCTGAATATATTCAGGAAAAAACGCATACGCCCTTTTTGGCCAAGGGCATCATTGTCAACGTTTTGCCGCTTTTCATGTGCTTTAAAGGCGATTCGAATCTACCTCCTGAAATCTGTTTCCTGCAATTCTGCCTTGATTTCAAATCCTCTTCTTTGCCTTCCCTCAATATATTTGTGGACGAGAGTTATCATTTATAACTCTGCAGGTTTGTGAATTGCAGTGCCCTGAAGCTCCATTTTACAAGTCGCTTTTTTGGGAGCCGGCCGCAAAAGCGCAGGATGGCTTCAGGCCCTGTTCTGGTTCCGGGGGGCAGGCTGAGCCTGTGGTTAATTCTTCTTCCTGATGGGAAAATAGAGTGACCTGTGCCTGTCCCAACACCAAGAGCTAGTCTCTCATTGGTTCCCCGTCTTCCCGTTCATCCTCAGGACAAATTGCAACCTGTACGGAATAGGAGGTTAAAGGTGCTGATGCTCCAAGTAGGGAGATTGCTAGTAAAGTGGCTGGAATGGCGAACCCGAGCACAAGGAGATGAGAAATGAGGTGCGTTTTAGAAACCTTTCCCCATCACACGGTGTACCATCTTCTGGGTTTCTCATGCATGTTTTCGATGTAGGAAGATGCCCTTGAACCTGGAGATTTGGGACCCATGCGATGGGTAGCACGCAGTATTACTTTAAAGGGTCTGCGTTTGCTCACCCAACCTCACCAAACCTCTCAGCCCCAAGAGTGTCCACCCTTATGTCTCATCCAGCTGTGGGTCTAGATATGGTCAATCCAGGTTGCATCACAGCTCCTGAACGAATTGTGTAAGAATTTCTCTCTCTTTCCCTGTCTTTGTTTCATGGGTTTTTAAAAGTAATTTATTTTTATAATGGGGTTTAGCTGCTTTTCACGGCTGTGTTTATGCCGCTTTACACCCACTTGACACACTAACAGAGAGATATCAATACATAGGTTTTAAGATTATTACTAGTCAGATATATTCTTGTGCGGTGAATCGGGAGTGTTGAGTCCAGTTCTCTGAGCAAGGAGTAGGTCTTGTCTATTACATATTGGGTTTATGGAACGGTATCTGAGCTAATTTGAAACTCTTGTTTTATGTATCACCCCACCTCACCTTTCCCGTTAAGCAGCCATAGTGTGTTTTCTGCATGTGTGACTCTGTTCTGTTTTGTAATTCAGTTCAAGTGTAACGGTTTTTACATTCCCTCTATAAGTGACACCTTATGAGAAGTGTCCTTTTCTGTGTGACTTATTTCACTTAGAATCGTCTTACCTAAATCCACTCATCATGCTGCTACTAGCCTTATGACATTGATTTCATGGCTGAGTGATATTCCATTGTACATAAGGACCACAACTTTTTTATCCATTTTTCGCTTTCCTGGGATATTTAAGGTGGAATGAAGTGGAGGTCCTTGTCAACAGAGCAGCCCTAAACTTTGGGGTGCTTGTGTCTTGCTGATTTTCAATTTTCCCACTTTATCCCCCCATGCGTGGAAGTGCCCTATGCTCTCTAAGCTGTGTTTTTTAGATGTTTCAGGACACACCGTACACTTCTCCAGAGTGGCTGTTGGCAATTTACATCCCGCCCATCAGTGTAGCAAGGCTCCCATTTCTCCATGGCCTGTCCTGCATTTCTGGTTTTGACACTTTTTTCAGCATGGCCCTTTTGACCGATGGGAAGCGAGACTTCTTTGTAGCGCTGATTTGCCTTTCCAGGTTGCTTGGTTGGCCAAAAAGGGCGTATGCGTTTTTTCCTGAATATATTCAGGAAAAAACGCATACGCCCTTTTTGGCCAAGGGCATCATTGTCAACGTTTTGCCGCTTTTCATGTGCTTTAAAGGCGATTCGAATCTACCTCCTGAAATCTGTTTCCTGCAATTCTGCCTTGATTTCAAATCCTCTTCTTTGCCTTCCCTCAATATATTTGTGGACGAGAGTTATCATTTATAACTCTGCAGGTTTGTGAATTGCAGTGCCCTGAAGCTCCATTTTACAAGTCGCTTTTTTGGGAGCCGGCCGCAAAAGCGCAGGATGGCTTCAGGCCCTGTTCTGGTTCCGGGGGGCAGGCTGAGCCTGTGGTTAATTCTTCTTCCTGATGGGAAAATAGAGTGACCTGTGCCTGTGCCAACACCAAGAGCTAGTCTCTCATTGGTTCCCCGTCTTCCCGTTCATCCTCAGGACAAATTGCAACCTGTACGGAACAGGAGGTTAAAGGTGCTGATGCTCCAAGTAGGGAGATTGCTAGTAAAGTGGCTGGAATGGCGAACCCGAGCACAAGGAGATGAGAAATGAGGTGCGTTTTAGAAACCTTTCCCCATCACACAGTGTACCATCTTCTGGGTTTCTCATGCATGTTTTCGATGTAGGAAGATGCCCTTGAACCTGGAGATTTGGGACCCATGCGATGGGTAGCACGCAGTATTACTTTAAAGGGTCTGCGTTTGCTCACCCAACCTCACCAAACCTCTCAGCCCCAAGAGTGTCCACCCTTATGTCTCATCCAGCTGTGGGTCTAGATATGGTCAATCCAGGTTGCATCACAGCTCCTGAACGAATTGTGTAAGAATTTCTCTCTCTTTCCCTGTCTTTGTTTCATGGGTTTTTAAAAGTAATTTATTTTTATAATGGGGTTTAGCTGCTTTTCACGGCTGTGTTTATGCCGCTTTACACCCACTTGACACACTAACAGAGAGATATCAATACATAGGTTTTAAGATTATTACTAGTCAGATATATTCTTGTGCGGTGAATCGGGCGTGTTGAGTCCAGTTCTCTGAGCAAGGAGTAGGTCTTGTCTATTACATATTGGGTTTATGGAACGGTATCTGAGCTAATTTGAAACTCTTGTTTTATGTATCACCCCACCTCACCTTTCCCGTTAAGCAGCCATAGTGTGTTTTCTGCATGTGTGACTCTGTTCTGTTTTGTAATTCAGTTCAAGTGTAACGGTTTTTACATTCCCTCTATAAGTGACACCTTATGAGAAGTGTCCTTTTCTGTGTGACTTATTTCACTTAGAATCGTCTTACCTAAATCCACTCATCATGCTGCTACTAGCCTTATGACATTGATTTCATGGCTGAGTGATATTCCATTGTACATAAGGACCACAACTTTTTTATCCATTTTTCGCTTTCCTGGGATATTTAAGGTGGAAGGAAGTGGAGGTCCTTGTCAACAGAGCAGCCCTAAACTTTGGGGTGCTTGTGTCTTGCTGATTTTCAATTTTCCCACTTTATCCCCCCATGCGTGGAAGTGCCCTATGCTCTCTAAGCTGTGTTTTTTAGATGTTTCAGGACACACCGTACACTTCTCCAGAGTGGCTGTTGGCAATTTACATCCCGCCCATCAGTGTAGCAAGGCTCCCATTTCTCCATGGCCTGTCCTGCATTTCTGGTTTTGACAGTTTTTTCAGCATGGCCCTTTTGACCGATGGGAAGCGAGACTTCTTTGTAGCGCTGATTTGCCTTTCCAGGTTGCTTGGTTGGCCAAAAAGGGCGTATGCGTTTTTTCCTGAATATATTCAGGAAAAAACGCATACGCCCTTTTTGGCCAAGGGCATCATTGTCAACGTTTTGCCGCTTTTCATGTGCTTTAAAGGCGATTCGAATCTACCTCCTGAAATCTGTTTCCTGCAATTCTGCCTTGATTTCAAATCCTCTTCTTTGCCTTCCCTCAATATATTTGTGGTCGAGAGTTATCATTTATAACTCTGCAGGTTTGTGAATTGCAGTGCCCTGAAGCTCCATTTTACAAGTCGCTTTTTTGGGAGCCGGCCGCAAAAGCGCAGGATGGCTTCAGGCCCTGTTCTGGTTCAGGGGGGCAGGCTGAGCCTGTGGTTAATTCTTCTTCCTGATGGGAAAATAGAGTGACCTGTGCCTGTCCCAACACCAAGAGCTAGTCTCTCATTGGTTCCCCGTCTTCCCGTTCATCCTCAGGACAAATTGCAACCTGTACGGAACAGGAGGTTAAAGGTGCTGATGCTCCAAGTAGGGAGATTGCTAGTAAAGTGGCTGGAATGGCGAACCCGAGCACAAGGAGATGAGAAATGAGGTGCGTTTTAGAAACCTTTCCCCATCACACGGTGTACCATCCTCTGGGTTTCTCATGCATGTTTTCGATGTAGGAAGATGCCCTTGAACCTGGAGATTTGGGACCCATGCGATGGGTAGCACGCAGTATTACTTTAAAGGGTCTGCGTTTGCTCACCCAACCTCACCAAACCTCTCAGCCCCAAGAGTATCCACCCTTATGTCTCATCCAGCTGTGGGTCTAGATATGGTCAATCCAGGTTGCATCACAGCCCCTGAACGAATTGTGTAAGAATTTCTCTCTCTTTCCCTGTCTTTGTTTCATGGGTTTTTAAAAGTAATTTATTTTTATAATGGGGTTTAGCTGCTTTTCACGGCTGTGTTTAGGCCGCTTTACACCCACTTGACACACTAACAGAGAGATATCAATACATAGGTTTTAAGATTATTACTAGTCAGATATATTCTTGTGCGGTGAATCGGGCGTGTTGAGTCCAGTTCTCTGAGCAAGGAGTAGGTCTTGTCTATTCCATATTGGGTTTATGGAACGGTTTCTGAGCTAATTTGAAACTCTTGTTTTATGTATCACCCCACCTCACCTTTCCCGTTAAGCAGCCATAGTGTGTTTTCTGCATGTGTGACTCTGTTCTGTTTTGTAATTCAGTTCAAGTGTAACGGTTTTTACATTCCCTCTATAAGTGACACCTTATGAGAAGTGTCCTTTTCTGTGTGACTTATTTCACTTAGAATCGTCTTACCTAAATCCACTCATCATGCTGCTACTAGCCTTATGACATTGATTTCATGGCTGAGTGATATTCCATTGTACATAAGGACCACAACTTTTTTATCCATTTTTCGCTTTCCTGGGATATTTAAGGTGGAATGAAGTGGAGGTCCTTGTCAACAGAGCAGCCCTAAACTTTGGGGTGCTTGTGTCTTGCTGATTTTCAATTTTCCCACTTTATCCCCCCATGCGTGGAAGTGCCCTATGCTCTCTAAGCTGTGTTTTTTAGATGTTTCAGGACACACCGTACACTTCTCCAGAGTGGCTGTTGGCAATTTACATCCCGCCCATCAGTGTAGCAAGGCTCCCATTTCTCCATGGCCTGTCCTGCATTTCTGGTTTTGACACTTTTTTCAGCATGGCCCTTTTGACCGATGGGAAGCGAGACTTCTTTGTAGCGCTGATTTGCCTTTCCAGGTTGCTTGGTTGGCCAAAAAGGGCGTATGCGTTTTTTCCTGAATATATTCAGGAAAAAACGCATACGCCCTTTTTGGCCAAGGGCATCATTGTCAACGTTTTGCCGCTTTTCATGTGCTTTAAAGGCGATTCGAATCTACCTCCTGAAATCTGTTTCCTGCAATTCTGCCTTGATTTCAAATCCTCTTCTTTGCCTTCCCTCAATATATTTGTGGACGAGAGTTATCATTTATAACTCTGCAGGTTTGTGAATTGCAGTGCCCTGAAGCTCCATTTTACAAGTCGCTTTTTTGGGAGCCGGCCGCAAAAGCGCAGGATGGCTTCAGGCCCTGTTCTGGTTCCGGGGGGCAGGCTGAGCCTGTGGTTAATTCTTCTTCCTGATGGGAAAATAGAGTGACCTGTGCCTGTCCCAACACCAAGAGCTAGTCTCTCATTGGTTCCCCGTCTTCCCGTTCATCCTCAGGACAAATTGCAACCTGTACGGAACAGGAGGTTAAAGGTGCTGATGCTCCAAGTAGGGAGATTGCTAGTAAAGTGGCTGGAATGGCGAACCCGAGCACAAGGAGATGAGAAATGAGGTGCGTTTTAGAAACCTTTCCCCATCACACGGTGTACCATCTTCTGGGTTTCTCATGCATGTTTTCGATGTAGGAAGATGCCCTTGAACCTGGAGATTTGGGACCCATGCGATGGGTAGCACGCAGTATTACTTTAAAGGGTCTGCGTTTGCTCACCCAACCTCACCAAACCTCTCAGCCCCAAGAGTGTCCACCCTTATGTCTCATCCAGCTGTGGGTCTAGATATGGTCAATCCAGGTTGCATCACAGCTCCTGAACGAATTGTGTAAGAATTTCTCTCTCTTTCCCTGTCTTTGTTTCATGGGTTTTTAAAAGTAATTTATTTTTATAATGGGGTTTAGCTGCTTTTCACGGCTGTGTTTAGGCCGCTTTACACCCACTTGACACACTAACAGAGAGATATCAATACATAGGTTTTAAGATTATTACTAGTCAGATATATTCTTGTGCGGTGAATAGGGAGTGTTGAGTCCAGTTCTCTGAGCAAGGAGTAGGTCTTGTCTATTACATATTGGGTTTATGGAACGGTATCTGAGCTAATTTGAAACTCTTGTTTTATGTATCACCCCACCTCACCTTTCCCGTTAAGCAGCCATAGTGTGTTTTCTGCATGCGTGACTCTGTTCTGTTTTGTAATTCAGTTCAAGTGTAACGGTTTTTACATTCCCTCTATAAGTGACACCTTATGAGAAGTGTCCTTTTCTGTGTGACTTATTTCACTTAGAATCGTCTTACCTAAATCCACTCATCATGCTGCTACTAGCCTTATGACATTGATTTCATGGCTGAGTGATATTCCATTATACATAAGGACCACAACTTTTTTATCCATTTTTCGCTTTCCTGGGATATTTAAGGTGGAATGAAGTGGAGGTCCTTGTCAACAGAGCAGCCCTAAACTTTGGGGTGCTTGTGTCTTGCTGATTTTCAATTTTCCCACTTTATCCCCCCATGCGTGGAAGTGCCCTATGCTCTCTAAGCTGTGTTTTTTAGATGTTTCAGGACACACCGTACACTTCTCCAGGGTGGCTGTTGGCAATTTACATCCCGCCCATCAGTGTAGCAAGGCTCCCATTTCTCCATGGCCTGTCCTGCATTTCTGGTTTTGACACTTTTTTCAGCATGGCCCTTTTGACCGATGGGAAGCGAGACTTCTTTGTAGCGCTGATTTGCCTTTCCAGGTTGCTTGGTTGGCCAAAAAGGGCGTATGCGTTTTTTCCTGAATATATTCAGGAAAAAACGCATACGCCCTTTTTGGCCAAGGGCATCATTGTCAACGTTTTGCCGCTTTTCATGTGCTTTAAAGGCGATTCGAATCTACCTCCTGAAATCTGTTTCCTGCAATTCTGCCTTGATTTCAAATCCTCTTCTTTGCCTTCCCTCAATATATTTGTGGACGAGAGTTATCATTTATAACTCTGCAGGTTTGTGAATTGCAGTGCCCTGAAGCTCCATTTTACAAGTCGGTTTTTTGGGAGCTCTCCGCAAAAGCGCCGGATGGCTTCAGGCCCTGTTCTGGTTCAGGGGGGCAGGCTGAGCCTGTGGTTAATTCTTCTTCCTGATGGGAAAATAGAGTGACCTGTGCCTGTCCCAACACCAAGAGCTAGTCTCTCATTGGTTCCCCGTCTTCCCGTTCATCCTCAGGACAAATTGCAACCTGTATGGAACAGGAGGTTAAAGGTGCTGATGCTCCAAGTAGGGAGATTGCTAGTAAAGTGGCTGGAATGGCGAACCCGAGCACAAGGAGATGAGAAATGAGGTGCGTTTTAGAAACCTTTCCCCATCACACGGTGTACCATGTTCTGGGTTTCTCATGCATGTTTTCGATGTAGGAAGATGCCCTTGAACCTGGAGATTTGGGACCCATGCGATGGGTAGCACGCAGTATTACTTTAAAGGGTCTGCGTTTGCTCACCCAACCTCACCAGACCTCTCAGCCCCAAGAGTGTCCACCCTTATGTCTCATCCAGCTGTGGGTCTAGATATGGTCAATCCAGGTTGCATCACAGCCCCTGAACGAATTGTGTAAGAATTTCTCTCTCTTTCCCTGTCTTTGTTTCATGGGTTTTTAAAAGTAATTTATTTTTATAATGGGGTTTAGCTGCTTTTCACGGCTGTGTTTAGGCCGCTTTACACCCACTTGACACACTAACAGAGAGATATCAATACATAGGTTTTAAGATTATTACTAGTCAGATATATTCTTGTGCGGTGAATCGGGCGTGTTGTGTCCAGTTCTCTGAGCAAGGAGTAGGTCTTGTCTATTCCATATTGGGTTTATGGAACGGTATCTGAGCTAATTTGAAACTCTTGTTTTATGTATCACCCCACCTCACCTTTCCCGTTAAGCAGCCATAGTGTGTTTTCTGCATGTGTGACTCTGTTCTGTTTTGTAATTCAGTTCAAGTGTAACGGTTTTTACATTCCCTCTATAAGTGACACCTTATGAGAAGTGTCCTTTTCTGTGTGACTTATTTCACTTAGAATCGTCTTACCTAAATCCACTCATCATGCTGCTACTAGCCTTATGACATTGATTTCATGGCTGAGTGATATTCCATTGTACATAAGGACCACAACTTTTTTATCCATTTTTCGCTTTCCTGGGATATTTAAGGTGGAAGGAAGTGGAGGTCCTTGTCAACAGAGCAGCCCTAAACTTTGGGGTGCTTGTGTCTTGCTGATTTTCAATTTTCCCACTTTATCCCCCCATGCGTGGAAGTGCCCTATGCTCTCTAAGCTGTGTTTTTTAGATGTTTCAGGACACACCGTACACTTCTCCAGAGTGGCTGTTGGCAATTTACATCCCGCCCATCAGTGTAGCAAGGCTCCCATTTCTCCATGGCCTGTCCTGCATTTCTGGTTTTGACAGTTTTTTCAGCATGGCCCTTTTGACCGATGGGAAGCGAGACTTCTTTGTAGCGCTGATTTGCCTTTCCAGGTTGCTTGGTTGGCCAAAAAGGGCGTATGCGTTTTTTCCTGAATATATTCAGGAAAAAACGCATACGCCCTTTTTGGCCAAGGGCATCATTGTCAACGTTTTGCCGCTTTTCATGTGCTTTAAAGGCGATTCGAATCTACCTCCTGAAATCTGTTTCCTGCAATTCTGCCTTGATTTCAAATCCTCTTCTTTGCCTTCCCTCAATATATTTGTGGTCGAGAGTTATCATTTATAACTCTGCAGGTTTGTGAATTGCAGTGCCCTGAAGCTCCATTTTACAAGTCGCTTTTTTGGGAGCCGGCCGCAAAAGCGCAGGATGGCTTCAGGCCCTGTTCTGGTTCAGGGGGGCAGGCTGAGCCTGTGGTTAATTCTTCTTCCTGATGGGAAAATAGAGTGACCTGTGCCTGTCCCAACACCAAGAGCTAGTCTCTCATTGGTTCCCCGTCTTCCCGTTCATCCTCAGGACAAATTGCAACCTGTACGGAACAGGAGGTTAAAGGTGCTGATGCTCCAAGTAGGGAGATTGCTAGTAAAGTGGCTGGAATGGCGAACCCGAGCACAAGGAGATGAGAAATGAGGTGCGTTTTAGAAACCTTTCCCCATCACACGGTGTACCATCCTCTGGGTTTCTCATGCATGTTTTCGATGTAGGAAGATGCCCTTGAACCTGGAGATTTGGGACCCATGCGATGGGTAGCACGCAGTATTACTTTAAAGGGTCTGCGTTTGCTCACCCCACCTCACCAAACCTCTCAGCCCCAAGAGTATCCACCCTTATGTCTCATCCAGCTGTGGGTCTAGATATGGTCAATCCAGGTTGCATCACAGCCCCTGAACGAATTGTGTAAGAATTTCTCTCTCTTTCCCTGTCTTTGTTTCATGGGTTTTTAAAAGTAATTTATTTTTATAATGGGGTTTAGCTGCTTTTCACGGCTGTGTTTAGGCCGCTTTACACCCACTTGACACACTAACAGAGAGATATCAATACATAGGTTTTAAGATTATTACTAGTCAGATATATTCTTGTGCGGTGAATCGGGCGTGTTGAGTCCAGTTCTCTGAGCAAGGAGTAGGTCTTGTCTATTCCATATTGGGTTTATGGAACGGTATCTGAGCTAATTTGAAACTCTTGTTTTATGTATCACCCCACCTCACCTTTCCCGTTAAGCAGCCATAGTGTGTTTTCTGCATGTGTGACTCTGTTCTGTTTTGTAATTCAGTTCAAGTGTAACGGTTTTTACATTCCCTCTATAAGTGACACCTTATGAGAAGTGTCCTTTTCTGTGTGACTTATTTCACTTAGAATCGTCTTACCTAAATCCACTCATCATGCTGCTACTAGCCTTATGACATTGATTTCATGGCTGAGTGATATTCCATTGTACATAAGGACCACAACTTTTTTATCCATTTTTCGCTTTCCTGGGATATTTAAGGTGGAAGGAAGAGGAGGTCCTTGTCAACAGAGCAGCCCTAAACTTTGGGGTGCTTGTGTCTTGCTGATTTTCAATGTTCCCACTTTATCCCCCCATGCGTGGAAGTGCCCTATGCTCTCTAAGCTGTGTTTTTTAGATGTTTCAGGACACACCGTACACTTCTCCAGAGTGGCTGTTGGCAATTTACATCCCGCCCATCAGTGTAGCAAGGCTCCCATTTCTCCATGGCCTGTCCTGCATTTCTGGTTTTGACAGTTTTTTCAGCATGGCCCTTTTGACCGATGGGAAGCGAGACTTCTTTGTAGCGCTGATTTGCCTTTCCAGGTTGCTTGGTTGGCCAAAAAGGGCGTATGCGTTTTTTCCTGAATATATTCAGGAAAAAACGCATACGCCCTTTTTGGCCAAGGGCATCATTGTCAACGTTTTGCCGCTTTTCATGTGCTTTAAAGGCGATTCGAATCTACCTCCTGAAATCTGTTTCCTGCAATTCTGCCTTGATTTCAAATCCTCTTCTTTGCCTTCCCTCAATATATTTGTGGACGAGAGTTATCATTTATAAC
The DNA here is from genome assembly GCF_965194825.1 of Balaenoptera physalus. NCBI lineage: Eukaryota > Metazoa > Chordata > Mammalia > Artiodactyla > Balaenopteridae > Balaenoptera > Balaenoptera physalus. The sequence goes on along the minus strand of NW_028126452.1, from coordinate 510,494 downwards.
TCTGCAGGTTTGTGAATTGCAGTGCCCTGAAGCTCCATTTTACAAGTCGCTTTTTTGGGAGCCGGCCGCAAAAGCGCAGGATGGCTTCAGGCCCTGTTCTGGTTCCGGGGGGCAGGCTGAGCCTGTGGTTAATTCTTCTTCCTGATGGGAAAATAGAGTGACCTGTGCCTGTCCCAACACCAAGAGCTAGTCTCTCATTGGTTCCCCGTCTTCCCGTTCATCCTCAGGACAAATTGCAACCTGTACGGAACAGGAGGTTAAAGGTGCTGATGCTCCAAGTAGGGAGATTGCTAGTAAAGTGGCTGGAATGGCGAACCCGAGCACAAGGAGATGAGAAATGAGGTGCGTTTTAGAAACCTTTCCCCATCACACGGTGTACCATCCTCTGGGTTTCTCATGCATGTTTTCGATGTAGGAAGATGCCCTTGAACCTGGAGATTTGGGACCCATGCGATGGGTAGCACGCAGTATTACTTTAAAGGGTCTGCGTTTGCTCACCCAACCTCACCAAACCTCTCAGCCCCAAGAGTATCCACCCTTATGTCTCATCCAGCTGTGGGTCTAGATATGGTCAATCCAGGTTGCATCACAGCCCCTGAACGAATTGTGTAAGAATTTCTCTCTCTTTCCCTGTCTTTGTTTCATGGGTTTTTAAAAGTAATTTATTTTTATAATGGGGTTTAGCTGCTTTTCACGGCTGTGTTTAGGCCGCTTTACACCCACTTGACACACTAACAGAGAGATATCAATACATAGGTTTTAAGATTATTACTAGTCAGATATATTCTTGTGCGGTGAATCGGGCGTGTTGAGTCCAGTTCTCTGAGCAAGGAGTAGGTCTTGTCTATTCCATATTGGGTTTATGGAACGGTTTCTGAGCTAATTTGAAACTCTTGTTTTATGTATCACCCCACCTCACCTTTCCCGTTAAGCAGCCATAGTGTGTTTTCTGCATGTGTGACTCTGTTCTGTTTTGTAATTCAGTTCAAGTGTAACGGTTTTTACATTCCCTCTATAAGTGACACCTTATGAGAAGTGTCCTTTTCTGTGTGACTTATTTCACTTAGAATCGTCTTACCTAAATCCACTCATCATGCTGCTACTAGCCTTATGACATTGATTTCATGGCTGAGTGATATTCCATTGTACATAAGGACCACAACTTTTTTATCCATTTTTCGCTTTCCTGGGATATTTAAGGTGGAATGAAGTGGAGGTCCTTGTCAACAGAGCAGCCCTAAACTTTGGGGTGCTTGTGTCTTGCTGATTTTCAATTTTCCCACTTTATCCCCCCATGCGTGGAAGTGCCCTATGCTCTCTAAGCTGTGTTTTTTAGATGTTTCAGGACACACCGTACACTTCTCCAGAGTGGCTGTTGGCAATTTACATCCCGCCCATCAGTGTAGCAAGGCTCCCATTTCTCCATGGCCTGTCCTGCATTTCTGGTTTTGACACTTTTTTCAGCATGGCCCTTTTGACCGATGGGAAGCGAGACTTCTTTGTAGCGCTGATTTGCCTTTCCAGGTTGCTTGGTTGGCCAAAAAGGGCGTATGCGTTTTTTCCTGAATATATTCAGGAAAAAACGCATACGCCCTTTTTGGCCAAGGGCATCATTGTCAACGTTTTGCCGCTTTTCATGTGCTTTAAAGGCGATTCGAATCTACCTCCTGAAATCTGTTTCCTGCAATTCTGCCTTGATTTCAAATCCTCTTCTTTGCCTTCCCTCAATATATTTGTGGACGAGAGTTATCATTTATAACTCTGCAGGTTTGTGAATTGCAGTGCCCTGAAGCTCCATTTTACAAGTCGCTTTTTTGGGAGCCGGCCGCAAAAGCGCAGGATGGCTTCAGGCCCTGTTCTGGTTCCGGGGGGCAGGCTGAGCCTGTGGTTAATTCTTCTTCCTGATGGGAAAATAGAGTGACCTGTGCCTGTCCCAACACCAAGAGCTAGTCTCTCATTGGTTCCCCGTCTTCCCGTTCATCCTCAGGACAAATTGCAACCTGTACGGAACAGGAGGTTAAAGGTGCTGATGCTCCAAGTAGGGAGATTGCTAGTAAAGTGGCTGGAATGGCGAACCCGAGCACAAGGAGATGAGAAATGAGGTGCGTTTTAGAAACCTTTCCCCATCACACGGTGTACCATCTTCTGGGTTTCTCATGCATGTTTTCGATGTAGGAAGATGCCCTTGAACCTGGAGATTTGGGACCCATGCGATGGGTAGCACGCAGTATTACTTTAAAGGGTCTGCGTTTGCTCACCCAACCTCACCAAACCTCTCAGCCCCAAGAGTGTCCACCCTTATGTCTCATCCAGCTGTGGGTCTAGATATGGTCAATCCAGGTTGCATCACAGCTCCTGAACGAATTGTGTAAGAATTTCTCTCTCTTTCCCTGTCTTTGTTTCATGGGTTTTTAAAAGTAATTTATTTTTATAATGGGGTTTAGCTGCTTTTCACGGCTGTGTTTAGGCCGCTTTACACCCACTTGACACACTAACAGAGAGATATCAATACATAGGTTTTAAGATTATTACTAGTCAGATATATTCTTGTGCGGTGAATAGGGAGTGTTGAGTCCAGTTCTCTGAGCAAGGAGTAGGTCTTGTCTATTACATATTGGGTTTATGGAACGGTATCTGAGCTAATTTGAAACTCTTGTTTTATGTATCACCCCACCTCACCTTTCCCGTTAAGCAGCCATAGTGTGTTTTCTGCATGCGTGACTCTGTTCTGTTTTGTAATTCAGTTCAAGTGTAACGGTTTTTACATTCCCTCTATAAGTGACACCTTATGAGAAGTGTCCTTTTCTGTGTGACTTATTTCACTTAGAATCGTCTTACCTAAATCCACTCATCATGCTGCTACTAGCCTTATGACATTGATTTCATGGCTGAGTGATATTCCATTATACATAAGGACCACAACTTTTTTATCCATTTTTCGCTTTCCTGGGATATTTAAGGTGGAATGAAGTGGAGGTCCTTGTCAACAGAGCAGCCCTAAACTTTGGGGTGCTTGTGTCTTGCTGATTTTCAATTTTCCCACTTTATCCCCCCATGCGTGGAAGTGCCCTATGCTCTCTAAGCTGTGTTTTTTAGATGTTTCAGGACACACCGTACACTTCTCCAGGGTGGCTGTTGGCAATTTACATCCCGCCCATCAGTGTAGCAAGGCTCCCATTTCTCCATGGCCTGTCCTGCATTTCTGGTTTTGACACTTTTTTCAGCATGGCCCTTTTGACCGATGGGAAGCGAGACTTCTTTGTAGCGCTGATTTGCCTTTCCAGGTTGCTTGGTTGGCCAAAAAGGGCGTATGCGTTTTTTCCTGAATATATTCAGGAAAAAACGCATACGCCCTTTTTGGCCAAGGGCATCATTGTCAACGTTTTGCCGCTTTTCATGTGCTTTAAAGGCGATTCGAATCTACCTCCTGAAATCTGTTTCCTGCAATTCTGCCTTGATTTCAAATCCTCTTCTTTGCCTTCCCTCAATATATTTGTGGACGAGAGTTATCATTTATAACTCTGCAGGTTTGTGAATTGCAGTGCCCTGAAGCTCCATTTTACAAGTCGGTTTTTTGGGAGCTCTCCGCAAAAGCGCCGGATGGCTTCAGGCCCTGTTCTGGTTCAGGGGGGCAGGCTGAGCCTGTGGTTAATTCTTCTTCCTGATGGGAAAATAGAGTGACCTGTGCCTGTCCCAACACCAAGAGCTAGTCTCTCATTGGTTCCCCGTCTTCCCGTTCATCCTCAGGACAAATTGCAACCTGTATGGAACAGGAGGTTAAAGGTGCTGATGCTCCAAGTAGGGAGATTGCTAGTAAAGTGGCTGGAATGGCGAACCCGAGCACAAGGAGATGAGAAATGAGGTGCGTTTTAGAAACCTTTCCCCATCACACGGTGTACCATGTTCTGGGTTTCTCATGCATGTTTTCGATGTAGGAAGATGCCCTTGAACCTGGAGATTTGGGACCCATGCGATGGGTAGCACGCAGTATTACTTTAAAGGGTCTGCGTTTGCTCACCCAACCTCACCAGACCTCTCAGCCCCAAGAGTGTCCACCCTTATGTCTCATCCAGCTGTGGGTCTAGATATGGTCAATCCAGGTTGCATCACAGCCCCTGAACGAATTGTGTAAGAATTTCTCTCTCTTTCCCTGTCTTTGTTTCATGGGTTTTTAAAAGTAATTTATTTTTATAATGGGGTTTAGCTGCTTTTCACGGCTGTGTTTAGGCCGCTTTACACCCACTTGACACACTAACAGAGAGATATCAATACATAGGTTTTAAGATTATTACTAGTCAGATATATTCTTGTGCGGTGAATCGGGCGTGTTGTGTCCAGTTCTCTGAGCAAGGAGTAGGTCTTGTCTATTCCATATTGGGTTTATGGAACGGTATCTGAGCTAATTTGAAACTCTTGTTTTATGTATCACCCCACCTCACCTTTCCCGTTAAGCAGCCATAGTGTGTTTTCTGCATGTGTGACTCTGTTCTGTTTTGTAATTCAGTTCAAGTGTAACGGTTTTTACATTCCCTCTATAAGTGACACCTTATGAGAAGTGTCCTTTTCTGTGTGACTTATTTCACTTAGAATCGTCTTACCTAAATCCACTCATCATGCTGCTACTAGCCTTATGACATTGATTTCATGGCTGAGTGATATTCCATTGTACATAAGGACCACAACTTTTTTATCCATTTTTCGCTTTCCTGGGATATTTAAGGTGGAAGGAAGTGGAGGTCCTTGTCAACAGAGCAGCCCTAAACTTTGGGGTGCTTGTGTCTTGCTGATTTTCAATTTTCCCACTTTATCCCCCCATGCGTGGAAGTGCCCTATGCTCTCTAAGCTGTGTTTTTTAGATGTTTCAGGACACACCGTACACTTCTCCAGAGTGGCTGTTGGCAATTTACATCCCGCCCATCAGTGTAGCAAGGCTCCCATTTCTCCATGGCCTGTCCTGCATTTCTGGTTTTGACACTTTTTTCAGCATGGCCCTTTTGACCGATGGGAAGCGAGACTTCTTTGTAGCGCTGATTTGCCTTTCCAGGTTGCTTGGTTGGCCAAAAAGGGCGTATGCGTTTTTTCCTGAATATATTCAGGAAAAAACGCATACGCCCTTTTTGGCCAAGGGCATCATTGTCAACGTTTTGCCGCTTTTCATGTGCTTTAAAGGCGATTCGAATCTACCTCCTGAAATCTGTTTCCTGCAATTCTGCCTTGATTTCAAATCCTCTTCTTTGCCTTCCCTCAATATATTTGTGGACGAGAGTTATCATTTATAACTCTGCAGGTTTGTGAATTGCAGTGCCCTGAAGCTCCATTTTACAAGTCGGTTTTTTGGGAGCTGGCCGCAAAAGCGCAGGATGGCTTCAGGCCCTGTTCTGGTTCAGGGGGGCAGGCTGAGCCTGTGGTTAATTCTTCTTCCTGATGGGAAAATAGAGTGGCCTGTGCCTGTCCCAACACCAAGAGCTAGTCTCTCATTGGTTCCCCGTCTTCCCGTTCATCCTCAGGACAAATTGCAACCTGTACGGAACAGGAGGTTAAAGGTGCTGATGCTCCAAGTAGGGAGATTGCTAGTAAAGTGGCTGGAATGGCGAACCCGAGCACAAGGAGATGAGAAATGAGGTGCGTTTTAGAAACCTTTCCCCATCACACGGTGTACCATCTTCTGGGTTTCTCATACATGTTTTCGTTGTAGGAAGATGCCCTTGAACCTGGTGATTTGGGATCCATGCGATGGGTAGCACGCAGTATTACTTTAAAGGGTCTGCGTTTGCTCACCCAACCTCACCAAACCTCTCAGCCCCAAGAGTGTCCACCCTAATGTCTCATCCAGCTGTGGGTCTAGATATGGTCAATCCAGGTTGCATCACAGCCCCTGAACGAATTGTGTAAGAATTTCTCTCTCTTTCCCTGTCTTTGTTTCATGGGTTTTTAAAAGTAATTTATTTTTATAATGGGGTTTAGCTGCTTTTCACGGCTGTGTTTATGCCGCTTTACACCCACATGACACACTAACAGAGAGATATCAATACATAGGTTTTAAGATTATTACTAGTCAGATATATTCTTGTGCGGTGAATCGGGCGTGTTGAGTCCAGTTCTCTGAGCAAGGAGTAGGTCTTGTCTATTCCATATTGGGTTTATGGAACGGTATCTGAGCTAATTTGAAACTCTTGTTTTATGTATCACCCCACCTCACCTTTCCCGTTAAGCAGCCATAGTGTGTTTTCTGCATGTGTGACTCTGTTCTGTTTTGTAATTCAGTTCAAGTGTAACGGTTTTTACATTCCCTCTATAAGTGACACCTTATGAGAAGTGTCCTTTTCTGTGTGACTTATTTCACTTAGAATCGTCTTACCTAAATCCACTCATCATGCTGCTACTAGCCTTATGACATTGATTTCATGGCTGAGTGATATTCCATTGTACATAAGGACCACAACTTTTTGATCCATTTTTCGCTTTCCTGGGATATTTAAGGTGGAAGGAAGTGGAGGTCCTTGTCAACAGAGCAGCCCTAAACTTTGGGGTGCTTGTGTCTTGCTGATTTTCAACTTTCCCACTTTATCCCCCCATGCGTGGAAGTGCCCTATGCTCTCTAAGCTGTGTTTTTTAGATGTTTCAGGACACACCGTACACTTCTCCAGAGTGGCTGTTGGCAATTTACATCCCGCCCATCAGTGTAGCAAGGCTCCCATTTCTCCATGGCCTGTCCTGCATTTCTGGTTTTGACACTTTTTTCAGCATGGCCCTTTTGACCGATGGGAAGCGAGACTTCTTTGTAGCGCTGATTTGCCTTTCCAGGTTGCTTGGTTGGCCAAAAAGGGCGTATGCGTTTTTTCCTGAATATATTCAGGAAAAAACGCATACGCCCTTTTTGGCCAAGGGCATCATTGTCAACGTTTTGCCGCTTTTCATGTGCTTTAAAGGCGATTCGAATCTACCTCCTGAAATCTGTTTCCTGCAATTCTGCCTTGATTTCAAATCCTCTTCTTTGCCTTCCCTCAATATATTTGTGGACGAGAGTTATCATTTATAACTCTGCAGGTTTGTGAATTGCAGTGCCCTGAAGCTCCATTTTACAAGTCGCTTTTTTGGGAGCTGGCCGCAAAAGCGCAGGATGGCTTCAGGCCCTGTTCTGGTTCAGGGGGGCAGGCTGAGCCTGTGGTTAATTCTTCTTCCTGATGGGAAAATAGAGTGGCCTGTGCCTGTCCCAACACCAAGAGCTAGTCTCTCATTGGTTCCCCGTCTTCCCGTTCATCCTCAGGACAAATTGCAACCTGTACGGAACAGGAGGTTAAAGGTGCTGATGCTCCAAGTAGGGAGATTGCTAGTAAAGTGGCTGGAATGGCGAACCCGAGCACAAGGAGATGAGAAATGAGGTGCGTTTTAGAAACCTTTCCCCATCACACGGTGTACCATCTTCTGGGTTTCTCATGCATGTTTTCGTTGTAGGAAGATGCCCTTGAACCTGGTGATTTGGGATCCATGCGATGGGTAGCACGCAGTATTACTTTAAAGGGTCTGCGTTTGCTCACCCAACCTCACCAAACCTCTCAGCCCCAAGAGTGTCCACCCTAATGTCTCATCCAGCTGTGGGTCTAGATATGGTCAATCCAGGTTGCATCACAGCCCCTGAACGAATTGTGTAAGAATTTCTCTCTCTTTCCCTGTCTTTGTTTCATGGGTTTTTAAAAGTAATTTATTTTTATAATGGGGTTTAGCTGCTTTTCACGGCTGTGTTTATGCCGCTTTACACCCACATGACACACTAACAGAGAGATATCAATACATAGGTTTTAAGATTATTACTAGTCAGATATATTCTTGTGCGGTGAATCGGGCGTGTTGAGTCCAGTTCTCTGAGCAAGGAGTAGGTCTTGTCTATTCCATATTGGGTTTATGGAACGGTATCTGAGCTAATTTGAAACTCTTGTTTTATGTATCACCCCACCTCACCTTTCCCGTTAAGCAGCCATAGTGTGTTTTCTGCATGTGTGACTCTGTTCTGTTTTGTAATTCAGTTCAAGTGTAACGGTTTTTACATTCCCTCTATAAGTGACACCTTATGAGAAGTGTCCTTTTCTGTGTGACTTATTTCACTTAGAATCGTCTTACCTAAATCCACTCATCATGCTGCTACTAGCCTTATGACATTGATTTCATGGCTGAGTGATATTCCATTGTACATAAGGACCACAACTTTTTTATCCATTTTTCGCTTTCCTGGGATATTTAAGGTGGAAGGAAGTGGAGGTCCTTGTCAACAGAGCAGCCCTAAACTTTGGGGTGCTTGTGTCTTGCTGATTTTCAACTTTCCCACTTTATCCCCCCATGCGTGGAAGTGCCCTATGCTCTCTAATCTGTGTTTTTTAGATGTTTCAGGACACACCGTACACTTCTCCAGAGTGGCTGTTGGCAATTTACATCCCGCCCATCAGTGTAGCAAGGCTCCCATTTCTCCATGGCCTGTCCTGCATTTCTGGTTTTGACACTTTTTTCAGCATGGCCCTTTTGACCGATGGGAAGCGAGACTTCTTTGTAGCGCTGATTTGCCTTTCCAGGTTGCTTGGTTGGCCAAAAAGGGCGTATGCGTTTTTTCCTGAATATATTCAGGAAAAAACGCATACGCCCTTTTTGGCCAAGGGCATCATTGTCAACGTTTTGCCGCTTTTCATGTGCTTTAAAGGCGATTCGAATCTACCTCCTGAAATCTGTTTCCTGCAATTCTGCCTTGATTTCAAATCCTCTTCTTTGCCTTCCCTCAATATATTTGTGGACGAGAGTTATCATTTATAACTCTGCAGGTTTGTGAATTGCAGTGCCCTGAAGCTCCATTTTACAAGTCGCTTTTTTGGGAGCTGGCCGCAAAAGCGCCGGATGGCTTCAGGCCCTGTTCTGGTTCAGGGGGGTAGGCTGAGCCTGTGGTTGATTCTTCTTCCTGATGGGAAAATAGAGTGACCTGTGCCTGTCCCAACACCAAGAGCTAGTCTCTCATTGGTTCCCCGTCTTCCCGTTCATCCTCAGGACAAATTGCAACCTGTACGGAACAGGAGGTTAAAGGTGCTGATGCTCCAAGTAGGGAGATTGCTAGTAAAGTGGCTGGAATGGCGAACCCGAACACAAGGAGATGAGAAATGAGGTGCGTTTTAGAAACCTTTCCCCATCACACGGTGTACCATCTTCTGGGTTTCTCATGCATGTTTTCGATGTAGGAAGATGCCCTTGAACCTGGAGATTTGGGACCCATGCGATGGGTAGCACGCAGTATTACTTTAAAGGGTCTGCGTTTGCTCACCCAACCTCACCAAACCTCTCAGCCCCAAGAGTGTCCACCCTTATGTCTCATCCAGCTGTGGGTCTAGATATGGTCAATCCAGGTTGCATCACAGCCCCTGAACGAATTGTGTGAGAATTTCTCTCTCTTTCCCTGTCTTTGTTTCATGGGTTTTTAAAAGTAATTTATTTTTATAATGGGGTTTAGCTGCTTTTCACGGCTGTGTTTATGCTGCTTTACACCCACTTGACACACTAACAGAGAGATATCAATACATAGGTTTTAAGATTATTACTAGTCAGATATATTCTTGTGCGGTGAATCGGGCGTGTTGAGTCCAGTTCTCTGAGCAAGGAGTAGGTCTTGTCTATTCCATATTGGGTTTATGGAACGGTATCTGAGCTAATTTGAAACTCTTGTTTTATGTATCACCCCACCTCACCTTTCCCGTTAAGCAGCCATAGTGTGTTTTCTGCATGTGTGACTCTGTTCTGTTTTGTAATTCAGTTCAAGTGTAACGGTTTTTACATTCCCTCTATAAGTGACACCTTATGAGAAGTGTCCTTTTCTGTGTGACTTATTTCACTTAGAATCGTCTTACCTAAATCCACTCATCATGCTGCTACTAGCCTTATGACATTGATTTCATGGCTGAGTGATATTCCATTGTACATAAGGACCACAACTTTTTTATCCATTTTTCGCTTTCCTGGTATATTTAAGGTGGAAGGAAGTGGAGGTCCTTGTCAACAGAGCAGCCCTAAACTTTGGGGTGCTTGTGTCTTGCTGATTTTCAATGTTCCCACTTTATCCCCCCAGGCGTGGAAGTGCCCTATGCTCTCTAAGCTGTGTTTTTTAGATGTTTCAGGACACACCGTACACTTCTCCAGAGTGGCTGTTGGCAATTTACATCCCGCCCATCAGTGTAGCAAGGCTCCCATTTCTCCATGGCCTGTCCTGCATTTCTGGTTTTGACACTTTTTTCAGCATGGCCCTTTTGACCGATGGGAAGCGAGACTTCTTTGTAGCGCTGATTTGCCTTTCCAGGTTGCTTGGTTGGCCAAAAAGGGCGTATGCGTTTTTTCCTGAATATATTCAGGAAAAAACGCATACGCCCTTTTTGGCCAAGGGCATCATTGTCAACGTTTTGCCGCTTTTCATGTGCTTTAAAGGCGATTTGAATCTACCTCCTGAAATCTGTTTCCTGCAATTCTGCCTTGATTTCAAATCCTCTTCTTTGCCTTCCCTCAATATATTTGTGGACGAGAGTTATCATTTATACCTCTGCAGGTTTGTGAATTGCAGTGCCCTGAGGCTCCATTTTACAAGTCGCTTTTTTGGGAGCTGGCCGCAAAAGCGCCGGATGGCTTCAGGCCCTGTTCTGGTTCTGGGGGGCAGGCTGAGCCTGTGGTTAATTCTTCTTCCTGATGGGAAAATAGAGTGACCTGTGCCTGTCCCAACACCAAGAGCTAGTCTCTCATTGGTTCCCCATCTTCCCGTTCATCCTCAGGACAAATTGCAACCTGTACGGAACAGGAGGTTAAAGGTGCTGATGCTCCAAGTAGGGAGATTGCTAGTAAAGTGGCTGGAATGGCGAACCCGAGCACAAGGAGATGAGAAATGAGGTGCGTTTTAGAAACCTTTCCCCATCACACGGTGTACCATCTTCTGGGTTTCTCATGCATGTTTTCGATGTAGGAAGATGCCCTTGAACCTGGAGATTTGGGACCCATGCGATGGGTAGCACGCAGTATTACTTTAAAGGGTCTGCGTTTGCTCACCCAACCTCACCAAACCTCTCAGCCCCAAGAGTGTCCACCCTTATGTCTCATCCAGCTGTGGGTCTAGATATGGTCAATCCAGGTTGCATCACAGCCCCTGAACGAATTGTGTGAGAATTTCTCTCTCTTTCCCTGTCTTTGTTTCATGGGTTTTTAAAAGTAATTTATTTTTATAATGGGGTTTAGCTGCTTTTCACGGCTGTGTTTATGCTGCTTTACACCCACTTGACACACTAACAGAGAGATATCAATACATAGGTTTTAAGATTATTACTAGTCAGATATATTCTTGTGCGGTGAATCGGGCGTGTTGAGTCCAGTTCTCTGAGCAAGGAGTAGGTCTTGTCTATTCCATATTGGGTTTATGGAACGGTTTCTGAGCTAATTTGAAACTCTTGTTTTATGTATCACCCCACCTCACCTTTCCCGTTAAGCAGCCATAGTGTGTTTTCTGCATGTGTGACTCTGTTCTGTTTTGTAATTCAGTTCAAGTGTAACGGTTTTTACATTCCCTCTATAAGTGACACCTTATGAGAAGTGTCCTTTTCTGTGTGACTTATTTCACTTAGAATCGTCTTACCTAAATCCACTCATCATGCTGCTACTAGCCTTATGACATTGATTTCATGGCTGAGTGATATTCCATTGTACATAAGGACCACAACTTTTTTATCCATTTTTCGCTTTCCTGGGATATTTAAGGTGGAATGAAGTGGAGGTCCTTGTCAACAGAGCAGCCCTAAACTTTGGGGTGCTTGTGTCTTGCTGATTTTCAATTTTCCCACTTTATCCCCCCATGCGTGGAAGTGCCCTATGCTCTCTAAGCTGTGTTTTTTAGATGTTTCAGGACACACCGTACACTTCTCCAGAGTGGCTGTTGGCAATTTACATCCCGCCCATCAGTGTAGCAAGGCTCCCATTTCTCCATGGCCTGTCCTGCATTTCTGGTTTTGACACTTTTTTCAGCATGGCCCTTTTGACCGATGGGAAGCGAGACTTCTTTGTAGCGCTGATTTGCCTTTCCAGGTTGCTTGGTTGGCCAAAAAGGGCGTATGCGTTTTTTCCTGAATATATTCAGGAAAAAACGCATACGCCCTTTTTGGCCAAGGGCATCATTGTCAACGTTTTGCCGCTTTTCATGTGCTTTAAAGGCGATTCGAATCTACCTCCTGAAATCTGTTTCCTGCAATTCTGCCTTGATTTCAAATCCTCTTCTTTGCCTTCCCTCAATATATTTGTGGACGAGAGTTATCATTTATAACTCTGCAGGTTTGTGAATTGCAGTGCCCTGAAGCTCCATTTTACAAGTCGCTTTTTTGGGAGCCGGCCGCAAAAGCGCAGGATGGCTTCAGGCCCTGTTCTGGTTCCGGGGGGCAGGCTGAGCCTGTGGTTAATTCTTCTTCCTGATGGGAAAATAGAGTGACCTGTGCCTGTCCCAACACCAAGAGCTAGTCTCTCATTGGTTCCCCGTCTTCCCGTTCATCCTCAGGACAAATTGCAACCTGTACGGAACAGGAGGTTAAAGGTGCTGATGCTCCAAGTAGGGAGATTGCTAGTAAAGTGGCTGGAATGGCGAACCCGAGCACAAGGAGATGAGAAATGAGGTGCGTTTTAGAAACCTTTCCCCATCACACGGTGTACCATCTTCTGGGTTTCTCATGCATGTTTTCGATGTAGGAAGATGCCCTTGAACCTGGAGATTTGGGACCCATGCGATGGGTAGCACGCAGTATTACTTTAAAGGGTCTGCGTTTGCTCACCCAACCTCACCAAACCTCTCAGCCCCAAGAGTGTCCACCCTTATGTCTCATCCAGCTGTGGGTCTAGATATGGTCAATCCAGGTTGCATCACAGCTCCTGAACGAATTGTGTAAGAATTTCTCTCTCTTTCCCTGTCTTTGTTTCATGGGTTTTTAAAAGTAATTTATTTTTATAATGGGGTTTAGCTGCTTTTCACGGCTGTGTTTAGGCCGCTTTACACCCACTTGACACACTAACAGAGAGATATCAATACATAGGTTTTAAGATTATTACTAGTCAGATATATTCTTGTGCGGTGAATAGGGAGTGTTGAGTCCAGTTCTCTGAGCAAGGAGTAGGTCTTGTCTATTACATATTGGGTTTATGGAACGGTATCTGAGCTAATTTGAAACTCTTGTTTTATGTATCACCCCACCTCACCTTTCCCGTTAAGCAGCCATAGTGTGTTTTCTGCATGCGTGACTCTGTTCTGTTTTGTAATTCAGTTCAAGTGTAACGGTTTTTACATTCCCTCTATAAGTGACACCTTATGAGAAGTGTCCTTTTCTGTGTGACTTATTTCACTTAGAATCGTCTTACCTAAATCCACTCATCATGCTGCTACTAGCCTTATGACATTGATTTCATGGCTGAGTGATATTCCATTATACATAAGGACCACAACTTTTTTATCCATTTTTCGCTTTCCTGGGATATTTAAGGTGGAATGAAGTGGAGGTCCTTGTCAACAGAGCAGCCCTAAACTTTGGGGTGCTTGTGTCTTGCTGATTTTCAATTTTCCCACTTTATCCCCCCATGCGTGGAAGTGCCCTATGCTCTCTAAGCTGTGTTTTTTAGATGTTTCAGGACACACCGTACACTTCTCCAGGGTGGCTGTTGGCAATTTACATCCCGCCCATCAGTGTAGCAAGGCTCCCATTTCTCCATGGCCTGTCCTGCATTTCTGGTTTTGACACTTTTTTCAGCATGGCCCTTTTGACCGATGGGAAGCGAGACTTCTTTGTAGCGCTGATTTGCCTTTCCAGGTTGCTTGGTTGGCCAAAAAGGGCGTATGCGTTTTTTCCTGAATATATTCAGGAAAAAACGCATACGCCCTTTTTGGCCAAGGGCATCATTGTCAACGTTTTGCCGCTTTTCATGTGCTTTAAAGGCGATTCGAATCTACCTCCTGAAATCTGTTTCCTGCAATTCTGCCTTGATTTCAAATCCTCTTCTTTGCCTTCCCTCAATATATTTGTGGACGAGAGTTATCATTTATAACTCTGCAGGTTTGTGAATTGCAGTGCCCTGAAGCTCCATTTTACAAGTCGGTTTTTTGGGAGCTCTCCGCAAAAGCGCCGGATGGCTTCAGGCCCTGTTCTGGTTCAGGGGGGCAGGCTGAGCCTGTGGTTAATTCTTCTTCCTGATGGGAAAATAGAGTGACCTGTGCCTGTCCCAACACCAAGAGCTAGTCTCTCATTGGTTCCCCGTCTTCCCGTTCATCCTCAGGACAAATTGCAACCTGTATGGAACAGGAGGTTAAAGGTGCTGATGCTCCAAGTAGGGAGATTGCTAGTAAAGTGGCTGGAATGGCGAACCCGAGCACAAGGAGATGAGAAATGAGGTGCGTTTTAGAAACCTTTCCCCATCACACGGTGTACCATGTTCTGGGTTTCTCATGCATGTTTTCGATGTAGGAAGATGCCCTTGAACCTGGAGATTTGGGACCCATGCGATGGGTAGCACGCAGTATTACTTTAAAGGGTCTGCGTTTGCTCACCCAACCTCACCAGACCTCTCAGCCCCAAGAGTGTCCACCCTTATGTCTCATCCAGCTGTGGGTCTAGATATGGTCAATCCAGGTTGCATCACAGCCCCTGAACGAATTGTGTAAGAATTTCTCTCTCTTTCCCTGTCTTTGTTTCATGGGTTTTTAAAAGTAATTTATTTTTATAATGGGGTTTAGCTGCTTTTCACGGCTGTGTTTAGGCCGCTTTACACCCACTTGACACACTAACAGAGAGATATCAATACATAGGTTTTAAGATTATTACTAGTCAGATATATTCTTGTGCGGTGAATCGGGCGTGTTGTGTCCAGTTCTCTGAGCAAGGAGTAGGTCTTGTCTATTCCATATTGGGTTTATGGAACGGTATCTGAGCTAATTTGAAACTCTTGTTTTATGTATCACCCCACCTCACCTTTCCCGTTAAGCAGCCATAGTGTGTTTTCTGCATGTGTGACTCTGTTCTGTTTTGTAATTCAGTTCAAGTGTAACGGTTTTTACATTCCCTCTATAAGTGACACCTTATGAGAAGTGTCCTTTTCTGTGTGACTTATTTCACTTAGAATCGTCTTACCTAAATCCACTCATCATGCTGCTACTAGCCTTATGACATTGATTTCATGGCTGAGTGATATTCCATTGTACATAAGGACCACAACTTTTTTATCCATTTTTCGCTTTCCTGGGATATTTAAGGTGGAAGGAAGTGGAGGTCCTTGTCAACAGAGCAGCCCTAAACTTTGGGGTGCTTGTGTCTTGCTGATTTTCAATTTTCCCACTTTATCCCCCCATGCGTGGAAGTGCCCTATGCTCTCTAAGCTGTGTTTTTTAGATGTTTCAGGACACACCGTACACTTCTCCAGAGTGGCTGTTGGCAATTTACATCCCGCCCATCAGTGTAGCAAGGCTCCCATTTCTCCATGGCCTGTCCTGCATTTCTGGTTTTGACACTTTTTTCAGCATGGCCCTTTTGACCGATGGGAAGCGAGACTTCTTTGTAGCGCTGATTTGCCTTTCCAGGTTGCTTGGTTGGCCAAAAAGGGCGTATGCGTTTTTTCCTGAATATATTCAGGAAAAAACGCATACGCCCTTTTTGGCCAAGGGCATCATTGTCAACGTTTTGCCGCTTTTCATGTGCTTTAAAGGCGATTCGAATCTACCTCCTGAAATCTGTTTCCTGCAATTCTGCCTTGATTTCAAATCCTCTTCTTTGCCTTCCCTCAATATATTTGTGGACGAGAGTTATCATTTATAACTCTGCAGGTTTGTGAATTGCAGTGCCCTGAAGCTCCATTTTACAAGTCGGTTTTTTGGGAGCTGGCCGCAAAAGCGCAGGACGGCTTCAGGCCCTGTTCTGGTTCAGGGGGGCAGGCTGAGCCTGTGGTTAATTCTTCTTCCTGATGGGAAAATAGAGTGGCCTGTGCCTGTCCCAACACCAAGAGCTAGTCTCTCATTGGTTCCCCGTCTTCCCGTTCATCCTCAGGACAAATTGCAACCTGTACGGAACAGGAGGTTAAAGGTGCTGATGCTCCAAGTAGGGAGATTGCTAGTAAAGTGGCTGGAATGGCGAACCCGAGCACAAGGAGATGAGAAATGAGGTGCGTTTTAGAAACCTTTCCCCATCACACGGTGTACCATCTTCTGGGTTTCTCATACATGTTTTCGTTGTAGGAAGATGCCCTTGAACCTGGTGATTTGGGATCCATGCGATGGGTAGCACGCAGTATTACTTTAAAGGGTCTGCGTTTGCTCACCCAACCTCACCAAACCTCTCAGCCCCAAGAGTGTCCACCCTAATGTCTCATCCAGCTGTGGGTCTAGATATGGTCAATCCAGGTTGCATCACAGCCCCTGAACGAATTGTGTAAGAATTTCTCTCTCTTTCCCTGTCTTTGTTTCATGGGTTTTTAAAAGTAATTTATTTTTATAATGGGGTTTAGCTGCTTTTCACGGCTGTGTTTATGCCGCTTTACACCCACATGACACACTAACAGAGAGATATCAATACATAGGTTTTAAGATTATTACTAGTCAGATATATTCTTGTGCGGTGAATCGGGCGTGTTGAGTCCAGTTCTCTGAGCAAGGAGTAGGTCTTGTCTATTCCATATTGGGTTTATGGAACGGTATCTGAGCTAATTTGAAACTCTTGTTTTATGTATCACCCCACCTCACCTTTCCCGTTAAGCAGCCATAGTGTGTTTTCTGCATGTGTGACTCTGTTCTGTTTTGTAATTCAGTTCAAGTGTAACGGTTTTTACATTCCCTCTATAAGTGACACCTTATGAGAAGTGTCCTTTTCTGTGTGACTTATTTCACTTAGAATCGTCTTACCTAAATCCACTCATCATGCTGCTACTAGCCTTATGACATTGATTTCATGGCTGAGTGATATTCCATTGTACATAAGGACCACAACTTTTTGATCCATTTTTCGCTTTCCTGGGATATTTAAGGTGGAAGGAAGTGGAGGTCCTTGTCAACAGAGCAGCCCTAAACTTTGGGGTGCTTGTGTCTTGCTGATTTTCAACTTTCCCACTTTATCCCCCCATGCGTGGAAGTGCCCTATGCTCTCTAAGCTGTGTTTTTTAGATGTTTCAGGACACACCGTACACTTCTCCAGAGTGGCTGTTGGCAATTTACATCCCGCCCATCAGTGTAGCAAGGCTCCCATTTCTCCATGGCCTGTCCTGCATTTCTGGTTTTGACACTTTTTTCAGCATGGCCCTTTTGACCGATGGGAAGCGAGACTTCTTTGTAGCGCTGATTTGCCTTTCCAGGTTGCTTGGTTGGCCAAAAAGGGCGTATGCGTTTTTTCCTGAATATATTCAGGAAAAAACGCATACGCCCTTTTTGGCCAAGGGCATCATTGTCAACGTTTTGCCGCTTTTCATGTGCTTTAAAGGCGATTCGAATCTACCTCCTGAAATCTGTTTCCTGCAATTCTGCCTTGATTTCAAATCCTCTTCTTTGCCTTCCCTCAATATATTTGTGGACGAGAGTTATCATTTATAACTCTGCAGGTTTGTGAATTGCAGTGCCCTGAAGCTCCATTTTACAAGTCGCTTTTTTGGGAGCTGGCCGCAAAAGCGCAGGATGGCTTCAGGCCCTGTTCTGGTTCAGGGGGGCAGGCTGAGCCTGTGGTTAATTCTTCTTCCTGATGGGAAAATAGAGTGGCCTGTGCCTGTCCCAACACCAAGAGCTAGTCTCTCATTGGTTCCCCGTCTTCCCGTTCATCCTCAGGACAAATTGCAACCTGTACGGAACAGGAGGTTAAAGGTGCTGATGCTCCAAGTAGGGAGATTGCTAGTAAAGTGGCTGGAATGGCGAACCCGAGCACAAGGAGATGAGAAATGAGGTGCGTTTTAGAAACCTTTCCCCATCACACGGTGTACCATCTTCTGGGTTTCTCATGCATGTTTTCGTTGTAGGAAGATGCCCTTGAACCTGGTGATTTGGGATCCATGCGATGGGTAGCACGCAGTATTACTTTAAAGGGTCTGCGTTTGCTCACCCAACCTCACCAAACCTCTCAGCCCCAAGAGTGTCCACCCTAATGTCTCATCCAGCTGTGGGTCTAGATATGGTCAATCCAGGTTGCATCACAGCCCCTGAACGAATTGTGTAAGAATTTCTCTCTCTTTCCCTGTCTTTGTTTCATGGGTTTTTAAAAGTAATTTATTTTTATAATGGGGTTTAGCTGCTTTTCACGGCTGTGTTTATGCCGCTTTACACCCACATGACACACTAACAGAGAGATATCAATACATAGGTTTTAAGATTATTACTAGTCAGATATATTCTTGTGCGGTGAATCGGGCGTGTTGAGTCCAGTTCTCTGAGCAAGGAGTAGGTCTTGTCTATTCCATATTGGGTTTATGGAACGGTATCTGAGCTAATTTGAAACTCTTGTTTTATGTATCACCCCACCTCACCTTTCCCGTTAAGCAGCCATAGTGTGTTTTCTGCATGTGTGACTCTGTTCTGTTTTGTAATTCAGTTCAAGTGTAACGGTTTTTACATTCCCTCTATAAGTGACACCTTATGAGAAGTGTCCTTTTCTGTGTGACTTATTTCACTTAGAATCGTCTTACCTAAATCCACTCATCATGCTGCTACTAGCCTTATGACATTGATTTCATGGCTGAGTGATATTCCATTGTACATAAGGACCACAACTTTTTTATCCATTTTTCGCTTTCCTGGGATATTTAAGGTGGAAGGAAGTGGAGGTCCTTGTCAACAGAGCAGCCCTAAACTTTGGGGTGCTTGTGTCTTGCTGATTTTCAACTTTCCCACTTTATCCCCCCATGCGTGGAAGTGCCCTATGCTCTCTAAGCTGTGTTTTTTAGATGTTTCAGGACACACCGTACACTTCTCCAGAGTGGCTGTTGGCAATTTACATCCCGCCCATCAGTGTAGCAAGGCTCCCATTTCTCCATGGCCTGTCCTGCATTTCTGGTTTTGACACTTTTTTCAGCATGGCCCTTTTGACCGATGGGAAGCGAGACTTCTTTGTAGCGCTGATTTGCCTTTCCAGGTTGCTTGGTTGGCCAAAAAGGGCGTATGCGTTTTTTCCTGAATATATTCAGGAAAAAACGCATACGCCCTTTTTGGCCAAGGGCATCATTGTCAACGTTTTGCCGCTTTTCATGTGCTTTAAAGGCGATTCGAATCTACCTCCTGAAATCTGTTTCCTGCAATTCTGCCTTGATTTCAAATCCTCTTCTTTGCCTTCCCTCAATATATTTGTGGACGAGAGTTATCATTTATAACTCTGCAGGTTTGTGAATTGCAGTGCCCTGAAGCTCCATTTTACAAGTCGCTTTTTTGGGAGCTGGCCGCAAAAGCGCCGGATGGCTTCAGGCCCTGTTCTGGTTCAGGGGGGTAGGCTGAGCCTGTGGTTGATTCTTCTTCCTGATGGGAAAATAGAGTGACCTGTGCCTGTCCCAACACCAAGAGCTAGTCTCTCATTGGTTCCCCGTCTTCCCGTTCATCCTCAGGACAAATTGCAACCTGTACGGAACAGGAGGTTAAAGGTGCTGATGCTCCAAGTAGGGAGATTGCTAGTAAAGTGGCTGGAATGGCGAACCCGAACACAAGGAGATGAGAAATGAGGTGCGTTTTAGAAACCTTTCCCCATCACACGGTGTACCATCTTCTGGGTTTCTCATGCATGTTTTCGATGTAGGAAGATGCCCTTGAACCTGGAGATTTGGGACCCATGCGATGGGTAGCACGCAGTATTACTTTAAAGGGTCTGCGTTTGCTCACCCAACCTCACCAAACCTCTCAGCCCCAAGAGTGTCCACCCTTATGTCTCATCCAGCTGTGGGTCTAGATATGGTCAATCCAGGTTGCATCACAGCCCCTGAACGAATTGTGTGAGAATTTCTCTCTCTTTCCCTGTCTTTGTTTCATGGGTTTTTAAAAGTAATTTATTTTTATAATGGGGTTTAGCTGCTTTTCACGGCTGTGTTTATGCTGCTTTACACCCACTTGACACACTAACAGAGAGATATCAATACATAGGTTTTAAGATTATTACTAGTCAGATATATTCTTGTGCGGTGAATCGGGCGTGTTGAGTCCAGTTCTCTGAGCAAGGAGTAGGTCTTGTCTATTCCATATTGGGTTTATGGAACGGTATCTGAGCTAATTTGAAACTCTTGTTTTATGTATCACCCCACCTCACCTTTCCCGTTAAGCAGCCATAGTGTGTTTTCTGCATGTGTGACTCTGTTCTGTTTTGTAATTCAGTTCAAGTGTAACGGTTTTTACATTCCCTCTATAAGTGACACCTTATGAGAAGTGTCCTTTTCTGTGTGACTTATTTCACTTAGAATCGTCTTACCTAAATCCACTCATCATGCTGCTACTAGCCTTATGACATTGATTTCATGGCTGAGTGATATTCCATTGTACATAAGGACCACAACTTTTTTATCCATTTTTCGCTTTCCTGGTATATTTAAGGTGGAAGGAAGTGGAGGTCCTTGTCAACAGAGCAGCCCTAAACTTTGGGGTGCTTGTGTCTTGCTGATTTTCAATGTTCCCACTTTATCCCCCCAGGCGTGGAAGTGCCCTATGCTCTCTAAGCTGTGTTTTTTAGATGTTTCAGGACACACCGTACACTTCTCCAGAGTGGCTGTTGGCAATTTACATCCCGCCCATCAGTGTAGCAAGGCTCCCATTTCTCCATGGCCTGTCCTGCATTTCTGGTTTTGACACTTTTTTCAGCATGGCCCTTTTGACCGATGGGAAGCGAGACTTCTTTGTAGCGCTGATTTGCCTTTCCAGGTTGCTTGGTTGGCCAAAAAGGGCGTATGCGTTTTTTCCTGAATATATTCAGGAAAAAACGCATACGCCCTTTTTGGCCAAGGGCATCATTGTCAACGTTTTGCCGCTTTTCATGTGCTTTAAAGGCGATTTGAATCTACCTCCTGAAATCTGTTTCCTGCAATTCTGCCTTGATTTCAAATCCTCTTCTTTGCCTTCCCTCAATATATTTGTGGACGAGAGTTATCATTTATAACTCTGCAGGTTTGTGAATTGCAGTGCCCTGAGGCTCCATTTTACAAGTCGCTTTTTTGGGAGCTGGCCGCAAAAGCGCCGGATGGCTTCAGGCCCTGTTCTGGTTCTGGGGGGCAGGCTGAGCCTGTGGTTAATTCTTCTTCCTGATGGGAAAATAGAGTGACCTGTGCCTGTCCCAACACCAAGAGCTAGTCTCTCATTGGTTCCCCATCTTCCCGTTCATCCTCAGGACAAATTGCAACCTGTACGGAACAGGAGGTTAAAGGTGCTGATGCTCCAAGTAGGGAGATTGCTAGTAAAGTGGCTGGAATGGCGAACCCGAGCACAAGGAGATGAGAAATGAGGTGCGTTTTAGAAACCTTTCCCCATCACACGGTGTACCATCTTCTGGGTTTCTCATGCATGTTTTCGATGTAGGAAGATGCCCTTGAACCTGGAGATTTGGGACCCATGCGATGGGTAGCACGCAGTATTACTTTAAAGGGTCTGCGTTTGCTCACCCAACCTCACCAAACCTCTCAGCCCCAAGAGTGTCCACCCTTATGTCTCATCCAGCTGTGGGTCTAGATATGGTCAATCCAGGTTGCATCACAGCCCCTGAACGAATTGTGTGAGAATTTCTCTCTCTTTCCCTGTCTTTGTTTCATGGGTTTTTAAAAGTAATTTATTTTTATAATGGGGTTTAGCTGCTTTTCACGGCTGTGTTTATGCTGCTTTACACCCACTTGACACACTAACAGAGAGATATCAATACATAGGTTTTAAGATTATTACTAGTCAGATATATTCTTGTGCGGTGAATCGGGCGTGTTGAGTCCAGTTCTCTGAGCAAGGAGTAGGTCTTGTCTATTCCATATTGGGTTTATGGAACGGTATCTGAGCTAATTTGAAACTCTTGTTTTATGTATCACCCCACCTCACCTTTCCCGTTAAGCAGCCATAGTGTGTTTTCTGCATGTGTGACTCTGTTCTGTATTGTAAGTCAGTTCAAGTGTAACGGTTTTTACATTCCCTCTATAAGTGACACCTTATGAGAAGTGTCCTTTTCTGTGTGACTTATTTCACTTAGAATCGTCTTACCTAAATCCACTCATCATGCTGCTACTAGCCTTATGACATTGATTTCATGGCTGAGTGATATTCCATTGTACATAAGGACCACAACTTTTTTATCCATTTTTCGCTTTCCTGGGATATTTAAGGTGGAATGAAGTGGAGGTCCTTGTCAACAGAGCAGCCCTAAACTTTGGGGTGCTTGTGTCTTGCTGATTTTCAATTTTCCCACTTTATCCCCCCATGCGTGGAAGTGCCCTATGCTCTCTAAGCTGTGTTTTTTAGATGTTTCAGGACACACCGTACACTTCTCCAGAGTGGCTGTTGGCAATTTACATCCCGCCCATCAGTGTAGCAAGGCTCCCATTTCTCCATGGCCTGTCCTGCATTTCTGGTTTTGACAGTTTTTTCAGCATGGCCCTTTTGACCGATGGGAAGCGAGACTTCTTTGTAGCGCTGATTTGCCTTTCCAGGTTGCTTGGTTGGCCAAAAAGGGCGTATGCGTTTTTTCCTGAATATATTCAGGAAAAAACGCATACGCGCTTTTTGGCCAAGGGCATCATTGTAAACGTTTTGCCGCTTTTCATGTGCTTTAAAGGCGATTTGAATCTACCTCCTGAAATCTGTTTCCTGCAATTCTGCCTTGATTTCGAATCCTCTTCTTTGCCTTCCCTCAATATATTTGTGGACGAGAGTTATGATTTATAACTCTGCAGGTTTGTGAATTGCAGTGCCCTGAAGCTCCATTTTACAAGTCGGTTTTTTGGGAGCTGGCCGCAAAAGCGCAGGATGGCTTCAGGCCCTGTTCTGGTTCAGGGGGGCAGGCTGAGCCTGTGGTTGATTCTTCTTCCTGATGGGAAAATAGAGTGACCTGTGCCTGTCCCAACACCAAGAGCTAGTCTCTCATTGGTTCCCCGTCTTCCCGTTCATCCTCAGGACAAATTGCAACCTGTACGGAACAGGAGGTTAAAGGTGCTGATGCTCCAAGTAGGGAGATTGCTAGTAAAGTGGCTGGAATGGCGAACCCGAACACAAGGAGATGAGAAATGAGGTGCGTTTTAGAAACCTTTCCCCATCACACGGTGTACCATCTTCTGGGTTTCTCATGCATGTTTTCGATGTAGGAAGATGCCCTTGAACCTGGAGATTTGGGACCCATGCGATGGGTAGCACGCAGTATTACTTTAAAGGGTCTGCGTTTGCTCACCCAACCTCACCAAACCTCTCAGCCCCAAGAGTGTCCACCCTTATGTCTCATCCAGCTGTGGGTCTAGATATGGTCAATCCAGGTTGCATCACAGCCCCTGAACGAATTGTGTGAGAATTTCTCTCTCTTTCCCTGTCTTTGTTTCATGGGTTTTTAAAAGTAATTTATTTTTATAATGGGGTTTAGCTGCTTTTCACGGCTGTGTTTATGCTGCTTTACACCCACTTGACACACTAACAGAGAGATATCAATACATAGGTTTTAAGATTATTACTAGTCAGATATATTCTTGTGCGGTGAATCGGGCGTGTTGAGTCCAGTTCTCTGAGCAAGGAGTAGGTCTTGTCTATTCCATATTGGGTTTATGGAACGGTATCTGAGCTAATTTGAAACTCTTGTTTTATGTATCACCCCACCTCACCTTTCCCGTTAAGCAGCCATAGTGTGTTTTCTGCATGTGTGACTCTGTCCTGTTTTGTAATTCAGTTCAAGTGTAACGGTTTTTACATTCCCTCTATAAGTGACACCTTATGAGAAGTGTCCTTTTCTGTGTGACTTATTTCACTTAGAATCGTCTTACCTAAATCCACTCATCATGCTGCTACTAGCCTTATGACATTGATTTCATGGCTGAGTGATATTCCATTGTACATAAGGACCACAACTTTTTTATCCATTTTTCGCTTTCCTGGGATATTTAAGGTGGAAGGAAGTGGAGGTCCTTGTCAACAGAGCAGCCCTAAACTTTGGGGTGCTTGTGTCTTGCTGATTTTCAATGTTCCCACTTTATCCCCCCAGGCGTGGAAGTGCCCTATGCTCTCTAAGCTGTGTTTTTTAGATGTTTCAGGACACACCGTACACTTCTCCAGAGTGGCTGTTGGCAATTTACATCCCGCCCATCAGTGTAGCAAGGCTCCCATTTCTCCATGGCCTGTCCTGCATTTCTGGTTTTGACACTTTTTTCAGCATGGCCCTTTTGACCGATGGGAAGCGAGACTTCTTTGTAGCGCTGATTTGCCTTTCCAGGTTGCTTGGTTGGCCAAAAAGGGCGTATGCGTTTTTTCCTGAATATATTCAGGAAAAAACGCATACGCCCTTTTTGGCCAAGGGCATCATTGTCAACGTTTTGCCGCTTTTCATGTGCTTTAAAGGCGATTTGAATCTACCTCCTGAAATCTGTTTCCTGCAATTCTGCCTTGATTTCAAATCCTCTTCTTTGCCTTCCCTCAATATATTTGTGGACGAGAGTTATCATTTATAACTCTGCAGGTTTGTGAATTGCAGTGCCCTGAGGCTCCATTTTACAAGTCGCTTTTTTGGGAGCTGGCCGCAAAAGCGCCGGATGGCTTCAGGCCCTGTTCTGGTTCTGGGGGGCAGGCTGAGCCTGTGGTTAATTCTTCTTCCTGATGGGAAAATAGAGTGACCTGTGCCTGTCCCAACACCAAGAGCTAGTCTCTCATTGGTTCCCCATCTTCCCGTTCATCCTCAGGACAAATTGCAACCTGTACGGAACAGGAGGTTAAAGGTGCTGATGCTCCAAGTAGGGAGATTGCTAGTAAAGTGGCTGGAATGGCGAACCCGAGCACAAGGAGATGAGAAATGAGGTGCGTTTTAGAAACCTTTCCCCATCACACGGTGTACCATCTTCTGGGTTTCTCATGCATGTTTTCGATGTAGGAAGATGCCCTTGAACCTGGAGATTTGGGACCCATGCGATGGGTAGCACGCAGTATTACTTTAAATGGTCTGCGTTTGCTCACCCAACCTCACCAAACCTCTCAGCCCCAAGAGTGTCCACCCTTATGTGTCATCCAGCTGTGGGTCTAGATATGGTCAATCCAGGTTGCATCACAGCTCCTGAACGAATTGTGTAAGAATTTCTCTCTCTTTCCCTGTCTTTGTTTCATGGGTTTTTAAAAGTAATTTATTTTTATAATGGGGTTTAGCTGCTTTTCACGGCTGTGTTTATGCCGCTTTACACCCACTTGACACACTAACAGAGAGATATCAATACATAGGTTTTAAGATTATTACTAGTCAGATATATTCTTGTGCGGTGAATCGGGCGTGTTGAGTCCAGTTCTCTGAGCAAGGAGTAGGTCTTGTCTATTACATATTAGGTTTATGGAACGGTATCTGAGCTAATTTGAAACTATTGTTTTATGTATCACCCCACCTCACCTTTCCCGTTAAGCAGCCATAGTGTGTTTTCTGCATGTGTGACTCTGTTCTGTATTGTAAGTCAGTTCAAGTGTAACGGTTTTTACATTCCCTCTATAAGTGACACCTTATGAGAAGTGTCCTTTTCTGTGTGACTTATTTCACTTAGAATCGTCTTACCTAAATCCACTCATCATGCTGCTACTAGCCTTATGACATTGATTTCATGGCTGAGTGATATTCCATTGTACATAAGGACCACAACTTTTTTATCCATTTTTCGCTTTCCTGGGATATTTAAGGTGGAAGGAAGTGGAGGTCCTTGTCAACAGAGCAGCCCTAAACTTTGGGGTGCTTGTGTCTTGCTGATTTTCAATTTTCCCACTTTATCCCCCCATGCGTGGAAGTGCCCTATGCTCTCTAAGCTGTGTTTTTTAGATGTTTCAGGACACACCGTACACTTCTCCAGAGTGGCTGTTGGCAATTTACATCCCGCCCATCAGTGTAGCAAGGCTCCCATTTCTCCATGGCCTGTCCTGCATTTCTGGTTTTGACACTTTTTTCAGCATGGCCCTTTTGACCGATGGGAAGCGAGACTTCTTTGTAGCGCTGATTTGCCTTTCCAGGTTGCTTGGTTGGCCAAAAAGGGCGTATGCGTTTTTTCCTGAATATATTCAGGAAAAAACGCATACGCCCTTTTAGGCCAAGGGCATCATTGTCAACGTTTTGCCGCTTTTCATGTGCTTTAAAGGCGATTCGAATCTACCTCCTGAAATCTGTTTCCTGCAATTCTGCCTTGATTTCAAATCCTCTTCTTTGCCTTCCCTCAATATATTTGTGGACGAGAGTTATCATTTATAACTCTGCAGGTTTGTGAATTGCAGTGCCCTGAAGCTCCATTTTACAAGTCGCTTTTTTGGGAGCCGGCCGCAAAAGCGCAGGATGGCTTCAGGCCCTGTTCTGGTTCCGGGGGGCAGGCTGAGCCTGTGGTTAATTATTCTTCCTGATGGGAAAATAGAGTGACCTGTGCCTGTCCCAACACCAAGAGCTAGTCTCTCATTGGTTCCCCGTCTTCCCGTTCATCCTCAGGACAAATTGCAACCTGTACGGAACAGGAGGTTAAAGGTGCTGATGCTCCAAGTAGGGAGATTGCTAGTAAAGTGGCTGGAATGGCGAACCCGAGCACAAGGAGATGAGAAATGAGGTGCGTTTTAGAAACCTTTCCCCATCACACGGTGTACCATCTTCTGGGTTTCTCATGCATGTTTTCGATGTAGGAAGATGCCCTTGAACCTGGAGATTTGGGACCCATGCGATGGGTAGCACGCAGTATTACTTTAAATGGTCTGCGTTTGCTCACCCAACCTCACCAAACCTCTCAGCCCCAAGAGTGTCCACCCTTATGTGTCATCCAGCTGTGGGTCTAGATATGGTCAATCCAGGTTGCATCACAGCTCCTGAACGAATTGTGTAAGAATTTCTCTCTCTTTCCCTGTCTTTGTTTCATGGGTTTTTAAAAGTAATTTATTTTTATAATGGTGTTTAGCTGCTTTTCACGGCTGTGTTTATGCCGCTTTACACCCACTTGACACACTAACAGAGAGATATCAATACATAGGTTTTAAGATTATTACTAGTCAGATATATTCTTGTGCGGTGAATCGGGCGTGTTGAGTCCAGTTCTCTGAGCAAGGAGTAGGTCTTGTCTATTACATATTGGGTTTATGGAACGGTATCTGAGCTAATTTGAAACTCTTGTTTTATGTATCACCCCACCTCACCTTTCCCGTTAAGCAGCCATAGTGTGTTTTCTGCATGTGTGACTCTGTTCTGTATTGTAAGTCAGTTCAAGTGTAACGGTTTTTACATTCCCTCTATAAGTGACACCTTATGAGAAGTGTCCTTTTCTGTGTGACTTATTTCACTTAGAATCGTCTTACCTAAATCCACTCATCATGCTGCTACTAGCCTTATGACATTGATTTCATGGCTGAGTGATATTCCATTGTACATAAGGACCACAACTTTTTTATCCATTTTTCGCTTTCCTGGGATATTTAAGGTGGAATGAAGTGGAGGTCCTTGTCAACAGAGCAGCCCTAAACTTTGGGGTGCTTGTGTCTTGCTGATTTTCAATTTTCCCACTTTATCCCCCCATGCGTGGAAGTGCCCTATGCTCTCTAAGCTGTGTTTTTTAGATGTTTCAGGACACACCGTACACTTCTCCAGAGTGGCTGTTGGCAATTTACATCCCGCCCATCAGTGTAGCAAGGCTCCCATTTCTCCATGGCCTGTCCTGCATTTCTGGTTTTGACAGTTTTTTCAGCATGGCCCTTTTGACCGATGGGAAGCGAGACTTCTTTGTAGCGCTGATTTGCCTTTCCAGGTTGCTTGGTTGGCCAAAAAGGGCGTATGCGTTTTTTCCTGAATATATTCAGGAAAAAACGCATACGCCCTTTTTGGCCAAGGGCATCATTGTCAACGTTTTGCCGCTTTTCATGTGCTTTTAAAGCGATTCGAATCTACCTCCTGAAATCTGTTTCCTGCAATTCTGCCTTGATTTCAAATCCTCTTCTTTGCCTTCCCTCAATATATTTGTGGACGAGAGTTATGATTTATAACTCTGCAGGTTTGTGAATTGCAGTGCCCTGAAGCTCCATTTTACAAGTCGGTTTTTTGGGAGCCGGCCGCAAAAGCGCATGATGGCTTCAGGCCCTGTTCTGGTTCCGGGGGGCAGGCTGAGCCTGTGGTTAATTCTTCTTCCTGATGGGAAAATAGAGTGACCTGTGCCTGTCCCAACACCAAGAGCTAGTCTCTCATTGGTTTCCCGTCTTCCCGTTCATCCTCAGGACAAATTGCAACCTGTACGGAACAGGAGGTTAAAGGTGCTGATGCTCCAAGTAGGGAGATTGCTAGTAAAGTGGCTGGAATGGCGAACCCGAGCACAAGGAGGTGAGAAATGAGGTGCGTTTTAGAAACCTTTCCCCATCACACGGTGTACCATCTTCTGGGTTTCTCATGCATGTTTTCGATGTAGGAAGATGCCCTTGAACCTGGAGATTTGGGACCCATGCGATGGGTAGCACGCAGTATTACTTTAAAGGGTCTGCGTTTGCTCACCCAACCTCACCAAACCTCTCAGCCCCAAGAGTGTCCACCCTTATGTCTCATCCAGCTGTGGGTCTAGATATGGTCAATCCAGGTTGCATCACAGCCCCCGAACGAATTGTGTAAGAATTTCTGTCTCTTTCCCTGTCTTTGTTTCATGGGTTTTTAAAAGTAATTTATTTTTATAATGGGGTTTAGCTGCTTTTCACGGCTGTGTTTAGGCCGCTTTACACCCACTTGACACACTAACAGAGAGATATCAATACATAGGTTTTAAGATTATTACTAGTCAGATATATTCTTGTGCGGTGAATCGGGCGTGTTGAGTCCAGTTCTCTGAGCAAGGAGTAGGTCTTGTCTATTCCATATTGGGTTTATGGAACGGTATCTGAGCTAATTTGAAACTCTTGTTTTATGTATCACCCCACCTCACCTTTCCCGTTAAGCAGCCATAGTGTGTTTTCTGCATGTGTGACTCTGTTCTGTTTTGTAATTCAGTTCAAGTGTAACGGTTTTTACATTCCCTCTATAAGTGACACCTTATGAGAAGTGTCCTTTTCTGTGTGACTTATTTCACTTAGAATCGTCTTACCTAAATCCACTCATCATGCTGCTACTAGCCTTATGACATTGATTTCATGGCTGAGTGATATTCCATTGTACATAAGGACCACAACTTTTTTATCCATTTTTCGCTTTCCTGGGATATTTAAGGTGGAATGAAGTGGAGGTCCTTGTCAACAGAGCAGCCCTAAACTTTGGGGTGCTTGTGTCTTGCTGATTTTCAATTTTCCCACTTTATCCCCCCATGCGTGGAAGTGCCCTATGCTCTCTAAGCTGTGTTTTTTAGATGTTTCAGGACACACCGTACACTTCTCCGAGTGGCTGTTGGCAATTTACATCCCGCCCATCAGTGTAGCAAGGCTCCCATTTCTCCATGGCCTGTCCTGCATTTCTGGTTTTGACACTTTTTTCAGCATGGCCCTTTTGACCGATGGGAAGCGAGACTTCTTTGTAGCGCTGATTTGCCTTTCCAGGTTGCTTGGTTGGCCAAAAAGGGCGTATGCGTTTTTTCCTGAATATATTCAGGAAAAAACGCATACGCCCTTTTTGGCCAAGGGCATCATTGTCAACGTTTTGCCGCTTTTCATGTGCTTTAAAGGCGATTCGAATCTACCTCCTGAAATCTGTTTCCTGCAATTCTGCCTTGATTTCAAATCCTCTTCTTTGCCTTCCCTCAATATATTTGTGGACGAGAGTTATCATTTATAACTCTGCAGGTTTGTGAATTGCAGTGCCCTGAAGCTCCATTTTACAAGTCGCTTTTTTGGGAGCCGGCCGCAAAAGCGCAGGATGGCTTCAGGCCCTGTTCTGGTTCCGGGGGGCAGGCTGAGCCTGTGGTTAATTCTTCTTCCTGATGGGAAAATAGAGTGACCTGTGCCTGTCCCAACACCAAGAGCTAGTCTCTCATTGGTTCCCCGTCTTCCCGTTCATCCTCAGGACAAATTGCAACCTGTACGGAACAGGAGGTTAAAGGTGCTGATGCTCCAAGTAGGGAGATTGCTAGTAAAGTGGCTGGAATGGCGAACCCGAGCACAAGGAGATGAGAAATGAGGTGCGTTTTAGAAACCTTTCCCCATCACACGGTGTACCATCTTCTGGGTTTCTCATGCATGTTTTCGATGTAGGAAGATGCCCTTGAACCTGGAGATTTGGGACCCATGCGATGGGTAGCACGCAGTATTACTTTAAAGGGTCTGCGTTTGCTCACCCAACCTCACCAAACCTCTCAGCCCCAAGAGTGTCCACCCTTATGTCTCATCCAGCTGTGGGTCTAGATATGGTCAATCCAGGTTGCATCACAGCTCCTGAACGAATTGTGTAAGAATTTCTCTCTCTTTCCCTGTCTTTGTTTCATGGGTTTTTAAAAGTAATTTATTTTTATAATGGGGTTTAGCTGCTTTTCACGGCTGTGTTTATGCCGCTTTACACCCACTTGACACACTAACAGAGAGATATCAATACATAGGTTTTAAGATTATTACTAGTCAGATATATTCTTGTGCGGTGAATCGGGCGTGTTGAGTCCAGTTCTCTGAGCAAGGAGTAGGTCTTGTCTGTTACATATTGGGTTTATGGAACGGTATCTGAGCTAATTTGAAACTCTTGTTTTATGTATCACCCCACCTCACCTTTCCCGTTAAGCAGCCATAGTGTGTTTTCTGCATGTGTGACTCTGTTCTGTTTTGTAATTCAGTTCAAGTGTAACGGTTTTTACATTCCCTCTATAAGTGACACCTTATGAGAAGTGTCCTTTTCTGTGTGACTTATTTCACTTAGAATCGTCTTACCTAAATCCACTCATCATGCTGCTACTAGCCTTATGACATTGATTTCATGGCTGAGTGATATTCCATTGTACATAAGGACCACAACTTTTTTATCCATTTTTCGCTTTCCTGGGATATTTAAGGTGGAATGAAGTGGAGGTCCTTGTCAACAGAGCAGCCCTAAACTTTGGGGTGCTTGTGTCTTGCTGATTTTCAATTTTCCCACTTTATCCCCCCATGCGTGGAAGTGCCCTATGCTCTCTAAGCTGTGTTTTTTAGATGTTTCAGGACACACCGTACACTTCTCCAGAGTGGCTGTTGGCAATTTACATCCCGCCCATCAGTGTAGCAAGGCTCCCATTTCTCCATGGCCTGTCCTGCATTTCTGGTTTTGACAGTTTTTTCAGCATGGCCCTTTTGACCGATGGGAAGCGAGACTTCTTTGTAGCGCTGATTTGCCTTTCCAGGTTGCTTGGTTGGCCAAAAAGGGCGTATGCGTTTTTTCCTGAATATATTCAGGAAAAAACGCATACGCGCTTTTTGGCCAAGGGCATCATTGTAAACGTTTTGCCGCTTTTCATGTGCTTTAAAGGCGATTTGAATCTACCTCCTGAAATCTGTTTCCTGCAATTCTGCCTTGATTTCGAATCCTCTTCTTTGCCTTCCCTCAATATATTTGTGGACGAGAGTTATGATTTATAACTCTGCAGGTTTGTGAATTGCAGTGCCCTGAAGCTCCATTTTACAAGTCGGTTTTTTGGGAGCTGGCCGCAAAAGCGCAGGATGGCTTCAGGCCCTGTTCTGGTTCAGGGGGGCAGGCTGAGCCTGTGGTTGATTCTTCTTCCTGATGGGAAAATAGAGTGACCTGTGCCTGTCCCAACACCAAGAGCTAGTCTCTCATTGGTTCCCCGTCTTCCCGTTCATCCTCAGGACAAATTGCAACCTGTACGGAACAGGAGGTTAAAGGTGCTGATGCTCCAAGTAGGGAGATTGCTAGTAAAGTGGCTGGAATGGCGAACCCGAACACAAGGAGATGAGAAATGAGGTGCGTTTTAGAAACCTTTCCCCATCACACGGTGAACCATCTTCTGGGTTTCTCATGCATGTTTTCGATGTAGGAAGATGCCCTTGAACCTGGAGATTTGGGACCCATGCGATGGGTAGCACGCAGTATTACTTTAAAGGGTCTGCGTTTGCTCACCCAACCTCACCAAACCTCTCAGCCCCAAGAGTGTCCACCCTTATGTCTCATCCAGCTGTGGGTCTAGATATGGTCAATCCAGGTTGCATCACAGCCCCTGAACGAATTGTGTAAGAATTTCTCTCTCTTTCCCTGTCTTTGTTTCATGGGTTTTTAAAAGTAATTTATTTTTATAATGGGGTTTAGCTGCTTTTCACGGCTGTGTTTATGCTGCTTTACACCCACTTGACACACTAACAGAGAGATATCAATACATAGGTTTTAAGATTATTACTAGTCAGATATATTCTTGTGCGGTGAATCGGGCGTGTTGAGTCCAGTTCTCTGAGCAAGGAGTAGGTCTTGTCTATTCCATATTGGGTTTATGGAACGGTATCTGAGCTAATTTGAAACTCTTGTTTTATGTATCACCCCACCTCACCTTTCCCGTTAAGCAGCCATAGTGTGTTTTCTGCATGTGTGACTCTGTCCTGTTTTGTAATTCAGTTCAAGTGTAACGGTTTTTACATTCCCTCTATAAGTGACACCTTATGAGAAGTGTCCTTTTCTGTGTGACTTATTTCACTTAGAATCGTCTTACCTAAATCCACTCATCATGCTGCTACTAGCCTTATGACATTGATTTCATGGCTGAGTGATATTCCATTGTACATAAGGACCACAACTTTTTTATCCATTTTTCGCTTTCCTGGGATATTTAAGGTGGAAGGAAGTGGAGGTCCTTGTCAACAGAGCAGCCCTAAACTTTGGGGTGCTTGTGTCTTGCTGATTTTCAATGTTCCCACTTTATCCCCCCAGGCGTGGAAGTGCCCTATGCTCTCTAAGCTGTGTTTTTTAGATGTTTCAGGACACACCGTACACTTCTCCAGAGTGGCTGTTGGCAATTTACATCCCGCCCATCAGTGTAGCAAGGCTCCCATTTCTCCATGGCCTGTCCTGCATTTCTGGTTTTGACACTTTTTTCAGCATGGCCCTTTTGACCGATGGGAAGCGAGACTTCTTTGTAGCGCTGATTTGCCTTTCCAGGTTGCTTGGTTGGCCAAAAAGGGCGTATGCGTTTTTTCCTGAATATATTCAGGAAAAAACGCATACGCCCTTTTTGGCCAAGGGCATCATTGTCAACGTTTTGCCGCTTTTCATGTGCTTTAAAGGCGATTTGAATCTACCTCCTGAAATCTGTTTCCTGCAATTCTGCCTTGATTTCAAATCCTCTTCTTTGCCTTCCCTCAATATATTTGTGGACGAGAGTTATCATTTATAACTCTGCAGGTTTGTGAATTGCAGTGCCCTGAGGCTCCATTTTACAAGTCGCTTTTTTGGGAGCTGGCCGCAAAAGCGCCGGATGGCTTCAGGCCCTGTTCTGGTTCTGGGGGGCAGGCTGAGCCTGTGGTTAATTCTTCTTCCTGATGGGAAAATAGAGTGACCTGTGCCTGTCCCAACACCAAGAGCTAGTCTCTCATTGGTTCCCCATCTTCCCGTTCATCCTCAGGACAAATTGCAACCTGTACGGAACAGGAGGTTAAAGGTGCTGATGCTCCAAGTAGGGAGATTGCTAGTAAAGTGGCTGGAATGGCGAACCCGAGCACAAGGAGATGAGAAATGAGGTGCGTTTTAGAAACCTTTCCCCATCACACGGTGTACCATCTTCTGGGTTTCTCATGCATGTTTTCGATGTAGGAAGATGCCCTTGAACCTGGAGATTTGGGACCCATGCGATGGGTAGCACGCAGTATTACTTTAAATGGTCTGCGTTTGCTCACCCAACCTCACCAAACCTCTCAGCCCCAAGAGTGTCCACCCTTATGTGTCATCCAGCTGTGGGTCTAGATATGGTCAATCCAGGTTGCATCACAGCTCCTGAACGAATTGTGTAAGAATTTCTCTCTCTTTCCCTGTCTTTGTTTCATGGGTTTTTAAAAGTAATTTATTTTTATAATGGGGTTTAGCTGCTTTTCACGGCTGTGTTTATGCCGCTTTACACCCACTTGACACACTAACAGAGAGATATCAATACATAGGTTTTAAGATTATTACTAGTCAGATATATTCTTGTGCGGTGAATCGGGCGTGTTGAGTCCAGTTCTCTGAGCAAGGAGTAGGTCTTGTCTATTACATATTAGGTTTATGGAACGGTATCTGAGCTAATTTGAAACTATTGTTTTATGTATCACCCCACCTCACCTTTCCCGTTAAGCAGCCATAGTGTGTTTTCTGCATGTGTGACTCTGTTCTGTATTGTAAGTCAGTTCAAGTGTAACGGTTTTTACATTCCCTCTATAAGTGACACCTTATGAGAAGTGTCCTTTTCTGTGTGACTTATTTCACTTAGAATCGTCTTACCTAAATCCACTCATCATGCTGCTACTAGCCTTATGACATTGATTTCATGGCTGAGTGATATTCCATTGTACATAAGGACCACAACTTTTTTATCCATTTTTCGCTTTCCTGGGATATTTAAGGTGGAAG
The DNA here is from genome assembly GCF_965194825.1 of Balaenoptera physalus. Classification (NCBI taxonomy): domain Eukaryota; kingdom Metazoa; phylum Chordata; class Mammalia; order Artiodactyla; family Balaenopteridae; genus Balaenoptera; species Balaenoptera physalus. The sequence goes on along the minus strand of NW_028126452.1, from coordinate 475,848 downwards.
GAAGTGGAGGTCCTTGTCAACAGAGCAGCCCTAAACTTTGGGGTGCTTGTGTCTTGCTGATTTTCAATTTTCCCACTTTATCCCCCCATGCGTGGAAGTGCCCTATGCTCTCTAAGCTGTGTTTTTTAGATGTTTCAGGACACACCGTACACTTCTCCAGAGTGGCTGTTGGCAATTTACATCCCGCCCATCAGTGTAGCAAGGCTCCCATTTCTCCATGGCCTGTCCTGCATTTCTGGTTTTGACACTTTTTTCAGCATGGCCCTTTTGACCGATGGGAAGCGAGACTTCTTTGTAGCGCTGATTTGCCTTTCCAGGTTGCTTGGTTGGCCAAAAAGGGCGTATGCGTTTTTTCCTGAATATATTCAGGAAAAAACGCATACGCCCTTTTTGGCCAAGGGCATCATTGTCAACGTTTTGCCGCTTTTCATGTGCTTTAAAGGCGATTCGAATCTACCTCCTGAAATCTGTTTCCTGCAATTCTGCCTTGATTTCAAATCCTCTTCTTTGCCTTCCCTCAATATATTTGTGGACGAGAGTTATCATTTATAACTCTGCAGGTTTGTGAATTGCAGTGCCCTGAAGCTCCATTTTACAAGTCGCTTTTTTGGGAGCCGGCCGCAAAAGCGCAGGATGGCTTCAGGCCCTGTTCTGGTTCCGGGGGGCAGGCTGAGCCTGTGGTTAATTATTCTTCCTGATGGGAAAATAGAGTGACCTGTGCCTGTCCCAACACCAAGAGCTAGTCTCTCATTGGTTCCCCGTCTTCCCGTTCATCCTCAGGACAAATTGCAACCTGTACGGAACAGGAGGTTAAAGGTGCTGATGCTCCAAGTAGGGAGATTGCTAGTAAAGTGGCTGGAATGGCGAACCCGAGCACAAGGAGATGAGAAATGAGGTGCGTTTTAGAAACCTTTCCCCATCACACGGTGTACCATCTTCTGGGTTTCTCATGCATGTTTTCGATGTAGGAAGATGCCCTTGAACCTGGAGATTTGGGACCCATGCGATGGGTAGCACGCAGTATTACTTTAAATGGTCTGCGTTTGCTCACCCAACCTCACCAAACCTCTCAGCCCCAAGAGTGTCCACCCTTATGTGTCATCCAGCTGTGGGTCTAGATATGGTCAATCCAGGTTGCATCACAGCTCCTGAACGAATTGTGTAAGAATTTCTCTCTCTTTCCCTGTCTTTGTTTCATGGGTTTTTAAAAGTAATTTATTTTTATAATGGTGTTTAGCTGCTTTTCACGGCTGTGTTTATGCCGCTTTACACCCACTTGACACACTAACAGAGAGATATCAATACATAGGTTTTAAGATTATTACTAGTCAGATATATTCTTGTGCGGTGAATCGGGCGTGTTGAGTCCAGTTCTCTGAGCAAGGAGTAGGTCTTGTCTATTACATATTGGGTTTATGGAACGGTATCTGAGCTAATTTGAAACTCTTGTTTTATGTATCACCCCACCTCACCTTTCCCGTTAAGCAGCCATAGTGTGTTTTCTGCATGTGTGACTCTGTTCTGTATTGTAAGTCAGTTCAAGTGTAACGGTTTTTACATTCCCTCTATAAGTGACACCTTATGAGAAGTGTCCTTTTCTGTGTGACTTATTTCACTTAGAATCGTCTTACCTAAATCCACTCATCATGCTGCTACTAGCCTTATGACATTGATTTCATGGCTGAGTGATATTCCATTGTACATAAGGACCACAACTTTTTTATCCATTTTTCGCTTTCCTGGGATATTTAAGGTGGAATGAAGTGGAGGTCCTTGTCAACAGAGCAGCCCTAAACTTTGGGGTGCTTGTGTCTTGCTGATTTTCAATTTTCCCACTTTATCCCCCCATGCGTGGAAGTGCCCTATGCTCTCTAAGCTGTGTTTTTTAGATGTTTCAGGACACACCGTACACTTCTCCAGAGTGGCTGTTGGCAATTTACATCCCGCCCATCAGTGTAGCAAGGCTCCCATTTCTCCATGGCCTGTCCTGCATTTCTGGTTTTGACAGTTTTTTCAGCATGGCCCTTTTGACCGATGGGAAGCGAGACTTCTTTGTAGCGCTGATTTGCCTTTCCAGGTTGCTTGGTTGGCCAAAAAGGGCGTATGCGTTTTTTCCTGAATATATTCAGGAAAAAACGCATACGCCCTTTTTGGCCAAGGGCATCATTGTCAACGTTTTGCCGCTTTTCATGTGCTTTTAAAGCGATTCGAATCTACCTCCTGAAATCTGTTTCCTGCAATTCTGCCTTGATTTCAAATCCTCTTCTTTGCCTTCCCTCAATATATTTGTGGACGAGAGTTATGATTTATAACTCTGCAGGTTTGTGAATTGCAGTGCCCTGAAGCTCCATTTTACAAGTCGGTTTTTTGGGAGCCGGCCGCAAAAGCGCATGATGGCTTCAGGCCCTGTTCTGGTTCCGGGGGGCAGGCTGAGCCTGTGGTTAATTCTTCTTCCTGATGGGAAAATAGAGTGACCTGTGCCTGTCCCAACACCAAGAGCTAGTCTCTCATTGGTTTCCCGTCTTCCCGTTCATCCTCAGGACAAATTGCAACCTGTACGGAACAGGAGGTTAAAGGTGCTGATGCTCCAAGTAGGGAGATTGCTAGTAAAGTGGCTGGAATGGCGAACCCGAGCACAAGGAGGTGAGAAATGAGGTGCGTTTTAGAAACCTTTCCCCATCACACGGTGTACCATCTTCTGGGTTTCTCATGCATGTTTTCGATGTAGGAAGATGCCCTTGAACCTGGAGATTTGGGACCCATGCGATGGGTAGCACGCAGTATTACTTTAAAGGGTCTGCGTTTGCTCACCCAACCTCACCAAACCTCTCAGCCCCAAGAGTGTCCACCCTTATGTCTCATCCAGCTGTGGGTCTAGATATGGTCAATCCAGGTTGCATCACAGCCCCCGAACGAATTGTGTAAGAATTTCTGTCTCTTTCCCTGTCTTTGTTTCATGGGTTTTTAAAAGTAATTTATTTTTATAATGGGGTTTAGCTGCTTTTCACGGCTGTGTTTAGGCCGCTTTACACCCACTTGACACACTAACAGAGAGATATCAATACATAGGTTTTAAGATTATTACTAGTCAGATATATTCTTGTGCGGTGAATCGGGCGTGTTGAGTCCAGTTCTCTGAGCAAGGAGTAGGTCTTGTCTATTCCATATTGGGTTTATGGAACGGTATCTGAGCTAATTTGAAACTCTTGTTTTATGTATCACCCCACCTCACCTTTCCCGTTAAGCAGCCATAGTGTGTTTTCTGCATGTGTGACTCTGTTCTGTTTTGTAATTCAGTTCAAGTGTAACGGTTTTTACATTCCCTCTATAAGTGACACCTTATGAGAAGTGTCCTTTTCTGTGTGACTTATTTCACTTAGAATCGTCTTACCTAAATCCACTCATCATGCTGCTACTAGCCTTATGACATTGATTTCATGGCTGAGTGATATTCCATTGTACATAAGGACCACAACTTTTTTATCCATTTTTCGCTTTCCTGGGATATTTAAGGTGGAAGGAAGTGGAGGTCCTTGTCAACAGAGCAGCCCTAAACTTTGGGGTGCTTGTGTCTTGCTGATTTTCAATTTTCCCACTTTATCCCCCCATGCGTGGAAGTGCCCTATGCTCTCTAAGCTGTGTTTTTTAGATGTTTCAGGACACACCGTACACTTCTCCGAGTGGCTGTTGGCAATTTACATCCCGCCCATCAGTGTAGCAAGGCTCCCATTTCTCCATGGCCTGTCCTGCATTTCTGGTTTTGACACTTTTTTCAGCATGGCCCTTTTGACCGATGGGAAGCGAGACTTCTTTGTAGCGCTGATTTGCCTTTCCAGGTTGCTTGGTTGGCCAAAAAGGGCGTATGCGTTTTTTCCTGAATATATTCAGGAAAAAACGCATACGCCCTTTTTGGCCAAGGGCATCATTGTCAACGTTTTGCCGCTTTTCATGTGCTTTAAAGGCGATTCGAATCTACCTCCTGAAATCTGTTTCCTGCAATTCTGCCTTGATTTCAAATCCTCTTCTTTGCCTTCCCTCAATATATTTGTGGACGAGAGTTATCATTTATAACTCTGCAGGTTTGTGAATTGCAGTGCCCTGAAGCTCCATTTTACAAGTCGCTTTTTTGGGAGCCGGCCGCAAAAGCGCAGGATGGCTTCAGGCCCTGTTCTGGTTCCGGGGGGCAGGCTGAGCCTGTGGTTAATTCTTCTTCCTGATGGGAAAATAGAGTGACCTGTGCCTGTCCCAACACCAAGAGCTAGTCTCTCATTGGTTCCCCGTCTTCCCGTTCATCCTCAGGACAAATTGCAACCTGTACGGAACAGGAGGTTAAAGGTGCTGATGCTCCAAGTAGGGAGATTGCTAGTAAAGTGGCTGGAATGGCGAACCCGAGCACAAGGAGATGAGAAATGAGGTGCGTTTTAGAAACCTTTCCCCATCACACGGTGTACCATCTTCTGGGTTTCTCATGCATGTTTTCGATGTAGGAAGATGCCCTTGAACCTGGAGATTTGGGACCCATGCGATGGGTAGCACGCAGTATTACTTTAAAGGGTCTGCGTTTGCTCACCCAACCTCACCAAACCTCTCAGCCCCAAGAGTGTCCACCCTTATGTCTCATCCAGCTGTGGGTCTAGATATGGTCAATCCAGGTTGCATCACAGCTCCTGAACGAATTGTGTAAGAATTTCTCTCTCTTTCCCTGTCTTTGTTTCATGGGTTTTTAAAAGTAATTTATTTTTATAATGGGGTTTAGCTGCTTTTCACGGCTGTGTTTATGCCGCTTTACACCCACTTGACACACTAACAGAGAGATATCAATACATAGGTTTTAAGATTATTACTAGTCAGATATATTCTTGTGCGGTGAATCGGGCGTGTTGAGTCCAGTTCTCTGAGCAAGGAGTAGGTCTTGTCTGTTACATATTGGGTTTATGGAACGGTATCTGAGCTAATTTGAAACTCTTGTTTTATGTATCACCCCACCTCACCTTTCCCGTTAAGCAGCCATAGTGTGTTTTCTGCATGTGTGACTCTGTTCTGTTTTGTAATTCAGTTCAAGTGTAACGGTTTTTACATTCCCTCTATAAGTGACACCTTATGAGAAGTGTCCTTTTCTGTGTGACTTATTTCACTTAGAATCGTCTTACCTAAATCCACTCATCATGCTGCTACTAGCCTTATGACATTGATTTCATGGCTGAGTGATATTCCATTGTACATAAGGACCACAACTTTTTTATCCATTTTTCGCTTTCCTGGGATATTTAAGGTGGAATGAAGTGGAGGTCCTTGTCAACAGAGCAGCCCTAAACTTTGGGGTGCTTGTGTCTTGCTGATTTTCAATTTTCCCACTTTATCCCCCCATGCGTGGAAGTGCCCTATGCTCTCTAAGCTGTGTTTTTTAGATGTTTCAGGACACACCGTACACTTCTCCAGAGTGGCTGTTGGCAATTTACATCCCGCCCATCAGTGTAGCAAGGCTCCCATTTCTCCATGGCCTGTCCTGCATTTCTGGTTTTGACAGTTTTTTCAGCATGGCCCTTTTGACCGATGGGAAGCGAGACTTCTTTGTAGCGCTGATTTGCCTTTCCAGGTTGCTTGGTTGGCCAAAAAGGGCGTATGCGTTTTTTCCTGAATATATTCAGGAAAAAACGCATACGCCCTTTTTGGCCAAGGGCATCATTGTCAACGTTTTGCCGCTTTTCATGTGCTTTAAAGGCGATTCGAATCTACCTCCTGAAATCTGTTTCCTGCAATTCTGCCTTGATTTCAAATCCTCTTCTTTGCCTTCCCTCAATATATTTGTGGACGAGAGTTATGATTTATAACTCTGCAGGTTTGTGAATTGCAGTGCCCTGAAGCTCCATTTTACAAGTCGGTTTTTTGGGAGCTGGCCGCAAAAGCGCAGGATGGCTTCAGGCCCTGTTCTGGTTCAGGGGGGCAGGCTGAGCCTGTGGTTAATTCTTCTTCCTGATGGGAAAATAGAGTGACCTGTGCCTGTCCCAACACCAAGAGCTAGTCTCTCATTGGTACCCCGTCTTCCCGTTCATCCTCAGGACAAATTGCAACCTGTACGGAACAGGAGGTTAAAGGTGCTGATGCTCCAAGTAGGGAGATTGCTAGTAAAGTGGCTGGAATGGCGAACCCGAGCACAAGGAGATGAGAAATGAGGTGCGTTTTAGAAACCTTTCCCCATCACACGGTGTACCATCTTCTGGGTTTCTCATGCATGTTTTCGATGTAGGAAGATGCCCTTGAACCTGGAGATTTGGGACCCATGTGATGGGTAGCACGCAGTATTACTTTAAAGGGTCTGCGTTTGCTCACCCAACCTCACCAAACCTCTCAGCCCCAAGAGTGTCCACCCTTATGTCTCATCCAGCTGTGGGTCTAGATATGGTCAATCCAGGTTGCATCACAGCCCCTGAACGAATTGTGTAAGAATTTCTCTCTCTTTCCCTGTCTTTGTTTCATGGGTTTTTAAAAGTAATTTATTTTTATAATGGGGTTTAGCTGCTTTTCACGGCTGTGTTTATGCCGCCTTACACACACTTGACACACTAACAGAGAGATATCAATACATAGGTTTTAAGATTATTACTAGTCAGATATATTCTTGTGCGGTGAATCGGGCGTGTTGAGTCCAGTTCTCTGAGCAAGGAGTAGGTCTTGTCTATTCCATATTGGGTTTATGGAACGGTATCTGAGCTAATTTGAAACTCTTGTTTTATGTATCACCCCACCTCACCTTTCCCGTTAAGCAGCCATAGTGTGTTTTCTGCATGTGTGACTCTGTTCTGTTTTGTAATTCAGTTCAAGTGTAACGGTTTTTACATTCCCTCTATAAGTGACACCTTATGAGAAGTGTCCTTTTCTGTGTGACTTATTTCACTTAGAATCGTCTTACCTAAATCCACTCATCATGCTGCTACTAGCCTTATGACATTGATTTCATGGCTGAGTGATATTCCATTGTACATAAGGACCACAACTTTTTTATCCATTTTTCGCTTTCCTGGGATATTTAAGGTGGAAGGAAGTGGAGGTCCTTGTCAACAGAGCAGCCCTAAACTTTGGGGTGCTTGTGTCTTGCTGATTTTCAATTTTCCCACTTTATCCCCCCATGCGTGGAAGTGCCCTATGCTCTCTAAGCTGTGTTTTTTAGATGTTTCAGGACACACCGTACACTTCTCCGAGTGGCTGTTGGCAATTTACATCCCGCCCATCAGTGTAGCAAGGCTCCCATTTCTCCATGGCCTGTCCTGCATTTCTGGTTTTGACACTTTTTTCAGCATGGCCCTTTTGACCGATGGGAAGCGAGACTTCTTTGTAGCGCTGATTTGCCTTTCCAGGTTGCTTGGTTGGCCAAAAAGGGCGTATGCGTTTTTTCCTGAATATATTCAGGAAAAAACGCATACGCCCTTTTTGGCCAAGGGCATCATTGTCAACGTTTTGCCGCTTTTCATGTGCTTTAAAGGCGATTCGAATCTACCTCCTGAAATCTGTTTCCTGCAATTCTGCCTTGATTTCAAATCCTCTTCTTTGCCTTCCCTCAATATATTTGTGGACGAGAGTTATCATTTATAACTCTGCAGGTTTGTGAATTGCAGTGCCCTGAAGCTCCATTTTACAAGTCGCTTTTTTGGGAGCCGGCCGCAAAAGCGCAGGATGGCTTCAGGCCCTGTTCTGGTTCCGGGGGGCAGGCTGAGCCTGTGGTTAATTCTTCTTCCTGATGGGAAAATAGAGTGACCTGTGCCTGTCCCAACACCAAGAGCTAGTCTCTCATTGGTTCCCCGTCTTCCCGTTCATCCTCAGGACAAATTGCAACCTGTACGGAACAGGAGGTTAAAGGTGCTGATGCTCCAAGTAGGGAGATTGCTAGTAAAGTGGCTGGAATGGCGAACCCGAGCACAAGGAGATGAGAAATGAGGTGCGTTTTAGAAACCTTTCCCCATCACACGGTGTACCATCTTCTGGGTTTCTCATGCATGTTTTCGATGTAGGAAGATGCCCTTGAACCTGGAGATTTGGGACCCATGCGATGGGTAGCACGCAGTATTACTTTAAAGGGTCTGCGTTTGCTCACCCAACCTCACCAAACCTCTCAGCCCCAAGAGTGTCCACCCTTATGTCTCATCCAGCTGTGGGTCTAGATATGGTCAATCCAGGTTGCATCACAGCTCCTGAACGAATTGTGTAAGAATTTCTCTCTCTTTCCCTGTCTTTGTTTCATGGGTTTTTAAAAGTAATTTATTTTTATAATGGGGTTTAGCTGCTTTTCACGGCTGTGTTTATGCCGCTTTACACCCACTTGACACACTAACAGAGAGATATCAATACATAGGTTTTAAGATTATTACTAGTCAGATATATTCTTGTGCGGTGAATCGGGCGTGTTGAGTCCAGTTCTCTGAGCAAGGAGTAGGTCTTGTCTGTTACATATTGGGTTTATGGAACGGTATCTGAGCTAATTTGAAACTCTTGTTTTATGTATCACCCCACCTCACCTTTCCCGTTAAGCAGCCATAGTGTGTTTTCTGCATGTGTGACTCTGTTCTGTTTTGTAATTCAGTTCAAGTGTAACGGTTTTTACATTCCCTCTATAAGTGACACCTTATGAGAAGTGTCCTTTTCTGTGTGACTTATTTCACTTAGAATCGTCTTACCTAAATCCACTCATCATGCTGCTACTAGCCTTATGACATTGATTTCATGGCTGAGTGATATTCCATTGTACATAAGGACCACAACTTTTTTATCCATTTTTCGCTTTCCTGGGATATTTAAGGTGGAATGAAGTGGAGGTCCTTGTCAACAGAGCAGCCCTAAACTTTGGGGTGCTTGTGTCTTGCTGATTTTCAATTTTCCCACTTTATCCCCCCATGCGTGGAAGTGCCCTATGCTCTCTAAGCTGTGTTTTTTAGATGTTTCAGGACACACCGTACACTTCTCCAGAGTGGCTGTTGGCAATTTACATCCCGCCCATCAGTGTAGCAAGGCTCCCATTTCTCCATGGCCTGTCCTGCATTTCTGGTTTTGACAGTTTTTTCAGCATGGCCCTTTTGACCGATGGGAAGCGAGACTTCTTTGTAGCGCTGATTTGCCTTTCCAGGTTGCTTGGTTGGCCAAAAAGGGCGTATGCGTTTTTTCCTGAATATATTCAGGAAAAAACGCATACGCCCTTTTTGGCCAAGGGCATCATTGTCAACGTTTTGCCGCTTTTCATGTGCTTTAAAGGCGATTCGAATCTACCTCCTGAAATCTGTTTCCTGCAATTCTGCCTTGATTTCAAATCCTCTTCTTTGCCTTCCCTCAATATATTTGTGGACGAGAGTTATGATTTATAACTCTGCAGGTTTGTGAATTGCAGTGCCCTGAAGCTCCATTTTACAAGTCGGTTTTTTGGGAGCTGGCCGCAAAAGCGCAGGATGGCTTCAGGCCCTGTTCTGGTTCAGGGGGGCAGGCTGAGCCTGTGGTTAATTCTTCTTCCTGATGGGAAAATAGAGTGACCTGTGCCTGTCCCAACACCAAGAGCTAGTCTCTCATTGGTACCCCGTCTTCCCGTTCATCCTCAGGACAAATTGCAACCTGTACGGAACAGGAGGTTAAAGGTGCTGATGCTCCAAGTAGGGAGATTGCTAGTAAAGTGGCTGGAATGGCGAACCCGAGCACAAGGAGATGAGAAATGAGGTGCGTTTTAGAAACCTTTCCCCATCACACGGTGTACCATCTTCTGGGTTTCTCATGCATGTTTTCGATGTAGGAAGATGCCCTTGAACCTGGAGATTTGGGACCCATGTGATGGGTAGCACGCAGTATTACTTTAAAGGGTCTGCGTTTGCTCACCCAACCTCACCAAACCTCTCAGCCCCAAGAGTGTCCACCCTTATGTCTCATCCAGCTGTGGGTCTAGATATGGTCAATCCAGGTTGCATCACAGCCCCTGAACGAATTGTGTAAGAATTTCTCTCTCTTTCCCTGTCTTTGTTTCATGGGTTTTTAAAAGTAATTTATTTTTATAATGGGGTTTAGCTGCTTTTCACGGCTGTGTTTATGCCGCTTTACACCCACTTGACACACTAACAGAGAGATATCAATACATAGGTTTTAAGATTATTACTAGTCAGATATATTCTTGTGCGGTGAATCGGGCGTGTTGAGTCCAGTTCTCTGAGCAAGGAGTAGGTCTTGTCTATTACATATTGGGTTTATGGAACGGTATCTGAGCTAATTTGAAACTCTTGTTTTATGTATCACCCCACCTCACCTTTCCCGTTAAGCAGCCATAGTGTGTTTTCTGCATGTGTGACTCTGTTCTGTTTTGTAATTCAGTTCAAGTGTAACGGTTTTTACATTCCCTCTATAAGTGACACCTTATGAGAAGTGTCCTTTTCTGTGTGACTTATTTCACTTAGAATCGTCTTACCTAAATCCACTCATCATGCTGCTACTAGCCTTATGACATTGATTTCATGGCTGAGTGATATTCCATTGTACATAAGGACCACAACTTTTTTATCCATTTTTCGCTTTCCTGGGATATTTAAGGTGGAAGGAAGTGGAGGTCCTTGTCAACAGAGCAGCCCTAAACTTTGGGGTGCTTGTGTCTTGCTGATTTTCAATGTTCCCACTTTATCCCCCCATGCGTGGAAGTGCCCTATGCTCTCTAAGCTGTGTTTTTTAGATGTTTCAGGACACACCGTACACTTCTCCAGAGTGGCTGTTGGCAATTTACATCCCGCCCATCAGTGTAGCAAGGCTCCCATTTCTCCATGGCCTGTCCTGCATTTCTGGTTTTGACACTTTTTTCAGCATGGCCCTTTTGACCGATGGGAAGCGAGACTTCTTTGTAGCGCTGATTTGCCTTTCCAGGTTGCTTGGTTGGCCAAAAAGGGCGTATGCGTTTTTTCCTGAATATATTCAGGAAAAAACGCATACGCCCTTTTTGGCCAAGGGCATCATTGTCAACGTTTTGCCGCTTTTCATGTGCTTTAAAGGCGATTTGAATCTACCTCCTGAAATCTGTTTCCTGCAATTCTGCCTTGATTTCAAATCCTCTTCTTTGCCTTCCCTCAATATATTTGTGGACGAGAGTTATCATTTATAACTCTGCAGGTTTGTGAATTGCAGTGCCCTGAAGCTCCATTTTACAAGTCGCTTTTTTGGGAGCTGGCCGCAAAAGCGCCGGATGGCTTCAGGCCCTGTTCTGGTTCTGGGGGGCAGGCTGAGCCTGTGGTTAATTCTTCTTCCTGATGGGAAAATAGAGTGACCTGTGCCTGTCCCAACACCAAGAGCTAGTCTCTCATTGGTTCCCCGTCTTCCCGTTCATCCTCAGGACAAATTGCAACCTGTACGGAACAGGAGGTTAAAGGTGCTGATGCTCCAAGTAGGGAGATTGCTAGTAAAGTGGCTGGAATGGCGAACCCGAGCACAAGGAGATGAGAAATGAGGTGCGTTTTAGAAACCTTTCCCCATCACACGGTGTACCATCTTCTGGGTTTCTCATGTATGTTTTCGATGTAGGAAGATGCCCTTGAACCTGGAGATTTGGGACCCATGCGATGGGTAGCACGCAGTAATACTTTAAATGGTCTGCGTTTGCTCACCCAACCTCACCAAACCTCTCAGCCCCAAGAGTGTCCACCCTTATGTGTCATCCAGCTGTGGGTCTAGATATGGTCAATCCAGGTTGCATCACAGCTCCTGAACGAATTGTGTAAGAATATCTCTCTCTTTCCCTGTCTTTGTTTCATGGGTTTTTAAAAGTAATTTATTTTTATAATGGGGTTTAGCTGCTTTTCACGGCTGTGTTTATGCCGCTTTACACCCACTTGACACACTAACAGAGAGATATCAATACATAGGTTTTAAGATTATTACTAGTCAGATATATTCTTGTGCGGTGAATCGGGCGTGTTGAGTCCAGTTCTCTGAGCAAGGAGTAGGTCTTGTCTATTACATATTAGGTTTATGGAACGGTATCTGAGCTAATTTGAAACTCTTGTTTTATGTATCACCCCACCTCACCTTTCCCGTTAAGCAGCCATAGTGTGTTTTCTGCATGTGTGACTCTGTTCTGTATTGTAAGTCAGTTCAAGTGTAACGGTTTTTACATTCCCTCTATAAGTGACACCTTATGAGAAGTGTCCTTTTCTGTGTGACTTATTTCACTTAGAATCGTCTTACCTAAATCCACTCATCATGCTGCTACTAGCCTTATGACATTGATTTCATGGCTGAGTGATATTCCATTGTACATAAGGACCACAACTTTTTTATCCATTTTTCGCTTTCCTGGGATATTTAAGGTGGAATGAAGTGGAGGTCCTTGTCAACAGAGCAGCCCTAAACTTTGGGGTGCTTGTGTCTTGCTGATTTTCAATTTTCCCACTTTATCCCCCCATGCGTGGAAGTGCCCTATGCTCTCTAAGCTGTGTTTTTTAGATGTTTCAGGACACACCGTACACTTCTCCAGAGTGGCTGTTGGCAATTTACATCCCGCCCATCAGTGTAGCAAGGCTCCCATTTCTCCATGGCCTGTCCTGCATTTCTGGTTTTGACACTTTTTTCAGCATGGCCCTTTTGACCGATGGGAAGCGAGACTTCTTTGTAGCGCTGATTTGCCTTTCCAGGTTGCTTGGTTGGCCAAAAAGGGCGTATGCGTTTTTTCCTGAATATATTCAGGAAAAAACGCATACGCCCTTTTTGGCCAAGGGCATCATTGTCAACGTTTTGCCGCTTTTCATGTGCTTTAAAGGCGATTCGAATCTACCTCCTGAAATCTGTTTCCTGCAATTCTGCCTTGATTTCAAATCCTCTTCTTTGCCTTCCCTCAATATATTTGTGGACGAGAGTTATGATTTATAACTCTGCAGGTTTGTGAATTGCAGTGCCCTGAAGCTCCATTTTACAAGTCGGTTTTTTGGGAGCTGGCCGCAAAAGCGCAGGATGGCTTCAGGCCCTGTTCTGGTTCAGGGGGGCAGGCTGAGCCTGTGGTTAATTCTTCTTCCTGATGGGAAAATAGAGTGACCTGTGCCTGTCCCAACACCAAGAGCTAGTCTCTCATTGGTACCCCGTCTTCCCGTTCATCCTCAGGACAAATTGCAACCTGTACGGAACAGGAGGTTAAAGGTGCTGATGCTCCAAGTAGGGAGATTGCTAGTAAAGTGGCTGGAATGGCGAACCCGAGCACAAGGAGATGAGAAATGAGGTGCGTTTTAGAAACCTTTCCCCATCACACGGTGTACCATCTTCTGGGTTTCTCATGCATGTTTTCGATGTAGGAAGATGCCCTTGAACCTGGAGATTTGGGACCCATGTGATGGGTAGCACGCAGTATTACTTTAAAGGGTCTGCGTTTGCTCACCCAACCTCACCAAACCTCTCAGCCCCAAGAGTGTCCACCCTTATGTCTCATCCAGCTGTGGGTCTAGATATGGTCAATCCAGGTTGCATCACAGCCCCTGAACGAATTGTGTAAGAATTTCTCTCTCTTTCCCTGTCTTTGTTTCATGGGTTTTTAAAAGTAATTTATTTTTATAATGGGGTTTAGCTGCTTTTCACGGCTGTGTTTATGCCGCTTTACACCCACTTGACACACTAACAGAGAGATATCAATACATAGGTTTTAAGATTATTACTAGTCAGATATATTCTTGTGCGGTGAATCGGGCGTGTTGAGTCCAGTTCTCTGAGCAAGGAGTAGGTCTTGTCTATTACATATTGGGTTTATGGAACGGTATCTGAGCTAATTTGAAACTCTTGTTTTATGTATCACCCCACCTCACCTTTCCCGTTAAGCAGCCATAGTGTGTTTTCTGCATGTGTGACTCTGTTCTGTTTTGTAATTCAGTTCAAGTGTAACGGTTTTTACATTCCCTCTATAAGTGACACCTTATGAGAAGTGTCCTTTTCTGTGTGACTTATTTCACTTAGAATCGTCTTACCTAAATCCACTCATCATGCTGCTACTAGCCTTATGACATTGATTTCATGGCTGAGTGATATTCCATTGTACATAAGGACCACAACTTTTTTATCCATTTTTCGCTTTCCTGGGATATTTAAGGTGGAAGGAAGTGGAGGTCCTTGTCAACAGAGCAGCCCTAAACTTTGGGGTGCTTGTGTCTTGCTGATTTTCAATGTTCCCACTTTATCCCCCCATGCGTGGAAGTGCCCTATGCTCTCTAAGCTGTGTTTTTTAGATGTTTCAGGACACACCGTACACTTCTCCAGAGTGGCTGTTGGCAATTTACATCCCGCCCATCAGTGTAGCAAGGCTCCCATTTCTCCATGGCCTGTCCTGCATTTCTGGTTTTGACAGTTTTTTCAGCATGGCCCTTTTGACCGATGGGAAGCGAGACTTCTTTGTAGCGCTGATTTGCCTTTCCAGGTTGCTTGGTTGGCCAAAAAGGGCGTATGCGTTTTTTCCTGAATATATTCAGGAAAAAACGCATACGCCCTTTTTGGCCAAGGGCATCATTGTCAACGTTTTGCCGCTTTTCATGTGCTTTAAAGGCGATTCGAATCTACCTCCTGAAATCTGTTTCCTGCAATTCTGCCTTGATTTCAAATCCTCTTCTTTGCCTTCCCTCAATATATTTGTGGACGAGAGTTATCATTTATAACTCTGCAGGTTTGTGAATTGCAGTGCCCTGAAGCTCCATTTTACAAGTCGCTTTTTTGGGAGCCGGCCGCAAAAGCGCAGGATGGCTTCAGGCCCTGTTCTGGTTCCGGGGGGCAGGCTGAGCCTGTGGTTAATTCTTCTTCCTGATGGGAAAATAGAGTGACCTGTGCCTGTGCCAACACCAAGAGCTAGTCTCTCATTGGTTCCCCGTCTTCCCGTTCATCCTCAGGACAAATTGCAACCTGTACGGAACAGGAGGTTAAAGGTGCTGATGCTCCAAGTAGGGAGATTGCTAGTAAAGTGGCTGGAATGGCGAACCCGAGCACAAGGAGATGAGAAATGAGGTGCGTTTTAGAAACCTTTCCCCATCACACGGTGTACCATCTTCTGGGTTTCTCATGCATGTTTTCGATGTAGGAAGATGCCCTTGAACCTGGAGATTTGGGACCCATGCGATGGGTAGCACGCAGTATTACTTTAAAGGGTCTGCGTTTGCTCACCCAACCTCACCAAACCTCTCAGCCCCAAGAGTGTCCACCCTTATGTCTCATCCAGCTGTGGGTCTAGATATGGTCAATCCAGGTTGCATCACAGCCCCTGAACGAATTGTGTAAGAATTTCTCTCTCTTTCCCTGTCTTTGTTTCATGGGTTTTTAAAAGTAATTTATTTTTATAATGGGGTTTAGCTGCTTTTCACGGCTGTGTTTATGCCGCTTTACACCCACTTGACACACTAACAGAGAGATATCAATACATAGGTTTTAAGATTATTACTAGTCAGATATATTCTTGTGCGGTGAATCGGGCGTGTTGAGTCCAGTTCTCTGAGCAAGGAGTAGGTCTTGTCTATTACATATTGGGTTTATGGAACGGTATCTGAGCTAATTTGAAACTCTTGTTTTATGTATCACCCCACCTCACCTTTCCCGTTAAGCAGCCATAGTGTGTTTTCTGCATGTGTGACTCTGTTCTGTTTTGTAATTCAGTTCAAGTGTAACGGTTTTTACATTCCCTCTATAAGTGACACCTTATGAGAAGTGTCCTTTTCTGTGTGACTTATTTCACTTAGAATCGTCTTACCTAAATCCACTCATCATGCTGCTACTAGCCTTATGACATTGATTTCATGGCTGAGTGATATTCCATTGTACATAAGGACCACAACTTTTTTATCCATTTTTCGCTTTCCTGGGATATTTAAGGTGGAAGGAAGTGGAGGTCCTTGTCAACAGAGCAGCCCTAAACTTTGGGGTGCTTGTGTCTTGCTGATTTTCAATTTTCCCACTTTATCCCCCCATGCGTGGAAGTGCCCTATGCTCTCTAAGCTGTGTTTTTTAGATGTTTCAGGACACACCGTACACTTCTCCAGAGTGGCTGTTGGCAATTTACATCCCGCCCATCAGTGTAGCAAGGCTCCCATTTCTCCATGGCCTGTCCTGCATTTCTGGTTTTGACACTTTTTTCAGCATGGCCCTTTTGACCGATGGGAAGCGAGACTTCTTTGTAGCGCTGATTTGCCTTTCCAGGTTGCTTGGTTGGCCAAAAAGGGCGTATGCGTTTTTTCCTGAATATATTCAGGAAAAAACGCATACGCCCTTTTTGGCCAAGGGCATCATTGTCAACGTTTTGCCGCTTTTCATGTGCTTTAAAGGCGATTCGAATCTACCTCCTGAAATCTGTTTCCTGCAATTCTGCCTTGATTTCAAATCCTCTTCTTTGCCTTCCCTCAATATATTTGTGGACGAGAGTTATCATTTATAACTCTGCAGGTTTGTGAATTGCAGTGCCCTGAAGCTCCATTTTACAAGTCGCTTTTTTGGGAGCCGGCCGCAAAAGCGCAGGATGGCTTCAGGCCCTGTTCTGGTTCCGGGGGGCAGGCTGAGCCTGTGGTTAATTCTTCTTCCTGATGGGAAAATAGAGTGACCTGTGCCTGTCCCAACACCAAGAGCTAGTCTCTCATTGGTTCCCCGTCTTCCCGTTCATCCTCAGGACAAATTGCAACCTGTACGGAATAGGAGGTTAAAGGTGCTGATGCTCCAAGTAGGGAGATTGCTAGTAAAGTGGCTGGAATGGCGAACCCGAGCACAAGGAGATGAGAAATGAGGTGCGTTTTAGAAACCTTTCCCCATCACACGGTGTACCATCTTCTGGGTTTCTCATGCATGTTTTCGATGTAGGAAGATGCCCTTGAACCTGGAGATTTGGGACCCATGCGATGGGTAGCACGCAGTATTACTTTAAAGGGTCTGCGTTTGCTCACCCAACCTCACCAAACCTCTCAGCCCCAAGAGTGTCCACCCTTATGTCTCATCCAGCTGTGGGTCTAGATATGGTCAATCCAGGTTGCATCACAGCTCCTGAACGAATTGTGTAAGAATTTCTCTCTCTTTCCCTGTCTTTGTTTCATGGGTTTTTAAAAGTAATTTATTTTTATAATGGGGTTTAGCTGCTTTTCACGGCTGTGTTTATGCCGCTTTACACCCACTTGACACACTAACAGAGAGATATCAATACATAGGTTTTAAGATTATTACTAGTCAGATATATTCTTGTGCGGTGAATCGGGAGTGTTGAGTCCAGTTCTCTGAGCAAGGAGTAGGTCTTGTCTATTACATATTGGGTTTATGGAACGGTATCTGAGCTAATTTGAAACTCTTGTTTTATGTATCACCCCACCTCACCTTTCCCGTTAAGCAGCCATAGTGTGTTTTCTGCATGTGTGACTCTGTTCTGTTTTGTAATTCAGTTCAAGTGTAACGGTTTTTACATTCCCTCTATAAGTGACACCTTATGAGAAGTGTCCTTTTCTGTGTGACTTATTTCACTTAGAATCGTCTTACCTAAATCCACTCATCATGCTGCTACTAGCCTTATGACATTGATTTCATGGCTGAGTGATATTCCATTGTACATAAGGACCACAACTTTTTTATCCATTTTTCGCTTTCCTGGGATATTTAAGGTGGAAGGAAGTGGAGGTCCTTGTCAACAGAGCAGCCCTAAACTTTGGGGTGCTTGTGTCTTGCTGATTTTCAATTTTCCCACTTTATCCCCCCATGCGTGGAAGTGCCCTATGCTCTCTAAGCTGTGTTTTTTAGATGTTTCAGGACACACCGTACACTTCTCCAGAGTGGCTGTTGGCAATTTACATCCCGCCCATCAGTGTAGCAAGGCTCCCATTTCTCCATGGCCTGTCCTGCATTTCTGGTTTTGACACTTTTTTCAGCATGGCCCTTTTGACCGATGGGAAGCGAGACTTCTTTGTAGCGCTGATTTGCCTTTCCAGGTTGCTTGGTTGGCCAAAAAGGGCGTATGCGTTTTTTCCTGAATATATTCAGGAAAAAACGCATACGCCCTTTTTGGCCAAGGGCATCATTGTCAACGTTTTGCCGCTTTTCATGTGCTTTAAAGGCGATTCGAATCTACCTCCTGAAATCTGTTTCCTGCAATTCTGCCTTGATTTCAAATCCTCTTCTTTGCCTTCCCTCAATATATTTGTGGACGAGAGTTATCATTTATAACTCTGCAGGTTTGTGAATTGCAGTGCCCTGAAGCTCCATTTTACAAGTCGCTTTTTTGGGAGCTGGCCGCAAAAGCGCCGGATGGCTTCAGGCCCTGTTCTGGTTCAGGGGGGTAGGCTGAGCCTGTGGTTGATTCTTCTTCCTGATGGGAAAATAGAGTGACCTGTGCCTGTCCCAACACCAAGAGCTAGTCTCTCATTGGTTCCCCGTCTTCCCGTTCATCCTCAGGACAAATTGCAACCTGTACGGAACAGGAGGTTAAAGGTGCTGATGCTCCAAGTAGGGAGATTGCTAGTAAAGTGGCTGGAATGGCGAACCCGAACACAAGGAGATGAGAAATGAGGTGCGTTTTAGAAACCTTTCCCCATCACACGGTGTACCATCTTCTGGGTTTCTCATGCATGTTTTCGATGTAGGAAGATGCCCTTGAACCTGGAGATTTGGGACCCATGCGATGGGTAGCACGCAGTATTACTTTAAAGGGTCTGCGTTTGCTCACCCAACCTCACCAAACCTCTCAGCCCCAAGAGTGTCCACCCTTATGTCTCATCCAGCTGTGGGTCTAGATATGGTCAATCCAGGTTGCATCACAGCCCCTGAACGAATTGTGTGAGAATTTCTCTCTCTTTCCCTGTCTTTGTTTCATGGGTTTTTAAAAGTAATTTATTTTTATAATGGGGTTTAGCTGCTTTTCACGGCTGTGTTTATGCTGCTTTACACCCACTTGACACACTAACAGAGAGATATCAATACATAGGTTTTAAGATTATTACTAGTCAGATATATTCTTGTGCGGTGAATCGGGCGTGTTGAGTCCAGTTCTCTGAGCAAGGAGTAGGTCTTGTCTATTCCATATTGGGTTTATGGAACGGTATCTGAGCTAATTTGAAACTCTTGTTTTATGTATCACCCCACCTCACCTTTCCCGTTAAGCAGCCATAGTGTGTTTTCTGCATGTGTGACTCTGTTCTGTTTTGTAATTCAGTTCAAGTGTAACGGTTTTTACATTCCCTCTATAAGTGACACCTTATGAGAAGTGTCCTTTTCTGTGTGACTTATTTCACTTAGAATCGTCTTACCTAAATCCACTCATCATGCTGCTACTAGCCTTATGACATTGATTTCATGGCTGAGTGATATTCCATTGTACATAAGGACCACAACTTTTTTATCCATTTTTCGCTTTCCTGGGATATTTAAGGTGGAAGGAAGTGGAGGTCCTTGTCAACAGAGCAGCCCTAAACTTTGGGGTGCTTGTGTCTTGCTGATTTTCAATGTTCCCACTTTATCCCCCCAGGCGTGGAAGTGCCCTATGGTCTCTAAGCTGTGTTTTTTAGATGTTTCAGGACACACCGTACACTTCTCCAGAGTGGCTGTTGGCAATTTACATCCCGCCCATCAGTGTAGCAAGGCTCCCATTTCTCCATGGCCTGTCCTGCATTTCTGGTTTTGACACTTTTTTCAGCATGGCCCTTTTGACCGATGGGAAGCGAGACTTCTTTGTAGCGCTGATTTGCCTTTCCAGGTTGCTTGGTTGGCCAAAAAGGGCGTATGCGTTTTTTCCTGAATATATTCAGGAAAAAACGCATACGCCCTTTTTGGCCAAGGGCATCATTGTCAACGTTTTGCCGCTTTTCATGTGCTTTAAAGGCGATTTGAATCTACCTCCTGAAATCTGTTTCCTGCAATTCTGCCTTGATTTCAAATCCTCTTCTTTGCCTTCCCTCAATATATTTGTGGACGAGAGTTATCATTTATAACTCTGCAGGTTTGTGAATTGCAGTGCCCTGAGGCTCCATTTTACAAGTCGCTTTTTTGGGAGCTGGCCGCAAAAGCGCCGGATGGCTTCAGGCCCTGTTCTGGTTCTGGGGGGCAGGCTGAGCCTGTGGTTAATTCTTCTTCCTGATGGGAAAATAGAGTGACCTGTGCCTGTCCCAACACCAAGAGCTAGTCTCTCATTGGTTCCCCATCTTCCCGTTCATCCTCAGGACAAATTGCAACCTGTACGGAACAGGAGGTTAAAGGTGCTGATGCTCCAAGTAGGGAGATTGCTAGTAAAGTGGCTGGAATGGCGAACCCGAGCACAAGGAGATGAGAAATGAGGTGCGTTTTAGAAACCTTTCCCCATCACACGGTGTACCATCTTCTGGGTTTCTCATGCATGTTTTCGATGTAGGAAGATGCCCTTGAACCTGGAGATTTGGGACCCATGCGATGGGTAGCACGCAGTATTACTTTAAATGGTCTGCGTTTGCTCACCCAACCTCACCAAACCTCTCAGCCCCAAGAGTGTCCACCCTTATGTGTCATCCAGCTGTGGGTCTAGATATGGTCAATCCAGGTTGCATCACAGCTCCTGAACGAATTGTGTAAGAATTTCTCTCTCTTTCCCTGTCTTTGTTTCATGGGTTTTTAAAAGTAATTTATTTTTATAATGGGGTTTAGCTGCTTTTCACGGCTGTGTTTATGCCGCTTTACACCCACTTGACACACTAACAGAGAGATATCAATACATAGGTTTTAAGATTATTACTAGTCAGATATATTCTTGTGCGGTGAATCGGGCGTGTTGAGTCCAGTTCTCTGAGCAAGGAGTAGGTCTTGTCTATTACATATTAGGTTTATGGAACGGTATCTGAGCTAATTTGAAACTATTGTTTTATGTATCACCCCACCTCACCTTTCCCGTTAAGCAGCCATAGTGTGTTTTCTGCATGTGTGACTCTGTTCTGTATTGTAAGTCAGTTCAAGTGTAACGGTTTTTACATTCCCTCTATAAGTGACACCTTATGAGAAGTGTCCTTTTCTGTGTGACTTATTTCACTTAGAATCGTCTTACCTAAATCCACTCATCATGCTGCTACTAGCCTTATGACATTGATTTCATGGCTGAGTGATATTCCATTGTACATAAGGACCACAACTTTTTTATCCATTTTTCGCTTTCCTGGGATATTTAAGGTGGAAGGAAGTGGAGGTCCTTGTCAACAGAGCAGCCCTAAACTTTGGGGTGCTTGTGTCTTGCTGATTTTCAATTTTCCCACTTTATCCCCCCATGCGTGGAAGTGCCCTATGCTCTCTAAGCTGTGTTTTTTAGATGTTTCAGGACACACCGTACACTTCTCCAGAGTGGCTGTTGGCAATTTACATCCCGCCCATCAGTGTAGCAAGGCTCCCATTTCTCCATGGCCTGTCCTGCATTTCTGGTTTTGACAGTTTTTTCAGCATGGCCCTTTTGACCGATGGGAAGCGAGACTTCTTTGTAGCGCTGATTTGCCTTTCCAGGTTGCTTGGTTGGCCAAAAAGGGCGTATGCGTTTTTTCCTGAATATATTCAGGAAAAAACGCATACGCCCTTTTTGGCCAAGGGCATCATTGTCAACGTTTTGCCGCTTTTCATGTGCTTTAAAGGCGATTTGAATCTACCTCCTGAAATCTGTTTCCTGCAATTCTGCCTTGATTTCAAATCCTCTTCTTTGCCTTCCCTCAATATATTTGTGGACGAGAGTTATGATTTATAACTCTGCAGGTTTGTGAATTGCAGTGCCCTGAAGCTCCATTTTACAAGTCGGTTTTTTGGGAGCTGGCCGCAAAAGCGCAGGATGGCTTCAGGCCCTGTTCTGGTTCAGGGGGGCAGGCTGAGCCTGTGGTTAATTCTTCTTCCTGATGGGAAAATAGAGTGACCTGTGCCTGTCCCAACACCAAGAGCTAGTCTCTCATTGGTACCCCGTCTTCCCGTTCATCCTCAGGACAAATTGCAACCTGTACGGAACAGGAGGTTAAAGGTGCTGATGCTCCAAGTAGGGAGATTGCTAGTAAAGTGGCTGGAATGGCGAACCCGAGCACAAGGAGATGAGAAATGAGGTGCGTTTTAGAAACCTTTCCCCATCACACGGTGTACCATCTTCTGGGTTTCTCATGCATGTTTTCGATGTAGGAAGATGCCCTTGAACCTGGAGATTTGGGAACCATGTGATGGGTAGCACGCAGTATTACTTTAAAGGGTCTGCGTTTGCTCACCCAACCTCACCAAACCTCTCAGCCCCAAGAGTGTCCACCCTTATGTCTCATCCAGCTGTGGGTCTAGATATGGTCAATCCAGGTTGCATCACAGCCCCTGAACGAATTGTGTAAGAATTTCTCTCTCTTTCCCTGTCTTTGTTTCATGGGTTTTTAAAAGTAATTTATTTTTATAATGGGGTTTAGCTGCTTTTCACGGCTGTGTTTATGCCGCTTTACACCCACTTGACACACTAACAGAGAGATATCAATACATAGGTTTTAAGATTATTACTAGTCAGATATATTCTTGTGCGGTGAATCGGGCGTGTTGAGTCCAGTTCTCTGAGCAAGGAGTAGGTCTTGTCTATTACATATTGGGTTTATGGAACGGTATCTGAGCTAATTTGAAACTCTTGTTTTATGTATCACCCCACCTCACCTTTCCCGTTAAGCAGCCATAGTGTGTTTTCTGCATGCGTGACTCTGTTCTGTTTTGTAATTCAGTTCAAGTGTAACGGTTTTTACATTCCCTCTATAAGTGACACCTTATGAGAAGTGTCCTTTTCTGTGTGACTTATTTCACTTAGAATCGTCTTACCTAAATCCACTCATCATGCTGCTACTAGCCTTATGACATTGATTTCATGGCTGAGTGATATTCCATTGTACATAAGGACCACAACTTTTTTATCCATTTTTCGCTTTCCTGGGATATTTAAGGTGGAAGGAAGTGGAGGTCCTTGTCAACAGAGCAGCCCTAAACTTTGGGGTGCTTGTGTCTTGCTGATTTTCAATTTTCCCACTTTATCCCCCCATGCGTGGAAGTGCCCTATGGTCTCTAAGCTGTGTTTTTTAGATGTTTCAGGACACACCGTACACTTCTCCAGAGTGGCTGTTGGCAATTTACATCCCGCCCATCAGTGTAGCAAGGCTCCCATTTCTCCATGGCCTGTCCTGCATTTCTGGTTTTGACACTTTTTTCAGCATGGCCCTTTTGACCGATGGGAAGCAAGACTTCTTTGTAGCGCTGATTTGCCTTTCCAGGTTGCTTGGTTGGCCAAAAAGGGCGTATGCGTTTTTTCCTGAATATATTCAGGAAAAAACGCATACGCCCTTTTTGGCCAAGGGCATCATTGTCAACGTTTTGCCGCTTTTCATGTGCTTTAAAGGCGATTCGAATCTACCTCCTGAAATCTGTTTCCTGCAATTCTGCCTTGATTTCAAATCCTCTTCTTTGCCTTCCCTCAATATATTTGTGGACGAGAGTTATCATTTATAACTCTGCAGGTTTGTGAATTGCAGTGCCCTGAAGCTCCATTTTACAAGTCGCTTTTTTGGGAGCCGGCCGCAAAAGCGCAGGATGGCTTCAGGCCCTGTTCTGGTTCCGGGGGGCAGGCTGAGCCTGTGGTTAATTATTCTTCCTGATGGGAAAATAGAGTGACCTGTGCCTGTCCCAACACCAAGAGCTAGTCTCTCATTGGTTCCCCGTCTTCCCGTTCATCCTCAGGACAAATTGCAACCTGTACGGAACAGGAGGTTAAAGGTGCTGATGCTCCAAGTAGGGAGATTGCTAGTAAAGTGGCTGGAATGGCGAACCCGAGCACAAGGAGATGAGAAATGAGGTGCGTTTTAGAAACCTTTCCCCATCACACGGTGTACCATCTTCTGGGTTTCTCATGCATGTTTTCGATGTAGGAAGATGCCCTTGAACCTGGAGATTTGGGACCCATGCGATGGGTAGCACGCAGTATTACTTTAAATGGTCTGCGTTTGCTCACCCAACCTCACCAAACCTCTCAGCCCCAAGAGTGTCCACCCTTATGTGTCATCCAGCTGTGGGTCTAGATATGGTCAATCCAGGTTGCATCACAGCTCCTGAACGAATTGTGTAAGAATTTCTCTCTCTTTCCCTGTCTTTGTTTCATGGGTTTTTAAAAGTAATTTATTTTTATAATGGGGTTTAGCTGCTTTTCACGGCTGTGTTTATGCCGCTTTACACCCACTTGACACACTAACAGAGAGATATCAATACATAGGTTTTAAGATTATTACTAGTCAGATATATTCTTGTGCGGTGAATCGGGCGTGTTGAGTCCAGTTCTCTGAGCAAGGAGTAGGTCTTGTCTATTACATATTAGGTTTATGGAACGGTATCTGAGCTAATTTGAAACTATTGTTTTATGTATCACCCCACCTCACCTTTCCCGTTAAGCAGCCATAGTGTGTTTTCTGCATGTGTGACTCTGTTCTGTATTGTAAGTCAGTTCAAGTGTAACGGTTTTTACATTCCCTCTATAAGTGACACCTTATGAGAAGTGTCCTTTTCTGTGTGACTTATTTCACTTAGAATCGTCTTACCTAAATCCACTCATCATGCTGCTACTAGCCTTATGACATTGATTTCATGGCTGAGTGATATTCCATTGTACATAAGGACCACAACTTTTTTATCCATTTTTCGCTTTCCTGGGATATTTAAGGTGGAAGGAAGTGGAGGTCCTTGTCAACAGAGCAGCCCTAAACTTTGGGGTGCTTGTGTCTTGCTGATTTTCAATTTTCCCACTTTATCCCCCCATGCGTGGAAGTGCCCTATGCTCTCTAAGCTGTGTTTTTTAGATGTTTCAGGACACACCGTACACTTCTCCAGAGTGGCTGTTGGCAATTTACATCCCGCCCATCAGTGTAGCAAGGCTCCCATTTCTCCATGGCCTGTCCTGCATTTCTGGTTTTGACAGTTTTTTCAGCATGGCCCTTTTGACCGATGGGAAGCGAGACTTCTTTGTAGCGCTGATTTGCCTTTCCAGGTTGCTTGGTTGGCCAAAAAGGGCGTATGCGTTTTTTCCTGAATATATTCAGGAAAAAACGCATACGCCCTTTTTGGCCAAGGGCATCATTGTCAACGTTTTGCCGCTTTTCATGTGCTTTAAAGGCGATTTGAATCTACCTCCTGAAATCTGTTTCCTGCAATTCTGCCTTGATTTCAAATCCTCTTCTTTGCCTTCCCTCAATATATTTGTGGACGAGAGTTATGATTTATAACTCTGCAGGTTTGTGAATTGCAGTGCCCTGAAGCTCCATTTTACAAGTCGGTTTTTTGGGAGCTGGCCGCAAAAGCGCAGGATGGCTTCAGGCCCTGTTCTGGTTCAGGGGGGCAGGCTGAGCCTGTGGTTAATTCTTCTTCCTGATGGGAAAATAGAGTGACCTGTGCCTGTCCCAACACCAAGAGCTAGTCTCTCATTGGTACCCCGTCTTCCCGTTCATCCTCAGGACAAATTGCAACCTGTACGGAACAGGAGGTTAAAGGTGCTGATGCTCCAAGTAGGGAGATTGCTAGTAAAGTGGCTGGAATGGCGAACCCGAGCACAAGGAGATGAGAAATGAGGTGCGTTTTAGAAACCTTTCCCCATCACACGGTGTACCATCTTCTGGGTTTCTCATGCATGTTTTCGATGTAGGAAGATGCCCTTGAACCTGGAGATTTGGGAACCATGTGATGGGTAGCACGCAGTATTACTTTAAAGGGTCTGCGTTTGCTCACCCAACCTCACCAAACCTCTCAGCCCCAAGAGTGTCCACCCTTATGTCTCATCCAGCTGTGGGTCTAGATATGGTCAATCCAGGTTGCATCACAGCCCCTGAACGAATTGTGTAAGAATTTCTCTCTCTTTCCCTGTCTTTGTTTCATGGGTTTTTAAAAGTAATTTATTTTTATAATGGGGTTTAGCTGCTTTTCACGGCTGTGTTTATGCCGCTTTACACCCACTTGACACACTAACAGAGAGATATCAATACATAGGTTTTAAGATTATTACTAGTCAGATATATTCTTGTGCGGTGAATCGGGCGTGTTGAGTCCAGTTCTCTGAGCAAGGAGTAGGTCTTGTCTATTACATATTGGGTTTATGGAACGGTATCTGAGCTAATTTGAAACTCTTGTTTTATGTATCACCCCACCTCACCTTTCCCGTTAAGCAGCCATAGTGTGTTTTCTGCATGCGTGACTCTGTTCTGTTTTGTAATTCAGTTCAAGTGTAACGGTTTTTACATTCCCTCTATAAGTGACACCTTATGAGAAGTGTCCTTTTCTGTGTGACTTATTTCACTTAGAATCGTCTTACCTAAATCCACTCATCATGCTGCTACTAGCCTTATGACATTGATTTCATGGCTGAGTGATATTCCATTGTACATAAGGACCACAACTTTTTTATCCATTTTTCGCTTTCCTGGGATATTTAAGGTGGAAGGAAGTGGAGGTCCTTGTCAACAGAGCAGCCCTAAACTTTGGGGTGCTTGTGTCTTGCTGATTTTCAATTTTCCCACTTTATCCCCCC
The DNA here is from genome assembly GCF_965194825.1 of Balaenoptera physalus. Taxonomy (NCBI): domain Eukaryota; kingdom Metazoa; phylum Chordata; class Mammalia; order Artiodactyla; family Balaenopteridae; genus Balaenoptera; species Balaenoptera physalus. The sequence goes on along the minus strand of NW_028126452.1, from coordinate 449,363 downwards.
ATGCGTGGAAGTGCCCTATGCTCTCTAAGCTGTGTTTTTTAGATGTTTCAGGACACACCGTACACTTCTCCAGAGTGGCTGTTGGCAATTTACATCCCGCCCATCAGTGTAGCAAGGCTCCCATTTCTCCATGGCCTGTCCTGCATTTCTGGTTTTGACACTTTTTTCAGCATGGCCCTTTTGACCGATGGGAAGCGAGACTTCTTTGTAGCGCTGATTTGCCTTTCCAGGTTGCTTGGTTGGCCAAAAAGGGCGTATGCGTTTTTTCCTGAATATATTCAGGAAAAAACGCATACGCCCTTTTTGGCCAAGGGCATCATTGTCAACGTTTTGCCGCTTTTCATGTGCTTTAAAGGCGATTCGAATCTACCTCCTGAAATCTGTTTCCTGCAATTCTGCCTTGATTTCAAATCCTCTTCTTTGCCTTCCCTCAATATATTTGTGGACGAGAGTTATCATTTATAACTCTGCAGGTTTGTGAATTGCAGTGCCCTGAAGCTCCATTTTACAAGTCGCTTTTTTGGGAGCCGGCCGCAAAAGCGCAGGATGGCTTCAGGCCCTGTTCTGGTTCCGGGGGGCAGGCTGAGCCTGTGGTTAATTATTCTTCCTGATGGGAAAATAGAGTGACCTGTGCCTGTCCCAACACCAAGAGCTAGTCTCTCATTGGTTCCCCGTCTTCCCGTTCATCCTCAGGACAAATTGCAACCTGTACGGAACAGGAGGTTAAAGGTGCTGATGCTCCAAGTAGGGAGATTGCTAGTAAAGTGGCTGGAATGGCGAACCCGAGCACAAGGAGATGAGAAATGAGGTGCGTTTTAGAAACCTTTCCCCATCACACGGTGTACCATCTTCTGGGTTTCTCATGCATGTTTTCGATGTAGGAAGATGCCCTTGAACCTGGAGATTTGGGACCCATGCGATGGGTAGCACGCAGTATTACTTTAAATGGTCTGCGTTTGCTCACCCAACCTCACCAAACCTCTCAGCCCCAAGAGTGTCCACCCTTATGTGTCATCCAGCTGTGGGTCTAGATATGGTCAATCCAGGTTGCATCACAGCTCCTGAACGAATTGTGTAAGAATTTCTCTCTCTTTCCCTGTCTTTGTTTCATGGGTTTTTAAAAGTAATTTATTTTTATAATGGTGTTTAGCTGCTTTTCACGGCTGTGTTTATGCCGCTTTACACCCACTTGACACACTAACAGAGAGATATCAATACATAGGTTTTAAGATTATTACTAGTCAGATATATTCTTGTGCGGTGAATCGGGCGTGTTGAGTCCAGTTCTCTGAGCAAGGAGTAGGTCTTGTCTATTACATATTGGGTTTATGGAACGGTATCTGAGCTAATTTGAAACTCTTGTTTTATGTATCACCCCACCTCACCTTTCCCGTTAAGCAGCCATAGTGTGTTTTCTGCATGTGTGACTCTGTTCTGTATTGTAAGTCAGTTCAAGTGTAACGGTTTTTACATTCCCTCTATAAGTGACACCTTATGAGAAGTGTCCTTTTCTGTGTGACTTATTTCACTTAGAATCGTCTTACCTAAATCCACTCATCATGCTGCTACTAGCCTTATGACATTGATTTCATGGCTGAGTGATATTCCATTGTACATAAGGACCACAACTTTTTTATCCATTTTTCGCTTTCCTGGGATATTTAAGGTGGAATGAAGTGGAGGTCCTTGTCAACAGAGCAGCCCTAAACTTTGGGGTGCTTGTGTCTTGCTGATTTTCAATTTTCCCACTTTATCCCCCCATGCGTGGAAGTGCCCTATGCTCTCTAAGCTGTGTTTTTTAGATGTTTCAGGACACACCGTACACTTCTCCAGAGTGGCTGTTGGCAATTTACATCCCGCCCATCAGTGTAGCAAGGCTCCCATTTCTCCATGGCCTGTCCTGCATTTCTGGTTTTGACAGTTTTTTCAGCATGGCCCTTTTGACCGATGGGAAGCGAGACTTCTTTGTAGCGCTGATTTGCCTTTCCAGGTTGCTTGGTTGGCCAAAAAGGGCGTATGCGTTTTTTCCTGAATATATTCAGGAAAAAACGCATACGCCCTTTTTGGCCAAGGGCATCATTGTCAACGTTTTGCCGCTTTTCATGTGCTTTAAAAGCGATTCGAATCTACCTCCTGAAATCTGTTTCCTGCAATTCTGCCTTGATTTCAAATCCTCTTCTTTGCCTTCCCTCAATATATTTGTGGACGAGAGTTATGATTTATAACTCTGCAGGTTTGTGAATTGCAGTGCCCTGAAGCTCCATTTTACAAGTCGGTTTTTTGGGAGCCGGCCGCAAAAGCGCATGATGGCTTCAGGCCCTGTTCTGGTTCCGGGGGGCAGGCTGAGCCTGTGGTTAATTCTTCTTCCTGATGGGAAAATAGAGTGACCTGTGCCTGTCCCAACACCAAGAGCTAGTCTCTCATTGGTTTCCCGTCTTCCCGTTCATCCTCAGGACAAATTGCAACCTGTACGGAACAGGAGGTTAAAGGTGCTGATGCTCCAAGTAGGGAGATTGCTAGTAAAGTGGCTGGAATGGCGAACACGAGCACAAGGAGGTGAGAAATGAGGTGCGTTTTAGAAACCTTTCCCCATCACACGGTGTACCATCTTCTGGGTTTCTCATGCATGTTTTCGATGTAGGAAGATGCCCTTGAACCTGGAGATTTGGGACCCATGCGATGGGTAGCACGCAGTATTACTTTAAAGGGTCTGCGTTTGCTCACCCAACCTCACCAAACCTCTCAGCCCCAAGAGTGTCCACCCTTATGTCTCATCCAGCTGTGGGTCTAGATATGGTCAATCCAGGTTGCATCACAGCCCCCGAACGAATTGTGTAAGAATTTCTGTCTCTTTCCCTGTCTTTGTTTCATGGGTTTTTAAAAGTAATTTATTTTTATAATGGGGTTTAGCTGCTTTTCACGGCTGTGTTTAGGCCGCTTTACACCCACTTGACACACTAACAGAGAGATATCAATACATAGGTTTTAAGATTATTACTAGTCAGATATATTCTTGTGCGGTGAATCGGGCGTGTTGAGTCCAGTTCTCTGAGCAAGGAGTAGGTCTTGTCTATTCCATATTGGGTTTATGGAACGGTATCTGAGCTAATTTGAAACTCTTGTTTTATGTATCACCCCACCTCACCTTTCCCGTTAAGCAGCCATAGTGTGTTTTCTGCATGTGTGACTCTGTTCTGTTTTGTAATTCAGTTCAAGTGTAACGGTTTTTACATTCCCTCTATAAGTGACACCTTATGAGAAGTGTCCTTTTCTGTGTGACTTATTTCACTTAGAATCGTCTTACCTAAATCCACTCATCATGCTGCTACTAGCCTTATGACATTGATTTCATGGCTGAGTGATATTCCATTGTACATAAGGACCACAACTTTTTTATCCATTTTTCGCTTTCCTGGGATATTTAAGGTGGAAGGAAGTGGAGGTCCTTGTCAACAGAGCAGCCCTAAACTTTGGGGTGCTTGTGTCTTGCTGATTTTCAATTTTCCCACTTTATCCCCCCATGCGTGGAAGTGCCCTATGCTCTCTAAGCTGTGTTTTTTAGATGTTTCAGGACACACCGTACACTTCTCCGAGTGGCTGTTGGCAATTTACATCCCGCCCATCAGTGTAGCAAGGCTCCCATTTCTCCATGGCCTGTCCTGCATTTCTGGTTTTGACACTTTTTTCAGCATGGCCCTTTTGACCGATGGGAAGCGAGACTTCTTTGTAGCGCTGATTTGCCTTTCCAGGTTGCTTGGTTGGCCAAAAAGGGCGTATGCGTTTTTTCCTGAATATATTCAGGAAAAAACGCATACGCCCTTTTTGGCCAAGGGCATCATTGTCAACGTTTTGCCGCTTTTCATGTGCTTTAAAGGCGATTCGAATCTACCTCCTGAAATCTGTTTCCTGCAATTCTGCCTTGATTTCAAATCCTCTTCTTTGCCTTCCCTCAATATATTTGTGGACGAGAGTTATCATTTATAACTCTGCAGGTTTGTGAATTGCAGTGCCCTGAAGCTCCATTTTACAAGTCGCTTTTTTGGGAGCCGGCCGCAAAAGCGCAGGATGGCTTCAGGCCCTGTTCTGGTTCCGGGGGGCAGGCTGAGCCTGTGGTTAATTCTTCTTCCTGATGGGAAAATAGAGTGACCTGTGCCTGTCCCAACACCAAGAGCTAGTCTCTCATTGGTTCCCCGTCTTCCCGTTCATCCTCAGGACAAATTGCAACCTGTACGGAACAGGAGGTTAAAGGTGCTGATGCTCCAAGTAGGGAGATTGCTAGTAAAGTGGCTGGAATGGCGAACCCGAGCACAAGGAGATGAGAAATGAGGTGCGTTTTAGAAACCTTTCCCCATCACACGGTGTACCATCTTCTGGGTTTCTCATGCATGTTTTCGATGTAGGAAGATGCCCTTGAACCTGGAGATTTGGGACCCATGCGATGGGTAGCACGCAGTATTACTTTAAAGGGTCTGCGTTTGCTCACCCAACCTCACCAAACCTCTCAGCCCCAAGAGTGTCCACCCTTATGTCTCATCCAGCTGTGGGTCTAGATATGGTCAATCCAGGTTGCATCACAGCTCCTGAACGAATTGTGTAAGAATTTCTCTCTCTTTCCCTGTCTTTGTTTCATGGGTTTTTAAAAGTAATTTATTTTTATAATGGGGTTTAGCTGCTTTTCACGGCTGTGTTTATGCCGCTTTACACCCACTTGACACACTAACAGAGAGATATCAATACATAGGTTTTAAGATTATTACTAGTCAGATATATTCTTGTGCGGTGAATCGGGCGTGTTGAGTCCAGTTCTCTGAGCAAGGAGTAGGTCTTGTCTGTTACATATTGGGTTTATGGAACGGTATCTGAGCTAATTTGAAACTCTTGTTTTATGTATCACCCCACCTCACCTTTCCCGTTAAGCAGCCATAGTGTGTTTTCTGCATGTGTGACTCTGTTCTGTTTTGTAATTCAGTTCAAGTGTAACGGTTTTTACATTCCCTCTATAAGTGACACCTTATGAGAAGTGTCCTTTTCTGTGTGACTTATTTCACTTAGAATCGTCTTACCTAAATCCACTCATCATGCTGCTACTAGCCTTATGACATTGATTTCATGGCTGAGTGATATTCCATTGTACATAAGGACCACAACTTTTTTATCCATTTTTCGCTTTCCTGGGATATTTAAGGTGGAATGAAGTGGAGGTCCTTGTCAACAGAGCAGCCCTAAACTTTGGGGTGCTTGTGTCTTGCTGATTTTCAATTTTCCCACTTTATCCCCCCATGCGTGGAAGTGCCCTATGCTCTCTAAGCTGTGTTTTTTAGATGTTTCAGGACACACCGTACACTTCTCCAGAGTGGCTGTTGGCAATTTACATCCCGCCCATCAGTGTAGCAAGGCTCCCATTTCTCCATGGCCTGTCCTGCATTTCTGGTTTTGACAGTTTTTTCAGCATGGCCCTTTTGACCGATGGGAAGCGAGACTTCTTTGTAGCGCTGATTTGCCTTTCCAGGTTGCTTGGTTGGCCAAAAAGGGCGTATGCGTTTTTTCCTGAATATATTCAGGAAAAAACGCATACGCCCTTTTTGGCCAAGGGCATCATTGTCAACGTTTTGCCGCTTTTCATGTGCTTTAAAGGCGATTCGAATCTACCTCCTGAAATCTGTTTCCTGCAATTCTGCCTTGATTTCAAATCCTCTTCTTTGCCTTCCCTCAATATATTTGTGGACGAGAGTTATGATTTATAACTCTGCAGGTTTGTGAATTGCAGTGCCCTGAAGCTCCATTTTACAAGTCGGTTTTTTGGGAGCTGGCCGCAAAAGCGCAGGATGGCTTCAGGCCCTGTTCTGGTTCAGGGGGGCAGGCTGAGCCTGTGGTTAATTCTTCTTCCTGATGGGAAAATAGAGTGACCTGTGCCTGTCCCAACACCAAGAGCTAGTCTCTCATTGGTACCCCGTCTTCCCGTTCATCCTCAGGACAAATTGCAACCTGTACGGAACAGGAGGTTAAAGGTGCTGATGCTCCAAGTAGGGAGATTGCTAGTAAAGTGGCTGGAATGGCGAACCCGAGCACAAGGAGATGAGAAATGAGGTGCGTTTTAGAAACCTTTCCCCATCACACGGTGTACCATCTTCTGGGTTTCTCATGCATGTTTTCGATGTAGGAAGATGCCCTTGAACCTGGAGATTTGGGACCCATGTGATGGGTAGCACGCAGTATTACTTTAAAGGGTCTGCGTTTGCTCACCCAACCTCACCAAACCTCTCAGCCCCAAGAGTGTCCACCCTTATGTCTCATCCAGCTGTGGGTCTAGATATGGTCAATCCAGGTTGCATCACAGCCCCTGAACGAATTGTGTAAGAATTTCTCTCTCTTTCCCTGTCTTTGTTTCATGGGTTTTTAAAAGTAATTTATTTTTATAATGGGGTTTAGCTGCTTTTCACGGCTGTGTTTATGCCGCTTTACACCCACTTGACACACTAACAGAGAGATATCAATACATAGGTTTTAAGATTATTACTAGTCAGATATATTCTTGTGCGGTGAATCGGGCGTGTTGAGTCCAGTTCTCTGAGCAAGGAGTAGGTCTTGTCTATTACATATTGGGTTTATGGAACGGTATCTGAGCTAATTTGAAACTCTTGTTTTATGTATCACCCCACCTCACCTTTCCCGTTAAGCAGCCATAGTGTGTTTTCTGCATGTGTGACTCTGTTCTGTTTTGTAATTCAGTTCAAGTGTAACGGTTTTTACATTCCCTCTATAAGTGACACCTTATGAGAAGTGTCCTTTTCTGTGTGACTTATTTCACTTAGAATCGTCTTACCTAAATCCACTCATCATGCTGCTACTAGCCTTATGACATTGATTTCATGGCTGAGTGATATTCCATTGTACATAAGGACCACAACTTTTTTATCCATTTTTCGCTTTCCTGGGATATTTAAGGTGGAAGGAAGTGGAGGTCCTTGTCAACAGAGCAGCCCTAAACTTTGGGGTGCTTGTGTCTTGCTGATTTTCAATGTTCCCACTTTATCCCCCCATGCGTGGAAGTGCCCTATGCTCTCTAAGCTGTGTTTTTTAGATGTTTCAGGACACACCGTACACTTCTCCAGAGTGGCTGTTGGCAATTTACATCCCGCCCATCAGTGTAGCAAGGCTCCCATTTCTCCATGGCCTGTCCTGCATTTCTGGTTTTGACACTTTTTTCAGCATGGCCCTTTTGACCGATGGGAAGCGAGACTTCTTTGTAGCGCTGATTTGCCTTTCCAGGTTGCTTGGTTGGCCAAAAAGGGCGTATGCGTTTTTTCCTGAATATATTCAGGAAAAAACGCATACGCCCTTTTTGGCCAAGGGCATCATTGTCAACGTTTTGCCGCTTTTCATGTGCTTTAAAGGCGATTTGAATCTACCTCCTGAAATCTGTTTCCTGCAATTCTGCCTTGATTTCAAATCCTCTTCTTTGCCTTCCCTCAATATATTTGTGGACGAGAGTTATCATTTATAACTCTGCAGGTTTGTGAATTGCAGTGCCCTGAAGCTCCATTTTACAAGTCGCTTTTTTGGGAGCTGGCCGCAAAAGCGCCGGATGGCTTCAGGCCCTGTTCTGGTTCTGGGGGGCAGGCTGAGCCTGTGGTTAATTCTTCTTCCTGATGGGAAAATAGAGTGACCTGTGCCTGTCCCAACACCAAGAGCTAGTCTCTCATTGGTTCCCCGTCTTCCCGTTCATCCTCAGGACAAATTGCAACCTGTACGGAACAGGAGGTTAAAGGTGCTGATGCTCCAAGTAGGGAGATTGCTAGTAAAGTGGCTGGAATGGCGAACCCGAGCACAAGGAGATGAGAAATGAGGTGCGTTTTAGAAACCTTTCCCCATCACACGGTGTACCATCTTCTGGGTTTCTCATGTATGTTTTCGATGTAGGAAGATGCCCTTGAACCTGGAGATTTGGGACCCATGCGATGGGTAGCACGCAGTATTACTTTAAATGGTCTGCGTTTGCTCACCCAACCTCACCAAACCTCTCAGCCCCAAGAGTGTCCACCCTTATGTGTCATCCAGCTGTGGGTCTAGATATGGTCAATCCAGGTTGCATCACAGCTCCTGAACGAATTGTGTAAGAATATCTCTCTCTTTCCCTGTCTTTGTTTCATGGGTTTTTAAAAGTAATTTATTTTTATAATGGGGTTTAGCTGCTTTTCACGGCTGTGTTTATGCCGCTTTACACCCACTTGACACACTAACAGAGAGATATCAATACATAGGTTTTAAGATTATTACTAGTCAGATATATTCTTGTGAGGTGAATCGGGCGTGTTGAGTCCAGTTCTCTGAGCAAGGAGTAGGTCTTGTCTATTACATATTGGGTTTATGGAACGGTATCTGAGCTAATTTGAAACTCTTGTTTTATGTATCACCCCACCTCACCTTTCCCGTTAAGCAGCCATAGTGTGTTTTCTGCATGTGTGACTCTGTTCTGTATTGTAAGTCAGTTCAAGTGTAACGGTTTTTACATTCCCTCTATAAGTGACACCTTATGAGAAGTGTCCTTTTCTGTGTGACTTATTTCACTTAGAATCGTCTTACCTAAATCCACTCATCATGCTGCTACTAGCCTTATGACATTGATTTCATGGCTGAGTGATATTCCATTGTACATAAGGACCACAACTTTTTTATCCATTTTTCGCTTTCCTGGGATATTTAAGGTGGAATGAAGTGGAGGTCCTTGTCAACAGAGCAGCCCTAAACTTTGGGGTGCTTGTGTCTTGCTGATTTTCAATTTTCCCACTTTATCCCCCCATGCGTGGAAGTGCCCTATGCTCTCTAAGCTGTGTTTTTTAGATGTTTCAGGACACACCGTACACTTCTCCAGAGTGGCTGTTGGCAATTTACATCCCGCCCATCAGTGTAGCAAGGCTCCCATTTCTCCATGGCCTGTCCTGCATTTCTGGTTTTGACACTTTTTTCAGCATGGCCCTTTTGACCGATGGGAAGCGAGACTTCTTTGTAGCGCTGATTTGCCTTTCCAGGTTGCTTGGTTGGCCAAAAAGGGCGTATGCGTTTTTTCCTGAATATATTCAGGAAAAAACGCATACGCCCTTTTTGGCCAAGGGCATCATTGTCAACGTTTTGCCGCTTTTCATGTGCTTTAAAGGCGATTCGAATCTACCTCCTGAAATCTGTTTCCTGCAATTCTGCCTTGATTTCAAATCCTCTTCTTTGCCTTCCCTCAATATATTTGTGGACGAGAGTTATGATTTATAACTCTGCAGGTTTGTGAATTGCAGTGCCCTGAAGCTCCATTTTACAAGTCGGTTTTTTGTGAGCTGGCCGCAAAAGCGCAGGATGGCTTCAGGCCCTGTTCTGGTTCAGGGGGGCAGGCTGAGCCTGTGGTTAATTCTTCTTCCTGATGGGAAAATAGAGTGACCTGTGCCTGTCCCAACACCAAGAGCTAGTCTCTCATTGGTACCCCGTCTTCCCGTTCATCCTCAGGACAAATTGCAACCTGTACGGAACAGGAGGTTAAAGGTGCTGATGCTCCAAGTAGGGAGATTGCTAGTAAAGTGGCTGGAATGGCGAACCCGAGCACAAGGAGATGAGAAATGAGGTGCGTTTTAGAAACCTTTCCCCATCACACGGTGTACCATCTTCTGGGTTTCTCATGCATGTTTTCGATGTAGGAAGATGCCCTTGAACCTGGAGATTTGGGACCCATGTGATGGGTAGCACGCAGTATTACTTTAAAGGGTCTGCGTTTGCTCACCCAACCTCACCAAACCTCTCAGCCCCAAGAGTGTCCACCCTTATGTCTCATCCAGCTGTGGGTCTAGATATGGTCAATCCAGGTTGCATCACAGCCCCTGAACGAATTGTGTAAGAATTTCTCTCTCTTTCCCTGTCTTTGTTTCATGGGTTTTTAAAAGTAATTTATTTTTATAATGGGGTTTAGCTGCTTTTCACGGCTGTGTTTATGCCGCTTTACACCCACTTGACACACTAACAGAGAGATATCAATACATAGGTTTTAAGATTATTACTAGTCAGATATATTCTTGTGCGGTGAATCGGGCGTGTTGAGTCCAGTTCTCTGAGCAAGGAGTAGGTCTTGTCTATTACATATTGGGTTTATGGAACGGTATCTGAGCTAATTTGAAACTCTTGTTTTATGTATCACCCCACCTCACCTTTCCCGTTAAGCAGCCATAGTGTGTTTTCTGCATGTGTGACTCTGTTCTGTTTTGTAATTCAGTTCAAGTGTAACGGTTTTTACATTCCCTCTATAAGTGACACCTTATGAGAAGTGTCCTTTTCTGTGTGACTTATTTCACTTAGAATCGTCTTACCTAAATCCACTCATCATGCTGCTACTAGCCTTATGACATTGATTTCATGGCTGAGTGATATTCCATTGTACATAAGGACCACAACTTTTTTATCCATTTTTCGCTTTCCTGGGATATTTAAGGTGGAAGGAAGTGGAGGTCCTTGTCAACAGAGCAGCCCTAAACTTTGGGGTGCTTGTGTCTTGCTGATTTTCAATTTTCCCACTTTATCCCCCCATGCGTGGAAGTGCCCTATGCTCTCTAAGCTGTGTTTTTTAGATGTTTCAGGACACACCGTACACTTCTCCAGAGTGGCTGTTGGCAATTTACATCCCGCCCATCAGTGTAGCAAGGCTCCCATTTCTCCATGGCCTGTCCTGCATTTCTGGTTTTGACACTTTTTTCAGCATGGCCCTTTTGACCGATGGGAAGCGAGACTTCTTTGTAGCGCTGATTTGCCTTTCCAGGTTGCTTGGTTGGCCAAAAAGGGCGTATGCGTTTTTTCCTGAATATATTCAGGAAAAAACGCATACGCCCTTTTTGGCCAAGGGCATCATTGTCAACGTTTTGCCGCTTTTCATGTGCTTTAAAGGCGATTCGAATCTACCTCCTGAAATCTGTTTCCTGCAATTCTGCCTTGATTTCAAATCCTCTTCTTTGCCTTCCCTCAATATATTTGTGGACGAGAGTTATCATTTATAACTCTGCAGGTTTGTGAATTGCAGTGCCCTGAAGCTCCATTTTACAAGTCGCTTTTTTGGGAGCCGGCCGCAAAAGCGCAGGATGGCTTCAGGCCCTGTTCTGGTTCCGGGGGGCAGGCTGAGCCTGTGGTTAATTCTTCTTCCTGATGGGAAAATAGAGTGACCTGTGCCTGTGCCAACACCAAGAGCTAGTCTCTCATTGGTTCCCCGTCTTCCCGTTCATCCTCAGGACAAATTGCAACCTGTACGGAACAGGAGGTTAAAGGTGCTGATGCTCCAAGTAGGGAGATTGCTAGTAAAGTGGCTGGAATGGCGAACCCGAGCACAAGGAGATGAGAAATGAGGTGCGTTTTAGAAACCTTTCCCCATCACACGGTGTACCATCTTCTGGGTTTCTCATGCATGTTTTCGATGTAGGAAGATGCCCTTGAACCTGGAGATTTGGGACCCATGCGATGGGTAGCACGCAGTATTACTTTAAAGGGTCTGCGTTTGCTCACCCAACCTCACCAAACCTCTCAGCCCCAAGAGTGTCCACCCTTATGTCTCATCCAGCTGTGGGTCTAGATATGGTCAATCCAGGTTGCATCACAGCTCCTGAACGAATTGTGTAAGAATTTCTCTCTCTTTCCCTGTCTTTGTTTCATGGGTTTTTAAAAGTAATTTATTTTTATAATGGGGTTTAGCTGCTTTTCACGGCTGTGTTTATGCCGCTTTACACCCACTTGACACACTAACAGAGAGATATCAATACATAGGTTTTAAGATTATTACTAGTCAGATATATTCTTGTGCGGTGAATCGGGCGTGTTGAGTCCAGTTCTCTGAGCAAGGAGTAGGTCTTGTCTATTACATATTGGGTTTATGGAACGGTATCTGAGCTAATTTGAAACTCTTGTTTTATGTATCACCCCACCTCACCTTTCCCGTTAAGCAGCCATAGTGTGTTTTCTGCATGTGTGACTCTGTTCTGTTTTGTAATTCAGTTCAAGTGTAACGGTTTTTACATTCCCTCTATAAGTGACACCTTATGAGAAGTGTCCTTTTCTGTGTGACTTATTTCACTTAGAATCGTCTTACCTAAATCCACTCATCATGCTGCTACTAGCCTTATGACATTGATTTCATGGCTGAGTGATATTCCATTGTACATAAGGACCACAACTTTTTTATCCATTTTTCGCTTTCCTGGGATATTTAAGATGGAATGAAGTGGAGGTCCTTGTCAACAGAGCAGCCCTAAACTTTGGGGTGCTTGTGTCTTGCTGATTTTCAATTTTCCCACTTTATCCCCCCATGCGTGGAAGTGCCCTATGCTCTCTAAGCTGTGTTTTTTAGATGTTTCAGGACACACCGTACACTTCTCCAGAGTGGCTGTTGGCAATTTACATCCCGCCCATCAGTGTAGCAAGGCTCCCATTTCTCCATGGCCTGTCCTGCATTTCTGGTTTTGACACTTTTTTCAGCATGGCCCTTTTGACCGATGGGAAGCGAGACTTCTTTGTAGCGCTGATTTGCCTTTCCAGGTTGCTTGGTTGGCCAAAAAGGGCGTATGCGTTTTTTCCTGAATATATTCAGGAAAAAACGCATACGCCCTTTTTGGCCAAGGGCATCATTGTCAACGTTTTGCCGCTTTTCATGTGCTTTAAAGGCGATTCGAATCTACCTCCTGAAATCTGTTTCCTGCAATTCTGCCTTGATTTCAAATCCTCTTCTTTGCCTTCCCTCAATATATTTGTGGACGAGAGTTATCATTTATAACTCTGCAGGTTTGTGAATTGCAGTGCCCTGAAGCTCCATTTTACAAGTCGCTTTTTTGGGAGCCGGCCGCAAAAGCGCAGGATGGCTTCAGGCCCTGTTCTGGTTCCGGGGGGCAGGCTGAGCCTGTGGTTAATTCTTCTTCCTGATGGGAAAATAGAGTGACCTGTGCCTGTGCCAACACCAAGAGCTAGTCTCTCATTGGTTCCCCGTCTTCCCGTTCATCCTCAGGACAAATTGCAACCTGTACGGAACAGGAGGTTAAAGGTGCTGATGCTCCAAGTAGGGAGATTGCTAGTAAAGTGGCTGGAATGGCGAACCCGAGCACAAGGAGATGAGAAATGAGGTGCGTTTTAGAAACCTTTCCCCATCACACGGTGTACCATCTTCTGGGTTTCTCATGCATGTTTTCGATGTAGGAAGATGCCCTTGAACCTGGAGATTTGGGACCCATGCGATGGGTAGCACGCAGTATTACTTTAAAGGGTCTGCGTTTGCTCACCCAACCTCACCAAACCTCTCAGCCCCAAGAGTGTCCACCCTTATGTCTCATCCAGCTGTGGGTCTAGATATGGTCAATCCAGGTTGCATCACAGCTCCTGAACGAATTGTGTAAGAATTTCTCTCTCTTTCCCTGTCTTTGTTTCATGGGTTTTTAAAAGTAATTTATTTTTATAATGGGGTTTAGCTGCTTTTCACGGCTGTGTTTATGCCGCTTTACACCCACTTGACACACTAACAGAGAGATATCAATACATAGGTTTTAAGATTATTACTAGTCAGATATATTCTTGTGCGGTGAATCGGGAGTGTTGAGTCCAGTTCTCTGAGCAAGGAGTAGGTCTTGTCTATTACATATTGGGTTTATGGAACGGTATCTGAGCTAATTTGAAACTCTTGTTTTATGTATCACCCCACCTCACCTTTCCCGTTAAGCAGCCATAGTGTGTTTTCTGCATGTGTGACTCTGTTCTGTTTTGTAATTCAGTTCAAGTGTAACGGTTTTTACATTCCCTCTATAAGTGACACCTTATGAGAAGTGTCCTTTTCTGTGTGACTTATTTCACTTAGAATCGTCTTACCTAAATCCACTCATCATGCTGCTACTAGCCTTATGACATTGATTTCATGGCTGAGTGATATTCCATTGTACATAAGGACCACAACTTTTTTATCCATTTTTCGCTTTCCTGGGATATTTAAGGTGGAATGAAGTGTAGGTCCTTGTCAACAGAGCAGCCCTAAACTTTGGGGTGCTTGTGTCTTGCTGATTTTCAATTTTCCCACTTTATCCCCCCATGCGTGGAAGTGCCCTATGCTCTCTAAGCTGTGTTTTTTAGATGTTTCAGGACACACCGTACACTTCTCCAGAGTGGCTGTTGGCAATTTACATCCCGCCCATCAGTGTAGCAAGGCTCCCATTTCTCCATGGCCTGTCCTGCATTTCTGGTTTTGACACTTTTTTCAGCATGGCCCTTTTGACCGATGGGAAGCGAGACTTCTTTGTAGCGCTGATTTGCCTTTCCAGGTTGCTTGGTTGGCCAAAAAGGGCGTATGCGTTTTTTCCTGAATATATTCAGGAAAAAACGCATAAGCCCTTTTTGGCCAAGGGCATCATTGTCAACGTTTTGCCGCTTTTCATGTGCTTTAAAGGCGATTCGAATCTACCTCCTGAAATCTGTTTCCTGCAATTCTGCCTTGATTTCAAATCCTCTTCTTTGCCTTCCCTCAATATATTTGTGGACGAGAGTTATCATTTATAACTCTGCAGGTTTGTGAATTGCAGTGCCCTGAAGCTCCATTTTACAAGTCGCTTTTTTGGGAGCCGGCCGCAAAAGCGCAGGATGGCTTCAGGCCCTGTTCTGGTTCCGGGGGGCAGGCTGAGCCTGTGGTTAATTCTTCTTCCTGATGGGAAAATAGAGTGACCTGTGCCTGTGCCAACACCAAGAGCTAGTCTCTCATTGGTTCCCCGTCTTCCCGTTCATCCTCAGGACAAATTGCAACCTGTACGGAACAGGAGGTTAAAGGTGCTGATGCTCCAAGTAGGGAGATTGCTAGTAAAGTGGCTGGAATGGCGAACCCGAGCACAAGGAGATGAGAAATGAGGTGCGTTTTAGAAACCTTTCCCCATCACACGGTGTACCATCTTCTGGGTTTCTCATGCATGTTTTCGATGTAGGAAGATGCCCTTGAACCTGGAGATTTGGGACCCATGCGATGGGTAGCACGCAGTATTACTTTAAAGGGTCTGCGTTTGCTCACCCAACCTCACCAAACCTCTCAGCCCCAAGAGTGTCCACCCTTATGTCTCATCCAGCTGTGGGTCTAGATATGGTCAATCCAGGTTGCATCACAGCTCCTGAACGAATTGTGTAAGAATTTCTCTCTCTTTCCCTGTCTTTGTTTCATGGGTTTTTAAAAGTAATTTATTTTTATAATGGGGTTTAGCTGCTTTTCACGGCTGTGTTTAGGCCGCTTTACACCCACTTGACACACTAACAGAGAGATATCAATACATAGGTTTTAAGATTATTACTAGTCAGATATATTCTTGTGCGGTGAATCGGGCGTGTTGAGTCCAGTTCTCTGAGCAAGGAGTAGGTCTTGTCTATTACATATTGGGTTTATGGAACGGTATCTGAGCTAATTTGAAACTCTTGTTTTATGTATCACCCCACCTCACCTTTCCCGTTAAGCAGCCATAGTGTGTTTTCTGCATGTGTGACTCTGTTCTGTTTTGTAATTCAGTTCAAGTGTAACGGTTTTTACATTCCCTCTATAAGTGACACCTTATGAGAAGTGTCCTTTTCTGTGTGACTTATTTCACTTAGAATCGTCTTACCTAAATCCACTCATCATGCTGCTACTAGCCTTATGACATTGATTTCATGGCTGAGTGATATTCCATTGTACATAAGGACCACAACTTTTTTATCCATTTTTCGCTTTCCTGGGATATTTAAGGTGGAAGGAAGTGGAGGTCCTTGTCAACAGAGCAGCCCTAAACTTTGGGGTGCTTGTGTCTTGCTGATTTTCAATTTTCCCACTTTATCCCCCCATGCGTGGAAGTGCCCTATGCTCTCTAAGCTGTGTTTTTTAGATGTTTCAGGACACACCGTACACTTCTCCAGAGTGGCTGTTGGCAATTTACATCCCGCCCATCAGTGTAGCAAGGCTCCCATTTCTCCATGGCCTGTCCTGCATTTCTGGTTTTGACACTTTTTTCAGCATGGCCCTTTTGACCGATGGGAAGCGAGACTTCTTTGTAGCGCTGATTTGCCTTTCCAGGTTGCTTGGTTGGCCAAAAAGGGCGTATGCGTTTTTTCCTGAATATATTCAGGAAAAAACGCATACGCCCTTTTTGGCCAAGGGCATCATTGTCAACGTTTTGCCGCTTTTCATGTGCTTTAAAGGCGATTCGAATCTACCTCCTGAAATCTGTTTCCTGCAATTCTGCCTTGATTTCAAATCCTCTTCTTTGCCTTCCCTCAATATATTTGTGGTCGAGAGTTATCATTTATAACTCTGCAGGTTTGTGAATTGCAGTGCCCTGAAGCTCCATTTTACAAGTCGCTTTTTTGGGAGCCGGCCGCAAAAGCGCAGGATGGCTTCAGGCCCTGTTCTGGTTCAGGGGGGCAGGCTGAGCCTGTGGTTAATTCTTCTTCCTGATGGGAAAATAGAGTGACCTGTGCCTGTCCCAACACCAAGAGCTAGTCTCTCATTGGTTCCCCGTCTTCCCGTTCATCCTCAGGACAAATTGCAACCTGTACGGAACAGGAGGTTAAAGGTGCTGATGCTCCAAGTAGGGAGATTGCTAGTAAAGTGGCTGGAATGGCGAACCCGAGCACAAGGAGATGAGAAATGAGGTGCGTTTTAGAAACCTTTCCCCATCACACGGTGTACCATCCTCTGGGTTTCTCATGCATGTTTTCGATGTAGGAAGATGCCCTTGAACCTGGAGATTTGGGACCCATGCGATGGGTAGCACGCAGTATTACTTTAAAGGGTCTGCGTTTGCTTACCCCACCTCACCAAACCTCTCAGCCCCAAGAGTATCCACCCTTATGTCTCATCCAGCTGTGGGTCTAGATATGGTCAATCCAGGTTGCATCACAGCCCCTGAACGAATTGTGTAAGAATTTCTCTCTCTTTCCCTGTCTTTGTTTCATGGGTTTTTAAAAGTAATTTATTTTTATAATGGGGTTTAGCTGCTTTTCACGGCTGTGTTTAGGCCGCTTTACACCCACTTGACACACTAACAGAGAGATATCAATACATAGGTTTTAAGATTATTACTAGTCAGATATATTCTTGTGCGGTGAATCGGGCGTGTTGAGTCCAGTTCTCTGAGCAAGGAGTAGGTCTTGTCTATTCCATATTGGGTTTATGGAACGGTATCTGAGCTAATTTGAAACTCTTGTTTTATGTATCACCCCACCTCACCTTTCCCGTTAAGCAGCCATAGTGTGTTTTCTGCATGTGTGACTCTGTTCTGTTTTGTAATTCAGTTCAAGTGTAACGGTTTTTACATTCCCTCTATAAGTGACACCTTATGAGAAGTGTCCTTTTCTGTGTGACTTATTTCACTTAGAATCGTCTTACCTAAATCCACTCATCATGCTGCTACTAGCCTTATGACATTGATTTCATGGCTGAGTGATAGTCCATTGTACATAAGGACCACAACTTTTTTATCCATTTTTCGCTTTCCTGGGATATTTAAGGTGGAAGGAAGAGGAGGTCCTTGTCAACAGAGCAGCCCTAAACTTTGGGGTGCTTGTGTCTTGCTGATTTTCAATTTTCCCACTTTATCCCCCCATGCGTGGAAGTGCCCTATGCTCTCTAAGCTGTGTTTTTTAGATGTTTCAGGACACACCGTACACTTCTCCAGAGTGGCTGTTGGCAATTTACATCCCGCCCATCAGTGTAGCAAGGCTCCCATTTCTCCATGGCCTGTCCTGCATTTCTGGTTTTGACACTTTTTTCAGCATGGCCCTTTTGACCGATGGGAAGCGAGACTTCTTTGTAGCGCTGATTTGCCTTTCCAGGTTGCTTGGTTGGCCAAAAAGGGCGTATGCGTTTTTTCCTGAATATATTCAGGAA
Source organism: Balaenoptera physalus (assembly GCF_965194825.1). Lineage (NCBI taxonomy): Eukaryota > Metazoa > Chordata > Mammalia > Artiodactyla > Balaenopteridae > Balaenoptera > Balaenoptera physalus. Next base: position 431,479 of record NW_028126452.1, on the reverse strand, counting down.
AAAACGCATACGCCCTTTTTGGCCAAGGGCATCATTGTCAACGTTTTGCCGCTTTTCATGTGCTTTAAAGGCGATTCGAATCTACCTCCTGAAATCTGTTTCCTGCAATTCTGCCTTGATTTCAAATCCTCTTCTTTGCCTTCCCTCAATATATTTGTGGACGAGAGTTATCATTTATAACTCTGCAGGTTTGTGAATTGCAGTGCCCTGAAGCTCCATTTTACAAGTCGGTTTTTTGGGAGCTGGTCGCAAAAGCGCAGGATGGCTTCAGGCCCTGTTCTGGTTCAGGGGGGCAGGCTGAGCCTGTGGTTAATTCTTCTTCCTGATGGGAAAATAGAGTGGCCTGTGCCTGTCCCAACACCAAGAGCTAGTCTCTCATTGGTTCCCCGTCTTCCCGTTCATCCTCAGGACAAATTGCAACCTGTACGGAACAGGAGGTTAAAGGTGCTGATGCTCCAAGTAGGGAGAATGCTAGTAAAGTGGCTGGAATGGCGAACCCGAGCACAAGGAGATGAGAAATGAGGTGCGTTTTAGAAACCTTTCCCCATCACACGGTGTACCATCTTCTGGGTTTCTCATGCATGTTTTCGATGTAGGAAGATGCCCTTGAACCTGGTGATTTGGGACCCATGCGATGGGTAGCACGCAGTATTACTTTAAAGGGTCTGCGTTTGCTCACCCAACCTCACCAAACCTCTCAGCCCCAAGAGTGTCCACCCTTATGTCTCATCCAGCTGTGGGTCTAGATATGGTCAATCCAGGTTGCATCACAGCCCCTGAACGAATTGTGTAAGAATTTCTCTCTCTTTCCCTGTCTTTGTTTCATGGGTTTTTAAAAGTAATTTATTTTTATAATGGGGTTTAGCTGCTTTTCACGGCTGTGTTTATGCCGCTTTACACCCACATGACACACTAACAGAGAGATATCAATACATAGGTTTTAAGATTATTACTAGTCAGATATATTCTTGTGCGGTGAATCGGGCGTGTTGAGTCCAGTTCTCTGAGCAAGGAGTAGGTCTTGTCTATTCCATATTGGGTTTATGGAACGGTATCTGAGCTAATTTGAAACTCTTGTTTTATGTATCACCCCACCTCACCTTTCCCGTTAAGCAGCCATAGTGTGTTTTCTGCATGTGTGACTCTGTTCTGTTTTGTAATTCAGTTCAAGTGTAACGGTTTTTACATTCCCTCTATAAGTGACACCTTATGAGAAGTGTCCTTTTCTGTGTGACTTATTTCACTTAGAATCGTCTTACCTAAATCCACTCATCATGCTGCTACTAGCCTTATGACATTGATTTCATGGCTGAGTGATAGTCCATTGTACATAAGGACCACAACTTTTTTATCCATTTTTCGCTTTCCTGGGATATTTAAGGTGGAAGGAAGAGGAGGTCCTTGTCAACAGAGCAGCCCTAAACTTTGGGGTGCTTGTGTCTTGCTGATTTTCAATTTTCCCACTTTATCCCCCCATGCGTGGAAGTGCCCTATGCTCTCTAAGCTGTGTTTTTTAGATGTTTCAGGACACACCGTACACTTCTCCAGAGTGGCTGTTGGCAATTTACATCCCGCCCATCAGTGTAGCAAGGCTCCCATTTCTCCATGGCCTGTCCTGCATTTCTGGTTTTGACACTTTTTTCAGCATGGCCCTTTTGACCGATGGGAAGCGAGACTTCTTTGTAGCGCTGATTTGCCTTTCCAGGTTGCTTGGTTGGCCAAAAAGGGCGTATGCGTTTTTTCCTGAATATATTCAGGAAAAAACGCATACGCCCTTTTTGGCCAAGGGCATCATTGTCAACGTTTTGCCGCTTTTCATGTGCTTTAAAGGCGATTCGAATCTACCTCCTGAAATCTGTTTCCTGCAATTCTGCCTTGATTTCAAATCCTCTTCTTTGCCTTCCCTCAATATATTTGTGGACGAGAGTTATCATTTATAACTCTGCAGGTTTGTGAATTGCAGTGCCCTGAAGCTCCATTTTACAAGTCGGTTTTTTGGGAGCTGGTCGCAAAAGCGCAGGATGGCTTCAGGCCCTGTTCTGGTTCAGGGGGGCAGGCTGAGCCTGTGGTTAATTCTTCTTCCTGATGGGAAAATAGAGTGGCCTGTGCCTGTCCCAACACCAAGAGCTAGTCTCTCATTGGTTCCCCGTCTTCCCGTTCATCCTCAGGACAAATTGCAACCTGTACGGAACAGGAGGTTAAAGGTGCTGATGCTCCAAGTAGGGAGAATGCTAGTAAAGTGGCTGGAATGGCGAACCCGAGCACAAGGAGATGAGAAATGAGGTGCGTTTTAGAAACCTTTCCCCATCACACGGTGTACCATCTTCTGGGTTTCTCATGCATGTTTTCGATGTAGGAAGATGCCCTTGAACCTGGTGATTTGGGACCCATGCGATGGGTAGCACGCAGTATTACTTTAAAGGGTCTGCGTTTGCTCACCCAACCTCACCAAACCTCTCAGCCCCAAGAGTGTCCACCCTTATGTCTCATCCAGCTGTGGGTCTAGATATGGTCAATCCAGGTTGCATCACAGCCCCTGAACGAATTGTGTAAGAATTTCTCTCTCTTTCCCTGTCTTTGTTTCATGGGTTTTTAAAAGTAATTTATTTTTATAATGGGGTTTAGCTGCTTTTCACGGCTGTGTTTATGCCGCTTTACACCCACATGACACACTAACAGAGAGATATCAATACATAGGTTTTAAGATTATTACTAGTCAGATATATTCTTGTGCGGTGAATCGGGCGTGTTGAGTCCAGTTCTCTGAGCAAGGAGTAGGTCTTGTCTATTCCATATTGGGTTTATGGAACGGTATCTGAGCTAATTTGAAACTCTTGTTTTATGTATCACCCCACCTCACCTTTCCCGTTAAGCAGCCATAGTGTGTTTTCTGCATGTGTGACTCTGTTCTGTTTTGTAATTCAGTTCAAGTGTAACGGTTTTTACATTCCCTCTATAAGTGACACCTTATGAGAAGTGTCCTTTTCTGTGTGACTTATTTCACTTAGAATCGTCTTACCTAAATCCACTCATCATGCTGCTACTAGCCTTATGACATTGATTTCATGGCTGAGTGATAGTCCATTGTACATAAGGACCACAACTTTTTTATCCATTTTTCGCTTTCCTGGGATATTTAAGGTGGAAGGAAGTGGAGGTCCTTGTCAACAGAGCAGCCCTAAACTTTGGGGTGCTTGTGTCTTGCTGATTTTCAATTTTCCCACTTTATCCCCCCATGCGTGGAAGTGCCCTATGCTCTCTAAGCTGTGTTTTTTAGATGTTTCAGGACACACCGTACACTTCTCCAGAGTGGCTGTTGGCAATTTACATCCCGCCCATCAGTGTAGCAAGGCTCCCATTTCTCCATGGCCTGTCCTGCATTTCTGGTTTTGACAGTTTTTTCAGCATGGCCCTTTTGACCGATGGGAAGCGAGACTTCTTTGTAGCGCTGATTTGCCTTTCCAGGTTGCTTGGTTGGCCAAAAAGGGCGTATGCGTTTTTTCCTGAATATATTCAGGAAAAAACGCATACGCCCTTTTTGGCCAAGGGCATCATTGTCAACGTTTTGCCGCTTTTCATGTGCTTTAAAGGCGATTCGAATCTACCTCCTGAAATCTGTTTCTTGCAATTCTGCCTTGATTTCAAATCCTCTTCTTTGCCTTCCCTCAATATATTTGTGGACGAGAGTTATCATTTATAACTCTGCAGGTTTGTGAATTGCAGTGCCCTGAAGCTCCATTTTACAAGTCGCTTTTTTGGGAGCTGGCCGCAAAAGCGCCGGATGGCTTCAGGCCCTGTTCTGGTTCAGGGGGGTAGGCTGAGCCTGTGGTTGATTCTTCTTCCTGATGGGAAAATAGAGTGACCTGTGCCTGTCCCAACACCAAGAGCTAGTCTCTCATTGGTTCCCCGTCTTCCCGTTCATCCTCAGGACAAATTGCAACCTGTACGGAACAGGAGGTTAAAGGTGCTGATGCTCCAAGTAGGGAGATTGCTAGTAAAGTGGCTGGAATGGCGAACCCGAACACAAGGAGATGAGAAATGAGGTGCGTTTTAGAAACCTTTCCCCATCACACGGTGTACCATCTTCTGGGTTTCTCATGCATGTTTTCGATGTAGGAAGATGCCCTTGAACCTGGAGATTTGGGACCCATGCGATGGGTAGCACGCAGTATTACTTTAAAGGGTCTGCGTTTGCTCACCCAACCTCACCAAACCTCTCAGCCCCAAGAGTGTCCACCCTTATGTCTCATCCAGCTGTGGGTCTAGATATGGTCAATCCAGGTTGCATCACAGCCCCTGAACGAATTGTGTGAGAATTTCTCTCTCTTTCCCTGTCTTTGTTTCATGGGTTTTTAAAAGTAATTTATTTTTATAATGGGGTTTAGCTGCTTTTCACGGCTGTGTTTATGCTGCTTTACACCCACTTGACACACTAACAGAGAGATATCAATACATAGGTTTTAAGATTATTACTAGTCAGATATATTCTTGTGCGGTGAATCGGGCGTGTTGAGTCCAGTTCTCTGAGCAAGGAGTAGGTCTTGTCTATTCCATATTGGGTTTATGGAATGGTATCTGAGCTAATTTGAAACTCTTGTTTTATGTATCACCCCACCTCACCTTTCCCGTTAAGCAGCCATAGTGTGTTTTCTGCATGTGTGACTCTGTTCTGTTTTGTAATTCAGTTCAAGTGTAACGGTTTTTACATTCCCTCTATAAGTGACACCTTATGAGAAGTGTCCTTTTCTGTGTGACTTATTTCACTTAGAATCGTCTTACCTAAATCCACTCATCATGCTGCTACTAGCCTTATGACATTGATTTCTTGGCTGAGTGATATTCCATTGTACATAAGGACCACAACTTTTTTATCCATTTTTCGCTTTCCTGGGATATTTAAGGTGGAAGGAAGTGGAGGTCCTTGTCAACAGAGCAGCCCTAAACTTTGGGGTGCTTGTGTCTTGCTGATTTTCAATGTTCCCACTTTATCCCCCCAGGCGTGGAAGTGCCCTATGCTCTCTAAGCTGTGTTTTTTAGATGTTTCAGGACACACCGTACACTTCTCCAGAGTGGCTGTTGGCAATTTACATCCCGCCCATCAGTGTAGCAAGGCTCCCATTTCTCCATGGCCTGTCCTGCATTTCTGGTTTTGACACTTTTTTCAGCATGGCCCTTTTGACCGATGGGAAGCGAGACTTCTTTGTAGCGCTGATTTGCCTTTCCAGGTTGCTTGGTTGGCCAAAAAGTGCGTATGCGTTTTTTCCTGAATATATTCAGGAAAAAACGCATACGCCCTTTTTGGCCAAGGGCATCATTGTCAACGTTTTGCCGCTTTTCATGTGCTTTAAAGGCGATTCGAATCTACCTCCTGAAATCTGTTTCCTGCAATTCTGCCTTGATTTCAAATCCTCTTCTTTGCCTTCCCTCAATATATTTGTGGACGAGAGTTATCATTTATAACTCTGCAGGTTTGTGAATTGCAGTGCCCTGAAGCTCCATTTTACAAGTCGCTTTTTTGGGAGCCGGCCGCAAAAGCGCAGGATGGCTTCAGGCCCTGTTCTGGTTCAGGGGGGCAGGCTGAGCCTGTGGTTAATTCTTCTTCCTGATGGGAAAATAGAGTGACCTGTGCCTGTCCCAACACCAAGAGCTAGTCTCTCATTGGTTCCCCGTCTTCCCGTTCATCCTCAGGACAAATTGCAACCTGTACGGAACAGGAGGTTAAAGGTGCTGATGCTCCAAGTAGGGAGATTGCTAGTAAAGTGGCTGGAATGGCGAACCCGAGCACAAGGAGATGAGAAATGAGGTGCGTTTTAGAAACCTTTCCCCATCACACGGTGTACCATCCTCTGGGTTTCTCATGCATGTTTTCGATGTAGGAAGATGCCCTTGAACCTGGAGATTTGGGACCCATGCGATGGGTAGCACGCAGTATTACTTTAAAGGGTCTGCGTTTGCTCACCCAACCTCACCAAACCTCTCAGCCCCAAGAGTATCCACCCTTATGTCTCATCCAGCTGTGGGTCTAGATATGGTCAATCCAGGTTGCATCACAGCCCCTGAACGAATTGTGTAAGAATTTCTCTCTCTTTCCCTGTCTTTGTTTCATGGGTTTTTAAAAGTAATTTATTTTTATAATGGGGTTTAGCTGCTTTTCACGGCTGTGTTTAGGCCGCTTTACACCCACTTGACACACTAACAGAGAGATATCAATACATAGGTTTTAAGATTATTACTAGTCAGATATATTCTTGTGCGGTGAATCGGGCGTGTTGAGTCCAGTTCTCTGAGCAAGGAGTAGGTCTTGTCTATTCCATATTGGGTTTATGGAACGGTTTCTGAGCTAATTTGAAACTCTTGTTTTATGTATCACCCCACCTCACCTTTCCCGTTAAGCAGCCATAGTGTGTTTTCTGCATGTGTGACTCTGTTCTGTTTTGTAATTCAGTTCAAGTGTAACGGTTTTTACATTCCCTCTATAAGTGACACCTTATGAGAAGTGTCCTTTTCTGTGTGACTTATTTCACTTAGAATCGTCTTACCTAAATCCACTCATCATGCTGCTACTAGCCTTATGACATTGATTTCATGGCTGAGTGATATTCCATTGTACATAAGGACCACAACTTTTTTATCCATTTTTCGCTTTCCTGGGATATTTAAGGTGGAAGGAAGTGGAGGTCCTTGTCAACAGAGCAGCCCTAAACTTTGGGGTGCTTGTGTCTTGCTGATTTTCAATTTTCCCACTTTATCCCCCCATGCGTGGAAGTGCCCTATGCTCTCTAAGCTGTGTTTTTTAGATGTTTCAGGACACACCGTACACTTCTCCAGAGTGGCTGTTGGCAATTTACATCCCGCCCATCAGTGTAGCAAGGCTCCCATTTCTCCATGGCCTGTCCTGCATTTCTGGTTTTGACACTTTTTTCAGCATGGCCCTTTTGACCGATGGGAAGCGAGACTTCTTTGTAGCGCTGATTTGCCTTTCCAGGTTGCTTGGTTGGCCAAAAAGGGCATATGCGTTTTTTCCTGAATATATTCAGGAAAAAACGCATACGCCCTTTTTGGCCAAGGGCATCATTGTCAACGTTTTGCCGCTTTTCATGTGCTTTAAAGGCGATTCGAATCTACCTCCTGAAATCTGTTTCCTGCAATTCTGCCTTGATTTCAAATCCTCTTCTTTGCCTTCCCTCAATATATTTGTGGACGAGAGTTATCATTTATAACTCTGCAGGTTTGTGAATTGCAGTGCCCTGAAGCTCCATTTTACAAGTCGCTTTTTTGGGAGCCGGCCGCAAAAGCGCAGGATGGCTTCAGGCCCTGTTCTGGTTCAGGGGGGCAGGCTGAGCCTGTGGTTAATTCTTCTTCCTGATGGGAAAATAGAGTGACCTGTGCCTGTCCCAACACCAAGAGCTAGTCTCTCATTGGTTCCCCGTCTTCCCGTTCATCCTCAGGACAAATTGCAACCTGTACGGAACAGGAGGTTAAAGGTGCTGATGCTCCAAGTAGGGAGATTGCTAGTAAAGTGGCTGGAATGGCGAACCCGAGCACAAGGAGATGAGAAATGAGGTGCGTTTTAGAAACCTTTCCCCATCACACGGTGTACCATCCTCTGGGTTTCTCATGCATGTTTTCGATGTAGGAAGATGCCCTTGAACCTGGAGATTTGGGACCCATGCGATGGGTAGCACGCAGTATTACTTTAAAGGGTCTGCGTTTGCTCACCCAACCTCACCAAACCTCTCAGCCCCAAGAGTATCCACCCTTATGTCTCATCCAGCTGTGGGTCTAGATATGGTCAATCCAGGTTGCATCACAGCCCCTGAACGAATTGTGTAAGAATTTCTCTCTCTTTCCCTGTCTTTGTTTCATGGGTTTTTAAAAGTAATTTATTTTTATAATGGGGTTTAGCTGCTTTTCACGGCTGTGTTTAGGCCGCTTTACACCCACTTGACACACTAACAGAGAGATATCAATACATAGGTTTTAAGATTATTACTAGTCAGATATATTCTTGTGCGGTGAATCGGGCGTGTTGAGTCCAGTTCTCTGAGCAAGGAGTAGGTCTTGTCTATTCCATATTGGGTTTATGGAACGGTTTCTGAGCTAATTTGAAACTCTTGTTTTATGTATCACCCCACCTCACCTTTCCCGTTAAGCAGCCATAGTGTGTTTTCTGCATGTGTGACTCTGTTCTGTTTTGTAATTCAGTTCAAGTGTAACGGTTTTTACATTCCCTCTATAAGTGACACCTTATGAGAAGTGTCCTTTTCTGTGTGACTTATTTCACTTAGAATCGTCTTACCTAAATCCACTCATCATGCTGCTACTAGCCTTATGACATTGATTTCATGGCTGAGTGATATTCCATTGTACATAAGGACCACAACTTTTTTATCCATTTTTCGCTTTCCTGGGATATTTAAGGTGGAAGGAAGTGGAGGTCCTTGTCAACAGAGCAGCCCTAAACTTTGGGGTGCTTGTGTCTTGCTGATTTTCAATTTTCCCACTTTATCCCCCCATGCGTGGAAGTGCCCTATGCTCTCTAAGCTGTGTTTTTTAGATGTTTCAGGACACACCGTACACTTCTCCAGAGTGGCTGTTGGCAATTTACATCCCGCCCATCAGTGTAGCAAGGCTCCCATTTCTCCATGGCCTGTCCTGCATTTCTGGTTTTGACACTTTTTTCAGCATGGCCCTTTTGACCGATGGGAAGCGAGACTTCTTTGTAGCGCTGATTTGCCTTTCCAGGTTGCTTGGTTGGCCAAAAAGGGCATATGCGTTTTTTCCTGAATATATTCAGGAAAAAACGCATACGCCCTTTTTGGCCAAGGGCATCATTGTCAACGTTTTGCCGCTTTTCATGTGCTTTAAAGGCGATTCGAATCTACCTCCTGAAATCTGTTTCCTGCAATTCTGCCTTGATTTCAAATCCTCTTCTTTGCCTTCCCTCAATATATTTGTGGACGAGAGTTATCATTTATAACTCTGCAGGTTTGTGAATTGCAGTGCCCTGAAGCTCCATTTTACAAGTCGCTTTTTTGGGAGCCGGCCGCAAAAGCGCAGGATGGCTTCAGGCCCTGTTCTGGTTCCGGGGGGCAGGCTGAGCCTGTGGTTAATTCTTCTTCCTGATGGGAAAATAGAGTGACCTGTGCCTGTCCCAACACCAAGAGCTAGTCTCTCATTGGTTCCCCGTCTTCCCGTTCATCCTCAGGACAAATTGCAACCTGTACGGAACAGGAGGTTAAAGGTGCTGATGCTCCAAGTAGGGAGATTGCTAGTAAAGTGGCTGGAATGGCGAACCCGAGCACAAGGAGATGAGAAATGAGGTGCGTTTTAGAAACCTTTCCCCATCACACGGTGTACCATCCTCTGGGTTTCTCATGCATGTTTTCGATGTAGGAAGATGCCCTTGAACCTGGAGATTTGGGACCCATGCGATGGGTAGCACGCAGTATTACTTTAAAGGGTCTGCGTTTGCTCACCCAACCTCACCAAACCTCTCAGCCCCAAGAGTATCCACCCTTATGTCTCATCCAGCTGTGGGTCTAGATATGGTCAATCCAGGTTGCATCACAGCCCCTGAACGAATTGTGTAAGAATTTCTCTCTCTTTCCCTGTCTTTGTTTCATGGGTTTTTAAAAGTAATTTATTTTTATAATGGGGTTTAGCTGCTTTTCACGGCTGTGTTTAGGCCGCTTTACACCCACTTGACACACTAACAGAGAGATATCAATACATAGGTTTTAAGATTATTACTAGTCAGATATATTCTTGTGCGGTGAATCGGGCGTGTTGAGTCCAGTTCTCTGAGCAAGGAGTAGGTCTTGTCTATTCCATATTGGGTTTATGGAACGGTTTCTGAGCTAATTTGAAACTCTTGTTTTATGTATCACCCCACCTCACCTTTCCCGTTAAGCAGCCATAGTGTGTTTTCTGCATGCGTGACTCTGTTCTGTTTTGTAATTCAGTTCAAGTGTAACGGTTTTTACATTCCCTCTATAAGTGACACCTTATGAGAAGTGTCCTTTTCTGTGTGACTTATTTCACTTAGAATCGTCTTACCTAAATCCACTCATCATGCTGCTACTAGCCTTATGACATTGATTTCATGGCTGAGTGATATTCCATTGTACATAAGGACCACAACTTTTTTATCCATTTTTCGCTTTCCTGGGATATTTAAGGTGGAAGGAAGTGGAGGTCCTTGTCAACAGAGCAGCCCTAAACTTTGGGGTGCTTGTGTCTTGCTGATTTTCAATTTTCCCACTTTATCCCCCCATGCGTGGAAGTGCCCTATGCTCTCTAAGCTGTGTTTTTTAGATGTTTCAGGACACACCGTACACTTCTCCAGAGTGGCTGTTGGCAATTTACATCCCGCCCATCAGTGTAGCAAGGCTCCCATTTCTCCATGGCCTGTCCTGCATTTCTGGTTTTGACACTTTTTTCAGCATGGCCCTTTTGACCGATGGGAAGCGAGACTTCTTTGTAGCGCTGATTTGCCTTTCCAGGTTGCTTGGTTGGCCAAAAAGGGCATATGCGTTTTTTCCTGAATATATTCAGGAAAAAACGCATACGCCCTTTTTGGCCAAGGGCATCATTGTCAACGTTTTGCCGCTTTTCATGTGCTTTAAAGGCGATTCGAATCTACCTCCTGAAATCTGTTTCCTGCAATTCTGCCTTGATTTCAAATCCTCTTCTTTGCCTTCCCTCAATATATTTGTGGACGAGAGTTATCATTTATAACTCTGCAGGTTTGTGAATTGCAGTGCCCTGAAGCTCCATTTTACAAGTCGCTTTTTTGGGAGCCGGCCGCAAAAGCGCAGGATGGCTTCAGGCCCTGTTCTGGTTCCGGGGGGCAGGCTGAGCCTGTGGTTAATTCTTCTTCCTGATGGGAAAATAGAGTGACCTGTGCCTGTCCCAACACCAAGAGCTAGTCTCTCATTGGTTCCCCGTCTTCCCGTTCATCCTCAGGACAAATTGCAACCTGTACGGAACAGGAGGTTAAAGGTGCTGATGCTCCAAGTAGGGAGATTGCTAGTAAAGTGGCTGGAATGGCGAACCCGAGCACAAGGAGATGAGAAATGAGGTGCGTTTTAGAAACCTTTCCCCATCACACGGTGTACCATCTTCTGGGTTTCTCATGCATGTTTTCGATGTAGGAAGATGCCCTTGAACCTGGAGATTTGGGACCCATGCGATGGGTAGCACGCAGTATTACTTTAAAGGGTCTGCGTTTGCTCACCCAACCTCACCAAACCTCTCAGCCCCAAGAGTGTCCACCCTTATGTCTCATCCAGCTGTGGGTCTAGATATGGTCAATCCAGGTTGCATCACAGCTCCTGAACGAATTGTGTAAGAATTTCTCTCTCTTTCCCTGTCTTTGTTTCATGGGTTTTTAAAAGTAATTTATTTTTATAATGGGGTTTAGCTGCTTTTCACGGCTGTGTTTATGCCGCTTTACACCCACTTGACACACTAACAGAGAGATATCAATACATAGGTTTTAAGATTATTACTAGTCAGATATATTCTTGTGCGGTGAATAGGGAGTGTTGAGTCCAGTTCTCTGAGCAAGGAGTAGGTCTTGTCTATTACATATTGGGTTTATGGAACGGTATCTGAGCTAATTTGAAACTCTTGTTTTATGTATCACCCCACCTCACCTTTCCCGTTAAGCAGCCATAGTGTGTTTTCTGCATGCGTGACTCTGTTCTGTTTTGTAATTCAGTTCAAGTGTAACGGTTTTTACATTCCCTCTATAAGTGACACCTTATGAGAAGTGTCCTTTTCTGTGTGACTTATTTCACTTAGAATCGTCTTACCTAAATCCACTCATCATGCTGCTACTAGCCTTATGACATTGATTTCATGGCTGAGTGATATTCCATTATACATAAGGACCACAACTTTTTTATCCATTTTTCGCTTTCCTGGGATATTTAAGGTGGAATGAAGTGGAGGTCCTTGTCAACAGAGCAGCCCTAAACTTTGGGGTGCTTGTGTCTTGCTGATTTTCAATTTTCCCACTTTATCCCCCCATGCGTGGAAGTGCCCTATGCTCTCTAAGCTGTGTTTTTTAGATGTTTCAGGACACACCGTACACTTCTCCAGGGTGGCTGTTGGCAATTTACATCCCGCCCATCAGTGTAGCAAGGCTCCCATTTCTCCATGGCCTGTCCTGCATTTCTGGTTTTGACACTTTTTTCAGCATGGCCCTTTTGACCGATGGGAAGCGAGACTTCTTTGTAGCGCTGATTTGCCTTTCCAGGTTGCTTGGTTGGCCAAAAAGGGCGTATGCGTTTTTTCCTGAATATATTTAGGAAAAAACGCATACGCCCTTTTTGGCCAAGGGCATCATTGTCAACGTTTTGCCGCTTTTCATGTGCTTTAAAGGCGATTCGAATCTACCTCCTGAAATCTGTTTCCTGCAATTCTGCCTTGATTTCAAATCCTCTTCTTTACCTTCCCTCAATATATTTGTGGACGAGAGTTATCATTTATAACTCTGCAGGTTTGTGAATTGCAGTGCCCTGAAGCTCCATTTTACAAGTCGCTTTTTTGGGAGCTGGCCGCAAAAGCGCCGGATGGCTTCAGGCCCTGTTCTGGTTCAGGGGGGCAGGCTGAGCCTGTGGTTAATTCTTCTTCCTGATGGGAAAATAGAGTGACCTGTGCCTGTCCCAACACCAAGAGCTAGTCTCTCATTGGTTCCCCGTCTTCCCGTTCATCCTCAGGACAAATTGCAACCTGTATGGAACAGGAGGTTAAAGGTGCTGATGCTCCAAGTAGGGAGATTGCTAGTAAAGTGGCTGGAATGGCGAACCCGAGCACAAGGAGATGAGAAATGAGGTGCGTTTTAGAAACCTTTCCCCATCACACGGTGTACCATCTTCTGGGTTTCTCATGCATGTTTTCGATGTAGGAAGATGCCCTTGAACCTGGAGATTTGGGACCCATGCGATGGGTAGCACGCAGTATTACTTTAAAGGGTCTGCATTTGCTCACCCAACCTCACCAGACCTCTCAGCCCCAAGAGTGTCCACCCTTATGTCTCATCCAGCTGTGGGTCTAGATATGGTCAATCCAGGTTGCATCACAGCCCCTGAACGAATTGTGTGAGAATTTCTCTCTCATTCCCTGTCTTTGTTTCATGGGTTTTTAAAAGTAATTTATTTTTATAATGGGGTTTAGCTGCTTTTCACGGCTGTGTTTATGCTGCTTTACACCCACTTGACACACTAACAGAGAGATATCAATACATAGGTTTTAAGATTATTACTAGTCAGATATATTCTTGTGCGGTGAATCGGGCGTGTTGAGTCCAGTTCTCTGAGCAAGGAGTAGGTCTTGTCTATTCCATATTGGGTTTATGGAATGGTATCTGAGCTAATTTGAAACTCTTGTTTTATGTATCACCCCACCTCACCTTTCCCGTTAAGCAGCCATAGTGTGTTTTCTGCATGTGTGACTCTGTTCTGTTTTGTAATTCAGTTCAAGTGTAACGGTTTTTACATTCCCTCTATAAGTGACACCTTATGAGAAGTGTCCTTTTCTGTGTGACTTATTTCACTTAGAATCGTCTTACCTAAATCCACTCATCATGCTGCTACTAGCCTTATGACATTGATTTCATGGCTGAGTGATATTCCATTGTACATAAGGACCACAACTTTTTTATCCATTTTTCGCTTTCCTGGGATATTTAAGGTGGAAGGAAGTGGAGGTCCTTGTCAACAGAGCAGCCCTAAACTTTGGGGTGCTTGTGTCTTGCTGATTTTCAATGTTCCCACTTTATCCCCCCAGGCGTGGAAGTGCCCTATGCTCTCTAAGCTGTGTTTTTTAGATGTTTCAGGACACACCGTACACTTCTCCAGAGTGGCTGTTGGCAATTTACATCCCGCCCATCAGTGTAGCAAGGCTCCCATTTCTCCATGGCCTGTCCTGCATTTCTGGTTTTGACACTTTTTTCAGCATGGCCCTTTTGACCGATGGGAAGCGAGACTTCTTTGTAGCGCTGATTTGCCTTTCCAGGTTGCTTGGTTGGCCAAAAAGGGCGTATGCGTTTTTTCCTGAATATATTCAGGAAAAAACGCATACGCCCTTTTTGGCCAAGGGCATCATTGTCAACGTTTTGCCGCTTTTCATGTGCTTTAAAGGCGATTCGAATCTACCTCCTGAAATCTGTTTCCTGCAATTCTGCCTTGATTTCAAATCCTCTTCTTTGCCTTCCCTCAATATATTTGTGGACGAGAGTTATCATTTATAACTCTGCAGGTTTGTGAATTGCAGTGCCCTGAAGCTCCATTTTACAAGTCGCTTTTTTGGGAGCCGGCCGCAAAAGCGCAGGATGGCTTCAGGCCCTGTTCTGGTTCAGGGGGGCAGGCTGAGCCTGTGGTTAATTCTTCTTCCTGATGGGAAAATAGAGTGACCTGTGCCTGTCCCAACACCAAGAGCTAGTCTCTCATTGGTTCCCCGTCTTCCCGTTCATCCTCAGGACAAATTGCAACCTGTACGGAACAGGAGGTTAAAGGTGCTGATGCTCCAAGTAGGGAGATTGCTAGTAAAGTGGCTGGAATGGCGAACCCGAGCACAAGGAGATGAGAAATGAGGTGCGTTTTAGAAACCTTTCCCCATCACACGGTGTACCATCCTCTGGGTTTCTCATGCATGTTTTCGATGTAGGAAGATGCCCTTGAACCTGGAGATTTGGGACCCATGCGATGGGTAGCACGCAGTATTACTTTAAAGGGTCTGCGTTTGCTCACCCAACCTCACCAAACCTCTCAGCCCCAAGAGTATCCACCCTTATGTCTCATCCAGCTGTGGGTCTAGATATGGTCAATCCAGGTTGCATCACAGCCCCTGAACGAATTGTGTAAGAATTTCTCTCTATTTCCCTGTCTTTGTTTCATGGGTTTTTAAAAGTAATTTATTTTTATAATGGGGTTTAGCTGCTTTTCACGGCTGTGTTTAGGCCGCTTTACACCCACTTGACACACTAACAGAGAGATATCAATACATAGGTTTTAAGATTATTACTAGTCAGATATATTCTTGTGCGGTGAATCGGGCGTGTTGAGTCCAGTTCTCTGAGCAAGGAGTAGGTCTTGTCTATTCCATATTGGGTTTATGGAACGGTTTCTGAGCTAATTTGAAACTCTTGTTTTATGTATCACCCCACCTCACCTTTCCCGTTAAGCAGCCATAGTGTGTTTTCTGCATGTGTGACTCTGTTCTGTTTTGTAATTCAGTTCAAGTGTAACGGTTTTTACATTCCCTCTATAAGTGACACCTTATGAGAAGTGTCCTTTTCTGTGTGACTTATTTCACTTAGAATCGTCTTACCTAAATCCACTCATCATGCTGCTACTAGCCTTATGACATTGATTTCATGGCTGAGTGATATTCCATTGTACATAAGGACCACAACTTTTTTATCCATTTTTCGCTTTCCTGGGATATTTAAGGTGGAAGGAAGTGGAGGTCCTTGTCAACAGAGCAGCCCTAAACTTTGGGGTGCTTGTGTCTTGCTGATTTTCAATTTTCCCACTTTATCCCCCCATGCGTGGAAGTGCCCTATGCTCTCTAAGCTGTGTTTTTTAGATGTTTCAGGACACACCGTACACTTCTCCAGAGTGGCTGTTGGCAATTTACATCCCGCCCATCAGTGTAGCAAGGCTCCCATTTCTCCATGGCCTGTCCTGCATTTCTGGTTTTGACACTTTTTTCAGCATGGCCCTTTTGACCGATGGGAAGCGAGACTTCTTTGTAGCGCTGATTTGCCTTTCCAGGTTGCTTGGTTGGCCAAAAAGGGCGTATGCGTTTTTTCCTGAATATATTCAGGAAAAAACGCATACGCCCTTTTTGGCCAAGGGCATCATTGTCAACGTTTTGCCGCTTTTCATGTGCTTTAAAGGCGATTCGAATCTACCTCCTGAAATCTGTTTCCTGCAATTCTGCCTTGATTTCAAATCCTCTTCTTTGCCTTCCCTCAATATATTTGTGGACGAGAGTTATCATTTATAACTCTGCAGGTTTGTGAATTGCAGTGCCCTGAAGCTCCATTTTACAAGTCGCTTTTTTGGGAGCCGGCCGCAAAAGCGCAGGATGGCTTCAGGCCCTGTTCTGGTTCCGGGGGGCAGGCTGAGCCTGTGGTTAATTCTTCTTCCTGATGGGAAAATAGAGTGACCTGTGCCTGTCCCAAAACCAAGAGCTAGTCTCTCATTGGTTCCCCGTCTTCCCGTTCATCCTCAGGACAAATTGCAACCTGTACGGAACAGGAGGTTAAAGGTGCTGATGCTCCAAGTAGGGAGATTGCTAGTAAAGTGGCTGGAATGGCGAACCCGAGCACAAGGAGATGAGAAATGAGGTGCGTTTTAGAAACCTTTCCCCATCACACGGTGTACCATCTTCTGGGTTTCTCATGCATGTTTTCGATGTAGGAAGATGCCCTTGAACCTGGAGATTTGGGACCCATGCGATGGGTAGCACGCAGTATTACTTTAAAGGGTCTGCGTTTGCTCACCCAACCTCACCAAACCTCTCAGCCCCAAGAGTGTCCACCCTTATGTCTCATCCAGCTGTGGGTCTAGATATGGTCAATCCAGGTTGCATCACAGCTCCTGAACGAATTGTGTAAGAATTTCTCTCTCTTTCCCTGTCTTTGTTTCATGGGTTTTTAAAAGTAATTTATTTTTATAATGGGGTTTAGCTGCTTTTCACGGCTGTGTTTATGCCGCTTTACACCCACTTGACACACTAACAGAGAGATATCAATACATAGGTTTTAAGATTATTACTAGTCAGATATATTCTTGTGCGGTGAATAGGGAGTGTTGAGTCCAGTTCTCTGAGCAAGGAGTAGGTCTTGTCTATTACATATTGGGTTTATGGAACGGTATCTGAGCTAATTTGAAACTCTTGTTTTATGTATCACCCCACCTCACCTTTCCCGTTAAGCAGCCATAGTGTGTTTTCTGCATGCGTGACTCTGTTCTGTTTTGTAATTCAGTTCAAGTGTAACGGTTTTTACATTCCCTCTATAAGTGACACCTTATGAGAAGTGTCCTTTTCTGTATGACTTATTTCACTTAGAATCGTCTTACCTAAATCCACTCATCATGCTGCTACTAGCCTTATGACATTGATTTCATGGCTGAGTGATATTCCATTATACATAAGGACCACAACTTTTTTATCCATTTTTCGCTTTCCTGGGATATTTAAGGTGGAATGAAGTGGAGGTCCTTGTCAACAGAGCAGCCCTAAACTTTGGGGTGCTTGTGTCTTGCTGATTTTCAATTTTCCCACTTTATCCCCCCATGCGTGGAAGTGCCCTATGCTCTCTAAGCTGTGTTTTTTAGATGTTTCAGGACACACCGTACACTTCTCCAGGGTGGCTGTTGGCAATTTACATCCCGCCCATCAGTGTAGCAAGGCTCCCATTTCTCCATGGCCTGTCCTGCATTTCTGGTTTTGACACTTTTTTCAGCATGGCCCTTTTGACCGATGGGAAGCGAGACTTCTTTGTAGCGCTGATTTGCCTTTCCAGGTTGCTTGGTTGGCCAAAAAGGGCGTATGCGTTTTTTCCTGAATATATTCAGGAAAAAACGCATACGCCCTTTTTGGCCAAGGGCATCATTGTCAACGTTTTGCCGCTTTTCATGTGCTTTAAAGGCGATTCGAATCTACCTCCTGAAATCTGTTTCCTGCAATTCTGCCTTGATTTCAAATCCTCTTCTTTGCCTTCCCTCAATATATTTGTGGACGAGAGTTATCATTTATAACTCTGCAGGTTTGTGAATTGCAGTGCCCTGAAGCTCCATTTTACAAGTCGGTTTTTTGGGAGCTCTCCGCAAAAGCGCCGGATGGCTTCAGGCCCTGTTCTGGTTCAGGGGGGCAGGCTGAGCCTGTGGTTAATTCTTCTTCCTGATGGGAAAATAGAGTGACCTGTGCCTGTCCCAACACCAAGAGCTAGTCTCTCATTGGTTCCCCGTCTTCCCGTTCATCCTCAGGACAAATTGCAACCTGTATGGAACAGGAGGTTAAAGGTGCTGATGCTCCAAGTAGGGAGATTGCTAGTAAAGTGGCTGGAATGGCGAACCCGAGCACAAGGAGATGAGAAATGAGGTGCGTTTTAGAAACCTTTCCCCATCACACGGTGTACCATCTTCTGGGTTTCTCATGCATGTTTTCGATGTAGGAAGATGCCCTTGAACCTGGAGATTTGGGACCCATGCGATGGGTAGCACGCAGTATTACTTTAAAGGGTCTGCGTTTGCTCACCCAACCTCACCAGACCTCTCAGCCCCAAGAGTGTCCACCCTTATGTCTCATCCAGCTGTGGGTCTAGATATGGTCAATCCAGGTTGCATCACAGCCCCTGAACGAATTGTGTAAGAATTTCTCTCTCTTTCCCTGTCTTTGTTTCATGGGTTTTTAAAAGTAATTTATTTTTATAATGGGGTTTAGCTGCTTTTCACGGCTGTGTTTAGGCCGCTTTACACCCACTTGACACACTAACAGAGAGATATCAATACATAGGTTTTAAGATTATTACTAGTCAGATATATTCTTGTGCGGTGAATCGGGCGTGTTGTGTCCAGTTCTCTGAGCAAGGAGTAGGTCTTGTCTATTCCATATTGGGTTTATGGAACGGTATCTGAGCTAATTTGAAACTCTTGTTTTATGTATCACCCCACCTCACCTTTCCCGTTAAGCAGCCATAGTGTGTTTTCTGCATGTGTGACTCTGTTCTGTTTTGTAATTCAGTTCAAGTGTAACGGTTTTTACATTCCCTCTATAAGTGACACCTTATGAGAAGTGTCCTTTTCTGTGTGACTTATTTCACTTAGAATCGTCTTACCTAAATCCACTCATCATGCTGCTACTAGCCTTATGACATTGATTTCATGGCTGAGTGATATTCCATTGTACATAAGGACCACAACTTTTTTATCCATTTTTCGCTTTCCTGGGATATTTAAGGTGGAAGGAAGTGGAGGTCCTTGTCAACAGAGCAGCCCTAAACTTTGGGGTGCTTGTGTCTTGCTGATTTTCAATTTTCCCACTTTATCCCCCCATGCGTGGAAGTGCCCTATGCTCTCTAAGCTGTGTTTTTTAGATGTTTCAGGACACACCGTACACTTCTCCAGAGTGGCTGTTGGCAATTTACATCCCGCCCATCAGTGTAGCAAGGCTCCCATTTCTCCATGGCCTGTCCTGCATTTCTGGTTTTGACACTTTTTTCAGCATGGCCCTTTTGACCGATGGGAAGCGAGACTTCTTTGTAGCGCTGATTTGCCTTTCCAGGTTGCTTGGTTGGCCAAAAAGGGCGTATGCGTTTTTTCCTGAATATATTCAGGAAAAAACGCATACGCCCTTTTTGGCCAAGGGCATCATTGTCAACGTTTTGCCGCTTTTCATGTGCTTTAAAGGCGATTCGAATCTACCTCCTGAAATCTGTTTCCTGCAATTCTGCCTTGATTTCAAATCCTCTTCTTTGCCTTCCCTCAATATATTTGTGGACGAGAGTTATCATTTATAACTCTGCAGGTTTGTGAATTGCAGTGCCCTGAAGCTCCATTTTACAAGTCGCTTTTTTGGGAGCTGGCCGCAAAAGCGCCGGATGGCTTCAGGCCCTGTTCTGGTTCAGGGGGGAAGGCTGAGCCTGTGGTTGATTCTTCTTCCTGATGGGAAAATAGAGTGACCTGTGCCTGTCCCAACACCAAGAGCTAGTCTCTCATTGGTTCCCCGTCTTCCCGTTCATCCTCAGGACAAATTGCAACCTGTACGGAACAGGAGGTTAAAGGTGCTGATGCTCCAAGTAGGGAGATTGCTAGTAAAGTGGCTGGAATGGCGAACCCGAACACAAGGAGATGAGAAATGAGGTGCGTTTTAGAAACCTTTCCCCATCACACGGTGTACCATCTTCTGGGTTTCTCATGCATGTTTTCGATGTAGGAAGATGCCCTTGAACCTGGAGATTTGGGACCCATGCGATGGGTAGCACGCAGTATTACTTTAAAGGGTCTGCGTTTGCTCACCCAACCTCACCAAACCTCTCAGCCCCAAGAGTGTCCACCCTTATGTCTCATCCAGCTGTGGGTCTAGATATGGTCAATCCAGGTTGCATCACAGCCCCTGAACGAATTGTGTGAGAATTTCTCTCTCTTTCCCTGTCTTTGTTTCATGGGTTTTTAAAAGTAATTTATTTTTATAATGGGGTTTAGCTGCTTTTCACGGCTGTGTTTATGCTGCTTTACACCCACTTGACACACTAACAGAGAGATATCAATACATAGGTTTTAAGATTATTACTAGTCAGATATATTCTTGTGCGGTGAATCGGGCGTGTTGAGTCCAGTTCTCTGAGCAAGGAGTAGGTCTTGTCTATTCCATATTGGGTTTATGGAACGGTATCTGAGCTAATTTGAAACTCTTGTTTTATGTATCACCCCACCTCACCTTTCCCGTTAAGCAGCCATAGTGTGTTTTCTGCATGTGTGACTCTGTTCTGTTTTGTAATTCAGTTCAAGTGTAACGGTTTTTACATTCCCTCTATAAGTGACACCTTATGAGAAGTGTCCTTTTCTGTGTGACTTATTTCACTTAGAATCGTCTTACCTAAATCCACTCATCATGCTGCTACTAGCCTTATGACATTGATTTCATGGCTGAGTGATATTCCATTGTACATAAGGACCACAACTTTTTTATCCATTTGTCGCTTTCCTGGGATATTTAAGGTGGAAGGAAGTGGAGGTCCTTGTCAACAGAGCAGCCCTAAACTTTGGGGTGCTTGTGTCTTGCTGATTTTCAATGTTCCCACTTTATCCCCCCAGGCGTGGAAGTGCCCTATGCTCTCTAAGCTGTGTTTTTTAGATGTTTCAGGACACACCGTACACTTCTCCAGAGTGGCTGTTGGCAATTTACATCCCGCCCATCAGTGTAGCAAGGCTCCCATTTCTCCATGGCCTGTCCTGCATTTCTGGTTTTGACACTTTTTTCAGCATGGCCCTTTTGACCGATGGGAAGCGAGACTTCTTTGTAGCGCTGATTTGCCTTTCCAGGTTGCTTGGTTGGCCAAAAAGGGCGTATGCGTTTTTTCCTGAATATATTCAGGAAAAAACGCATACGCCCTTTTTGGCCAAGGGCATCATTGTCAACGTTTTGCCGCTTTTCATGTGCTTTAAAGGCGATTTGAATCTACCTCCTGAAATCTGTTTCCTGCAATTCTGCCTTGATTTCAAATCCTCTTCTTTGCCTTCCCTCAATATATTTGTGGACGAGAGTTATCATTTATAACTCTGCAGGTTTGTGAATTGCAGTGCCCTGAGGCTCCATTTTACAAGTCGCTTTTTTGGGAGCTGGCCGCAAAAGCGCCGGATGGCCTCAGGCCCTGTTCTGGTTCTGGGGGGCAGGCTGAGCCTGTGGTTAATTCTTCTTCCTGATGGGAAAATAGAGTGACCTGTGCCTGTCCCAACACCAAGAGCTAGTCTCTCATTGGTTCCCCATCTTCCCGTTCATCCTCAGGACAAATTGCAACCTGTACAGAACAGGAGGTTAAAGGTGCTGATGCTCCAAGTAGGGAGATTGCTAGTAAAGTGGCTGGAATGGCGAACCCGAGCACAAGGAGATGAGAAATGAGGTGCGTTTTAGAAACCTTTCCCCATCACACGGTGTACCATCTTCTGGGTTTCTCATGCATGTTTTCGATGTAGGAAGATGCCCTTGAACCTGGAGATTTGGGACCCATGCGATGGGTAGCACGCAGTATTACTTTAAATGGTCTGCGTTTGCTCACCCAACCTCACCAAACCTCTCAGCCCCAAGAGTGTCCACCCTTATGTGTCATCCAGCTGTGGGTCTAGATATGGTCAATCCAGGTTGCATCACAGCTCCTGAACGAATTGTGTAAGAATTTCTCTCTCTTTCCCTGTCTTTGTTTCATGGGTTTTTAAAAGTAATTTATTTTTATAATGGGGTTTAGCTGCTTTTCACGGCTGTGTTTATGCCGCTTTACACCCACTTGACACACTAACAGAGAGATATCAATACATAGGTTTTAAGATTATTACTAGTCAGATATATTCTTGTGCGGTGAATCGGGCGTGTTGTGTCCAGTTCTCTGAGCAAGGAGTAGGTCTTGTCTATTCCATATTGGGTTTATGGAACGGTATCTGAGCTAATTTGAAACTCTTGTTTTATGTATCACCCCACCTCACCTTTCCCGTTAAGCAGCCATAGTGTGTTTTCTGCATGTGTGACTCTGTTCTGTTTTGTAATTCAGTTCAAGTGTAACGGTTTTTACATTCCCTCTATAAGTGACACCTTATGAGAAGTGTCCTTTTCTGTGTGACTTATTTCACTTAGAATCGTCTTACCTAAATCCACTCATCATGCTGCTACTAGCCTTATGACATTGATTTCATGGCTGAGTGATATTCCATTGTACATAAGGACCACAACTTTTTTATCCATTTTTCGCTTTCCTGGGATATTTAAGGTGGAAGGAAGTGGAGGTCCTTGTCAACAGAGCAGCCCTAAACTTTGGGGTGCTTGTGTCTTGCTGATTTTCAATTTTCCCACTTTATCCCCCCATGCGTGGAAGTGCCCTATGCTCTCTAAGCTGTGTTTTTTAGATGTTTCAGGACACACCGTACACTTCTCCAGAGTGGCTGTTGGCAATTTACATCCCGCCCATCAGTGTAGCAAGGCTCCCATTTCTCCATGGCCTGTCCTGCATTTCTGGTTTTGACACTTTTTTCAGCATGGCCCTTTTGACCGATGGGAAGCGAGACTTCTTTGTAGCGCTGATTTGCCTTTCCAGGTTGCTTGGTTGGCCAAAAAGGGCGTATGCGTTTTTTCCTGAATATATTCAGGAAAAAACGCATACGCCCTTTTTGGCCAAGGGCATCATTGTCAACGTTTTGCCGCTTTTCATGTGCTTTAAAGGCGATTCGAATCTACCTCCTGAAATCTGTTTCCTGCAATTCTGCCTTGATTTCAAATCCTCTTCTTTGCCTTCCCTCAATATATTTGTGGACGAGAGTTATCATTTATAACTCTGCAGGTTTGTGAATTGCAGTGCCCTGAAGCTCCATTTTACAAGTCGCTTTTTTGGGAGCTGGCCGCAAAAGCGCCGGATGGCTTCAGGCCCTGTTCTGGTTCAGGGGGGTAGGCTGAGCCTGTGGTTAATTCTTCTTCCTGATGGGAAAATAGAGTGACCTGTGCCTGTCCCAACACCAAGAGCTAGTCTCTCATTGGTTCCCCGTCTTCCCGTTCATCCTCAGGACAAATTGCAACCTGTACGGAACAGGAGGTTAAAGGTGCTGATGCTCCAAGTAGGGAGATTGCTAGTAAAGTGGCTGGAATGGCGAACCCGAACACAAGGAGATGAGAAATGAGGTGCGTTTTAGAAACCTTTCCCCATCACACGGTGTACCATCTTCTGGGTTTCTCATGCATGTTTTCGATGTAGGAAGATGCCCTTGAACCTGGAGATTTGGGACCCATGCGATGGGTAGCACGCAGTATTACTTTAAAGGGTCTGCGTTTGCTCACCCAACCTCACCAAACCTCTCAGCCCCAAGAGTGTCCACCCTTATGTCTCATCCAGCTGTGGGTCTAGATATGGTCAATCCAGGTTGCATCACAGCCCCTGAACGAATTGTGTGAGAATTTCTCTCTCTTTCCCTGTCTTTGTTTCATGGGTTTTTAAAAGTAATTTATTTTTATAATGGGGTTTAGCTGCTTTTCACGGCTGTGTTTATGCTGCTTTACACCCACTTGACACACTAACAGAGAGATATCAATACATAGGTTTTAAGATTATTACTAGTCAGATATATTCTTGTGCGGTGAATCGGGCGTGTTGAGTCCAGTTCTCTGAGCAAGGAGTAGGTCTTGTCTATTCCATATTGGGTTTATGGAACGGTATCTGAGCTAATTTGAAACTCTTGTTTTATGTATCACCCCACCTCACCTTTCCCGTTAAGCAGCCATAGTGTGTTTTCTGCATGTGTGACTCTGTTCTGTTTTGTAATTCAGTTCAAGTGTAACGGTTTTTACATTCCCTCTATAAGTGACACCTTATGAGAAGTGTCCTTTTCTGTGTGACTTATTTCACTTAGAATCGTCTTACCTAAATCCACTCATCATGCTGCTACTAGCCTTATGACATTGATTTCATGGCTGAGTGATATTCCATTGTACATAAGGACCACAACTTTTTTATCCATTTGTCGCTTTCCTGGGATATTTAAGGTGGAAGGAAGTGGAGGTCCTTGTCAACAGAGCAGCCCTAAACTTTGGGGTGCTTGTGTCTTGCTGATTTTCAATGTTCCCACTTTATCCCCCCAGGCGTGGAAGTGCCCTATGCTCTCTAAGCTGTGTTTTTTAGATGTTTCAGGACACACCGTACACTTCTCCAGAGTGGCTGTTGGCAATTTACATCCCGCCCATCAGTGTAGCAAGGCTCCCATTTCTCCATGGCCTGTCCTGCATTTCTGGTTTTGACACTTTTTTCAGCATGGCCCTTTTGACCGATGGGAAGCGAGACTTCTTTGTAGCGCTGATTTGCCTTTCCAGGTTGCTTGGTTGGCCAAAAAGGGCGTATGCGTTTTTTCCTGAATATATTCAGGAAAAAACGCATACGCCCTTTTTGGCCAAGGGCATCATTGTCAACGTTTTGCCGCTTTTCATGTGCTTTAAAGGCGATTTGAATCTACCTCCTGAAATCTGTTTCCTGCAATTCTGCCTTGATTTCAAATCCTCTTCTTTGCCTTCCCTCAATATATTTGTGGACGAGAGTTATCATTTATAACTCTGCAGGTTTGTGAATTGCAGTGCCCTGAGGCTCCATTTTACAAGTCGCTTTTTTGGGAGCTGGCCGCAAAAGCGCCGGATGGCTTCAGGCCCTGTTCTGGTTCTGGGGGGCAGGCTGAGCCTGTGGTTAATTCTTCTTCCTGATGGGAAAATAGAGTGACCTGTGCCTGTCCCAACACCAAGAGCTAGTCTCTCATTGGTTCCCCATCTTCCCGTTCATCCTCAGGACAAATTGCAACCTGTACGGAACAGGAGGTTAAAGGTGCTGATGCTCCAAGTAGGGAGATTGCTAGTAAAGTGGCTGGAATGGCGAACCCGAGCACAAGGAGATGAGAAATGAGGTGCGTTTTAGAAACCTTTCCCCATCACACGGTGTACCATCTTCTGGGTTTCTCATGCATGTTTTCGATGTAGGAAGATGCCCTTGAACCTGGAGATTTGGGACCCATGCGATGGGTAGCACGCAGTATTACTTTAAATGGTCTGCGTTTGCTCACCCAACCTCACCAAACCTCTCAGCCCCAAGAGTGTCCACCCTTATGTGTCATCCAGCTGTGGGTCTAGATATGGTCAATCCAGGTTGCATCACAGCTCCTGAACGAATTGTGTAAGAATTTCTCTCTCTTTCCCTGTCTTTGTTTCATGGGTTTTTAAAAGTAATTTATTTTTATAATGGGGTTTAGCTGCTTTTCACGGCTGTGTTTATGCCGCTTTACACCCACTTGACACACTAACAGAGAGATATCAATACATAGGTTTTAAGATTATTACTAGTCAGATATATTCTTGTGCGGTGAATCGGGCGTGTTGAGTCCAGTTCTCTGAGCAAGGGGTAGGTCTTGTCTATTACATATTAGGTTTATGGAACGGTATCTGAGCTAATTTGAAACTATTGTTTTATGTATCACCCCACCTCACCTTTCCCGTTAAGCAGCCATAGTGTGTTTTCTGCATGTGTGACTCTGTTCTGTATTGTAAGTCAGTTCAAGTGTAACGGTTTTTACATTCCCTCTATAAGTGACACCTTATGAGAAGTGTCCTTTTCTGTGTGACTTATTTCACTTAGAATCGTCTTACCTAAATCCACTCATCATGCTGCTACTAGCCTTATGACATTGATTTCATGGCTGAGTGATATTCCATTGTACATAAGGACCACAACTTTTTTATCCATTTTTTGCTTTCCTGGGATATTTAAGGTGGAATGAAGTGGAGGTCCTTGTCAACAGAGCAGCCCTAAACTTTGGGGTGCTTGTGTCTTGCTGATTTTCAATTTTCCCACTTTATCCCCCCATGCGTGGAAGTGCCCTATGCTCTCTAAGCTGTGTTTTTTAGATGTTTCAGGACACACCGTACACTTCTCCAGGGTGGCTGTTGGCAATTTACATCCCGCCCATCAGTGTAGCAAGGCTCCCATTTCTCCATGGCCTGTCCTGCATTTCTGGTTTTGACACTTTTTTCAGCATGGCCCTTTTGACCGATGGGAAGCGAGACTTCTTTGTAGCGCTGATTTGCCTTTCCAGGTTGCTTGGTTGGCCAAAAAGGGCGTATGCGTTTTTTCCTGAATATATTCAGGAAAAAACGCATACGCCCTTTTTGGCCAAGGGCATCATTGTCAACGTTTTGCCGCTTTTCATGTGCTTTAAAGGCGATTCGAATCTACCTCCTGAAATCTGTTTCCTGCAATTCTGCCTTGATTTCAAATCCTCTTCTTTGCCTTCCCTCAATATATTTGTGGACGAGAGTTATCATTTATAACTCTGCAGGTTTGTGAATTGCAGTGCCCTGAAGCTCCATTTTACAAGTCGGTTTTTTGGGAGCTCTCCGCAAAAGCGCCGGATGGCTTCAGGCCCTGTTCTGGTTCAGGGGGGCAGGCTGAGCCTGTGGTTAATTCTTCTTCCTGATGGGAAAATAGAGTGACCTGTGCCTGTCCCAACACCAAGAGCTAGTCTCTCATTGGTTCCCCGTCTTCCCGTTCATCCTCAGGACAAATTGCAACCTGTATGGAACAGGAGGTTAAAGGTGCTGATGCTCCAAGTAGGGAGATTGCTAGTAAAGTGGCTGGAATGGCGAACCCGAGCACAAGGAGATGAGAAATGAGGTGCGTTTTAGAAACCTTTCCCCATCACACGGTGTACCATCTTCTGGGTTTCTCATGCATGTTTTCGATGTAGGAAGATGCCCTTGAACCTGGAGATTTGGGACCCATGCGATGGGTAGCACGCAGTATTACTTTAAAGGGTCTGCGTTTGCTCACCCAACCTCACCAGACCTCTCAGCCCCAAGAGTGTCCACCCTTATGTCTCATCCAGCTGTGGGTCTAGATATGGTCAATCCAGGTTGCATCACAGCCCCTGAACGAATTGTGTAAGAATTTCTCTCTCTTTCCCTGTCTTTGTTTCATGGGTTTTTAAAAGTAATTTATTTTTATAATGGGGTTTAGCTGCTTTTCACGGCTGTGTTTAGGCCGCTTTACACCCACTTGACACACTAACAGAGAGATATCAATACATAGGTTTTAAGATTATTACTAGTCAGATATATTCTTGTGCGGTGAATCGGGCGTGTTGTGTCCAGTTCTCTGAGCAAGGAGTAGGTCTTGTCTATTCCATATTGGGTTTATGGAACGGTATCTGAGCTAATTTGAAACTCTTGTTTTATGTATCACCCCACCTCACCTTTCCCGTTAAGCAGCCATAGTGTGTTTTCTGCATGTGTGACTCTGTTCTGTTTTGTAATTCAGTTCAAGTGTAACGGTTTTTACATTCCCTCTATAAGTGACACCTTATGAGAAGTGTCCTTTTCTGTGTGACTTATTTCACTTAGAATCGTCTTACCTAAATCCACTCATCATGCTGCTACTAGCCTTATGACATTGATTTCATGGCTGAGTGATATTCCATTGTACATAAGGACCACAACTTTTTTATCCATTTTTCGCTTTCCTGGGATATTTAAGGTGGAAGGAAGTGGAGGTCCTTGTCAACAGAGCAGCCCTAAACTTTGGGGTGCTTGTGTCTTGCTGATTTTCAATTTTCCCACTTTATCCCCCCATGCGTGGAAGTGCCCTATGCTCTCTAAGCTGTGTTTTTTAGATGTTTCAGGACACACCGTACACTTCTCCAGAGTGGCTGTTGGCAATTTACATCCCGCCCATCAGTGTAGCAAGGCTCCCATTTCTCCATGGCCTGTCCTGCATTTCTGGTTTTGACACTTTTTTCAGCATGGCCCTTTTGACCGATGGGAAGCGAGACTTCTTTGTAGCGCTGATTTGCCTTTCCAGGTTGCTTGGTTGGCCAAAAAGGGCGTATGCGTTTTTTCCTGAATATATTCAGGAAAAAACGCATACGCCCTTTTTGGCCAAGGGCATCATTGTCAACGTTTTGCCGCTTTTCATGTGCTTTAAAGGCGATTCGAATCTACCTCCTGAAATCTGTTTCCTGCAATTCTGCCTTGATTTCAAATCCTCTTCTTTGCCTTCCCTCAATATATTTGTGGACGAGAGTTATCATTTATAACTCTGCAGGTTTGTGAATTGCAGTGCCCTGAAGCTCCATTTTACAAGTCGCTTTTTTGGGAGCTGGCCGCAAAAGCGCCGGATGGCTTCAGGCCCTGTTCTGGTTCAGGGGGGTAGGCTGAGCCTGTGGTTGATTCTTCTTCCTGATGGGAAAATAGAGTGACCTGTGCCTGTCCCAACACCAAGAGCTAGTCTCTCATTGGTTCCCCGTCTTCCCGTTCATCCTCAGGACAAATTGCAACCTGTACGGAACAGGAGGTTAAAGGTGCTGATGCTCCAAGTAGGGAGATTGCTAGTAAAGTGGCTGGAATGGCGAACCCGAACACAAGGAGATGAGAAATGAGGTGCGTTTTAGAAACCTTTCCCCATCACACGGTGTACCATCTTCTGGGTTTCTCATGCATGTTTTCGATGTAGGAAGATGCCCTTGAACCTGGAGATTTGGGACCCATGCGATGGGTAGCACGCAGTATTACTTTAAAGGGTCTGCGTTTGCTCACCCAACCTCACCAAACCTCTCAGCCCCAAGAGTGTCCACCCTTATGTCTCATCCAGCTGTGGGTCTAGATATGGTCAATCCAGGTTGCATCACAGCCCCTGAACGAATTGTGTGAGAATTTCTCTCTCTTTCCCTGTCTTTGTTTCATGGGTTTTTAAAAGTAATTTATTTTTATAATGGGGTTTAGCTGCTTTTCACGGCTGTGTTTATGCTGCTTTACACCCACTTGACACACTAACAGAGAGATATCAATACATAGGTTTTAAGATTATTACTAGTCAGATATATTCTTGTGCGGTGAATCGGGCGTGTTGAGTCCAGTTCTCTGAGCAAGGAGTAGGTCTTGTCTATTCCATATTGGGTTTATGGAACGGTATCTGAGCTAATTTGAAACTCTTGTTTTATGTATCACCCCACCTCACCTTTCCCGTTAAGCAGCCATAGTGTGTTTTCTGCATGTGTGACTCTGTTCTGTTTTGTAATTCAGTTCAAGTGTAACGGTTTTTACATTCCCTCTATAAGTGACACCTTATGAGAAGTGTCCTTTTCTGTGTGACTTATTTCACTTAGAATCGTCTTACCTAAATCCACTCATCATGCTGCTACTAGCCTTATGACATTGATTTCATGGCTGAGTGATATTCCATTGTACATAAGGACCACAACTTTTTTATCCATTTTTCGCTTTCCTGGGATATTTAAGGTGGAAGGAAGTGGAGGTCCTTGTCAACAGAGCAGCCCTAAACTTTGGGGTGCTTGTGTCTTGCTGATTTTCAATGTTCCCACTTTATCCCCCCAGGCGTGGAAGTGCCCTATGCTCTCTAAGCTGTGTTTTTTAGATGTTTCAGGACACACCGTACACTTCTCCAGAGTGGCTGTTGGCAATTTACATCCCGCCCATCAGTGTAGCAAGGCTCCCATTTCTCCATGGCCTGTCCTGCATTTCTGGTTTTGACACTTTTTTCAGCATGGCCCTTTTGACCGATGGGAAGCGAGACTTCTTTGTAGCGCTGATTTGCCTTTCCAGGTTGCTTGGTTGGCCAAAAAGGGCGTATGCGTTTTTTCCTGAATATATTCAGGAAAAAACGCATACGCCCTTTTTGGCCAAGGGCATCATTGTCAACGTTTTGCCGCTTTTCATGTGCTTTAAAGGCGATTCGAATCTACCTCCTGAAATCTGTTTCCTGCAATTCTGCCTTGATTTCAAATCCTCTTCTTTGCCTTCCCTCAATATATTTGTGGACGAGAGTTATCATTTATAACTCTGCAGGTTTGTGAATTGCAGTGCCCTGAAGCTCCATTTTACAAGTCGCTTTTTTGGGAGCTGGCCGCAAAAGCGCCGGATGGCTTCAGGCCCTGTTCTGGTTCAGGGGGGTAGGCTGAGCCTGTGGTTGATTCTTCTTCCTGATGGGAAAATAGAGTGACCTGTGCCTGTCCCAACACCAAGAGCTAGTCTCTCATTGGTTCCCCGTCTTCCCGTTCATCCTCAGGACAAATTGCAACCTGTACGGAACAGGAGGTTAAAGGTGCTGATGCTCCAAGTAGGGAGATTGCTAGTAAAGTGGCTGGAATGGCGAACCCGAACACAAGGAGATGAGAAATGAGGTGCGTTTTAGAAACCTTTCCCCATCACACGGTGTACCATCTTCTGGGTTTCTCATGCATGTTTTCGATGTAGGAAGATGCCCTTGAACCTGGAGATTTGGGACCCATGCGATGGGTAGCACGCAGTATTACTTTAAAGGGTCTGCGTTTGCTCACCCAACCTCACCAAACCTCTCAGCCCCAAGAGTGTCCACCCTTATGTCTCATCCAGCTGTGGGTCTAGATATGGTCAATCCAGGTTGCATCACAGCCCCTGAACGAATTGTGTGAGAATTTCTCTCTCTTTCCCTGTCTTTGTTTCATGGGTTTTTAAAAGTAATTTATTTTTATAATGGGGTTTAGCTGCTTTTCACGGCTGTGTTTATGCTGCTTTACACCCACTTGACACACTAACAGAGAGATATCAATACATAGGTTTTAAGATTATTACTAGTCAGATATATTCTTGTGCGGTGAATCGGGCGTGTTGAGTCCAGTTCTCTGAGCAAGGAGTAGGTCTTGTCTATTCCATATTGGGTTTATGGAACGGTATCTGAGCTAATTTGAAACTCTTGTTTTATGTATCACCCCACCTCACCTTTCCCGTTAAGCAGCCATAGTGTGTTTTCTGCATGTGTGACTCTGTTCTGTTTTGTAATTCAGTTCAAGTGTAACGGTTTTTACATTCCCTCTATAAGTGACACCTTATGAGAAGTGTCCTTTTCTGTGTGACTTATTTCACTTAGAATCGTCTTACCTAAATCCACTCATCATACTGCTACTAGCCTTATGACATTGATTTCATGGCTGAGTGATATTCCATTGTACATAAGGACCACAACTTTTTTATCCATTTTTCGCTTTCCTGGGATATTTAAGGTGGAAGGAAGTGGAGGTCCTTGTCAACAGAGCAGCCCTAAACTTTGGGGTGCTTGTGTCTTGCTGATTTTCAATGTTCCCACTTTATCCCCCCAGGCGTGGAAGTGCCCTATGCTCTCTAAGCTGTGTTTTTTAGATGTTTCAGGACACACCGTACACTTCTCCAGAGTGGCTGTTGGCAATTTACATCCCGCCCATCAGTGTAGCAAGGCTCCCATTTCTCCATGGCCTGTCCTGCATTTCTGGTTTTGACACTTTTTTCAGCATGGCCCTTTTGACCGATGGGAAGCGAGACTTCTTTGTAGCGCTGATTTGCCTTTCCAGGTTGCTTGGTTGGCCAAAAAGGGCGTATGCGTTTTTTCCTGAATATATTCAGGAAAAAACGCATACGCCCTTTTTGGCCAAGGGCATCATTGTCAACGTTTTGCCGCTTTTCATGTGCTTTAAAGGCGATTTGAATCTACCTCCTGAAATCTGTTTCCTGCAATTCTGCCTTGATTTCAAATCCTCTTCTTTGCCTTCCCTCAATATATTTGTGGACGAGAGTTATCATTTATAACTCTGCAGGTTTGTGAATTGCAGTGCCCTGAGGCTCCATTTTACAAGTCGCTTTTTTGGGAGCTGGCCGCAAAAGCGCCGGATGGCTTCAGGCCCTGTTCTGGTTCTGGGGGGCAGGCTGAGCCTGTGGTTAATTCTTCTTCCTGATGGGAAAATAGAGTGACCTGTGCCTGTCCCAACACCAAGAGCTAGTCTCTCATTGGTTCCCCATCTTCCCGTTCATCCTCAGGACAAATTGCAACCTGTACGGAACAGGAGGTTAAAGGTGCTGATGCTCCAAGTAGGGAGATTGCTAGTAAAGTGGCTGGAATGGCGAACCCGAGCACAAGGAGATGAGAAATGAGGTGCGTTTTAGAAACCTTTCCCCATCACACGGTGTACCATCTTCTGGGTTTCTCATGCATGTTTTCGATGTAGGAAGATGCCCTTGAACCTGGAGATTTGGGACCCATGCGATGGGTAGCACGCAGTATTACTTTAAATGGTCTGCGTTTGCTCACCCAACCTCACCAAACCTCTCAGCCCCAAGAGTGTCCACCCTTATGTGTCATCCAGCTGTGGGTCTAGATATGGTCAATCCAGGTTGCATCACAGCTCCTGAACGAATTGTGTAAGAATTTCTCTCTCTTTCCCTGTCATTGTTTCATGGGTTTTTAAAAGTAATTTATTTTTATAATGGGGTTTAGCTGCTTTTCACGGCTGTGTTTATGCCGCTTTACACCCACTTGACACACTAACAGAGAGATATCAATACATAGGTTTTAAGATTATTACTAGTCAGATATATTCTTGTGCGGTGAATCGGGCGTGTTGAGTCCAGTTCTCTGAGCAAGGGGTAGGTCTTCTCTATTACATATTAGGTTTATGGAACGGTATCTGAGCTAATTTGAAACTATTGTTTTATGTATCACCCCACCTCACCTTTCCCGTTAAGCAGCCATAGTGTGTTTTCTGCATGTGTGACTCTGTTCTGTATTGTAAGTCAGTTCAAGTGTAACGGTTTTTACATTCCCTCTATAAGTGACACCTTATGAGAAGTGTCCTTTTCTGTGTGACTTATTTCACTTAGAATCGTCTTACCTAAATCCACTCATCATGCTGCTACTAGCCTTATGACATTGATTTCATGGCTGAGTGATATTCCATTGTACATAAGGACCACAACTTTTTTATCCATTTTTCGCTTTCCTGGGATATTTAAGGTGGAATGAAGTGGAGGTCCTTGTCAACAGAGCAGCCCTAAACTTTGGGGTGCTTGTGTCTTGCTGATTTTCAATTTTCCCACTTTATCCCCCCATGCGTGGAAGTGCCCTATGCTCTCTAAGCTGTGTTTTTTAGATGTTTCAGGACACACCGTACACTTCTCCAGGGTGGCTGTTGGCAATTTACATCCCGCCCATCAGTGTAGCAAGGCTCCCATTTCTCCATGGCCTGTCCTGCATTTCTGGTTTTGACACTTTTTTCAGCATGGCCCTTTTGACCGATGGGAAGCGAGACTTCTTTGTAGCGCTGATTTGCCTTTCCAGGTTGCTTGGTTGGCCAAAAAGGGCGTATGCGTTTTTTCCTGAATATATTCAGGAAAAAACGCATACGCCCTTTTTGGCCAAGGGCATCATTGTCAACGTTTTGCCGCTTTTCATGTGCTTTAAAGGCGATTCGAATCTACCTCCTGAAATCTGTTTCCTGCAATTCTGCCTTGATTTCAAATCCTCTTCTTTGCCTTCCCTCAATATATTTGTGGACGAGAGTTATCATTTATAACTCTGCAGGTTTGTGAATTGCAGTGCCCTGAAGCTCCATTTTACAAGTCGGTTTTTTGGGAGCTCTCCGCAAAAGCGCCGGATGGCTTCAGGCCCTGTTCTGGTTCAGGGGGGCAGGCTGAGCCTGTGGTTAATTCTTCTTCCTGATGGGAAAATAGAGTGACCTGTGCCTGTCCCAACACCAAGAGCTAGTCTCTCATTGGTTCCCCGTCTTCCCGTTCATCCTCAGGACAAATTGCAACCTGTATGGAACAGGAGGTTAAAGGTGCTGATGCTCCAAGTAGGGAGATTGCTAGTAAAGTGGCTGGAATGGCGAACCCGAGCACAAGGAGATGAGAAATGAGGTGCGTTTTAGAAACCTTTCCCCATCACACAGTGTACCATCTTCTGGGTTTCTCATGCATGTTTTCGATGTAGGAAGATGCCCTTGAACCTGGAGATTTGGGACCCATGCGATGGGTAGCACGCAGTATTACTTTAAAGGGTCTGCGTTTGCTCACCCAACCTCACCAGACCTCTCAGCCCCAAGAGTGTCCACCCTTATGTCTCATCCAGCTGTGGGTCTAGATATGGTCAATCCAGGTTGCATCACAGCCCCTGAACGAATTGTGTAAGAATTTCTCTCTCTTTCCCTGTCTTTGTTTCATGGGTTTTTAAAAGTAATTTATTTTTATAATGGGGTTTAGCTGCTTTTCACGGCTGTGTTTAGGCCGCTTTACACCCACTTGACACACTAACAGAGAGATATCAATACATAGGTTTTAAGATTATTACTAGTCAGATATATTCTTGTGCGGTGAATCGGGCGTGTTGTGTCCAGTTCTCTGAGCAAGGAGTAGGTCTTGTCTATTCCATATTGGGTTTATGGAACGGTATCTGAGCTAATTTGAAACTCTTGTTTTATGTATCACCCCACCTCACCTTTCCCGTTAAGCAGCCATAGTGTGTTTTCTGCATGTGTGACTCTGTTCTGTTTTGTAATTCAGTTCAAGTGTAACGGTTTTTACATTCCCTCTATAAGTGACACCTTATGAGAAGTGTCCTTTTCTGTGTGACTTATTTCACTTAGAATCGTCTTACCTAAATCCACTCATCATGCTGCTACTAGCCTTATGACATTGATTTCATGGCTGAGTGATATTCCATTGTACATAAGGACCACAACTTTTTTATCCATTTTTCGCTTTCCTGGGATATTTAAGGTGGAAGGAAGTGGAGGTCCTTGTCAACAGAGCAGCCCTAAACTTTGGGGTGCTTGTGTCTTGCTGATTTTCAATTTTCCCACTTTATCCCCCCATGCGTGGAAGTGCCCTATGCTCTCTAAGCTGTGTTTTTTAGATGTTTCAGGACACACCGTACACTTCTCCAGAGTGGCTGTTGGCAATTTACATCCCGCCCATCAGTGTAGCAAGGCTCCCATTTCTCCATGGCCTGTCCTGCATTTCTGGTTTTGACACTTTTTTCAGCATGGCCCTTTTGACCGATGGGAAGCGAGACTTCTTTGTAGCGCTGATTTGCCTTTCCAGGTTGCTTGGTTGGCCAAAAAGGGCGTATGCGTTTTTTCCTGAATATATTCAGGAAAAAACGCATACGCCCTTTTTGGCCAAGGGCATCATTGTCAACGTTTTGCCGCTTTTCATGTGCTTTAAAGGCGATTCGAATCTACCTCCTGAAATCTGTTTCCTGCAATTCTGCCTTGATTTCAAATCCTCTTCTTTGCCTTCCCTCAATATATTTGTGGACGAGAGTTATCATTTATAACTCTGCAGGTTTGTGAATTGCAGTGCCCTGAAGCTCCATTTTACAAGTCGCTTTTTTGGGAGCTGGCCGCAAAAGCGCCGGATGGCTTCAGGCCCTGTTCTGGTTCAGGGGGGTAGGCTGAGCCTGTGGTTGATTCTTCTTCCTGATGGGAAAATAGAGTGACCTGTGCCTGTCCCAACACCAAGAGCTAGTCTCTCATTGGTTCCCCGTCTTCCCGTTCATCCTCAGGACAAATTGCAACCTGTACGGAACAGGAGGTTAAAGGTGCTGATGCTCCAAGTAGGGAGATTGCTAGTAAAGTGGCTGGAATGGCGAACCCGAACACAAGGAGATGAGAAATGAGGTGCGTTTTAGAAACCTTTCCCCATCACACGGTGTACCATCTTCTGGGTTTCTCATGCATGTTTTCGATGTAGGAAGATGCCCTTGAACCTGGAGATTTGGGACCCATGCGATGGGTAGCACGCAGTATTACTTTAAAGGGTCTGCGTTTGCTCACCCAACCTCACCAAACCTCTCAGCCCCAAGAGTGTCCACCCTTATGTCTCATCCAGCTGTGGGTCTAGATATGGTCAATCCAGGTTGCATCACAGCCCCTGAACGAATTGTGTGAGAATTTCTCTCTCTTTCCCTGTCTTTGTTTCATGGGTTTTTAAAAGTAATTTATTTTTATAATGGGGTTTAGCTGCTTTTCACGGCTGTGTTTATGCTGCTTTACACCCACTTGACACACTAACAGAGAGATATCAATACATAGGTTTTAAGATTATTACTAGTCAGATATATTCTTGTGCGGTGAATCGGGCGTGTTGAGTCCAGTTCTCTGAGCAAGGAGTAGGTCTTGTCTATTCCATATTGGGTTTATGGAACGGTATCTGAGCTAATTTGAAACTCTTGTTTTATGTATCACCCCACCTCACCTTTCCCGTTAAGCAGCCATAGTGTGTTTTCTGCATGTGTGACTCTGTTCTGTTTTGTAATTCAGTTCAAGTGTAACGGTTTTTACATTCCCTCTATAAGTGACACCTTATGAGAAGTGTCCTTTTCTGTGTGACTTATTTCACTTAGAATCGTCTTACCTAAATCCACTCATCATGCTGCTACTAGCCTTATGACATTGATTTCATGGCTGAGTGATATTCCATTGTACATAAGGACCACAACTTTTTTATCCATTTTTCGCTTTCCTGGGATATTTAAGGTGGAAGGAAGTGGAGGTCCTTGTCAACAGAGCAGCCCTAAACTTTGGGGTGCTTGTGTCTTGCTGATTTTCAATGTTCCCACTTTATCCCCCCAGGCGTGGAAGTGCCCTATGCTCTCTAAGCTGTGTTTTTTAGATGTTTCAGGACACACCGTACACTTCTCCAGAGTGGCTGTTGGCAATTTACATCCCGCCCATCAGTGTAGCAAGGCTCCCATTTCTCCATGGCCTGTCCTGCATTTCTGGTTTTGACACTTTTTTCAGCATGGCCCTTTTGACCGATGGGAAGCGAGACTTCTTTGTAGCGCTGATTTGCCTTTCCAGGTTGCTTGGTTGGCCAAAAAGGGCGTATGCGTTTTTTCCTGAATATATTCAGGAAAAAACGCCTACGCCCTTTTTGGCCAAGGGCATCATTGTCAACGTTTTGCCGCTTTTCATGTGCTTTAAAGGCGATTCGAATCTACCTCCTGAAATCTGTTTCCTGCAATTCTGCCTTGATTTCAAATCCTCTTCTTTGCCTTCCCTCAATATATTTGTGGACGAGAGTTATCATTTATAACTCTGCAGGTTTGTGAATTGCAGTGCCCTGAAGCTCCATTTTACAAGTCGCTTTTTTGGGAGCCAGCCGCAAAAGCGCAGGATGGCTTCAGGCCCTGTTCTGGTTCCGGGGGGCAGGCTGAGCCTGTGGTTAATTATTCTTCCTGATGGGAAAATAGAGTGACCTGTGCCTGTCCCAACACCAAGAGCTAGTCTCTCATTGGTTCCCCGTCTTCCCGTTCATCCTCAGGACAAATTGCAACCTGTACGGAACAGGAGGTTAAAGGTGCTGATGCTCCAAGTAGGGAGATTGCTAGTAAAGTGGCTGGAATGGCGAACCCGAGCACAAGGAGATGAGTAATGAGGTGCGTTTTAGAAACCTTTCCCCATCACACGGTGTACCATCTTCTGGGTTTCTCATGCATGTTTTCGATGTAGGAAGATGCCCTTGAACCTGGAGATTTGGGACCCATGCGATGGGTAGCACGCAGTATTACTTTAAAGGGTCTGCGTTTGCTCACCCAACCTCACCAAACCTCTCAGCCCCAAGAGAATCCACCCTTATGTCTCATCCAGCTGTGGGTCTAGATATGGTCAATCCAGGTTGCATCACAGCCCCTGAACGAATTGTGTGAGAATTTCTCTCTCTTTCCCTGTCTTTGTTTCATGGGTTTTTAAAAGTAATTTATTTTTATAATGGGGTTTAGCTGCTTTTCACGGCTGTGTTTATGCTGCTTTACACCCACTTGACACACTAACAGAGAGATATCAATACATA
The DNA here is from genome assembly GCF_965194825.1 of Balaenoptera physalus. Taxonomy (NCBI): domain Eukaryota; kingdom Metazoa; phylum Chordata; class Mammalia; order Artiodactyla; family Balaenopteridae; genus Balaenoptera; species Balaenoptera physalus. The sequence goes on along the minus strand of NW_028126452.1, from coordinate 393,583 downwards.
GGTTTTAAGATTATTACTAGTCAGATATATTCTTGTGCGGTGAATCGGGCGTGTTGAGTCCAGTTCTCTGAGCAAGGAGTAGGTCTTGTCTATTCCATATTGGGTTTATGGAACGGTATCTGAGCTAATTTGAAACTCTTGTTTTATGTATCACCCCACCTCACCTTTCCCGTTAAGCAGCCATAGTGTGTTTTCTGCATGTGTGACTCTGTTCTGTTTTGTAATTCAGTTCAAGTGTAACGGTTTTTACATTCCCTCTATAAGTGACACCTTATGAGAAGTGTCCTTTTCTGTGTGACTTATTTCACTTAGAATCGTCTTACCTAAATCCACTCATCATGCTGCTACTAGCCTTATGACATTGATTTCATGGCTGAGTGATATTCCATTGTACATAAGGACCACAACTTTTTTATCCATTTTTCGCTTTCCTGGGATATTTAAGGTGGAAGGAAGTGGAGGTCCTTGTCAACAGAGCAGCCCTAAACTTTGGGGTGCTTGTGTCTTGCTGATTTTCAATGTTCCCACTTTATCCCCCCAGGCGTGGAAGTGCCCTATGCTCTCTAAGCTGTGTTTTTTAGATGTTTCAGGACACACCGTACACTTCTCCAGAGTGGCTGTTGGCAATTTACATCCCGCCCATCAGTGTAGCAAGGCTCCCATTTCTCCATGGCCTGTCCTGCATTTCTGGTTTTGACACTTTTTTCAGCATGGCCCTTTTGACCGATGGGAAGCGAGACTTCTTTGTAGCGCTGATTTGCCTTTCCAGGTTGCTTGGTTGGCCAAAAAGGGCGTATGCGTTTTTTCCTGAATATATTCAGGAAAAAACGCATACGCCCTTTTCGGCCAAGGGCATCATTGTAAACGTTTTGCCGCTTTTCATGTGCTTTAAAGGCGATTCGAATCTACCTCCTGAAATCTGTTTCCTGCAATTCTGCCTTGATTTCAAATCCTCTTCTTTGCCTTCCCTCAATATATTTGTGGACGAGAGTTATGATTTATAACTCTGCAGGTTTGTGAATTGCAGTGCCCTGAAGCTCCATTTTACAAGTCGGTTTTTTGGGAGCTGGCCGCAAAAGCGCAGGATGGCTTCAGGCCCTGTTCTGGTTCAGGGGGGCAGGCTGAGCCTGTGGTTAATTCTTCTTCCTGATGGGAAAATAGAGTGACCTGTGCCTGTCCCAACACCAAGAGCTAGTCTCTCATTGGTACCCCGTCTTCCCGTTCATCCTCAGGACAAATTGCAACCTGTACGGAACAGGAGGTTAAAGGTGCTGATGCTCCAAGTAGGGAGATTGCTAGTAAAGTGGCTGGAATGGCGAACCCGAGCACAAGGAGATGAGAAATGAGGTGCGTTTTAGAAACCTTTCCCCATCACACGGTGTACCATCTTCTGGGTTTCTCATGCATGTTTTCGATGTAGGAAGATGCCCTTGAACCTGGAGATTTGGGAACCATGTGATGGGTAGCACGCAGTATTACTTTAAAGGGTCTGCGTTTGCTCACCCAACCTCACCAAACCTCTCAGCCCCAAGAGTGTCCACCCTTATGTCTCATCCAGCTGTGGGTCTAGATATGGTCAATCCAGGTTGCATCACAGCCCCTGAACGAATTGTGTAAGAATTTCTCTCTCTTTCCCTGTCTTTGTTTCATGGGTTTTTAAAAGTAATTTATTTTTATAATGGGGTTTAGCTGCTTTTCACGGCTGTGTTTATGCCGCTTTACACCCACTTGACACACTAACAGAGAGATATCAATACATAGGTTTTAAGATTATTACTAGTCAGATATATTCTTGTGCGGTGAATCGGGCGTGTTGAGTCCAGTTCTCTGAGCAAGGAGTAGGTCTTGTCTATTACATATTGGGTTTATGGAACGGTATCTGAGCTAATTTGAAACTCTTGTTTTATGTATCACCCCACCTCACCTTTCCCGTTAAGCAGCCATAGTGTGTTTTCTGCATGCGTGACTCTGTTCTGTTTTGTAATTCAGTTCAAGTGTAACGGTTTTTACATTCCCTCTATAAGTGACACCTTATGAGAAGTGTCCTTTTCTGTGTGACTTATTTCACTTAGAATCGTCTTACCTAAATCCACTCATCATGCTGCTACTAGCCTTATGACATTGATTTCATGGCTGAGTGATATTCCATTGTACATAAGGACCACAACTTTTTTATCCATTTTTCGCTTTCCTGGGATATTTAAGGTGGAAGGAAGTGGAGGTCCTTGTCAACAGAGCAGCCCTAAACTTTGGGGTGCTTGTGTCTTGCTGATTTTCAATTTTCCCACTTTATCCCCCCATGCGTGGAAGTGCCCTATGCTCTCTAAGCTGTGTTTTTTAGATGTTTCAGGACACACCGTACACTTCTCCAGAGTGGCTGTTGGCAATTTACATCCCGCCCATCAGTGTAGCAAGGCTCCCATTTCTCCATGGCCTGTCCTGCATTTCTGGTTTTGACACTTTTTTCAGCATGGCCCTTTTGACCGATGGGAAGCGAGACTTCTTTGTAGCGCTGATTTGCCTTTCCAGGTTGCTTGGTTGGCCAAAAAGGGCGTATGCGTTTTTTCCTGAATATATTCAGGAAAAAACGCATACGCCCTTTTTGGCCAAGGGCATCATTGTCAACGTTTTGCCGCTTTTCATGTGCTTTAAAGGCGATTCGAATCTACCTCCTGAAATCTGTTTCCTGCAATTCTGCCTTGATTTCAAATCCTCTTCTTTGCCTTCCCTCAATATATTTGTGGACGAGAGTTATCATTTATAACTCTGCAGGTTTGTGAATTGCAGTGCCCTGAAGCTCCATTTTACAAGTCGCTTTTTTGGGAGCCAGCCGCAAAAGCGCAGGATGGCTTCAGGCCCTGTTCTGGTTCCGGGGGGCAGGCTGAGCCTGTGGTTAATTATTCTTCCTGATGGGAAAATAGAGTGACCTGTGCCTGTCCCAACACCAAGAGCTAGTCTCTCATTGGTTCCCCGTCTTCCCGTTCATCCTCAGGACAAATTGCAACCTGTACGGAACAGGAGGTTAAAGGTGCTGATGCTCCAAGTAGGGAGATTGCTAGTAAAGTGGCTGGAATGGCGAACCCGAGCACAAGGAGATGAGAAATGAGGTGCGTTTTAGAAACCTTTCCCCATCACACGGTGTACCATCTTCTGGGTTTCTCATGCATGTTTTCGATGTAGGAAGATGCCCTTGAACCTGGAGATTTGGGACCCATGCGATGGGTAGCACGCAGTATTACTTTAAAGGGTCTGCGTTTGCTCACCCAACCTCACCAAACCTCTCAGCCCCAAGAGAATCCACCCTTATGTCTCATCCAGCTGTGGGTCTAGATATGGTCAATCCAGGTTGTATCACAGCCCCTGAACGAATTGTGTGAGAATTTCTCTCTCTTTCCCTGTCTTTGTTTCATGGGTTTTTAAAAGTAATTTATTTTTATAATGGGGTTTAGCTGCTTTTCACGGCTGTGTTTATGCTGCTTTACACCCACTTGACACACTAACAGAGAGATATCAATACATAGGTTTTAAGATTATTACTAGTCAGATATATTCTTGTGCGGTGAATCGGGCGTGTTGAGTCCAGTTCTCTGAGCAAGGAGTAGGTCTTGTCTATTCCATATTGGGTTTATGGAACGGTATCTGAGCTAATTTGAAACTCTTGTTTTATGTATCACCCCACCTCACCTTTCCCGTTAAGCAGCCATAGTGTGTTTTCTGCATGTGTGACTCTGTTCTGTTTTGTAATTCAGTTCAAGTGTAACGGTTTTTACATTCCCTCTATAAGTGACACCTTATGAGAAGTGTCCTTTTCTGTGTGACTTATTTCACTTAGAATCGTCTTACCTAAATCCACTCATCATGCTGCTACTAGCCTTATGACATTGATTTCATGGCTGAGTGATATTCCATTGTACATAAGGACCACAACTTTTTTATCCATTTTTCGCTTTCCTGGGATATTTAAGGTGGAAGGAAGTGGAGGTCCTTGTCAACAGAGCAGCCCTAAACTTTGGGGTGCTTGTGTCTTGCTGATTTTCAATGTTCCCACTTTATCCCCCCATGCGTGGAAGTGCCCTATGCTCTCTAAGCTGTGTTTTTTAGATGTTTCAGGACACACCGTACACTTCTCCAGAGTGGCTGTTGGCAATTTACATCCCGCCCATCAGTGTAGCAAGGCTCCCATTTCTCCATGGCCTGTCCTGCATTTCTGGTTTTGACACTTTTTTCAGCATGGCCCTTTTGACCGATGGGAAGCGAGACTTCTTTGTAGCGCTGATTTGCCTTTCCAGGTTGCTTGGTTGGCCAAAAAGGGCGTATGCGTTTTTTCCTGAATATATTCAGGAAAAAACGCATACGCCCTTTTTGGCCAAGGGCATCATTGTCAACGTTTTGCCGCTTTTCATGTGCTTTAAAGGCGATTTGAATCTACCTCCTGAAATCTGTTTCCTGCAATTCTGCCTTGATTTCAAATCCTCTTCTTTGCCTTCCCTCAATATATTTGTGGACGAGAGTTATCATTTATAACTCTGCAGGTTTGTGAATTGCAGTGCCCTGAAGCTCCATTTTACAAGTCGCTTTTTTGGGAGCTGGCCGCAAAAGCGCCGGATGGCTTCAGGCCCTGTTCTGGTTCTGGGGGGCAGGCTGAGCCTGTGGTTAATTCTTCTTCCTGATGGGAAAATAGAGTGACCTGTGCCTGTCCCAACACCAAGAGCTAGTCTCTCATTGGTTCCCCATCTTCCCGTTCATCCTCAGGACAAATTGCAACCTGTACGGAACAGGAGGTTAAAGGTGCTGATGCTCCAAGTAGGGAGATTGCTAGTAAAGTGGCTGGAATGTCGAACCCAAGCACAAGGAGATGAGAAATGAGGTGCGTTTTAGAAACCTTTCCCCATCACACGGTGTACCATCTTCTGGGTTTCTCATGCATGTTTTCGATGTAGGAAGATGCCCTTGAACCTGGAGATTTGGGACCCATGCGATGGGTAGCACGCAGTATTACTTTAAAGGGTCTGCGTTTGCTCACCCAACCTCACCAAACCTCTCAGCCCCAAGAGTGTCCACCCTTATGTCTCATCCAGCTGTGGGTCTAGATATGGTCAATCCAGGTTGCATCACAGCTCCTGAACGAATTGTGTAAGAATTTCTCTCTCTTTCCCTGTCTTTGTTTCATGGGTTTTTAAAAGTAATTTATTTTTATAATGGGGTTTAGCTGCTTTTCACGGCTGTGTTTATGCCGCTTTACACCCACTTGACACACTAACAGAGAGATATCAATACATAGGTTTTAAGATTATTACTAGTCAGATATATTCTTGTGCGGTGAATCGGGCGTGTTGAGTCCAGTTCTCTGAGCAAGGAGTAGGTCTTGTCTATTACATATTGGGTTTATGGAACGGTATCTGAGCTAATTTGAAACTCTTGTTTTATGTATCACCCCACCTCACCTTTCCCGTTAAGCAGCCATAGTGTGTTTTCTGCATGTGTGACTCTGTTCTGTTTTGTAATTCAGTTCAAGTGTAACGGTTTTTACATTCCCTCTATAAGTGACACCTTATGAGAAGTGTCCTTTTCTGTGTGACTTATTTCACTTAGAATCGTCTTACCTAAATCCACTCATCATGCTGCTACTAGCCTTATGACATTGATTTCATGGCTGAGTGATATTCCATTGTACATAAGGACCACAACTTTTTTATCCATTTTTCGCTTTCCTGGGATATTTAAGGTGGAAGGAAGTGGAGGTCCTTGTCAACAGAGCAGCCCTAAACTTTGGGGTGCTTGTGTCTTGCTGATTTTCAATGTTCCCACTTTATCCCCCCAGGCGTGGAAGTGCCCTATGCTCTCTAAGCTGTGTTTTTTAGATGTTTCAGGACACACCGTACACTTCTCCAGAGTGGCTGTTGGCAATTTACATCCCGCCCATCAGTGTAGCAAGGCTCCCATTTCTCCATGGCCTGTCCTGCATTTCTGGTTTTGACACTTTTTTCAGCATGGCCCTTTTGACCGATGGGAAGCGAGACTTCTTTGTAGCGCTGATTTGCCTTTCCAGGTTGCTTGGTTGGCCAAAAAGGGCGTATGCGTTTTTTCCTGAATATATTCAGGAAAAAACGCCTACGCCCTTTTTGGCCAAGGGCATCATTGTCAACGTTTTGCCGCTTTTCATGTGCTTTAAAGGCGATTCGAATCTACCTCCTGAAATCTGTTTCCTGCAATTCTGCCTTGATTTCAAATCCTCTTCTTTGCCTTCCCTCAATATATTTGTGGACGAGAGTTATCATTTATAACTCTGCAGGTTTGTGAATTGCAGTGCCCTGAAGCTCCATTTTACAAGTCGCTTTTTTGGGAGCCAGCCGCAAAAGCGCAGGATGGCTTCAGGCCCTGTTCTGGTTCCGGGGGGCAGGCTGAGCCTGTGGTTAATTATTCTTCCTGATGGGAAAATAGAGTGACCTGTGCCTGTCCCAACACCAAGAGCTAGTCTCTCATTGGTTCCCCGTCTTCCCGTTCATCCTCAGGACAAATTGCAACCTGTACGGAACAGGAGGTTAAAGGTGCTGATGCTCCAAGTAGGGAGATTGCTAGTAAAGTGGCTGGAATGGCGAACCCGAGCACAAGGAGATGAGTAATGAGGTGCGTTTTAGAAACCTTTCCCCATCACACGGTGTACCATCTTCTGGGTTTCTCATGCATGTTTTCGATGTAGGAAGATGCCCTTGAACCTGGAGATTTGGGACCCATGCGATGGGTAGCACGCAGTATTACTTTAAAGGGTCTGCGTTTGCTCACCCAACCTCACCAAACCTCTCAGCCCCAAGAGAATCCACCCTTATGTCTCATCCAGCTGTGGGTCTAGATATGGTCAATCCAGGTTGCATCACAGCCCCTGAACGAATTGTGTGAGAATTTCTCTCTCTTTCCCTGTCTTTGTTTCATGGGTTTTTAAAAGTAATTTATTTTTATAATGGGGTTTAGCTGCTTTTCACGGCTGTGTTTATGCTGCTTTACACCCACTTGACACACTAACAGAGAGATATCAATACATAGGTTTTAAGATTATTACTAGTCAGATATATTCTTGTGCGGTGAATCGGGCGTGTTGAGTCCAGTTCTCTGAGCAAGGAGTAGGTCTTGTCTATTCCATATTGGGTTTATGGAACGGTATCTGAGCTAATTTGAAACTCTTGTTTTATGTATCACCCCACCTCACCTTTCCCGTTAAGCAGCCATAGTGTGTTTTCTGCATGTGTGACTCTGTTCTGTTTTGTAATTCAGTTCAAGTGTAACGGTTTTTACATTCCCTCTATAAGTGACACCTTATGAGAAGTGTCCTTTTCTGTGTGACTTATTTCACTTAGAATCGTCTTACCTAAATCCACTCATCATGCTGCTACTAGCCTTATGACATTGATTTCATGGCTGAGTGATATTCCATTGTACATAAGGACCACAACTTTTTTATCCATTTTTCGCTTTCCTGGGATATTTAAGGTGGAAGGAAGTGGAGGTCCTTGTCAACAGAGCAGCCCTAAACTTTGGGGTGCTTGTGTCTTGCTGATTTTCAATGTTCCCACTTTATCCCCCCAGGCGTGGAAGTGCCCTATGCTCTCTAAGCTGTGTTTTTTAGATGTTTCAGGACACACCGTACACTTCTCCAGAGTGGCTGTTGGCAATTTACATCCCGCCCATCAGTGTAGCAAGGCTCCCATTTCTCCATGGCCTGTCCTGCATTTCTGGTTTTGACACTTTTTTCAGCATGGCCCTTTTGACCGATGGGAAGCGAGACTTCTTTGTAGCGCTGATTTGCCTTTCCAGGTTGCTTGGTTGGCCAAAAAGGGCGTATGCGTTTTTTCCTGAATATATTCAGGAAAAAACGCATACGCCCTTTTCGGCCAAGGGCATCATTGTAAACGTTTTGCCGCTTTTCATGTGCTTTAAAGGCGATTCGAATCTACCTCCTGAAATCTGTTTCCTGCAATTCTGCCTTGATTTCAAATCCTCTTCTTTGCCTTCCCTCAATATATTTGTGGACGAGAGTTATGATTTATAACTCTGCAGGTTTGTGAATTGCAGTGCCCTGAAGCTCCATTTTACAAGTCGGTTTTTTGGGAGCTGGCCGCAAAAGCGCAGGATGGCTTCAGGCCCTGTTCTGGTTCAGGGGGGCAGGCTGAGCCTGTGGTTAATTCTTCTTCCTGATGGGAAAATAGAGTGACCTGTGCCTGTCCCAACACCAAGAGCTAGTCTCTCATTGGTACCCCGTCTTCCCGTTCATCCTCAGGACAAATTGCAACCTGTACGGAACAGGAGGTTAAAGGTGCTGATGCTCCAAGTAGGGAGATTGCTAGTAAAGTGGCTGGAATGGCGAACCCGAGCACAAGGAGATGAGAAATGAGGTGCGTTTTAGAAACCTTTCCCCATCACACGGTGTACCATCTTCTGGGTTTCTCATGCATGTTTTCGATGTAGGAAGATGCCCTTGAACCTGGAGATTTGGGAACCATGTGATGGGTAGCACGCAGTATTACTTTAAAGGGTCTGCGTTTGCTCACCCAACCTCACCAAACCTCTCAGCCCCAAGAGTGTCCACCCTTATGTCTCATCCAGCTGTGGGTCTAGATATGGTCAATCCAGGTTGCATCACAGCCCCTGAACGAATTGTGTAAGAATTTCTCTCTCTTTCCCTGTCTTTGTTTCATGGGTTTTTAAAAGTAATTTATTTTTATAATGGGGTTTAGCTGCTTTTCACGGCTGTGTTTATGCCGCTTTACACCCACTTGACACACTAACAGAGAGATATCAATACATAGGTTTTAAGATTATTACTAGTCAGATATATTCTTGTGCGGTGAATCGGGCGTGTTGAGTCCAGTTCTCTGAGCAAGGAGTAGGTCTTGTCTATTACATATTGGGTTTATGGAACGGTATCTGAGCTAATTTGAAACTCTTGTTTTATGTATCACCCCACCTCACCTTTCCCGTTAAGCAGCCATAGTGTGTTTTCTGCATGCGTGACTCTGTTCTGTTTTGTAATTCAGTTCAAGTGTAACGGTTTTTACATTCCCTCTATAAGTGACACCTTATGAGAAGTGTCCTTTTCTGTGTGACTTATTTCACTTAGAATCGTCTTACCTAAATCCACTCATCATGCTGCTACTAGCCTTATGACATTGATTTCATGGCTGAGTGATATTCCATTGTACATAAGGACCACAACTTTTTTATCCATTTTTCGCTTTCCTGGGATATTTAAGGTGGAAGGAAGTGGAGGTCCTTGTCAACAGAGCAGCCCTAAACTTTGGGGTGCTTGTGTCTTGCTGATTTTCAATTTTCCCACTTTATCCCCCCATGCGTGGAAGTGCCCTATGCTCTCTAAGCTGTGTTTTTTAGATGTTTCAGGACACACCGTACACTTCTCCAGAGTGGCTGTTGGCAATTTACATCCCGCCCATCAGTGTAGCAAGGCTCCCATTTCTCCATGGCCTGTCCTGCATTTCTGGTTTTGACACTTTTTTCAGCATGGCCCTTTTGACCGATGGGAAGCGAGACTTCTTTGTAGCGCTGATTTGCCTTTCCAGGTTGCTTGGTTGGCCAAAAAGGGCGTATGCGTTTTTTCCTGAATATATTCAGGAAAAAACGCATACGCCCTTTTTGGCCAAGGGCATCATTGTCAACGTTTTGCCGCTTTTCATGTGCTTTAAAGGCGATTCGAATCTACCTCCTGAAATCTGTTTCCTGCAATTCTGCCTTGATTTCAAATCCTCTTCTTTGCCTTCCCTCAATATATTTGTGGACGAGAGTTATCATTTATAACTCTGCAGGTTTGTGAATTGCAGTGCCCTGAAGCTCCATTTTACAAGTCGCTTTTTTGGGAGCCAGCCGCAAAAGCGCAGGATGGCTTCAGGCCCTGTTCTGGTTCCGGGGGGCAGGCTGAGCCTGTGGTTAATTATTCTTCCTGATGGGAAAATAGAGTGACCTGTGCCTGTCCCAACACCAAGAGCTAGTCTCTCATTGGTTCCCCGTCTTCCCGTTCATCCTCAGGACAAATTGCAACCTGTACGGAACAGGAGGTTAAAGGTGCTGATGCTCCAAGTAGGGAGATTGCTAGTAAAGTGGCTGGAATGGCGAACCCGAGCACAAGGAGATGAGAAATGAGGTGCGTTTTAGAAACCTTTCCCCATCACACGGTGTACCATCTTCTGGGTTTCTCATGCATGTTTTCGATGTAGGAAGATGCCCTTGAACCTGGAGATTTGGGACCCATGCGATGGGTAGCACGCAGTATTACTTTAAAGGGTCTGCGTTTGCTCACCCAACCTCACCAAACCTCTCAGCCCCAAGAGAATCCACCCTTATGTCTCATCCAGCTGTGGGTCTAGATATGGTCAATCCAGGTTGTATCACAGCCCCTGAACGAATTGTGTGAGAATTTCTCTCTCTTTCCCTGTCTTTGTTTCATGGGTTTTTAAAAGTAATTTATTTTTATAATGGGGTTTAGCTGCTTTTCACGGCTGTGTTTATGCTGCTTTACACCCACTTGACACACTAACAGAGAGATATCAATACATAGGTTTTAAGATTATTACTAGTCAGATATATTCTTGTGCGGTGAATCGGGCGTGTTGAGTCCAGTTCTCTGAGCAAGGAGTAGGTCTTGTCTATTCCATATTGGGTTTATGGAACGGTATCTGAGCTAATTTGAAACTCTTGTTTTATGTATCACCCCACCTCACCTTTCCCGTTAAGCAGCCATAGTGTGTTTTCTGCATGTGTGACTCTGTTCTGTTTTGTAATTCAGTTCAAGTGTAACGGTTTTTACATTCCCTCTATAAGTGACACCTTATGAGAAGTGTCCTTTTCTGTGTGACTTATTTCACTTAGAATCGTCTTACCTAAATCCACTCATCATGCTGCTACTAGCCTTATGACATTGATTTCATGGCTGAGTGATATTCCATTGTACATAAGGACCACAACTTTTTTATCCATTTTTCGCTTTCCTGGGATATTTAAGGTGGAAGGAAGTGGAGGTCCTTGTCAACAGAGCAGCCCTAAACTTTGGGGTGCTTGTGTCTTGCTGATTTTCAATGTTCCCACTTTATCCCCCCATGCGTGGAAGTGCCCTATGCTCTCTAAGCTGTGTTTTTTAGATGTTTCAGGACACACCGTACACTTCTCCAGAGTGGCTGTTGGCAATTTACATCCCGCCCATCAGTGTAGCAAGGCTCCCATTTCTCCATGGCCTGTCCTGCATTTCTGGTTTTGACACTTTTTTCAGCATGGCCCTTTTGACCGATGGGAAGCGAGACTTCTTTGTAGCGCTGATTTGCCTTTCCAGGTTGCTTGGTTGGCCAAAAAGGGCGTATGCGTTTTTTCCTGAATATATTCAGGAAAAAACGCATACGCCCTTTTTGGCCAAGGGCATCATTGTCAACGTTTTGCCGCTTTTCATGTGCTTTAAAGGCGATTTGAATCTACCTCCTGAAATCTGTTTCCTGCAATTCTGCCTTGATTTCAAATCCTCTTCTTTGCCTTCCCTCAATATATTTGTGGACGAGAGTTATCATTTATAACTCTGCAGGTTTGTGAATTGCAGTGCCCTGAAGCTCCATTTTACAAGTCGCTTTTTTGGGAGCTGGCCGCAAAAGCGCCGGATGGCTTCAGGCCCTGTTCTGGTTCTGGGGGGCAGGCTGAGCCTGTGGTTAATTCTTCTTCCTGATGGGAAAATAGAGTGACCTGTGCCTGTCCCAACACCAAGAGCTAGTCTCTCATTGGTTCCCCATCTTCCCGTTCATCCTCAGGACAAATTGCAACCTGTACGGAACAGGAGGTTAAAGGTGCTGATGCTCCAAGTAGGGAGATTGCTAGTAAAGTGGCTGGAATGTCGAACCCAAGCACAAGGAGATGAGAAATGAGGTGCGTTTTAGAAACCTTTCCCCATCACACGGTGTACCATCTTCTGGGTTTCTCATGCATGTTTTCGATGTAGGAAGATGCCCTTGAACCTGGAGATTTGGGACCCATGCGATGGGTAGCACGCAGTATTACTTTAAAGGGTCTGCGTTTGCTCACCCAACCTCACCAAACCTCTCAGCCCCAAGAGTGTCCACCCTTATGTCTCATCCAGCTGTGGGTCTAGATATGGTCAATCCAGGTTGCATCACAGCTCCTGAACGAATTGTGTAAGAATTTCTCTCTCTTTCCCTGTCTTTGTTTCATGGGTTTTTAAAAGTAATTTATTTTTATAATGGGGTTTAGCTGCTTTTCACGGCTGTGTTTATGCCGCTTTACACCCACTTGACACACTAACAGAGAGATATCAATACATAGGTTTTAAGATTATTACTAGTCAGATATATTCTTGTGCGGTGAATCGGGCGTGTTGAGTCCAGTTCTCTGAGCAAGGAGTAGGTCTTGTCTATTACATATTGGGTTTATGGAACGGTATCTGAGCTAATTTGAAACTCTTGTTTTATGTATCACCCCACCTCACCTTTCCCGTTAAGCAGCCATAGTGTGTTTTCTGCATGTGTGACTCTGTTCTGTTTTGTAATTCAGTTCAAGTGTAACGGTTTTTACATTCCCTCTATAAGTGACACCTTATGAGAAGTGTCCTTTTCTGTGTGACTTATTTCACTTAGAATCGTCTTACCTAAATCCACTCATCATGCTGCTACTAGCCTTATGACATTGATTTCATGGCTGAGTGATATTCCATTGTACATAAGGACCACAACTTTTTTATCCATTTTTCGCTTTCCTGGGATATTTAAGGTGGAAGGAAGTGGAGGTCCTTGTCAACAGAGCAGCCCTAAACTTTGGGGTGCTTGTGTCTTGCTGATTTTCAATGTTCCCACTTTATCCCCCCAGGCGTGGAAGTGCCCTATGCTCTCTAAGCTGTGTTTTTTAGATGTTTCAGGACACACCGTACACTTCTCCAGAGTGGCTGTTGGCAATTTACATCCCGCCCATCAGTGTAGCAAGGCTCCCATTTCTCCATGGCCTGTCCTGCATTTCTGGTTTTGACACTTTTTTCAGCATGGCCCTTTTGACCGATGGGAAGCGAGACTTCTTTGTAGCGCTGATTTGCCTTTCCAGGTTGCTTGGTTGGCCAAAAAGGGCGTATTCGTTTTTTCCTGAATATATTCAGGAAAAAACGCATACGCCCTTTTTGGCCAAGGGCATCATTGTCAACGTTTTGCCGCTTTTCATGTGCTTTAAAGGCGATTTGAATCTACCTCCTGAAATCTGTTTCCTGCAATTCTGCCTTGATTTCAAATCCTCTTCTTTGCCTTCCCTCAATATATTTGTGGACGAGAGTTATCATTTATAACTCTGCAGGTTTGTGAATTGCAGTGCCCTGAAGCTCCATTTTACAAGTCGCTTTTTTGGGAGCTGGCCGCAAAAGCGCCGGATGGCTTCAGGCCCTCTTCTGGTTCTGGGGGGCAGGCTGAGCCTGTGGTTAATTCTTCTTCCTGATGGGAAAATAGAGTGACCTGTGCCTGTCCCAACACCAAGAGCTAGTCTCTCATTGGTTCCCCGTCTTCCCGTTCATCCTCAGGACAAATTGCAACCTGTACGGAACAGGAGGTTAAAGGTGCTGATGCTCCAAGTAGGGAGATTGCTAGTAAAGTGGCTGGAATGGCGAACCCGAGCACAAGGAGATGAGAAATGAGGTGCGTTTTAGAAACCTTTCCCCATCACACGGTGTACCATCCTCTGGGTTTCTCATGCATGTTTTCGATGTAGGAAGATGCCCTTGAACCTGGAGATTTGGGACCCATGCGATGGGTAGCACGCAGTATTACTTTAAAGGGTCTGCGTTTGCTCACCCAACCTCACCAAACCTCTCAGCCCCAAGAGTATCCACCCTTATGTCTCATCCAGCTGTGGGTCTAGATATGGTCAATCCAGGTTGCATCACAGCCCCTGAACGAATTGTGTAAGAATTTCTCTCTCTTTCCCTGTCTTTGTTTCATGGGTTTTTAAAAGTAATTTATTTTTATAATGGGGTTTAGCTGCTTTTCACGGCTGTGTTTAGGCCGCTTTACACCCACTTGACACACTAACAGAGAGATATCAATACATAGGTTTTAAGATTATTACTAGTCAGATATATTCTTGTGCGGTGAATCGGGCGTGTTGAGTCCAGTTCTCTGAGCAAGGAGTAGGTCTTGTCTATTACATATTGGGTTTATGGAACGGTATCTGAGCTAATTTGAAACTCTTGTTTTATGTATCACCCCACCTCACCTTTCCCGTTAAGCAGCCATAGTGTGTTTTCTGCATGTGTGACTCTGTTCTGTTTTGTAATTCAGTTCAAGTGTAACGGTTTTTACATTCCCTCTATAAGTGACACCTTATGAGAAGTGTCCTTTTCTGTGTGACTTATTTCACTTAGAATCGTCTTACCTAAATCCACTCATCATGCTGCTACTAGCCTTATGACATTGATTTCATGGCTGAGTGATATTCCATTGTACATAAGGACCACAACTTTTTTATCCATTTTTCGCTTTCCTGGGATATTTAAGGTGGAAGGAAGTGGAGGTCCTTGTCAACAGAGCAGCCCTAAACTTTGGGGTGCTTGTGTCTTGCTGATTTTCAATTTTCCCACTTTATCCCCCCATGCGTGGAAGTGCCCTATGCTCTCTAAGCTGTGTTTTTTAGATGTTTCAGGACACACCGTACACTTCTCCAGAGTGGCTGTTGGCAATTTACATCCCGCCCATCAGTGTAGCAAGGCTCCCATTTCTCCATGGCCTGTCCTGCATTTCTGGTTTTGACAGTTTTTTCAGCATGGCCCTTTTGACCGATGGGAAGCGAGACTTCTTTGTATCGCTGATTTGCCTTTCCAGGTTGCTTGGTTGGCCAAAAAGGGCGTATGCGTTTTTTCCTGAATATATTCAGGAAAAAACGCATACGCCCTTTTTGGCCAAGGGCATCATTGTCAACGTTTTGCCGCTTTTCATGTGCTTTAAAGGCGATTCGAATCTACCTCCTGAAATCTGTTTCCTGCAATTCTGCCTTGATTTCAAATCCTCTTCTTTGCCTTCCCTCAATATATTTGTGGACGAGAGTTATCATTTATAACTCTGCAGGTTTGTGAATTGCAGTGCCCTGAAGCTCCATTTTACAAGTCGCTTTTTTGGGAGCCGGCCGCAAAAGCGCAGGATGGCTTCAGGCCCTGTTCTGGTTCCGGGGGGCAGGCTGAGCCTGTGGTTAATTCTTCTTCCTGATGGGAAAATAGAGTGACCTGTGCCTGTCCCAACACCAAGAGCTAGTCTCTCATTGGTTCCCCGTCTTCCCGTTCATCCTCAGGACAAATTGCAACCTGTACGGAACAGGAGGTTAAAGGTGCTGATGCTCCAAGTAGGGAGATTGCTAGTAAAGTGGCTGGAATGGCGAACCCGAGCACAAGGAGATGAGAAATGAGGTGCGTTTTAGAAACCTTTCCCCATCACACGGTGTACCATCTTCTGGGTTTCTCATGCATGTTTTCGATGTAGGAAGATGCCCTTGAACCTGGAGATTTGGGACCCATGCGATGGGTAGCACGCAGTATTACTTTAAAGGGTCTGCGTTTGCTCACCCAACCTCACCAAACCTCTCAGCCCCAAGAGTGTCCACCCTTATGTCTCATCCAGCTGTGGGTCTAGATATGGTCAATCCAGGTTGCATCACAGCTCCTGAACGAATTGTGTAAGAATTTCTCTCTCTTTCCCTGTCTTTGTTTCATGGGTTTTTAAAAGTAATTTATTTTTATAATGGGGTTTAGCTGCTTTTCACGGCTGTGTTTATGCCGCTTTACACCCACTTGACACACTAACAGAGAGATATCAATACATAGGTTTTAAGATTATTACTAGTCAGATATATTCTTGTGCGGTGAATAGGGAGTGTTGAGTCCAGTTCTCTGAGCAAGGAGTAGGTCTTGTCTATTACATATTGGGTTTATGGAACGGTATCTGAGCTAATTTGAAACTCTTGTTTTATGTATCACCCCACCTCACCTTTCCCGTTAAGCAGCCATAGTGTGTTTTCTGCATGTGTGACTCTGTTCTGTTTTGTAATTCAGTTCAAGTGTAACGGTTTTTACATTCCCTCTATAAGTGACACCTTATGAGAAGTGTCCTTTTCTGTGTGACTTATTTCACTTAGAATCGTCTTACCTAAATCCACTCATCATGCTGCTACTAGCCTTATGACATTGATTTCATGGCTGAGTGATATTCCATTGTACATAAGGACCACAACTTTTTTATCCATTTTTCGCTTTCCTGGGATATTTAAGGTGGAAGGAAGTGGAGGTCCTTGTCAACAGAGCAGCCCTAAACTTTGGGGTGCTTGTGTCTTGCTGATTTTCAATTTTCCCACTTTATCCCCCCATGCGTGGAAGTGCCCTATGCTCTCTAAGCTGTGTTTTTTAGATGTTTCAGGACACACCGTACACTTCTCCAGAGTGGCTGTTGGCAATTTACATCCCGCCCATCAGTGTAGCAAGGCTCCCATTTCTCCATGGCCTGTCCTGCATTTCTGGTTTTGACAGTTTTTTCAGCATGGCCCTTTTGACCGATGGGAAGCGAGACTTCTTTGTAGCGCTGATTTGCCTTTCCAGGTTGCTTGGTTGGCCAAAAAGGGCGTATGCGTTTTTTCCTGAATATATTCAGGAAAAAACGCATACGCCCTTTTTGGCCAAGGGCATCATTGTCAACGTTTTGCCGCTTTTCATGTGCTTTAAAGGCGATTCGAATCTACCTCCTGAAATCTGTTTCCTGCAATTCTGCCTTGATTTCAAATCCTCTTCTTTGCCTTCCCTCAATATATTTGTGGACGAGAGTTATCATTTATAACTCTGCAGGTTTGTGAATTGCAGTGCCCTGAAGCTCCATTTTACAAGTCGCTTTTTTGGGAGCCGGCCGCAAAAGCGCAGGATGGCTTCAGGCCCTGTTCTGGTTCCGGGGGGCAGGCTGAGCCTGTGGTTAATTCTTCTTCCTGATGGGAAAATAGAGTGACCTGTGCCTGTCCCAACACCAAGAGCTAGTCTCTCATTGGTTCCCCGTCTTCCCGTTCATCCTCAGGACAAATTGCAACCTGTACGGAACAGGAGGTTAAAGGTGCTGATGCTCCAAGTAGGGAGATTGCTAGTAAAGTGGCTGGAATGGCGAACCCGAGCACAAGGAGATGAGAAATGAGGTGCGTTTTAGAAACCTTTCCCCATCACACGGTGTACCATCTTCTGGGTTTCTCATGCATGTTTTCGATGTAGGAAGATGCCCTTGAACCTGGAGATTTGGGACCCATGCGATGGGTAGCACGCAGTATTACTTTAAAGGGTCTGCGTTTGCTCACCCAACCTCACCAAACCTCTCAGCCCCAAGAGTGTCCACCCTTATGTCTCATCCAGCTGTGGGTCTAGATATGGTCAATCCAGGTTGCATCACAGCTCCTGAACGAATTGTGTAAGAATTTCTCTCTCTTTCCCTGTCTTTGTTTCATGGGTTTTTAAAAGTAATTTATTTTTATAATGGGGTTTAGCTGCTTTTCACGGCTGTGTTTATGCCGCTTTACACCCACTTGACACACTAACAGAGAGATATCAATACATAGGTTTTAAGATTATTACTAGTCAGATATATTCTTGTGCGGTGAATAGGGAGTGTTGAGTCCAGTTCTCTGAGCAAGGAGTAGGTCTTGTCTATTACATATTGGGTTTATGGAACGGTATCTGAGCTAATTTGAAACTCTTGTTTTATGTATCACCCCACCTCACCTTTCCCGTTAAGCAGCCATAGTGTGTTTTCTGCATGTGTGACTCTGTTCTGTTTTGTAATTCAGTTCAAGTGTAACGGTTTTTACATTCCCTCTATAAGTGACACCTTATGAGAAGTGTCCTTTTCTGTGTGACTTATTTCACTTAGAATCGTCTTACCTAAATCCACTCATCATGCTGCTACTAGCCTTATGACATTGATTTCATGGCTGAGTGATATTCCATTATACATAAGGACCACAACTTTTTTATCCATTTTTCGCTTTCCTGGGATATTTAAGGTGGAATGAAGTGGAGGTCCTTGTCAACAGAGCAGCCCTAAACTTTGGGGTGCTTGTGTCTTGCTGATTTTCAATTTTCCCACTTTATCCCCCCATGCGTGGAAGTGCCCTATGCTCTCTAAGCTGTGTTTTTTAGATGTTTCAGGACACACCGTACACTTCTCCAGGGTGGCTGTTGGCAATTTACATCCCGCCCATCAGTGTAGCAAGGCTCCCATTTCTCCATGGCCTGTCCTGCATTTCTGGTTTTGACACTTTTTTCAGCATGGCCCTTTTGACCGATGGGAAGCGAGACTTCTTTGTAGCGCTGATTTGCCTTTCCAGGTTGCTTGGTTGGCCAAAAAGGGCGTATGCGTTTTTTCCTGAATATATTCAGGAAAAAACGCATACGCCCTTTTTGGCCAAGGGCATCATTGTCAACGTTTTGCCGCTTTTCATGTGCTTTAAAGGCGATTCGAATCTACCTCCTGAAATCTGTTTCCTGCAATTCTGCCTTGATTTCAAATCCTCTTCTTTGCCTTCCCTCAATATATTTGTGGTCGAGAGTTATCATTTATAACTCTGCAGGTTTGT
Source organism: Balaenoptera physalus (assembly GCF_965194825.1). Taxonomy (NCBI): domain Eukaryota; kingdom Metazoa; phylum Chordata; class Mammalia; order Artiodactyla; family Balaenopteridae; genus Balaenoptera; species Balaenoptera physalus. The sequence continues at coordinate 374,965 of NW_028126452.1, read as the reverse complement.
GAATTGCAGTGCCCTGAAGCTCCATTTTACAAGTCGCTTTTTTGGGAGCCGGCCGCAAAAGCGCAGGATGGCTTCAGGCCCTGTTCTGGTTCAGGGGGGCAGGCTGAGCCTGTGGTTAATTCTTCTTCCTGATGGGAAAATAGAGTGACCTGTGCCTGTCCCAACACCAAGAGCTAGTCTCTCATTGGTTCCCCGTCTTCCCGTTCATCCTCAGGACAAATTGCAACCTGTACGGAACAGGAGGTTAAAGGTGCTGATGCTCCAATTAGGGAGATTGCTAGTAAAGTGGCTGGAATGGCGAACCCGAGCACAAGGAGATGAGAAATGAGGTGCGTTTTAGAAACCTTTCCCCATCACACGGTGTACCATCCTCTGGGTTTCTCATGCATGTTTTCGATGTAGGAAGATGCCCTTGAACCTGGAGATTTGGGACCCATGCGATGGGTAGCACGCAGTATTACTTTAAAGGGTCTGCGTTTGCTCACCCAACCTCACCAAACCTCTCAGCCCCAAGAGTATCCACCCTTATGTCTCATCCAGCTGTGGGTCTAGATATGGTCAATCCAGGTTGCATCACAGCCCCTGAACGAATTGTGTAAGAATTTCTCTCTCTTTCCCTGTCTTTGTTTCATGGGTTTTTAAAAGTAATTTATTTTTATAATGGGGTTTAGCTGCTTTTCACGGCTGTGTTTATGCCGCTTTACACCCACTTGACACACTAACAGAGAGATATCAATACATAGGTTTTAAGATTATTACTAGTCAGATATATTCTTGTGCGGTGAATCGGGCGTGTTGAGTCCAGTTCTCTGAGCAAGGAGTAGGTCTTGTCTATTCCATATTGGGTTTATGGAACGGTATCTGAGCTAATTTGAAACTCTTGTTTTATGTATCACCCCACCTCACCTTTCCCGTTAAGCAGCCATAGTGTGTTTTCTGCATGTGTGACTCTGTTCTGTTTTGTAATTCAGTTCAAGTGTAACGGTTTTTACATTCCCTCTATAAGTGACACCTTATGAGAAGTGTCCTTTTCTGTGTGACTTATTTCACTTAGAATCGTCTTACCTAAATCCACTCATCATGCTGCTACTAGCCTTATGACATTGATTTCATGGCTGAGTGATATTCCATTGTACATAAGGACCACAACTTTTTTATCCATTTTTCGCTTTCCTGGGATATTTAAGGTGGAAGGAAGAGGAGGTCCTTGTCAACAGAGCAGCCCTAAACTTTGGGGTGCTTGTGTCTTGCTGATTTTCAATTTTCCCACTTTATCCCCCCATGCGTGGAAGTGCCCTATGCTCTCTAAGCTGTGTTTTTTAGATGTTTCAGGACACACCGTACACTTCTCCAGAGTGGCTGTTGGCAATTTACATCCCGCCCATCAGTGTAGCAAGGCTCCCATTTCTCCATGGCCTGTCCTGCATTTCTGGTTTTGACAGTTTTTTCAGCATGGCCCTTTTGACCGATGGGAAGCGAGACTTCTTTGTAGCGCTGATTTGCCTTTCCAGGTTGCTTGGTTGGCCAAAAAGGGCGTATGCGTTTTTTCCTGAATATATTCAGGAAAAAACGCATACGCCCTTTTTGGCCAAGGGCATCATTGTCAACGTTTTGCCGCTTTTCATGTGCTTTAAAGGCGATTCGAATCTACCTCCTGAAATCTGTTTCCTGCAATTCTGCCTTGATTTCAAATCCTCTTCTTTGCCTTCCCTCAATATATTTGTGGACGAGAGTTATCATTTATAACTCTGCAGGTTTGTGAATTGCAGTGCCCTGAAGCTCCATTTTACAAGTCGCTTTTTTGGGAGCCGGCCGCAAAAGCGCAGGATGGCTTCAGGCCCTGTTCTGGTTCAGGGGGGCAGGCTGAGCCTGTGGTTAATTCTTCTTCCTGATGGGAAAATAGAGTGACCTGTGCCTGTCCCAACACCAAGAGCTAGTCTCTCATTGGTTCCCCGTCTTCCCGTTCATCCTCAGGACAAATTGCAACCTGTACGGAACAGGAGGTTAAAGGTGCTGATGCTCCAAGTAGGGAGATTGCTAGTAAAGTGGCTGGAATGGCGAACCCGAGCACAAGGAGATGAGAAATGAGGTGCGTTTTAGAAACCTTTCCCCATCACACGGTGTACCATCTTCTGGGTTTCTCATGCATGTTTTCGACGTAGGAAGATGCCCTTGAACCTGGAGATTTGGGACCCATGCGATGGGTAGCACGCAGTATTACTTTAAAGGGTCTGCGTTTGCTCACCCAACCTCACCGAACCTCTCAGCCCCAAGAGTGTCCACCCTTATGTCTCATCCAGCTGTGGGTCTAGATATGGTCAATCCAGGTTGCATCACAGCCCCTGAACGAATTGTGTAAGAATTTCTCTCTCTTTCCCTGTCTTTGTTTCATGGGTTTTTAAAAGTAATTTATTTTTATAATGGGGTTTAGCTGCTTTTCACGGCTGTGTTTAGGCCGCTTTACACCCACTTGACACACTAACAGAGAGATATCAATACATAGGTTTTAAGATTATTACTAGTCAGATATATTCTTGTGCGGTGAATCGGGCGTGTTGAGTCCAGTTCTCTGAGCAAGGAGTAGGTCTTGTCTATTCCATATTGGCTTTATGGAACGGTATCTGAGCTAATTTGAAACTCTTGTTTTATGTATCACCCCACCTCACCTTTCCCGTTAAGCAGCCATAGTGTGTTTTCTGCATGTGTGACTCTGTTCTGTTTTGTAATTCAGTTCAAGTGTAACGGTTTTTACATTCCCTCTATAAGTGACACCTTATGAGAAGTGTCCTTTTCTGTGTGACTTATTTCACTTAGAATCGTCTTACCTAAATCCACTCATCATGCTGCTACTAGCCTTATGACATTGATTTCATGGCTGAGTGATATTCCATTGTACATAAGGACCACAACTTTTTTATCCATTTTTCGCTTTCCTGGGATATTTAAGGTGGAAGGAAGTGGAGGTCCTTGTCAACAGAGCAGCCCTAAACTTTGGGGTGCTTGTGTCTTGCTGATTTTCAATTTTCCCACTTTATCCCCCCATGCGTGGAAGTGCCCTATGCTCTCTAAGCTGTGTTTTTTAGATGTTTCAGGACACACCGTACACTTCTCCAGAGTGGCTGTTGGCAATTTACATCCCGCCCATCAGTGTAGCAAGGCTCCCATTTCTCCATGGCCTGTCCTGCATTTCTGGTTTTGACAGTTTTTTCAGCATGGCCCTTTTGACAGATGGGAAGCGAGACTTCTTTGTAGCGCTGATTTGCCTTTCCAGGTTGCTTGGTTGGCCAAAAAGGGCATATGCGTTTTTTCCTGAATATATTCAGGAAAAAACGCATACGCCCTTTTTGGCCAAGGGCATCATTGTCAACGTTTTGCCGCTTTTCATGTGCTTTAAAGGCGATTCGAATCTACCTCCTGAAATCTGTTTCCTGCAATTCTGCCTTGATTTCAAATCCTCTTCTTTGCCTTCCCTCAATATATTTGTGGACGAGAGTTGTCATTTATAACTCTGTAGGTTTGTGAATTGCAGTGCCCTGAAGCTCCATTTTACAAGTCGCTTTTTTGGGAGCCGGCCGCAAAAGCGCAGGATGGCTTCAGGCCCTGTTCTGGTTCCGGGGGGCAGGCTGAGCCTGTGGTTAATTCTTCTTCCTGATGGGAAAATAGAGTGACCTGTGCCTGTCCCAACACCAAGAGCTAGTCTCTCATTGGTTCCCCGTCTTCCCGTTCATCCTCAGGACAAATTGCAACCTGTACGGAACAGGAGGTTAAAGGTGCTGATGCTCCAAGTAGGGAGATTGCTAGTAAAGTGGCTGGAATGGCGAACCCGAGCACAAGGAGATGAGAAATGAGGTGCGTTTTAGAAACCTTTCCCCATCACACGGTGTACCATCTTCTGGGTTTCTCATGCATGTTTTCGATGTAGGAAGATGCCCTTGAACCTGGAGATTTGGGACCCATGCGATGGGTAGCACGCAGTATTACTTTAAAGGGTCTGCGTTTGCTCACCCAACCTCACCAGACCTCTCAGCCCCAAGAGTGTCCACCCTTATGTCTCATCCAGCTGTGGGTCTAGATATGGTCAATCCAGGTTGCATCACAGCCCCTGAACGAATTGTGTAAGAATTTCTCTCTCTTTCCCTGTCTTTGTTTCATGGGTTTTTAAAAGTAATTTATTTTTATAATGGGGTTTAGCTGCTTTTCACGGCTGTGTTTAGGCCGCTTTACACCCACTTGACACACTAACAGAGAGATATCAATACATAGGTTTTAAGATTATTACTAGTCAGATATATTCTTGTGCGGTGAATCGGGCGTGTTGTGTCCAGTTCTCTGAGCAAGGAGTAGGTCTTGTCTATTCCATATTGGGTTTATGGAACGGTATCTGAGCTAATTTGAAACTCTTGTTTTATGTATCACCCCACCTCACCTTTCCCGTTAAGCAGCCATAGTGTGTTTTCTGCATGTGTGACTCTGTTCTGTTTTGTAATTCAGTTCAAGTGTAACGGTTTTTACATTCCCTCTATAAGTGACACCTTATGAGAAGTGTCCTTTTCTGTGTGACTTATTTCACTTAGAATCGTCTTACCTAAATCCACTCATCATGCTGCTACTAGCCTTATGACATTGATTTCATGGCTGAGTGATATTCCATTGTACATAAGGACCACAACTTTTTTATCCATTTTTCGCTTTCCTGGGATATTTAAGGTGGAAGGAAGTGGAGGTCCTTGTCAACAGAGCAGCCCTAAACTTTGGGGTGCTTGTGTCTTGCTGATTTTCAATTTTCCCACTTTATCCCCCCATGCGTGGAAGTGCCCTATGCTCTCTAAGCTGTGTTTTTTAGATGTTTCAGGACACACCGTACACTTCTCCAGAGTGGCTGTTGGCAATTTACATCCCGCCCATCAGTGTAGCAAGGCTCCCATTTCTCCATGGCCTGTCCTGCATTTCTGGTTTTGACACTTTTTTCAGCATGGCCCTTTTGACCGATGGGAAGCGAGACTTCTTTGTAGCGCTGATTTGCCTTTCCAGGTTGCTTGGTTGGCCAAAAAGGGCGTATGCGTTTTTTCCTGAATATATTCAGGAAAAAACGCATACGCCCTTTTTGGCCAAGGGCATCATTGTCAACGTTTTGCCGCTTTTCATGTGCTTTAAAGGCGATTCGAATCTACCTCCTGAAATCTGTTTCCTGCAATTCTGCCTTGATTTCAAATCCTCTTCTTTGCCTTCCCTCAATATATTTGTGGACGAGAGTTATCATTTATAACTCTGCAGGTTTGTGAATTGCAGTGCCCTGAAGCTCCATTTTACAAGTCGGTTTTTTGGGAGCTGGCCGCAAAAGCGCCGGATGGCTTCAGGCCCTGTTCTGGTTCAGGGGGGCAGGCTGAGCCTGTGGTTAATTCTTCTTCCTGATGGGAAAATAGAGTGGCCTGTGCCTGTCCCAACACCAAGAGCTAGTCTCTCATTGGTTCCCCGTCTTCCCGTTCATCCTCAGGACAAATTGCAACCTGTACGGAACAGGAGGTTAAAGGTGCTGATGCTCCAAGTAGGGAGATTGCTAGTAAAGTGGCTGGAATGGCGAACCCGAGCACAAGGAGATGAGAAATGAGGTGCGTTTTAGAAACCTTTCCCCATCACACGGTGTACCATCTTCTGGGTTTCTCATGCATGTTTTCGATGTAGGAAGATGCCCTTGAACCTGGAGATTTGGGACCCATGCGATGGGTAGCACGCAGTATTACTTTAAAGGGTCTGCGTTTGCTCACCCAACCTCACCAAACCTCTCAGCCCCAAGAGTGTCCACCCTTATGTCTCATCCAGCTGTGGGTCTAGATATGGTCAATCCAGGTTGCATCACAGCCCCTGAACGAATTGTGTAAGAATTTCTCTCTCTTTCCCTGTCTTTGTTTCATGGGTTTTTAAAAGTAATTTATTTTTATAATGGGGTTTAGCTGCTTTTCACGGCTGTGTTTATGCCGCTTTACACCCACTTGACACACTAACAGAGAGATATCAATACATAGGTTTTAAGATTATTACTAGTCAGATATATTCTTGTGCGGTGAATCGGGCGTGTTGAGTCCAGTTCTCTGAGCAAGGAGTAGGTCTTGTCTATTCCATATTGGGTTTATGGAACGGTATCTGAGCTAATTTGAAACTCTTGTTTTATGTATCACCCCACCTCACCTTTCCCGTTAAGCAGCCATAGTGTGTTTTCTGCATGTGTGACTCTGTTCTGTTTTGTAATTCAGTTCAAGTGTAACGGTTTTTACATTCCCTCTATAAGTGACACCTTATGAGAAGTGTCCTTTTCTGTGTGACTTATTTCACTTAGAATCGTCTTACCTAAATCCACTCATCATGCTGCTACTAGCCTTATGACATTGATTTCATGGCTGAGTGATATTCCATTGTACATAAGGACCACAACTTTTTTATCCATTTTTCGCTTTCCCGGGATATTTAAGGTGGAAGGAAGTGGAGGTCCTTGTCAACAGAGCAGCCCTAAACTTTGGGGTGCTTGTGTCTTGCTGATTTTCAATGTTCCCACTTTATCCCCCCATGCGTGGAAGTGCCCTATGCTCTCTAATCTGTGTTTTTTAGATGTTTCAGGACACACCGTACACTTCTCTAGAGTGGCTGTTGGCAATTTACATCCCGCCCATCAGTGTAGCAAGGCTCCCATTTCTCCATGGCCTGTCCTGCATTTCTGGTTTTGACAGTTTTTTCAGCATGGCCCTTTTGACCGATGGGAAGCGAGACTTCTTTGTAGCGCTGATTTGCCTTTCCAGGTTGCTTGGTTGGCCAAAAAGGGCGTATGCGTTTTTTCCTGAATATATTCAGGAAAAAACGCATACGCCCTTTTTGGCCAAGGGCATCATTGTCAACGTTTTGCCGCTTTTCATGTGCTTTAAAGGCGATTTGAATCTACCTCCTGAAATCTGTTTCCTGCAATTCTGCCTTGATTTCAAATCCTCTTCTTTGCCTTCCCTCAATATATTTGTGGACGAGAGTTATCATTTATAACTCTGCAGGTTTGTGAATTGCAGTGCCCTGAAGCTCCATTTTACAAGTCGCTTTTTTGGGAGCTGGCCGCAAAAGCGCCGGATGGCTTCAGGCCCTGTTCTGGTTCTGGGGGGCAGGCTGAGCCTGTGGTTAATTCTTCTTCCTGATGGGAAAATAGAGTGACCTGTGCCTGTCCCAACACCAAGAGCTAGTCTCTCATTGGTTCCCCATCTTCCCGTTCATCCTCAGGACAAATTGCAACCTGTACGGAACAGGAGGTTAAAGGTGCTGATGCTCCAAGTAGGGAGATTGCTAGTAAAGTGGCTGGAATGGCGAACCCGAGCACAAGGAGATGAGAAATGAGGTGCGTTTTAGAAACCTTTCCCCATCACACGGTGTACCATCTTCTGGGTTTCTCATGCATGTTTTCGATATAGGAAGATGCCCTTGAACCTGGAGATTTGGGACCCATGCGATGGGTAGCACGCAGTATTACTTTAAAGGGTCTGCGTTTGCTCACCCAACCTCACCAAACCTCTCAGCCCCAAGAGTGTCCACCCTTATGTCTCATCCAGCTGTGGGTCTAGATATGGTCAATCCAGGTTGCATCACAGCTCCTGAACGAATTGTGTAAGAATTTCTCTCTCTTTCCCTGTCTTTGTTTCATGGGTTTTTAAAAGTAATTTATTTTTATAATGGGGTTTAGCTGCTTTTCACGGCTGTGTTTATGCCGCTTTACACCCACTTGACACACTAACAGAGAGATATCAATACATAGGTTTTAAGATTATTACTAGTCAGATATATTCTTGTGCGGTGAATAGGGAGTGTTGAGTCCAGTTCTCTGAGCAAGGAGTAGGTCTTGTCTATTACATATTGGGTTTATGGAACGGTATCTGAGCTAATTTGAAACTCTTGTTTTATGTATCACCCCACCTCACCTTTCCCGTTAAGCAGCCATAGTGTGTTTTCTGCATGTGTGACTCTGTTCTGTTTTGTAATTCAGTTCAAGTGTAACGGTTTTTACATTCCCTCTATAAGTGACACCTTATGAGAAGTGTCCTTTTCTGTGTGACTTATTTCACTTAGAATCGTCTTACCTAAATCCACTCATCATGCTGCTACTAGCCTTATGACATTGATTTCATGGCTGAGTGATATTCCATTATACATAAGGACCACAACTTTTTTATCCATTTTTCGCTTTCCTGGGATATTTAAGGTGGAATGAAGTGGAGGTCCTTGTCAACAGAGCAGCCCTAAACTTTGGGGTGCTTGTGTCTTGCTGATTTTCAATTTTCCCACTTTATCCCCCCATGCGTGGAAGTGCCCTATGCTCTCTAAGCTGTGTTTTTTAGATGTTTCAGGACACACCGTACACTTCTCCAGGGTGGCTGTTGGCAATTTACATCCCGCCCATCAGTGTAGCAAGGCTCCCATTTCTCCATGGCCTGTCCTGCATTTCTGGTTTTGACACTTTTTTCAGCATGGCCCTTTTGACCGATGGGAAGCGAGACTTCTTTGTAGCGCTGATTTGCCTTTCCAGGTTGCTTGGTTGGCCAAAAAGGGCGTATGCGTTTTTTCCTGAATATATTCAGGAAAAAACGCATACGCCCTTTTTGGCCAAGGGCATCATTGTCAACGTTTTGCCGCTTTTCATGTGCTTTAAAGGCGATTCGAATCTACCTCCTGAAATCTGTTTCCTGCAATTCTGCCTTGATTTCAAATCCTCTTCTTTGCCTTCCCTCAATATATTTGTGGACGAGAGTTATCATTTATAACTCTGCAGGTTTGTGAATTGCAGTGCCCTGAAGCTCCATTTTACAAGTCGGTTTTTTGGGAGCTCTCCGCAAAAGCGCCGGATGGCTTCAGGCCCTGTTCTGGTTCAGGGGGGCAGGCTGAGCCTGTGGTTAATTCTTCTTCCTGATGGGAAAATAGAGTAAATTGCAACCTGTATGGAACAGGAGGTTAAAGGTGCTGATGCTCCAAGTAGGGAGATTGCTAGTAAAGTGGCTGGAATGGCGAACCCGAGCACAAGGAGATGAGAAATGAGGTGCGTTTTAGAAACCTTTCCCCATCACACGGTGTACCATCTTCTGGGTTTCTCATGCATGTTTTCGATGTAGGAAGATGCCCTTGAACCTGGAGATTTGGGACCCATGCGATGGGTAGCACGCAGTATTACTTTAAAGGGTCTGCGTTTGCTCACCCAACCTCACCAGACCTCTCAGCCCCAAGAGTGTCCACCCTTATGTCTCATCCAGCTGTGGGTCTAGATATGGTCAATCCAGGTTGCATCACAGCCCCTGAACGAATTGTGTAAGAATTTCTCTCTCTTTCCCTGTCTTTGTTTCATGGGTTTTTAAAAGTAATTTATTTTTATAATGGGGTTTAGCTGCTTTTCACGGCTGTGTTTAGGCCGCTTTACACCCACTTGACACACTAACAGAGAGATATCAATACATAGGTTTTAAGATTATTACTAGTCAGATATATTCTTGTGCGGTGAATCGGGCGTGTTGTGTCCAGTTCTCTGAGCAAGGAGTAGGTCTTGTCTATTCCATATTGGGTTTATGGAACGGTATCTGAGCTAATTTGAAACTCTTGTTTTATGTATCACCCCACCTCACCTTTCCCGTTAAGCAGCCATAGTGTGTTTTCTGCATGTGTGACTCTGTTCTGTTTTGTAATTCAGTTCAAGTGTAACGGTTTTTACATTCCCTCTATAAGTGACACCTTATGAGAAGTGTCCTTTTCTGTGTGACTTATTTCACTTAGAATCGTCTTACCTAAATCCACTCATCATGCTGCTACTAGCCTTATGACATTGATTTCATGGCTGAGTGATATTCCATTGTACATAAGGACCACAACTTTTTTATCCATTTTTCGCTTTCCTGGGATATTTAAGGTGGAAGGAAGTGGAGGTCCTTGTCAACAGAGCAGCCCTAAACTTTGGGGTGCTTGTGTCTTGCTGATTTTCAATTTTCCCACTTTATCCCCCCATGCGTGGAAGTGCCCTATGCTCTCTAAGCTGTGTTTTTTAGATGTTTCAGGACACACCGTACACTTCTCCAGAGTGGCTGTTGGCAATTTACATCCCGCCCATCAGTGTAGCAAGGCTCCCATTTCTCCATGGCCTGTCCTGCATTTCTGGTTTTGACACTTTTTTCAGCATGGCCCTTTTGACCGATGGGAAGCGAGACTTCTTTGTAGCGCTGATTTGCCTTTCCAGGTTGCTTGGTTGGCCAAAAAGGGCGTATGCGTTTTTTCCTGAATATATTCAGGAAAAAACGCATACGCCCTTTTTGGCCAAGGGCATCATTGTCAACGTTTTGCCGCTTTTCATGTGCTTTAAAGGCGATTCGAATCTACCTCCTGAAATCTGTTTCCTGCAATTCTGCCTTGATTTCAAATCCTCTTCTTTGCCTTCCCTCAATATATTTGTGGACGAGAGTTATCATTTATAACTCTGCAGGTTTGTGAATTGCAGTGCCCTGAAGCTCCATTTTACAAGTCGGTTTTTTGGGAGCTGGCCGCAAAAGCGCCGGATGGCTTCAGGCCCTGTTCTGGTTCAGGGGGGCAGGCTGAGCCTGTGGTTAATTCTTCTTCCTGATGGGAAAATAGAGTGGCCTGTGCCTGTCCCAACACCAAGAGCTAGTCTCTCATTGGTTCCCCGTCTTCCCGTTCATCCTCAGGACAAATTGCAACCTGTACGGAACAGGAGGTTAAAGGTGCTGATGCTCCAAGTAGGGAGATTGCTAGTAAAGTGGCTGGAATGGCGAACCCGAGCACAAGGAGATGAGAAATGAGGTGCGTTTTAGAAACCTTTCCCCATCACACGGTGTACCATCTTCTGGGTTTCTCATGCATGTTTTCGATGTAGGAAGATGCCCTTGAACCTGGAGATTTGGGACCCATGCGATGGGTAGCACGCAGTATTACTTTAAAGGGTCTGCGTTTGCTCACCCAACCTCACCAAACCTCTCAGCCCCAAGAGTGTCCACCCTTATGTCTCATCCAGCTGTGGGTCTAGATATGGTCAATCCAGGTTGCATCACAGCCCCTGAACGAATTGTGTAAGAATTTCTCTCTCTTTCCCTGTCTTTGTTTCATGGGTTTTTAAAAGTAATTTATTTTTATAATGGGGTTTAGCTGCTTTTCACGGCTGTGTTTATGCCGCTTTACACCCACTTGACACACTAACAGAGAGATATCAATACATAGGTTTTAAGATTATTACTAGTCAGATATATTCTTGTGCGGTGAATCGGGCGTGTTGAGTCCAGTTCTCTGAGCAAGGAGTAGGTCTTGTCTATTCCATATTGGGTTTATGGAACGGTATCTGAGCTAATTTGAAACTCTTGTTTTATGTATCACCCCACCTCACCTTTCCCGTTAAGCAGCCATAGTGTGTTTTCTGCATGTGTGACTCTGTTCTGTTTTGTAATTCAGTTCAAGTGTAACGGTTTTTACATTCCCTCTATAAGTGACACCTTATGAGAAGTGTCCTTTTCTGTGTGACTTATTTCACTTAGAATCGTCTTACCTAAATCCACTCATCATGCTGCTACTAGCCTTATGACATTGATTTCATGGCTGAGTGATATTCCATTGTACATAAGGACCACAACTTTTTTATCCATTTTTCGCTTTCCCGGGATATTTAAGGTGGAAGGAAGTGGAGGTCCTTGTCAACAGAGCAGCCCTAAACTTTGGGGTGCTTGTGTCTTGCTGATTTTCAATGTTCCCACTTTATCCCCCCATGCGTGGAAGTGCCCTATGCTCTCTAATCTGTGTTTTTTAGATGTTTCAGGACACACCGTACACTTCTCTAGAGTGGCTGTTGGCAATTTACATCCCGCCCATCAGTGTAGCAAGGCTCCCATTTCTCCATGGCCTGTCCTGCATTTCTGGTTTTGACAGTTTTTTCAGCATGGCCCTTTTGACCGATGGGAAGCGAGACTTCTTTGTAGCGCTGATTTGCCTTTCCAGGTTGCTTGGTTGGCCAAAAAGGGCGTATGCGTTTTTTCCTGAATATATTCAGGAAAAAACGCATACGCCCTTTTTGGCCAAGGGCATCATTGTCAACGTTTTGCCGCTTTTCATGTGCTTTAAAGGCGATTTGAATCTACCTCCTGAAATCTGTTTCCTGCAATTCTGCCTTGATTTCAAATCCTCTTCTTTGCCTTCCCTCAATATATTTGTGGACGAGAGTTATCATTTATAACTCTGCAGGTTTGTGAATTGCAGTGCCCTGAAGCTCCATTTTACAAGTCGCTTTTTTGGGAGCTGGCCGCAAAAGCGCCGGATGGCTTCAGGCCCTGTTCTGGTTCTGGGGGGCAGGCTGAGCCTGTGGTTAATTCTTCTTCCTGATGGGAAAATAGAGTGACCTGTGCCTGTCCCAACACCAAGAGCTAGTCTCTCATTGGTTCCCCATCTTCCCGTTCATCCTCAGGACAAATTGCAACCTGTACGGAACAGGAGGTTAAAGGTGCTGATGCTCCAAGTAGGGAGATTGCTAGTAAAGTGGCTGGAATGGCGAACCCGAGCACAAGGAGATGAGAAATGAGGTGCGTTTTAGAAACCTTTCCCCATCACACGGTGTACCATCTTCTGGGTTTCTCATGCATGTTTTCGATGTAGGAAGATGCCCTTGAACCTGGAGATTTGGGACCCATGCGATGGGTAGCACGCAGTATTACTTTAAATGGTCTGCGTTTGCTCACCCAACCTCACCAAACCTCTCAGCCCCAAGAGTGTCCACCCTTATGTGTCATCCAGCTGTGGGTCTAGATATGGTCAATCCAGGTTGCATCACAGCCCCCGAACGAATTGTGTAAGAATTTCTCTCTCTTTCCCTGTCTTTGTTTCATGGGTTTTTAAAAGTAATTTATTTTTATAATGGGGTTTAGCTGCTTTTCACGGCTGTGTTTATGCCGCTTTACACCCACTTGACACACTAACAGAGAGATATCAATACATAGGTTTTAAGATTATTACTAGTCAGATATATTCTTGTGCGGTGAATCGGGCGTGTTGAGTCCAGTTCTCTGAGCAAGGAGTAGGTCTTGTCTATTACATATTAGGTTTATGGAACGGTATCTGAGCTAATTTGAAACTCTTGTTTTATGTATCACCCCACCTCACCTTTCCCGTTAAGCAGCCATAGTGTGTTTTCTGCATGTGTGACTCTGTTCTGTATTGTAAGTCAGTTCAAGTGTAACGGTTTTTACATTCCCTCTATAAGTGACACCTTATGAGAAGTGTCCTTTTCTGTGTGACTTATTTCACTTAGAATCGTCTTACCTAAATCCACTCATCATGCTGCTACTAGCCTTATGACATTGATTTCATGGCTGAGTGATATTCCATTGTACATAAGGACCACAACTTTTTTATCCATTTTTCGCTTTCCTGGGATATTTAAGGTGGAATGAAGTGGAGGTCCTTGTCAACAGAGCAGCCCTAAACTTTGGGGTGCTTGTGTCTTGCTGATTTTCAATTTTCCCACTTTATCCCCCCATGCGTGGAAGTGCCCTATGCTCTCTAAGCTGTGTTTTTTAGATGTTTCAGGACACACCGTACACTTCTCCAGAGTGGCTGTTGGCAATTTACATCCCGCCCATCAGTGTAGCAAGGCTCCCATTTCTCCATGGCCTGTCCTGCATTTCTGGTTTTGACAGTTTTTTCAGCATGGCCCTTTTGACCGATGGGAAGCGAGACTTCTTTGTAGCGCTGATTTGCCTTTCCAGGTTGCTTGGTTGGCCAAAAAGGGCGTATGCGTTTTTTCCTGAATATATTCAGGAAAAAACGCATACGCCCTTTTTGGCCAAGGGCATCATTGTCAACGTTTTGCCGCTTTTCATGTGCTTTAAAGGCGATTCGAATCTACCTCCTGAAATCTGTTTCCTGCAATTCTGCCTTGATTTCAAATCCTCTTCTTTGCCTTCCCTCAATATATTTGTGGACGAGAGTTATGATTTATAACTCTGCAGGTTTGTGAATTGCAGTGCCCTGAAGCTCCATTTTACAAGTCGGTTTTTTGGGAGCTGGCCGCAAAAGCGCAGGATGGCTTCAGGCCCTGTTCTGGTTCAGGGGGGCAGGCTGAGCCTGTAGTTAATTCTTCTTCCTGATGGGAAAATAGAGTGACCTGTGCCTGTCCCAACACCAAGAGCTAGTCTCTCATTGGTACCCCGTCTTCCCGTTCATCCTCAGGACAAATTGCAACCTGTACGGAACAGGAGGTTAAAGGTGCTGATGCTCCAAGTAGGGAGATTGCTAGTAAAGTGGCTGGAATGGCGAACCCGAGCACAAGGAGATGAGAAATGAGGTGCGTTTTAGAAACCTTTCCCCATCACACGGTGTACCATCTTCTGGGTTTCTCATGCATGTTTTCGATGTAGGAAGATGCCCTTGAACCTGGAGATTTGGGACCCATGCGATGGGTAGCACGCAGTATTACTTTAAATGGTCTGCGTTTGCTCACCCAACCTCACCAAACCTCTCAGCCCCAAGAGTGTTCACCCTTATGTGTCATCCAGCTGTGGGTCTAGATATGGTCAATCCAGGTTGCATCACAGCTCCTGAACGAATTGTGTAAGAATTTCTCTCTCTTTCCCTGTCTTTGTTTCATGGGTTTTTAAAAGTAATTTATTTTTATAATGGGGTTTAGCTGCTTTTCACGGCTGTGTTTATGCCGCTTTACACCCACTTGACACACTAACAGAGAGATATCAATACATAGGTTTTAAGATTATTACTAGTCAGATATATTCTTGTGCGGTGAATCGGGCGTGTTGAGTCCAGTTCTCTGAGCAAGGAGTAGGTCTTGTCTATTACATATTAGGTTTATGGAACGGTATCTGAGCTAATTTGAAACTCTTGTTTTATGTATCACCCCACCTCACCTTTCCCGTTAAGCAGCCATAGTGTGTTTTCTGCATGTGTGACTCTGTTCTGTATTGTAAGTCAGTTCAAGTGTAACGGTTTTTACATTCCCTCTATAAGTGACACCTTATGAGAAGTGTCCTTTTCTGTGTGACTTATTTCACTTAGAATCGTCTTACCTAAATCCACTCATCATGCTGCTACTAGCCTTATGACATTGATTTCATGGCTGAGTGATATTCCATTGTACATAAGGACCACAACTTTTTTATCCATTTTTCGCTTTCCTGGGATATTTAAGGTGGAATGAAGTGGAGGTCCTTGTCAACAGAGCAGCCCTAAACTTTGGGGTGCTTGTGTCTTGCTGATTTTCAATTTTCCCACTTTATCCCCCCATGCGTGGAAGTGCCCTATGCTCTCTAAGCTGTGTTTTTTAGATGTTTCAGGACACACCGTACACTTCTCCAGAGTGGCTGTTGGCAATTTACATCCCGCCCATCAGTGTAGCAAGGCTCCCATTTCTCCATGGCCTGTCCTGCATTTCTGGTTTTGACAGTTTTTTCAGCATGGCCCTTTTGACCGATGGGAAGCGAGACTTCTTTGTAGCGCTGATTTGCCTTTCCAGGTTGCTTGGTTGGCCAAAAAGGGCGTATGCGTTTTTTCCTGAATATATTCAGGAAAAAACGCATACGCCCTTTTTGGCCAAGGGCATCATTGTCAACGTTTTGCCGCTTTTCATGTGCTTTAAAGGCGATTCGAATCTACCTCCTGAAATCTGTTTCCTGCAATTCTGCCTTGATTTCAAATCCTCTTCTTTGCCTTCCCTCAATATATTTGTGGACGAGAGTTATCATTTATAACTCTGCAGGTTTGTGAATTGCAGTGCCCTGAAGCTCCATTTTACAAGTCGGTTTTTTGGGAGCTGGCCGCAAAAGCGCAGGATGGCTTCAGGCCCTGTTCTGGTTCAGGGGGGCAGGCTGAGCCTGTGGTTAATTCTTCTTCCTGATGGGAAAATAGAGTGACCTGTGCCTGTCCCAACACCAAGAGCTAGTCTCTCATTGGTACCCCGTCTTCCCGTTCATCCTCAGGACAAATTGCAACCTGTACGGAACAGGAGGTTAAAGGTGCTGATGCTCCAAGTAGGGAGATTGCTAGTAAAGTGGCTGGAATGGCGAACCCGAGCACAAGGAGATGAGAAATGAGGTGCGTTTTAGAAACCTTTCCCCATCACACGGTGTACCATCTTCTGGGTTTCTCATGCATGTTTTCGATGTAGGAAGATGCCCTTGAACCTGGAGATTTGGGAACCATGTGATGGGTAGCACGCAGTATTACTTTAAAGGGTCTGCGTTTGCTCACCCAACCTCACCAAACCTCTCAGCCCCAAGAGTGTCCACCCTTATGTCTCATCCAGCTGTGGGTCTAGATATGGTCAATCCAGGTTGCATCACAGCCCCTGAACGAATTGTGTAAGAATTTCTCTCTCTTTCCCTGTCTTTGTTTCATGGGTTTTTAAAAGTAATTTATTTTTATAATGGGGTTTAGCTGCTTTTCACGGCTGTGTTTATGCCGCTTTACACCCACTTGACACACTAACAGAGAGATATCAATACATAGGTTTTAAGATTATTACTAGTCAGATATATTCTTGTGCGGTGAATCGGGCGTGTTGAGTCCAGTTCTCTGAGCAAGGAGTAGGTCTTGTCTATTACATATTGGGTTTATGGAACGGTATCTGAGCTAATTTGAAACTCTTGTTTTATGTATCACCCCACCTCACCTTTCCCGTTAAGCAGCCATAGTGTGTTTTCTGCATGCGTGACTCTGTTCTGTTTTGTAATTCAGTTCAAGTGTAACGGTTTTTACATTCCCTCTATAAGTGACACCTTATGAGAAGTGTCCTTTTCTGTGTGACTTATTTCACTTAGAATCGTCTTACCTAAATCCACTCATCATGCTGCTACTAGCCTTATGACATTGATTTCATGGCTGAGTGATATTCCATTGTACATAAGGACCACAACTTTTTTATCCATTTTTCGCTTTCCTGGGATATTTAAGGTGGAAGGAAGTGGAGGTCCTTGTCAACAGAGCAGCCCTAAACTTTGGGTTGCTTGTGTCTTGCTGATTTTCAATTTTCCCACTTTATCCCCCCATGCGTGGAAGTGCCCTATGCTCTCTAAGCTGTGTTTTTTAGATGTTTCAGGACACACCGTACACTTCTCCAGAGTGGCTGTTGGCAATTTACATCCCGCCCATCAGTGTAGCAAGGCTCCCATTTCTCCATGGCCTGTCCTGCATTTCTGGTTTTGACACTTTTTTCAGCATGGCCCTTTTGACCGATGGGAAGCGAGACTTCTTTGTAGCGCTGATTTGCCTTGCCAGGTTGCTTGGTTGGCCAAAAAGGGCGTATGCGTTTTTTCCTGAATATATTCAGGAAAAAACGCATACGCCCTTTTTGGCCAAGGGCATCATTGTCAACGTTTTGCCGCTTTTCATGTGCTTTAAAGGCGATTCGAATCTACCTCCTGAAATCTGTTTCCTGCAATTCTGCCTTGATTTCAAATCCTCTTCTTTGCCTTCCCTCAATATATTTGTGGACGAGAGTTATCATTTATAACTCTGCAGGTTTGTGAATTGCAGTGCCCTGAAGCTCCATTTTACAAGTCGCTTTTTTGGGAGCCGGCCGCAAAAGCGCAGGATGGCTTCAGGCCCTGTTCTGGTTCCGGGGGGCAGGCTGAGCCTGTGGTTAATTATTCTTCCTGATGGGAAAATAGAGTGACCTGTGCCTGTCCCAACACCAAGAGCTAGTCTCTCATTGGTTCCCCGTCTTCCCGTTCATCCTCAGGACAAATTGCAACCTGTACGGAACAGGAGGTTAAAGGTGCTGATGCTCCAAGTAGGGAGATTGCTAGTAAAGTGGCTGGAATGGCGAACCCGAGCACAAGGAGATGAGAAATGAGGTGCGTTTTAGAAACCTTTCCCCATCACACGGTGTACCATCTTCTGGGTTTCTCATGCATGTTTTCGATGTAGGAAGATGCCCTTGAACCTGGATATTTGGGACCCATGCGATGGGTAGCACGCAGTATTACTTTAAATGGTCTGCGTTTGCTCACCCAACCTCACCAAACCTCTCAGCCCCAAGAGTGTCCACCCTTATGTGTCATCCAGCTGTGGGTCTAGATATGGTCAATCCAGGTTGCATCACAGCTCCTGAACGAATTGTGTAAGAATTTCTCTCTCTTTCCCTGTCTTTGTTTCATGGGTTTTTAAAAGTAATTTATTTTTATAATGGGGTTTAGCTGCTTTTCACGGCTGTGTTTATGCCGCTTTACACCCACTTGACACACTAACAGAGAGATATCAATACATAGGTTTTAAGATTATTACTAGTCAGATATATTCTTGTGCGGTGAATCGGGCGTGTTGAGTCCAGTTCTCTGAGCAAGGAGTAGGTCTTGTCTATTACATATTGGGTTTATGGAACGGTATCTGAGCTAATTTGAAACTCTTGTTTTATGTATCACCCCACCTCACCTTTCCCGTTAAGCAGCCATAGTGTGTTTTCTGCATGTGTGACTCTGTTCTGTTTTGTAATTCAGTTCAAGTGTAACGGTTTTTACATTCCCTCTATAAGTGACACCTTATGAGAAGTGTCCTTTTCTGTGTGACTTATTTCACTTAGAATCGTCTTACCTAAATCCACTCATCATGCTGCTACTAGCCTTATGACATTGATTTCATGGCTGAGTGATATTCCATTGTACATAAGGACCACAACTTTTTTATCCATTTTTCGCTTTCCTGGGATATTTAAGGTGGAATGAAGTGGAGGTCCTTGTCAACAGAGCAGCCCTAAACTTTGGGGTGCTTGTGTCTTGCTGATTTTCAATGTTCCCACTTTATCCCCCCATGCGTGGAAGTGCCCTATGCTCTCTAAGCTGTGTTTTTTAGATGTTTCAGGACACACCGTACACTTCTCCAGAGTGGCTGTTGGCAATTTACATCCCGCCCATCAGTGTAGCAAGGCTCCCATTTCTCCATGGCCTGTCCTGCATTTCTGGTTTTGACACTTTTTTCAGCATGGCCCTTTTGACCGATGGGAAGCGAGACTTCTTTGTAGCGCTGATTTGCCTTTCCAGGTTGCTTGGTTGGCCAAAAAGGGCGTATGCGTTTTTTCCTGAATATATTCAGGAAAAAACGCATACGCCCTTTTTGGCCAAGGGCATCATTGTCAACGTTTTGCCGCTTTTCATGTGCTTTAAAGGCGATTCGAATCTACCTCCTGAAATCTGTTTCCTGCAATTCTGCCTTGATTTCAAATCCTCTTCTTTGCCTTCCCTCAATATATTTGTGGACGAGAGTTATGATTTATAACTCAGCAGGTTTGTGAATTGCAGTGCCCTGAAGCTCCATTTTACAAGTCGGTTTTTTGGGAGCTGGCCGCAAAAGCGCAGGATGGCTTCAGGCCCTGTTCTGGTTCAGGGGGGCAGGCTGAGCCTGTGGTTAATTCTTCTTCCTGATGGGAAAATAGAGTGACCTGTGCCTGTCCCAACACCAAGAGCTAGTCTCTCATTGGTACCCCGTCTTCCCGTTCATCCTCAGGACAAATTGCAACCTGTACGGAACAGGAGGTTAAAGGTGCTGATGCTCCAAGTAGGGAGATTGCTAGTAAAGTGGCTGGAATGGCGAACCCGAGCACAAGGAGATGAGAAATGAGGTGCGTTTTAGAAACCTTTCCCCATCACACGGTGTACCATCTTCTGGGTTTCTCATGCATGTTTTCGATGTAGGAAGATGCCCTTGAACCTGGAGATTTGGGACCCATGCGATGGGTAGCACGCAGTATTACTTTAAAGGGTCTGCGTTTGCTCACCCAACCTCACCAAACCTCTCAGCCCCAAGAGAATCCACCCTTATGTCTCATCCAGCTGTGGGTCTAGATATGGTCAATCCAGGTTGCATCACAGCCCCTGAACGAATTGTGTAAGAATTTCTCTCTCTTTCCCTGTCTTTGTTTCATGGGTTTTTAAAAGTAATTTATTTTTATAATGGGGTTTAGCTGCTTTTCACGGCTGTGTTTAGGCCGCTTTACACCCACTTGACACACTAACAGAGAGATATCAATACATAGGTTTTAAGATTATTACTAGTCAGATATATTCTTGTGCGGTGAATCGGGCGTGTTGAGTCCAGTTCTCTGAGCAAGGAGTAGGTCTTGTCTAT
Source organism: Balaenoptera physalus (assembly GCF_965194825.1). NCBI lineage: Eukaryota > Metazoa > Chordata > Mammalia > Artiodactyla > Balaenopteridae > Balaenoptera > Balaenoptera physalus. The sequence continues at coordinate 354,841 of NW_028126452.1, read as the reverse complement.
TCCATATTGGGTTTATGGAACGGTATCTGAGCTAATTTGAAACTCTTGTTTTATGTATCACCCCACCTCACCTTTCCCGTTAAGCAGCCATAGTGTGTTTTCTGCATGTGTGACTCTGTTCTGTTTTGTAATTCAGTTCAAGTGTAACGGTTTTTACATTCCCTCTATAAGTGACACCTTATGAGAAGTGTCCTTTTCTGTGTGACTTATTTCACTTAGAATCGTCTTACCTAAATCCACTCATCATGCTGCTACTAGCCTTATGACATTGATTTCATGGCTGAGTGATATTCCATTGTACATAAGGACCACAACTTTTTTATCCATTTTTCGCTTTCCTGGGATATTTAAGGTGGAAGGAAGTGGAGGTCCTTGTCAACAGAGCAGCCCTAAACTTTGGGGTGCTTGTGTCTTGCTGATTTTCAATTTTCCCACTTTATCCCCCCATGCGTGGAAGTGCCCTATGCTCTCTAAGCTGTGTTTTTTAGATGTTTCAGGACACACCGTACACTTCTCCAGGGTGGCTGTTGGCAATTTACATCCCGCCCATCAGTGTAGCAAGGCTCCCATTTCTCCATGGCCTGTCCTGCATTTCTGGTTTTGACACTTTTTTCAGCATGGCCCTTTTGACCGATGGGAAGCGAGACTTCTTTGTAGCGCTGATTTGCCTTTCCAGGTTGCTTGGTTGGCCAAAAAGGGCGTATGCGTTTTTTCCTGAATATATTCAGGAAAAAACGCATACGCCCTTTTTGGCCAAGGGCATCATTGTCAACGTTTTGCCGCTTTTCATGTGCTTTAAAGGCGATTCGAATCTACCTCCTGAAATCTGTTTCCGGCAATTCTGCCTTGATTTCAAATCCTCTTCTTTGCCTTCCCTCAATATATTTGTGGACGAGAGTTATCATTTATAACTCTGCAGGTTTGTGAATTGCAGTGCCCTGAAGCTCCATTTTACAAGTCGTTTTTTTGGGAGCTCTCCGCAAAAGCGCCGGATGGCTTCAGGCCCTGTTCTGGTTCCGGGGGGCAGGCTGAGCCTGTGGTTAATTCTTCTTCCTGATGGGAAAATAGAGTGACCTGTGCCTGTCCCAACACCAAGAGCTAGTCTCTCATTGGTTCCCCGTCTTCCCGTTCATCCTCAGGACAAATTGCAACCTGTATGGAACAGGAGGTTAAAGGTGCTGATGCTCCAAGTAGGGAGATTGCTAGTAAACTGGCTGGAATGGCGAACCCGAGCACAAGGAGATGAGAAATGAGGTGCGTTTTAGAAACCTTTCCCCATCACACGGTGTACCATCTTCTGGGTTTCTCATGCATGTTTTCGATGTAGGAAGATGCCCTTGAACCTGGAGATTTGGGACCCATGCGATGGGTAGCACGCAGTATTACTTTAAAGGGTCTGCGTTTGCTCACCCAACCTCACCAGACCTCTCAGCCCCAAGAGTGTCCACCCTTATGTCTCATCCAGCTGTGGGTCTAGATATGGTCAATCCAGGTTGCATCACAGCCCCTGAACGAATTGTGTAAGAATTTCTCTCTCTTTCCCTGTCTTTGTTTCATGGGTTTTTAAAAGTAATTTATTTTTATAATGGGGTTTAGCTGCTTTTCACGGCTGTGTTTAGGCCGCTTTACACCCACTTGACACACTAACAGAGAGATATCAATACATAGGTTTTAAGATTATTACTAGTCAGATATATTCTTGTGCGGTGAATCGGGCGTGTTGTGTCCAGTTCTCTGAGCAAGGAGTAGGTCTTGTCTATTCCATATTGGGTTTATGGAACGGTATCTGAGCTAATTTGAAACTCTTGTTTTATGTATCACCCCACCTCACCTTTCCCGTTAAGCAGCCATAGTGTGTTTTCTGCATGTGTGACTCTGTTCTGTTTTGTAATTCAGTTCAAGTGTAACGGTTTTTACATTCCCTCTATAAGTGACACCTTATGAGAAGTGTCCTTTTCTGTGTGACTTATTTCACTTAGAATCGTCTTACCTAAATCCACTCATCATGCTGCTACTAGCCTTATGACATTGATTTCATGGCTGAGTGATATTCCATTGTACATAAGGACCACAACTTTTTTATCCATTTTTCGCTTTCCTGGGATATTTAAGGTGGAAGGAAGTGGAGGTCCTTGTCAACAGAGCAGCCCTAAACTTTGGGGTGCTTGTGTCTTGCTGATTTTCAATTTTCCCACTTTATCCCCCCATGCGTGGAAGTGCCCTATGCTCTCTAAGCTGTGTTTTTTAGATGTTTCAGGACACACCGTACACTTCTCCAGAGTGGCTGTTGGCAATTTACATCCCGCCCATCAGTGTAACAAGGCTCCCATTTCTCCATGGCCTGTCCTGCATTTCTGGTTTTGACACTTTTTTCAGCATGGCCCTTTTGACCGATGGGAAGCGAGACTTCTTTGTAGCGCTGATTTGCCTTTCCAGGTTGCTTGGTTGGCCAAAAAGGGCGTATGCGTTTTTTCCTGAATATATTCAGGAAAAAACGCATACGCCCTTTTTGGCCAAGGGCATCATTGTCAACGTTTTGCCGCTTTTCATGTGCTTTAAAGGCGATTCGAATCTACCTCCTGAAATCTGTTTCCTGCAATTCTGCCTTGATTTCAAATCCTCTTCTTTGCCTTCCCTCAATATATTTGTGGACGAGAGTTATGATTTATAACTCTGCAGGTTTGTGAATTGCAGTGCCCTGAAGCTCCATTTTACAAGTCGGTTTTTTGGGAGCCGGCCGCAAAAGCGCAGGATGGCTTCAGGCCCTGTTCTGGTTCAGGGGGGCAGGCTGAGCCTGTGGTTAATTCTTCTTCCTGATGGGAAAATAGAGTGGCCTGTGCCTGTCCCAACACCAAGAGCTAGTCTCTCATTGGTTCCCCGTCTTCCCGTTCATCCTCAGGACAAATTGCAACCTGTACGGAACAGGAGGTTAAAGGTGCTGATGCTCCAAGTAGGGAGATTGCTAGTAAAGTGGCTGGAATGGCGAACCCGAGCACAAGGAGATGAGAAATGAGGTGCGTTTTAGAAACCTTTCCCCATCACACGGTGTACCATCTTCTGGGTTTCTCATGCATGTTTTCGATGTAGGAAGATGCCCTTGAACCTGGAGATTTGGGACCCATGCGATGGGTAGCACGCAGTATTACTTTAAAGGGTCTGCGTTTGCTCACCCAACCTCACCAGACCTCTCAGCCCCAAGAGTGTCCACCCTTATGTCTCATCCAGCTGTGGGTCTAGATATGGTCAATCCAGGTTGCATCACAGCCCCTGAACGAATTGTGTAAGAATTTCTCTCTCTTTCCCTGTCTTTGTTTCATGGGTTTTTAAAAGTAATTTATTTTTATAATGGGGTTTAGCTGCTTTTCACGGCTGTGTTTAGGCCGCTTTACACCCACTTGACACACTAACAGAGAGATATCAATACATAGGTTTTAAGATTATTACTAGTCAGATATATTCTTGTGCGGTGAATCGGGCGTGTTGTGTCCAGTTCTCTGAGCAAGGAGTAGGTCTTGTCTATTCCATATTGGGTTTATGGAACGGTATCTGAGCTAATTTGAAACTCTTGTTTTATGTATCACCCCACCTCACCTTTCCCGTTAAGCAGCCATAGTGTGTTTTCTGCATGTGTGACTCTGTTCTGTTTTGTAATTCAGTTCAAGTGTAACGGTTTTTACATTCCCTCTATAAGTGACACCTTATGAGAAGTGTCCTTTTCTGTGTGACTTATTTCACTTAGAATCGTCTTACCTAAATCCACTCATCATGCTGCTACTAGCCTTATGACATTGAATTCATGGCTGAGTGATATTCCATTGTACATAAGGACCACAACTTTTTTATCCATTTTTCGCTTTCCTGGGATATTTAAGGTGGAATGAAGTGGAGGTCCTTGTCAACAGAGCAGCCCTAAACTTTGGGGTGGTTGTGTCTTGCTGATTTTCAATTTTCCCACTTTATCCCCCCATGCGTGGAAGTGCCCTATGCTCTCTAAGCTGTGTTTTTTAGCTGTTTCAGGACACACCGTACACTTCTCCAGAGTGGCTGTTGGCAATTTACATCCCGCCCATCAGTGTAGCAAGGCTCCCATTTCTCCATGGCCTGTCCTGCATTTCTGGTTTTGACACTTTTTTCAGCATGGCCCTTTTGACCGATGGGAAGCGAGACTTCTTTGTAGCGCTGATTTGCCTTTCCAGGTTGCTTGGTTGGCCAAAAAGGGCGTATGCGTTTTTTCCTGAATATATTCAGGAAAAAAGGCATACGCCCTTTTTGGCCAAGGGCATCATTGTCAACGTTTTGCCGCTTTTCATGTGCTTTAAAGGCGATTCGAATCTACCTCCTGAAATCTGTTTCCTGCAATTCTGCCTTGATTTCAAATCCTCTTCTTTGCCTTCCCTCAATATATTTGTGGACGAGAGTTATCATTTATAACTCTGCAGGTTTGTGAATTGCAGTGCCCTGAAACTCCATTTTACAAGTCGGTTTTTTGGGAGCTGGCCGCAAAAGCGCAGGATGGCTTCAGGCCCTGTTCTGGTTCAGGGGGGCAGGCTGAGCCTGTGGTTAATTCTTCTTCCTGATGGGAAAATAGAGTGACCTGTGCCTGTCCCAACACCAAGAGCTAGTCTCTCATTGGTTCCCCGTCTTCCCGTTCATCCTCAGGACAAATTGCAACCTGTATGGAACAGGAGGTTAAAGGTGCTGATGCTCCAAGTAGGGAGATTGCTAGTAAAGTGGCTGGAATGGCGAACCCGAGCACAAGGAGATGAGAAATGAGGTGCGTTTTAGAAACCTTTCCCCATCACACGGTGTACCATCTTCTGGGTTTCTCATGCATGTTTTCGATGTAGGAAGATGCCCTTGAACCTGGAGATTTGGGACCCATGCGATGGGTAGCACGCAGTATTACTTTAAAGGGTCTGCGTTTGCTCACCCAACCTCACCAGACCTCTCAGCCCCAAGAGTGTCCACCCTTATGTCTCATCCAGCTGTGGGTCTAGATATGGTCAATCCAGGTTGCATCACAGCCCCTGAACGAATTGTGTAAGAATTTCTCTCTCTTTCCCTGTCTTTGTTTCATGGGTTTTTAAAAGTAATTTATTTTTATAATGGGGTTTAGCTGCTTTTCACGGCTGTGTTTAGGCCGCTTTACACCCACTTGACACACTAACAGAGAGATATCAATACATAGGTTTTAAGATTATTACTAGTCAGATATATTCTTGTGCGGTGAATCGGGCGTGTTGTGTCCAGTTCTCTGAGCAAGGAGTAGGTCTTGTCTATTCCATATTGGGTTTATGGAACGGTATCTGAGCTAATTTGAAACTCTTGTTTTATGTATCACCCCACCTCACCTTTCCCGTTAAGCAGCCATAGTGTGTTTTCTGCATGTGTGACTCTGTTCTGTTTTGTAATTCAGTTCAAGTGTAACGGTTTTTACATTCCCTCTATAAGTGACACCTTATGAGAAGTGTCCTTTTCTGTGTGACTTATTTCACTTAGAATCGTCTTACCTAAATCCACTCATCATGCTGCTACTAGCCTTATGACATTGATTTCATGGCTGAGTGATATTCCATTGTACATAAGGACCACAACTTTTTTATCCATTTTTCGCTTTCCTGGGATATTTAAGGTGGAAGGAAGTGGAGGTCCTTGTCAACAGAGCAGCCCTAAACTTTGGGGTGCTTGTGTCTTGCTGATTTTCAATTTTCCCACTTTATCCCCCCATGCGTGGAAGTGCCCTATGCTCTCTAAGCTGTGTTTTTTAGATGTTTCAGGACACACCGTACACTTCTCCAGAGTGGCTGTTGGCAATTTACATCCCGCCCATCAGTGTAACAAGGCTCCCATTTCTCCATGGCCTGTCCTGCATTTCTGGTTTTGACACTTTTTTCAGCATGGCCCTTTTGACCGATGGGAAGCGAGACTTCTTTGTAGCGCTGATTTGCCTTTCCAGGTTGCTTGGTTGGCCAAAAAGGGCGTATGCGTTTTTTCCTGAATATATTCAGGAAAAAACGCATACGCCCTTTTTGGCCAAGGGCATCATTGTCAACGTTTTGCCGCTTTTCATGTGCTTTAAAGGCGATTCGAATCTACCTCCTGAAATCTGTTTCCTGCAATTCTGCCTTGATTTCAAATCCTCTTCTTTGCCTTCCCTCAATATATTTGTGGACGAGAGTTATGATTTATAACTCTGCAGGTTTGTGAATTGCAGTGCCCTGAAGCTCCATTTTACAAGTCGGTTTTTTGGGAGCCGGCCGCAAAAGCGCAGGATGGCTTCAGGCCCTGTTCTGGTTCAGGGGGGCAGGCTGAGCCTGTGGTTAATTCTTCTTCCTGATGGGAAAATAGAGTGGCCTGTGCCTGTCCCAACACCAAGAGCTAGTCTCTCATTGGTTCCCCGTCTTCCCGTTCATCCTCAGGACAAATTGCAACCTGTACGGAACAGGAGGTTAAAGGTGCTGATGCTCCAAGTAGGGAGATTGCTAGTAAAGTGGCTGGAATGGCGAACCCGAGCACAAGGAGATGAGAAATGAGGTGCGTTTTAGAAACCTTTCCCCATCACACGGTGTACCATCTTCTGGGTTTCTCATGCATGTTTTCGATGTAGGAAGATGCCCTTGAACCTGGAGATTTGGGACCCATGCGATGGGTAGCACGCAGTATTACTTTAAAGGGTCTGCGTTTGCTCACCCAACCTCACCAGACCTCTCAGCCCCAAGAGTGTCCACCCTTATGTCTCATCCAGCTGTGGGTCTAGATATGGTCAATCCAGGTTGCATCACAGCCCCTGAACGAATTGTGTAAGAATTTCTCTCTCTTTCCCTGTCTTTGTTTCATGGGTTTTTAAAAGTAATTTATTTTTATAATGGGGTTTAGCTGCTTTTCACGGCTGTGTTTAGGCCGCTTTACACCCACTTGACACACTAACAGAGAGATATCAATACATAGGTTTTAAGATTATTACTAGTCAGATATATTCTTGTGCGGTGAATCGGGCGTGTTGTGTCCAGTTCTCTGAGCAAGGAGTAGGTCTTGTCTATTCCATATTGGGTTTATGGAACGGTATCTGAGCTAATTTGAAACTCTTGTTTTATGTATCACCCCACCTCACCTTTCCCGTTAAGCAGCCATAGTGTGTTTTCTGCATGTGTGACTCTGTTCTGTTTTGTAATTCAGTTCAAGTGTAACGGTTTTTACATTCCCTCTATAAGTGACACCTTATGAGAAGTGTCCTTTTCTGTGTGACTTATTTCACTTAGAATCGTCTTACCTAAATCCACTCATCATGCTGCTACTAGCCTTATGACATTGAATTCATGGCTGAGTGATATTCCATTGTACATAAGGACCACAACTTTTTTATCCATTTTTCGCTTTCCTGGGATATTTAAGGTGGAATGAAGTGGAGGTCCTTGTCAACAGAGCAGCCCTAAACTTTGGGGTGGTTGTGTCTTGCTGATTTTCAATTTTCCCACTTTATCCCCCCATGCGTGGAAGTGCCCTATGCTCTCTAAGCTGTGTTTTTTAGCTGTTTCAGGACACACCGTACACTTCTCCAGAGTGGCTGTTGGCAATTTACATCCCGCCCATCAGTGTAGCAAGGCTCCCATTTCTCCATGGCCTGTCCTGCATTTCTGGTTTTGACACTTTTTTCAGCATGGCCCTTTTGACCGATGGGAAGCGAGACTTCTTTGTAGCGCTGATTTGCCTTTCCAGGTTGCTTGGTTGGCCAAAAAGGGCGTATGCGTTTTTTCCTGAATATATTCAGGAAAAAAGGCATACGCCCTTTTTGGCCAAGGGCATCATTGTCAACGTTTTGCCGCTTTTCATGTGCTTTAAAGGCGATTCGAATCTACCTCCTGAAATCTGTTTCCTGCAATTCTGCCTTGATTTCAAATCCTCTTCTTTGCCTTCCCTCAATATATTTGTGGACGAGAGTTATCATTTATAACTCTGCAGGTTTGTGAATTGCAGTGCCCTGAAACTCCATTTTACAAGTCGGTTTTTTGGGAGCTGGCCGCAAAAGCGCAGGATGGCTTCAGGCCCTGTTCTGGTTCAGGGGGGCAGGCTGAGCCTGTGGTTAATTCTTCTTCCTGATGGGAAAATAGAGTGACCTGTGCCTGTCCCAACACCAAGAGCTAGTCTCTCATTGGTTCCCCGTCTTCCCGTTCATCCTCAGGACAAATTGCAACCTGTATGGAACAGGAGGTTAAAGGTGCTGATGCTCCAAGTAGGGAGATTGCTAGTAAAGTGGCTGGAATGGCGAACCCGAGCACAAGGAGATGAGAAATGAGGTGCGTTTTAGAAACCTTTCCCCATCACACGGTGTACCATCTTCTGGGTTTCTCATGCATGTTTTCGATGTAGGAAGATGCCCTTGAACCTGGAGATTTGGGACCCATGCGATGGGTAGCACGCAGTATTACTTTAAAGGGTCTGCGTTTGCTCACCCAACCTCACCAGACCTCTCAGCCCCAAGAGTGTCCACCCTTATGTCTCATCCAGCTGTGGGTGTAGATATGGTCAATCCAGGTTGCATCACAGCCCCTGAACGAATTGTGTAAGAATTTCTCTCTCTTTCCCTGTCTTTGTTTCATGGGTTTTTAAAAGTAATTTATTTTTATAATGGGGTTTAGCTGCTTTTCACGGCTGTGTTTAGGCCGCTTTACACCCACTTGACACACTAACAGAGAGATATCAATACATAGGTTTTAAGATTATTACTAGTCAGATATATTCTTGTGCGGTGAATCGGGCGTGTTGTGTCCAGTTCTCTGACCAAGGAGTAGGTCTTGTCTATTCCATATTGGGTTTATGGAACGGTATCTGAGCTAATTTGAAACTCTTGTTTTATGTATCACCCCACCTCACCTTTCCCGTTAAGCAGCCATAGTGTGTTTTCTGCATGTGTGACTCTGTTCTGTTTTGTAATTCAGTTCAAGTGTAACGGTTTTTACATTCCCTCTATAAGTGACACCTTATGAGAAGTGTCCTTTTCTGTGTGACTTATTTCACTTAGAATCGTCTTACCTAAATCCACTCATCATGCTGCTACTAGCCTTATGACATTGATTTCATGGCTGAGTGATATTCCATTGTACATAAGGACCACAACTTTTTTATCCATTTTTCGCTTTCCTGGGATATTTAAGGTGGAAGGAAGTGGAGGTCCTTGTCAACAGAGCAGCCCTAAACTTTGGGGTGCTTGTGTCTTGCTGATTTTCAATTTTCCCACTTTATCCCCCCATGCGTGGAAGTGCCCTATGCTCTCTAACTGTTTTTTTTAGATGTTTCAGGACACACCGTACACTTCTCCAGAGTGGCTGTTGGCAATTTACATCCCGCCCATCAGTGTAGCAAGGCTCCCATTTCTCCATGGCCTGTCCTGCATTTCTGGTTTTGACACTTTTTTCAGCATGGCCCTTTTGACCGATGGGAAGCGAGACTTCTTTGTAGCGCTGATTTGCCTTTCCAGGTTGCTTGGTTGGCCAAAAAGGGCGTATGCGTTTTTTCCTGAATATATTCAGGAAAAAACGCATACGCCCTTTTTGGCCAAGGGCATCATTGTCAACGTTTTGCCGCTTTTCATGTGCTTTAAAGGCGATTCGAATCTACCTCCTGAAATCTGTTTCCTGCAATTCTGCCTTGATTTCAAATCCTCTTCTTTGCCTTCCCTCAATAAATTTGTGGACGAGAGTTATCATTTATAACTCTGCAGGTTTGTGAATTGCAGTGCCCTGAAGCTCCATTTTACAAGTCGTTTTTTTGGGAGCTGGCCGCAAAAGCGCAGGATGGCTTCAGGCCCTGTTCTGGTTCAGGGGGGCAGGCTGAGCCTGTGGTTAATTCTTCTTCCTGATGGGAAAATAGAGTGGCCTGTGCCTGTCCCAACACCAAGAGCTAGTCTCTCATTGGTTCCCCGTCTTCCCGTTCATCCTCAGGACAAATTGCAACCTGTACGGAACAGGAGGTTAAAGGTGCTGATGCTCCAAGTAGGGAGATTGCTAATAAAGTGGCTGGAATGGCGAACCCGAGCACAAGGAGATGAGAAATGAGGTGCGTTTTAGAAACCTTTCCCCATCACACGGTGTACCATCTTCTGGGTTTCTCATGCATGTTTTCGATGTAGGAAGATGCCCTTGAACCTGGAGATTTGGGACCCATGCGATGGGTAGCACGCAGTATTACTTTAAAGGGTCTGCGTTTGCTCACCCAACCTCACCAAACCTCTCAGCCCCAAGAGTGTCCACCCTTATGTCTCATCCAGCTGTGGGTCTAGATATGGTCAATCCAGGTTGCATCACAGCCCCTGAACGAATTGTGTAAGAATTTCTCTCTCTTTCCCTGTCTTTGTTTCATGGGTTTTTAAAAGTAATTTTTTTTTATAATGGGGTTTAGCTGCTTTTCACGGCTGTGTTTATGCCGCTTTACACCCACTTGACACACTAACAGAGAGATATCAATACATAGGTTTTAAGATTATTACTAGTCAGATATATTCTTGTGCGGTGAATCGGGCGTGTTGAGTCCAGTTCTCTGAGCAAGGAGTAGGTCTTGTCTATTCCATATTGGGTTTATGGAACGGTATCTGAGCTAATTTGAAACTCTTGTTTTATGTATCACCCCACCTCACCTTTCCCGTTAAGCAGCCATAGTGTGTTTTCTGCATATGTGACTCTGTTCTGTTTTGTAATTCAGTTCAAGTGTAACGGTTTTTACATTCCCTCTATAAGTGACACCTTATGAGAAGTGTCCTTTTCTGTGTGACTTATTTCACTTAGAATCGTCTTACCTAAATCCACTCATCATGCTGCTACTAGCCTTATGACATTGATTTCATGGCTGAGTGATATTCCATTGTACATAAGGACCACAACTTTTTTATCCATTTTTCGCTTTCCTGGGATATTTAAGGTGGAAGGAAGTGGAGGTCCTTGTCAACAGAGCAGCCCTAAACTTTGGGGTGCTTGTGTCTTGCTGATTTTCAATTTTCCCACTTTATCCCCCCATGCGTGGAAGTGCCCTATGCTCTCTAAGCTGTGTTTTTTAGATGTTTCAGGACACACCGTACACTTCTCCAGAGTGGCTGTTGGCAATTTACATCCCGCCCATCAGTGTAGCAAGGCTCCCATTTCTCCATGGCCTGTCCTGCATTTCTGGTTTTGACACTTTTTTCAGCATGGCCCTTTTGACCGATGGGAAGCGAGACTTCTTTGTAGCGCTGATTTGCCTTTCCAGGTTGCTTGGTTGGCCAAAAAGGGCGTATGCGTTTTTTCCTGAATATATTCAGGAAAAAACGCATACGCCCTTTTTGGCCAAGGGCATCATTGTCAACGTTTTGCCGCTTTTCATGTGCTTTAAAGGCGATTCGAATCTACCTCCTGAAATCTGTTTCCTGCAATTCTGCCTTGATTTCAAATCCTCTTCTTTGCCTTCCCTCAATATATTTGTGGACGAGAGTTATGATTTATAACTCTGCAGGTTTGTGAATTGCAGTTCCCTGAAGCTCCATTTTACAAGTCGGTTTTTTGGGAGCTGGCCGCAAAAGCGCAGGATGGCTTCAGGCCCTGTTCTGGTTCAGGGGGGCAGGCTGAGCCTGTGGTTAATTCTTCTTCCTGATGGGAAAATAGAGTGGCCTGTGCCTGTCCCAACACCAAGAGCTAGTCTCTCATTGGTTCCCCGTCTTCCCGTTCATCCTCAGGACAAATTGCAACCTGTACGGAACAGGAGGTTAAAGGTGCTGATGCTCCAAGTAGGGAGATTGCTAGTAAAGTGGCTGGAATGGCGAACCCGAGCACAAGGAGATGAGAAATGAGGTGCGTTTTAGAAACCTTTCCCCATCACACGGTGTACCATCTTCTGGGTTTCTCATGCATGTTTTCGATGTAGGAAGATGCCCTTGAACCTGGAGATTTGGGACCCATGCGATGGGTAGCACGCAGTATTACTTTAAAGGGTCTGCGTTTGCTCACCCAACCTCACCAGACCTCTCAGCCCCAAGAGTGTCCACCCTTATGTCTCATCCAGCTGTGGGTCTAGATATGGTCAATCCAGGTTGCATCACAGCCCCTGAACGAATTGTGTAAGAATTTCTCTCTCTTTCCCTGTCTTTGTTTCATGGGTTTTTAAAAGTAATTTATTTTTATAATGGGGTTTAGCTGCTTTTCACGGCTGTGTTTAGGCCGCTTTACACCCACTTGACACACTAACAGAGAGATATCAATACATAGGTTTTAAGATTATTACTAGTCAGATATATTCTTGTGCGGTGAATCGGGCGTGTTGTGTCCAGTTCTCTGAGCAAGGAGTAGGTCTTGTCTATTCCATATTGGGTTTATGGAACGGTATCTGAGCTAATTTGAAACTCTTGTTTTATGTATCACCCCACCTCACCTTTCCCGTTAAGCAGCCATAGTGTGTTTTCTGCATGTGTGACTCTGTTCTGTTTTGTAATTCAGTTCAAGTGTAACGGTTTTTACATTCCCTCTATAAGTGACACCTTATGAGAAGTGTCCTTTTCTGTGTGACTTATTTCACTTAGAATCGTCTTACCTAAATCCACTCATCATGCTGCTACTAGCCTTATGACATTGAATTCATGGCTGAGTGATATTCCATTGTACATAAGGACCACAACTTTTTTATCCATTTTTCGCTTTCCTGGGATATTTAAGGTGGAATGAAGTGGAGGTCCTTGTCAACAGAGCAGCCCTAAACTTTGGGGTGCTTGTGTCTTGCTGATTTTCAATTTTCCCACTTTATCCCCCCATGCGTGGAAGTGCCCTATGCTCTCTAAGCTGTGTTTTTTAGCTGTTTCAGGACACACCGTACACTTCTCCAGAGTGGCTGTTGGCAATTTACATCCCGCCCATCAGTGTAGCAAGGCTCCCATTTCTCCATGGCCTGTCCTGCATTTCTGGTTTTGACACTTTTTTCAGCATGGCCCTTTTGACCGATGGGAAGCGAGACTTCTTTGTAGCGCTGATTTGCCTTTCCAGGTTGCTTGGTTGGCCAAAAAGGGCGTATGCGTTTTTTCCTGAATATATTCAGGAAAAAAGGCATACGCCCTTTTTGGCCAAGGGCATCATTGTCAACGTTTTGCCGCTTTTCATGTGCTTTAAAGGCGATTCGAATCTACCTCCTGAAATCTGTTTCCTGCAATTCTGCCTTGATTTCAAATCCTCTTCTTTGCCTTCCCTCAATATATTTGTGGACGAGAGTTATCATTTATAACTCTGCAGGTTTGTGAATTGCAGTGCCCTGAAACTCCATTTTACAAGTCGGTTTTTTGGGAGCTGGCCGCAAAAGCGCAGGATGGCTTCAGGCCCTGTTCTGGTTCAGGGGGGCAGGCTGAGCCTGTGGTTAATTCTTCTTCTTGATGGGAAAATAGAGTGACCTGTGCCTGTCCCAACACCAAGAGCTAGTCTCTCATTGGTTCCCCGTCTTCCCGTTCATCCTCAGGACAAATTGCAACCTGTACGGAACAGGAGGTTAAAGGTGCTGATGCTCCAAGTAGGGAGATTGCTAGTAAAGTGGCTGGAATGGCGAACCCGAGCACAAGGAGATGAGAAATGAGGTGCGTTTTAGAAACCTTTCCCCATCACACGGTGTACCATCTTCTGGGTTTCTCATGCATGTTTTCGATGTAGGAAGATGCCCTTGAACCTGGAGATTTGGGACCCATGCGATGGGTAGCACGCAGTATTACTTTAAAGGGTCTGCGTTTGCTCACCCAACCTCACCAAACCTCTCAGCCCCAAGAGTGTCCACCCTTATGTCTCATCCAGCTGTGGGTCTAGATATGGTCAATCCAGGTTGCATCACAGCCCCTGAACGAATTGTGTAAGAATTTCTCTCTCTTTCCCTGTCTTTGTTTCATGGGTTTTTAAAAGTAATTTATTTTTATAATGGGGTTTAGCTGCTTTTCACGGCTGTGTTTATGCCGCTTTACACCCACTTGACACACTAACAGAGAGATATCAATACATAGGTTTTAAGATTATTACTAGTCAGATATATTCTTGTGCGGTGAATCGGGCGTGTTGAGTCCAGTTCTCTGAGCAAGGAGTAGGTCTTGTCTATTCCATATTGGGTTTATGGAACGGTATCTGAGCTAATTTGAAACTCTTGTTTTATGTATCACCCCACCTCACCTTTCCCGTTAAGCAGCCATAGTGTGTTTTCTGCATGTGTGACTCTGTTCTGTTTTGTAATTCAGTTCAAGTGTAACGGTTTTTACATTCCCTCTATAAGTGACACCTTATGAGAAGTGTCCTTTTCTGTGTGACTTATTTCACTTAGAATCGTCTTGCCTAAATCCACTCATCATGCTGCTACTAGCCTTATGACATTGATTTCATGGCTGAGTGATATTCCATTGTACATAAGGACCACAACTTTTTTATCCATTTTTCGCTTTCCTGGGATATTTAAGGTGGAAGGAAGTGGAGGTCCTTGTCAACAGAGCAGCCCTAAACTTTGGGGTGCTTGTGTCTTGCTGATTTTCAATTTTCCCACTTTATCCCCCCATGCGTGGAAGTGCCCTATGCTCTCTAAGCTGTGTTTTTTAGATGTTTCAGGACACACCGTACACTTCTCCAGAGTGGCTGTTGGCAATTTACATCCCGCCCATCAGTGTAGCAAGGCTCCCATTTCTCCATGGCCTGTCCTGCATTTCTGGTTTTGACAGTTTTTTCAGCATGGCCCTTTTGACCGATGGGAAGCGAGACTTCTTTGTAGCGCTGATTTGCCTTTCCAGGTTGCTTGGTTGGCCAAAAAGGGCGTATACGTTTTTTCCTGAATATATTCAGGAAAAAACGCATACGCCCTTTTTGGCCAAGGGCATCATTGTCAACGTTTTGCCGCTTTTCATGTGCTTTAAAGGCGATTCGAATCTACCTCCTGAAATCTGTTTCCTTCAATTCTGCCTTGATTTCAAATCCTCTTCTTTGCCTTCCCTCAATATATTTGTGGACGAGAGTTATCATTTATAACTCTGCAGGTTTGTGAATTGCAGTGCCCTGAAGCTCCATTTTACAAGTCGCTTTTTTGGGAGCCGGCCGCAAAAGCGCAGGATGGCTTCAGGCCCTGTTCTGGTTCAGGGGGGCAGGCTGAGCCTGTGGTTAATTCTTCTTCCTGATGGGAAAATAGAGTGACCTGTGCCTGTCCCAACACCAAGAGCTAGTCTCTCATTGGTTCCCCGTCTTCCCGTTCATCCTCAGGACAAATTGCAACCTGTACGGAACAGGAGGTTAAAGGTGCTGATGCTCCAAGTAGGGAGATTGCTAGTAAAGTGGCTGGAATGGCGAACCCGAGCACAAGGAGATGAGAAATGAGGTGCGTTTTAGAAACCTTTCCCCATCACACGGTGTACGATCGTCTGGGTTTCTCATGCATGTTTTCGATGTAGGAAGATGCCCTTGAACCTGGAGATTTGGGATCCATGCGATGGGTAGCACGCAGTATTACTTTAAATGGTCTGCGTTTGCTCACCCAACCTCACCAAACCTCTCAGCCCCAAGAGTGTCCACCCTTATGTCTCATCCAGCTGTGGGTCTAGATATGGTCAATCCAGGTTGCATCACAGCCCCTGAACGAATTGTATAAGAATTTCTCTCTCTTTCCCTGTCTTTGTTTCATGGGTTTTTAAAAGTAATTTATTTTTATAATGGGCTTTAGCTGCTTTTAACGGCTGTGTTTAGGCCACTTTACACCCACTTGACACACTAACAGAGAGATATCAATACATAGGTTTTAAGATTATTACTAGTCAGATATATTCTTGTGCGGTGAATCGGGCGTGTTGAGTCCAGTTCTCTGAGCAAGGAGTAGGTCTTGTCTATTCCATATTGGGTTTATGGAACGGTATCTGAGCTAATTTGAAACTCTTGTTTTATGTATCACCCCACCTCACCTTTCCCGTTAAGCAGCCATAGTGTGTTTTCTGCATGTGTGACTCTGTTCTGTTTTGTAATTCAGTTCAAGTGTAACGGTTTTTACATTCCCTCTATAAGTGACACCTTATGAGAAGTGTCGTTTTCTGTGTGACTTATTTCACTTAGAATCGTCTTACCTAAATCCACTCATCATGCTGCTACTAGCCTTATGACATTGATTTCATGGCTGAGTGATATTCCATTGTACATAAGGACCACAACTTTTTTATCCATTTTTCGCTTTCCTGGGATATTTAAGGTGGAAGGAAGTGGAGGTCCTTGTCAACAGAGCAGCCCTAAACTTTGGGGTGCTTGTCTCTTGCTGATTTTCAATTTTCCCACTTTATCCCCCCATGCGTGGAAGTACCCTATGCTCTCTAAGCTGTGTTTTTTAGATGTTTCAGGACACACCGTACACTTCTCCAGAGTGGCTGTTGGCAATTTACATCCCGCCCATCAGTGTAGCAAGGCTCCCATTTCTCCATGGCCTGTCCTGCATTTCTGGTTTTGACAGTTTTTTCAGCATGGCCCTTTTGACCGATGGGAAGCGAGACTTCTTTGTAGCGCTGATTTGCCTTTCCAGGTTGCTTGGTTGGCCAAAAAGGGCGTATACGTTTTTTCCTGAATATATTCAGGAAAAAACGCATACGCCCTTTTTGGCCAAGGGCATCATTGTCAACGTTTTGCCGCTTTTCATGTGCTTTAAAGGCGATTCGAATCTACCTCCTGAAATCTGTTTCCTTCAATTCTGCCTTGATTTCAAATCCTCTTCTTTGCCTTCCCTCAATATATTTGTGGACGAGAGTTATCATTTATAACTCTGCAGGTTTGTGAATTGCAGTGCCCTGAAGCTCCATTTTACAAGTCGCTTTTTTGGGAGCCGGCCGCAAAAGCGCAGGATGGCTTCAGGCCCTGTTCTGGTTCAGGGGGGCAGGCTGAGCCTGTGGTTAATTCTTCTTCCTGATGGGAAAATAGAGTGACCTGTGCCTGTCCCAACACCAAGAGCTAGTCTCTCATTGGTTCCCCGTCTTCCCGTTCATCCTCAGGACAAATTGCAACCTGTACGGAACAGGAGGTTAAAGGTGCTGATGCTCCAAGTAGGGAGATTGCTAGTAAAGTGGCTGGAATGGCGAACCCGAGCACAAGGAGATGAGAAATGAGGTGCGTTTTAGAAACCTTTCCCCATCACACGGTGTACGATCGTCTGGGTTTCTCATGCATGTTTTCGATGTAGGAAGATGCCCTTGAACCTGGAGATTTGGGATCCATGCGATGGGTAGCACGCAGTATTACTTTAAATGGTCTGCGTTTGCTCACCCAACCTCACCAAACCTCTCAGCCCCAAGAGTGTCCACCCTTATGTCTCATCCAGCTGTGGGTCTAGATATGGTCAATCCAGGTTGCATCACAGCCCCTGAACGAATTGTATAAGAATTTCTCTCTCTTTCCCTGTCTTTGTTTCATGGGTTTTTAAAAGTAATTTATTTTTATAATGGGCTTTAGCTGCTTTTCACGGCTGTGTTTAGGCCGCTTTACACCCACTTGACACACTAACAGAGAGATATCAATACATAGGTTTTAAGATTATTACTAGTCAGATATATTCTTGTGCGGTGAATCGGGCGTGTTGAGTCCAGTTCTCTGAGCAAGGAGTAGGTCTTGTCTATTCCATATTGGGTTTATGGAACGGTATCTGAGCTAATTTGAAACTCTTGTTTTATGTATCACCCCACCTCACCTTTCCCGTTAAGCAGCCATAGTGTGTTTTCTGCATGTGTGACTCTGTTCTGTTTTGTAATTCAGTTCAAGTGTAACGGTTTTTACATTCCCTCTATAAGTGACACCTTATGAGAAGTGTCCTTTTCTGTGTGACTTATTTCACTTAGAATCGTCTTACCTAAATCCACTCATCATGCTGCTACTAGCCTTATGACATTGATTTCATGGCTGAGTGATATTCCATTGTACATAAGGACCACAACTTTTTTATCCATTTTTCGCTTTCCTGGGATATTTAAGGTGGAAGGAAGTGGAGGTCCTTGTCAACAGAGCAGCCCTAAACTTTGGGGTGCTTGTGTCTTGCTGATTTTCAATTTTCCCACTTTATCCCCCCATGCGTGGAAGTACCCTATGCTCTCTAAGCTGTGTTTTTTAGATGTTTCAGGACACACCGTACACTTCTCCAGAGTGGCTGTTGGCAATTTACATCCCGCCCATCAGTGTAGCCAGGCTCCCATTTCTCCATGGCCTGTCCTGCATTTCTGGTTTTGACACTTTTTTCAGCATGGCCCTTTTGACCGATGGGAAGCGAGACTTCTTTGTAGCGCTGATTTGCCTTTCCAGGTTGCTTGGTTGGCCAAAAAGGGCGTATGCGTTTTTTCCTGAATATATTCAGGAAAAAACGCATACGCCCTTTTTGGCCAAGGGCATCATTGTCAACGTTTTGCCGCTTTTCATGTGCTTTAAAGGCGATTCGAATCTACCTCCTGAAATCTGTTTCCTGCAATTCTGCCTTGATTTCAAATCCTCTTCTTTGCCTTCCCTCAATATATTTGTGGACGAGAGTTATCATTTATAACTCTGCAGGTTTGTGAATTGCAGTGCCCTGAAGCTCCATTTTACAAGTCGCTTTTTTGGGAGCTGGCCGCAAAAGCGCCGGATGGCTTCAGGCCCTGTTCTGGTTCTGGGGGGCAGGCTGAGCCTGTGGTTAATTCTTCTTCCTGATGGGAAAATAGAGTGACCTGTGCCTGTCCCAACACCAAGAGCTAGTCTCTCATTGGTTCCCCATCTTCCCGTTCATCCTCAGGACAAATTGCAACCTGTACGGAACAGGAGGTTAAAGGTGCTGATGCTCCAAGTAGGGAGATTGCTAGTAAAGTGGCTGGAATGGCGAACCCGAGCACAAGGAGATGAGAAATGAGGTGCGTTTTAGAAACCTTTCCCCATCACACGGTGTACCATCTTCTGGGTTTCTCATGCATGTTTTCGATGTAGGAAGATGCCCTTGAACCTGGAGATTTGGGACCCATGCGATGGGTAGCACGCAGTATTACTTTAAAGGGTCTGCGTTTGCTCACCCAACCTCACCAAACCTCTCAGCCCCAAGAGTGTCCACCCTTATGTGTCATCCAGCTGTGGGTCTAGATATGGTCAATCCAGGTTGCATCACAGCTCCTGAACGAATTGTGTAAGAATTTCTCTCTCTTTCCCTGTCTTTGTTTCATGGGTTTTTAAAAGTAATTTATTTTTATAATGGGGTTTAGCTGCTTTTCACGGCTGTGTTTATGCCGCTTTACACCCACTTGACACACTAACAGAGAGATATCAATACATAGGTTTTAAGATTATTACTAGTCAGATATATTCTTGTGCGGTGAATCGGGCGTGTTGAGTCCAGTTCTCTGAGCAAGGAGTAGGTCTTGTCTATTCCATATTGGGTTTATGGAACGGTATCTGAGCTAATTTGAAACTCTTGTTTTATGTATCACCCCACCTCACCTTTCCCGTTAAGCAGCCATAGTGTGTTTTCTGCATGTGTGACTCTGTTCTGTTTTGTAATTCAGTTCAAGTGTAACGGTTTTTACATTCCCTCTATAAGTGACACCTTATGAGAAGTGTCCTTTTCTGTGTGACTTATTTCACTTAGAATCGTCTTGCCTAAATCCACTCATCATGCTGCTACTAGCCTTATGACATTGATTTCATGGCTGAGTGATATTCCATTGTACATAAGGACCACAACTTTTTTATCCATTTTTCGCTTTCCTGGGATATTTAAGGTGGAAGGAAGTGGAGGTCCTTGTCAACAGAGCAGCCCTAAACTTTGGGGTGCTTGTGTCTTGCTGATTTTCAATTTTCCCACTTTATCCCCCCATGCGTGGAAGTGCCCTATGCTCTCTAAGCTGTGTTTTTTAGATGTTTCAGGACACACCGTACACTTCTCCAGAGTGGCTGTTGGCAATTTACATCCCGCCCATCAGTGTAGCAAGGCTCCCATTTCTCCATGGCCTGTCCTGCATTTCTGGTTTTGACAGTTTTTTCAGCATGGCCCTTTTGACCGATGGGAAGCGAGACTTCTTTGTAGCGCTGATTTGCCTTTCCAGGTTGCTTGGTTGGCCAAAAAGGGCGTATACGTTTTTTCCTGAATATATTCAGGAAAAAACGCATACGCCCTTTTTGGCCAAGGGCATCATTGTCAACGTTTTGCCGCTTTTCATGTGCTTTAAAGGCGATTCGAATCTACCTCCTGAAATCTGTTTCCTTCAATTCTGCCTTGATTTCAAATCCTCTTCTTTGCCTTCCCTCAATATATTTGTGGACGAGAGTTATCATTTATAACTCTGCAGGTTTGTGAATTGCAGTGCCCTGAAGCTCCATTTTACAAGTCGCTTTTTTGGGAGCCGGCCGCAAAAGCGCAGGATGGCTTCAGGCCCTGTTCTGGTTCAGGGGGGCAGGCTGAGCCTGTGGTTAATTCTTCTTCCTGATGGGAAAATAGAGTGACCTGTGCCTGTCCCAACACCAAGAGCTAGTCTCTCATTGGTTCCCCGTCTTCCCGTTCATCCTCAGGACAAATTGCAACCTGTACGGAACAGGAGGTTAAAGGTGCTGATGCTCCAAGTAGGGAGATTGCTAGTAAAGTGGCTGGAATGGCGAACCCGAGCACAAGGAGATGAGAAATGAGGTGCGTTTTAGAAACCTTTCCCCATCACACGGTGTACCATCTTCTGGGTTTCTCATGCATGTTTTCGATGTAGGAAGATGCCCTTGAACCTGGAGATTTGGGACCCATGCGATGGGTAGCACGCAGTATTACTTTAAAGGGTCTGCGTTTGCTCACCCAACCTCACCAGACCTCTCAGCCCCAAGAGTGTCCACCCTTATGTCTCATCCAGCTGTGGGTCTAGATATGGTCAATCCAGGTTGCATCACAGCCCCTGAACGAATTGTGTAAGAATTTCTCTCTCTTTCCCTGTCTTTGTTTCATGGGTTTTTAAAAGTAATTTATTTTTATAATGGGGTTTAGCTGCTTTTCACGGCTGTGTTTAGGCCGCTTTACACCCACTTGACACACTAACAGAGAGATATCAATACATAGGTTTTAAGATTATTACTAGTCAGATATATTCTTGTGCGGTGAATCGGGCGTGTTGTGTCCAGTTCTCTGAGCAAGGAGTAGGTCTTGTCTATTCCATATTGGGTTTATGGAACGGTATCTGAGCTAATTTGAAACTCTTGTTTTATGTATCACCCCACCTCACCTTTCCCGTTAAGCAGCCATAGTGTGTTTTCTGCATGTGTGACTCTGTTCTGTTTTGTAATTCAGTTCAAGTGTAACGGTTTTTACATTCCCTCTATAAGTGACACCTTATGAGAAGTGTCCTTTTCTGTGTGACTTATTTCACTTAGAATCGTCTTACCTAAATCCACTCATCATGCTGCTACTAGCCTTATGACATTGATTTCATGGCTGAGTGATATTCCATTGTACATAAGGACCACAACTTTTTTATCCATTTTTCGCTTTCCTGGGATATTTAAGGTGGAAGGAAGTGGAGGTCCTTGTCAACAGAGCAGCCCTAAACTTTGGGGTGCTTGTGTCTTGCTGATTTTCAATTTTCCCACTTTATCCCCCCATGCGTGGAAGTGCCCTATGCTCTCTAAGCTGTGTTTTTTAGATGTTTCAGGACACACCGTACACTTCTCCAGAGTGGCTGTTGGCAATTTACATCCCGCCCATCAGTGTAACAAGGCTCCCATTTCTCCATGGCCTGTCCTGCATTTCTGGTTTTGACACTTTTTTCAGCATGGCCCTTTTGACCGATGGGAAGCGAGACTTCTTTGTAGCGCTGATTTGCCTTTCCAGGTTGCTTGGTTGGCCAAAAAGGGCGTATGCGTTTTTTCCTGAATATATTCAGGAAAAAACGCATACGCCCTTTTTGGCCAAGGGCATCATTGTCAACGTTTTGCCGCTTTTCATGTGCTTTAAAGGCGATTCGAATCTACCTCCTGAAATCTGTTTCCTGCAATTCTGCCTTGATTTCAAATCCTCTTCTTTGCCTTCCCTCAATATATTTGTGGACGAGAGTTATGATTTATAACTCTGCAGGTTTGTGAATTGCAGTGCCCTGAAGCTCCATTTTACAAGTCGGTTTTTTGGGAGCCGGCCGCAAAAGCGCAGGATGGCTTCAGGCCCTGTTCTGGTTCAGGGGGGCAGGCTGAGCCTGTGGTTAATTCTTCTTCCTGATGGGAAAATAGAGTGGCCTGTGCCTGTCCCAACACCAAGAGCTAGTCTCTCATTGGTTCCCCGTCTTCCCGTTCATCCTCAGGACAAATTGCAACCTGTACGGAACAGGAGGTTAAAGGTGCTGATGCTCCAAGTAGGGAGATTGCTAGTAAAGTGGCTGGAATGGCGAACCCGAGCACAAGGAGATGAGAAATGAGGTGCGTTTTAGAAACCTTTCCCCATCACACGGTGTACCATCTTCTGGGTTTCTCATGCATGTTTTCGATGTAGGAAGATGCCCTTGAACCTGGAGATTTGGGACCCATGCGATGGGTAGCACGCAGTATTACTTTAAAGGGTCTGCGTTTGCTCACCCAACCTCACCAGACCTCTCAGCCCCAAGAGTGTCCACCCTTATGTCTCATCCAGCTGTGGGTCTAGATATGGTCAATCCAGGTTGCATCACAGCCCCTGAACGAATTGTGTAAGAATTTCTCTCTCTTTCCCTGTCTTTGTTTCATGGGTTTTTAAAAGTAATTTATTTTTATAATGGGGTTTAGCTGCTTTTCACGGCTGTGTTTAGGCCGCTTTACACCCACTTGACACACTAACAGAGAGATATCAATACATAGGTTTTAAGATTATTACTAGTCAGATATATTCTTGTGCGGTGAATCGGGCGTGTTGTGTCCAGTTCTCTGAGCAAGGAGTAGGTCTTGTCTATTCCATATTGGGTTTATGGAACGGTATCTGAGCTAATTTGAAACTCTTGTTTTATGTATCACCCCACCTCACCTTTCCCGTTAAGCAGCCATAGTGTGTTTTCTGCATGTGTGACTCTGTTCTGTTTTGTAATTCAGTTCAAGTGTAACGGTTTTTACATTCCCTCTATAAGTGACACCTTATGAGAAGTGTCCTTTTCTGTGTGACTTATTTCACTTAGAATCGTCTTACCTAAATCCACTCATCATGCTGCTACTAGCCTTATGACATTGAATTCATGGCTGAGTGATATTCCATTGTACATAAGGACCACAACTTTTTTATCCATTTTTCGCTTTCCTGGGATATTTAAGGTGGAATGAAGTGGAGGTCCTTGTCAACAGAGCAGCCCTAAACTTTGGGGTGGTTGTGTCTTGCTGATTTTCAATTTTCCCACTTTATCCCCCCATGCGTGGAAGTGCCCTATGCTCTCTAAGCTGTGTTTTTTAGCTGTTTCAGGACACACCGTACACTTCTCCAGAGTGGCTGTTGGCAATTTACATCCCGCCCATCAGTGTAGCAAGGCTCCCATTTCTCCATGGCCTGTCCTGCATTTCTGGTTTTGACACTTTTTTCAGCATGGCCCTTTTGACCGATGGGAAGCGAGACTTCTTTGTAGCGCTGATTTGCCTTTCCAGGTTGCTTGGTTGGCCAAAAAGGGCGTATGCGTTTTTTCCTGAATATATTCAGGAAAAAAGGCATACGCCCTTTTTGGCCAAGGGCATCATTGTCAACGTTTTGCCGCTTTTCATGTGCTTTAAAGGCGATTCGAATCTACCTCCTGAAATCTGTTTCCTGCAATTCTGCCTTGATTTCAAATCCTCTTCTTTGCCTTCCCTCAATATATTTGTGGACGAGAGTTATCATTTATAACTCTGCAGGTTTGTGAATTGCAGTGCCCTGAAACTCCATTTTACAAGTCGGTTTTTTGGGAGCTGGCCGCAAAAGCGCAGGATGGCTTCAGGCCCTGTTCTGGTTCAGGGGGGCAGGCTGAGCCTGTGGTTAATTCTTCTTCCTGATGGGAAAATAGAGTGACCTGTGCCTGTCCCAACACCAAGAGCTAGTCTCTCATTGGTTCCCCGTCTTCCCGTTCATCCTCAGGACAAATTGCAACCTGTATGGAACAGGAGGTTAAAGGTGCTGATGCTCCAAGTAGGGAGATTGCTAGTAAAGTGGCTGGAATGGCGAACCCGAGCACAAGGAGATGAGAAATGAGGTGCGTTTTAGAAACCTTTCCCCATCACACGGTGTACCATCTTCTGGGTTTCTCATGCATGTTTTCGATGTAGGAAGATGCCCTTGAACCTGGAGATTTGGGACCCATGCGATGGGTAGCACGCAGTATTACTTTAAAGGGTCTGCGTTTGCTCACCCAACCTCACCAGACCTCTCAGCCCCAAGAGTGTCCACCCTTATGTCTCATCCAGCTGTGGGTGTAGATATGGTCAATCCAGGTTGCATCACAGCCCCTGAACGAATTGTGTAAGAATTTCTCTCTCTTTCCCTGTCTTTGTTTCATGGGTTTTTAAAAGTAATTTATTTTTATAATGGGGTTTAGCTGCTTTTCACGGCTGTGTTTAGGCCGCTTTACACCCACTTGACACACTAACAGAGAGATATCAATACATAGGTTTTAAGATTATTACTAGTCAGATATATTCTTGTGCGGTGAATCGGGCGTGTTGTGTCCAGTTCTCTGACCAAGGAGTAGGTCTTGTCTATTCCATATTGGGTTTATGGAACGGTATCTGAGCTAATTTGAAACTCTTGTTTTATGTATCACCCCACCTCACCTTTCCCGTTAAGCAGCCATAGTGTGTTTTCTGCATGTGTGACTCTGTTCTGTTTTGTAATTCAGTTCAAGTGTAACGGTTTTTACATTCCCTCTATAAGTGACACCTTATGAGAAGTGTCCTTTTCTGTGTGACTTATTTCACTTAGAATCGTCTTACCTAAATCCACTCATCATGCTGCTACTAGCCTTATGACATTGATTTCATGGCTGAGTGATATTCCATTGTACATAAGGACCACAACTTTTTTATCCATTTTTCGCTTTCCTGGGATATTTAAGGTGGAAGGAAGTGGAGGTCCTTGTCAACAGAGCAGCCCTAAACTTTGGGGTGCTTGTGTCTTGCTGATTTTCAATTTTCCCACTTTATCCCCCCATGCGTGGAAGTGCCCTATGCTCTCTAACTGTTTTTTTTAGATGTTTCAGGACACACCGTACACTTCTCCAGAGTGGCTGTTGGCAATTTACATCCCGCCCATCAGTGTAGCAAGGCTCCCATTTCTCCATGGCCTGTCCTGCATTTCTGGTTTTGACACTTTTTTCAGCATGGCCCTTTTGACCGATGGGAAGCGAGACTTCTTTGTAGCGCTGATTTGCCTTTCCAGGTTGCTTGGTTGGCCAAAAAGGGCGTATGCGTTTTTTCCTGAATATATTCAGGAAAAAACGCATACGCCCTTTTTGGCCAAGGGCATCATTGTCAACGTTTTGCCGCTTTTCATGTGCTTTAAAGGCGATTCGAATCTACCTCCTGAAATCTGTTTCCTGCAATTCTGCCTTGATTTCAAATCCTCTTCTTTGCCTTCCCTCAATAAATTTGTGGACGAGAGTTATCATTTATAACTCTGCAGGTTTGTGAATTGCAGTGCCCTGAAGCTCCATTTTACAAGTCGTTTTTTTGGGAGCTGGCCGCAAAAGCGCAGGATGGCTTCAGGCCCTGTTCTGGTTCAGGGGGGCAGGCTGAGCCTGTGGTTAATTCTTCTTCCTGATGGGAAAATAGAGTGGCCTGTGCCTGTCCCAACACCAAGAGCTAGTCTCTCATTGGTTCCCCGTCTTCCCGTTCATCCTCAGGACAAATTGCAACCTGTACGGAACAGGAGGTTAAAGGTGCTGATGCTCCAAGTAGGGAGATTGCTAATAAAGTGGCTGGAATGGCGAACCCGAGCACAAGGAGATGAGAAATGAGGTGCGTTTTAGAAACCTTTCCCCATCACACGGTGTACCATCTTCTGGGTTTCTCATGCATGTTTTCGATGTAGGAAGATGCCCTTGAACCTGGAGATTTGGGACCCATGCGATGGGTAGCACGCAGTATTACTTTAAAGGGTCTGCGTTTGCTCACCCAACCTCACCAAACCTCTCAGCCCCAAGAGTGTCCACCCTTATGTCTCATCCAGCTGTGGGTCTAGATATGGTCAATCCAGGTTGCATCACAGCCCCTGAACGAATTGTGTAAGAATTTCTCTCTCTTTCCCTGTCTTTGTTTCATGGGTTTTTAAAAGTAATTTTTTTTTATAATGGGGTTTAGCTGCTTTTCACGGCTGTGTTTATGCCGCTTTACACCCACTTGACACACTAACAGAGAGATATCAATACATAGGTTTTAAGATTATTACTAGTCAGATATATTCTTGTGCGGTGAATCGGGCGTGTTGAGTCCAGTTCTCTGAGCAAGGAGTAGGTCTTGTCTATTCCATATTGGGTTTATGGAACGGTATCTGAGCTAATTTGAAACTCTTGTTTTATGTATCACCCCACCTCACCTTTCCCGTTAAGCAGCCATAGTGTGTTTTCTGCATATGTGACTCTGTTCTGTTTTGTAATTCAGTTCAAGTGTAACGGTTTTTACATTCCCTCTATAAGTGACACCTTATGAGAAGTGTCCTTTTCTGTGTGACTTATTTCACTTAGAATCGTCTTACCTAAATCCACTCATCATGCTGCTACTAGCCTTATGACATTGATTTCATGGCTGAGTGATATTCCATTGTACATAAGGACCACAACTTTTTTATCCATTTTTCGCTTTCCTGGGATATTTAAGGTGGAAGGAAGTGGAGGTCCTTGTCAACAGAGCAGCCCTAAACTTTGGGGTGCTTGTGTCTTGCTGATTTTCAATTTTCCCACTTTATCCCCCCATGCGTGGAAGTGCCCTATGCTCTCTAAGCTGTGTTTTTTAGATGTTTCAGGACACACCGTACACTTCTCCAGAGTGGCTGTTGGCAATTTACATCCCGCCCATCAGTGTAGCAAGGCTCCCATTTCTCCATGGCCTGTCCTGCATTTCTGGTTTTGACACTTTTTTCAGCATGGCCCTTTTGACCGATGGGAAGCGAGACTTCTTTGTAGCGCTGATTTGCCTTTCCAGGTTGCTTGGTTGGCCAAAAAGGGCGTATGCGTTTTTTCCTGAATATATTCAGGAAAAAACGCATACGCCCTTTTTGGCCAAGGGCATCATTGTCAACGTTTTGCCGCTTTTCATGTGCTTTAAAGGCGATTCGAATCTACCTCCTGAAATCTGTTTCCTGCAATTCTGCCTTGATTTCAAATCCTCTTCTTTGCCTTCCCTCAATATATTTGTGGACGAGAGTTATGATTTATAACTCTGCAGGTTTGTGAATTGCAGTTCCCTGAAGCTCCATTTTACAAGTCGGTTTTTTGGGAGCTGGCCGCAAAAGCGCAGGATGGCTTCAGGCCCTGTTCTGGTTCAGGGGGGCAGGCTGAGCCTGTGGTTAATTCTTCTTCCTGATGGGAAAATAGAGTGGCCTGTGCCTGTCCCAACACCAAGAGCTAGTCTCTCATTGGTTCCCCGTCTTCCCGTTCATCCTCAGGACAAATTGCAACCTGTACGGAACAGGAGGTTAAAGGTGCTGATGCTCCAAGTAGGGAGATTGCTAGTAAAGTGGCTGGAATGGCGAACCCGAGCACAAGGAGATGAGAAATGAGGTGCGTTTTAGAAACCTTTCCCCATCACACGGTGTACCATCTTCTGGGTTTCTCATGCATGTTTTCGATGTAGGAAGATGCCCTTGAACCTGGAGATTTGGGACCCATGCGATGGGTAGCACGCAGTATTACTTTAAAGGGTCTGCGTTTGCTCACCCAACCTCACCAGACCTCTCAGCCCCAAGAGTGTCCACCCTTATGTCTCATCCAGCTGTGGGTCTAGATATGGTCAATCCAGGTTGCATCACAGCCCCTGAACGAATTGTGTAAGAATTTCTCTCTCTTTCCCTGTCTTTGTTTCATGGGTTTTTAAAAGTAATTTATTTTTATAATGGGGTTTAGCTGCTTTTCACGGCTGTGTTTAGGCCGCTTTACACCCACTTGACACACTAACAGAGAGATATCAATACATAGGTTTTAAGATTATTACTAGTCAGATATATTCTTGTGCGGTGAATCGGGCGTGTTGTGTCCAGTTCTCTGAGCAAGGAGTAGGTCTTGTCTATTCCATATTGGGTTTATGGAACGGTATCTGAGCTAATTTGAAACTCTTGTTTTATGTATCACCCCACCTCACCTTTCCCGTTAAGCAGCCATAGTGTGTTTTCTGCATGTGTGACTCTGTTCTGTTTTGTAATTCAGTTCAAGTGTAACGGTTTTTACATTCCCTCTATAAGTGACACCTTATGAGAAGTGTCCTTTTCTGTGTGACTTATTTCACTTAGAATCGTCTTACCTAAATCCACTCATCATGCTGCTACTAGCCTTATGACATTGAATTCATGGCTGAGTGATATTCCATTGTACATAAGGACCACAACTTTTTTATCCATTTTTCGCTTTCCTGGGATATTTAAGGTGGAATGAAGTGGAGGTCCTTGTCAACAGAGCAGCCCTAAACTTTGGGGTGCTTGTGTCTTGCTGATTTTCAATTTTCCCACTTTATCCCCCCATGCGTGGAAGTGCCCTATGCTCTCTAAGCTGTGTTTTTTAGCTGTTTCAGGACACACCGTACACTTCTCCAGAGTGGCTGTTGGCAATTTACATCCCGCCCATCAGTGTAGCAAGGCTCCCATTTCTCCATGGCCTGTCCTGCATTTCTGGTTTTGACACTTTTTTCAGCATGGCCCTTTTGACCGATGGGAAGCGAGACTTCTTTGTAGCGCTGATTTGCCTTTCCAGGTTGCTTGGTTGGCCAAAAAGGGCGTATGCGTTTTTTCCTGAATATATTCAGGAAAAAAGGCATACGCCCTTTTTGGCCAAGGGCATCATTGTCAACGTTTTGCCGCTTTTCATGTGCTTTAAAGGCGATTCGAATCTACCTCCTGAAATCTGTTTCCTGCAATTCTGCCTTGATTTCAAATCCTCTTCTTTGCCTTCCCTCAATATATTTGTGGACGAGAGTTATCATTTATAACTCTGCAGGTTTGTGAATTGCAGTGCCCTGAAACTCCATTTTACAAGTCGGTTTTTTGGGAGCTGGCCGCAAAAGCGCAGGATGGCTTCAGGCCCTGTTCTGGTTCAGGGGGGCAGGCTGAGCCTGTGGTTAATTCTTCTTCTTGATGGGAAAATAGAGTGACCTGTGCCTGTCCCAACACCAAGAGCTAGTCTCTCATTGGTTCCCCGTCTTCCCGTTCATCCTCAGGACAAATTGCAACCTGTACGGAACAGGAGGTTAAAGGTGCTGATGCTCCAAGTAGGGAGATTGCTAGTAAAGTGGCTGGAATGGCGAACCCGAGCACAAGGAGATGAGAAATGAGGTGCGTTTTAGAAACCTTTCCCCATCACACGGTGTACCATCTTCTGGGTTTCTCATGCATGTTTTCGATGTAGGAAGATGCCCTTGAACCTGGAGATTTGGGACCCATGCGATGGGTAGCACGCAGTATTACTTTAAAGGGTCTGCGTTTGCTCACCCAACCTCACCAAACCTCTCAGCCCCAAGAGTGTCCACCCTTATGTCTCATCCAGCTGTGGGTCTAGATATGGTCAATCCAGGTTGCATCACAGCCCCTGAACGAATTGTGTAAGAATTTCTCTCTCTTTCCCTGTCTTTGTTTCATGGGTTTTTAAAAGTAATTTATTTTTATAATGGGGTTTAGCTGCTTTTCACGGCTGTGTTTATGCCGCTTTACACCCACTTGACACACTAACAGAGAGATATCAATACATAGGTTTTAAGATTATTACTAGTCAGATATATTCTTGTGCGGTGAATCGGGCGTGTTGAGTCCAGTTCTCTGAGCAAGGAGTAGGTCTTGTCTATTCCATATTGGGTTTATGGAACGGTATCTGAGCTAATTTGAAACTCTTGTTTTATGTATCACCCCACCTCACCTTTCCCGTTAAGCAGCCATAGTGTGTTTTCTGCATGTGTGACTCTGTTCTGTTTTGTAATTCAGTTCAAGTGTAACGGTTTTTACATTCCCTCTATAAGTGACACCTTATGAGAAGTGTCCTTTTCTGTGTGACTTATTTCACTTAGAATCGTCTTGCCTAAATCCACTCATCATGCTGCTACTAGCCTTATGACATTGATTTCATGGCTGAGTGATATTCCATTGTACATAAGGACCACAACTTTTTTATCCATTTTTCGCTTTCCTGGGATATTTAAGGTGGAAGGAAGTGGAGGTCCTTGTCAACAGAGCAGCCCTAAACTTTGGGGTGCTTGTGTCTTGCTGATTTTCAATTTTCCCACTTTATCCCCCCATGCGTGGAAGTGCCCTATGCTCTCTAAGCTGTGTTTTTTAGATGTTTCAGGACACACCGTACACTTCTCCAGAGTGGCTGTTGGCAATTTACATCCCGCCCATCAGTGTAGCAAGGCTCCCATTTCTCCATGGCCTGTCCTGCATTTCTGGTTTTGACAGTTTTTTCAGCATGGCCCTTTTGACCGATGGGAAGCGAGACTTCTTTGTAGCGCTGATTTGCCTTTCCAGGTTGCTTGGTTGGCCAAAAAGGGCGTATACGTTTTTTCCTGAATATATTCAGGAAAAAACGCATACGCCCTTTTTGGCCAAGGGCATCATTGTCAACGTTTTGCCGCTTTTCATGTGCTTTAAAGGCGATTCGAATCTACCTCCTGAAATCTGTTTCCTTCAATTCTGCCTTGATTTCAAATCCTCTTCTTTGCCTTCCCTCAATATATTTGTGGACGAGAGTTATCATTTATAACTCTGCAGGTTTGTGAATTGCAGTGCCCTGAAGCTCCATTTTACAAGTCGCTTTTTTGGGAGCCGGCCGCAAAAGCGCAGGATGGCTTCAGGCCCTGTTCTGGTTCAGGGGGGCAGGCTGAGCCTGTGGTTAATTCTTCTTCCTGATGGGAAAATAGAGTGACCTGTGCCTGTCCCAACACCAAGAGCTAGTCTCTCATTGGTTCCCCGTCTTCCCGTTCATCCTCAGGACAAATTGCAACCTGTACGGAACAGGAGGTTAAAGGTGCTGATGCTCCAAGTAGGGAGATTGCTAGTAAAGTGGCTGGAATGGCGAACCCGAGCACAAGGAGATGAGAAATGAGGTGCGTTTTAGAAACCTTTCCCCATCACACGGTGTACGATCGTCTGGGTTTCTCATGCATGTTTTCGATGTAGGAAGATGCCCTTGAACCTGGAGATTTGGGATCCATGCGATGGGTAGCACGCAGTATTACTTTAAATGGTCTGCGTTTGCTCACCCAACCTCACCAAACCTCTCAGCCCCAAGAGTGTCCACCCTTATGTCTCATCCAGCTGTGGGTCTAGATATGGTCAATCCAGGTTGCATCACAGCCCCTGAACGAATTGTATAAGAATTTCTCTCTCTTTCCCTGTCTTTGTTTCATGGGTTTTTAAAAGTAATTTATTTTTATAATGGGCTTTAGCTGCTTTTAACGGCTGTGTTTAGGCCACTTTACACCCACTTGACACACTAACAGAGAGATATCAATACATAGGTTTTAAGATTATTACTAGTCAGATATATTCTTGTGCGGTGAATCGGGCGTGTTGAGTCCAGTTCTCTGAGCAAGGAGTAGGTCTTGTCTATTCCATATTGGGTTTATGGAACGGTATCTGAGCTAATTTGAAACTCTTGTTTTATGTATCACCCCACCTCACCTTTCCCGTTAAGCAGCCATAGTGTGTTTTCTGCATGTGTGACTCTGTTCTGTTTTGTAATTCAGTTCAAGTGTAACGGTTTTTACATTCCCTCTATAAGTGACACCTTATGAGAAGTGTCGTTTTCTGTGTGACTTATTTCACTTAGAATCGTCTTACCTAAATCCACTCATCATGCTGCTACTAGCCTTATGACATTGATTTCATGGCTGAGTGATATTCCATTGTACATAAGGACCACAACTTTTTTATCCATTTTTCGCTTTCCTGGGATATTTAAGGTGGAAGGAAGTGGAGGTCCTTGTCAACAGAGCAGCCCTAAACTTTGGGGTGCTTGTCTCTTGCTGATTTTCAATTTTCCCACTTTATCCCCCCATGCGTGGAAGTACCCTATGCTCTCTAAGCTGTGTTTTTTAGATGTTTCAGGACACACCGTACACTTCTCCAGAGTGGCTGTTGGCAATTTACATCCCGCCCATCAGTGTAGCAAGGCTCCCATTTCTCCATGGCCTGTCCTGCATTTCTGGTTTTGACAGTTTTTTCAGCATGGCCCTTTTGACCGATGGGAAGCGAGACTTCTTTGTAGCGCTGATTTGCCTTTCCAGGTTGCTTGGTTGGCCAAAAAGGGCGTATACGTTTTTTCCTGAATATATTCAGGAAAAAACGCATACGCCCTTTTTGGCCAAGGGCATCATTGTCAACGTTTTGCCGCTTTTCATGTGCTTTAAAGGCGATTCGAATCTACCTCCTGAAATCTGTTTCCTTCAATTCTGCCTTGATTTCAAATCCTCTTCTTTGCCTTCCCTCAATATATTTGTGGACGAGAGTTATCATTTATAACTCTGCAGGTTTGTGAATTGCAGTGCCCTGAAGCTCCATTTTACAAGTCGCTTTTTTGGGAGCCGGCCGCAAAAGCGCAGGATGGCTTCAGGCCCTGTTCTGGTTCAGGGGGGCAGGCTGAGCCTGTGGTTAATTCTTCTTCCTGATGGGAAAATAGAGTGACCTGTGCCTGTCCCAACACCAAGAGCTAGTCTCTCATTGGTTCCCCGTCTTCCCGTTCATCCTCAGGACAAATTGCAACCTGTACGGAACAGGAGGTTAAAGGTGCTGATGCTCCAAGTAGGGAGATTGCTAGTAAAGTGGCTGGAATGGCGAACCCGAGCACAAGGAGATGAGAAATGAGGTGCGTTTTAGAAACCTTTCCCCATCACACGGTGTACGATCGTCTGGGTTTCTCATGCATGTTTTCGATGTAGGAAGATGCCCTTGAACCTGGAGATTTGGGATCCATGCGATGGGTAGCACGCAGTATTACTTTAAATGGTCTGCGTTTGCTCACCCAACCTCACCAAACCTCTCAGCCCCAAGAGTGTCCACCCTTATGTCTCATCCAGCTGTGGGTCTAGATATGGTCAATCCAGGTTGCATCACAGCCCCTGAACGAATTGTATAAGAATTTCTCTCTCTTTCCCTGTCTTTGTTTCATGGGTTTTTAAAAGTAATTTATTTTTATAATGGGCTTTAGCTGCTTTTCACGGCTGTGTTTAGGCCGCTTTACACCCACTTGACACACTAACAGAGAGATATCAATACATAGGTTTTAAGATTATTACTAGTCAGATATATTCTTGTGCGGTGAATCGGGCGTGTTGAGTCCAGTTCTCTGAGCAAGGAGTAGGTCTTGTCTATTCCATATTGGGTTTATGGAACGGTATCTGAGCTAATTTGAAACTCTTGTTTTATGTATCACCCCACCTCACCTTTCCCGTTAAGCAGCCATAGTGTGTTTTCTGCATGTGTGACTCTGTTCTGTTTTGTAATTCAGTTCAAGTGTAACGGTTTTTACATTCCCTCTATAAGTGACACCTTATGAGAAGTGTCCTTTTCTGTGTGACTTATTTCACTTAGAATCGTCTTACCTAAATCCACTCATCATGCTGCTACTAGCCTTATGACATTGATTTCATGGCTGAGTGATATTCCATTGTACATAAGGACCACAACTTTTTTATCCATTTTTCGCTTTCCTGGGATATTTAAGGTGGAAGGAAGTGGAGGTCCTTGTCAACAGAGCAGCCCTAAACTTTGGGGTGCTTGTGTCTTGCTGATTTTCAATTTTCCCA
This sequence comes from Balaenoptera physalus, assembly GCF_965194825.1. Classification (NCBI taxonomy): domain Eukaryota; kingdom Metazoa; phylum Chordata; class Mammalia; order Artiodactyla; family Balaenopteridae; genus Balaenoptera; species Balaenoptera physalus. Next base: position 320,969 of record NW_028126452.1, on the reverse strand, counting down.
CTTTATCCCCCCATGCGTGGAAGTACCCTATGCTCTCTAAGCTGTGTTTTTTAGATGTTTCAGGACACACCGTACACTTCTCCAGAGTGGCTGTTGGCAATTTACATCCCGCCCATCAGTGTAGCCAGGCTCCCATTTCTCCATGGCCTGTCCTGCATTTCTGGTTTTGACACTTTTTTCAGCATGGCCCTTTTGACCGATGGGAAGCGAGACTTCTTTGTAGCGCTGATTTGCCTTTCCAGGTTGCTTGGTTGGCCAAAAAGGGCGTATGCGTTTTTTCCTGAATATATTCAGGAAAAAACGCATACGCCCTTTTTGGCCAAGGGCATCATTGTCAACGTTTTGCCGCTTTTCATGTGCTTTAAAGGCGATTCGAATCTACCTCCTGAAATCTGTTTCCTGCAATTCTGCCTTGATTTCAAATCCTCTTCTTTGCCTTCCCTCAATATATTTGTGGACGAGAGTTATCATTTATAACTCTGCAGGTTTGTGAATTGCAGTGCCCTGAAGCTCCATTTTACAAGTCGCTTTTTTGGGAGCTGGCCGCAAAAGCGCCGGATGGCTTCAGGCCCTGTTCTGGTTCTGGGGGGCAGGCTGAGCCTGTGGTTAATTCTTCTTCCTGATGGGAAAATAGAGTGACCTGTGCCTGTCCCAACACCAAGAGCTAGTCTCTCATTGGTTCCCCATCTTCCCGTTCATCCTCAGGACAAATTGCAACCTGTACGGAACAGGAGGTTAAAGGTGCTGATGCTCCAAGTAGGGAGATTGCTAGTAAAGTGGCTGGAATGGCGAACCCGAGCACAAGGAGATGAGAAATGAGGTGCGTTTTAGAAACCTTTCCCCATCACACGGTGTACCATCTTCTGGGTTTCTCATGCATGTTTTCGATGTAGGAAGATGCCCTTGAACCTGGAGATTTGGGACCCATGCGATGGGTAGCACGCAGTATTACTTTAAAGGGTCTGCGTTTGCTCACCCAACCTCACCAAACCTCTCAGCCCCAAGAGTGTCCACCCTTATGTGTCATCCAGCTGTGGGTCTAGATATGGTCAATCCAGGTTGCATCACAGCTCCTGAACGAATTGTGTAAGAATTTCTCTCTCTTTCCCTGTCTTTGTTTCATGGGTTTTTAAAAGTAATTTATTTTTATAATGGGGTTTAGCTGCTTTTCACGGCTGTGTTTATGCCGCTTTACACCCACTTGACACACTAACAGAGAGATATCAATACATAGGTTTTAAGATTATTACTAGTCAGATATATTCTTGTGCGGTGAATCGGGCGTGTTGAGTCCAGTTCTCTGAGCAAGGAGTAGGTCTTGTCTATTCCATATTGGGTTTATGGAACGGTATCTGAGCTAATTTGAAACTCTTGTTTTATGTATCACCCCACCTCACCTTTCCCGTTAAGCAGCCATAGTGTGTTTTCTGCATGTGTGACTCTGTTCTGTTTTGTAATTCAGTTCAAGTGTAACGGTTTTTACATTCCCTCTATAAGTGACACCTTATGAGAAGTGTCCTTTTCTGTGTGACTTATTTCACTTAGAATCGTCTTGCCTAAATCCACTCATCATGCTGCTACTAGCCTTATGACATTGATTTCATGGCTGAGTGATATTCCATTGTACATAAGGACCACAACTTTTTTATCCATTTTTCGCTTTCCTGGGATATTTAAGGTGGAAGGAAGTGGAGGTCCTTGTCAACAGAGCAGCCCTAAACTTTGGGGTGCTTGTGTCTTGCTGATTTTCAATTTTCCCACTTTATCCCCCCATGCGTGGAAGTGCCCTATGCTCTCTAAGCTGTGTTTTTTAGATGTTTCAGGACACACCGTACACTTCTCCAGAGTGGCTGTTGGCAATTTACATCCCGCCCATCAGTGTAGCAAGGCTCCCATTTCTCCATGGCCTGTCCTGCATTTCTGGTTTTGACAGTTTTTTCAGCATGGCCCTTTTGACCGATGGGAAGCGAGACTTCTTTGTAGCGCTGATTTGCCTTTCCAGGTTGCTTGGTTGGCCAAAAAGGGCGTATACGTTTTTTCCTGAATATATTCAGGAAAAAACGCATACGCCCTTTTTGGCCAAGGGCATCATTGTCAACGTTTTGCCGCTTTTCATGTGCTTTAAAGGCGATTCGAATCTACCTCCTGAAATCTGTTTCCTTCAATTCTGCCTTGATTTCAAATCCTCTTCTTTGCCTTCCCTCAATATATTTGTGGACGAGAGTTATCATTTATAACTCTGCAGGTTTGTGAATTGCAGTGCCCTGAAGCTCCATTTTACAAGTCGCTTTTTTGGGAGCCGGCCGCAAAAGCGCAGGATGGCTTCAGGCCCTGTTCTGGTTCAGGGGGGCAGGCTGAGCCTGTGGTTAATTCTTCTTCCTGATGGGAAAATAGAGTGACCTGTGCCTGTCCCAACACCAAGAGCTAGTCTCTCATTGGTTCCCCGTCTTCCCGTTCATCCTCAGGACAAATTGCAACCTGTACGGAACAGGAGGTTAAAGGTGCTGATGCTCCAAGTAGGGAGATTGCTAGTAAAGTGGCTGGAATGGCGAACCCGAGCACAAGGAGATGAGAAATGAGGTGCGTTTTAGAAACCTTTCCCCATCACACGGTGTACGATCGTCTGGGTTTCTCATGCATGTTTTCGATGTAGGAAGATGCCCTTGAACCTGGAGATTTGGGATCCATGCGATGGGTAGCACGCAGTATTACTTTAAATGGTCTGCGTTTGCTCACCCAACCTCACCAAACCTCTCAGCCCCAAGAGTGTCCACCCTTATGTCTCATCCAGCTGTGGGTCTAGATATGGTCAATCCAGGTTGCATCACAGCCCCTGAACGAATTGTATAAGAATTTCTCTCTCTTTCCCTGTCTTTGTTTCATGGGTTTTTAAAAGTAATTTATTTTTATAATGGGCTTTAGCTGCTTTTAACGGCTGTGTTTAGGCCACTTTACACCCACTTGACACACTAACAGAGAGATATCAATACATAGGTTTTAAGATTATTACTAGTCAGATATATTCTTGTGCGGTGAATCGGGCGTGTTGAGTCCAGTTCTCTGAGCAAGGAGTAGGTCTTGTCTATTCCATATTGGGTTTATGGAACGGTATCTGAGCTAATTTGAAACTCTTGTTTTATGTATCACCCCACCTCACCTTTCCCGTTAAGCAGCCATAGTGTGTTTTCTGCATGTGTGACTCTGTTCTGTTTTGTAATTCAGTTCAAGTGTAACGGTTTTTACATTCCCTCTATAAGTGACACCTTATGAGAAGTGTCGTTTTCTGTGTGACTTATTTCACTTAGAATCGTCTTACCTAAATCCACTCATCATGCTGCTACTAGCCTTATGACATTGATTTCATGGCTGAGTGATATTCCATTGTACATAAGGACCACAACTTTTTTATCCATTTTTCGCTTTCCTGGGATATTTAAGGTGGAAGGAAGTGGAGGTCCTTGTCAACAGAGCAGCCCTAAACTTTGGGGTGCTTGTCTCTTGCTGATTTTCAATTTTCCCACTTTATCCCCCCATGCGTGGAAGTACCCTATGCTCTCTAAGCTGTGTTTTTTAGATGTTTCAGGACACACCGTACACTTCTCCAGAGTGGCTGTTGGCAATTTACATCCCGCCCATCAGTGTAGCAAGGCTCCCATTTCTCCATGGCCTGTCCTGCATTTCTGGTTTTGACAGTTTTTTCAGCATGGCCCTTTTGACCGATGGGAAGCGAGACTTCTTTGTAGCGCTGATTTGCCTTTCCAGGTTGCTTGGTTGGCCAAAAAGGGCGTATACGTTTTTTCCTGAATATATTCAGGAAAAAACGCATACGCCCTTTTTGGCCAAGGGCATCATTGTCAACGTTTTGCCGCTTTTCATGTGCTTTAAAGGCGATTCGAATCTACCTCCTGAAATCTGTTTCCTTCAATTCTGCCTTGATTTCAAATCCTCTTCTTTGCCTTCCCTCAATATATTTGTGGACGAGAGTTATCATTTATAACTCTGCAGGTTTGTGAATTGCAGTGCCCTGAAGCTCCATTTTACAAGTCGCTTTTTTGGGAGCCGGCCGCAAAAGCGCAGGATGGCTTCAGGCCCTGTTCTGGTTCAGGGGGGCAGGCTGAGCCTGTGGTTAATTCTTCTTCCTGATGGGAAAATAGAGTGACCTGTGCCTGTCCCAACACCAAGAGCTAGTCTCTCATTGGTTCCCCGTCTTCCCGTTCATCCTCAGGACAAATTGCAACCTGTACGGAACAGGAGGTTAAAGGTGCTGATGCTCCAAGTAGGGAGATTGCTAGTAAAGTGGCTGGAATGGCGAACCCGAGCACAAGGAGATGAGAAATGAGGTGCGTTTTAGAAACCTTTCCCCATCACACGGTGTACGATCGTCTGGGTTTCTCATGCATGTTTTCGATGTAGGAAGATGCCCTTGAACCTGGAGATTTGGGGTCCATGCGATGGGTAGCACGCAGTATTACTTTAAATGGTCTGCGTTTGCTCACCCAACCTCACCAAACCTCTCAGCCCCAAGAGTGTCCACCCTTATGTCTCATCCAGCTGTGGGTCTAGATATGGTCAATCCAGGTTGCATCACAGCCCCTGAACGAATTGTATAAGAATTTCTCTCTCTTTCCCTGTCTTTGTTTCATGGGTTTTTAAAAGTAATTTATTTTTATAATGGGCTTTAGCTGCTTTTAACGGCTGTGTTTAGGCCGCTTTACACCCACTTGACACACTAACAGAGAGATATCAATACATAGGTTTTAAGATTATTACTAGTCAGATATATTCTTGTGCGGTGAATCGGGCGTGTTGAGTCCAGTTCTCTGAGCAAGGAGTAGGTCTTGTCTATTCCATATTGGGTTTATGGAACGGTATCTGAGCTAATTTGAAACTCTTGTTTTATGTATCACCCCACCTCACCTTTCCCGTTAAGCAGCCATAGTGTGTTTTCTGCATGTGTGACTCTGTTCTGTTTTGTAATTCAGTTCAAGTGTAACGGTTTTTACATTCCCTCTATAAGTGACACCTTATGAGAAGTGTCCTTTTCTGTGTGACTTATTTCACTTAGAATCGTCTTACCTAAATCCACTCATCATGCTGCTACTAGCCTTATGACATTGATTTCATGGCTGAGTGATATTCCATTGTACATAAGGACCACAACTTTTTTATCCATTTTTCGCTTTCCTGGGATATTTAAGGTGGAAGGAAGTGGAGGTCCTTGTCAACAGAGCAGCCCTAAACTTTGGGGTGCTTGTGTCTTGCTGATTTTCAATTTTCCCACTTTATCCCCCCATGCGTGGAAGTACCCTATGCTCTCTAAGCTGTGTTTTTTAGATGTTTCAGGACACACCGTACACTTCTCCAGAGTGGCTGTTGGCAATTTACATCCCGCCCATCAGTGTAGCCAGGCTCCCATTTCTCCATGGCCTGTCCTGCATTTCTGGTTTTGACACTTTTTTCAGCATGGCCCTTTTGACCGATGGGAAGCGAGACTTCTTTGTAGCGCTGATTTGCCTTTCCAGGTTGCTTGGTTGGCCAAAAAGGGCGTATGCGTTTTTTCCTGAATATATTCAGGAAAAAACGCATACGCCCTTTTTGGCCAAGGGCATCATTGTCAACGTTTTGCCGCTTTTCATGTGCTTTAAAGGCGATTCGAATCTACCTCCTGAAATCTGTTTCCTGCAATTCTGCCTTGATTTCAAATCCTCTTCTTTGCCTTCCCTCAATATATTTGTGGACGAGAGTTATCATTTATAACTCTGCAGGTTTGTGAATTGCAGTGCCCTGAAGCTCCATTTTACAAGTCGCTTTTTTGGGAGCTGGCCGCAAAAGCGCCGGATGGCTTCAGGCCCTGTTCTGGTTCTGGGGGGCAGGCTGAGCCTGTGGTTAATTCTTCTTCCTGATGGGAAAATAGAGTGACCTGTGCCTGTCCCAACACCAAGAGCTAGTCTCTCATTGGTTCCCCATCTTCCCGTTCATCCTCAGGACAAATTGCAACCTGTACGGAACAGGAGGTTAAAGGTGCTGATGCTCCAAGTAGGGAGATTGCTAGTAAAGTGGCTGGAATGGCGAACCCGAGCACAAGGAGATGAGAAATGAGGTGCGTTTTAGAAACCTTTCCCCATCACACGGTGTACCATCTTCTGGGTTTCTCATGCATGTTTTCGATGTAGGAAGATGCCCTTGAACCTGGAGATTTGGGACCCATGCGATGGGTAGCACGCAGTATTACTTTAAAGGGTCTGCGTTTGCTCACCCAACCTCACCAAACCTCTCAGCCCCAAGAGTGTCCACCCTTATGTGTCATCCAGCTGTGGGTCTAGATATGGTCAATCCAGGTTGCATCACAGCTCCTGAACGAATTGTGTAAGAATTTCTCTCTCTTTCCCTGTCTTTGTTTCATGGGTTTTTAAAAGTAATTTATTTTTATAATGGGGTTTAGCTGCTTTTCACGGCTGTGTTTATGCCGCTTTACACCCACTTGACACACTAACAGAGAGATATCAATACATAGGTTTTAAGATTATTACTAGTCAGATATATTCTTGTGCGGTGAATCGGGCGTGTTGAGTCCAGTTCTCTGAGCAAGGAGTAGGTCTTGTCTATTACATATTGGGTTTATGGAACGGTATCTGAGCTAATTTGAAACTCTTGTTTTATGTATCACCCCACCTCACCTTTCCCGTTAAGCAGCCATAGTGTGTTTTCTGCATGTGTGACTCTGTTCTGTATTGTAAGTCAGTTCAAGTGTAACGGTTTTTACATTCCCTCTATAAGTGACACCTTATGAGAAGTGTCCTTTTCTGTGTGACTTATTTCACTTAGAATCGTCTTACCTAAATCCACTCATCATGCTGCTACTAGCCTTATGACATTGATTTCATGGCTGAGTGATATTCCATTGTACATAAGGACCACAACTTTTTTATCCATTTTTCGCTTTCCTGGGATATTTAAGGTGGAAGGAAGTGGAGGTCCTTGTCAACAGAGCAGCCCTAAACTTTGGGGTGCTTGTGTCTTGCTGATTTTCAATTTTCCCACTTTATCCCCCCATGCGTGGAAGTACCCTATGCTCTCTAAGCTGTGTTTTTTAGATGTTTCAGGACACACCGTACACTTCTCCAGAGTGGCTGTTGGCAATTTACATCCCGCCCATCAGTGTAGCAAGGCTCCCATTTCTCCATGGCCTGTCCTGCATTTCTGGTTTTGACAGTTTTTTCAGCATGGCCCTTTTGACCGATGGGAAGCGAGACTTCTTTGTAGCGCTGATTTGCCTTTCCAGGTTGCTTGGTTGGCCAAAAAGGGCGTATGCGTTTTTTCCTGAATATATTCAGGAAAAAACGCATACGCCCTTTTTGGCCAAGGGCATCATTGTCAACGTTTTGCCGCTTTTCATGTGCTTTAAAGGCGATTCGAATCTACCTCCTGAAATCTGTTTCCTGCAATTCTGCCTTGATTTCAAATCCTCTTCTTTGCCTTCCCTCAATATATTTGTGGACGAGAGTTATCATTTATAACTCTGCAGGTTTGTGAATTGCAGTGCCCTGAAGCTCCATTTTACAAGTCGGTTTTTTGGGAGCCGGCCGCAAAAGCGCAGGATGGCTTCAGGCCCTGTTCTGGTTCAGGGGGGCAGGCTGAGCCTGTGGTTAATTCTTCTTCCTGATGGGAAAATAGAGTGACCTGTGCCTGTCCCAACACCAAGAGCTAGTCTCTCATTGGTTCCCCGTCTTCCCGTTCATCCTCAGGACAAATTGCAACCTGTACGGAACAGGAGGTTAAAGGTGCTGATGCTCCAAGTAGGGAGATTGCTAGTAAAGTGGCTGGAATGGCGAACCCGAGCACAAGGAGATGAGAAATGAGGTGCGTTTTAGAAACCTTTCCCCATCACACGGTGTACCATCTTCTGGGTTTCTCATGCATGTTTTCGATGTAGGAAGATGCCCTTGAACCTGGAGATTTGGGACCCATGCGATGGGTAGCACGCAGTATTACTTTAAAGGGTCTGTGTTTGCTCACCCAACCTCACCAAACCTCTCAGCCCCAAGAGTGTCCACCCTTATGTCTCATCCAGCTGTGGGTCTAGATATGGTCAATCCAGGTTGCATCGCAGCCCCTGAACGAATTGTGTAAGAATTTCTCTCTCTTTCCCTGTCTTTGTTTCATGGGTTTTTAAAAGTAATTTATTTTTATAATGGGGTTTAGCTGCTTTTCACGGCTGTGTTTAGGCCGCTTTACACCCACTTGACACACTAACAGAGAGATATCAATACATAGGTTTTAAGATTATTACTAGTCAGATATATTCTTGTGCGGTGAATCGGGCGTGTTGAGTCCAGTTCTCTGAGCAAGGAGTAGGTCTTGTCTATTACATATTCGGTTTATGGAACGGTATCTGAGCTAATTTGAAACTCTTGTTTTATGTATCACCCCACCTCACCTTTCCCGTTAAGCAGCCATAGTGTGTTTTCTGCATGTGTGACTCTGTTCTGTTTTGTAATTCAGTTCAAGTGTAACGGTTTTTACATTCCCTCTATAAGTGACACCTTATGAGAAGTGTCCTTTTCTGTGTGACTTATTTCACTTAGAATCGTCTTACCTAAATCCACTCATCATGCTGCTACTAGCCTTATGACATTGATTTCATGGCTGAGTGATATTCCATTGTACATAAGGACCACAACTTTTTTATCCATTTTTCGCTTTCCTGGGATATTTAAGGTGGAATGAAGTGGAGGTCCTTGTCAACAGAGCAGCCCTAAACATTGGGGTGCTTGTGTCTTGCTGATTTTCAATTTTCCCACTTTATCCCCCCATGCGTGGAAGTGCCCTATGCTCTCTAAGCTGTGTTTTTTAGATGTTTCAGGACACACCGTACACTTCTCCAGAGTGGCTGTTGGCAATTTACATCCCGCCCATCAGTGTAGCAAGGCTCCCATTTCTCCATGGCCTGTCCTGCATTTCTGGTTTTGACACTTTTTTCAGCATGGCCCTTTTGACCGATGGGAAGCGAGACTTCTTTGTAGCGCTGATTTGCCTTTCCAGGTTGCTTGGTTGGCCAAAAAGGGCGTATGCGTTTTTTCCTGAATATATTCAGGAAAAAACGCATACGCCCTTTTTGGCCAAGGGCATCATTGTCAACGTTTTGCCGCTTTTCATGTGCTTTAAAGGCGATTCGAATCTACCTCCTGAAATCTGTTTCCTGCAATTCTGCCTTGATTTCAAATCCTCTTCTTTGCCTTCCCTCAATATATTTGTGGACGAGAGTTATCATTTATAACTCTGCAGGTTTGTGAATTGCAGTGCCCTGAAGCTCCATTTTACAAGTCGCTTTTTTGGGAGCTGGCCGCAAAAGCGCCGGATGGCTTCAGGCCCTGTTCTGGTTCTGGGGGGCAGGCTGAGCCTGTGGTTAATTCTTCTTCCTGATGGGAAAATAGAGTGACCTGTGCCTGTCCCAACACCAAGAGCTAGTCTCTCATTGGTTCCCCGTCTTCCCGTTCATCCTCAGGACAAATTGCAACCTGTACGGAACAGGAGGTTAAAGGTGCTGATGCTCCAAGTAGGGAGATTGCTAGTAAAGTGGCTGGAATGGCGAACCCGAGCACAAGGAGATGAGAAATGAGGTGCGTTTTAGAAACCTTTCCCCATCACACGGTGTACCATCTTCTGGGTTTCTCATGCATGTTTTCGATGTAGGAAGATGCCCTTGAACCTGGAGATTTGGGACCCATGCGATGGGTAGCACGCAGTATTACTTTAAAGGGTCTGCGTTTGCTCACCCAACCTCACCAAACCTCTCAGCCCCAAGAGTGTCCACCCTTATGTGTCATCCAGCTGTGGGTCTAGATATGGTCAATCCAGGTTGCATCACAGCTCCTGAACGAATTGTGTAAGAATTTCTCTCTCTTTCCCTGTCTTTGTTTCATGGGTTTTTAAAAGTAATTTATTTTTATAATGGGGTTTAGCTGCTTTTCACGGCTGTGTTTAGGCCGCTTTACACCCACTTGACACACTAACAGAGAGATATCAATACATAGGTTTTAAGATTATTACTAGTCAGATATATTCTTGTGCGGTGAATCGGGCGTGTTGAGTCCAGTTCTCTGAGCAAGGAGTAGGTCTTGTCTATTACATATTGGGTTTATGGAACGGTATCTGAGCTAATTTGAAACTCTTGTTTTATGTATCACCCCACCTCACCTTTCCCGTTAAGCAGCCATAGTGTGTTTTCTGCATGTGTGACTCTGTTCTGTATTGTAAGTCAGTTCAAGTGTAACGGTTTTTACATTCCCTCTATAAGTGACACCTTATGAGAAGTGTCCTTTTCTGTGTGACTTATTTCACTTAGAATCGTCTTACCTAAATCCACTCATCATGCTGCTACTAGCCTTATGACATTGATTTCATGGCTGAGTGATATTCCATTGTACATAAGGACCACAACTTTTTTATCCATTTTTCGCTTTCCTGGGATATTTAAGGTGGAAGGAAGTGGAGGTCCTTGTCAACAGAGCAGCCCTAAACTTTGGGGTGCTTGTGTCTTGCTGATTTTCAATTTTCCCACTTTATCCCCCCATGCGTGGAAGTACCCTATGCTCTCTAAGCTGTGTTTTTTAGATGTTTCAGGACACACCGTACACTTCTCCAGAGTGGCTGTTGGCAATTTACATCCCGCCCATCAGTGTAGCAAGGCTCCCATTTCTCCATGGCCTGTCCTGCATTTCTGGTTTTGACACTTTTTTCAGCATGGCCCTTTTGACCGATGGGAAGCGAGACTTCTTTGTAGCGCTGATTTGCCTTTCCAGGTTGCTTGGTTGGCCAAAAAGGGCGTATGCGTTTTTTCCTGAATATATTCAGGAAAAAACGCATAGGCCCTTTTTGGCCAAGGGCATCATTGTCAACGTTTTGCCGCTTTTCATGTGCTTTAAAGGCGATTCGAATCTACCTCCTGAAATCTGTTTCCTGCAATTCTGCCTTGATTTCAAATCCTCTTCTTTGCCTTCCCTCAATATATTTGTGGACGAGAGTTATCATTTATAACTCTGCAGGTTTGTGAATTGCAGTGCCCTGAAGCTCCATTTTACAAGTCGCTTTTTTGGGAGCCGGCCGCAAAAGCGCAGGATGGCTTCAGGCCCTGTTCTGGTTCAGGGGGGCAGGCTGAGCCTGTGGTTAATTCTTCTTCCTGATGGGAAAATAGAGTGACCTGTGCCTGTCCCAACACCAAGAGCTAGTCTCTCATTGGTTCCCCGTCTTCCCGTTCATCCTCAGGACAAATTGCAACCTGTACGGAACAGGAGGTTAAAGGTGCTGATGCTCCAAGTAGGGAGATTGCTAGTAAAGTGGCTGGAATGGCGAACCCGAGCACAAGGAGATGAGAAATGAGGTGCGTTTTAGAAACCTTTCCCCATCACACGGTGTACCATCTTCTGGGTTTCTCATGCATGTTTTCGATGTAGGAAGATGCCCTTGAACCTGGAGATTTGGGACCCATGCGATGGGTAGCACGCAGTATTACTTTAAAGGGTCTGCGTTTGCTCACCCAACCTCACCAAACCTCTCAGCCCCAAGAGTGTCCACCCTTATGTCTCATCCAGCTGTGGGTCTAGATATGGTCAATCCAGGTTGCATCGCAGCCCCTGAACGAATTGTGTAAGAATTTCTCTCTCTTTCCCTGTCTTTGTTTCATGGGTTTTTAAAAGTAATTTATTTTTATAATGGGGTTTAGCTGCTTTTCACGGCTGTGTTTAGGCCGCTTTACACCCACTTGACACACTAACAGAGAGATATCAATACATAGGTTTTAAGATTATTACTAGTCAGATATATTCTTGTGCGGTGAATCGGGCGTGTTGAGTCCAGTTCTCTGAGCAAGGAGTAGGTCTTGTCTATTACATATTCGGTTTATGGAACGGTATCTGAGCTAATTTGAAACTCTTGTTTTATGTATCACCCCACCTCACCTTTCCCGTTAAGCAGCCATAGTGTGTTTTCTGCATGTGTGACTCTGTTCTGTTTTGTAATTCAGTTCAAGTGTAACGGTTTTTACATTCCCTCTATAAGTGACACCTTATGAGAAGTGTCCTTTTCTGTGTGACTTATTTCACTTAGAATCGTCTTACCTAAATCCACTCATCATGCTGCTACTAGCCTTATGACATTGATTTCATGGCTGAGTGATATTCCATTGTACATAAGGACCACAACTTTTTTATCCATTTTTCGCTTTCCTGGGATATTTAAGGTGGAAGGAAGTGGAGGTCCTTGTCAACAGAGCAGCCCTAAACTTTGGGGTGCTTGTGTCTTGCTGATTTTCAATTTTCCCACTTTATCCCCCCATGCGTGGAAGTGCCCTATGCTCTCTAAGCTGTGTTTTTTAGATGTTTCAGGACACACCGTACACTTCTCCAGAGTGGCTGTTGGCAATTTACATCCCGCCCATCAGTGTAGCAAGGCTCCCATTTCTCCATGGCCTGTCCTGCATTTCTGGTTTTGACACTTTTTTCAGCATGGCCCTTTTGACCGATGGGAAGCGAGACTTCTTTGTAGCGCTGATTTGCCTTTCCAGGTTGCTTGGTTGGCCAAAAAGGGCGTATGCGTTTTTTCCTGAATATATTCAGGAAAAAACGCATACGCCCTTTTTGGCCAAGGGCATCATTGTCAACGTTTTGCCGCTTTTCATGTGCTTTAAAGGCGATTCGAATCTACCTCCTGAAATCTGTTTCCTGCAATTCTGCCTTGATTTCAAATCCTCTTCTTTGCCTTCCCTCAATATATTTGTGGACGAGAGTTATCATTTATAACTCTGCAGGTTTGTGAATTGCAGTGCCCTGAAGCTCCATTTTACAAGTCGCTTTTTTGGGAGCTGGCCGCAAAAGCGCCGGATGGCTTCAGGCCCTGTTCTGGTTCTGGGGGGCAGGCTGAGCCTGTGGTTAATTCTTCTTCCTGATGGGAAAATAGAGTGACCTGTGCCTGTCCCAACACCAAGAGCTAGTCTCTCATTGGTTCCCCATCTTCCCGTTCATCCTCAGGACAAATTGCAACCTGTACGGAACAGGAGGTTAAAGGTGCTGATGCTCCAAGTAGGGAGATTGCTAGTAAAGTGGCTGGAATGGCGAACCCGAGCACAAGGAGATGAGAAATGAGGTGCGTTTTAGAAACCTTTCCCCATCACACGGTGTACCATCTTCTGGGTTTCTCATGCATGTTTTCGATGTAGGAAGATGCCCTTGAACCTGGAAATTTGGGACCCATGCGATGGGTAGCACGCAGTATTACTTTAAAGGGTCTGCGTTTGCTCACCCAACCTCACCAAACCTCTCAGCCCCAAGAGTGTCCACCCTTATGTGTCATCCAGCTGTGGGTCTAGATATGGTCAATCCAGGTTGCATCACAGCTCCTGAACGAATTGTGTAAGAATTTCTCTCTCTTTCCCTGTCTTTGTTTCATGGGTTTTTAAAAGTAATTTATTTTTATAATGGGGTTTAGCTGCTTTTCACGGCTGTGTTTAGGCCGCTTTACACCCACTTGACACACTAACAGAGAGATATCAATACATAGGTTTTAAGATTATTACTAGTCAGATATATTCTTGTGCGGTGAATCGGGCGTGTTGAGTCCAGTTCTCTGAGCAAGGAGTAGGTCTTGTCTATTACATATTGGGTTTATGGAACGGTATCTGAGCTAATTTGAAACTCTTGTTTTATGTATCACCCCACCTCACCTTTCCCGTTAAGCAGCCATAGTGTGTTTTCTGCATGTGTGACTCTGTTCTGTATTGTAAGTCAGTTCAAGTGTAACGGTTTTTACATTCCCTCTATAAGTGACACCTTATGAGAAGTGTCCTTTTCTGTGTGACTTATTTCACTTAGAATCGTCTTACCTAAATCCACTCATCATGCTGCTACTAGCCTTATGACATTGATTTCATGGCTGAGTGATATTCCATTGTACATAAGGACCACAACTTTTTTATCCATTTTTCGCTTTCCTGGGATATTTAAGGTGGAAGGAAGTGGAGGTCCTTGTCAACAGAGCAGCCCTAAACTTTGGGGTGCTTGTGTCTTGCTGATTTTCAATTTTCCCACTTTATCCCCCCATGCGTGGAAGTACCCTATGCTCTCTAAGCTGTGTTTTTTAGATGTTTCAGGACACACCGTACACTTCTCCAGAGTGGCTGTTGGCAATTTACATCCCGCCCATCAGTGTAGCAAGGCTCCCATTTCTCCATGGCCTGTCCTGCATTTCTGGTTTTGACAGTTTTTTCAGCATGGCCCTTTTGACCGATGGGAAGCGAGACTTCTTTGTAGCGCTGATTTGCCTTTCCAGGTTGCTTGGTTGGCCAAAAAGGGCGTATGCGTTTTTTCCTGAATATATTCAGGAAAAAACGCATACGCCCTTTTTGGCCAAGGGCATCATTGTCAACGTTTTGCCGCTTTTCATGTGCTTTAAAGGCGATTCGAATCTACCTCCTGAAATCTGTTTCCTGCAATTCTGCCTTGATTTCAAATCCTCTTCTTTGCCTTCCCTCAATATATTTGTGGACGAGAGTTATCATTTATAACTCTGCAGGTTTGTGAATTGCAGTGCCCTGAAGCTCCATTTTACAAGTCGGTTTTTTGGGAGCCGGCCGCAAAAGCGCAGGATGGCTTCAGGCCCTGTTCTGGTTCAGGGGGGCAGGCTGAGCCTGTGGTTAATTCTTCTTCCTGATGGGAAAATAGAGTGACCTGTGCCTGTCCCAACACCAAGAGCTAGTCTCTCATTGGTTCCCCGTCTTCCCGTTCATCCTCAGGACAAATTGCAACCTGTACGGAACAGGAGGTTAAAGGTGCTGATGCTCCAAGTAGGGAGATTGCTAGTAAAGTGGCTGGAATGGCGAACCCGAGCACAAGGAGATGAGAAATGAGGTGCGTTTTAGAAACCTTTCCCCATCACACGGTGTACCATCTTCTGGGTTTCTCATGCATGTTTTCGATGTAGGAAGATGCCCTTGAACCTGGAGATTTGGGACCCATGCGATGGGTAGCACGCAGTATTACTTTAAAGGGTCTGCGTTTGCTCACCCAACCTCACCAAACCTCTCAGCCCCAAGAGTGTCCACCCTTATGTCTCATCCAGCTGTGGGTCTAGATATGGTCAATCCAGGTTGCATCGCAGCCCCTGAACGAATTGTGTAAGAATTTCTCTCTCTTTCCCTGTCTTTGTTTCATGGGTTTTTAAAAGTAATTTATTTTTATAATGGGGTTTAGCTGCTTTTCACGGCTGTGTTTAGGCCGCTTTACACCCACTTGACACACTAACAGAGAGATATCAATACATAGGTTTTAAGATTATTACTAGTCAGATATATTCTTGTGCGGTGAATCGGGCGTGTTGAGTCCAGTTCTCTGAGCAAGGAGTAGGTCTTGTCTCTTACATATTCGGTTTATGGAACGGTATCTGAGCTAATTTGAAACTCTTGTTTTATGTATCACCCCACCTCACCTTTCCCGTTAAGCAGCCATAGTGTGTTTTCTGCATGTGTGACTCTGTTCTGTTTTGTAATTCAGTTCAAGTGTAACGGTTTTTACATTCCCTCTATAAGTGACACCTTATGAGAAGTGTCCTTTTCTGTGTGACTTATTTCACTTAGAATCGTCTTACCTAAATCCACTCATCATGCTGCTACTAGCCTTATGACATTGATTTCATGGCTGAGTGATATTCCATTGTACATAAGGACCACAACTTTTTTATCCATTTTTCGCTTTCCTGGGATATTTAAGGTGGAATGAAGTGGAGGTCCTTGTCAACAGAGCAGCCCTAAACTTTGGGGTGCTTGTGTCTTGCTGATTTTCAATTTTCCCACTTTATCCCCCCATGCGTGGAAGTGCCCTATGCTCTCTAAGCTGTGTTTTTTAGATGTTTCAGGACACACCGTACACTTCTCCAGAGTGGCTGTTGGCAATTTACATCCCGCCCATCAGTGTAGCAAGGCTCCCATTTCTCCATGGCCTGTCCTGCATTTCTGGTTTTGACAGTTTTTTCAGCATGGCCCTTTTGACCGATGGGAAGCGAGACTTCTTTGTAGCGCTGATTTGCCTTTCCAGGTTGCTTGGTTGGCCAAAAAGGGCGTATGCGTTTTTTCCTGAATATATTCAGGAAAAAACGCATACGCCCTTTTTGGCCAAGGGCATCATTGTCAACGTTTTGCCGCTTTTCATGTGCTTTAAAGGCGATTCGAATCTACCTCCTGAAATCTGTTTCCTGCAATTCTGCCTTGATTTCAAATCCTCTTCTTTGCCTTCCCTCAATATATTTGTGGACGAGAGTTATCATTTATTACTCTGCAGGTTTGTGGATTGCAGTGCCCTGAAGCTCCATTTTACAAGTCGCTTTTTTGGGAGCTGGCCGCAAAAGCGCCGGATGGCTTCAGGCCCTGTTCTGGTTCTGGGGGGCAGGCTGAGCCTGTGGTTAATTCTTCTTCCTGATGGGAAAATAGAGTGACCTGTGCCTGTCCCAACACCAAGAGCTAGTCTCTCATTGGTTCCCCATCTTCCCGTTCATCCTCAGGACAAATTGCAACCTGTACGGAACAGGAGGTTAAAGGTGCTGATGCTCCAAGTAGGGAGATTGCTAGTAAAGTGGCTGGAATGGCGAACCCGAGCACAAGGAGATGAGAAATGAGGTGCGTTTTAGAAACCTTTCCCCATCACACGGTGTACCATCTTCTGGGTTTCTCATGCATGTTTTCGATGTAGGAAGATGCCCTTGAACCTGGAGATTTGGGACCCATGCGATGGGTAGCACGCAGTATTACTTTAAAGGGTCTGCGTTTGCTCACCCAACCTCACCAAACCTCTCAGCCCCAAGAGTGTCCACCCTTATGTGTCATCCAGCTGTGGGTCTAGATATGGTCAATCCAGGTTGCATCACAGCTCCTGAACGAATTGTGTAAGAATTTCTCTCTCTTTCCCTGTCTTTGTTTCATGGGTTTTTAAAAGTAATTTATTTTTATAATGGGGTTTAGCTGCTTTTCACGGCTGTGTTTATGCCGCTTTACACCCACTTGACACACTAACAGAGAGATATCAATACATAGGTTTTAAGATTATTACTAGTCAGATATATTCTTGTGCGGTGAATCGGGCGTGTTGAGTCCAGTTCTCTGAGCAAGGAGTAGGTCTTGTCTATTACATATTGGGTTTATGGAACGGTATCTGAGCTAATTTGAAACTCTTGTTTTATGTATCACCCCACCTCACCTTTCCCGTTAAGCAGCCATAGTGTGTTTTCTGCATGTGTGACTCTGTTCTGTATTGTAAGTCAGTTCAAGTGTAACGGTTTTTACATTCCCTCTATAAGTGACACCTTATGAGAAGTGTCCTTTTCTGTGTGACTTATTTCACTTAGAATCGTCTTACCTAAATCCACTCATCATGCTGCTACTAGCCTTATGACATTGATTTCATGGCTGAGTGATATTCCATTGTACATAAGGACCACAACTTTTTTATCCATTTTTCGCTTTCCTGGGATATTTAAGGTGGAAGGAAGTGGAGGTCCTTGTCAACAGAGCAGCCCTAAACTTTGGGGTGCTTGTGTCTTGCTGATTTTCAATTTTCCCACTTTATCCCCCCATGCGTGGAAGTACCCTATGCTCTCTAAGCTGTGTTTTTTAGATGTTTCAGGACACACCGTACACTTCTCCAGAGTGGCTGTTGGCAATTTACATCCCGCCCATCAGTGTAGCAAGGCTCCCATTTCTCCATGGCCTGTCCTGCATTTCTGGTTTTGACACTTTTTTCAGCATGGCCCTTTTGACCGATGGGAAGCGAGACTTCTTTGTAGCGCTGATTTGCCTTTCCAGGTTGCTTGGTTGGCCAAAAAGGGCGTATGCGTTTTTTCCTGAATATATTCAGGAAAAAACGCATACGCCCTTTTTGGCCAAGGGCATCATTGTCAACGTTTTGCCGCTTTTCATGTGCTTTAAAGGCGATTCGAATCTACCTCCTGAAATCTGTTTCCTGCAATTCTGCCTTGATTTCAAATCCTCTTCTTTGCCTTCCCTCAATATATTTGTGGACGAGAGTTATCATTTATAACTCTGCAGGTTTGTGAATTGCAGTGCCCTGAAGCTCCATTTTACAAGTCGGTTTTTTGGGAGCCGGCCGCAAAAGCGCAGGATGGCTTCAGGCCCTGTTCTGGTTCAGGGGGGCAGGCTGAGCCTGTGGTTAATTCTTCTTCCTGATGGGAAAATAGAGTGACCTGTGCCTGTCCCAACACCAAGAGCTAGTCTCTCATTGGTTCCCCGTCTTCCCGTTCATCCTCAGGACAAATTGCAACCTGTACGGAACAGGAGGTTAAAGGTGCTGATGCTCCAAGTAGGGAGATTGCTAGTAAAGTGGCTGGAATGGCGAACCCGAGCACAAGGAGATGAGAAATGAGGTGCGTTTTAGAAACCTTTCCCCATCACACGGTGTACCATCTTCTGGGTTTCTCATGCATGTTTTCGATGTAGGAAGATGCCCTTGAACCTGGAGATTTGGGACCCATGCGATGGGTAGCACGCAGTATTACTTTAAAGGGTCTGCGTTTGCTCACCCAACCTCACCAAACCTCTCAGCCCCAAGAGTGTCCACCCTTATGTCTCATCCAGCTGTGGGTCTAGATATGGTCAATCCAGGTTGCATCGCAGCCCCTGAACGAATTGTGTAAGAATTTCTCTCTCTTTCCCTGTCTTTGTTTCATGGGTTTTTAAAAGTAATTTATTTTTATAATGGGGTTTAGCTGCTTTTCACGGCTGTGTTTAGGCCGCTTTACACCCACTTGACACACTAACAGAGAGATATCAATACATAGGTTTTAAGATTATTACTAGTCAGATATATTCTTGTGCGGTGAATCGGGCGTGTTGAGTCCAGTTCTCTGAGCAAGGAGTAGGTCTTGTCTCTTACATATTCGGTTTATGGAACGGTATCTGAGCTAATTTGAAACTCCTGTTTTATGTATCACCCCACCTCACCTTTCCCGTTAAGCAGCCATAGTGTGTTTTCTGCATGTGTGACTCTGTTCTGTTTTGTAATTCAGTTCAAGTGTAACGGTTTTTACATTCCCTCTATAAGTGACACCTTATGAGAAGTGTCCTTTTCTGTGTGACTTATTTCACTTAGAATCGTCTTACCTAAATCCACTCATCATGCTGCTACTAGCCTTATGACATTGATTTCATGGCTGAGTGATATTCCATTGTACATAAGGACCACAACTTTTTTATCCATTTTTCGCTTTCCTGGGATATTTAAGGTGGAATGAAGTGGAGGTCCTTGTCAACAGAGCAGCCCTAAACTTTGGGGTGCTTGTGTCTTGCTGATTTTCAATTTTCCCACTTTATCCCCCCATGCGTGGAAGTGCCCTATGCTCTCTAAGTTGTGTTTTTTAGATGTTTCAGGACACACCGTACACTTCTCCAGAGTGGCTGTTGGCAATTTACATCCCGCCCATCAGTGTAGCAAGGCTCCCATTTCTCCATGGCCTGTCCTGCATTTCTGGTTTTGACACTTTTTTCAGCATGGCCCTTTTGACCGATGGGAAGCGAGACTTCTTTGTAGCGCTGATTTGCCTTTCCAGGTTGCTTGGTTGGCCAAAAAGGGCGTATGCGTTTTTTCCTGAATATATTCAGGAAAAAACGCATACGCCCTTTTTGGCCAAGGGCATCATTGTCAACGTTTTGCCGCTTTTCATGTGCTTTAAAGGCGATTCGAATCTACCTCCTGAAATCTGTTTCCTGCAATTCTGCCTTGATTTCAAATCCTCTTCTTTGCCTTCCCTCAATATATTTGTGGACGAGAGTTATCATTTATAACTCTGCAGGTTTGTGAATTGCAGTGCCCTGAAGCTCCATTTTACAAGTCGCTTTTTTGGGAGCTGGCCGCAAAAGCGCCGGATGGCTTCAGGCCCTGTTCTGGTTCTGGGGGGCAGGCTGAGCCTGTGGTTAATTCTTCTTCCTGATGGGAAAATAGAGTGACCTGTGCCTGTCCCAACACCAAGAGCTAGTCTCTCATTGGTTCCCCGTCTTCCCGTTCATCCTCAGGACAAATTGCAACCTGTACGGAACAGGAGGTTAAAGGTGCTGATGCTCCAAGTAGGGAGATTGCTAGTAAAGTGGCTGGAATGGCGAACCCGAGCACAAGGAGATGAGAAATGAGGTGCGTTTTAGAAACCTTTCCCCATCACACGGTGTACCATCTTCTGGGTTTCTCATGCATGTTTTCGATGTAGGAAGATGCCCTTGAACCTGGAGATTTGGGACCCATGCGATGGGTAGCACGCAGTATTGCTTTAAAGGGTCTGCGTTTGCTCACCCAACCTCACCAAACCTCTCAGCCCCAAGAGTGTCCACCCTTATGTCTCATCCAGCTGTGGGTCTAGATATGGTCAATCCAGGTTGCATCGCAGCCCCTGAACGAATTGTGTAAGAATTTCTCTCTCTTTCCCTGTCTTTGTTTCATGGGTTTTTAAAAGTAATTTATTTTTATAATGGGGTTTAGCTGCTTTTCACGGCTGTGTTTAGGCCGCTTTACACCCACTTGACACACTAACAGAGAGATATCAATACATAGGTTTTAAGATTATTACTAGTCAGATATATTCTTGTGCGGTGAATCGGGCGTGTTGAGTCCAGTTCTCTGAGCCAGGAGTAGGTCTTGTCTATTACATATTCGGTTTATGGAACGGTATCTGAGCTAATTTGAAACTCTTGTTTTATGTATCACCCCACCTCACCTTTCCCGTTAAGCAGCCATAGTGTGTTTTCTGCATGTGTGACTCTGTTCTGTTTTGTAATTCAGTTCAAGTGTAACGGTTTTTACATTCCCTCTATAAGTGACACCTTATGAGAAGTGTCCTTTTCTGTGTGACTTATTTCACTTAGAATCGTCTTACCTAAATCCACTCATCATGCTGCTACTAGCCTTATGACATTGATTTCATGGCTGAGTGATATTCCATTGTACATAAGGACCACAACTTTTTTATCCATTTTTCGCTTTCCTGGGATATTTAAGGTGGAATGAAGTGGAGGTCCTTGTCAACAGAGCAGCCCTAAACTTTGGGGTGCTTGTGTCTTGCTGATTTTCAATTTTCCCACTTTATCCCCCCATGCGTGGAAGTGCCCTATGCTCTCTAAGCTGTGTTTTTTAGATGTTTCAGGACACACCGTACACTTCTCCAGAGTGGCTGTTGGCAATTTACATCCCGCCCATCAGTGTAGCAAGGCTCCCATTTCTCCATGGCCTGTCCTGCATTTCTGGTTTTGACACTTTTTTCAGCATGGCCCTTTTGACCGATGGGAAGCGAGACTTCTTTGTAGCGCTGATTTGCCTTTCCAGGTTGCTTGGTTGGCCAAAAAGGGCGTATGCATTTTTTCCTGAATATATTCAGGAAAAAACGCATACGCCCTTTTTGGCCAAGGGCATCATTGTCAACGTTTTGCCGCTTTTCATGTGCTTTAAAGGCGATTCGAATCTACCTCCTGAAATCTGTTTCCTGCAATTCTGCCTTGATTTCAAATCCTCTTCTTTGCCTTCCCTCAATATATTTGTGGACGAGAGTTATCATTTATAACTCTGCAGGTTTGTGAATTGCAGTGCCCTGAAGCTCCATTTTACAAGTCGCTTTTTTGGGAGCTGGCCGCAAAAGCGCCGGATGGCTTCAGGCCCTGTTCTGGTTCTGGGGGGCAGGCTGAGCCTGTGGTTAATTCTTCTTCCTGATGGGAAAATAGAGTGACCTGTGCCTGTCCCAACACCAAGAGCTAGTCTCTCATTGGTTCCCCGTCTTCCCGTTCATCCTCAGGACAAATTGCAACCTGTACGGAACAGGAGGTTAAAGGTGCTGATGCTCCAAGTAGGGAGATTGCTAGTAAAGTGGCTGGAATGGCGAACCCGAGCACAAGGAGATGAGAAATGAGGTGCGTTTTAGAAACCTTTCCCCATCACACGGTGTACCATCTTCTGGGTTTCTCATGCATGTTTTCGATGTAGGAAGATGCCCTTGAACCTGGAGATTTGGGACCCATGCGATGGGTAGCACGCAGTATTACTTTAAAGGGTCTGCGTTTGCTCATCCAACCTCACCAAACCTCTCAGCCCCAAGAGTGTCCACCCTTATGTGTCATCCAGCTGTGGGTCTAGATATGGTCAATCCAGGTTGCATCACTGCTCCTGAACGAATTGTGTAAGAATTTCTCTCTCTTTCCCTGTCTTTGTTTCATGGGTTTTTAAAAGTAATTTATTTTTATAATGGGGTTTAGCTGCTTTTCACGGCCGTGTTTATGCCGCTTTACACCCACTTGACACACTAACAGAGAGATATCAATACATAGGTTTTAAGATTATTACTAGTCAGATATATTCTTGTGCGGTGAATCGGGCGTGTTGAGTCCAGTTCTCTGAGCAAGGAGTAGGTCTTGTCTATTACATATTGGGTTTATGGAACGGTATCTGAGCTAATTTGAAACTCTTGTTTTATGTATCACCCCACCTCACCTTTCCCGTTAAGCAGCCATAGTGTGTTTTCTGCATGTGTGACTCTGTTCTGTATTGTAAGTCAGTTCAAGTGTAACGGTTTTTACATTCCCTCTATAAGTGACACCTTATGAGAAGTGTCCTTTTCTGTGTGACTTATTTCACTTAGAATCGTCTTACCTAAATCCACTCATCATGCTGCTACTAGCCTTATGACATTGATTTCATGGCTGAGTGATATTCCATTGTACATAAGGACCACAACTTTTTTATCCATTTTTCGCTTTCCTGGGATATTTAAGGTGGAAGGAAGTGGAGGTCCTTGTCAACAGAGCAGCCCTAAACTTTGGGGTGCTTGTGTCTTGCTGATTTTCAATTTTCCCACTTTATCCCCCCATGCGTGGAAGTACCCTATGCTCTCTAAGCTGTGTTTTTTAGATGTTTCAGGACACACCGTACACTTCTCCAGAGTGGCTGTTGGCAATTTACATCCCGCCCATCAGTGTAGCAAGGCTCCCATTTCTCCATGGCCTGTCCTGCATTTCTGGTTTTGACAGTTTTTTCAGCATGGCCCTTTTGACCGATGGGAAGCGAGACTTCTTTGTAGCGCTGATTTGCCTTTCCAGGTTGCTTGGTTGGCCAAAAAGGGCGTATGCGTTTTTTCCTGAATATATTCAGGAAAAAACGCATACGCCCTTTTTGGCCAAGGGCATCATTGTCAACGTTTTGCCGCTTTTCATGTGCTTTAAAGGCGATTCGAATCTACCTCCTGAAATCTGTTTCCTGCAATTCTGCCTTGATTTAAAATCCTCTTCTTTGCCTTCCCTCAATATATTTGTGGACGAGAGTTATCATTTATAACTCTGCAGGTTTGTGAATTGCAGTGCCCTGAAGCTCCATTTTACAAGTCGGTTTTTTGGGAGCCGGCCGCAAAAGCGCAGGATGGCTTCAGGCCCTGTTCTGGTTCAGGGGGGCAGGCTGAGCCTGTGGTTAATTCTTCTTCCTGATGGGAAAATAGAGTGACCTGTGCCTGTCCCAACACCAAGAGCTAGTCTCTCATTGGTTCCCCGTCTTCCCGTTCATCCTCAGGACAAATTGCAACCTGTACGGAACAGGAGGTTAAAGGTGCTGATGCTCCAAGTAGGGAGATTGCTAGTAAAGTGGCTGGAATGGCGAACCCGAGCACAAGGAGATGAGAAATGAGGTGCGTTTTAGAAACCTTTCCCCATCACACGGTGTACCATCGTCTGGGTTTCTCATGCATGTTTTCGAAGTAGGAAGATGCCCTTGAACCTGGAGATTTGGGACCCATGTGATGGGTAGCACGCAGTATTACTTTAAAGGGTCTGCGTTTGCTCACCCAACCTCACCAAACCTCTCATCGCCAAGAGTGTCCACCCTTATGTCTCATCCAGCTGTGGGTCTAGATATGGTCAATCCAGTTTGCATCACAGCCCCTTAACGAATTGTGTAAGAATTTCTCTCTCTTTCCCTGTCTTTGTTTCATGGGTTTTTAAAAGTAATTTATTTTTATAATGGGGTTTAGCTGCTTTTCACGACTTTGTTTATGCCGCTTTACACCCACTTGACACACTAACAGAGAGATATCAATACATAGGTTTTAAGATTATTACTAGTCACATATATTCTTGTGCGGTGAATCGGGCGTGTTGAGTCCAGTTCTCTGAGCAAGGAGTAGGTCTTGTCTATTACATATTGGGTTTATGGAACGGTATCTGAGCTAATTTGAAACTCTTGTTTTATGTATCACCCCACCTCACCTTTCCCGTTAAGCAGCCATAGTGTGTTTTCTGCATGTGTGACTCTGTTCTGTTTTGTAATTCAGTTCAAGTGTAACGGTTTTTACATTCCCTCTATAAGTGACACCTTATGAGAAGTGTCCTTTTCTGTGTGACTTATTTCACTTAGAATCGTCTTACCTAAATCCACTCATCATGCTGCTACTAGCCTTATGACATTGATTTCATGGCTGAGTGATATTCCATTGTACATAAGGACCACAACTTTTTTATCCATTTTTCGCTTTCCTGGGATATTTAAGGTGGAATGAAGTGGAGGTCCTTGTCAACAGAGCAGCCCTAAACTTTGGGGTGCTTGTTTCTTGCTGATTTTCAATTTTCCCACTTTATCCCCCCATGCGTGGAAGTGCCCTATGCTCTCTAAGCTGTGTTTTTTAGATGTTTCAGGACACACCGTACACTTCTCCAGAGTGGCTGTTGGCAATTTACATCCCGCCCATCAGTGTAGCAAGGCTCCCATTTCTCCATGGCCTGTCCTGCATTTCTGGTTTTGACACTTTTTTCAGCATGTCCCTTTTGACCGATGGGAAGCGAGACTTCTTTGTAGCGCTGATTTGCCTTTCCAGGTGGCTTGGTTGGCCAAAAAGGGCGTATGCGTTTTTTCCTGAATATATTCAGGAAAAAACTTATACGCCCTTTTTGGCCAAGGTCATCAATGTCAACGTTTTGCCGCTTTTCATGTGCTTTAAAGGCGATTCGAATCTACCTCCTGAAATCTGTTTCCTGCAATTCTGCCTTGATTTCAAATCCTCTTCTTTGCCTTCCCTCAATATATTTGTGGACGAGAGTTATCATTTATAACTCTGCAGGTTTGTGAATTGCAGTGCCCTGAAGCTCCATTTTACAAGTCGCTTTTTTGGGAGCCGGCCGCAAAAGCGCAGGATGGCTTCAGGCCCTGTTCTGGTTCCGGGGGGCAGGCTGAGCCTGTGGTTAATTCTTCTTCCTGATGGGAAAATAGAGTGACCTGTGCCTGTCCCAACACCAAGAGCTAGTCTCTCATTGGTTCCCCGTCTTCCCGTTCATCCTCAGGACAAATTGCAACCTGAACGGAACAGGAGGTTAAAGGTGCTGATGCTCCAAGTAGGGAGATTGCTAGTAAAGTGGCTGGAATGGCGAACCCGAGCACAAGGAGATGAGAAATGAGGTGCGTTTTAGAAACCTTTCCCCATCACACGGTGTACCATCTTCTGGGTTTCTCATGCATGTTTTCGATGTAGGAAGATGCCCTTGAACCTGGAGATTTGGGACCCATGCGATGGGTAGCACGCAGTATTACTTTAAAGGGTCTGCGTTTGCTCACCCAACCTCACCAAACCTCTCATCGCCAAGAGTGTCCACCCTTATGTCTCATCCAGCTGTGGGTCTAGATATGGTCAATCCAGGTTGCATCACAGCCCCTGAACGAATTGTGTAAGAATTTCTCTCTCTTTCCCTGTCTTTGTTTCATGGGTTTTTAAAAGTAATTTATTTTTATAATGGGGTTTAGCTGCTTTTCACGGCTGTGTTTATGCTGCTTTACACCCACTTGACACACTAACAGAGAGATATCAATACATAGGTTTTAAGATTATTACTAGTCAGATATATTCTTGTGCGGTGAATCGGGCGTGTTGAGTCCAGTTCTCTGAGCAAGGAGTAGGTCTTGTCTATTACATATTGGGTTTATGGAACGGTATCTGAGCTAATTTGAAACTCTTGTTTTATGTATCACCCCACCTCTCCTTTCCCGTTAAGCAGCCATAGTGTGTTTTCTGCATGTGTGACTCTGTTCTGTTTTGTAAGTCAGTTCAAGTGTAACGGTTTTTACATTCCCCCTATAAGTGACACCTTATGAGAAGTGTCCTTTTCTGTGTGACTTATTTCACTTAGAATCGTCTTACCTAAATCCACTCATCATGCTGCTACTAGCCTTATGACATTGATTTCATGGCTGAGTGATATTCCATTGTACATAAGGACCACAACTTTTTTATCCATTTTTCGCTTTCCTGGGTTATTTAAGGTGGAAGGAAGTGGAGGTCTTGTCAACAGAGCAGCCCTAAACTTTGGGGTGCTTGTGTCTTGCTGATTTTCAATTTTCCCACTTTATCCCCCCATGCGTGGAAGTGCCCTATGCTCTCTAAGCTGTGTTTTTCAGATGTTTCAGGACACACCGTACACTTCTCCAGAGTGGCTGTTGGCAATTTACATCCCGCCCATCAGTGTAGCAAGGCTCCCATTTCTCCATGGCCTGACCTGCATTTCTGGTTTTGACACTTTTTTCAGCATGGCCCTTTTGACCGATGGGAAGCGAGACTTCTTTGTAGCGCTGATTTGCCTTTCCAGGTTGCTTGGTTGGCCAAAAAGGGCGTATGCGTTTTTTCCTGAATATATTCAGGAAAAAACGCATACGCCCTTTTTGGCCAAGGGCATCATTGTCAACGTTTTGCCGCTTTTCATGTGCTTTAAAGGCGATTCGAATCTACCTCCTGAAATCTGTTTCCTGCAATTCTGCCTTGATTTCAAATCCTCTTCTTTGCCTTCCCTCAATATATTTGTGGACGAGAGTTATCATTTATAACTCTGCAGGTTTGTGAATTGCAGTGCCTTGAAGCTCCATTTTACAAGTCGCTTTTTTGGGAGCCGGCCGCAAAAGCGCAGGATGGCTTCAGGCCCTGTTCTGGTTCCGGGGGGCAGGCTGAGCCTGTGGTTAATTCTTCTTCCTGATGGGAAAATAGAGTGACCTGTGCCTGTCCCAACACCAAGAGCTAGTCTCTCATTGGTTCCCCGTCTTTCCGTTCATCCTCAGGACAAATTGCAACCTGTATGGAACAGGAGGTTAAAGGTGCTGATGCTCCAAGTAGGGAGATTGCTAGTAAAGTGTCTGGAATGGCGAACCCGAGCACAAGGAGATGAGAAATGAGGTGCGTTTTAGAAACCTTTCCCCATCACACGGTGTACCATCTTCTGGGTTTCTCATGCATGTTTTCGATGTAGGAAGATGCCCTTGAACCTGGAGATTTGGGACCCATGCGATGGGTAGCACGCAGTATTACTTTAAAGGGTCTGCGTTTGCTCACCCAACCTCAACAAACCTCTCATCGCCAAAAGTGTCCACCCTTATGTCTCATCCAGCTGTGGGTCTAGATATGGTCAATCCAGTTTGCATCACAGCCCCTTAACGAATTGTGTAAGAATTTCTCTCTCTTTCCCTGTCTTTGTTTCATGGGTTTTTAAAAGTAATTTATTTTTATAATGGGGTTTAGCTGCTTTTCACGGCTTTGTTTATGCCGCTTTACACCAACTTGACACACTAACAGAGAGATATCAATACATAGGTTTTAAGATTATTACTAGTCAGATATATTCTTGTGCGGTGAATCGGGCGTGTTGAGTCCAGTTCTCTGAGCAAGGAGTAGGTCTTGTCTATTACATATTGGGTTTATGGAACGGTATCTGAGCTAATTTGAAACTCTTGTTTTATGTATCACCCCACCTCACCTTTCCCGTTAAGCAGCCATAGTGTGTTTTCTGCATGTGTGACTCTGTTCTGTTTTGTAATTCAGTTCAAGTGTAACGGTTTTTACATTCCCTCTATAAGTGACACCTTATGAGAAGTGTCGTTTTCTGTGTGACTTATTTCACTTAGAATCGTCTTACCTAAATCCACTCATCATGCTGCTACTAGCCTTATGACATTGATTTCATGGCTGAGTGATATTCCATTGTACATAAGGACCACAACTTTTTTATCCATTTTTCGCTTTCCTGGGATATGTAAGGTGGAAGGGAGTGGAGGTCCTTGTCAACAGAGCAGCCCTAAACTTTGGGGTGCTTGTGTCTTGCTGATTTTCAATTTTCCCACTTTATCCCCCCATGCGTGGAAGTGCCCTATGCTATCTAAGCTGTGTTTTTTAGATGTTTCAGGACCCACCGTACACTTCTCCAGAGTGGCTGTTGGCAATTTACATCCCGCCCATCAGTGTAGCAAGGCTCCCATTTCTCCATGGCCTGTCCTGCATTTCTGGTTTTGACACTTTTTTCAGCATGGCCCTTTTGACCGATGGGAAGCGAGACTTCTTTGTAGCGCTGATTTGCCTTTCCAGGTTGCTTGGTTGGCCAAAAAGGGCGTATGCGTTTTTTCCTGAATATATTCAGGAAAAAACGCATACGCCCTTTTTGGCCAAGGGCATCATTGTCAACGTTTTGCCGCTTTTCATGTGCTTTAAAGGCGATTCGAATCTACCTCCTGAAATCTGTTTCCTGCAATTCTGCCTTGATTTCAAATCCTCTTCTTTGCCTTCCCTCAATATATTTGTGGACGAGAGTTATCATTTATAACTCTGCAGGTTTGTGAATTGCAGTGCCCTAAAGCTCCATTTTACAAGTCGCTTTTTTGGGAGCTGGCCGCAAAAGCGCAGGATGGCTTCAGGCCCTGTTCTGGTTCCGGGGGGCAGGCTGAGCCTGTGGTTAATTCTTCTTCCTGATGGGAAAATAGAGTGACCTGTGCCTGTCCCAACACCAAGAGCTAGTCTCTCATTGGTTCCCCGTATTCCCGTTCATCCTCAGGACAAATTGCAACCTGTACGGAACAGGAGGTTAAAGGTGCTGATGCTCCAAGTAGGGAGATTGCTAGTAAAGTGGCTGGAATGGCGAACCCGAGCACAAGGAGATGAGAAATGAGGTGCGTTTTAGAAACCTTTCCCCATCACACGGTGTACCATCGTCTGGGTTTCTCATGCATGTTTTCGAAGTAGGAAGATGCCCTTGAACCTGGAGATTTGGGACCCATGTGATGGGTAGCACGCAGTATTACTTTAAAGGGTCTGCGTTTGCTCACCCAACCTCACCAAACCTCTCATCGCCAAGAGTGTCCACCCTTATGTCTCATCCAGCTGTGGGTCTAGATATGGTCAATCCAGTTTGCATCACAGCCCCTTAACGAATTGTGTAAGAATTTCTCTCTCTTTCCCTGTCTTTGTTTCATGGGTTTTTAAAAGTAATTTATTTTTATAATGGGGTTTAGCTGCTTTTCACGGCTTTGTTTATGCCGCTTTACACCCACTTGACACACTAACAGAGAGATATCAATACATAGGTTTTAAGATTATTAATAGTCACATATATTCTTGTGCGGTGAATCGGGCGTGTTGAGTCCAGTTCTCTGAGCAAGGAGTAGGTCTTGTCTATTCCATATTGGGTTTATGGAACGGTATCTGAGCTAATTTGAAACTCTTGTTTTATGTATCACCCCACCTCACCTTTCCCGTTAAGCAGCCATAGTGTGTTTTCTGCATGTGTGACTCTGTTCTGTTTTGTAATTCAGTTCAAGTGTAACGGTTTTTACATTCCCTCTATAAGTGACACCTTATGAGAAGTGTCCTTTTCTGTGTGACTTATTTCACTTAGAATCGTCTTACCTAAATCCACTCATCATGCTGCTACTAGCCTTATGACATTGATTTCATGGCTGAGTGATATTCCATTGTACATAAGGACCACAACTTTTTTATCCATTTTTCGCTTTCCTGGGATATTTAAGGTGGAATGAAGTGGAGGTCCTTGTCAACAGAGCAGCCCTAAACTTTGGGGTGCTTGTGTCTTGCTGATTTTCAATTTTCCCACTTTATCCCCCCATGCGTGGAAGTGCCCTATGCTCTCTAAGCTGTGTTTTTTAGATGTTTCAGGACACACCGTACACTTCTCCAGAGTGGCTGTTGGCAATTTACATCCCGCCCATCAGTGTAGCAAGGCTCCCATTTCTCCATGGCCTGTCCTGCATTTCTGGTTTTGACACTTTTTTCAGCATGGCCCTTTTGACCGATGGGAAGCGAGACTTCTTTGTAGCGCTGATTTGCCTTTCCAGGTTGCTTGGTTGGCCAAAAAGGGCGTATGCGTTTTTTCCTGAATATATTCAGGAAAAAACGCATACGCCCTTTTTGGCCAAGGGCATCATTGTCAACGTTTTGCCGCTTTTCATGTGCTTTAAAGGCGATTCGAATCTACCTCCTGAAATCTGTTTCCTGCAATTCTGCCTTGATTTCAAATCCTCTTCTTTGCCTTCCCTCAATATATTTGTGGACGAGAGTTATCATTTATAACTCTGCAGGTTTGTGAATTGCAGTGCCCTGAAGCTCCATTTTACAAGTCGCTTTTTTGGGAGCTGGCCGCAAAAGCGCCGGATGGCTTCAGGCCCTGTTCTGGTTCTGGGGGGCAGGCTGAGCCTGTGGTTAATTCTTCTTCCTGATGGGAAAATAGAGTGACCTGTGCCTGTCCCAACACCAAGAGCTAGTCTCTCATTGGTTCCCCGTCTTCCCGTTCATCCTCAGGACAAATTGCAACCTGTACGGAACAGGAGGTTAAAGGTGCTGATGCTCCAAGTAGGGAGATTGCTAGTAAAGTGGCTGGAATGGCGAACCCGAGCACAAGGAGATGAGAAATGAGGTGCGTTTTAGAAACCTTTCCCCATCACACGGTGTACCATCTTCTGGGTTTCTCATGCATGTTTTCGATGTAGGAAGATGCCCTTGAACCTGGAGATTTGGGACCCATGCGATGGGTAGCACGCAGTATTACTTTAAAGGGTCTGCGTTTGCTCACCCAACCTCACCAAACCTCTCAGCCCCAAGAGTGTCCACCCTTATGTGTCATCCAGCTGTGGGTCTAGATATGGTCAATCCAGGTTGCATCACAGCTCCTGAACGAATTGTGTAAGAATTTCTCTCTCTTTCCCTGTCTTTGTTTCATGGGTTTTTAAAAGTAATTTATTTTTATAATGGGGTTTAGCTGCTTTTCACGGCTGTGTTTATGCCGCTTTACACCCACTTGACACACTAACAGAGAGATATCAATACATAGGTTTTAAGATTATTACTAGTCAGATATATTCTTGTGCGGTGAATCGGGCGTGTTGAGTCCAGTTCTCTGAGCAAGGAGTAGGTCTTGTCTATTACATATTGGGTTTATGGAACGGTATCTGAGCTAATTTGAAACTCTTGTTTTATGTATCACCCCACCTCACCTTTCCCGTTAAGCAGCCATAGTGTGTTTTCTGCATGTGTGACTCTGTTCTGTATTGTAAGTCAGTTCAAGTGTAACGGTTTTTACATTCCCTCTATAAGTGACACCTTATGAGAAGTGTCCTTTTCTGTGTGACTTATTTCACTTAGAATCGTCTTACCTAAATCCACTCATCATGCTGCTACTAGCCTTATGACATTGATTTCATGGCTGAGTGATATTCCATTGTACATAAGGACCACAACTTTTTATCCATTTTTCGCTTTCCTGGGATATTTAAGGTGGAAGGAAGTGGAGGTCCTTGTCAACAGAGCAGCCCTAAACTTTGGGGTGCTTGTGTCTTGCTGATTTTCAATTTTCCCACTTTATCCCCCCATGCGTGGAAGTACCCTATGCTCTCTAAGCTGTGTTTTTTAGATGTTTCAGGACACACCGTACACTTCTCCAGAGTGGCTGTTGGCAATTTACATCCCGCCCATCAGTGTAGCAAGGCTCCCATTTCTCCATGGCCTGTCCTGCATTTCTGGTTTTGACAGTTTTTTCAGCATGGCCCTTTTGACCGATGGGAAGCGAGACTTCTTTGTAGCGCTGATTTGCCTTTCCAGGTTGCTTGGTTGGCCAAAAAGGGCGTATGCGTTTTTTCCTGAATATATTCAGGAAAAAACGCATACGCCCTTTTTGGCCAAGGGCATCATTGTCAACGTTTTGCCGCTTTTCATGTGCTTTAAAGGCGATTCGAATCTACCTCCTGAAATCTGTTTCCTGCAATTCTGCCTTGATTTCAAATCCTCTTCTTTGCCTTCCCTCAATATATTTGTGGACGAGAGTTATCATTTATAACTCTGCAGGTTTGTGAATTGCAGTGCCCTGAAGCTCCATTTTACAAGTCGGTTTTTTGGGAGCCGGCCGCAAAAGTGCAGGATGGCTTCAGGCCCTGTTCTGGTTCAGGGGGGCAGGCTGAGCCTGTGGTTAATTCTTCTTCCTGATGGGAAAATAGAGTGACCTGTGCCTGTCCCAACACCAAGAGCTAGTCTCTCATTGGTTCCCCGTCTTCCCGTTCATCCTCAGGACAAATTGCAACCTGTACGGAACAGGAGGTTAAAGGTGCTGATGCTCCAAGTAGGGAGATTGCTAGTAAAGTGGCTGGAATGGCGAACCCGAGCACAAGGAGATGAGAAATGAGGTGCGTTTTAGAAACCTTTCCCCATCACACGGTGTACCATCTTCTGGGTTTCTCATGCATGTTTTCGATGTAGGAAGATGCCCTTGAACCTGGAGATTTGGGACCCATGCGATGGGTAGCACGCAGTATTACTTTAAAGGGTCTGCGTTTGCTCACCCAACCTCACCAAACCTCTCAGCCCCAAGAGTGTCCACCCTTATGTCTCATCCAGCTGTGGGTCTAGATATGGTCAATCCAGGTTGCATCGCAGCCCCTGAACGAATTGTGTAAGAATTTCTCTCTCTTTCCCTGTCTTTGTTTCATGGGTTTTTAAAAGTAATTTATTTTTATAATGGGGTTTAGCTGCTTTTCACGGCTGTGTTTAGGCCGCTTTACACCCACTTGACACACTAACAGAGAGATATCAATACATAGGTTTTAAGATTATTACTAGTCAGATATATTCTTGTGCGGTGAATCGGGCGTGTTGACTCCAGTTCTCTGAGCAAGATGTAGGTCTTGTCTATTACATATTCGGTTTATGGAACGGTATCTGAGCTAATTTGAAACTCTTGTTTTATGTATCACCCCACCTCACCTTTCCCGTTAAGCAGCCATAGTGTGTTTTCTGCATGTGTGACTCTGTTCTGTTTTGTAATTCAGTTCAAGTGTAACGGTTTTTACATTCCCTCTATAAGTGACACCTTATGAGAAGTGTCCTTTTCTGTGTGACTTATTTCACTTAGAATCGTCTTACCTAAATCCACTCATCATGCTGCTACTAGCCTTATGACATTGATTTCATGGCTGAGTGATATTCCATTGTACATAAGGACCACAACTTTTTTATCCATTTTTCGCTTTCCTGGGATATTTAAGGTGGAATGAAGTGGAGGTCCTTGTCAACAGAGCAGCCCTAAACTTTGGGGTGCTTGTGTCTTGCTGATTTTCAATTTTCCCACTTTATCCCCCCATGCGTGGAAGTGCCCTATGCTCTCTAAGCTGTGTTTTTTAGATGTTTCAGGACACACCGTACACTTCTCCAGAGTGGCTGTTGGCAATTTACATCCCGCCCATCAGTGTAGCAAGGCTCCCATTTCTCCATGGCCTGTCCTGCATTTCTGGTTTTGACACTTTTTTCAGCATGGCCCTTTTGACCGATGGGAAGCGAGACTTCTTTGTAGCGCTGATTTGCCTTTCCAGGTTGCTTGGTTGGCCAAAAAGGGCGTATGCGTTTTTTCCTGAATATATTCAGGAAAAAACGCATACGCCCTTTTTGGCCAAGGGCATCATTGTCAACGTTTTGCCGCTTTTCATGTGCTTTAAAGGCGATTCGAATCTACCTCCTGAAATCTGTTTCCTGCAATTCTGCCTTGATTTCAAATCCTCTTCTTTGCCTTCCCTCAATATATTTGTGGACGAGAGTTATCATTTATAACTCTGCAGGTTTGTGAATTGCAGTGCCCTGAAGCTCCATTTTACAAGTCGCTTTTTTGGAGCTGGCCGCAAAAGCGCCGGATGGCTTCAGGCCCTGTTCTGGTTCTGGGGGGCAGGCTGAGCCTGTGGTTAATTCTTCTTCCTGATGGGAAAATAGAGTGACCAGTGCCTGTCCCAACACCAAGAGCTAGTCTCTCATTGGTTCCCCATCTTCCCGTTCATCCTCAGGACAAATTGCAACCTGTACGGAACAGGAGGTTAAAGGTGCTGATGCTCCAAGTAGGGAGATTGCTAGTAAAGTGGCTGGAATGGCGAACCCGAGCACAAGGAGATGAGAAATGAGGTGCGTTTTAGAAACCTTTCCCCATCACACGGTGTAACATCTTCTGGGTTTCTCATGCACGTTTTCGATGTAGGAAGATGCCCTTGAACCTGGAGATTTGGGACCCACGCGATGGGTAGCACGCAGTATTACTTTAAAGGGTCTGCGTTTGCTCACCCAACCTCACCAGACCTCTCAGCCCCACGAGTGTCCACCCTTAGGTCTCATCCAGCTGTGGGTCTAGACATGGTCAATCCAGGTTGCATCACAGCCCCTGAACGAATTGTGTAAGAATTTCTCTCTCTTTCCCTGTCTTTGTTTCATGGGTTTTTAAAAGTAATTTATTTTTATAATGGGGTTTAGCTGCTTTTCACGGCTGTGTTTATGCCGCTTTACACCCACTTGACACACTAACAGAGAGATATCAATACATAGGTTTTAAGATTATTACTAGTCAGATATATTCTTGTGCGGTGAATCGGGCGTGTTGAGTCCAGTTCTCTGAGCAAGGAGTAGGTCTTGTCTATTACATATTGGGTTTATGGAACGGTATCTGAGCTAATTTGAAACTCTTGTTTTATGTATCACCCCACCTCACCTTTCCCGTTAAGCAGCCATAGTGTGTTTTCTGCATGTGTGACTCTGTTCTGTTTTGTAATTCAGTTCAAGTGTAACGGTTTTTACATTCCCTCTATAAGTGACACCTTATGAGAAGTGTCCTTTTCTGTGTGACTTATTTCACTTAGAATCGTCTTACCTAAATCCACTCATCATGCTGCTACTAGCCTTATGACATTGATTTCATGGCTGAGTGATATTCCATTGTACATAAGGACCACAACTTTTTTATCCATTTTTCGCTTTCCTGGGATATTTAAGGTGGAAGGAAGTGGAGGTCCTTGTCAACAGAGCAGCCCTAAACTTTGGGGTGCTTGTGTCTTGCTGATTTTCAATTTTCCCACTTTATCCCCCCATGCGTGGAAGTACCCTATGCTCTCTAAGCTGTGTTTTTTAGATGTTTCAGGACACACCGTACACTTCTCCAGAGTGGCTGTTGGCAATTTACATCCCGCCCATCAGTGTAGCAAGGCTCCCATTTCTCCATGGCCTGTCCTGCATTTCTGGTTTTGACAGTTTTTTCAGCATGGCCCTTTTGACCGATGGGAAGCGAGACTTCTTTGTAGCGCTGATTTGCCTTTCCAGGTTGCTTGGTTGGCCAAAAAGGGCGTATGCGTTTTTTCCTGAATATATTCAGGAAAAAACGCATACGCCCTTTTTGGCCAAGGGCATCATTGTCAACGTTTTGCCGCTTTTCATGTGCTTTAAAGGCGATTCGAATCTACCTCCTGAAATCTGTTTCCTGCAATTCTGCCTTGATTTCAAATCGTCTTCTTTGCCTTCCCTCAATATATTTGTGGTCGAGAGTTATCATTTATAACTCTGCAGGTTTGTGAATTGCAGTGCCCTGAAGCTCCATTTTACAAGTCGCTTTTTTGGGAGCCGGCCGCAAAAGCGCAGGATGGCTTCAGGCCCTGTTCTGGTTCAGGGGGGCAGGCTGAGCCTGTGGTTAATTCTTCTTCCTGATGGGAAAATAGAGTGACCTGTGCCTGTCCCAACACCAAGAGCTAGTCTCTCATTGGTTCCCCGTCTTCCCGTTCATCCTCAGGACAAATTGCAACCTGTACGGAACAGGAGGTTAAAGGTGCTGATGCTCCAAGTAGGGAGATTGCTAGTAAAGTGGCTGGAATGGCGAACCCGAGCACAAGGAGATGAAAAATGAGGTGCGTTTTAGAAACCTTTCCCCATCACACGGTGTACCATCTTCTGGGTTTCTCATGCACGTTTTCGATGTAGGAAGATGCCCTTGAACCTGGAGATTTGGGACCCATGCGATGGGTAGCACGCAGTATTACTTTAAAGGGTCTGCGTTTGCTCACCCAACCTCACCAGACCTCTCAGCCCCACGAGTGTCCACCCTTATGTCTCATCCAGCTGTGGGTCTAGACATGGTCAATCCAGGTTGCATCACAGCCCCTGAACGAATTGTGTAAGAATTTCTCTCTCTTTCCCTGTCTTTGTTTCATGGGTTTTTAAAAGTAATTTATTTTTATAATGGGGTTTAGCTGCTTTTCAAGGCTGTGTTTATGCCGCTTTACACCCACTTGACACACTAACAGAGAGATATCAATACATAGGTTTTAAGATTATTACTAGTCAGATATATTCTTGTGCGGTGAATCGGGCGTGTTGAGTCCAGTTCTCTGAGCAAGGAGTAGGTCTTGTCTATTACATATTGGGTTTATGGAACGGTATCTGAGCTAATTTGAAACTCTTGTTTTATGTATCACCCCACCTCACCTTTCCCGTTAAGCAGCCATAGTGTGTTTTCTGCATGTGTGACTCTGTTCTGTTTTGTAATTCAGTTCAAGTGTAACGGTTTTTACATTCCCTCTATAAGTGACACCTTATGAGAAGTGTCCTTTTCTGTGTGACTTATTTCACTTAGAATCGTCTTACCTAAATCCACTCATCATGCTGCTACTAGCCTTATGACATTGATTTCATGGCTGAGTGATATTCCATTGTACATAAGGACCACAACTTTTTTATCCATTTTTCGCTTTCCTGGGATATTTAAGGTGGAAGGAAGTGGAGGTCCTTGTCAACAGAGCAGCCCTAAACTTTGGGGTGCTTGTGTCTTGCTGATTTTCAATTTTCCCACTTTATCCCCCCATGCGTGGAAGTGCCCTATGCTCTCTAAGCTGTGTTTTTTAGATGTTTCAGGACACACCGTACACTTCTCCAGAGTGGCTGTTGGCAATTTACATCCCGCCCATCAGTGTAGCAAGGCTCCCATTTCTCCATGGCCTGTCCTGCATTTCTGGTTTTGACACTTTTTTCAGCATGGCCCTTTTGACCGATGGGAAGCGAGACTTCTTTGTAGCGCTGATTTGCCTTTCCAGGTTGCTTGGTTGGCCAAAAAGGGCGTATGCGTTTTTTCCTGAATATATTCAGGAAAAAACGCATACGCCCTTTTTGGCCAAGGGCATCATTGTCAACGTTTTGCCGCTTTTCATGTGCTTTAAAGGCGATTCGAATCTACCTCCTGAAATCTGTTTCCTGCAATTCTGCCTTGATTTCAAATCCTCTTCTTTGCCTTCCCTCAATATATTTGTGGACGAGAGTTATCATTTATAACTCTGCAGGTTTGTGAATTGCAGTGCCCTGAAGCTCCATTTTACAAGTCGCTTTTTTGGGAGCCGGCCGCAAAAGCGCCGGATGGCTTCAGGCCCTGTTCTGGTTCCGGGGGGCAGGCTGAGCCTGTGGTTAATTCTTCTTCCTGATGGGAAAATAGAGTGACCTGTGCCTGTCCCAACACCAAGAGCTAGTCTCTCATTGGTTCCCCGTCTTCCCGTTCATCCTCAGGACAAATTGCAACCTGTACGGAACAGGAGGTTAAAGGTGCTGATGCTCCAAGTAGGGAGATTGCTAGTAAAGTGGCTGGAATGGCGAACCCGAGCACAAGGAGATGAGAAATGAGGTGCGTTTTAGAAACCTTTCCCCATCACACGGTGTACCATCTTCTGGGTTTCTCATGCATGTTTTCGATGTAGGAAGATGCCCTTGAACCTGGAGATTTGGGACCCATGCGATGGGTAGCACGCAGTATTACTTTAAAGGGTCTGCGTTTGCTCACCCAACCTCACCAAACCTCTCAGCCCCAAGAGTGTCCACCCTTATGTCTCATCCAGCTGTGGGTCTAGATATGGTCAATCCAGGTTGCATCACAGCCCCTGAACGAATTGTGTAAGAATTTCTCTCTCTTTCCCTGTCTTTGTTTCCTGGGTTTTTAAAAGTAATTTATTTTTATAATGGGGTTTAGCTGCTTTTCACGGCTGTGTTTAGGCCACTTTACACCCACTTGACACACTAACAGAGAGATATCAATACATAGGTTTTAAGATTATTACTAGTCAGATATATTCTTGTGCGGTGAATCGGGCGTGTTGAGTCCAGTTCTCTGAGCAAGGAGTAGGTCTTGTCTATTACATATTCGGTTTATGGAACGGTATCTGAGCTAATTTGAAACTCTTGTTTTATGTATCACCCCACCTCACCTTTCCCGTTAAGCAGCCATAGTGTGTTTTCTGCATGTGTGACTCTGTTCTGTTTTGTAATTCAGTTCAAGTGTAACGGTTTTTACATTCCCTCTATAAGTGACACCTTATGAGAAGTGTCCTTTTCTGTGTGACTTATTTCACTTAGAATCGTCTTACCTAAATCCACTCATCATGCTGCTACTAGCCTTATGACATTGATTTCATGGCTGAGTGATATTCCATTGTACATAAGGACCACAACTTTTTTATCCATTTTTCGCTTTCCTGGGATATTTAAGGTGGAATGAAGTGGAGGTCCTTGTCAACAGAGCAGCCCTAAACTTTGGGGTGCTTGTGTCTTGCTGATTTTCAATTTTCCCACTTTATCCCCCCATGCGTGGAAGTGCCCTATGCTCTCTAAGCTGTGTTTTTTAGATGTTTCAGGACACACCGTACACTTCTCCAGAGTGGCTGTTGGCAATTTACATCCCGCCCATCAGTGTAGCAAGGCTCCCATTTCTCCATGGCCTGTCCTGCATTTCTGGTTTTGAAACTTTTTTCAGCATGGCCCTTTTGACCGATGGGAAGCGAGACTTCTTTGTAGCGCTGATTTGCCTTTCCAGGTTGCTTGGTTGGCCAAAAAGGGCGTATGCGTTTTTTCCTGAATATATTCAGGAAAAAACGCATACGCCCTTTTTGGCCAAGGGCATCATTGTCAACGTTTTGCCGCTTTTCATGTGCTTTAAAGGCGATTCGAATCTACCTCCTGAAATCTGTTTCCTGCAATTCTGCCTTGATTTCAAATCCTCTTCTTTGCCTTCCCTCAATATATTTGTGGACGAGAGTTATCATTTATAACTCTGCAGGTTTGTGAATTGCAGTGCCCTGAAGCTCCATTTTACAAGTCGCTTTTTTGGAGCTGGCCGCAAAAGCGCCGGATGGCTTCAGGCCCTGTTCTGGTTCTGGGGGGCAGGCTGAGCCTGTGGTTAATTCTTCTTCCTGATGGGAAAATAGAGTGACCACTGCCTGTCCCAACACCAAGAGCTAGTCTCTCATTGGTTCCCCATCTTCCCGTTCATCCTCAGGACAAATTGCAACCTGTACGGAACAGGAGGTTAAAGGTGCTGATGCTCCAAGTAGGGAGATTGCTAGTAAAGTGGCTGGAATGGCGAACCCGAGCACAAGGAGATGAGAAATGAGGTGCGTTTTAGAAACCTTTCCCCATCACACGGTGTACCATCTTCTGGGTTTCTCATGCACGTTTTCGATGTAGGAAGATGCCCTTGAACCTGGAGATTTGAGACCCATGCGATGGGTAGCACGCAGTATTACTTTAAAGGGTCTGCGTTTGCTCACCCAACCTCACCAGACCTCTCAGCCCCACGAGTGTCCACCCTTATGTCTCATCCAGCTGTGGGTCTAGACATGGTCAATCCAGGTTGCATCACAGCCCCTGAACGAATTGTGTAAGAATTTCTCTCTCTTTCCCTGTCTTTGTTTCATGGGTTTTTAAAAGTAATTTATTTTTATAATGGGGTTTAGCTGCTTTTCACGGCTGTGTTTATGCCGCTTTACACCCACTTGACACACTAACAGAGAGATATCAATACATAGGTTTTAAGATTATTACTAGTCAGATATATTCTTGTGCGGTGAATCGGGCGTGTTGAGTCCAGTTCTCTGAGCAAGGAGTAGGTCTTGTCTATTACATATTGGGTTTATGGAACGGTATCTGAGCTAATTTGAAACTCTTGTTTTATGTATCACCCCACCTCACCTTTCCCGTTAAGCAGCCATAGTGTGTTTTCTGCATGTGTGACTCTGTTCTGTTTTGTAATTCAGTTCAAGTGTAACGGTTTTTACATTCCCTCTATAAGTGACACCTTATGAGAAGTGTCCTTTTCTGTGTGACTTATTTCACTTAGAATCGTCTTACCTAAATCCACTCATCATGCTGCTACTAGCCTTATGACATTGATTTCATGGCTGAGTGATATTCCATTGTACATAAGGACCACAACTTTTTTATCCATTTTTCGCTTTCCTGGGATATTTAAGGTGGAAGGAAGTGGAGGTCCTTGTCAACAGAGCAGCCCTAAACTTTGGGGTGCTTGTGTCTTGCTGATTTTCAATTTTCCCACTTTATCCCCCCATGCGTGGAAGTGCCCTATGCTCTCTAAGCTGTGTTTTTTAGATGTTTCAGGACACA
Source organism: Balaenoptera physalus (assembly GCF_965194825.1). Taxonomy (NCBI): domain Eukaryota; kingdom Metazoa; phylum Chordata; class Mammalia; order Artiodactyla; family Balaenopteridae; genus Balaenoptera; species Balaenoptera physalus. Next base: position 280,424 of record NW_028126452.1, on the reverse strand, counting down.
CCGTACACTTCTCCAGAGTGGCTGTTGGCAATTTACATCCCGCCCATCAGTGTAGCAAGGCTCCCATTTCTCCATGGCCTGTCCTGCATTTCTGGTTTTGACAGTTTTTTCAGCATGGCCCTTTTGACCGATGGGAAGCGAGACTTCTTTGTAGCGCTGATTTGCCTTTCCAGGTTGCTTGGTTGGCCAAAAAGGGCGTATGCGTTTTTTCCTGAATATATTCAGGAAAAAACGCATACGCCCTTTTTGGCCAAGGGCATCATTGTCAACGTTTTGCCGCTTTTCATGTGCTTTAAAGGCGATTCGAATCTACCTCCTGAAATCTGTTTCCTGCAATTCTGCCTTGATTTCAAATCCTCTTCTTTGCCTTCCCTCAAAATATTTGTGGACGAGAGTTATCATTTATAACTCTGCAGGTTTGTGAATTGCAGTGCCCTGAAGCTCCATTTTACAAGTCGCTTTTTTGGGAGCCGGCCGCAAAAGCGCAGGATGGCTTCAGGCCCTGTTCTGGTTCAGGGGGGCAGGCTGAGCCTGTGGTTAATTCTTCTTCCTGATGGGAAAATAGAGTGACCTGTGCCTGTCCCAACACCAAGAGCTAGTCTCTCATTGGTTCCCCGTCTTCCCGTTCATCCTCAGGACAAATTGCAACCTGTACGGAACAGGAGGTTAAAGGTGCTGATGCTCCAAGTAGGGAGATTGCTAGTAAAGTGGCTGGAATGGCGAACCCGAGCACAAGGAGATGAGAAATGAGGTGCGTTTTAGAAACCTTTCCCCATCACACGGTGTACCATCTTCTGGGTTTCTCATGCACGTTTTCGATGTAGGAAGATGCCCTTGAACCTGGAGATTTGGGACCCATGCGATGGGTAGCACGCAGTATTACTTTAAAGGGTCTGCGTTTGCTCACCCAACCTCACCAAACCTCTCAGCCCCAAGAGTGTCCACCCTTATGTCTCATCCAGCTGTGGGTCTAGACATGGTCAATCCAGGTTGCATCACAGCTCCTGAACGAATTGTGTAAGAATTTCTCTCTCTTTCCCTGTCTTTGTTTCATGGGTTTTTAAAAGTAATTTATTTTTATAATGGGGTTTAGCTGCTTTTCACGGCTGTGTTTAGGCCGCTTTACACCCACTTGACACACTAACAGAGAGATATCAATACATAGGTTTTAAGATTATTACTAGTCAGATATATTCTTGTGCGGTGAATCGGGCGTGTTGAGTCCAGTTCTCTGAGCAAGGAGTAGGTCTTGTCTATTCCATATTGGGTTTATGGAACGGTATCTGAGCTAATTTGAAACTCTTGTTTTATGTATCACCCCACCTCACCTTTCCCGTTAAGCAGCCATAGTGTGTTTTCTGCATGTGTGACTCTGTTCTGTTTTGTAATTCAGTTCAAGTGTAACGGTTTTTACATTCCCTCTATAAGTGACACCTTATGAGAAGTGTCCTTTTCTGTGTGACTTATTTCACTTAGAATCGTCTTACCTAAATCCACTCATCATGCTGCTACTAGCCTTATGACATTGATTTCATGGCTGAGTGATATTCCATTGTACATAAGGACCACAACTTTTTTATCCATTTTTCGCTTTCCTGGGATATTTAAGGTGGAAGGAAGTGGAGGTCCTTGTCAACAGAGCAGCCCTAAACTTTGGGGTGCTTGTGTCTTGCTGATTTTCAATTTTCCCACTTTATCCCCCCATGCGTGGAAGTGCCCTATGCTCTCTAAGCTGTGTTTTTTAGATGTTTCAGGACACACCGTACACTTCTCCAGAGTCGCTGTTGGCAATTTACATCCCGCCCATCAGTGTAGCAAGGCTCCCATTTCTCCATGGCCTGTCCTGCATTTCTGGTTTTGACAGTTTTTTCAGCATGGCCCTTTTGACCGATGGGAAGCGAGACTTCTTTGTAGCGCTGATTTGCCTTTCCAGGTTGCTTGGTTGGCCAAAAAGGGCGTATGCGTTTTTTCCTGAATATATTCAGGAAAAAACGCATACGCCCTTTTTGGCCAAGGGCATCATTGTCAACGTTTTGCCGCTTTTCATGTGCTTTAAAGGCGATTCGAATCTACCTCCTGAAATCTGTTTCCTGCAATTCTGCCTTGATTTCAAATCCTCTTCTTTGCCTTCCCTCAAAATATTTGTGGACGAGAGTTATCATTTATAACTCTGCAGGTTTGTGAATTGCAGTGCCCTGAAGCTCCATTTTACAAGTCGCTTTTTTGGGAGCCGGCCGCAAAAGCGCAGGATGGCTTCAGGCCCTGTTCTGGTTCCGGGGGGCAGGCTGAGCCTGTGGTTAATTCTTCTTCCTGATGGGAAAATAGAGTGACCTGTGCCTGTCCCAACACCAAGAGCTAGTCTCTCATTGGTTCCCCGTCTTCCCGTTCATCCTCAGGACAAATTGCAACCTGTACGGAACAGGAGGTTAAAGGTGCTGATGCTCCAAGTAGGGAGATTGCTAGTAAAGTGGCTGGAATGGCGAACCCGAGCACAAGGAGATGAGAAATGAGGTGCGTTTTAGAAACCTTTCCCCATCACACGGTGTACCATCTTCTGGGTTTCTCATGCACGTTTTCGATGTAGGAAGATGCCCTTGAACCTGGAGATTTGGGACCCATGCGATGGGTAGCACGCAGTATTACTTTAAAGGGTCTGCGTTTGCTCACCCAACCTCACCAAACCTCTCAGCCCCAAGAGTGTCCACCCTTATGTCTCATCCAGCTGTGGGTCTAGACATGGTCAATCCAGGTTGCATCACAGCTCCTGAACGAATTGTGTAAGAATTTCTCTCTCTTTCCCTGTCTTTGTTTCATGGGTTTTTAAAAGTAATTTATTTTTATAATGGGGTTTAGCTGCTTTTCACGGCTGTGTTTAGGCCGCTTTACACCCACTTGACACACTAACAGAGAGATATCAATACATAGGTTTTAAGATTATTACTAGTCAGATATATTCTTGTGCGGTGAATCGGGCGTGTTGAGTCCAGTTCTCTGAGCAAGGAGTAGGTCTTGTCTATTACATATTGGGTTTATGGAACGGTATCTGAGCTAATTTGAAACTCTTGTTTTATGTATCACCCCACCTCACCTTTCCCGTTAAGCAGCCATAGTGTGTTTTCTGCATGTGTGACTCTGTTCTGTATTGTAAGTCAGTTCAAGTGTAACGGTTTTTACATTCCCACTATAAGTGACACCTTATGAGAAGTGTCCTTTTCTGTGTGACTTATTTCACTTAGAATCGTCTTACCTAAATCCACTCATCATGCTGCTACTAGCCTTATGACATTGATTTCATGGCTGAGTGATACTCCATTGTACATAAGGACCACAACTTTTTTATCCATTTTTCGCTTTCCTGGGATATTTAAGGTGGAAGGAAGTGGAGGTCCTTGTCAACAGAGCAGCCCTAAACTTTGGGGTGCTTGTGTCTTGCTGATTTTCAATTTTCCCACTTTATCCCCCCATGCGTGGAAGTGCCCTATGCTCTCTAAGCTGTGTTTTTTAGATGTTTCAGGACACACCGTACACTTCTCCAGAGTGGCTGTTGGCAATTTACATCCCGCCCATCAGTGTAGCAAGGCTCCCATTTCTCCATGGCCTGTCCTGCATTTCTGGTTTTGACACTTTTTTCAGCATGGCCCTTTTGACCGATGGGAAGCGAGACTTCTTTGTAGCGCTGATTTGCCTTTCCAGGTTGCTTGGTTAGCCAAAAAGGGCGTATGCGTTTTTTCCTGAATATATTCAGGAAAAAACGCATACGCCCTTTTTGGCCAAGGGCATCATTGTCAACGTTTTGCCGCTTTTCATGTGCTTTAAAGGCGATTCGAATCTACCTCCTGAAATCTGTTTCCTGCAATTCTGCCTTGATTTCAAATCCTCTTCTTTGCCTTCCCTCAAAATATTTGTGGACGAGAGTTATCATTTATAACTCTGCAGGTTTGTGAATTGCAGTGCCCTGAAGCTCCATTTTACAAGTCGCTTTTTTGGGAGCCGGCCGCAAAAACGCAGGATGGCTTCAGGCCCTGTTCTGGTTCCGGGGGGCAGGCTGAGCCTGTGGTTAATTCTTCTTCCTGATGGGAAAATAGAGTGACCTGTGCCTGTCCCAACACCAAGAGCTAGTCTCTCATTGGTTCCCCGTCTTCCCGTTCATCCTCAGGACAAATTGCAACCTGTACGGAACAGGAGGTTAAAGGTGCTGATGCTCCAAGTAGGGAGATTGCTAGTAAAGTGGCTGGAATGGCGAACACGAGCACAAGGAGATGAGAAATGAGGTGCGTTTTAGAAACCTTTCCCCATCACACGGTGTACCATCTTCTGGGTTTCTCATGCATGTTTTCGATGTAGGAAGATGCCCTTGAACCTGGAGATTTGGGACCCATGCGATGGGTAGCACGCAGTATTACTTTAAAGGGTCTGCGTTTGCTCACCCAACCTCACCAGACCTCTCAGCCCCAAGAGTGTCCACCCTTATGTCTCATCCAGCTGTGGGTCTAGATATGGTCAATCCAGGTTGCATCACAGCTCCTGAACGAATTGTGTAAGAATTTCTCTCTCTTTCCCTGTCTTTGTTTCATGGGTTTTTAAAAGTAATTTATTTTTATAATGGGGTTTAGCTGCTTTTCACGGCTGTGTTTATGCCGCTTTACACCCACTTGACACACTAACAGAGAGATATCAATACATAGGTTTTAAGATTATTACTAGTCAGATATATTCTTGTGCGGTGAATCGGGCGTGTTGAGTCCAGTTCTCTGAGCAAGGAGTAGGTCTTGTCTATTCCATATTGGGTTTATGGAACGGTATCTGAGCTAATTTGAAACTCTTGTTTTATGTATCACCCCACCTCACCTTTCCCGTTAAGCAGCCATAGTGTGTTTTCTGCATGTGTGACTCTGTTCTGTTTTGTAATTCAGTTCAAGTGTAACGGTTTTTACATTCCCTCTATAAGTGACACCTTATGAGAAGTGTCCTTTTCTGTGTGACTTATTTCACTTAGAATCGTCTTACCTAAATCCACTCATCATGCTGCTACTAGCCTTATGACATTGATTTCATGGCTGAGTGATATTCCATTGTATATAAGGACCACAACTTTTTTATCCATTTTTCGCTTTCCTGGGATATTTAAGGTGGAAGGAAGTGGAGGTCCTTGTCAACAGAGCAGCCCTAAACTTTGGGGTGCTTGTGTCTTGCTGATTTTCAATTTTCCCACTTTATCCCCCCATGCGTGGAAGTACCCTATGCTCTCTAAGCTGTGTTTTTTAGATGTTTCAGGACACACCGTACACTTCTCCAGAGTGGCTGTTGACAATTTACATCCCGCCCATCAGTGTAGCAAGGCTCCCATTTCTCCATGGCCTGTCCTGCATTTCTGGATTTGACAGTTTTTTCAGCATGGCCCTTTTGACCGATGGGAAGTGAGACTTCTTTGTAGCGCTGATTTGCCTTTCCAGGTTGCTTGGTTGGCCAAAAAGGGCGTATGCGTTTTTTCCTGAATATATTCAGGAAAAAACGCATACGCCCTTTTTGGCCAAGGGCATCATTGTCAACGTTTTGCCGCTTTTCATGTGCTTTAAAGGCGATTCGAATCTACCTCCTGAAATCTGTTTCCTGCAATTCTGCCTTGATTTCAAATCCTCTTCTTTGCCTTCCCTCAATATATTTGTGGACGAGAGTTATCATTTATAACTCTGCAGGTTTGTGAATTGCAGTGCCCTGAAGCTCCATTTTACAAGTCGCTTTTTTGGGACCCGGCCGCAAAAGCGCAGGATGGCTTCAGGCCCTGTTCTGGTTCCGGGCGGCAGGCTGAGCCTGTGGTTAATTCTTCTTCCTGATGGGAAAATAGAGTGACCTGTGCCTGTCCCAACACCAAGAGCTAGTCTCTCATTGGTTCCCCGTCTTCCCGTTCATCCTCAGGACAAATTGCAACCTGTACGGAACAGGAGGTTAAAGGTGCTGATGCTCCAAGTAGGGAGATTGCTAGTAAAGTGGCTGGAATGGCGAACCCGAGCACAAGGAGATGAGAAATGAGGTGCGTTTTAGAAACCTTTCCCCATCACACGGTGTACCATCTTCTGGGTTTCTCATGCATGTTTTCGATGTAGGAAGATGCCCTTGAACCTGGAGATTTGGGACCCATGCGATGGGTAGCACGCAGTATTACTTTAAAGGGTCTGCGTTTGCTCACCCAACCTCACCAAACCTCTCAGCCCCAAGAGTGTCCACCCTTATGTCTCATCCAGCTGTGGGTCTAGATATGGTCAATCCAGGTTGCATCACAGCCCCTGAACGAATTGTGTAAGAATTTCTCTCTCTTTCCCTGTCTTTGTTTCATGGGTTTTTAAAAGTAATTTATTTTTATAATGGGGTTTAGCTGCTTTTCACGGCTGTGTTTATGCCGCTTTACACCCACTTGACACACTAACAGAGAGATATCAATACATAGGTTTTAAGATTATTACTAGTCAGATATATTCTTGTGCGGTGAATCGGGCGTGTTGAGTCCAGTTCTCTGAGCAAGGAGTAGGTCTTGTCTATTACATATTGGGTTTATGGAACGGTATCTGAGCTAATTTGAAACTCTTGTTTTATGTATCACCCCACCTCACCTTTCCCGTTAAGCAGCCATAGTGTGTTTTCTGCATGTGTGACTCTGTTCTGTATTGTAAGTCAGTTCAAGTGTAACGGTTTTTACATTCCCTCTATAAGTGACACCTTATGAGAAGTGTCCTTTTCTGTGTGACTTATTTCACTTAGAATCGTCTTACCTAAATCCACTCATCATGCTGCTACTAGCCTTATGACATTGATTTCATGGCTGAGTGATATTCCATTGTACATAAGGACCACAACTTTTTTATCCATTTTTCGCTTTCCTGGGATATTTAAGGTGGAAGGAAGTGGAGGTCCTTGTCAACAGAGCAGCCCTAAACTTTGGGGTGCTTGTGTCTTGCTGATTTTCAATTTTCCCACTTTATCCCCCCATGCGTGGAAGTACCCTATGCTCTCTAAGCTGTGTTTTTTAGATGTTTCAGGACACACCGTACACTTCTCCAGAGTGGCTGTTGGCAATTTACATCCCGCCCATCAGTGTAGCAAGGCTCCCATTTCTCCATGGCCTGTCCTGCATTTCTGGTTTTGACAGTTTTTTCAGCATGGCCCTTTTGACCGATGGGAAGCGAGACTTCTTTGTAGCGCTGATTTGCCTTTCCAGGTTGCTTGGTTGGCCAAAAAGGGCGTATGCGTTTTTTCCTGAATATATTCAGGAAAAAACGCATACGCCCTTTTTGGCCAAGGGCATCATTGTCAACGTTTTGCCGCTTTTCATGTGCTTTAAAGGCGATTCGAATCTACTTCCTGAAATCTGTTTCCTGCAATTCTGCCTTGATTTCAAATCCTCTTCTTTGCCTTCCCTCACTATATTTGTGGACGAGAGTTATCATTTATAACTCTGCAGGTTTGTGAATTGCAGTGCCCTGAAGCTCCATTTTACAAGTCGCTTTTTTGGGAGCCGGCCGCAAAAGCGCAGGATGGCTTCAGGCCCTGTTCTGGTTCCGGGGGGCAGGCTGAGCCTGTGGTTAATTCTTCTTCCTGATGGGAAAATAGAGTGACCTGTGCCTGTCCCAACACCAAGAGCTAGTCTCTCATTGGTTCCCCGTCTTCCCGTTCATCCTCAGGACAAATTGCAACCTGTACGGAACAGGAGGTTAAAGGTGCTGATGCTCCAAGTAGGGAGATTGCTAGTAAAGTGGCTGGAATGGCGAACCCGAGCACAAGGAGATGAGAAATGAGGTGCGTTTTAGAAACCTTTCCCCATCACACGGTGTACCATCTTCTGGGTTTCTCATGCACGTTTTCGATGTAGGAAGATGCCCTTGAACCTGGAGATTTGGGACCCATGTGATGGGTAGCACACAGTATTACTTTAAAGGGTCTGCGTTTGCTCACCCAACCTCACCAAACCTCTCAGCCCCAAGAGTGTCCACCCTTATGTCTCATCCAGCTGTGGGTCTAGACATGGTCAATCCAGGTTGCATCACAGCCCCTGAACGAATTGTGTAAGAATTTCTCTCTCTTTCCCTGTCTTTGTTTCATGGGTTTTTAAAAGTAATTTATTTTTATAATGGGGTTTAGCTGCTTTTCACGGCTGTGTTTATGCCGCTTTACACCCACTTGACACACTAACAGAGAGATATCAATACATAGGTTTTAAGATTATTACTAGTCAGATATATTCTTGTGCGGTGAATCGGGCGTGTTGAGTCCAGTTCTCTGAGCAAGGAGTAGGTCTTGTCTATTACATATTGGGTTTATGGAACGGTATCTGAGCTAATTTGAAACTCTTGTTTTATGTATCACCCCACCTCACCTTTCCCGTTAAGCAGCCATAGTGTGTTTTCTGCATGTGTGACTCTGTTCTGTATTGTAAGTCAGTTCAAGTGTAACGGTTTTTACATTCCCTCTATAAGTGACACCTTATGAGAAGTGTCCTTTTCTGTGTGACTTATTTCACTTAGAATCGTCTTACCTAAATCCACTCATCATGCTGCTACTAGCCTTATGACATTGATTTCATGGCTGAATGATATTCCATTGTACATAAGGACCACAACTTTTTTATCCATTTTTCGCTTTCCTGGGATATTTAAGGTGGAAGGAAGTGGAGGTCCTTGTCGACAGAGCAGCCCTAAACTTTGGGGTGCTTGTGTCTTGCTGATTTTCAATTTTCCCACTTTATCCCCCCATGCGTGGAAGTGCCCTATGCTCTCTAAGCTGTGTTTTTTAGATGTTTCAGGACACACCGTACACTTCTCCAGAGTGGCTGTTGGCAATTTACATCCCGCCCATCAGTGTAGCAAGGCTCCCATTTCTCCATGGCCTGTCCTGAATTTCTGGTTTTGACAGTTTTTTCAGCATGGCCCTTTTGACCGATGGGAAGCGAGACTTCTTTGTAGCGCTGATTTGCCTTTCCAGGTTGCTTGGTTGGCCAAAAAGGGCGTATGCGTTTTTTCCTGAATATATTCAGGAAAAAACGCATACGCCCTTTTTGGCCAAGGGCATCATTGTCAACGTTTTGCCGCTTTTCATGTGCTTTAAAGGCGATTCGAATCTACCTCCTGAAATCTGTTTCCTGCAATTCTGCCTTGATTTCAAATCCTCTTCTTTGCCTTCCCTCAAAATATTTGTGGACGAGAGTTATCATTTATAACTCTGCAGGTTTGTGAATTGCAGTGCCCTGAAGCTCCATTTTACAAGTCGCTTTTTTGGGAGCCGGCCGCAAAAGCGCAGGATGGCTTCAGGCCCTGTTCTGGTTCCGGGGGGCAGGCTGAGCCTGTGGTTAATTCTTCTTCCTGATGGGAAAATAGAGTGACATGTGCCTGTCCCAACACCAAGAGCTAGTCTCTCATTGGTTCCCCGTCTTCCCGTTCATCCTCAGGACAAATTGCAACCTGTACGGAACAGGAGGTTAAAGGTGCTGATGCTCCAAGTAGGGAGATTGCTAGTAAAGTGGCTGGAATGGCGAACCCGAGCACAAGGAGATGAGAAATGAGGTGCGTTTTAGAAACCTTTCCCCATCACACGGTGTACCATCTTCTGGGTTTCTCATGCATGTTTTCGATGTAGGAAGATGCCCTTGAATCTGGAGATTTGGGACCCATGCGATGGGTAGCACGCAGTATTACTTTAAAGGGTCTGCGTTTGCTCACCCAACCTCACCAAACCTCTCAGCCCCAAGAGTGTCCACCCTTATGTCTCATCCAGCTGTGGGTCTAGATATGGTCAATCCAGGTTGCATCACAGCTCCTGAACGAATTGTGTAAGAATTTCTCTCTCTTTCCCTGTCTTTGTTTCATGGGTTTTTAAAAGTAATTTATTTTTATAATGGGGTTTAGCTGCTTTTCACGGCTGTGTTTATGCCGCTTTACACCCACTTGACACACTAACAGAGAGATATCAATACATAGGTTTTAAGATTATTACTAGTCAGATATATTCTTGTGCGGTGAATCGGGCGTGTTGAGTCCAGTTCTCTGAGCAAGGAGTAGGTCTTGTCTATTCCATATTGGGTTTATGGAACGGTATCTGAGCTAATTTGAAACTCTTGTTTTATGTATCACCCCACCTCACCTTTCCCGTTAAGCAGCCATAGTGTGTTTTCTGCATGTGTGACTCTGTTCTGTATTGTAAGTCAGTTCAAGTGTAACGGTTTTTACATTCCCTCTATAAGTGACACCTTATGAGAAGTGTCCTTTTCTGTGTGACTTATTTCACTTAGAATCGTCTTACCTAAATCCACTCATCATGCTGCTACTAGCCTTATGACATTGATTTCATGGCTGAGTGATATTCCATTGTACATAAGGACCACAACTTTTTTATCCATTTTTCGCTTTCCTGGGATATTTAAGGTGGAAGGAAGTGGAGGTCCTTGTCAACAGAGCAGCCCTAAACTTTGGGGTGCTTGTGTCTTGCTGATTTTCAATTTTCCCACTTTATCCCCCCATGCGTGGAAGTACCCTATGCTCTCTAAGCTGTGTTTTTTAGATGTTTCAGGACACACCGTACACTTCTCCAGAGTGGCTGTTGGCAATTTACATCCCGCCCATCAGTGTAGCAAGGCTCCCATTTCTCCATGGCCTGTCCTGCATTTCTGGTTTTGACAGTTTTTTCAGCATGGCCCTTTTGACCGATGGGAAGCGAGACTTCTTTGTAGCGCTGATTTGCCTTTCCAGGTTGCTTGGTTGGCCAAAAAGGGCGTATGCGTTTTTTCCTGAATATATTCAGGAAAAAACGCATACGCCCTTTTTGGCCAAGGGCATCATTGTCAACGTTTTGCCGCTTTTCATGTGCTTTAAAGGCGATTCGAATCTACCTCCTGAAATCTGTTTCCTGCAATTCTGCCTTGATTTCAAATCCTCTTCTTTGCCTTCCCTCAATATATTTGTGGACGAGAGTTATCATTTATAACTCTGCAGGTTTGTGAATTGCAGTGCCCTGAAGCTCCATTTTACAAGTCGCTTTTTTGGGAGCCGGCCGCAAAAGCGCAGGATGGCTTCAGGCCCTGTTCTGGTTCCGGGGGGCAGGCTGAGCCTGTGGTTAATTCTTCTTCCTGATGGGAAAATAGAGTGACCTGTGCCTGTCCCAACACCAAGAGCTAGTCTCTCATTGGTTCCCCGTCTTCCCGTTCATCCTCAGGACAAATTGCAACCTGTACGGAACAGGAGGTTAAAGGTGCTGATGCTCCAAGTAGGGAGATTGCTAGTAAAGTGGCTGGAATGGCGAACCCGAGCACAAGGAGATGAGAAATGAGGTGCGTTTTAGAAACCTTTCCCCATCACACGGTGTACCATCTTCTGGGTTTCTCATGCATGTTTTCGATGTAGGAAGATGCCCTTGAACCTGGAGATTTGGGACCCATGCGATGGGTAGCACGCAGTATTACTTTAAAGGGTCTGCGTTTGCTCACCCAACCTCACCAAACCTCTCAGCCCCAAGAGTGTCCACCCTTATGTGTCATCCAGCTGTGGGTCTAGATATGGTCAATCCAGGTTGCATCACAGCTCCTGAACGAATTGTGTAAGAATTTCTCTCTCTTTCCCTGTCTTTGTTTCATGGGTTTTTAAAAGTAATTTATTTTTATAATGGGGTTTAGCTGCTTTTCACGGCTGTGTTTATGCCGCTTTACACCCACTTGACACACTAACAGAGAGATATCAATACATAGGTTTTAAGATTATTACTGGTCAGATATATTCTTGTGCGGTGAATCGGGCGTGTTGAGTCCAGTTCTCTGAGCAAGGAGTAGGTCTTGTCTATTACATATTGGGTTTATGGAACGGTATCTGAGCTAATTTGAAACTCTTGTTTTATGTATCACCCCACCTCACCTTTCCCGTTAAGCAGCCATAGTGTGTTTTCTGCATGTGTGACTCTGTTCTGTTTTGTAATTCAGTTCAAGTGTAACGGTTTTTACATTCCCTCTATAAGTGACACCTTATGAGAAGTGTCCTTTTCTGTGTGACTTATTTCACTTAGAATCGTCTTACCTAAATCCACTCATCATGCTGCTACTAGCCTTATGACATTGATTTCATGGCTGAGTGATATTCCATTGTACATAAGGACCACAACTTTTTTATCCATTTTTCGCTTTCCTGGGATATTTAAGGTGGAAGGAAGTGGAGGTCCTTGTCAACAGAGCAGCCCTAAACTTTGGGGTGCTTGTGTCTTGCTGATTTTCAATTTTCCCACTTTATCCCCCCATGCGTGGAAGTGCCCTATGCTCTCTAAGCTGTGTTTTTTAGATGTTTCAGGACACACCGTACACTTCTCCAGAGTGGCTGTTGGCAATTTACATCCCGCCCATCAGTGTAGCAAGGCTCCCATTTCTCCATGGCCTGTCCTGCATTTCTGGTTTTGACACTTTTTTCAGCATGGCCCTTTTGACCGATGGGAAGCGAGACTTCTTTGTAGCGCTGATTTGCCTTTCCAGGTTGCTTGGTTGGCCAAAAAGGGCGTAGGCGTTTTTTTCTGAATATATTCAGGAAAAAACGCCTACGCCCTTTTTGGCCAAGGGCATCATTGTCAACGTTTTGCCGCTTTTCATGTGCTTTAAAGGCGATTCGAATCTACCTCCTGAAATCTGTTTCCTGCAATTCTGCCTTGATTTCAAATCCTCTTCTTTGCCTTCCCTCAATATATTTGTGGACGAGAGTTATCATTTATAACTCTGCAGGTTTGTGAATTGCAGTGCCCTGAAGCTCCATTTTACAAGTCGCTTTTTTGGGAGCCGGCCGCAAAAGCGCAGGATGGCTTCAGGCCCTGTTCTGGTTCCGGGGGGCAGGCTGAGCCTGTGGTTAATTCTTCTTCCTGATGGGAAAATAGAGTGACCTGTGCCTGTCCCAACACCAAGAGCTAGTCTCTCATTGGTTCCCCGTCTTCCCGTTCATCCTCAGGACAAATTGCAACCTGTACGGAACAGGAGGTTAAAGGTGCTGATGCTCCAAGTAGGGAGATTGCTAGTAAAGTGGCTGGAATGGTGAACCCGAGCACAAGGAGATGAGAAATGAGGTGCGTTTTAGAAACCTTTCCCCATCACACGGTGTACCATCTTCTGGGTTTCTCATGCATGTTTTCGATGTAGGAAGATGCCCTTGAACCTGGAGATTTGGGACCCATGCGATGGGTAGCACGCAGTATTACTTTAAAGGGTCTGCGTTTGCTCACCCAACCTCACCAAACCTCTCAGCCCCAAGAGTGTCCACCCTTATGTCTCATCCAGCTGTGGGTCTAGATATGGTCAATCCAGGTTGCATCACAGCTCCTGAACGAATTGTGTAAGAATTTCTCTCTCTTTCCCTGTCTTTGTTTCATGGGTTTTTAAAAGTAATTTATTTTTATAATGGGGTTTAGCTGCTTTTCACGGCTGTGTTTATGCCGCTTTACACCCACTTGACACACTAACAGAGAGATATCAATACATAGGTTTTAAGATTATTACTAGTCAGATATATTCTTGTGCGGTGAATCGGGCGTGTTGAGTCCAGTTCTCTGAGCAAGGAGTAGGTCTTGTCTATTCCATATTGGGTTTATGGAACGGTATCTGAGCTAATTTGAAACTCTTGTTTTATGTATCACCCCACCTCACCTTTCCCGTTAAGCAGCCATAGTGTGTTTTCTGCATGTGTGACTCTGTTCTGTATTGTAAGTCAGTTCAAGTGTAACGGTTTTTACATTCCCTCTATAAGTGACACCTTATGAGAAGTGTCCTTTTCTGTGTGACTTATTTCACTTAGAATCGTCTTACCTAAATCCACTCATCATGCTGCTACTAGCCTTATGACATTGATTTCATGGCTGAGTGATATTCCATTGTACATAAGGACCACAACTTTTTTATCCATTTTTCGCTTTCCTGGGATATTTAAGGTGGAAGGAAGTGGAGGTCCTTGTCAACAGAGCAGCCCTAAACTTTGGGGTGCTTGTGTCTTGCTGATTTTCAATTTTCCCACTTTATCCCCCCATGCGTGGAAGTACCCTATGCTCTCTAAGCTGTGTTTTTTAGATGTTTCAGGACACACCGTACACTTCTCCAGAGTGGCTGTTGGCAATTTACATCCCGCCCATCAGTGTAGCAAGGCTCCCATTTCTCCATGGCCTGTCCTGCATTTCTGGTTTTGACAGTTTTTTCAGCATGGCCCTTTTGACCGATGGGAAGCGAGACTTCTTTGTAGCGCTGATTTGCCTTTCCAGGTTGCTTGGTTGGCCAAAAAGGGCGTATGCGTTTTTTCCTGAATATATTCAGGAAAAAACGCATACGCCCTTTTTGGCCAAGGGCATCATTGTCAACGTTTTGCCGCTTTTCATGTGCTTTAAAGGCGATTCGAATCTACCTCCTGAAATCTGTTTCCTGCAATTCTGCCTTGATTTCAAATCCTCTTCTTTGCCTTCCCTCACTATATTTGTGGACGAGAGTTATCATTTATAACTCTGCAGGTTTGTGAATTGCAGTGCCCTGAAGCTCCATTTTACAAGTCGCTTTTTTGGGAGCCGGCCGCAAAAGCGCAGGATGGCTTCAGGCCCTGTTCTGGTTCCGGGGGGCAGGCTGAGCCTGTGGTTAATTCTTCTTCCTGATGGGAAAATAGAGTGACCTGTGCCTGTCCCAACACCAAGAGCTAGTCTCTCATTGGTTCCCCGTCTTCCCGTTCATCCTCAGGACAAATTGCAACCTGTACGGAACAGGAGGTTAAAGGTGCTGATGCTCCAAGTAGGGAGATTGCTAGTAAAGTGGCTGGAATGGCGAACCCGAGCACAAGGAGATGAGAAATGAGGTGCGTTTTAGAAACCTTTCCCCATCACACGGTGTACCATCTTCTGGGTTTCTCATGCATGTTTTCGATGTAGGAAGATGCCCTTGAACCTGGAGATTTGGGACCCATGCGATGGGTAGCACGCAGTATTACTTTAAAGGGTCTGCGTTTGCTCACCCAACCTCACCAAACCTCTCAGCCCCAAGAGTGTCCACCCTTATGTGTCATCCAGCTGTGGGTCTAGATATGGTCAATCCAGGTTGCATCACAGCTCCTGAACGAATTGTGTAAGAATTTCTCTCTCTTTCCCTGTCTTTGTTTCATGGGTTTTTAAAAGTAATTTATTTTTATAATGGGGTTTAGCTGCTTTTCACGGCTGTGTTTATGCCGCTTTACACCCACTTGACACACTAACAGAGAGATATCAATACATAGGTTTTAAGATTATTACTGGTCAGATATATTCTTGTGCGGTGAATCGGGCGTGTTGAGTCCAGTTCTCTGAGCAAGGAGTAGGTCTTGTCTATTACATATTGGGTTTATGGAACGGTATCTGAGCTAATTTGAAACTCTTGTTTTATGTATCACCCCACCTCACCTTTCCCGTTAAGCAGCCATAGTGTGTTTTCTGCATGTGTGACTCTGTTCTGTTTTGTAATTCAGTTCAAGTGTAACGGTTTTTACATTCCCTCTATAAGTGACACCTTATGAGAAGTGTCCTTTTCTGTGTGACTTATTTCACTTAGAATCGTCTTACCTAAATCCACTCATCATGCTGCTACTAGCCTTATGACATTGATTTCATGGCTGAGTGATATTCCATTGTACATAAGGACCACAACTTTTTTATCCATTTTTCGCTTTCCTGGGATATTTAAGGTGGAAGGAAGTGGAGGTCCTTGTCAACAGAGCAGCCCTAAACTTTGGGGTGCTTGTGTCTTGCTGATTTTCAATTTTCCCACTTTATCCCCCCATGCGTGGAAGTGCCCTATGCTCTCTAAGCTGTGTTTTTTAGATGTTTCAGGACACACCGTACACTTCTCCAGAGTGGCTGTTGGCAATTTACATCCCGCCCATCAGTGTAGCAAGGCTCCCATTTCTCCATGGCCTGTCCTGCATTTCTGGTTTTGACACTTTTTTCAGCATGGCCCTTTTGACCGATGGGAAGCGAGACTTCTTTGTAGCGCTGATTTGCCTTTCCAGGTTGCTTGGTTGGCCAAAAAGGGCGTAGGCGTTTTTTCCTGAATATATTCAGGAAAAAACGCCTACGCCCTTTTTGGCCAAGGGCATCATTGTCAACGTTTTGCCGCTTTTCATGTGCTTTAAAGGCGATTCGAATCTACCTCCTGAAATCTGTTTCCTGCAATTCTGCCTTGATTTCAAATCCTCTTCTTTGCCTTCCCTCAATATATTTGTGGACGAGAGTTATCATTTATAACTCTGCAGGTTTGTGAATTGCAGTGCCCTGAAGCTCCATTTTACAAGTCGCTTTTTTGGGAGCCGGCCGCAAAAGCGCAGGATGGCTTCAGGCCCTGTTCTGGTTCCGGGGGGCAGGCTGAGCCTGTGGTTAATTCTTCTTCCTGATGGGAAAATAGAGTGACCTGTGCCTGTCCCAACACCAAGAGCTAGTCTCTCATTGGTTCCCCGTCTTCCCGTTCATCCTCAGGACAAATTGCAACCTGTACGGAACAGGAGGTTAAAGGTGCTGATGCTCCAAGTAGGGAGATTGCTAGTAAAGTGGCTGGAATGGTGAACCCGAGCACAAGGAGATGAGAAATGAGGTGCGTTTTAGAAACCTTTCCCCATCACACGGTGTACCATCTTCTGGGTTTCTCATGCATGTTTTCGATGTAGGAAGATGCCCTTGAACCTGGAGATTTGGGACCCATGCGATGGGTAGCACGCAGTATTACTTTAAAGGGTCTGCGTTTGCTCACCCAACCTCACCAAACCTCTCAGCCCCAAGAGTGTCCACCCTTATGTGTCATCCAGCTGTGGGTCTAGATATGGTCAATCCAGGTTGCATCACAGCTCCTGAACGAATTGTGTAAGAATTTCTCTCTCTTTCCCTGTCTTTGTTTCATGGGTTTTTAAAAGTAATTTATTTTTATAATGGGGTTTAGCTGCTTTTCACGGCTGTGTTTATGCCGCTTTACACCCACTTGACACACTAACAGAGAGATATCAATATATAGGTTTTAAGATTATTACTAGTCAGATATATTCTTGTGCGGTGAATCGGGCGTGTTGAGTCCAGTTCTCTGAGCAAGGAGTAGGTCTTGTCTATTACATATTGGGTTTATGGAACGGTATCTGAGCTAATTTGAAACTCTTGTTTTATGTATCACCCCACCTCACCTTTCCCGTTAAGCAGCCATAGTGTGTTTTCTGCATGTGTGACCCTGTTCTGTATTGTAAGTCAGTTCAAGTGTAACGGTTTTTACATTCCCTCTATAAGTGACACCTTATGAGAAGTGTCCTTTTCTGTGTGACTTATTTCACTTAGAATCGTCTTACCTAAATCCACTCATCATGCTGCTACTAGCCTTATGACATTGATTTCATGGCTGAGTGATATTCCATTGTACATAAGGACCACAACTTTTTTATCCATTTTTCGCTTTCCTGGGATATTTAAGGTGGAATGAAGTGGAGGTCCTTGTCAACAGAGCAGCCCTAAACTTTGGGGTGCTTGTGTCTTGCTGATTTTCACTTTTCCCACTTTATCCCCCCATGCGTGGAAGTGCCCTATGCTCTCTAAGCTGTGTTTTTTAGATGTTTCAGGACACACCGTACACTTCTCCAGAGTGGCTGTTGGCAATTTACATCCCGCCCATCAGTGTAGCAAGGCTCCCATTTCTCCATGGCCTGTCCTGCATTTCTGGTTTTGACAGTTTTTTCAGCATGGCCCTTTTGACCGATGGGAATCGAGACTTCTTTGTAGCGCTGATTTGCCTTTCCAGGTTGCTTGGTTGGCCAAAAAGGGCGTATGCGTTTTTTCCTGAATATATTCAGGAAAAAACGCATACGCCCTTTTTGGCCAAGGGCATCATTGTCAACGTTTTGCCGCTTTTCATGTGCTTTAAAGGCGATTCGAATCTACCTCCTGAAATCTGTTTCCTGCAATTCTGCCTTGATTTCAAATCCTCTTCTTTGCCTTCCCTCAATATATTTGTGGACGAGAGTTATGATTTATAACTCTGCATGTTTGTGAATTGCAGTGCCCTGAAGCTCCATTTTACAAGTCGGTTTTTTGGGAGCTGGCCGCAAAAGCGCAGGATGGCTTCAGGCCCTGTCCTGGTTCAGGGGGGCAGGCTGAGCCTGTGGTTAATTCTTCTTCCTGATGGGAAAATAGAGTGGCCTGTGCCTGTCCCAACACCAAGAGCTAGTCTCCCATTGGTTCCCCGTCTTCCCGTTCATCCTCAGGACAAATTGCAACCTGTACGGAACAGGAGGTTAAAGGTGCTCATGCTCCAAGTAGGGAGATTGCTAGTAAAGTGGCTGGAATGGCGAACCCGAGCACAAGGAGATGAGAAATGAGGTGCGTTTTAGAAACCTTTCCCCATCACACGGTGTACCATCTTCTGGGTTTCTCATGCATGTTTTCGATGTAGGAAGATGCCCTTGAACCTGGAGATTTGGGACCCATGCGATGGGTAGCACGCAGTATTACTTTAAAGGGTCTGCGTTTGCTCACCCAACCTCACCAAACCTCTCAGCCCCAAGAGTGTCCACCCTTATGTCTCATCCAGCTGTGGGTCTAGATATGGTCAATCCAGGTTGCATCACAGCCCCTGAACGAATTGTGTAAGAATTTCTCTCTCTTTCCCTGTCTTTGTTTCATGGGTTTTTAAAAGTAATTTATTTTTATAATGGGGTTTAGCTGCTTTTCACGTCTGTGTTTAGGCCGCTTTACACCCACTTGACACACTAACAGAGAGATATCAATACATAGGTTTTAAGATTATTACTGGTCAGATATATTCTTGTGCGGTGAATCGGGCGTGTTGAGTCCAGTTCTCTGAGCAAGGAGTAGGTCTTGTCTATTACATATTGGGTTTATGGAACGGTATCTGAGCTAATTTGAAACTCTTGTTTTATGTATCACCCCACCTCACCTTTCCCGTTAAGCAGCCATAGTGTGTTTTCTGCACGTGTGACTCTGTTCTGTTTTGTAATTCAGTTCAAGTGTAACGGTTTTTACATTCCCTCTATAAGTGACACCTTATGAGAAGTGTCCTTTTCTGTGTGACTTATTTCACTTAGAATCGTCTTACCTAAATCCACTCATCATGCTGCTACTAGCCTTATGACATTGATTTCATGGCTGAGTGATATTCCATTGTACATAAGGACCACAACTTTTTTATCCATTTTTCGCTTTCCTGGGATATTTAAGGTGGAATGAAGTGGAGGTCCTTGTCAACAGAGCAGCCCTAAACTTTGGGGTGCTTGTGTCTTGCTGATTTTCAATTTTCCCACTTTATCCCCCCATGCGTGGAAGTGCCCTATGCTCTCTAAGCTGTGTATTTTAGATGTTTCAGGACACACCGTACACTTCTTCAGAGTGGCTGTTGGCAATTTACATCCCGCCCATCAGTGTAGCAAGGCTCCCATTTCTCCATGGCCTGTCCTGCATTTCTGGTTTTGACAGTTTTTTCAGCATGGCCCTTTGGACCGATGGGAAGCGAGACTTCTTTGTAGCGCTGATTTGCCTTTCCAGGTTGCTTGGTTGGCCAAAAAGGGCGTATGTGTTTTTTCCTGAATATATTCAGGAAAAAACGCATACGCCCTTTTTGGCCAAGGGCATCATTGTCAACGTTTTGCCGCTTTTCATGTGCTTTAAAGGCGATTCGAATCTACCTCCTGAAATCTGTTTCCTGCAATTCTGCCTTGATTTCAAATCCTCTTCTTTGCCTTCCCTCAATATATTTGTGGACGAGAGTTATCATTTATAACTCTGCAGGTTTGTGAATTGCAGTGCCCTGAAGCTCCATTTTACAAGTCGCTTTTTTGGGAGCCGGCCGCAAAAGCGCTGGATGGCTTCAGGCCCTGTTCTGGTTCAGGGGGGCAGGCTGAGCCTGTGGTTAATTCTTCTTCCTGATGGGAAAATAGAGTGACCTGTGCCTGTCCCAACACCAAGAGCTAGTCTCTCATTGGTTCCCCGTCTTCCCGTTCATCCTCAGGACAAATTGCAACCTGTACGGAACAGGAGGTTAAAGGTGCTGATGCTCCAAGTAGGGAGATTGCTAGTAAAGTGGCTGGAATGGCGAACCCGAGCACAAGGAGATGAGAAATGAGGTGCGTTTTAGAAACCTTTCCCCATCACACGGTGTACCATCTTCTGGGTTTCTCATGCATGTTTTCGATGTAGGAAGATGCCCTTGAACCTGGAGATTTGGGACCCATGCGATGAGTAGCACGCAGTATTACTTTAAAGGGTCTGCGTTTGCTCACCCAACCTCACCAGACCTCTCAGCCCCACGAGTGTCCACCCTTATGTCTCATCCAGCTGTGGGTCTAGACATGGTCAATCCAGGTTGCATCACAGCCCCTGAACGAATTGTGTAAGAATTTCTCTCTCTTTCCCTGTCTTTGTTTCATGGGTTTTTAAAAGTAATTTATTTTTATAATGGGGTTTAGCTGCTTTTCACGGCTGTGTTTATGCCGCTTTACACCCACTTGACACTCTAACAGAGAGATATCAATACATAGGTTTTAAGATTATTACTAGTCAGATATATTCTTGTGCGGTGAATCGGGCGTGTTGAGTCCAGTTCTCTGAGCAAGGAGTAGGTCTTGTCTATTACATATTGGGTTTATGGAACGGTATCTGAGCTAATTTGAAACTCTTGTTTTATGTATCACCCCACCTCACCTTTCCCGTTAAGCAGCCATAGTGTGTTTTCTGCATGTGTGACTCTGTTCTGTATTGTAAGTCAGTTCAAGTGTAACGGTTTTTACATTCCCTCTATAAGTGACACCTTATGAGAAGTGTCCTTTTCTGTGTGACTTATTTCACTTAGAATCGTCTTACCTAAATCCACTCATCATGCTGCTACTAGCCTTATGACATTGATTTCATGGCTGAGTGATATTCCATTGTACATAAGGACCACAACTTTTTTATCCATTTTTCGCTTTCCTGGGATATTTAAGGTGGAAGGAAGTGGAGGTCCTTGTCAACAGAGCAGCCCTAAACTTTGGGGTGCTTGTGTCTTGCTGATTTTCAATTTTCCCACTTTATCCCCCCATGCGTGGAAGTACCCTATGCTCTCTAAGCTGTGTTTTTTAGATGTTTCAGGACACACCGTACACTTCTCCAGAGTGGCTGTTGGCAATTTACATCCCGCCCATCAGTGTAGCAAGGCTCCCATTTCTCCATGGCCTGTCCTGCATTTCTGGTTTTGACAGTTTTTTCAGCATGGCCCTTTTGACCGATGGGAAGCGAGACTTCTTTGTAGCGCTGATTTGCCTTTCCAGGTTGCTTGGTTGGCCAAAAAGGGCGTATGCGTTTTTTCCTGAATATATTCAGGAAAAAACGCATACGCCCTTTTTGGCCAAGGGCATCATTGTCAACGTTTTGCCGCTTTTCATGTGCTTTAAAGGCGATTCGAATCTACTTCCTGAAATCTGTTTCCTGCAATTCTGCCTTGATTTCAAATCCTCTTCTTTGCCTTCCCTCACTATATTTGTGGACGAGAGTTATCATTTATAACTCTGCAGGTTTGTGAATTGCAGTGCCCTGAAGCTCCATTTTACAAGTCGCTTTTTTGGGAGCCGGCCGCAAAAGCGCAGGATGGCTTCAGGCCCTGTTCTGGTTCCGGGGGGCAGGCTGAGCCTGTGGTTAATTCTTCTTCCTGATGGGAAAATAGAGTGACCTGTGCCTGTCCCAACACCAAGAGCTAGTCTCTCATTGGTTCCCCGTCTTCCCGTTCATCCTCAGGACAAATTGCAACCTGTACGGAACAGGAGGTTAAAGGTGCTGATGCTCCAAGTAGGGAGATTGCTAGTAAAGTGGCTGGAATGGCGAACCCGAGCACAAGGAGATGAGAAATGAGGTGCGTTTTAGAAACCTTTCCCCATCACACGGTGTACCATCTTCTGGGTTTCTCATGCACGTTTTCGATGTAGGAAGATGCCCTTGAACCTGGAGATTTGGGACCCATGTGATGGGTAGCACACAGTATTACTTTAAAGGGTCTGCGTTTGCTCACCCAACCTCACCAAACCTCTCAGCCCCAAGAGTGTCCACCCTTATGTCTCATCCAGCTGTGGGTCTAGACATGGTCAATCCAGGTTGCATCACAGCCCCTGAACGAATTGTGTAAGAATTTCTCTCTCTTTCCCTGTCTTTGTTTCATGGGTTTTTAAAAGTAATTTATTTTTATAATGGGGTTTAGCTGCTTTTCACGGCTGTGTTTATGCCGCTTTACACCCACTTGACACACTAACAGAGAGATATCAATACATAGGTTTTAAGATTATTACTAGTCAGATATATTCTTGTGCGGTGAATCGGGCGTGTTGAGTCCAGTTCTCTGAGCAAGGAGTAGGTCTTGTCTATTACATATTGGGTTTATGGAACGGTATCTGAGCTAATTTGAAACTCTTGTTTTATGTATCACCCCACCTCACCTTTCCCGTTAAGCAGCCATAGTGTGTTTTCTGCATGTGTGACTCTGTTCTGTATTGTAAGTCAGTTCAAGTGTAACGGTTTTTACATTCCCTCTATAAGTGACACCTTATGAGAAGTGTCCTTTTCTGTGTGACTTATTTCACTTAGAATCGTCTTACCTAAATCCACTCATCATGCTGCTACTAGCCTTATGACATTGATTTCATGGCTGAATGATATTCCATTGTACATAAGGACCACAACTTTTTTATCCATTTTTCGCTTTCCTGGGATATTTAAGGTGGAAGGAAGTGGAGGTCCTTGTCAACAGAGCAGCCCTAAACTTTGGGGTGCTTGTGTCTTGCTGATTTTCAATTTTCCCACTTTATCCCCCCATGCGTGGAAGTGCCCTATGCTCTCTAAGCTGTGTTTTTTAGATGTTTCAGGACACACCGTACACTTCTCCAGAGTGGCTGTTGGCAATTTACATCCCGCCCATCAGTGTAGCAAGGCTCCCATTTCTCCATGGCCTGTCCTGAATTTCTGGTTTTGACAGTTTTTTCAGCATGGCCCTTTTGACCGATGGGAAGCGAGACTTCTTTGTAGCGCTGATTTGCCTTTCCAGGTTGCTTGGTTGGCCAAAAAGGGCGTATGCGTTTTTTCCTGAATATATTCAGGAAAAAACGCATACGCCCTTTTTGGCCAAGGGCATCATTGTCAACGTTTTGCCGCTTTTCATGTGCTTTAAAGGCGATTCGAATCTACCTCCTGAAATCTGTTTCCTGCAATTCTGCCTTGATTTCAAATCCTCTTCTTTGCCTTCCCTCAAAATATTTGTGGACGAGAGTTATCATTTATAACTCTGCAGGTTTGTGAATTGCAGTGCCCTGAAGCTCCATTTTACAAGTCGCTTTTTTGGGAGCCGGCCGCAAAAGCGCAGGATGGCTTCAGGCCCTGTTCTGGTTCCGGGGGGCAGGCTGAGCCTGTGGTTAATTCTTCTTCCTGATGGGAAAATAGAGTGACCTGTGCCTGTCCCAACACCAAGAGCTAGTCTCTCATTGGTTCCCCGTCTTCCCGTTCATCCTCAGGACAAATTGCAACCTGTACGGAACAGGAGGTTAAAGGTGCTGATGCTCCAAGTAGGGAGATTGCTAGTAAAGTGGCTGGAATGGCGAACCCGAGCACAAGGAGATGAGAAATGAGGTGCGTTTTAGAAACCTTTCCCCATCACACGGTGTACCATCTTCTGGGTTTCTCATGCATGTTTTCGATGTAGGAAGATGCCCTTGAATCTGGAGATTTGGGACCCATGCGATGGGTAGCACGCAGTATTACTTTAAAGGGTCTGCGTTTGCTCACCCAACCTCACCAAACCTCTCAGCCCCAAGAGTGTCCACCCTTATGTCTCATCCAGCTGTGGGTCTAGATATGGTCAATCCAGGTTGCATCACAGCTCCTGAACGAATTGTGTAAGAATTTCTCTCTCTTTCCCTGTCTTTGTTTCATGGGTTTTTAAAAGTAATTTATTTTTATAATGGGGTTTAGCTGCTTTTCACGGCTGTGTTTATGCCGCTTTACACCCACTTGACACACTAACAGAGAGATATCAATACATAGGTTTTAAGATTATTACTAGTCAGATATATTCTTGTGCGGTGAATCGGGCGTGTTGAGTCCAGTTCTCTGAGCAAGGAGTAGGTCTTGTCTATTCCATATTGGGTTTATGGAACGGTATCTGAGCTAATTTGAAACTCTTGTTTTATGTATCACCCCACCTCACCTTTCCCGTTAAGCAGCCATAGTGTGTTTTCTGCATGTGTGACTCTGTTCTGTATTGTAAGTCAGTTCAAGTGTAACGGTTTTTACATTCCCTCTATAAGTGACACCTTATGAGAAGTGTCCTTTTCTGTGTGACTTATTTCACTTAGAATCGTCTTACCTAAATCCACTCATCATGCTGCTACTAGCCTTATGACATTGATTTCATGGCTGAGTGATATTCCATTGTACATAAGGACCACAACTTTTTTATCCATTTTTCGCTTTCCTGGGATATTTAAGGTGGAAGGAAGTGGAGGTCCTTGTCAACAGAGCAGCCCTAAACTTTGGGGTGCTTGTGTCTTGCTGATTTTCAATTTTCCCACTTTATCCCCCCATGCGTGGAAGTACCCTATGCTCTCTAAGCTGTGTTTTTTAGATGTTTCAGGACACACCGTACACTTCTCCAGAGTGGCTGTTGGCAATTTACATCCCGCCCATCAGTGTAGCAAGGCTCCCATTTCTCCATGGCCTGTCCTGCATTTCTGGTTTTGACAGTTTTTTCAGCATGGCCCTTTTGACCGATGGGAAGCGAGACTTCTTTGTAGCGCTGATTTGCCTTTCCAGGTTGCTTGGTTGGCCAAAAAGGGCGTATGCGTTTTTTCCTGAATATATTCAGGAAAAAACGCATACGCCCTTTTTGGCCAAGGGCATCATTGTCAACGTTTTGCCGCTTTTCATGTGCTTTAAAGGCGATTCGAATCTACCTCCTGAAATCTGTTTCCTGCAATTCTGCCTTGATTTCAAATCCTCTTCTTTGCCTTCCCTCAATATATTTGTGGACGAGAGTTATCATTTATAACTCTGCAGGTTTGTGAATTGCAGTGCCCTGAAGCTCCATTTTACAAGTCGCTTTTTTGGGAGCCGGCCGCAAAAGCGCAGGATGGCTTCAGGCCCTGTTCTGGTTCCGGGGGGCAGGCTGAGCCTGTGGTTAATTCTTCTTCCTGATCGGAAAATAGAGTGACCTGTGCCTGTCCCAACACCAAGAGCTAGTCTCTCATTGGTTCCCCGTCTTCCCGTTCATCCTCAGGACAAATTGCAACCTGTACGGAACAGGAGGTTAAAGGTGCTGATGCTCCAAGTAGGGAGATTGCTAGTAAAGTGGCTGGAATGGCGAACCCGAGCACAAGGAGATGAGAAATGAGGTGCGTTTTAGAAACCTTTCCCCATCACACGGTGTACCATCTTCTGGGTTTCTCATGCATGTTTTCGATGTAGGAAGATGCCCTTGAACCTGGAGATTTGGGACCCATGCGATGGGTAGCACGCAGTATTACTTTAAAGGGTCTGCGTTTGCTCACCCAACCTCACCAAACCTCTCAGCCCCAAGAGTGTCCACCCTTATGTGTCATCCAGCTGTGGGTCTAGATATGGTCAATCCAGGTTGCATCACAGCTCCTGAACGAATTGTGTAAGAATTTCTCTCTCTTTCCCTGTCTTTGTTTCATGGGTTTTTAAAAGTAATTTATTTTTATAATGGGGTTTAGCTGCTTTTCACGGCTGTGTTTATGCCGCTTTACACCCACTTGACACACTAACAGAGAGATATCAATACATAGGTTTTAAGATTATTACTGGTCAGATATATTCTTGTGCGGTGAATCGGGCGTGTTGAGTCCAGTTCTCTGAGCAAGGAGTAGGTCTTGTCTATTACATATTGGGTTTATGGAACGGTATCTGAGCTAATTTGAAACTCTTGTTTTATGTATCACCCCACCTCACCTTTCCCGTTAAGCAGCCATAGTGTGTTTTCTGCATGTGTGACTCTGTTCTGTTTTGTAATTCAGTTCAAGTGTAACGGTTTTTACATTCCCTCTATAAGTGACACCTTATGAGAAGTGTCCTTTTCTGTGTGACTTATTTCACTTAGAATCGTCTTACCTAAATCCACTCATCATGCTGCTACTAGCCTTATGACATTGATTTCATGGCTGAGTGATATTCCATTGTACATAAGGACCACAACTTTTTTATCCATTTTTCGCTTTCCTGGGATATTTAAGGTGGAAGGAAGTGGAGGTCCTTGTCAACAGAGCAGCCCTAAACTTTGGGGTGCTTGTGTCTTGCTGATTTTCAATTTTCCCACTTTATCCCCCCATGCGTGGAAGTGCCCTATGCTCTCTAAGCTGTGTTTTTTAGATGTTTCAGGACACACCGTACACTTCTCCAGAGTGGCTGTTGGCAATTTACATCCCGCCCATCAGTGTAGCAAGGCTCCCATTTCTCCATGGCCTGTCCTGCATTTCTGGTTTTGACACTTTTTTCAGCATGGCCCTTTTGACCGATGGGAAGCGAGACTTCTTTGTAGCGCTGATTTGCCTTTCCAGGTTGCTTGGTTGGCCAAAAAGGGCGTAGGCGTTTTTTCCTGAATATATTCAGGAAAAAACGCCTACGCCCTTTTTGGCCAAGGGCATCATTGTCAACGTTTTGCCGCTTTTCATGTGCTTTAAAGGCGATTCGAATCTACCTCCTGAAATCTGTTTCCTGCAATTCTGCCTTGATTTCAAATCCTCTTCTTTGCCTTCCCTCAATATATTTGTGGACGAGAGTTATCATTTATAACTCTGCAGGTTTGTGAATTGCAGTGCCCTGAAGCTCCATTTTACAAGTCGCTTTTTTGGGAGCCGGCCGCAAAAGCGCAGGATGGCTTCAGGCCCTGTTCTGGTTCCGGGGGGCAGGCTGAGCCTGTGGTTAATTCTTCTTCCTGATGGGAAAATAGAGTGACCTGTGCCTGTCCCAACACCAAGAGCTAGTCTCTCATTGGTTCCCCGTCTTCCCGTTCATCCTCAGGACAAATTGCAACCTGTACGGAACAGGAGGTTAAAGGTGCTGATGCTCCAAGTAGGGAGATTGCTAGTAAAGTGGCTGGAATGGTGAACCCGAGCACAAGGAGATGAGAAATGAGGTGCGTTTTAGAAACCTTTCCCCATCACACGGTGTACCATCTTCTGGGTTTCTCATGCATGTTTTCGATGTAGGAAGATGCCCTTGAACCTGGAGATTTGGGACCCATGCGATGGGTAGCACGCAGTATTACTTTAAAGGGTCTGCGTTTGCTCACCCAACCTCACCAAACCTCTCAGCCCCAAGAGTGTCCACCCTTATGTGTCATCCAGCTGTGGGTCTAGATATGGTCAATCCAGGTTGCATCACAGCTCCTGAACGAATTGTGTAAGAATTTCTCTCTCTTTCCCTGTCTTTGTTTCATGGGTTTTTAAAAGTAATTTATTTTTATAATGGGGTTTAGCTGCTTTTCACGGCTGTGTTTATGCCGCTTTACACCCACTTGACACACTAACAGAGAGATATCAATATATAGGTTTTAAGATTATTACTAGTCAGATATATTCTTGTGCGGTGAATCGGGCGTGTTGAGTCCAGTTCTCTGAGCAAGGAGTAGGTCTTGTCTATTCCATATTGGGTTTATGGAACGGTATCTGAGCTAATTTGAAACTCTTGTTTTATGTATCACCCCACCTCACCTTTCCCGTTAAGCAGCCATAGTGTGTTTTCTGCATGTGTGACCCTGTTCTGTATTGTAAGTCAGTTCAAGTGTAACGGTTTTTACATTCCCTCTATAAGTGACACCTTATGAGAAGTGTCCTTTTCTGTGTGACTTATTTCACTTAGAATCGTCTTACCTAAATCCACTCATCATGCTGCTACTAGCCTTATGACATTGATTTCATGGCTGAGTGATATTCCATTGTACATAAGGACCACAACTTTTTTATCCATTTTTCGCTTTCCTGGGATATTTAAGGTGGAATGAAGTGGAGGTCCTTGTCAACAGAGCAGCCCTAAACTTTGGGGTGCTTGTGTCTTGCTGATTTTCACTTTTCCCACTTTATCCCCCCATGCGTGGAAGTGCCCTATGCTCTCTAAGCTGTGTTTTTTAGATGTTTCAGGACACACCGTACACTTCTCCAGAGTGGCTGTTGGCAATTTACATCCCGCCCATCAGTGTAGCAAGGCTCCCATTTCTCCATGGCCTGTCCTGCATTTCTGGTTTTGACAGTTTTTTCAGCATGGCCCTTTTGACCGATGGGAATCGAGACTTCTTTGTAGCGCTGATTTGCCTTTCCAGGTTGCTTGGTTGGCCAAAAAGGGCGTAGGCGTTTTTTCCTGAATATATTCAGGAAAAAACGCATACGCCCTTTTTGGCCAAGGGCATCATTGTCAACGTTTTGCCGCTTTTCATGTGCTTTAAAGGCGATTCGAATCTACCTCCTGAAATCTGTTTCCTGCAATTCTGCCTTGATTTCAAATCCTCTTCTTTGCCTTCCCTCAATATATTTGTGGACGAGAGTTATGATTTATAACTCTGCATGTTTGTGAATTGCAGTGCCCTGAAGCTCCATTTTACAAGTCGGTTTTTTGGGAGCTGGCCGCAAAAGCGCAGGATGGCTTCAGGCCCTGTCCTGGTTCAGGGGGGCAGGCTGAGCCTGTGGTTAATTCTTCTTCCTGATGGGAAAATAGAGTGGCCTGTGCCTGTCCCAACACCAAGAGCTAGTCTCCCATTGGTTCCCCGTCTTCCCGTTCATCCTCAGGACAAATTGCAACCTGTACGGAACAGGAGGTTAAAGGTGCTCATGCTCCAAGTAGGGAGATTGCTAGTAAAGTGGCTGGAATGGCGAACCCGAGCACAAGGAGATGAGAAATGAGGTGCGTTTTAGAAACCTTTCCCCATCACACGGTGTACCATCTTCTGGGTTTCTCATGCATGTTTTCGATGTAGGAAGATGCCCTTGAACCTGGAGATTTGGGACCCATGCGATGGGTAGCACGCAGTATTACTTTAAAGGGTCTGCGTTTGCTCACCCAACCTCACCAAACCTCTCAGCCCCAAGAGTGTCCACCCTTATGTCTCATCCAGCTGTGGGTCTAGATATGGTCAATCCAGGTTGCATCACAGCCCCTGAACGAATTGTGTAAGAATTTCTCTCTCTTTCCCTGTCTTTGTTTCATGGGTTTTTAAAAGTAATTTATTTTTATAATGGGGTTTAGCTGCTTTTCACGTCTGTGTTTAGGCCGCTTTACACCCACTTGACACACTAACAGAGAGATATCAATACATAGGTTTTAAGATTATTACTGGTCAGATATATTCTTGTGCGGTGAATCGGGCGTGTTGAGTCCAGTTCTCTGAGCAAGGAGTAGGTCTTGTCTATTACATATTGGGTTTATGGAACGGTATCTGAGCTAATTTGAAACTCTTGTTTTATGTATCACCCCACCTCACCTTTCCCGTTAAGCAGCCATAGTGTGTTTTCTGCACGTGTGACTCTGTTCTGTTTTGTAATTCAGTTCAAGTGTAACGGTTTTTACATTCCCTCTATAAGTGACACCTTATGAGAAGTGTCCTTTTCTGTGTGACTTATTTCACTTAGAATCGTCTTACCTAAATCCACTCATCATGCTGCTACTAGCCTTATGACATTGATTTCATGGCTGAGTGATATTCCATTGTACATAAGGACCACAACTTTTTTATCCATTTTTCGCTTTCCTGGGATATTTAAGGTGGAATGAAGTGGAGGTCCTTGTCAACAGAGCAGCCCTAAACTTTGGGGTGCTTGTGTCTTGCTGATTTTCAATTTTCCCACTTTATCCCCCCATGCGTGGAAGTGCCCTATGCTCTCTAAGCTGTGTATTTTAGATGTTTCAGGACACACCGTACACTTCTTCAGAGTGGCTGTTGGCAATTTACATCCCGCCCATCAGTGTAGCAAGGCTCCCATTTCTCCATGGCCTGTCCTGCATTTCTGGTTTTGACAGTTTTTTCAGCATGGCCCTTTGGACCGATGGGAAGCGAGACTTCTTTGTAGCGCTGATTTGCCTTTCCAGGTTGCTTGGTTGGCCAAAAAGGGCGTATGTGTTTTTTCCTGAATATATTCAGGAAAAAACGCATACGCCCTTTTTGGCCAAGGGCATCATTGTCAACGTTTTGCCGCTTTTCATGTGCTTTAAAGGCTATTCGAATCTACCTCCTGAAATCTGTTTCCTGCAATTCTGCCTTGATTTCAAATCCTCTTCTTTGCCTTCCCTCAATATATTTGTGGACGAGAGTTATCATTTATAACTCTGCAGGTTTGTGAATTGCAGTGCCCTGAAGCTCCATTTTACAAGTCGCTTTTTTGGGAGCCGGCCGCAAAAGCGCTGGATGGCTTCAGGCCCTGTTCTGGTTCAGGGGGGCAGGCTGAGCCTGTGGTTAATTCTTCTTCCTGATGGGAAAATAGAGTGACCTGTGCCTGTCCCAACACCAAGAGCTAGTCTCTCATTGGTTCCCCGTCTTCCCGTTCATCCTCAGGACAAATTGCAACCTGTACGGAACAGGAGGTTAAAGGTGCTGATGCTCCAAGTAGGGAGATTGCTAGTAAAGTGGCTGGAATGGCGAACCCGAGCACAAGGAGATGAGAAATGAGGTGCGTTTTAGAAACCTTTCCCCATCACACGGTGTACCATCTTCTGGGTTTCTCATGCATGTTTTCGATGTAGGAAGATGCCCTTGAACCTGGAGATTTGGGACCCATGCGATGAGTAGCACGCAGTATTACTTTAAAGGGTCTGCGTTTGCTCACCCAACCTCACCAGACCTCTCAGCCCCACGAGTGTCCACCCTTATGTCTCATCCAGCTGTGGGTCTAGACATGGTCAATCCAGGTTGCATCACAGCCCCTGAACGAATTGTGTAAGAATTTCTCTCTCTTTCCCTGTCTTTGTTTCATGGGTTTTTAAAAGTAATTTATTTTTATAATGGGGTTTAGCTGCTTTTCACGGCTGTGTTTATGCCGCTTTACACCCACTTGACACTCTAACAGAGAGATATCAATACATAGGTTTTAAGATTATTACTAGTCAGATATATTCTTGTGCGGTGAATCGGGCGTGTTGAGTCCAGTTCTCTGAGCAAGGAGTAGGTCTTGTCTATTACATATTGGGTTTATGGAACGGTATCTGAGCTAATTTGAAACTCTTGTTTTATGTATCACCCCACCTCACCTTTCCCGTTAAGCAGCCATAGTGTGTTTTCTGCATGTGTGACTCTGTTCTGTTTTGTAATTCAGTTCAAGTGTAACGGTTTTTACATTCCCTCTATAAGTGACACCTTATGAGAAGTGTCCTTTTCTGTGTGACTTATTTCACTTAGAATCGTCTTACCTAAATCCACTCATCATGCTGCTACTAGCCTTATGACATTGATTTCATGGCTGAGTGATATTCCATTGTACATAAGGACCACAACTTTTTTATCCATTTTTCGCTTTCCTGGGATATTTAAGGTGGAATGAAGTGGAGGTCCTTGTCAACAGAGCAGCCCTAAACTTTGGGGTGCTTGTGTCTTGCTGATTTTCAATTTTCCCACTTTATCCCCCCATGCGTGGAAGTGCCCTATGCTCTCTAAGCTGTGTTTTTTAGATGTTTCAGGACACACCGTACACTTCTCCAGAGTGGCTGTTGGCAATTTACATCCCGCCCATCAGTGTAGCAAGGCTCCCATTTCTCCATGGCCTGTCCTGCATTTCTGGTTTTGACAGTTTTTTCAGCATGGCCCTTTGGACCGATGGGAAGCGAGACTTCTTTGTAGCGCTGATTTGCCTTTCCAGGTTGCTTGGTTGGCCAAAAAGGGCGTATGTGTTTTTTCCTGAATATATTCAGGAAAAAACGCATACGCCCTTTTTGGCCAAGGGCATCATTGTCAACGTTTTGCCGCTTTTCATGTGCTTTAAAGGCGATTCGAATCTACCTCCTGAAATCTGTTTCCTGCAATTCTGCCTTGATTTCAAATCCTCTTCTTTGCCTTCCCTCAATATATTTGTGGACGAGAGTTATCATTTATAACTCTGCAGGTTTGTGAATTGCAGTGCCCTGAAGCTCCATTTTACAAGTCGCTTTTTTGGGAGCCGGCCGCAAAAGCGCAGGATGGCTTCAGGCCCTGTTCTGGTTCAGGGGGGCAGGCTGAGCCTGTGGTTAATTCTTCTTCCTGATGGGAAAATAGAGTGACCTGTGCCTGTCCCAACACCAAGAGCTAGTCTCTCATTGGTTCCCCGTCTTCCCGTTCATCCTCAGGACAAATTGCAACCTGTACGGAACAGGAGGTTAAAGGTGCTGATGCTCCAAGTAGGGAGATTGCTAGTAAAGTGGCTGGAATGGTGAACCCGAGCACAAGGAGATGAGAAATGAGGTGCGTTTTAGAAACCTTTCCCCATCACACGGTGTACCATCTTCTGGGTTTCTCATGCATGTTTTCGATGTAGGAAGATGCCCTTGAACCTGGAGATTTGGGACCCATGCGATGGGTAGCACGCAGTATTACTTTAAAGGGTCTGCGTTTGCTCACCCAACCTCACCAAACCTCTCAGCCCCAAGAGTGTCCACCCTTATGTGTCATCCAGCTGTGGGTCTAGATATGGTCAATCCAGGTTGCATCACAGCTCCTGAACGAATTGTGTAAGAATTTCTCTCTCTTTCCCTGTCTTTGTTTCATGGGTTTTTAAAAGTAATTTATTTTTATAATGGGGTTTAGCTGCTTTTCACGGCTGTGTTTATGCCGCTTTACACCCACTTGACACACTAACAGAGAGATATCAATATATAGGTTTTAAGATTATTACTAGTCAGATATATTCTTGTGCGGTGAATCGGGCGTGTTGAGTCCAGTTCTCTGAGCAAGGAGTAGGTCTTGTCTATTACATATTGGGTTTATGGAACGGTATCTGAGCTAATTTGAAACTCTTGTTTTATGTATCACCCCACCTCACCTTTCCCGTTAAGCAGCCATAGTGTGTTTTCTGCATGTGTGACTCTGTTCTGTATTGTAAGTCAGTTCAAGTGTAACGGTTTTTACATTCCCTCTATAAGTGACACCTTATGAGAAGTGTCCTTTTCTGTGTGACTTATTTCACTTAGAATCGTCTTACCTAAATCCACTCATCATGCTGCTACTAGCCTTATGACATTGATTTCATGGCTGAGTGATATTCCATTGTACATAAGGACCACAACTTTTTTATCCATTTTTCGCTTTCCTGGGATATTTAAGGTGGAATGAAGTGGAGGTCCTTGTCAACAGAGCAGCCCTAAACTTTGGGGTGCTTGTGTCTTGCTGATTTTCACTTTTCCCACTTTATCCCCCCATGCGTGGAAGTGCCCTATGCTCTCTAAGCTGTGTTTTTTAGATGTTTCAGGACACACCGTACACTTCTCCAGAGTGGCTGTTGGCAATTTACATCCCGCCCATCAGTGTAGCAAGGCTCCCATTTCTCCATGGCCTGTCCTGCATTTCTGGTTTTGACAGTTTTTTCAGCATGGCCCTTTTGACCGATGGGAATCGAGACTTCTTTGTAGCGCTGATTTGCCTTTCCAGGTTGCTTGGTTGGCCAAAAAGGGCGTATGCGTTTTTTCCTGAATATATTCAGGAAAAAACGCATACGCCCTTTTTGGCCAAGGGCATCATTGTCAACGTTTTGCCGCTTTTCATGTGCTTTAAAGGCGATTCGAATCTACCTCCTGAAATCTGTTTCCTGCAATTCTGCCTTGATTTCAAATCCTCTTCTTTGCCTTCCCTCAATATATTTGTGGACGAGAGTTATGATTTATAACTCTGCATGTTTGTGAATTGCAGTGCCCTGAAGCTCCATTTTACAAGTCGGTTTTTTGGGAGCTGGCCGCAAAAGCGCAGGATGGCTTCAGGCCCTGTCCTGGTTCAGGGGGGCAGGCTGAGCCTGTGGTTAATTCTTCTTCCTGATGGGAAAATAGAGTGGCCTGTGCCTGTCCCAACACCAAGAGCTAGTCTCCCATTGGTTCCCCGTCTTCCCGTTCATCCTCAGGACAAATTGCAACCTGTACGGAACAGGAGGTTAAAGGTGCTCATGCTCCAAGTAGGGAGATTGCTAGTAAAGTGGCTGGAATGGCGAACCCGAGCACAAGGAGATGAGAAATGAGGTGCGTTTTAGAAACCTTTCCCCATCACACGGTGTACCATCTTCTGGGTTTCTCATGCATGTTTTCGATGTAGGAAGATGCCCTTGAACCTGGAGATTTGGGACCCATGCGATGGGTAGCACGCAGTATTACTTTAAAGGGTCTGCGTTTGCTCACCCAACCTCACCAAACCTCTCAGCCCCAAGAGTGTCCACCCTTATGTCTCATCCAGCTGTGGGTCTAGATATGGTCAATCCAGGTTGCATCACAGCCCCTGAACGAATTGTGTAAGAATTTCTCTCTCTTTCCCTGTCTTTGTTTCATGGGTTTTTAAAAGTAATTTATTTTTATAATGGGGTTTAGCTGCTTTTCACGTCTGTGTTTAGGCCGCTTTACACCCACTTGACACACTAACAGAGAGATATCAATACATAGGTTTTAAGATTATTACTGGTCAGATATATTCTTGTGCGGTGAATCGGGCGTGTTGAGTCCAGTTCTCTGAGCAAGGAGTAGGTCTTGTCTATTACATATTGGGTTTATGGAACGGTATCTGAGCTAATTTGAAACTCTTGTTTTATGTATCACCCCACCTCACCTTTCCCGTTAAGCAGCCATAGTGTGTTTTCTGCACGTGTGACTCTGTTCTGTTTTGTAATTCAGTTCAAGTGTAACGGTTTTTACATTCCCTCTATAAGTGACACCTTATGAGAAGTGTCCTTTTCTGTTTGACTTATTTCACTTAGAATCGTCTTACCTAAATCCACTCATCATGCTGCTACTAGCCTTATGACATTGATTTCATGGCTGAGTGATATTCCATTGTACATAAGGACCACAACTTTTTTATCCATTTTTCGCTTTCCTGGGATATTTAAGGTGGAATGAAGTGGAGGTCCTTGTCAACAGAGCAGCCCTAAACTTTGGGGTGCTTGTGTCTTGCTGATTTTCAATTTTCCCACTTTATCCCCCCATGCGTGGAAGTGCCCTATGCTCTCTAAGCTGTGTATTTTAGATGTTTCAGGACACACCGTACACTTCTCCAGAGTGGCTGTTGGCAATTTACATCCCGCCCATCAGTGTAGCAAGGCTCCCATTTCTCCATGGCCTGTCCTGCATTTCTGGTTTTGACAGTTTTTTCAGCATGGCCCTTTGGACCGATGGGAAGCGAGACTTCTTTGTAGCGCTGATTTGCCTTTCCAGGTTGCTTGGTTGGCCAAAAAGGGCGTATGTGTTTTTTCCTGAATATATTCAGGAAAAAACGCATACGCCCTTTTTGGCCAAGGGCATCATTGTCAACGTTTTGCCGCTTTTCATGTGCTTTAAAGGCTATTCGAATCTACCTCCTGAAATCTGTTTCCTGCAATTCTGCCTTGATTTCAAATCCTCTTCTTTGCCTTCCCTCAATATATTTGTGGACGAGAGTTATCATTTATAACTCTGCAGGTTTGTGAATTGCAGTGCCCTGAAGCTCCATTTTACAAGTCGCTTTTTTGGGAGCCGGCCGCAAAAGCGCTGGATGGCTTCAGGCCCTGTTCTGGTTCAGGGGGGCAGGCTGAGCCTGTGGTTAATTCTTCTTCCTGATGGGAAAATAGAGTGACCTGTGCCTGTCCCAACACCAAGAGCTAGTCTCTCATTGGTTCCCCGTCTTCCCGTTCATCCTCAGGACAAATTGCAACCTGTATGGAACAGGAGGTTAAAGGTGCTGATGCTCCAAGTAGGGAGATTGCTAGTAAAGTGGCTGGAATGGCGAACCCGAGCACAAGGAGATGAGAAATGAGGTGCGTTTTAGAAACCTTTCCCCATCACACGGTGTACCATCTTCTGGGTTTCTCATGCATGTTTTCGATGTAGGAAGATGCCCTTGAACCTGGAGATTTGGGACCCATGCGATGGGTAGCACGCAGTATTACTTTAAAGGGTCTACGTTTGCTCACCCAACCTCACCAAACCTCTCAGCCCCAAGAGTGTCCACCCTTATGTCTCATCCAGCTGTGGGTCTAGATATGGTCAATCCAGGTTGCATCACAGCCCCTGAACGAATTGTGTAAGAATTTCTCTCTCTTTCCCTGTCTTTGTTTCATGGGTTTTTAAAAGTAATTTATTTTTATAATGGGGTTTAGCTGCTTTTCACGTCTGTGTTTAGGCCGCTTTACACCCACTTGACACACTAACAGAGAGATATCAATACATAGGTTTTAAGATTATTACTGGTCAGATATATTCTTGTGCGGTGAATCGGGCGTGTTGAGTCCAGTTCTCTGAGCAAGGAGTAGGTCTTGTCTATTACATATTGGGTTTATGGAACGGTATCTGAGCTAATTTGAAACTCTTGTTTTATGTATCACCCCACCTCACCTTTCCCGTTAAGCAGCCATAGTGTGTTTTCTGCATGTGTGACTCTGTTCTGTTTTGTAATTCAGTTCAAGTGTAACGGTTTTTACATTCCCTCTATAAGTGACACCTTATGAGAAGTGTCCTTTTCTGTGTGACTTATTTCACTTAGAATCGTCTTACCTAAATCCACTCATCATGCTGCTACTAGCCTTATGACATTGATTTCATGGCTGAGTGATATTCCATTGTACATAAGGACCACAACTTTTTTATCCATTTTTCGCTTTCCTGGGATATTTAAGGTGGAATGAAGTGGAGGTCCTTGTCAACAGAGCAGCCCTAAACTTTGGGGTGCTTGTGTCTTGCTGATTTTCAATTTTCCCACTTTATCCCCCCATGCGTGGAAGTGCCCTATGCTCTCTAAGCTGTGTTTTTTAGATGTTTCAGGACACACCGTACACTTCTCCAGAGTGGCTGTTGGCAATTTACATCCCGCCCATCAGTGTAGCAAGGCTCCCATTTCTCCATGGCCTGTCCTGCATTTCTGGTTTTGACAGTTTTTTCAGCATGGCCCTTTGGACCGATGGGAAGCGAGACTTCTTTGTAGCGCTGATTTGCCTTTCCAGGTTGCTTGGTTGGCCAAAAAGGGCGTATGCGTTTTTTCCTGAATATATTCAGGAAAAAACGCATACGCCCTTTTTGGCCAAGGGCATCATTGTCAACGTTTTGCCGCTTTTCATGTGCTTTAAAGGCGATTCGAATCTACCTCCTGAAATCTGTTTCCTGCAATTCTGCCTTGATTTCAAATCCTCTTCTTTGCCTTCCCTCAATATATTTGTGGACGAGAGTTATCATTTATAACTCTGCAGGTTTGTGAATTGCAGTGCCCTGAAGCTCCATTTTACAAGTCGCTTTTTTGGGAGCCGGCCGCAAAAGCGCAGGATGGCTTCAGGCCCTGTTCTGGTTCAGGGGGGCAGGCTGAGCCTGTGGTTAATTCTTCTTCCTGATGGGAAAATAGAGTGACCTGTGCCTGTCCCAACACCAAGAGCTAGTCTCTCATTGGTTCCCCGTCTTCCCGTTCATCCTCAGGACAAATTGCAACCTGTACGGAACAGGAGGTTAAAGGTGCTGATGCTCCAAGTAGGGAGATTGCTAGTAAAGTGGCTGGAATGGCGAACCCGAGCACAAGGAGATGAGAAATGAGGTGCGTTTTAGAAACCTTTCCCCATCACACGGTGTACCATCTTCTGGGTTTCTCATGCATGTTTTCGATGTAGGAAGATGCCCTTGAACCTGGAGATTTGGGACCCATGCGATGAGTAGCACGCAGTATTACTTTAAAGGGTCTGCGTTTGCTCACCCAACCTCACCAGACCTCTCAGCCCCACGAGTGTCCACCCTTATGTCTCATCCAGCTGTGGGTCTAGACATGGTCAATCCAGGTTGCATCACAGCCCCTGAACGAATTGTGTAAGAATTTCTCTCTCTTTCCCTGTCTTTGTTTCATGGGTTTTTAAAAGTAATTTATTTTTATAATGGGGTTTAGCTGCTTTTCACGGCTGTGTTTATGCCGCTTTACACCCACTTGACACTCTAACAGAGAGATATCAATACATAGGTTTTAAGATTATTACTAGTCAGATATATTCTTGAGCGGTGAATCGGGCGTGTTGAGTCCAGTTCTCTGAGCAAGGAGTAGGTCTTGTCTATTCCATATTGGGTTTATGGAACGGTATCTGAGCTAATTTGAAACTCTTGTTTTATGTATCACCCCACCTCACCTTTCCCGTTAAACAGCCATAGTGTGTTTTCTGCATGTGTGACTCTGTTCTGTTTTGTAATTCAGTTCAAGTGTAACGGTTTTTACATTCCCTCTATAAGTGACACCTTATGAGAAGTGTCCTTTTCTGTGTGACTTATTTCACTTAGAATCGTCTTACCTAAATCCACTCATCATGCTGCTACTAGCCTTATGACATTGATTTCATGGCTGAGTGATATTCCATTGTACATAAGGACCACAACTTTTTTATCCATTTTTCGCTTTCCTGGGATATTTAAGGTGGAAGGAAGTGGAGGTCCTTGTCAACAGAGCAGCCCTAAACTTTGGGGTGCTTGTGTCTTGCTGATTTTCACTTTTCCCACTTTATCCCCCCATGCGTGGAAGTGCCCTATGCTCTCTAAGCTGTGTTTTTTAGATGTTTCAGGACACACCGTACACTTCTCCAGAGTGGCTGTTGGCAATTTACATCCCGCCCATCAGTGTAGCAAGGCTCCCATTTCTCCATGGCCTGTCCTGCATTTCTGGTTTTGACACTTTTTTCAGCATGGCCCTTTTGACCGATGGGAAGCGAGACTTCTTTGTAGCGCTGATTTGCCTTTCCAGGTTGCTTGGTTGGCCAAAAAGGGCGTATGCGTTTTTTCCTGAATATATTCAGGAAAAAACGCATACGCCCTTTTTGGCCAAGGGCATCATTGTCAACGTTTTGCCGCTTTTCATGTGCTTTAAAGGCGATTCGAATCTACCTCCTGAAATCTGTTTCCTGCAATTCTGCCTTGATTTCAAATCCTCTTCTTTGCCTTCCCTCAATATATTTGTGGACGAGAGTTATCATTTATAACTCTGCAGGTTTGTGAATTGCAGTGCCCTGAAGCTCCATTTTACAAGTCGCTTTTT
The DNA here is from genome assembly GCF_965194825.1 of Balaenoptera physalus. Taxonomy (NCBI): domain Eukaryota; kingdom Metazoa; phylum Chordata; class Mammalia; order Artiodactyla; family Balaenopteridae; genus Balaenoptera; species Balaenoptera physalus. Next base: position 241,240 of record NW_028126452.1, on the reverse strand, counting down.
TGGGAGCCGGCCGCAAAAGCGCAGGATGGCTTCAGGCCCTGTTCTGGTTTCGGGGGGCAGGCTGAGCCTGTGGTTAATTCTTCTTCCTGATGGGAAAATAGAGTGACCTGTGCCTGTCCCAACACCAAGAGCTAGTCTCTCATTGGTTCCCCGTCTTCCCGTTCATCCTCAGGACAAATTGCAACCTGTACGGAACAGGAGGTTAAAGGTGCTGATGCTCCAAGTAGGGAGATTGCTAGTAAAGTGGCTGGAATGGCGAACCCGAGCACAAGGAGATGAGAAATGAGGTGCGTTTTAGAAACCTTTCCCCATCACACGGTGTACCATCTTCTGGGTTTCTCATGCATGTTTTCGATGTAGGAAGATGCCCTTGAACCTGGAGATTTGGGACCCATGCGATGGGTAGCACGCAGTATTACTTTAAAGGGTCTGCGTTTGCTCACCCAACCTCACCAAACCTCTCAGCCCCAAGAGTGTCCACCCTTATGTCTCATCCAGCTGTGGGTCTAGATATGGTCAATCCAGGTTGCATCACAGCTCCTGAACGAATTGTGTAAGAATTTCTCTCTCTTTCCCTGTCTTTGTTTCATGGGTTTTTAAAAGTAATTTATTTTTATAATGGGGTTTAGCTGCTTTTCACGGCTGTGTTTATGCCGCTTTACACCCACTTGACACACTAACAGAGAGATATCAATACATAGGTTTTAAGAGTATTACTAGTCAGATATATTCTTGTGCGGTGAATCGGGCGTGTTGAGTCCAGTTCTCTGAGCAAGGAGTAGGTCTTGTCTATTACATATTGGGTTTATGGAACGGTATCTGAGCTAATTTGAAACTCTTGTTTTATGTATCACCCCACCTCACCTTTCCCGTTAAGCAGCCATAGTGTGTTTTCTGCATGTGTGACTCTGTTCTGTTTTGTAATTCAGTTCAAGTGTAACGGTTTTTACATTCCCTCTATAAGTGACACCTTATGAGAAGTGTCCTTTTCTGTGTGACTTATTTCACTTAGAATCGTCTTACCTAAATCCACTCATCATGCTGCTACTAGCCTTATGACATTGATTTCATGGCTGAGTGATATTCCATTGTACATAAGGACCACAACTTTTTTATCCATTTTTCGCTTTCCTGGGATATGTAAGGTGGAAGGAAGTGGAGGTCCTTGTCAACAGAGCAGCCCTAAACTTTGGGGTGCTTGTGTCTTGCTGATTTTCACTTTTCCCACTTTATCCCCCCATGCGTGGAAGTGCCCTATGCTCTCTAAGCTGTGTTTTTTAGATGTTTCAGGACACACCGTACACTTCTCCAGAGTGGCTGTTGGCAATTTACATCCCGCCCATCAGTGTAGCAAGGCTCCCATTTCTCCATGGCCTGTCCTGCATTTCTGGTTTTGACACTTTTTTCAGCATGGCCCTTTTGACCGATGGGAAGCGAGACTTCTTTGTAGCGCTGATTTGCCTTTCCAGGTTGCTTGGTTGGCCAAAAAGGGCGTATGCGTTTTTTCCTGAATATATTCAGGAAAAAACGCATACGCCCTTTTTGGCCAAGGGCATCATTGTCAACGTTTTGCCGCTTTTCATGTGCTTTAAAGGCGATTCGAATCTACCTCCTGAAATCTGTTTCCTGCAATTCTGCCTTGATTTCAAATCCTCTTCTTTGCCTTCCCTCAATATATTTGTGGACGAGAGTTATCATTTATAACTCTGCAGGTTTGTGAATTGCAGTGCCCTGAAGCTCCATTTTACAAGTCGCTTTTTTGGGAGCCGGCCGCAAAAGCGCTGGATGGCTTCAGGCCCTGTTCTGGTTCAGGGGGGCAGGCTGAGCCTGTGGTTAATTCTTCTTCCTGATGGGAAAATAGAGTGACCTGTGCCTGTCCCAACACCAAGAGCTAGTCTCTCATTGGTTCCCCGTCTTCCCGTTCATCCTCAGGACAAATTGCAACCTGTACGGAACAGGAGGTTAAAGGTGCTGATGCTCCAAGTAGGGAGATTGCTAGTAAAGTGGCTGGAATGGCGAACCCGAGCACAAGGAGATGAGAAATGAGGTGCGTTTTAGAAACCTTTCCCCATCACACGGTGTACCATCTTCTGGGTTTCTCATGCATGTTTTCGATGTAGGAAGATGCCCTTGAACCTGGAGATTTGGGACCCATGCGATGGGTAGCATGCAGTATTAGTTTAAAGGGTCTGCGTTTGCTCACCCAACCTCACCAAACCTCTCAGCCCCAAGAGTGTCCACCCTTATGTCTCATCCAGCTGTGGGTCTAGATATGGTCAATCCAGGTTGCATCACAGCTCCTGAACGAATTGTGTAAGAATTTCTCTCTCTTTCCCTGTCTTTGTTTCATGGGTTTTTAAAAGTAATTTATTTTTATAATGGGGTTTAGCTGCTTTTCACGGCTGTGTTTATGCCGCTTTACACCCACTTGACACACTAACAGAGAGATATCAATACATAGGTTTTAAGAGTATTACTAGTCAGATATATTCTTGTGCGGTGAATCGGGCGTGTTGAGTCCAGTTCTCTGAGCAAGGAGTAGGTCTTGTCTATTACATATTGGGTTTATGGAACGGTATCTGAGCTAATTTGAAACTCTTGTTTTATGTATCACCCCACCTCACCTTTCCCGTTAAGCAGCCATAGTGTGTTTTCTGCATGTGTGACTCTGTTCTGTTTTGTAATTCAGTTCAAGTGTAACGGTTTTTACATTCCCTCTATAAGTGACACCTTATGAGAAGTGTCCTTTTCTGTGTGACTTATTTCACTTAGAATCGTCTTACCTAAATCCACTCATCATGCTGCTACTAGCCTTATGACATTGATTTCATGGCTGAGTGATATTCCATTGTACATAAGGACCACAACTTTTTTATCCATTTTTCGCTTTCCTGGGATATGTAAGGTGGAAGGAAGTGGAGGTCCTTGTCAACAGAGCAGCCCTAAACTTTGGGGTGCTTGTGTCTTGCTGATTTTCAATTTTCCCACTTTATCCCCCCATGCGTGGAAGTGCCCTATGCTCTCTAAGCTGTGTTTTTTAGATGTTTCAGGACACACCGTACACTTCTCCAGAGTGGCTGTTGGCAATTTACATCCCGCCCATCAGTGTAGCAAGGCTCCCATTTCTCCATGGCCTGTCCTGCATTTCTGGTTTTGACACTTTTTTCAGCATGGCCCTTTTGACCGATGGGAAGCGAGACTTCTTTGTAGCGCAGATTTGCCTTTCCAGGTTGCTTGGTTGGCCAAAAAGGGCGTATGCGTTTTTTCCTGAATGTATTCAGGAAAAAACGCATACGCCCTTTTTGGCCAAGGGCATCATTGTCAACGTTTTGCCGCTTTTCATGTGCTTTAAAGGCGATTCGAATCTACCTCCTGAAATCTGTTTCCTGCAATTCTGCCTTGATTTCAAATCCTCTTCTTTGCCTTCCCTCAATATATTTGTGGACGAGAGTTATCATTTATAACTCTGCAGGTTTGTGAATTGCAGTGCCCTGAAGCTCCATTTTACAAGTCGCTTTTTTGGGAGCTGGCCGCAAAAGCGCCGGATGGCTTCAGGCCCTGTTCTGGTTCTGGGGGGCAGGCTGAGCCTGTGGTTAATTCTTCTTCCAGATGGGAAAATAGAGTGACCTGTGCCTGTCCCAACACCAAGAGCTAGTCTCTCATTGGTTCCCCGTCTTCCCGTTCATCCTCAGGACAAATTGCAACCTGTACGGAACAGGAGGTTAAAGGTGCTGATGCTCCAAGTAGGGAGATTGCTAGTAAAGTGGCTGGAATGGTGAACCCGAGCACAAGGAGATGAGAAATGAGGTGCGTTTTAGAAACCTTTCCCCATCACTCGGTGTACCATCTTCTGGGTTTCTCATGCATGTTTTCGATGTAGGAAGATGCCCTTGAACCTGGAGATTTGGGACCCATGCGATGGGTAGCACGCAGTATTACTTTAAATGGTCTGCGTTTGCTCACCCAACCTCACCAAACCTCTCAGCCCCAAGAGTGTCCACCCTTATGTGTCATCCAGCTGTGGGTCTAGATATGGTCAATCCAGGTTGCATCACAGCTCCTGAACGAATTGTGTAAGAATTTCTCTCTCTTTCCCTGTCTTTGTTTCATGGGTTTTTAAAAGTAATTTATTTTTATAATGGGGTTTAGCTGCTTTTCACGGCTGTGTTTATGCCGCTTTACACCCACTTGACACACTAACAGAGAGATATCAATACATAGGTTTTAAGATTATTACTGGTCAGATATATTCTTGTGCGGTGAATCGGGCGTGTTGAGTCCAGTTCTCTGAGCAAGGAGTAGGTCTTGTCTATTACATATTGGGTTTATGGAACGGTATCTGAGCTAATTTGAAACTCTTGTTTTATGTATCACCCCACCTCACCTTTCCCGTTAAGCAGCCATAGTGTGTTTTCTGCATGTGTGACTCTGTTCTGTTTTGTAATTCAGTTCAAGTGTAACGGTTTTTACATTCCCTCTATAAGTGTCACCTTATGAGAAGTGTCCTTTTCTGTGTGACTTATTTCACTTAGAATCGTCTTACCTAAATCCACTCATCATGCTGCTACTAGCCTTATGACATTGATTTCATGGCTGAGTGATATTCCATTGTACATAAGGACCACAACTTTTTTATCCATTTTTCGCTTTCCTGGGATATTTAAGGTGGAATGAAGTGGAGGTCCTTGTCAACAGAGCAGCCCTAAACTTTGGGGTGCTTGTGTCTTGCTGATTTTCAATTTTCCCACTTTATCCCCCCATGCGTGGAAGTGCCCTATGCTCTCTAAGCTGTGTTTTTTAGATGTTTCAGGACACACCGTACACTTCTCCAGAGTGGCTGTTGGCAATTTACATCCCGCCCATCAGTGTAGCAAGGCTCCCATTTCTCCATGGCCTGTCCTGCATTTCTGGTTTTGACACTTTTTTCAGCATGGCCCTTTTGACCGATGGGAAGCAAGACTTCTTTGTAGCGCTGATTTGCCTTTCCAGGTTGCTTGGTTGGCCAAAAAGGGCGTATGCGTTTTTTCCTGAATGTATTCAGGAAAAAACGCATACGCCCTTTTTGGCCAAGGGCATCATTGTCAACGTTTTGCCGCTTTTCATGTGCTTTAAAGGCGATTCGAATCTACCTCCTGAAATCTGTTTCCTGCAATTCTGCCTTGATTTCAAATCCTCTTCTTTGCCTTCCCTCAATATATTTGTGGACGAGAGTTATCATTTATAACTCTGCAGGTTTGTGAATTGCAGTGCCCTGAAGCTCCATTTTACAAGTCGCTTTTTTGGGAGCTGGCCGCAAAAGCGCCGGATGGCTTCAGGCCCTGTTCTGGTTCAGGGGGGCAGGCTGAGCCTGTGGTTAATTCTTCTTCCTGATGGGAAAATAGAGTGACCTGTGCCTGTCCCAACACCAAGAGCTAGTCTCTCATTGGTTCCCCGTCTTCCCGTTCATCCTCAGGACAAATTGCAACCTGTACGGAACAGGAGGTTAAAGGTGCTGATGCTCCAAGTAGGGAGATTGCTAGTAAAGTGGCTTGAATGGCGAACCCGAGCACAAGGAGATGAGAAATGAGGTGCGTTTTAGAAACCTTTCCCCATCACACGGTGTACCATCTTCTGGGTTTCTCATGCATGTTTTCGATGTAGGAAGATGCCCTTGAACCTGGAGATTTGGGACCCATGAGATGGGTAGCACGCAGTATTACTTTAAATGGTCTGCGTTTGCTCACCCAACCTCACCAAACCTCTCAGCCCCAAGAGTGTCCACCCTTATGTGTCATCCAGCTGTGGGTCTAGATATGGTCAATCCAGGTTGCATCACAGCTCCTGAACGAATTGTGTAAGAATTTCTCTCTCTTTCCCTGTCTTTGTTTCATGGGTTTTTAAAAGTAATTTATTTTTATAATGGGGTGTAGCTGCTTTTCACGGCTGTGTTTATGCCGCTTTACACCCACTTGACACACTAACAGAGAGATATCAATACATAGGTTTTAAGATTATTACTAGTCAGATATATTCTTGTGCGGTGAATCGGGCGTGTTGAGTCCAGTTCTCTGAGCAAGGAGTAGGTCTTGTCTATTCCATATTGGGTTTATGGAACGGTATCTGAGCTAATTTGAAACTCTTGTTTTATGTATCACCCCACCTCACCTTTCCCGTTAAGCAGCCATAGTGTGTTTTCTGCATGTGTGACTCTGTTCTGTTTTGTAATTCAGTTCAAGTGTAACGGTTTTTACATTCCCTCTATAAGTGACACCTTATGAGAAGTGTCCTTTTCTGTGTGACTTATTTCACTTAGAATCGTCTTACCTAAATCCACTCATCATGCTGCTACTAGCCTTATGACATTGATTTCATGGCTGAGTGATATTCCATTGTACATAAGGACCACAACTTTTTTATCCATTTTTCGCTTTCCTGGGATATTTAAGGTGGAATGAAGTGGAGGTCCTTGTCAACAGAGCAGCCCTAAACTTTGGGGTGCTTGTGTCTTGCTGATTTTCAATTTTCCCACTTTATCCCCCCATGCGTGGAAGTGCCCTATGCTCTCTAAGCTGTGTTTTTTAGATGTTTCAGGACACACCGTACACTTCTCCAGAGTGGCTGTTGGCTATTTACATCCCGCCCATCAGTGTAGCAAGGCTCCCATTTCTCCATGGCCTGTCCTGCATTTCTGGTTTTGACACTTTTTTCAGCATGGCCCTTTTGACCGATGGGAAGCGAGACTTCTTTGTAGCGCTGATTTGCCTTTCCGGGTTGCTTGGTTGGCCAAAAAGGGCGTATGCGTTTTTTCCTGAATATATTCAGGAAAAAACGCATACGCCCTTTTTGGCCAAGGGCATCATTGTCAACGTTTTGCCGCTTTTCATGTGCTTTAAAGGCGATTCGAATCTACCTCCTGAAATCTGTTTCCTGCAATTCTGCCTTGATTTCAAATCCTCTTCTTTGCCTTCCCTCAATATATTTGTGGACGAGAGTTATCATTTATAACTCTGCAGGTTTGTGAATTGCAGTGCCCTGAAGCTCCATTTTACAAGTCGCTTTTTTGGGAGCCGGCCGCAAAAGCGCTGGATGGCTTCAGGCCCTGTTCTGGTTCAGGGGGGCAGGCTGAGCCTGTGGTTAATTCTTCTTCCTGATGGGAAAATAGAGTGACCTGTGCCTGTCCCAACACCAAGAGCTAGTCTCTCATTGGTTCCCCGTCTTCCCGTTCATCCTCAGGACAAATTGCAACCTGTACGGAACAGGAGGTTAAAGGTGCTGATGCTCCAAGTAGGGAGATTGCTAGTAAAGTGGCTGGAATGGCGAACCCGAGCACAAGGAGATGAGAAATGAGGTGCGTTTTAGAAACCTTTCCCCATCACACGGTGTACCATCTTCTGGGTTTCTCATGCATGTTTTCGATGTAGGAAGATGCCCTTGAACCTGGAGATTTGGGACCCATGCGATGAGTAGCACGCAGTATTACTTTAAAGGGTCTGCGTTTGCTCACCCAACCTCACCAGACCTCTCAGCCCCACGAGTGTCCACCCTTATGTCTCATCCAGCTGTGGGTCTAGACATGGTCAATCCAGGTTGCATCACAGCCCCTGAACGAATTGTGTAAGAATTTCTCTCTCTTTCCCTGTCTTTGTTTCATGGGTTTTTAAAAGTAATTTATTTTTATAATGGGGTTTAGCTGCTTTTCACGGCTGTGTTTATGCCGCTTTACACCCACTTGACACTCTAACAGAGAGATATCAATACATAGGTTTTAAGATTATTACTAGTCAGATATATTCTTGAGCGGTGAATCGGGCGTGTTGAGTCCAGTTCTCTGAGCAAGGAGTAGGTCTTGTCTATTACATATTGGGTTTATGGAACGGTATCTGAGCTAATTTGAAACTCTTGTTTTATGTATCACCCCACCTCACCTTTCCCGTTAAACAGCCATAGTGTGTTTTCTGCATGTGTGACTCTGTTCTGTTTTGTAATTCAGTTCAAGTGTAACGGTTTTTACATTCCCTCTATAAGTGACACCTTATGAGAAGTGTCCTTTTCTGTGTGACTTATTTCACTTAGAATCGTCTTACCTAAATCCACTCATCATGCTGCTACTAGCCTTATGACATTGATTTCATGGCTGAGTGATATTCCATTGTACATAAGGACCACAACTTTTTTATCCATTTTTCGCTTTCCTGGGATATTTAAGGTGGAAGGAAGTGGAGGTCCTTGTCAACAGAGCAGCCCTAAACTTTGGGGTGCTTGTGTCTTGCTGATTTTCACTTTTCCCACTTTATCCCCCCATGCGTGGAAGTGCCCTATGCTCTCTAAGCTGTGTTTTTTAGATGTTTCAGGACACACCGTACACTTCTCCAGAGTGGCTGTTGGCAATTTACATCCCGCCCATCAGTGTAGCAAGGCTCCCATTTCTCCATGGCCTGTCCTGCATTTCTGGTTTTGACACTTTTTTCAGCATGGCCCTTTTGACCGATGGGAAGCGAGACTTCTTTGTAGCGCTGATTTGCCTTTCCAGGTTGCTTGGTTGGCCAAAAAGGGCGTATGCGTTTTTTCCTGAATATATTCAGGAAAAAACGCATACGCCCTTTTTGGCCAAGGGCATCATTGTCAACGTTTTGCCGCTTTTCATGTGCTTTAAAGGCGATTCGAATCTACCTCCTGAAATCTGTTTCCTGCAATTCTGCCTTGATTTCAAATCCTCTTCTTTGCCTTCCCTCAATATATTTGTGGACGAGAGTTATCATTTATAACTCTGCAGGTTTGTGAATTGCAGTGCCCTGAAGCTCCATTTTACAAGTCGCTTTTTTGGGAGCCGGCCGCAAAAGCGCAGGATGGCTTCAGGCCCTGTTCTGGTTTCGGGGGGCAGGCTGAGCCTGTGGTTAATTCTTCTTCCTGATGGGAAAATAGAGTGACCTGTGCCTGTCCCAACACCAAGAGCTAGTCTCTCATTGGTTCCCCGTCTTCCCGTTCATCCTCAGGACAAATTGCAACCTGTACGGAACAGGAGGTTAAAGGTGCTGATGCTCCAAGTAGGGAGATTGCTAGTAAAGTGGCTGGAATGGCGAACCCGAGCACAAGGAGATGAGAAATGAGGTGCGTTTTAGAAACCTTTCCCCATCACACGGTGTACCAACTTCTGGGTTTCTCATGCATGTTTTCGATGTAGGAAGATGCCCTTGAACCTGGAGATTTGGGACCCATGCGATGGGTAGCACGCAGTATTACTTTAAAGGGTCTGCGTTTGCTCACCCAACCTCACCAAACCTCTCAGCCCCAAGAGTGTCCACCCTTATGTCTCATCCAGCTGTGGGTCTAGATATGGTCAATCCAGGTTGCATCACAGCTCCTGAACGAATTGTGTAAGAATTTCTCTCTCTTTCCCTGTCTTTGTTTCATGGGTTTTTAAAAGTAATTTATTTTTATAATGGGGTTTAGCTGCTTTTCACGGCTGTGTTTATGCCGCTTTACACCCACTTGACACACTAACAGAGAGATATCAATACATAGGTTTTAAGAGTATTACTAGTCAGATATATTCTTGTGCGGTGAATCGGGCGTGTTGAGTCCAGTTCTCTGAGCAAGGAGTAGGTCTTGTCTATTACATATTGGGTTTATGGAACGGTATCTGAGCTAATTTGAAACTCTTGTTTTATGTATCACCCCACCTCACCTTTCCCGTTAAGCAGCCATAGTGTGTTTTCTGCATGTGTGACTCTGTTCTGTTTTGTAATTCAGTTCAAGTGTAACGGTTTTTACATTCCCTCTATAAGTGACACCTTATGAGAAGTGTCCTTTTCTGTGTGACTTATTTCACTTAGAATCGTCTTACCTAAATCCACTCATCATGCTGCTACTAGCCTTATGACATTGATTTCATGGCTGAGTGATATTCCATTGTACATAAGGACCACAACTTTTTTATCCATTTTTCGCTTTCCTGGGATATGTAAGGTGGAAGGAAGTGGAGGTCCTTGTCAACAGAGCAGCCCTAAACTTTGGGGTGCTTGTGTCTTGCTGATTTTCACTTTTCCCACTTTATCCCCCCATGCGTGGAAGTGCCCTATGCTCTCTAAGCTGTGTTTTTTAGATGTTTCAGGACACACCGTACACTTCTCCAGAGTGGCTGTTGGCAATTTACATCCCGCCCATCAGTGTAGCAAGGCTCCCATTTCTCCATGGCCTGTCCTGCATTTCTGGTTTTGACACTTTTTTCAGCATGGCCCTTTTGACCGATGGGAAGCGAGACTTCTTTGTAGCGCTGATTTGCCTTTCCAGGTTGCTTGGTTGGCCAAAAAGGGCGTATGCGTTTTTTCCTGAATATATTCAGGAAAAAACGCATACGCCCTTTTTGGCCAAGGGCATCATTGTCAACGTTTTGCCGCTTTTCATGTGCTTTAAAGGCGATTCGAATCTACCTCCTGAAATCTGTTTCCTGCAATTCTGCCTTGATTTCAAATCCTCTTCTTTGCCTTCCCTCAATATATTTGTGGACGAGAGTTATCATTTATAACTCTGCAGGTTTGTGAATTGCAGTGCCCTGAAGCTCCATTTTACAAGTCGCTTTTTTGGGAGCCGGCCGCAAAAGCGCTGGATGGCTTCAGGCCCTGTTCTGGTTCAGGGGGGCAGGCTGAGCCTGTGGTTAATTCTTCTTCCTGATGGGAAAATAGAGTGACCTGTGCCTGTCCCAACACCAAGAGCTAGTCTCTCATTGGTTCCCCGTCTTCCCGTTCATCCTCAGGACAAATTGCAACCTGTACGGAACAGGAGGTTAAAGGTGCTGATGCTCCAAGTAGGGAGATTGCTAGTAAAGTGGCTGGAATGGCGAACCCGAGCACAAGGAGATGAGAAATGAGGTGCGTTTTAGAAACCTTTCCCCATCACACGGTGTACCATCTTCTGGGTTTCTCATGCATGTTTTCGATGTAGGAAGATGCCCTTGAACCTGGAGATTTGGGACCCATGCGATGGGTAGCACGCAGTATTACTTTAAAGGGTCTGCGTTTGCTCACCCAACCTCACCAAACCTCTCAGCCCCAAGAGTGTCCACCCTTATGTCTCATCCAGCTGTGGGTCTAGATATGGTCAATCCAGGTTGCATCACAGCTCCTGAACGAATTGTGTAAGAATTTCTCTCTCTTTCCCTGTCTTTGTTTCATGGGTTTTTAAAAGTAATTTATTTTTATAATGGGGTTTAGCTGCTTTTCACGGCTGTGTTTATGCCGCTTTACACCCACTTGACACACTAACAGAGAGATATCAATACATAGGTTTTAAGAGTATTACTAGTCAGATATATTCTTGTGCGGTGAATCGGGCGTGTTGAGTCCAGTTCTCTGAGCAAGGAGTAGGTCTTGTCTATTACATATTGGGTTTATGGAACGGTATCTGAGCTAATTTGAAACTCTTGTTTTATGTATCACCCCACCTCACCTTTCCCGTTAAGCAGCCATAGTGTGTTTTCTGCATGTGTGACTCTGTTCTGTTTTGTAATTCAGTTCAAGTGTAACGGTTTTTACATTCCCTCTATAAGTGACACCTTATGAGAAGTGTCCTTTTCTGTGTGACTTATTTCACTTAGAATCGTCTTACCTAAATCCACTCATCATGCTGCTACTAGCCTTATGACATTGATTTCATGGCTGAGTGATATTCCATTGTACATAAGGACCACAACTTTTTTATCCATTTTTCGCTTTCCTGGGATATGTAAGGTGGAAGGAAGTGGAGGTCCTTGTCAACAGAGCAGCCCTAAACTTTGGGGTGCTTGTGTCTTGCTGATTTTCAATTTTCCCACTTTATCCCCCCATGCGTGGAAGTGCCCTATGCTCTCTAAGCTGTGTTTTTTAGATGTTTCAGGACACACCGTACACTTCTCCAGAGTGGCTGTTGGCAATTTACATCCCGCCCATCAGTGTAGCAAGGCTCCCATTTCTCCATGGCCTGTCCTGCATTTCTGGTTTTGACACTTTTTTCAGCATGGCCCTTTTGACCGATGGGAAGCGAGACTTCTTTGTAGCGCAGATTTGCCTTTCCAGGTTGCTTGGTTGGCCAAAAAGGGCGTATGCGTTTTTTCCTGAATGTATTCAGGAAAAAACGCATACGCCCTTTTTGGCCAAGGGCATCATTGTCAACGTTTTGCCGCTTTTCATGTGCTTTAAAGGCGATTCGAATCTACCTCCTGAAATCTGTTTCCTGCAATTCTGCCTTGATTTCAAATCCTCTTCTTTGCCTTCCCTCAATATATTTGTGGACGAGAGTTATCATTTATAACTCTGCAGGTTTGTGAATTGCAGTGCCCTGAAGCTCCATTTTACAAGTCGCTTTTTTGGGAGCTGGCCGCAAAAGCGCCGGATGGCTTCAGGCCCTGTTCTGGTTCTGGGGGGCAGGCTGAGCCTGTGGTTAATTCTTCTTCCAGATGGAAAAATAGAGTGACCTGTGCCTGTCCCAACACCAAGAGCTAGTCTCTCATTGGTTCCCCGTCTTCCCGTTCATCCTCAGGACAAATTGCAACCTGTACGGAACAGGAGGTTAAAGGTGCTGATGCTCCAAGTAGGGAGATTGCTAGTAAAGTGGCTGGAATGGTGAACCCGAGCACAAGGAGATGAGAAATGAGGTGCGTTTTAGAAACCTTTCCCCATCACTCGGTGTACCATCTTCTGGGTTTCTCATGCATGTTTTCGATGTAGGAAGATGCCCTTGAACCTGGAGATTTGGGACCCATGCGATGGGTAGCACGCAGTATTACTTTAAATGGTCTGCGTTTGCTCACCCAACCTCACCAAACCTCTCAGCCCCAAGAGTGTCCACCCTTATGTGTCATCCAGCTGTGGGTCTAGATATGGTCAATCCAGGTTGCATCACAGCTCCTGAACGAATTGTGTAAGAATTTCTCTCTCTTTCCCTGTCTTTGTTTCATGGGTTTTTAAAAGTAATTTATTTTTATAATGGGGTTTAGCTGCTTTTCACGACTGTGTTTATGCCGCTTTACACCCACTTGACACACTAACAGAGAGATATCAATACATAGGTTTTAAGATTATTACTGGTCAGATATATTCTTGTGCGGTGAATCGGGCGTGTTGAGTCCAGTTCTCTGAGCAAGGAGTAGGTCTTGTCTATTACATATTGGGTTTATGGAACGGTATCTGAGCTAATTTGAAACTCTTGTTTTATGTATCACCCCACCTCACCTTTCCCGTTAAGCAGCCATAGTGTGTTTTCTGCATGTGTGACTCTGTTCTGTTTTGTAATTCAGTTCAAGTGTAACGGTTTTTACATTCCCTCTATAAGTGACACCTTATGAGAAGTGTCCTTTTCTGTGTGACTTATTTCACTTAGAATCGTCTTACCTAAATCCACTCATCATGCTGCTACTAGCCTTATGACATTGATTTCATGGCTGAGTGATATTCCATTGTACATAAGGACCACAACTTTTTTATCCATTTTTCGCTTTCCTGGGATATTTAAGGTGGAATGAAGTGGAGGTCCTTGTCAACAGAGCAGCCCTAAACTTTGGGGTGCTTGTGTCTTGCTGATTTTCAATTTTCCCACTTTATCCCCCCATGCGTGGAAGTGCCCTATGCTCTCTAAGCTGTGTTTTTTAGATGTTTCAGGACACACCGTACACTTCTCCAGAGTGGCTGTTGGCAATTTACATCCCGCCCATCAGTGTAGCAAGGCTCCCATTTCTCCATGGCCTGTCCTGCATTTCTGGTTTTGACACTTTTTTCAGCATGGCCCTTTTGACCGATGGGAAGCAAGACTTCTTTGTAGCGCTGATTTGCCTTTCCAGGTTGCTTGGTTGGCCAAAAAGGGCGTATGCGTTTTTTCCTGAATGTATTCAGGAAAAAACGCATACGCCCTTTTTGGCCAAGGGCATCATTGTCAACGTTTTGCCGCTTTTCATGTGCTTTAAAGGCGATTCGAATCTACCTCCTGAAATCTGTTTCCTGCAATTCTGCCTTGATTTCAAATCCTCTTCTTTGCCTTCCCTCAATATATTTGTGGACGAGAGTTATCATTTATAACTCTGCAGGTTTGTGAATTGCAGTGCCCTGAAGCTCCATTTTACAAGTCGCTTTTTTGGGAGCTGGCCGCAAAAGCGCCGGATGGCTTCAGGCCCTGTTCTGGTTCAGGGGGGCAGGCTGAGCCTGTGGTTAATTCTTCTTCCTGATGGGAAAATAGAGTGACCTGTGCCTGTCCCAACACCAAGAGCTAGTCTCTCATTGGTTCCCCGTCTTCCCGTTCATCCTCAGGACAAATTGCAACCTGTACGGAACAGGAGGTTAAAGGTGCTGATGCTCCAAGTAGGGAGATTGCTAGTAAAGTGGCTGGAATGGCGAACCCGAGCACAAGGAGATGAGAAATGAGGTGCGTTTTAGAAACCTTTCCCCATCACACGGTGTACCATCTTCTGGGTTTCTCATGCATGTTTTCGATGTAGGAAGATGCCCTTGAACCTGGAGATTTGGGACCCATGCGATGGGTAGCACGCAGTATTACTTTAAATGGTCTGCGTTTGCTCACCCAACCTCACCAAACCTCTCAGCCCCAAGAGTGTCCACCCTTATGTGTCATCCAGCTGTGGGTCTAGATATGGTCAATCCAGGTTGCATCACAGCTCCTGAACGAATTGTGTAAGAATTTCTCTCTCTTTCCCTGTCTTTGTTTCATGGGTTTTTAAAAGTAATTTATTTTTATAATGGGGTGTAGCTGCTTTTCACGGCTGTGTTTATGCCGCTTTACACCCACTTGACACACTAACAGAGAGATATCAATACATAGGTTTTAAGATTATTACTAGTCAGATATATTCTTGTGCGGTGAATCGGGCGTGTTGAGTCCAGTTCTCTGAGCAAGGAGTAGGTCTTGTCTATTACATATTGGGTTTATGGAACGGTATCTGAGCTAATTTGAAACTCTTGTTTTATGTATCACCCCACCTCACCTTTCCCGTTAAGCAGCCATAGTGTGTTTTCTGCATGTGTGACTCTGTTCTGTTTTGTAATTCAGTTCAAGTGTAACGGTTTTTACATTCCCTCTATAAGTGACACCTTATGAGAAGTGTCCTTTTCTGTGTGACTTATTTCACTTAGAATCGTCTTACCTAAATCCACTCATCATGCTGCTACTAGCCTTATGACATTGATTTCATGGCTGAGTGATATTCCATTGTACATAAGGACCACAACTTTTTTATCCATTTTTCGCTTTCCTGGGATATTTAAGGTGGAATGAAGTGGAGGTCCTTGTCAACAGAGCAGCCCTAAACTTTGGGGTGCTTGTGTCTTGCTGATTTTCAATTTTCCCACTTTATCCCCCCATGCGTGGAAGTGCCCTATGCTCTCTAAGCTGTGTTTTTTAGATGTTTCAGGACACACCGTACACTTCTCCAGAGTGGCTGTTGGCAATTTACATCCCGCCCATCAGTGTAGCAAGGCTCCCATTTCTCCATGGCCTGTCCTGCATTTCTGGTTTTGACACTTTTTTCAGCATGGCCCTTTTGACCGATGGGAAGCGAGACTTCTTTGTATCGCTGATTTGCCTTTCCAGGTTGCTTGGTTGGCCAAAAAGGGCGTATGCGTTTTTTCCTGAATGTATTCAGGAAAAAACGCATACGCCCTTTTTGGCCAAGGGCATCATTGTCAACGTTTTGCCGCTTTTCATGTGCTTTAAAGGCGATTCGAATCTACCTCCTGAAATCTGTTTCCTGCAATTCTGCCTTGATTTCAAATCCTCTTCTTTGCCTTCCCTCAATATATTTGTGGACGAGAGTTATCATTTATAACTCTGCAGGTTTGTGAATTGCAGTGCCCTGAAGCTCCATTTTACAAGTCGATTTTTTGGGAGCCGTCCGCAAAAGCGCAGGATGGCTTCAGGCCCTGTTCTGGTTCAGGGGGGCAGGCTGAGCCTGTGGTTAATTCTTCTTCCTGATGGGAAAATAGAGTGACCTGTGCCTGTCCCAACACCAAGAGCTAGTCTCTCATTGGTTCCCCGTCTTCCCGTTCATCCTCAGGACAAATTGCAACCTGTACGGAACAGGAGGTTAAAGGTGCTGATGCTCCAAGTAGGGAGATTGCTAGTAAAGTGGCTGGAATGGCGAACCCGAGCACAAGGAGATGAGAAATGAGGTGCGTTTTAGAAACCTTTCCCCATCACACGGTGTACCATCGTCTGGGTTTCTCATGCATGTTTTCGAAGTAGGAAGATGCCCTTGAACCTGGAGATTTGGGACGCATGTGATGGGTAGCACGCAGTATTACTTTAAAGGGTCTGCGTTTGCTCACCCAACCTCACCAAACCTCTCAGCCCCAAGAGTGTCCACCCTTATGTGTCATCCAGCTGTGGGTCTAGATATGGTCAATCCAGGTTGCATCACAGCTCCTGAACGAATTGTGTAAGAATTTCTCTCTCTTTCCCTGTCTTTGTTTCATGGGTTTTTAAAAGTAATTTATTTTTATAATGGGGTGTAGCTGCTTTTCACGGCTGTGTTTATGCCGCTTTACACCCACTTGACACACTAACAGAGAGATATCAATACATAGGTTTTAAGATTATTTCTAGTCAGATAAATTCTTATGCGGTGAATCGGGCGTGTTGAGTCCAGTTCTCTGAGCAAGGAGTAGGTCTTGTCTATTACATATTGGGTTTATGGAACGGTATCTGAGCTAATTTGAAACTCTTGTTTTATGTATCACCCCACCTCACCTTTCCCGTTAAGCAGCCATAGTGTGTTTTCTGCATGTGTGACTCTGTTCTGTTTTGTAAGTCAGTTCAAGTGTAACGGTTTTTACATTCCCTCTATAAGTGACACCTTATGAGAAGTGTCCATTTCTGTGTGACTTATTTCACTTAGAATCGTCTTACCTAAATCCACTCATCATGCTGCTACTAGCCTTATGACATTGATTTCATGGCTGAGTGATATTCCATTGTACATAAGGACCACAACTTTTTTATCCATTTTTCGCTTTCCTGGGATATTTAAGGTGGAATGAAGTGGAGGTCCTTGTCAACAGAGCAGCCCTAAACTTTGGGGTGCTTGTGTCTTGCTGATTTTCAATTTTCCCACTTTATCCCCCCATGCGTGGAAGTGCCCTATGCTCTCTAAGCTGTGTTTTTTAGATGTTTCAGGACACACCGTACACTTCTCCAGAGTGGCTGTTGGCAATTTACATCCCGCCCATCAGTGTAGCAACGCTCCCATTTCTCCATGGCCTGTCCTGCATTTCTGGTTTTGACACTTTTTTCAGCATGGCCCTTTTGACCGATGGGAAGCGAGACTTCTTTGTAGCGCTGATTTGCCTTTCCAGGTTGCTTGGTTGGCCAAAAAGGGCGTATGCGTTTTTTCCTGAATATATTCAGGAAAAAACGCATACGCCCTTTTTGGCCAAGGGCATCATTGTCAACGTTTTGCCGCTTTTCATGTGCTTTAAAGGCGATTCGAATCTACCTCCTGAAATCTGTTTCCTGCAATTCTGCCTTGATTTCAAATCCTCTTCTTTGCCTTCCCTCAATATATTTGTGGACGAGAGTTATCATTTATAACTCTGCAGGTTTGTGAATTGCAGTGCCCTGAAGCTCCATTTTACAAGTCGCTTTTTTGGGAGCCGGCCGCAAAAGCGCAGGATGGCTTCAGGCCCTGTTCTGGTTCAGGGGGGCAGGCTGAGCCTGTGGTTAATTCTTCTTCCTGATGGGAAAATAGAGTGACCTGTGCCTGTCCCAACACCAAGAGCTAGTCTCTCATTGGTTCCCCGTCTTCCCGTTCATCCTCAGGACAAATTGCAACCTGTACGGAACAGGAGGTTAAAGGTGCTGATGCTCCAAGTAGGGAGATTGCTAGTAAAGTGGCTGGAATGGCGAACCCGAGCACAAGGAGATGAGAAATGAGGTGCGTTTTAGAAACCTTTCCCCATCACACGGTGTACCATCTTCTGGGTTTCTCATGCATGTTTTCGATGTAGGAAGATGCCCTTGAACCTGGAGATTTGGGACCCATGCGATGGGTAGCACGCAGTATTACTTTAAAGGGTCTGCGTTTGCTCACCCAACCTCACCAAACCTCTCAGCCCCAAGAGTGTCCACCCTTATGTCTCATCCAGCTGTGGGTCTAGATATGGTCAATCCAGGTTGCATCACATCCCCTGAACGAATTGTGTAAGAATTTCTCTCTCTTTCCCTGTCTTTGTTTCATGGGTTTTTAAAAGTAATTTATTTTTATAATGGGGTTTAGCTGCTTTTCACGGCTGTGTTTATGCCGCTTTACACCCACTTGACACACTAACAGAGAGATATCAATACATAGGTTTTAAGATTATTACTAGTCAGATATATTCTTGTGCGGTGAATCGGGCGTGTTGAGTCCAGTTCTCTGAGCAAGGAGTAGGTCTTGTCTATTACATATTGGGTTTATGGAACGGTATCTGAGCTAATTTGAAACTCTTGTTTTATGTATCACCCCACCTCACCTTTCCCGTTAAGCAGCCATAGTGTGTTTTCTGCATGTGTGACTCTGTTCTGTATTGTAAGTCAGTTCAAGTGTAACGGTTTTTACATTCCCTCTATAAGTGACACCTTATGAGAAGTGTCCTTTTCTGTGTGACTTATTTCACTTAGAATCGTCTTACCTAAATCCACTCATCATGCTGCTACTAGCCTTATGACATTGATTTCATGGCTGAATGATATTCCATTGTACATAAGGACCACAACTTTTTTATCCATTTTTCGCTTTCCTGGGATATTTAAGGTGGAAGGAAGTGGAGGTCCTTGTCAACAGAGCAGCCCTAAACTTTGGGGTGCTTGTGTCTTGCTGATTTTCAATTTTCCCACTTTATCCCCCCATGCGTGGAAGTGCCCTATGCTCTCTAAGCTGTGTTTTTTAGATGTTTCAGGACACACCGTACACTTCTCCAGAGTGGCTGTTGGCAATTTACATCCCGCCCATCAGTGTAGCAAGGCTCCCATTTCTCCATGGCCTGTCCTGAATTTCTGGTTTTGACAGTTTTTTCAGCATGGCCCTTTTGACCGATGGGAAGCGAGACTTCTTTGTAGCGCTGATTTGCCTTTCCAGGTTGCTTGGTTGGCCAAAAAGGGCGTATGCGTTTTTTCCTGAATATATTCAGGAAAAAACGCATACGCCCTTTTTGGCCAAGGGCATCATTGTCAACGTTTTGCCGCTTTTCATGTGCTTTAAAGGCGATTCGAATCTACCTCCTGAAATCTGTTTCCTGCAATTCTGCCTTGATTTCAAATCCTCTTCTTTGCCTTCCCTCAAAATATTTGTGGACGAGAGTTATCATTTATAACTCTGCAGGTTTGTGAATTGCAGTGCCCTGAAGCTCCATTTTACAAGTCGCTTTTTTGGGAGCCGGCCGCAAAAGCGCAGGATGGCTTCAGGCCCTGTTCTGGTTCCGGGGGGCAGGCTGAGCCTGTGGTTAATTCTTCTTCCTGATGGGAAAATAGAGTGACCTGTGCCTGTCCCAACACCAAGAGCTAGTCTCTCATTGGTTCCCCGTCTTCCCGTTCATCCTCAGGACAAATTGCAACCTGTACGGAACAGGAGGTTAAAGGTGCTGATGCTCCAAGTAGGGAGATTGCTAGTAAAGTGGCTGGAATGGCGAACCCGAGCACAAGGAGATGAGAAATGAGGTGCGTTTTAGAAACCTTTCCCCATCACACGGTGTACCATCTTCTGGGTTTCTCATGCATGTTTTCGATGTAGGAAGATGCCCTTGAACCTGGAGATTTGGGACCCATGCGATGGGTAGCACGCAGTATTACTTTAAAGGGTCTGCGTTTGCTCACCCAACCTCACCAAACCTCTCAGCCCCAAGAGTGTCCACCCTTATGTGTCATCCAGCTGTGGGTCTAGATATGGTCAATCCAGGTTGCATCACAGCTCCTGAACGAATTGTGTAAGAATTTCTCTCTCTTTCCCTGTCTTTGTTTCATGGGTTTTTAAAAGTAATTTATTTTTATAATGGGGTTTAGCTGCTTTTCACGGCTGTGTTTATGCCGCTTTACACCCACTTGACACACTAACAGAGAGATATCAATACATAGGTTTTAAGATTATTACTGGTCAGATATATTCTTGTGCGGTGAATCGGGCGTGTTGAGTCCAGTTCTCTGAGCAAGGAGTAGGTCTTGTCTATTACATATTGGGTTTATGGAACGGTATCTGAGCTAATTTGAAACTCTTGTTTTATGTATCACCCCACCTCACCTTTCCCGTTAAGCAGCCATAGTGTGTTTTCTGCATGTGTGACTCTGTTCTGTTTTGTAATTCAGTTCAAGTGTAACGGTTTTTACATTCCCTCTATAAGTGACACCTTATGAGAAGTGTCCTTTTCTGTGTGACTTATTTCACTTAGAATCGTCTTACCTAAATCCACTCATCATGCTGCTACTAGCCTTATGACATTGATTTCATGGCTGAGTGATATTCCATTGTACATAAGGACCACAACTTTTTTATCCATTTTTCGCTTTCCTGGGATATTTAAGGTGGAAGGAAGTGGAGGTCCTTGTCAACAGAGCAGCCCTAAACTTTGGGGTGCTTGTGTCTTGCTGATTTTCAATTTTCCCACTTTATCCCCCCATGGGTGGAAGTGCCCTATGCTCTCTAAGCTGTGTTTTTTAGATGTTTCAGGACACACCGTACACTTCTCCAGAGTGGCTGTTGGCAATTTACATCCCGCCCATCAGTGTAGCAAGGCTCCCATTTCTCCATGGCCTGTCCTGCATTTCTGGTTTTGACACTTTTTTCAGCATGGCCCTTTTGACCGATGGGAAGCGAGACTTCTTTGTAGCGCTGATTTGCCTTTCCAGGTTGCTTGGTTGGCCAAAAAGGGCGTATGCGTTTTTTCCTGAATATATTCAGGAAAAAACGCATACGCCCTTTTTGGCCAAGGGCATCATTGTCAACGTTTTGCCGCTTTTCATGTGCTTTAAAGGCGATTCGAATCTACCTCCTGAAATCTGTTTCCTGCAATTCTGCCTTGATTTCAAATCGTCTTCTTTGCCTTCCCTCAATATATTTGTGGACGAGAGTTATCATTTATAACTCTGCAGGTTTGTGAATTGCAGTGCCCTGAAGCTCCATTTTACAAGTCGCTTTTTTGGGAGCCGGCCGCAAAAGCGCAGGATGGCTTCAGGCCCTGTTCTGGTTTCGGGGGGCAGGCTGAGCCTTTGGTTAATTCTTCTTCCTGATGGGAAAATAGAGTGACCTGTGCCTGTCCCAACACCAAGAGCTAGTCTCTCATTGGTTCCCCATCTTCCCGTTCATCCTCAGGACAAATTGCAACCTGTACGGAACAGGAGGTTAAAGGTGCTGATGCTCCAAGTAGGGAGATTGCTAGTAAAGTGGCTGGAATGGCGAACCCGAGCACAAGGAGATGAGAAATGAGGTGCGTTTTAGAAACCTTTCCCCATCACACGGTGTACCATCTTCTGGGTTTCTCATGCATGTTTTCGATGTAGGAAGATGCCCTTGAACCTGGAGATTTGGGACCCATGCGATGGGTAGCACGCAGTATTACTTTAAAGGGTCTACGTTTGCTCACCCAACCTCACCAAACCTCTCAGCCCCAAGAGTGTCCACCCTTATGTCTCCTCCAGCTGTGGGTCTAGATATGGTCAATCCAGGTTGCATCACAGCCCCTGAACGAATTGTGTAAGAATTTCTCTCTCTTTCCCTGTCTTTGTTTCATGGGTTTTTAAAAGTAATTTATTTTTATAATGGGGTTTAGCTGCTTTTCACGTCTGTGTTTAGGCCGCTTTACACCCACTTGACACACTAACAGAGAGATATCAATACATAGGTTTTAAGATTATTACTGGTCAGATATATTCTTGTGCGGTGAATCGGGCGTGTTGAGTCCAGTTCTCTGAGCAAGGAGTAGGTCTTGTCTATTACATATTGGGTTTATGGAACGGTATCTGAGCTAATTTGAAACTCTTGTTTTATGTATCACCCCACCTCACCTTTCCCGTTAAGCAGCCATAGTGTGTTTTCTGCATGTGTGACTCTGTTCTGTTTTGTAATTCAGTTCAAGTGTAACGGTTTTTACATTCCCTCTATAAGTGACACCTTATGAGAAGTGTCCTTTTCTGTGTGACTTATTTCACTTAGAATCGTCTTACCTAAATCCACTCATCATGCTGCTACTAGCCTTATGACATTGATTTCATGGCTGAGTGATATTCCATTGTACATAAGGACCACAACTTTTTTATCCATTTTTCGCTTTCCTGGGATATTTAAGGTGGAATGAAGTGGAGGTCCTTGTCAACAGAGCAGCCCTAAACTTTGGGGTGCTTGTGTCTTGCTGATTTTCAATTTTCCCACTTTATCCCCCCATGCGTGGAAGTGCCCTATGCTCTCTAAGCTGTGTTTTTTAGATGTTTCAGGACACACCGTACACTTCTCCAGAGTGGCTGTTGGCAATTTACATCCCGCCCATCAGTGTAGCAAGGCTCCCATTTCTCCATGGCCTGTCCTGCATTTCTGGTTTTGACAGTTTTTTCAGCATGGCCCTTTGGACCGATGGGAAGCGAGACTTCTTTGTAGCGCTGATTTGCCTTTCCAGGTTGCTTGGTTGGCCAAAAAGGGCGTATGTGTTTTTTCCTGAATATATTCAGGAAAAAACGCATACGCCCTTTTTGGCCAAGGGCATCATTGTCAACGTTTTGCCGCTTTTCATGTGCTTTAAAGGCGATTCGAATCTACCTCCTGAAATCTGTTTCCTGCAATTCTGCCTTGATTTCAAATCCTCTTCTTTGCCTTCCCTCAATATATTTGTGGACGAGAGTTATCATTTATAACTCTGCAGGTTTGTGAATTGCAGTGCCCTGAAGCTCCATTTTACAAGTCGCTTTTTTGGGAGCCGGCCGCAAAAGCGCAGGATGGCTTCAGGCCCTGTTCTGGTTCAGGGGGGCAGGCTGAGCCTGTGGTTAATTCTTCTTCCTGATGGGAAAATAGAGTGACCTGTGCCTGTCCCAACACCAAGAGCTAGTCTCTCATTGGTTCCCCGTCTTCCCGTTCATCCTCAGGACAAATTGCAACCTGTACGGAACAGGAGGTTAAAGGTGCTGATGCTCCAAGTAGGGAGATTGCTAGTAAAGTGGCTGGAATGGTGAACCCGAGCACAAGGAGATGAGAAATGAGGTGCGTTTTAGAAACCTTTCCCCATCACACGGTGTACCATCTTCTGGGTTTCTCATGCATGTTTTCGATGTAGGAAGATGCCCTTGAACCTGGAGATTTGGGACCCATGCGATGGGTAGCACGCAGTATTACTTTAAAGGGTCTGCGTTTGCTCACCCAACCTCACCAAACCTCTCAGCCCCAAGAGTGTCCACCCTTATGTGTCATCCAGCTGTGGGTCTAGATATGGTCAATCCAGGTTGCATCACAGCTCCTGAACGAATTGTGTAAGAATTTCTCTCTCTTTCCCTGTCTTTGTTTCATGGGTTTTTAAAAGTAATTTATTTTTATAATGGGGTTTAGCTGCTTTTCACGGCTGTGTTTATGCCGCTTTACACCCACTTGACACACTAACAGAGAGATATCAATATATAGGTTTTAAGATTATTACTAGTCAGATATATTCTTGTGCGGTGAATCGGGCGTGTTGAGTCCAGTTCTCTGAGCAAGGAGTAGGTCTTGTCTATTACATATTGGGTTTATGGAACGGTATCTGAGCTAATTTGAAACTCTTGTTTTATGTATCACCCCACCTCACCTTTCCCGTTAAGCAGCCATAGTGTGTTTTCTGCATGTGTGACTCTGTTCTGTATTGTAAGTCAGTTCAAGTGTAACGGTTTTTACATTCCCTCTATAAGTGACACCTTATGAGAAGTGTCCTTTTCTGTGTGACTTATTTCACTTAGAATCGTCTTACCTAAATCCACTCATCATGCTGCTACTAGCCTTATGACATTGATTTCATGGCTGAGTGATATTCCATTGTACATAAGGACCACAACTTTTTTATCCATTTTTCGCTTTCCTGGGATATTTAAGGTGGAATGAAGTGGAGGTCCTTGTCAACAGAGCAGCCCTAAACTTTGGGGTGCTTGTGTCTTGCTGATTTTCACTTTTCCCACTTTATCCCCCCATGCGTGGAAGTGCCCTATGCTCTCTAAGCTGTGTTTTTTAGATGTTTCAGGACACACCGTACACTTCTCCAGAGTGGCTGTTGGCAATTTACATCCCGCCCATCAGTGTAGCAAGGCTCCCATTTCTCCATGGCCTGTCCTGCATTTCTGGTTTTGACAGTTTTTTCAGCATGGCCCTTTTGACCGATGGGAATCGAGACTTCTTTGTAGCGCTGATTTGCCTTTCCAGGTTGCTTGGTTGGCCAAAAAGGGCGTATGCGTTTTTTCCTGAATATATTCAGGAAAAAACGCATACGCCCTTTTTGGCCAAGGGCATCATTGTCAACGTTTTGCCGCTTTTCATGTGCTTTAAAGGCGATTCGAATCTACCTCCTGAAATCTGTTTCCTGCAATTCTGCCTTGATTTCAAATCCTCTTCTTTGCCTTCCCTCAATATATTTGTGGACGAGAGTTATGATTTATAACTCTGCATGTTTGTGAATTGCAGTGCCCTGAAGCTCCATTTTACAAGTCGGTTTTTTGGGAGCTGGCCGCAAAAGCGCAGGATGGCTTCAGGCCCTGTCCTGGTTCAGGGGGGCAGGCTGAGCCTGTGGTTAATTCTTCTTCCTGATGGGAAAATAGAGTGGCCTGTGCCTGTCCCAACACCAAGAGCTAGTCTCCCATTGGTTCCCCGTCTTCCCGTTCATCCTCAGGACAAATTGCAACCTGTACGGAACAGGAGGTTAAAGGTGCTCATGCTCCAAGTAGGGAGATTGCTAGTAAAGTGGCTGGAATGGCGAACCCGAGCACAAGGAGATGAGAAATGAGGTGCGTTTTAGAAACCTTTCCCCATCACACGGTGTACCATCTTCTGGGTTTCTCATGCATGTTTTCGATGTAGGAAGATGCCCTTGAACCTGGAGATTTGGGACCCATGCGATGGGTAGCACGCAGTATTACTTTAAAGGGTCTGCGTTTGCTCACCCAACCTCACCAAACCTCTCAGCCCCAAGAGTGTCCACCCTTATGTCTCATCCAGCTGTGGGTCTAGATATGGTCAATCCAGGTTGCATCACAGCCCCTGAACGAATTGTGTAAGAATTTCTCTCTCTTTCCCTGTCTTTGTTTCATGGGTTTTTAAAAGTAATTTATTTTTATAATGGGGTTTAGCTGCTTTTCACGTCTGTGTTTAGGCCGCTTTACACCCACTTGACACACTAACAGAGAGATATCAATACATAGGTTTTAAGATTATTACTGGTCAGATATATTCTTGTGCGGTGAATCGGGCGTGTTGAGTCCAGTTCTCTGAGCAAGGAGTAGGTCTTGTCTATTACATATTGGGTTTATGGAACGGTATCTGAGCTAATTTGAAACTCTTGTTTTATGTATCACCCCACCTCACCTTTCCCGTTAAGCAGCCATAGTGTGTTTTCTGCACGTGTGACTCTGTTCTGTTTTGTAATTCAGTTCAAGTGTAACGGTTTTTACATTCCCTCTATAAGTGACACCTTATGAGAAGTGTCCTTTTCTGTGTGACTTATTTCACTTAGAATCGTCTTACCTAAATCCACTCATCATGCTGCTACTAGCCTTATGACATTGATTTCATGGCTGAGTGATATTCCATTGTACATAAGGACCACAACTTTTTTATCCATTTTTCGCTTTCCTGGGATATTTAAGGTGGAATGAAGTGGAGGTCCTTGTCAACAGAGCAGCCCTAAACTTTGGGGTGCTTGTGTCTTGCTGATTTTCAATTTTCCCACTTTATCCCCCCATGCGTGGAAGTGCCCTATGCTCTCTAAGCTGTGTATTTTAGATGTTTCAGGACACACCGTACACTTCTCCAGAGTGGCTGTTGGCAATTTACATCCCGCCCATCAGTGTAGCAAGGCTCCCATTTCTCCATGGCCTGTCCTGCATTTCTGGTTTTGACAGTTTTTTCAGCATGGCCCTTTGGACCGATGGGAAGCGAGACTTCTTTGTAGCGCTGATTTGCCTTTCCAGGTTGCTTGGTTGGCCAAAAAGGGCGTATGTGTTTTTTCCTGAATATATTCAGGAAAAAACGCATACGCCCTTTTTGGCCAAGGGCATCATTGTCAACGTTTTGCCGCTTTTCATGTGCTTTAAAGGCGATTCGAATCTACCTCCTGAAATCTGTTTCCTGCAATTCTGCCTTGATTTCAAATCCTCTTCTTTGCCTTCCCTCAATATATTTGTGGACGAGAGTTATCATTTATAACTCTGCAGGTTTGTGAATTGCAGTGCCCTGAAGCTCCATTTTACAAGTCGCTTTTTTGGGAGCCGGCCGCAAAAGCGCTGGATGGCTTCAGGCCCTGTTCTGGTTCAGGGGGGCAGGCTGAGCCTGTGGTTAATTCTTCTTCCTGATGGGAAAATAGAGTGACCTGTGCCTGTCCCAACACCAAGAGCTAGTCTCTCATTGGTTCCCCGTCTTCCCGTTCATCCTCAGGACAAATTGCAACCTGTATGGAACAGGAGGTTAAAGGTGCTGATGCTCCAAGTAGGGAGATTGCTAGTAAAGTGGCTGGAATGGCGAACCCGAGCACAAGGAGATGAGAAATGAGGTGCGTTTTAGAAACCTTTCCCCATCACACGGTGTACCATCTTCTGGGTTTCTCATGCATGTTTTCGATGTAGGAAGATGCCCTTGAACCTGGAGATTTGGGACCCATGCGATGAGTAGCACGCAGTATTACTTTAAAGGGTCTGCGTTTGCTCACCCAACCTCACCAGACCTCTCAGCCCCACGAGTGTCCACCCTTATGTCTCATCCAGCTGTGGGTCTAGACATGGTCAATCCAGGTTGCATCACAGCCCCTGAACGAATTGTGTAAGAATTTCTCTCTCTTTCCCTGTCTTTGTTTCATGGGTTTTTAAAAGTAATTTATTTTTATAATGGGGTTTAGCTGCTTTTCACGGCTGTGTTTATGCCGCTTTACACCCACTTGACACTCTAACAGAGAGATATCAATACATAGGTTTTAAGATTATTACTAGTCAGATATATTCTTGTGCGGTGAATCGGGCGTGTTGAGTCCAGTTCTCTGAGCAAGGAGTAGGTCTTGTCTATTACATATTGGGTTTATGGAACGGTATCTGAGCTAATTTGAAACTCTTGTTTTATGTATCACCCCACCTCACCTTTCCCGTTAAACAGCCATAGTGTGTTTTCTGCATGTGTGACTCTGTTCTGTTTTGTAATTCAGTTCAAGTGTAACGGTTTTTACATTCCCTCTATAAGTGACACCTTATGAGAAGTGTCCTTTTCTGTGTGACTTATTTCACTTAGAATCGTCTTACCTAAATCCACTCATCATGCTGCTACTAGCCTTATGACATTGATTTCATGGCTGAGTGATATTCCATTGTACATAAGGACCACAACTTTTTTATCCATTTTTCGCTTTCCTGGGATATTTAAGGTGGAAGGAAGTGGAGGTCCTTGTCAACAGAGCAGCCCTAAACTTTGGGGTGCTTGTGTCTTGCTGATTTTCAATTTTCCCACTTTATCCCCCCATGCGTGGAAGTGCCCTATGCTCTCTAAGCTGTGTTTTTTAGATGTTTCAGGACACACCGTACACTTCTCCAGAGTGGCTGTTGGCAATTTACATCCCGCCCATCAGTGTAGCAAGGCTCCCATTTCTCCATGGCCTGTCCTGCATTTCTGGTTTTGACACTTTTTTCAGCATGGCCCTTTTGACCGATGGGAAGCGAGACTTCTTTGTAGCGCTGATTTGCCTTTCCAGGTTGCTTGGTTGGCCAAAAAGGGCGTATGCGTTTTTTCCTGAATATATTCAGGAAAAAACGCATACGCCCTTTTTGGCCAAGGGCATCATTGTCAACGTTTTGCCGCTTTTCATGTGCTTTAAAGGCGATTCGAATCTACCTCCTGAAATCTGTTTCCTGCAATTCTGCCTTGATTTCAAATCCTCTTCTTTGCCTTCCCTCAATATATTTGTGGACGAGAGTTATCATTTATAACTCTGCAGGTTTGTGAATTGCAGTGCCCTGAAGCTCCATTTTACAAGTCGCTTTTTTGGGAGCCGGCCGCAAAAGCGCAGGATGGCTTCAGGCCCTGTTCTGGTTTCGGGGGGCAGGCTGAGCCTTTGGTTAATTCTTCTTCCTGATGGGAAAATAGAGTGACCTGTGCCTGTCCCAACACCAAGAGCTAGTCTCTCATTGGTTCCCCATCTTCCCGTTCATCCTCAGGACAAATTGCAACCTGTACGGAACAGGAGGTTAAAGGTGCTGATGCTCCAAGTAGGGAGATTGCTAGTAAAGTGGCTGGAATGGCGAACCCGAGCACAAGGAGATGAGAAATGAGGTGCGTTTTAGAAACCTTTCCCCATCACACGGTGTACCATCTTCTGGGTTTCTCATGCATGTTTTCGATGTAGGAAGATGCCCTTGAACCTGGAGATTTGGGACCCATGCGATGGGTAGCACGCAGTATTACTTTAAAGGGTCTACGTTTGCTCACCCAACCTCACCAAACCTCTCAGCCCCAAGAGTGTCCACCCTTATGTCTCATCCAGCTGTGGGTCTAGATATGGTCAATCCAGGTTGCATCACAGCCCCTGAACGAATTGTGTAAGAATTTCTCTCTCTTTCCCTGTCTTTGTTTCATGGGTTTTTAAAAGTAATTTATTTTTATAATGGGGTTTAGCTGCTTTTCACGTCTGTGTTTAGGCCGCTTTACACCCACTTGACACACTAACAGAGAGATATCAATACATAGGTTTTAAGATTATTACTGGTCAGATATATTCTTGTGCGGTGAATCGGGCGTGTTGAGTCCAGTTCTCTGAGCAAGGAGTAGGTCTTGTCTATTACATATTGGGTTTATGGAACGGTATCTGAGCTAATTTGAAACTCTTGTTTTATGTATCACCCCACCTCACCTTTCCCGTTAAGCAGCCATAGTGTGTTTTCTGCATGTGTGACTCTGTTCTGTTTTGTAATTCAGTTCAAGTGTAACGGTTTTTACATTCCCTCTATAAGTGACACCTTATGAGAAGTGTCCTTTTCTGTGTGACTTATTTCACTTAGAATCGTCTTACCTAAATCCACTCATCATGCTGCTACTAGCCTTATGACATTGATTTCATGGCTGAGTGATATTCCATTGTACATAAGGACCACAACTTTTTTATCCATTTTTCGCTTTCCTGGGATATTTAAGGTGGAATGAAGTGGAGGTCCTTGTCAACAGAGCAGCCCTAAACTTTGGGGTGCTTGTGTCTTGCTGATTTTCAATTTTCCCACTTTATCCCCCCATGCGTGGAAGTGCCCTATGCTCTCTAAGCTGTGTTTTTTAGATGTTTCAGGACACACCGTACACTTCTCCAGAGTGGCTGTTGGCAATTTACATCCCGCCCATCAGTGTAGCAAGGCTCCCATTTCTCCATGGCCTGTCCTGCATTTCTGGTTTTGACAGTTTTTTCAGCATGGCCCTTTGGACCGATGGGAAGCGAGACTTCTTTGTAGCGCTGATTTGCCTTTCCAGGTTGCTTGGTTGGCCAAAAAGGGCGTATGCGTTTTTTCCTGAATATATTCAGGAAAAAACGCATACGCCCTTTTTGGCCAAGGGCATCATTGTCAACGTTTTGCCGCTTTTCATGTGCTTTAAAGGCGATTCGAATCTACCTCCTGAAATCTGTTTCCTGCAATTCTGCCTTGATTTCAAATCCTCTTCTTTGCCTTCCCTCAATATATTTGTGGACGAGAGTTATCATTTATAACTCTGCAGGTTTGTGAATTGCAGTGCCCTGAAGCTCCATTTTACAAGTCGCTTTTTTGGGAGCCGGCCGCAAAAGCGCTGGATGGCTTCAGGCCCTGTTCTGGTTCAGGGGGGCAGGCTGAGCCTGTGGTTAATTCTTCTTCCTGATGGGAAAATAGAGTGACCTGTGCCTGTCCCAACACCAAGAGCTAGTCTCTCATTGGTTCCCCGTCTTCCCGTTCATCCTCAGGACAAATTGCAACCTGTACGGAACAGGAGGTTAAAGGTGCTGATGCTCCAAGTAGGGAGATTGCTAGTAAAGTGGCTGGAATGGCGAACCCGAGCACAAGGAGATGAGAAATGAGGTGCGTTTTAGAAACCTTTCCCCATCACACGGTGTACCATCTTCTGGGTTTCTCATGCATGTTTTCGATGTAGGAAGATGCCCTTGAACCTGGAGATTTGGGACCCATGCGATGAGTAGCACGCAGTATTACTTTAAAGGGTCTGCGTTTGCTCACCCAACCTCACCAGACCTCTCAGCCCCACGAGTGTCCACCCTTATGTCTCATCCAGCTGTGGGTCTAGACATGGTCAATCCAGGTTGCATCACAGCCCCTGAACGAATTGTGTAAGAATTTCTCTCTCTTTCCCTGTCTTTGTTTCATGGGTTTTTAAAAGTAATTTATTTTTATAATGGGGTTTAGCTGCTTTTCACGGCTGTGTTTATGCCGCTTTACACCCACTTGACACTCTAACAGAGAGATATCAATACATAGGTTTTAAGATTATTACTAGTCAGATATATTCTTGTGCGGTGAATCGGGCGTGTTGAGTCCAGTTCTCTGAGCAAGGAGTAGGTCTTGTCTATTACATATTGGGTTTATGGAACGGTATCTGAGCTAATTTGAAACTCTTGTTTTATGTATCACCCCACCTCACCTTTCCCGTTAAACAGCCATAGTGTGTTTTCTGCATGTGTGACTCTGTTCTGTTTTGTAATTCAGTTCAAGTGTAACGGTTTTTACATTCCCTCTATAAGTGACACCTTATGAGAAGTGTCCTTTTCTGTGTGACTTATTTCACTTAGAATCGTCTTACCTAAATCCACTCATCATGCTGCTACTAGCCTTATGACATTGATTTCATGGCTGAGTGATATTCCATTGTACATAAGGACCACAACTTTTTTATCCATTTTTCGCTTTCCTGGGATATTTAAGGTGGAAGGAAGTGGAGGTCCTTGTCAACAGAGCAGCCCTAAACTTTGGGGTGCTTGTGTCTTGCTGATTTTCACTTTTCCCACTTTATCCCCCCATGCGTGGAAGTGCCCTATGCTCTCTAAGCTGTGTTTTTTAGATGTTTCAGGACACACCGTACACTTCTCCAGAGTGGCTGTTGGCTATTTACATCCCGCCCATCAGTGTAGCAAGGCTCCCATTTCTCCATGGCCTGTCCTGCATTTCTGGTTTTCACACTTTTTTCAGCATGGCCCTTTTGACCGATGGGAAGCGAGACTTCTTTTTAGCGCTGATTTGCCTTTCCAGGTTGCTTGGTTGGCCAAAAAGGGCGTATGCGTTTTTTCCTGAATATATTCAGGAAAAAACGCATACGCCCTTTTTGGCCAAGGGCATCATTGTCAACGTTTTGCCGCTTTTCATGTGCTTTAAAGGCGATTCGAATCTACCTCCTGAAATCTGTTTCCTGCAATTCTGCCTTGATTTCAAATCCTCTTCTTTGCCTTCCCTCAATATATTTGTGGACGAGAGTTATCATTTATAACTCTGCAGGTTTGTGAATTGCAGTGCCCTGAAGCTCCATTTTACAAGTCGCTTTTTTGGGAGCCGGCCGCAAAAGCGCTGGATGGCTTCAGGCCCTGTTCTGGTTCAGGGGGGCAGGCTGAGCCTGTGGTTAATTCTTCTTCCTGATGGGAAAATAGAGTGACCTGTGCCTGTCCCAACACCAAGAGCTAGTCTCTCATTGGTTCCCCGTCTTCCCGTTCATCCTCAGGACAAATTGCAACCTGTACGGAACAGGAGGTTAAAGGTGCTGATGCTCCAAGTAGGGAGATTGCTAGTAAAGTGGCTGGAATGGCGAACCCGAGCACAAGGAGATGAGAAATGAGGTGCGTTTTAGAAACCTTTCCCCATCACACGGTGTACCATCTTCTGGGTTTCTCATGCATGTTTTCGATGTAGGAAGATGCCCTTGAACCTGGAGATTTGGGACCCATGCGATGAGTAGCACGCAGTATTACTTTAAAGGGTCTGCGTTTGCTCACCCAACCTCACCAGACCTCTCAGCCCCACGAGTGTCCACCCTTATGTCTCATCCAGCTGTGGGTCTAGACATGGTCAATCCAGGTTGCATCACAGCCCCTGAACGAATTGTGTAAGAATTTCTCTCTCTTTCCCTGTCTTTGTTTCATGGGTTTTTAAAAGTAATTTATTTTTATAATGGGGTTTAGCTGCTTTTCACGGCTGTGTTTATGCCGCTTTACACCCACTTGACACTCTAACAGAGAGATATCAATACATAGGTTTTAAGATTATTACTAGTCAGGTATATTCTTGAGCGGTGAATCGGGCGTGTTGAGTCCAGTTCTCTGAGCAAGGAGTAGGTCTTGTCTATTACATATTGGGTTTATGGAACGGTATCTGAGCTAATTTGAAACTCTTGTTTTATGTATCACCCCACCTCACCTTTCCCGTTAAACAGCCATAGTGTGTTTTCTGCATGTGTGACTCTGTTCTGTTTTGTAATTCAGTTCAAGTGTAACGGTTTTTACATTCCCTCTATAAGTGACACCTTATGAGAAGTGTCCTTTTCTGTGTGACTTATTTCACTTAGAATCGTCTTACCTAAATCCACTCATCATGCTGCTACTAGCCTTATGACATTGATTTCATGGCTGAGTGATATTCCATTGTACATAAGGACCACAACTTTTTTATCCATTTTTCGCTTTCCTGGGATATTTAAGGTGGAAGGAAGTGGAGGTCCTTGTCAACAGAGCAGCCCTAAACTTTGGGGTGCTTGTGTCTTGCTGATTTTCACTTTTCCCACTTTATCCCCCCATGCGTGGAAGTGCCCTATGCTCTCTAAGCTGTGTTTTTTAGATGTTTCAGGACACACCGTACACTTCTCCAGAGTGGCTGTTGGCAATTTACATCCCGCCCATCAGTGTAGCAAGGCTCCCATTTCTCCATGGCCTGTCCTGCATTTCTGGTTTTGACACTTTTTTCAGCATGGCCCTTTTGACCGATGGGAAGCGAGACTTCTTTGTAGCGCTGATTTGCCTTTCCAGGTTGCTTGGTTGGCCAAAAAGGGCGTATGCGTTTTTTCCTGAATATATTCAGGAAAAAACGCATACGCCCTTTTTGGCCAAGGGCATCATTGTCAACGTTTTGCCGCTTTTCATGTGCTTTAAAGGCGATTCGAATCTACCTCCTGAAATCTGTTTCCTGCAATTCTGCCTTGATTTCAAATCCTCTTCTTTGCCTTCCCTCAATATATTTGTGGACGAGAGTTATCATTTATAACTCTGCAGGTTTGTGAATTGCAGTGCCCTGAAGCTCCATTTTACAAGTCGCTTTTTTGGGAGCCGGCCGCAAAAGCGCTGGATGGCTTCAGGCCCTGTTCTGGTTCAGGGGGGCAGGCTGAGCCTGTGGTTAATTCTTCTTCCTGATGGGAAAATAGAGTGACCTGTGCCTGTCCCAACACCAAGAGCTAGTCTCTCATTGGTTCCCCGTCTTCCCGTTCATCCTCAGGACAAATTGCAACCTGTACGGAACAGGAGGTTAAAGGTGCTGATGCTCCAAGTAGGGAGATTGCTAGTAAAGTGGCTGGAATGGCGAACCCGAGCACAAGGAGATGAGAAATGAGGTGCGTTTTAGAAACCTTTCCCCATCACACGGTGTACCATCTTCTGGGTTTCTCATGCATGTTTTCGATGTAGGAAGATGCCCTTGAACCTGGAGATTTGGGACCCATGCGATGGGTAGCATGCAGTATTACTTTAAAGGGTCTGCGTTTGCTCACCCAACCTCACCAAACCTCTCAGCCCCAAGAGTGTCCACCCTTATGTCTCATCCAGCTGTGGGTCTAGATATGGTCAATCCAGGTTGCATCACAGCTCCTGAACGAATTGTGTAAGAATTTCTCTCTCTTTCCCTGTCTTTGTTTCATGGGTTTTTAAAAGTAATTTATTTTTATAATGGGGTTTAGCTGCTTTTCACGGCTGTGTTTATGCCGCTTTACACCCACTTGACACACTAACAGAGAGATATCAATACATAGGTTTTAAGAGTATTACTAGTCAGATATATTCTTGTGCGGTGAATCGGGCGTGTTGAGTCCAGTTCTCTGAGCAAGGAGTAGGTCTTGTCTATTACATATTGGGTTTATGGAACGGTATCTGAGCTAATTTGAAACTCTTGTTTTATGTATCACCCCACCTCACCTTTCCCGTTAAGCAGCCATAGTGTGTTTTCTGCATGTGTGACTCTGTTCTGTTTTGTAATTCAGTTCAAGTGTAACGGTTTTTACATTCCCTCTATAAGTGACACCTTATGAGAAGTGTCCTTTTCTGTGTGACTTATTTCACTTAGAATCGTCTTACCTAAATCCACTCATCATGCTGCTACTAGCCTTATGACATTGATTTCATGGCTGAGTGATATTCCATTGTACATAAGGACCACAACTTTTTTATCCATTTTTCGCTTTCCTGGGATATGTAAGGTGGAAGGAAGTGGAGGTCCTTGTCAACAGAGCAGCCCTAAACTTTGGGGTGCTTGTGTCTTGCTGATTTTCAATTTTCCCACTTTATCCCCCCATGCGTGGAAGTGCCCTATGCTCTCTAAGCTGTGTTTTTTAGATGTTTCAGGACACACCGTACACTTCTCCAGAGTGGCTGTTGGCAATTTACATCCCGCCCATCAGTGTAGCAAGGCTCCCATTTCTCCATGGCCTGTCCTGCATTTCTGGTTTTGACACTTTTTTCAGCATGGCCCTTTGGACCGATGGGAAGCGAGACTTCTTTGTAGCGCAGATTTGCCTTTCCAGGTTGCTTGGTTGGCCAAAAAGGGCGTATGCGTTTTTTCCTGAATGTATTCAGGAAAAAACGCATACGCCCTTTTTGGCCAAGGGCATCATTGTCAACGTTTTGCCGCTTTTCATGTGCTTTAAAGGCGATTCGAATCTACCTCCTGAAATCTGTTTCCTGCAATTCTGCCTTGATTTCAAATCCTCTTCTTTGCCTTCCCTCAATATATTTGTGGACGAGAGTTATCATTTATAACTCTGCAGGTTTGTGAATTGCAGTGCCCTGAAGCTCCATTTTACAAGTCGCTTTTTTGGGAGCTGGCCGCAAAAGCGCCGGATGGCTTCAGGCCCTGTTCTGGTTCTGGGGGGCAGGCTGAGCCTGTGGTTAATTCTTCTTCCAGATGGGAAAATAGAGTGACCTGTGCCTGTCCCAACACCAAGAGCTAGTCTCTCATTGGTTCCCCGTCTTCCCGTTCATCCTCAGGACAAATTGCAACCTGTACGGAACAGGAGGTTAAAGGTGCTGATGCTCCAAGTAGGGAGATTGCTAGTAAAGTGGCTGGAATGGTGAACCCGAGCACAAGGAGATGAGAAATGAGGTGCGTTTTAGAAACCTTTCCCCATCACTCGGTGTACCATCTTCTGGGTTTCTCATGCATGTTTTCGATGTAGGAAGATGCCCTTGAACCTGGAGATTTGGGACCCATGCGATGGGTAGCACGCAGTATTACTTTAAATGGTCTGCGTTTGCTCACCCAACCTCACCAAACCTCTC
This sequence comes from Balaenoptera physalus, assembly GCF_965194825.1. NCBI lineage: Eukaryota > Metazoa > Chordata > Mammalia > Artiodactyla > Balaenopteridae > Balaenoptera > Balaenoptera physalus. Next base: position 205,577 of record NW_028126452.1, on the reverse strand, counting down.
AGCCCCAAGAGTGTCCACCCTTATGTGTCATCCAGCTGTGGGTCTAGATATGGTCAATCCAGGTTGCATCACAGCTCCTGAACGAATTGTGTAAGAATTTCTCTCTCTTTCCCTGTCTTTGTTTCATGGGTTTTTAAAAGTAATTTATTTTTATAATGGGGTTTAGCTGCTTTTCACGGCTGTGTTTATGCCGCTTTACACCCACTTGACACACTAACAGAGAGATATCAATACATAGGTTTTAAGATTATTACTGGTCAGATATATTCTTGTGCGGTGAATCGGGCGTGTTGAGTCCAGTTCTCTGAGCAAGGAGTAGGTCTTGTCTATTACATATTGGGTTTATGGAACGGTATCTGAGCTAATTTGAAACTCTTGTTTTATGTATCACCCCACCTCACCTTTCCCGTTAAGCAGCCATAGTGTGTTTTCTGCATGTGTGACTCTGTTCTGTTTTGTAATTCAGTTCAAGTGTAACGGTTTTTACATTCCCTCTATAAGTGTCACCTTATGAGAAGTGTCCTTTTCTGTGTGACTTATTTCACTTAGAATCGTCTTACCTAAATCCACTCATCATGCTGCTACTAGCCTTATGACATTGATTTCATGGCTGAGTGATATTCCATTGTACATAAGGACCACAACTTTTTTATCCATTTTTCGCTTTCCTGGGATATTTAAGGTGGAATGAAGTGGAGGTCCTTGTCAACAGAGCAGCCCTAAACTTTGGGGTGCTTGTGTCTTGCTGATTTTCAATTTTCCCACTTTATCCCCCCATGCGTGGAAGTGCCCTATGCTCTCTAAGCTGTGTTTTTTAGATGTTTCAGGACACACCGTACACTTCTCCAGAGTGGCTGTTGGCAATTTACATCCCGCCCATCAGTGTAGCAAGGCTCCCATTTCTCCATGGCCTGTCCTGCATTTCTGGTTTTGACACTTTTTTCAGCATGGCCCTTTTGACCGATGGGAAGCAAGACTTCTTTGTAGCGCTGATTTGCCTTTCCAGGTTGCTTGGTTGGCCAAAAAGGGCGTATGCGTTTTTTCCTGAATGTATTCAGGAAAAAACGCATACGCCCTTTTTGGCCAAGGGCATCATTGTCAACGTTTTGCCGCTTTTCATGTGCTTTAAAGGCGATTCGAATCTACCTCCTGAAATCTGTTTCCTGCAATTCTGCCTTGATTTCAAATCCTCTTCTTTGCCTTCCCTCAATATATTTGTGGACGAGAGTTATCATTTATAACTCTGCAGGTTTGTGAATTGCAGTGCCCTGAAGCTCCATTTTACAAGTCGCTTTTTTGGGAGCTGGCCGCAAAAGCGCCGGATGGCTTCAGGCCCTGTTCTGGTTCAGGGGGGCAGGCTGAGCCTGTGGTTAATTCTTCTTCCTGATGGGAAAATAGAGTGACCTGTGCCTGTCCCAACACCAAGAGCTAGTCTCTCATTGGTTCCCCGTCTTCCCGTTCATCCTCAGGACAAATTGCAACCTGTACGGAACAGGAGGTTAAAGGTGCTGATGCTCCAAGTAGGGAGATTGCTAGTAAAGTGGCTGGAATGGCGAACCCGAGCACAAGGAGATGAGAAATGAGGTGCGTTTTAGAAACCTTTCCCCATCACACGGTGTACCATCTTCTGGGTTTCTCATGCATGTTTTCGATGTAGGAAGATGCCCTTGAACCTGGAGATTTGGGACCCATGCGATGGGTAGCACGCAGTATTACTTTAAATGGTCTGCGTTTGCTCACCCAACCTCACCAAACCTCTCAGCCCCAAGAGTGTCCACCCTTATGTGTCATCCAGCTGTGGGTCTAGATATGGTCAATCCAGGTTGCATCACAGCTCCTGAACGAATTGTGTAAGAATTTCTCTCTCTTTCCCTGTCTTTGTTTCATGGGTTTTTAAAAGTAATTTATTTTTATAATGGGGTGTAGCTGCTTTTCACGGCTGTGTTTATGCCGCTTTACACCCACTTGACACACTAACAGAGAGATATCAATACATAGGTTTTAAGATTATTACTAGTCAGATATATTCTTGTGCGGTGAATCGGGCGTGTTGAGTCCAGTTCTCTGAGCAAGGAGTAGGTCTTGTCTATTCCATATTGGGTTTATGGAACGGTATCTGAGCTAATTTGAAACTCTTGTTTTATGTATCACCCCACCTCACCTTTCCCGTTAAGCAGCCATAGTGTGTTTTCTGCATGTGTGACTCTGTTCTGTTTTGTAATTCAGTTCAAGTGTAACGGTTTTTACATTCCCTCTATAAGTGACACCTTATGAGAAGTGTCCTTTTCTGTGTGACTTATTTCACTTAGAATCGTCTTACCTAAATCCACTCATCATGCTGCTACTAGCCTTATGACATTGATTTCATGGCTGAGTGATATTCCATTGTACATAAGGACCACAACTTTTTTATCCATTTTTCGCTTTCCTGGGATATTTAAGGTGGAATGAAGTGGAGGTCCTTGTCAACAGAGCAGCCCTAAACTTTGGGGTGCTTGTGTCTTGCTGATTTTCAATTTTCCCACTTTATCCCCCCATGCGTGGAAGTGCCCTATGCTCTCTAAGCTGTGTTTTTTAGATGTTTCAGGACACACCGTACACTTCTCCAGAGTGGCTGTTGGCTATTTACATCCCGCCCATCAGTGTAGCAAGGCTCCCATTTCTCCATGGCCTGTCCTGCATTTCTGGTTTTGACACTTTTTTCAGCATGGCCCTTTTGACCGATGGGAAGCGAGACTTCTTTGTAGCGCTGATTTGCCTTTCCAGGTTGCTTGGTTGGCCAAAAAGGGCGTATGCGTTTTTTCCTGAATATATTCAGGAAAAAACGCATACGCCCTTTTTGGCCAAGGGCATCATTGTCAACGTTTTGCCGCTTTTCATGTGCTTTAAAGGCGATTCGAATCTACCTCCTGAAATCTGTTTCCTGCAATTCTGCCTTGATTTCAAATCCTCTTCTTTGCCTTCCCTCAATATATTTGTGGACGAGAGTTATCATTTATAACTCTGCAGGTTTGTGAATTGCAGTGCCCTGAAGCTCCATTTTACAAGTCGCTTTTTTGGGAGCCGGCCGCAAAAGCGCTGGATGGCTTCAGGCCCTGTTCTGGTTCAGGGGGGCAGGCTGAGCCTGTGGTTAATTCTTCTTCCTGATGGGAAAATAGAGTGACCTGTGCCTGTCCCAACACCAAGAGCTAGTCTCTCATTGGTTCCCCGTCTTCCCGTTCATCCTCAGGACAAATTGCAACCTGTACGGAACAGGAGGTTAAAGGTGCTGATGCTCCAAGTAGGGAGATTGCTAGTAAAGTGGCTGGAATGGCGAACCCGAGCACAAGGAGATGAGAAATGAGGTGCGTTTTAGAAACCTTTCCCCATCACACGGTGTACCATCTTCTGGGTTTCTCATGCATGTTTTCGATGTAGGAAGATGCCCTTGAACCTGGAGATTTGGGACCCATGCGATGAGTAGCACGCAGTATTACTTTAAAGGGTCTGCGTTTGCTCACCCAACCTCACCAGACCTCTCAGCCCCACGAGTGTCCACCCTTATGTCTCATCCAGCTGTGGGTCTAGACATGGTCAATCCAGGTTGCATCACAGCCCCTGAACGAATTGTGTAAGAATTTCTCTCTCTTTCCCTGTCTTTGTTTCATGGGTTTTTAAAAGTAATTTATTTTTATAATGGGGTTTAGCTGCTTTTCACGGCTGTGTTTATGCCGCTTTACACCCACTTGACACTCTAACAGAGAGATATCAATACATAGGTTTTAAGATTATTACTAGTCAGATATATTCTTGAGCGGTGAATCGGGCGTGTTGAGTCCAGTTCTCTGAGCAAGGAGTAGGTCTTGTCTATTACATATTGGGTTTATGGAACGGTATCTGAGCTAATTTGAAACTCTTGTTTTATGTATCACCCCACCTCACCTTTCCCGTTAAACAGCCATAGTGTGTTTTCTGCATGTGTGACTCTGTTCTGTTTTGTAATTCAGTTCAAGTGTAACGGTTTTTACATTCCCTCTATAAGTGACACCTTATGAGAAGTGTCCTTTTCTGTGTGACTTATTTCACTTAGAATCGTCTTACCTAAATCCACTCATCATGCTGCTACTAGCCTTATGACATTGATTTCATGGCTGAGTGATATTCCATTGTACATAAGGACCACAACTTTTTTATCCATTTTTCGCTTTCCTGGGATATTTAAGGTGGAAGGAAGTGGAGGTCCTTGTCAACAGAGCAGCCCTAAACTTTGGGGTGCTTGTGTCTTGCTGATTTTCACTTTTCCCACTTTATCCCCCCATGCGTGGAAGTGCCCTATGCTCTCTAAGCTGTGTTTTTTAGATGTTTCAGGACACACCGTACACTTCTCCAGAGTGGCTGTTGGCAATTTACATCCCGCCCATCAGTGTAGCAAGGCTCCCATTTCTCCATGGCCTGTCCTGCATTTCTGGTTTTGACACTTTTTTCAGCATGGCCCTTTTGACCGATGGGAAGCGAGACTTCTTTGTAGCGCTGATTTGCCTTTCCAGGTTGCTTGGTTGGCCAAAAAGGGCGTATGCGTTTTTTCCTGAATATATTCAGGAAAAAACGCATACGCCCTTTTTGGCCAAGGGCATCATTGTCAACGTTTTGCCGCTTTTCATGTGCTTTAAAGGCGATTCGAATCTACCTCCTGAAATCTGTTTCCTGCAATTCTGCCTTGATTTCAAATCCTCTTCTTTGCCTTCCCTCAATATATTTGTGGACGAGAGTTATCATTTATAACTCTGCAGGTTTGTGAATTGCAGTGCCCTGAAGCTCCATTTTACAAGTCGCTTTTTTGGGAGCCGGCCGCAAAAGCGCAGGATGGCTTCAGGCCCTGTTCTGGTTTCGGGGGGCAGGCTGAGCCTGTGGTTAATTCTTCTTCCTGATGGGAAAATAGAGTGACCTGTGCCTGTCCCAACACCAAGAGCTAGTCTCTCATTGGTTCCCCGTCTTCCCGTTCATCCTCAGGACAAATTGCAACCTGTACGGAACAGGAGGTTAAAGGTGCTGATGCTCCAAGTAGGGAGATTGCTAGTAAAGTGGCTGGAATGGCGAACCCGAGCACAAGGAGATGAGAAATGAGGTGCGTTTTAGAAACCTTTCCCCATCACACGGTGTACCATCTTCTGGGTTTCTCATGCATGTTTTCGATGTAGGAAGATGCCCTTGAACCTGGAGATTTGGGACCCATGCGATGGGTAGCACGCAGTATTACTTTAAAGGGTCTGCGTTTGCTCACCCAACCTCACCAAACCTCTCAGCCCCAAGAGTGTCCACCCTTATGTCTCATCCAGCTGTGGGTCTAGATATGGTCAATCCAGGTTGCATCACAGCTCCTGAACGAATTGTGTAAGAATTTCTCTCTCTTTCCCTGTCTTTGTTTCATGGGTTTTTAAAAGTAATTTATTTTTATAATGGGGTTTAGCTGCTTTTCACGGCTGTGTTTATGCCGCTTTACACCCACTTGACACACTAACAGAGAGATATCAATACATAGGTTTTAAGAGTATTACTAGTCAGATATATTCTTGTGCGGTGAATCGGGCGTGTTGAGTCCAGTTCTCTGAGCAAGGAGTAGGTCTTGTCTATTACATATTGGGTTTATGGAACGGTATCTGAGCTAATTTGAAACTCTTGTTTTATGTATCACCCCACCTCACCTTTCCCGTTAAGCAGCCATAGTGTGTTTTCTGCATGTGTGACTCTGTTCTGTTTTGTAATTCAGTTCAAGTGTAACGGTTTTTACATTCCCTCTATAAGTGACACCTTATGAGAAGTGTCCTTTTCTGTGTGACTTATTTCACTTAGAATCGTCTTACCTAAATCCACTCATCATGCTGCTACTAGCCTTATGACATTGATTTCATGGCTGAGTGATATTCCATTGTACATAAGGACCACAACTTTTTTATCCATTTTTCGCTTTCCTGGGATATGTAAGGTGGAAGGAAGTGGAGGTCCTTGTCAACAGAGCAGCCCTAAACTTTGGGGTGCTTGTGTCTTGCTGATTTTCACTTTTCCCACTTTATCCCCCCATGCGTGGAAGTGCCCTATGCTCTCTAAGCTGTGTTTTTTAGATGTTTCAGGACACACCGTACACTTCTCCAGAGTGGCTGTTGGCAATTTACATCCCGCCCATCAGTGTAGCAAGGCTCCCATTTCTCCATGGCCTGTCCTGCATTTCTGGTTTTGACACTTTTTTCAGCATGGCCCTTTTGACCGATGGGAAGCGAGACTTCTTTGTAGCGCTGATTTGCCTTTCCAGGTTGCTTGGTTGGCCAAAAAGGGCGTATGCGTTTTTTCCTGAATATATTCAGGAAAAAACGCATACGCCCTTTTTGGCCAAGGGCATCATTGTCAACGTTTTGCCGCTTTTCATGTGCTTTAAAGGCGATTCGAATCTACCTCCTGAAATCTGTTTCCTGCAATTCTGCCTTGATTTCAAATCCTCTTCTTTGCCTTCCCTCAATATATTTGTGGACGAGAGTTATCATTTATAACTCTGCAGGTTTGTGAATTGCAGTGCCCTGAAGCTCCATTTTACAAGTCGCTTTTTTGGGAGCCGGCCGCAAAAGCGCTGGATGGCTTCAGGCCCTGTTCTGGTTCAGGGGGGCAGGCTGAGCCTGTGGTTAATTCTTCTTCCTGATGGGAAAATAGAGTGACCTGTGCCTGTCCCAACACCAAGAGCTAGTCTCTCATTGGTTCCCCGTCTTCCCGTTCATCCTCAGGACAAATTGCAACCTGTACGGAACAGGAGGTTAAAGGTGCTGATGCTCCAAGTAGGGAGATTGCTAGTAAAGTGGCTGGAATGGCGAACCCGAGCACAAGGAGATGAGAAATGAGGTGCGTTTTAGAAACCTTTCCCCATCACACGGTGTACCATCTTCTGGGTTTCTCATGCATGTTTTCGATGTAGGAAGATGCCCTTGAACCTGGAGATTTGGGACCCATGCGATGGGTAGCACGCAGTATTACTTTAAAGGGTCTGCGTTTGCTCACCCAACCTCACCAAACCTCTCAGCCCCAAGAGTGTCCACCCTTATGTCTCATCCAGCTGTGGGTCTAGATATGGTCAATCCAGGTTGCATCACAGCTCCTGAACGAATTGTGTAAGAATTTCTCTCTCTTTCCCTGTCTTTGTTTCATGGGTTTTTAAAAGTAATTTATTTTTATAATGGGGTTTAGCTGCTTTTCACGGCTGTGTTTATGCCGCTTTACACCCACTTGACACACTAACAGAGAGATATCAATACATAGGTTTTAAGAGTATTACTAGTCAGATATATTCTTGTGCGGTGAATCGGGCGTGTTGAGTCCAGTTCTCTGAGCAAGGAGTAGGTCTTGTCTATTACATATTGGGTTTATGGAACGGTATCTGAGCTAATTTGAAACTCTTGTTTTATGTATCACCCCACCTCACCTTTCCCGTTAAGCAGCCATAGTGTGTTTTCTGCATGTGTGACTCTGTTCTGTTTTGTAATTCAGTTCAAGTGTAACGGTTTTTACATTCCCTCTATAAGTGACACCTTATGAGAAGTGTCCTTTTCTGTGTGACTTATTTCACTTAGAATCGTCTTACCTAAATCCACTCATCATGCTGCTACTAGCCTTATGACATTGATTTCATGGCTGAGTGATATTCCATTGTACATAAGGACCACAACTTTTTTATCCATTTTTCGCTTTCCTGGGATATGTAAGGTGGAAGGAAGTGGAGGTCCTTGTCAACAGAGCAGCCCTAAACTTTGGGGTGCTTGTGTCTTGCTGATTTTCAATTTTCCCACTTTATCCCCCCATGCGTGGAAGTGCCCTATGCTCTCTAAGCTGTGTTTTTTAGATGTTTCAGGACACACCGTACACTTCTCCAGAGTGGCTGTTGGCAATTTACATCCCGCCCATCAGTGTAGCAAGGCTCCCATTTCTCCATGGCCTGTCCTGCATTTCTGGTTTTGACACTTTTTTCAGCATGGCCCTTTTGACCGATGGGAAGCGAGACTTCTTTGTAGCGCAGATTTGCCTTTCCAGGTTGCTTGGTTGGCCAAAAAGGGCGTATGCGTTTTTTCCTGAATGTATTCAGGAAAAAACGCATACGCCCTTTTTGGCCAAGGGCATCATTGTCAACGTTTTGCCGCTTTTCATGTGCTTTAAAGGCGATTCGAATCTACCTCCTGAAATCTGTTTCCTGCAATTCTGCCTTGATTTCAAATCCTCTTCTTTGCCTTCCCTCAATATATTTGTGGACGAGAGTTATCATTTATAACTCTGCAGGTTTGTGAATTGCAGTGCCCTGAAGCTCCATTTTACAAGTCGCTTTTTTGGGAGCTGGCCGCAAAAGCGCCGGATGGCTTCAGGCCCTGTTCTGGTTCTGGGGGGCAGGCTGAGCCTGTGGTTAATTCTTCTTCCAGATGGGAAAATAGAGTGACCTGTGCCTGTCCCAACACCAAGAGCTAGTCTCTCATTGGTTCCCCGTCTTCCCGTTCATCCTCAGGACAAATTGCAACCTGTACGGAACAGGAGGTTAAAGGTGCTGATGCTCCAAGTAGGGAGATTGCTAGTAAAGTGGCTGGAATGGTGAACCCGAGCACAAGGAGATGAGAAATGAGGTGCGTTTTAGAAACCTTTCCCCATCACTCGGTGTACCATCTTCTGGGTTTCTCATGCATGTTTTCGATGTAGGAAGATGCCCTTGAACCTGGAGATTTGGGACCCATGCGATGGGTAGCACGCAGTATTACTTTAAATGGTCTGCGTTTGCTCACCCAACCTCACCAAACCTCTCAGCCCCAAGAGTGTCCACCCTTATGTCTCATCCAGCTGTGGGTCTAGATATGGTCAATCCAGGTTGCATCACAGCTCCTGAACGAATTGTGTAAGAATTTCTCTCTCTTTCCCTGTCTTTGTTTCATGGGTTTTTAAAAGTAATTTATTTTTATAATGGGGTTTAGCTGCTTTTCACGGCTGTGTTTATGCCGCTTTACACCCACTTGACACACTAACAGAGAGATATCAATACATAGGTTTTAAGATTATTACTGGTCAGATATATTCTTGTGCGGTGAATCGGGCGTGTTGAGTCCAGTTCTCTGAGCAAGGAGTAGGTCTTGTCTATTACATATTGGGTTTATGGAACGGTATCTGAGCTAATTTGAAACTCTTGTTTTATGTATCACCCCACCTCACCTTTCCTGTTAAGCAGCCATAGTGTGTTTTCTGCATGTGTGACTCTGTTCTGTTTTGTAATTCAGTTCAAGTGTAACGGTTTTTACATTCCCTCTATAAGTGACACCTTATGAGAAGTGTCCTTTTCTGTGTGACTTATTTCACTTAGAATCGTCTTACCTAAATCCACTCATCATGCTGCTACTAGCCTTATGACATTGATTTCATGGCTGAGTGATATTCCATTGTACATAAGGACCACAACTTTTTTATCCATTTTTCGCTTTCCTGGGATATTTAAGGTGGAATGAAGTGGAGGTCCTTGTCAACAGAGCAGCCCTAAACTTTGGGGTGCTTGTGTCTTGCTGATTTTCAATTTTCCCACTTTATCCCCCCATGCGTGGAAGTGCCCTATGCTCTCTAAGCTGTGTTTTTTAGATGTTTCAGGACACACCGTACACTTCTCCAGAGTGGCTGTTGGCAATTTACATCCCGCCCATCAGTGTAGCAAGGCTCCCATTTCTCCATGGCCTGTCCTGCATTTCTGGTTTTGACACTTTTTTCAGCATGGCCCTTTTGACCGATGGGAAGCAAGACTTCTTTGTAGCGCTGATTTGCCTTTCCAGGTTGCTTGGTTGGCCAAAAAGGGCGTATGCGTTTTTTCCTGAATGTATTCAGGAAAAAACGCATACGCCCTTTTTGGCCAAGGGCATCATTGTCAACGTTTTGCCGCTTTTCATGTGCTTTAAAGGCGATTCGAATCTACCTCCTGAAATCTGTTTCCTGCAATTCTGCCTTGATTTCAAATCCTCTTCTTTGCCTTCCCTCAATATATTTGTGGACGAGAGTTATCATTTATAACTCTGCAGGTTTGTGAATTGCAGTGCCCTGAAGCTCCATTTTACAAGTCGCTTTTTTGGGAGCTGGCCGCAAAAGCGCCGGATGGCTTCAGGCCCTGTTCTGGTTCAGGGGGGCAGGCTGAGCCTGTGGTTAATTCTTCTTCCTGATGGGAAAATAGAGTGACCTGTGCCTGTCCCAACACCAAGAGCTAGTCTCTCATTGGTTCCCCGTCTTCCCGTTCATCCTCAGGACAAATTGCAACCTGTACGGAACAGGAGGTTAAAGGTGCTGATGCTCCAAGTAGGGAGATTGCTAGTAAAGTGGCTGGAATGGCGAACCCGAGCACAAGGAGATGAGAAATGAGGTGCGTTTTAGAAACCTTTCCCCATCACACGGTGTACCATCTTCTGGGTTTCTCATGCATGTTTTCGATGTAGGAAGATGCCCTTGAACCTGGAGATTTGGGACCCATGCGATGGGTAGCACGCAGTATTACTTTAAATGGTCTGCGTTTGCTCACCCAACCTCACCAAACCTCTCAGCCCCAAGAGTGTCCACCCTTATGTGTCATCCAGCTGTGGGTCTAGATATGGTCAATCCAGGTTGCATCACAGCTCCTGAACGAATTGTGTAAGAATTTCTCTCTCTTTCCCTGTCTTTGTTTCATGGGTTTTTAAAAGTAATTTATTTTTATAATGGGGTGTAGCTGCTTTTCACGGCTGTGTTTATGCCGCTTTACACCCACTTGACACACTAACAGAGAGATATCAATACATAGGTTTTAAGATTATTACTAGTCAGATATATTCTTGTGCGGTGAATCGGGCGTGTTGAGTCCAGTTCTCTGAGCAAGGAGTAGGTCTTGTCTATTACATATTGGGTTTATGGAACGGTATCTGAGCTAATTTGAAACTCTTGTTTTATGTATCACCCCACCTCACCTTTCCCGTTAAGCAGCCATAGTGTGTTTTCTGCATGTGTGACTCTGTTCTGTTTTGTAATTCAGTTCAAGTGTAACGGTTTTTACATTCCCTCTATAAGTGACACCTTATGAGAAGTGTCCTTTTCTGTGTGACTTATTTCACTTAGAATCGTCTTACCTAAATCCACTCATCATGCTGCTACTAGCCTTATGACATTGATTTCATGGCTGAGTGATATTCCATTGTACATAAGGACCACAACTTTTTTATCCATTTTTCGCTTTCCTGGGATATTTAAGGTGGAATGAAGTGGAGGTCCTTGTCAACAGAGCAGCCCTAAACTTTGGGGTGCTTGTGTCTTGCTGATTTTCAATTTTCCCACTTTATCCCCCCATGCGTGGAAGTGCCCTATGCTCTCTAAGCTGTGTTTTTTAGATGTTTCAGGACACACCGTACACTTCTCCAGAGTGGCTGTTGGCAATTTACATCCCGCCCATCAGTGTAGCAAGGCTCCCATTTCTCCATGGCCTGTCCTGCATTTCTGGTTTTGACACTTTTTTCAGCATGGCCCTTTTGACCGATGGGAAGCGAGACTTCTTTGTATCGCTGATTTGCCTTTCCAGGTTGCTTGGTTGGCCAAAAAGGGCGTATGCGTTTTTTCCTGAATGTATTCAGGAAAAAACGCATACGCCCTTTTTGGCCAAGGGCATCATTGTCAACGTTTTGCCGCTTTTCATGTGCTTTAAAGGCGATTCGAATCTACCTCCTGAAATCTGTTTCCTGCAATTCTGCCTTGATTTCAAATCCTCTTCTTTGCCTTCCCTCAATATATTTGTGGACGAGAGTTATCATTTATAACTCTGCAGGTTTGTGAATTGCAGTGCCCTGAAGCTCCATTTTACAAGTCGATTTTTTGGGAGCCGTCCGCAAAAGCGCAGGATGGCTTCAGGCCCTGTTCTGGTTCAGGGGGGCAGGCTGAGCCTGTGGTTAATTCTTCTTCCTGATGGGAAAATAGAGTGACCTGTGCCTGTCCCAACACCAAGAGCTAGTCTCTCATTGGTTCCCCGTCTTCCCGTTCATCCTCAGGACAAATTGCAACCTGTACGGAACAGGAGGTTAAAGGTGCTGATGCTCCAAGTAGGGAGATTGCTAGTAAAGTGGCTGGAATGGCGAACCCGAGCACAAGGAGATGAGAAATGAGGTGCGTTTTAGAAACCTTTCCCCATCACACGGTGTACCATCGTCTGGGTTTCTCATGCATGTTTTCGAAGTAGGAAGATGCCCTTGAACCTGGAGATTTGGGACGCATGTGATGGGTAGCACGCAGTATTACTTTAAAGGGTCTGCGTTTGCTCACCCAACCTCACCAAACCTCTCAGCCCCAAGAGTGTCCACCCTTATGTGTCATCCAGCTGTGGGTCTAGATATGGTCAATCCAGGTTGCATCACAGCTCCTGAACGAATTGTGTAAGAATTTCTCTCTCTTTCCCTGTCTTTGTTTCATGGGTTTTTAAAAGTAATTTATTTTTATAATGGGGTGTAGCTGCTTTTCACGGCTGTGTTTATGCCGCTTTACACCCACTTGACACACTAACAGAGAGATATCAATACATAGGTTTTAAGATTATTTCTAGTCAGATAAATTCTTATGCGGTGAATCGGGCGTGTTGAGTCCAGTTCTCTGAGCAAGGAGTAGGTCTTGTCTATTACATATTGGGTTTATGGAACGGTATCTGAGCTAATTTGAAACTCTTGTTTTATGTATCACCCCACCTCACCTTTCCCGTTAAGCAGCCATAGTGTGTTTTCTGCATGTGTGACTCTGTTCTGTTTTGTAAGTCAGTTCAAGTGTAACGGTTTTTACATTCCCTCTATAAGTGACACCTTATGAGAAGTGTCCATTTCTGTGTGACTTATTTCACTTAGAATCGTCTTACCTAAATCCACTCATCATGCTGCTACTAGCCTTATGACATTGATTTCATGGCTGAGTGATATTCCATTGTACATAAGGACCACAACTTTTTTATCCATTTTTCGCTTTCCTGGGATATTTAAGGTGGAATGAAGTGGAGGTCCTTGTCAACAGAGCAGCCCTAAACTTTGGGGTGCTTGTGTCTTGCTGATTTTCAATTTTCCCACTTTATCCCCCCATGCGTGGAAGTGCCCTATGCTCTCTAAGCTGTGTTTTTTAGATGTTTCAGGACACACCGTACACTTCTCCAGAGTGGCTGTTGGCAATTTACATCCCGCCCATCAGTGTAGCAACGCTCCCATTTCTCCATGGCCTGTCCTGCATTTCTGGTTTTGACACTTTTTTCAGCATGGCCCTTTTGACCGATGGGAAGCGAGACTTCTTTGTAGCGCTGATTTGCCTTTCCAGGTTGCTTGGTTGGCCAAAAAGGGCGTATGCGTTTTTTCCTGAATATATTCAGGAAAAAACGCATACGCCCTTTTTGGCCAAGGGCATCATTGTCAACGTTTTGCCGCTTTTCATGTGCTTTAAAGGCGATTCGAATCTACCTCCTGAAATCTGTTTCCTGCAATTCTGCCTTGATTTCAAATCCTCTTCTTTGCCTTCCCTCAATATATTTGTGGACGAGAGTTATCATTTATAACTCTGCAGGTTTGTGAATTGCAGTGCCCTGAAGCTCCATTTTACAAGTCGCTTTTTTGGGAGCCGGCCGCAAAAGCGCAGGATGGCTTCAGGCCCTGTTCTGGTTCAGGGGGGCAGGCTGAGCCTGTGGTTAATTCTTCTTCCTGATGGGAAAATAGAGTGACCTGTGCCTGTCCCAACACCAAGAGCTAGTCTCTCATTGGTTCCCCGTCTTCCCGTTCATCCTCAGGACAAATTGCAACCTGTACGGAACAGGAGGTTAAAGGTGCTGATGCTCCAAGTAGGGAGATTGCTAGTAAAGTGGCTGGAATGGCGAACCCGAGCACAAGGAGATGAGAAATGAGGTGCGTTTTAGAAACCTTTCCCCATCACACGGTGTACCATCTTCTGGGTTTCTCATGCATGTTTTCGATGTAGGAAGATGCCCTTGAACCTGGAGATTTGGGACCCATGCGATGGGTAGCACGCAGTATTACTTTAAAGGGTCTGCGTTTGCTCACCCAACCTCACCAAACCTCTCAGCCCCAAGAGTGTCCACCCTTATGTCTCATCCAGCTGTGGGTCTAGATATGGTCAATCCAGGTTGCATCACAGCCCCTGAACGAATTGTGTAAGAATTTCTCTCTCTTTCCCTGTCTTTGTTTCATGGGTTTTTAAAAGTAATTTATTTTTATAATGGGGTTTAGCTGCTTTTCACGGCTGTGTTTATGCCGCTTTACACCCACTTGACACACTAACAGAGAGATATCAATACATAGGTTTTAAGATTATTACTAGTCAGATATATTCTTGTGCGGTCAATCGGGCGTGTTGAGTCCAGTTCTCTGAGCAATGAGTAGGTCTTGTCTATTACATATTGGGTTTATGGAACGGTATCTGAGCTAATTTGAAACTCTTGTTTTATGTATCACCCTCCTCACCTTTCCCGTTAAGCAGCCATAGTGTGTTTTCTGCATGTGTGACTCTGTTCTGTTTTGTAATTCAGTTCAAGTGTAACGGTTTTTACATTCCCTCTATAAGTGACACCTTATGAGAAGTGTCCTTTTCTGTGTGACTTATTTCACTTAGAATCGTCTTACCTAAATCCACTCATCATGCTGCTACTAGCCTTATGACATTGATTTCATGGCTGAGTGATATTCCATTGTACATAAGGACCACAACTTTTTTATCCATTTTTCGCTTTCCTGGGATATTTAAGGTGGAATGAAGTGGAGGTCCTTGTCAACAGAGCAGCCCTAAACTTTGGGGTGCTTGTGTCTTGCTGATTTTCAATTTTCCCACTTTATCCCCCCATGCGTGGAAGTGCCCTATGCTCTCTAAGCTGTGTTTTTTAGATGTTTCAGGACACACCGTACACTTCTCCAGAGTGGCTGTTGGCAATTTACATCCCGCCCATCAGTGTAGCAAGGCTCCCATTTCTCCATGGCCTGTCCTGCATTTCTGGTTTTGACACTTTTTTCAGCATGGCCCTTTTGACCGATGGGAAGCGAGACTTCTTTGTAGCGCTGATTTGCCTTTCCAGGTTGCTTGGTTGGCCAAAAAGGGCGTATGCGTTTTTTCCTGAATGTATTCAGGAAAAAACGCATACGCCCTTTTTGGCCAAGGGCATCATTGTCAACGTTTTGCTGCTTTTCATGTGCTTTAAAGGCGATTCGAATCTACCTCCTGAAATCTGTTTCCTGCAATTCTGCCTTGATTTCAAATCCTCTTCTTTGCCTTCCCTCAATATATTTGTGGACGAGAGTTATCATTTATAACTCTGCAGGTTTGTGAATTGCAGTGCCCTGAAGCTCCATTTTACAAGTCGCTTTTTTGGGAGCCGGCCGCAAAAGCGCAGGATGGCTTCAGTCCCTGTTCTGGTTCCGGGGGGCAGGCTGAGCCTGTGGTTAATTCTTCTTCCTGATGGGAAAATAGAGTGACCTGTGCCTGTCCCAACACCAAGAGCTAGTCTCTCATTGGTTCCCCGTCTTCCCGTTCATCCTCAGGACAAATTGCAACCTGTACGGAACAGGAGGTTAAAGGTGCTGATGCTCCAAGTAGGGAGATTGCTAGTAAAGTGGCTGGAATGGCGAACCCGAGCACAAGGAGATGAGAAATGAGGTGCGTTTTAGAAACCTTTCCCCATCACACGGTGTACCATCTTCTGGGTTTCTCATGCATGTTTTCGATGTAGGAAGATGCCCTTGAACCTGGAGATTTGGGACCCATGCGATGGGTAGCACGCAGTATTACTTTAAAGGGTCTGCGTTTGCTCACCCAACCTCACCAAACCTCTCAGCCCCAAGAGTGTCCACCCTTATGTCTCATCCAGCTGTGGGTCTAGATATGGTCAATCCAGGTTGCATCACAGCCCCTGAACGAATTGTGTAAGAATTTCTCTCTCTTTCCCTGTCTTTGTTTCATGGGTTTTTAAAAGTAATTTATTTTTATAATGGGGTTTAGCTGCTTTTCACGGCTGTGTTTATGCCGCTTTACACCCACTTGACACACTAACAGAGAGATATCAATACATAGGTTTTAAGATTATTACTAGTCAGATATATTCTTGTGCGGTGAATCGGGCGTGTTGAGTCCAGTTCTCTGAGCAAGGAGTAGGTCTTGTCTATTCCATATTGGGTTTATGGAACGGTATCTGAGCTAATTTGAAACTCTTGTTTTATGTATCACCCCACCTCTCCTTTCCCGTTAAGCAGCCATAGTGTGTTTTCTGCATGTGTGACTCTGTTCTGTTTTGTAAGTCAGTTCAAGTGTAACGGTTTTTACATTCCCTCTATAAGTGACACCTTATGAGAAGTGTCCTTTTCTGTGTGACTTATTTCACTTAGAATCGTCTTACCTAAATCCACTCATCATGCTGCTACTAGCCTTATGACATTGATTTCATGGCTGAGTGATATTCCATTGTACATAAGGACCACAACTTTTTTATCCATTTTTCGCTTTCCTGGGTTATTTAAGGTGGAAGGAAGTGGAGGTCTTGTCAACAGAGCAGCCCTAAACTTTGGGGTGCTTGTGTCTTGCTGATTTTCAATTTTCCCACTTTATCCCCCCATGCGTGGAAGTGCCCTATGCTCTCTAAGCTGTGTTTTTCAGATGTTTCAGGACACACCGTACACTTCTCCAGAGTGGCTGTTGGCAATTTACATCCCGCCCATCAGTGTAGCAAGGCTCCCATTTCTCCATGGCCTGTCCTGCATTTCTGGTTTTGACACTTTTTTCAGCATGGCCCTTTTGACCGATGGGAAGCGAGACTTCTTTGTAGCGCTGATTTGCCTTTCCAGGTTGCTTGGTTGGCCAAAAAGGGCGTATGCGTTTTTTCCTGAATGTATTCAGGAAAAAACGCATATGCCCTTTTTGGCCAAGGGCATCATTGTCAACGTTTTGCCGCTTTTCATGTGCTTTAAAGGCGATTCGAATCTACCTCCTGAAATCTGTTTCCTGCAATTCTGCCTTGATTTCAAATCCTCTTCTTTGCCTTCCCTCAATATATTTGTGGACGAGAGTTATCATTTATAACTCTGCAGGTTTGTGAATTGCAGTGCCCTGAAGCTCCATTTTACAAGTCGCTTTTTTGGGAGCCGGCCGCAAAAGCGCCGGATGGCTTCAGGCCCTGTTCTGGTTCAGGGGGGCAGGCTGAGCCTGTGGTTAATTCTTCTTCCTGATGGGAAAATAGAGTGACCTGTGCCTGTCCCAACACCAAGAGCTTGTCTCTCATTGGTTCCCCGTCTTCCCGTTCATCCTCAGGACAAATTGCAACCTGTACGGAACAGGAGGTTAAAGGTGCTGATGCTCCAAGTAGGGAGATTGCTAGTAAAGTGGCTGGAATGGCGAACCCGAGCACAAGGAGATGAGAAATGAGGTGCGTTTTAGAAACCTTTCCCCATCACACGGTGTACCATCTTCTGGGTTTCTCATGCATGTTTTCGATGTAGGAAGATGACCTTGAACCTGGAGATTTGGGACCCATGCGATGGGTAGCACGCAGTATTACTTTAAAGGGTCTGCGTTTGCTCACCCAACCTCACCAGACCTCTCAGCCCCAAGAGTGTCCACCCTTATGTCTCATCCAGCTGTGGGTCTAGATATGGTCAATCCAGGTTGCATCACAGCCCCTGAACGAATTGTGTAAGAATTTCTCTCTCTTTCCCTGTCTTTGTTTCATGGGTTTTTAAAAGTAATTTATTTTTATAATGGGGTTTAGCTGCTTTTCACGGCTGTGTTTAGGCCGCTTTACACCCACTTGACCCACTAACAGAGAGATATCAATACATAGGTTTTAAGATTATTACTAGTCAGATATATTCTTGTGCGGTGAATCGGGCGTGTTGAGTCCAGTTCTCTGAGCAAGGAGTAGGTCTTGTCTATTCCATATTGGGTTTATGGAACGGTATCTGAGCTAATTTGAAACTCTTGTTTAATGTATCACCCCACCTCTCCTTTCCCGTTAAGCAGCCATAGTGTGTTTTCTGCATGTGTGACTCTGTTCTGTTTTGTAAGTCAGTTCAAGTGTAACGGTTTTTACATTCCCTCTATAAGTGACACCTTATGAGAAGTGTCCTTTTCTGTGTGACTTATTTCACTTAGAATCGTCTTACCTAAATCCACTCATCATGCTGCTACTAGCCTTATGACATTGATTTCATGGCTGAGTGATATTCCATTGTACATAAGGACCACAACTTTTTTATCCATTTTTCGCTTTCCTGGGTTATTTAAGGTGGAAGGAAGTGGAGGTCTTGTCAACAGAGCAGCCCTAAACTTTGGGGTGCTTGTGTCTTGCTGATTTTCAATTTTCCCACTTTATCCCCCCATGCGTGGAAGTGCCCTATGCTCTCTAAGCTGTGTTTTTCAGATGTTTCAGGACACACCGTACACTTCTCCAGAGTGGCTGTTGGCAATTTACATCCCGCCCATCAGTGTAGCAAGGCTCCCATTTCTCCATGGCCTGACCTGCATTTCTGGTTTTGACACTTTTTTCAGCATGGCCCTTTTGACCGATGGGAAGCGAGACTTCTTTGTAGCGCTGATTTGCCTTTCCAGGTTGCTTGGTTGGCCAAAAAGGGCGTATGCGTTTTTTCCTGAATATATTCAGGAAAAAACGCATACGCCCTTTTTGGCCAAGGGCATCATTGTCAACGTTTTGCCTCTTTTCATGTGCTTTAAAGGCGATTCGAATCTACCTCCTGAAATCTGTTTCCTGCAATTCTGCCTTGATTTCAAATCCTCTTCTTTGCCTTCCCTCAATATATTTGTGGACGAGAGTTATCATTTATAACTCTGCAGGTTTGTGAATTGCAGTGCCTTGAAGCTCCATTTTACAAGTCGCTTTTTTGGGAGCCGGCCGCAAAAGCGCAGGATGGCTTCAGGCCCTGTTCTGGTTCCGGGGGGCAGGCTGAGCCTGTGGTTAATTCTTCTTCCTGATGGGAAAATAGAGTGACCTGTGCCTGTCCCAAGACCAAGAGCTAGTCTCTCATTGGTTCCCCGTCTTTCCGTTCATCCTCAGGACAAATTGCAACCTGTTCGGAACAGGAGGTTAAAGGTGCTGATGCTCCAAGTAGGGAGATTGCTAGTAAAGTGTCTGGAATGGCGAACCCGAGCACAAGGAGATGAGAAATGAGGTGCGTTTTAGAAACCTTTCCCCATCACACGGTGTACCATCTTCTGGGTTTCTCATGCATGTTTTCGATGTAGGAAGATGCCCTTGAACCTGGAGATTTGGGACCCATGCGATGGGTAGCACGCAGTATTACTTTAAAGGATCTGCGTTTGCTCACCCAACCTCAACAAACCTCTCATCGCCAAAAGTGTCCACCCTTATGTCTCATCCAGCTGTGGGTCTAGATATGGTCAATCCAGGTTGCATCACAGCCCCTGAACGAATTGTGTAAGAATTTCTCTCTCTTTCCCTGTCTTTGTTTCATGGGTTTTTAAAAGTAATTTATTTTTATAATGGGGTTTAGCTGCTTTTCACGGCTTTGTTTATGCCGCTTTACACCAACTTGACACACTAACAGAGAGATATCAATACATAGGTTTTAAGATTATTACTAGTCAGATATATTCTTGTGCGGTGAATCGGGCGTGTTGAGTCCAGTTCTCTGAGCAAGGAGTAGGTCTTGTCTATTCCATATTGGGTTTATGGAACGGTATCTGAGCTAATTTGAAACTCTTGTTTTATGTATCACCCCACCTCACCTTTCCCGTTAAGCAGCCATAGTGTGTTTTCTGCATGTGTGACTCTGTTCTGTTTTGTAAGTCAGTTCAAGTGTAACGGTTTTTACATTCCCTCTATAAGTGACACCTTATGAGAAGTGTCCTTTTCTGTGTGACTTATTTCACTTAGAAACGTCTTACCTAAATCCACTCATCATGCTGCTACTATCCTTATGACATTGATTTCATGGCTGAGTGATATTCCATTGTACATAAGGACCACAACTTTTTTATCCATTTTTCGCTTTCCTGGGTTATTTAAGGTGGAATGAAGTGGAGGTCCTTGTCAACAGAGCAGCCCTAAACTTTGGGGTGCTTGTGTCTTGCTGATTTTCAATTTTCCCACTTTATCCCCCCATGCGTGGAAGTGCCCTATGCTCTCTAAGCTGTGTTTTTTAGATGTTTCAGGACACACCGTACACTTCTCCAGAGTGGCTGTTGGCAATTTACATCCCGCCCATCAGTGTAGCAAGGCTCCCATTTCTCCATGGCCTGTCCTGCATTTCTGGTTTTGACACTTTTTTCAGCATGGCCCTTTTGACCGATGGGAAGCGAGACTTCTTTGTAGCGCTGATTTGCCTTTCCAGGTTGCTTGGTTGGACAAAAAGGGCGTATGCGTTTTTTCCTGAATGTATTCAGGAAAAAACGCATACGCCCTTTTTGGCCAAGGGCATCATTGTCAACGTTTTGCCGCTTTTCATGTGCTTTAAAGGCGATTCGAATCTACCTCCTGAAATCTGTTTCCTGCAATTCTGCCTTGATTTCAAATCCTCTTCTTTGCCTTCCCTCAATATATTTGTGGACGAGAGTTATCATTTATAACTCTGCAGGTTTGTGAATTGCAGTGCCCTGAAGCTCCATTTTACAAGTCGCTTTTTTGGGAGCCGGCCGCAAAAGCGCCGGATGGCTTCAGGCCCTGTTCTGGTTCAGGGGGGCAGGCTGAGCCTGTGGTTAATTCTTCTTCCTGATGGGAAAATAGAGTGACCTGTCCCTGTCCCAACACCAAGAGCTTGTCTCTCATTGGTTCCCCGTCTTCCCGTTCATCCTCAGGACAAATTGCAACCTGTACGGAACAGGAGGTTAAAGGTGCTGATGCTCCAAGTAGGGAGATTGCTAGTAAAGTGGCTGGAATGGCGAACCCGAGCACAAGGAGATGAGAAATGAGGTGCGTTTTAGAAACCTTTCCCCATCACACGGTGTACCATCTTCTGGGTTTCTCATGCATGTTTTCGATGTAGGAAGATGCCCTTGAACCTGGAGATTTGGGACCCATGCGATGGGTAGCACGCAGTATTACTTTAAAGGGTCTGCGTTTGCTCACCCAACCTCACCAGACCTCTCAGCCCCAAGAGTGTCCACCCTTATGTCTCATCCAGCTGTGGGTCTAGATATGGTCAATCCAGGTTGCATCACAGCCCCTGAACGAATTGTGGAAGAATTTCTCTCTCTTTCCCTGTCTTTGTTTCATGGGTTTTTAAAAGTAATTTATTTTTATAATGGGGTTTAGCTGCTTTTCACGGCTGTGTTTAGGCCGCTTTACACCCACTTGACCCACTAACAGAGAGATATCAATACATAGGTTTTAAGATTATTACTAGTCAGATATATTCTTGTGCGGTGAATCGGGCGTGTTGAGTCCAGTTCTCTGAGCAAGGAGTAGGTCTTGTCTATTACATATTGGGTTTATGGAACGGTATCTGAGCTAATTTGAAACTCTTGTTTTATGTATCACCCCACCTCACCTTTCCCGTTAAGCAGCCATAGTGTGTTTTCTGCATGTTTGACTCTGTTCTGTTTTGTAATTCAGTTCAAGTGTAACGGTTTTTACATTCCCTCTATAAGTGACACCTTATGAGAAGTGTCCTTTTCTGTGTGACTTATTTCACTTAGAATCGTCTTACCTAAATCCACTCATCATGCTGCTACTAGCCTTATGACATTGATTTCATGGCTGAGTGATATTCCATTGTACATAAGGACCACAACTTTTTTATCCATTTTTCGCTTTCCTGGGATATGTAAGGTGGAAGGAAGTGGAGGTCCTTGTCAACAGAGCAGCCCTAAACTTTGGGGTGCTTGTGTCTTGCTGATTTTCAATGTTCCCACTTTATCCCCCCATGCGTGGAAGTGCCCTATGCTCTCTAAGCTGTGTTTTTTAGATGTTTCAGGACACACCGTACACTTCTCCAGAGTGGCTGTTGGCAATTTACATCCCGCCCATCAGTGTAGCAAGGCTCCCATTTCTCCATGGCCTGTCCTGCATTTCTGGTTTTGACACTTTTTTCAGCATGGCCGTTTTGACCGATGGGAAGCGAGACTTCTTTGTAGCGCTGATTTGCCTTTCCAGGTTGCTTGGTTGGCCAAAAAGGGCGTATGCGTTTTTTCCTGAATGTATTCAGGAAAAAACGCATACGCCCTTTTTGGCCAAGGGCATCATTGTCAACGTTTTGCCGCTTTTCATGTGCTTTAAAGGCGATTCGAATCTACCTCCTGAAATCTGTTTCCTGCAATTCTGCCTTGATTTCAAATCCTCTTCTTTGCCTTCCCTCAATATATTTGTGGACGAGAGTTATCATTTATAACTCTGCAGGTTTGTGAATTGCAGTGCCCTGAAGCTCCATTTTACAAGTCGCTTTTTTGGGAGCCGGCCGCAAAAGCGCAGGATGGCTTCAGGCCCTGTTCTGGTTCCGGGGGGCAGGCTGAGCCTGTGGTTAATTCTTCTTCCTGATGGGAAAATAGAGTGACCTGTGCCTGTCCCAACACCAAGAGCTAGTCTCTCATTGGTTCCCCGTCTTCCCGTTCATCCTCAGGACAAATTGCAACCTGTACGGAACAGGAGGTTAAAGGTGCTGATGCTCCAAGTAGGGAGATTGCTAGTAAAGTGGCTGGAATGGCGAACCCGAGCACAAGGAGATGAGAAATGAGGTGCGTTTTAGAAACCTTTCCCCATCACACGGTGTACCATCTTCTGGGTTTCTCATGCATGTTTTCGATGTAGGAAGATGCCCTTGAACCTGGAGATTTGGGACCCATGCGATGGGTAGCACGCAGTATTACTTTAAAGGGTCTGCGTTTGCTCACCCAACCTCACCAAACCTCTCAGCCCCAAGAGTGTCCACCCTTATGTCTCATCCAGCTGTGGGTCTAGATATGGTCAATCCAGGTTGCATCACAGCCCCTGAACGAATTGTGTAAGAATTTCTCTCTCTTTCCCTGTCTTTGTTTCATGGGTTTTTAAAAGTAATTTATTTTTATAATGGGGTTTAGCTGCTTTTCACGGCTGTGTTTATGCCGCTTTACACCCACTTGACACACTAACAGAGAGATATCAATACATAGGTTTTAAGATTATTACTAGTCAGATATATTCTTGTGCGGTGAATCGGGCGTGTTGAGTCCAGTTCTCTGAGCAAGGAGTAGGTCTTGTCTATTCCATATTGGGTTTATGGAACGGTATCTGAGCTAATTTGAAACTCTTGTTTTATGTATCACCCCACCTCTCCTTTCCCGTTAAGCAGCCATAGTGTGTTTTCTGCATGTGTGACTCTGTTCTGTTTTGTAAGTCAGTTCAAGTGTAACGGTTTTTACATTCCCTCTATAAGTGACACCTTATGAGAAGTGTCCTTTTCTGTGTGACTTATTTCACTTAGAATCGTCTTACCTAAATCCACTCATCATGCTGCTACTAGCCTTATGACATTGATTTCATGGCTGAGTGATATTCCATTGTACATAAGGACCACAACTTTTTTATCCATTTTTCGCTTTCCTGGGATATGTAAGGTGGAAGGAAGTGGAGGTCCTTGTCAACAGAGCAGCCCTAAACTTTGGGGTGCTTGTGTCTTGCTGATTTTCAATGTTCCCACTTTATCCCCCCATGCGTGGAAGTGCCCTATGCTCTCTAAGCTGTGTTTTTTAGATGTTTCAGGACACACCGTACACTTCTCCAGAGTGGCTGTTGGCAATTTACATCCCGCCCATCAGTGTAGCAAGGCTCCCATTTCTCCATGGCCTGTCCTGCATTTCTGGTTTTGACACTTTTTTCAGCATGGCCGTTTTGACCGATGGGAAGCGAGACTTCTTTGTAGCGCTGATTTGCCTTTCCAGGTTGCTTGGTTGGCCAAAAAGGGCGTATGCGTTTTTTCCTGAATGTATTCAGGAAAAAACGCATACGCCCTTTTTGGCCAAGGGCATCATTGTCAACGTTTTGCCGCTTTTCATGTGCTTTAAAGGCGATTCGAATCTACCTCCTGAAATCTGTTTCCTGCAATTCTGCCTTGATTTCAAATCCTCTTCTTTGCCTTCCCTCAATATATTTGTGGACGAGAGTTATCATTTATAACTCTGCAGGTTTGTGAATTGCAGTGCCCTGAAGCTCCATTTTACAAGTCGCTTTTTTGGGAGCCGGCCGCAAAAGCGCAGGATGGCTTCAGGCCCTGTTCTGGTTCCGGGGGGCAGGCTGAGCCTGTGGTTAATTCTTCTTCCTGATGGGAAAATAGAGTGACCTGTGCCTGTCCCAACACCAAGAGCTAGTCTCTCATTGGTTCCCCGTCTTCCCGTTCATCCTCAGGACAAATTGCAACCTGTACGGAACAGGAGGTTAAAGGTGCTGATGCTCCACGTAGGGAGATTGCTAGTAAAGTGGCTGGAATGGCGAACCCGAGCACAAGGAGATGAGAAATGAGGTGCGTTTTAGAAACCTTTCCCCATCACACGGTGTACCATCTTCTGGGTTTCTCATGCATGTTTTCGATGTAGGAAGATGCCCTTGAACCTGGAGATTTGGGACCCATGCGATGGGTAGCACGCAGTATTACTTTAAAGGGTCTGCGTTTGCTCACCCAACCTCACCAGACCTCTCAGCCCCAAGAGTGTCCACCCTTATGTCTCATCCAGCTGTGGGTCTAGATATGGTCAATCCAGGTTGCATCACAGCCCCTGAACGAATTGTGGAAGAATTTCTCTCTCTTTCCCTGTCTTTGTTTCATGGGTTTTTAAAAGTAATTTATTTTTATAATGGGGTTTAGCTGCTTTTCACGGCTGTGTTTAGGCCGCTTTACACCCACTTGACCCACTAACAGAGAGATATCAATACATAGGTTTTAAGATTATTACTAGTCAGATATATTCTTGTGCGGTGAATCGGGCGTGTTGAGTCCAGTTCTCTGAGCAAGGAGTAGGTCTTGTCTATTACATATTGGGTTTATGGAACGGTATCTGAGCTAATTTGAAACTCTTGTTTTATGTATCACCCCACCTCACCTTTCCCGTTAAGCAGCCATAGTGTGTTTTCTGCATGTTTGACTCTGTTCTGTTTTGTAATTCATTTCAAGTGTAACGGTTTTTACATTCCCTCTATAAGTGACACCTTATGAGAAGTGTCCTTTTCTGTGTGACTTATTTCACTTAGAATCGTCTTACCTAAATCCACTCATCATGCTGCTACTAGCCTTATGACATTGATTTCATGGCTGAGTGATATTCCATTGTACATAAGGACCACAACTTTTTTATCCATTTTTCGCTTTCCTGGGATATGTAAGGTGGAAGGAAGTGGAGGTCCTTGTCAACAGAGCAGCCCTAAACTTTGGGGTGCTTGTGTCTTGCTGATTTTCAATGTTCCCACTTTATCCCCCCATGCGTGGAAGTGCCCTATGCTCTCTAAGCTGTGTTTTTTAGATGTTTCAGGACACACCGTACACTTCTCCAGAGTGGCTGTTGGCAATTTACATCCCGCCCATCAGTGTAGCAAGGCTCCCATTTCTCCATGGCCTGTCCTGCATTTCTGGTTTTGACACTTTTTTCAGCATGGCCGTTTTGACCGATGGGAAGCGAGACTTCTTTGTAGCGCTGATTTGCCTTTCCAGGTTGCTTGGTTGGCCAAAAAGGGCGTATGCGTTTTTTCCTGAATGTATTCAGGAAAAAACGCATACGCCCTTTTTGGCCAAGGGCATCATTGTCAACGTTTTGCCGCTTTTCATGTGCTTTAAAGGCGATTCGAATCTACCTCCTGAAATCTGTTTCCTGCAATTCTGCCTTGATTTCAAATCCTCTTCTTTGCCTTCCCTCAATATATTTGTGGACGAGAGTTATCATTTATAACTCTGCAGGTTTGTGAATTGCAGTGCCCTGAAGCTCCATTTTACAAGTCGCTTTTTTGGGAGCCGGCCGCAAAAGCGCAGGATGGCTTCAGGCCCTGTTCTGGTTCCGGGGGGCAGGCTGAGCCTGTGGTTAATTCTTCTTCCTGATGGGAAAATAGAGTGACCTGTGCCTGTCCCAACACCAAGAGCTAGTCTCTCATTGGTTCCCCGTCTTCCCGTTCATCCTCAGGACAAATTGCAACCTGTACGGAACAGGAGGTTAAAGGTGCTGATGCTCCACGTAGGGAGATTGCTAGTAAAGTGGCTGGAATGGCGAACCCGAGCACAAGGAGATGAGAAATGAGGTGCGTTTTAGAAACCTTTCCCCATCACACGGTGTACCATCTTCTGGGTTTCTCATGCATGTTTTCGATGTAGGAAGATGCCCTTGAACCTGGAGATTTGGGACCCATGCGATGGGTAGCACGCAGTATTACTTTAAAGGGTCTGCGTTTGCTCACCCAACCTCACCAGACCTCTCAGCCCCAAGAGTGTCCACCCTTATGTCTCATCCAGCTGTGGGTCTAGATATGGTCAATCCAGGTTGCATCACAGCCCTGAACAAATTGTGGAAGAATTTCTCTCTCTTTCCCTGTCTTTGTTTCATGGGTTTTTAAAAGTAATTTATTTTTATAATGGGGTTTAGCTGCTTTTCACGGCTGTGTTTAGGCCGCTTTACACCCACTTGACCCACTAACAGAGAGATATCAATACATAGGTTTTAAGATTATTACTAGTCAGATATATTCTTGTGCGGTGAATCGGGCGTGTTGAGTCCAGTTCTCTGAGCAAGGAGTAGGTCTTGTCTATTACATATTGGGTTTATGGAACGGTATCTGAGCTAATTTGAAACTCTTGTTTTATGTATCACCCCACCTCACCTTTCCCGTTAAGCAGCCATAGTGTGTTTTCTGCATGTTTGACTCTGTTCTGTTTTGTAATTCAGTTCAAGTGTAACGGTTTTTACATTCCCTCTATAAGTGACACCTTATGAGAAGTGTCCTTTTCTGTGTGACTTATTTCACTTAGAATCGTCATACCTAAATCCACTCATCATGCTGCTACTAGCCTTATGACATTGATTTCATGGCTGAGTGATATTCCATTGTACATAAGGACCACAACTTTTTTATCCATTTTTCGCTTTCCTGGGATATGTAAGGTGGAAGGAAGTGGAGGTCCTTGTCAACAGAGCAGCCCTAAACTTTGGGGTGCTTGTGTCTTGCTGATTTTCAATGTTCCCACTTTATCCCCCCATGCGTGGAAGTGCCCTATGCTCTCTAAGCTGTGTTTTTTAGATGTTTCAGGACACACCGTACACTTCTCCATAGTGGCTGTTGGCAATTTACATCCCGCCCATCAGTGTAGCAAGGCTCCCATTTCTCCATGGCCTGTCCTGCATTTCTGGTTTTGACACATTTTTCAGCATGGCCGTTTTGACCGATGGGAAGCGAGACTTCTTTGTAGCGCTGATTTGCCTTTCCAGGTTGCTTGGTTGGCCAAAAAGGGCGTATGCGTTTTTTCCTGAATGTATTCAGGAAAAAACGCATACGCCCTTTTTGGCCAAGGGCATCATTGTCAACGTTTTGCCGCTTTTCATGTGCTTTAAATGCGATTCGAATCTACCTCCTGAAATCTGTTTCCTGCAATTCTGCCTTGATTTCAAATCCTCTTCTTTGCCTTCCCTCAATATATTTGTGGACGAGAGTTATCATTTATAACTCTGCAGGTTTGTGAATTGCAGTGCCCTGAAGCTCCATTTTACAAGTCGCTTTTTTGGGAGCCGGCCGCAAAAGCGCAGGATGGCTTCAGGCCCTGTTCTGGTTCCGGGGGGCAGGCTGAGCCTGTGGTTAATTCTTCTTCCTGATGGGAAAATAGAGTGACCTGTGCCTGTCCCAACACCAAGAGCTAGTCTCTCATTGGTTCCCCGTCTTCCCGTTCATCCTCAGGACAAATTGCAACCTGTACGGAACAGGAGGTTAAAGGTGCTGATGCTCCAAGTAGGGAGATTGCTAGTAAAGTGGCTGGAATGGCGAACCCGAGCACAAGGAGATGAGAAATGAGGTGCGTTTTAGAAACCTTTCCCCATCACACGGTGTACCATCTTCTGGGTTTCTCATGCATGTTTTCGATGTAGGAAGATGCCCTTGAACCTGGAGATTTGGGACCCATGCGATGGGTAGCACGCAGTATTACTTTAAAGGGTCTGCGTTTGCTCACCCAACCTCACCAAACCTCTCAGCCCCAAGAGTGTCCACCCTTATGTCTCATCCAGCTGTGGGTCTAGATATGGTCAATCCAGGTTGCATCACAGCCCCTGAACGAATTGTGTAAGAATTTCTCTCTCTTTCCCTGTCTTTGTTTCATGGGTTTTTAAAAGTAATTTATTTTTATAATGGGGTTTAGCTGCTTTTCACGGCTGTGTTTATGCCGCTTTACACCCACTTGACACACTAACAGAGAGATATCAATACATAGGTTTTAAGATTATTACTAGTCAGATATATTCTTGTGCGGTGAATCGGGCGTGTTGAGTCCAGTTCTCTGAGCAAGGAGTAGGTCTTGTCTATTCCATATTGGGTTTATGGAACGGTATCTGAGCTAATTTGAAACTCTTGTTTTATGTATCACCCCACCTCTCCTTTCCCGTTAAGCAGCCATAGTGTGTTTTCTGCATGTGTGACTCTGTTCTGTTTTGTAAGTCAGTTCAAGTGTAACGGTTTTTACATTCCCTCTATAAGTGACACCTTATGAGAAGTGTCCTTTTCTGTGTGACTTATTTCACTTAGAATCGTCTTACCTAAATCCACTCATCATGCTGCTACTAGCCTTATGACATTGATTTCATGGCTGAGTGATATTCCATTGTACATAAGGACCACAACTTTTTTATCCATTTTTCGCTTTCCTGGGATATGTAAGGTGGAAGGAAGTGGAGGTCCTTGTCAACAGAGCAGCCCTAAACTTTGGGGTGCTTGTGTCTTGCTGATTTTCAATGTTCCCACTTTATCCCCCCATGCGTGGAAGTGCCCTATGCTCTCTAAGCTGTGTTTTTTAGATGTTTCAGGACACACCGTACACTTCTCCAGAGTGGCTGTTGGCAATTTACATCCCGCCCATCAGTGTAGCAAGGCTCCCATTTCTCCATGGCCTGTCCTGCATTTCTGGTTTTGACACTTTTTTCAGCATGGCCGTTTTGACCGATGGGAAGCGAGACTTCTTTGTAGCGCTGATTTGCCTTTACAGGTTGCTTGGTTGGCCAAAAAGGGCGTATGCGTTTTTTCCTGAATGTATTCAGGAAAAAACGCATACGCCCTTTTTGGCCAAGGGCATCATTGTCAACGTTTTGCCGCTTTTCATGTGCTTTAAAGGCGATTCGAATCTACCTCCTGAAATCTGTTTCCTGCAATTCTGCCTTGATTTCAAATCCTCTTCTTTGCCTTCCCTCAATATATTTGTGGACGAGAGTTATCATTTATAACTCTGCAGGTTTGTGAATTGCAGTGCCCTGAAGCTCCATTTTACAAGTCGCTTTTTTGGGAGCCGGCCGCAAAAGCGCAGGATGGCTTCAGGCCCTGTTCTGGTTCCGGGGGGCAGGCTGAGCCTGTGGTTAATTCTTCTTCCTGATGGGAAAATAGAGTGACCTGTGCCTGTCCCAACACCAAGAGCTAGTCTCTCATTGGTTCCCCGTCTTCCCGTTCATCCTCAGGACAAATTGCAACCTGTACGGAACAGGAGGTTAAAGGTGCTGATGCTCCACGTAGGGAGATTGCTAGTAAAGTGGCTGGAATGGCGAACCCGAGCACAAGGAGATGAGAAATGAGGTGCGTTTTAGAAACCTTTCCCCATCACACGGTGTACCATCTTCTGGGTTTCTCATGCATGTTTTCGATGTAGGAAGATGCCCTTGAACCTGGAGATTTGGGACCCATGCGATGGGTAGCACGCAGTATTACTTTAAAGGGTCTGCGTTTGCTCACCCAACCTCACCAAACCTCTCAGCCCCAAGAGTGTCCACCCTTATGTCTCATCCAGCTGTGGGTCTAGATATGGTCAATCCAGGTTGCATCACAGCCCCTGAACGAATTGTGTAAGAATTTCTCTCTCTTTCCCTGTCTTTGTTTCATGGGTTTTTAAAAGTAATTTATTTTTATAATGGGGTTTAGCTGCTTTTCACGGCTGTGTTTATGCCGCTTTACACCCACTTGACACACTAACAGAGAGATATCAATACATAGGTTTTAAGATTATTACTAGTCAGATATATTCTTGTGCGGTGAATCGGGCGTGTTGAGTCCAGTTCTCTGAGCAAGGAGTAGGTCTTGTCTATTCCATATTGGGTTTATGGAACGGTATCTGAGCTAATTTGAAACTCTTGTTTTATGTATCACCCCACCTCTCCTTTCCCGTTAAGCAGCCATAGTGTGTTTTCTGCATGTGTGACTCTGTTCTGTTTTGTAAGTCAGTTCAAGTGTAACGGTTTTTACATTCCCTCTATAAGTGACACCTTATGAGAAGTGTCCTTTTCTGTGTGACTTATTTCACTTAGAATCGTCTTACCTAAATCCACTCATCATGCTGCTACTAGCCTTATGACATTGATTTCATGGCTGAGTGATATTCCATTGTACATAAGGACCACAACTTTTTTATCCATTTTTCGCTTTCCTGGGTTATTTAAGGTGGAATGAAGTGGAGGTCCTTGTCAACAGAGCAGCCCTAAACTTTGGGGTGCTTGTGTCTTGCTGATTTTCAATTTTCCCACTTTATCCCCCCATGCGTGGAAGTGCCCTATGCTCTCTAAGCTGTGTTTTTTAGATGTTTCAGGACACACCGTACACTTCTCCAGAGTGGCTGTTGGCAATTTACATCCCGCCCATCAGTGTAGCAAGGCTCCCATTTCTCCATGGCCTGTCCTGCATTTCTGGTTTTGACACTTTTTTCAGCATGGCCCTTTTGACCGATGGGAAGCGAGACTTCTTTGTAGCGCTGATTTGCCTTTCCAGGTTGCTTGGTTGGCCAAAAAGGGCGTATGCGTTTTTTCCTGAATGTATTCAGGAAAAAACGCATACGCCCTTTTTGGCCAAGGGCATCATTGTCAACGTTTTGCCGCTTTTCATGTGCTTTAAAGGCGATTCGAATCTACCTCCTGAAATCTGTTTCCTGCAATTCTGCCTTGATTTCAAATCCTCTTCTTTGCCTTCCCTCAATATATTTGTGGACGAGAGTTATCATTTATAACTCTGCAGGTTTGTGAATTGCAGTGCCCTGAAGCTCCATTTTACAAGTCGCTTTTTTGGGAGCCGGCCGCAAAAGCGCAGGATGGCTTCAGGCCCTGTTCTGGTTCAGGGGGGCAGGCTGAGCCTGTGGTTAATTCTTCTTCCTGATGGGAAAATAGAGTGACCTGTGCCTGTCCCAACACCAAGAGCTAGTCTCTCATTGGTTCCCCGTCTTCCCGTTCATCCTCAGGACAAATTGCAACCTGTACGGAACAGGAGGTTAAAGGTGCTGATGCTCCAAGTAGGGAGATTGCTAGTAAAGTGGCTGGAATGGCGAACCCGAGCACAAGGAGATGAGAAATGAGGTGCGTTTTAGAAACCTTTCCCCATCACACGGTGTACCATCTTCTGGGTTTCTCATGCATGTTTTCGATGTAGGAAGATGCCCTTGAACCTGGAGATTTGGGACCCATGCGATGGGTAGCACGCAGTATTACTTTAAAGGGTCTGCGTTTGCTCACCCAACCTCACCAAACCTCTCATCGCCAAGAGTGTCCACCCTTATGTCTCATCCAGCTGTGGGTCTAGATATGGTCAATCCAGGTTGCATCACAGCCCCTGAACGAATTGTGTAAGAATTTCTCTCTCTTTCCCTGTCTTTGTTTCATGGGTTTTTAAAAGTAATTTATTTTTATAATGGGGTTTAGCTGCTTTTCACGGCTGTGTTTATGCCGCTTTACACCCACTTGACACACTAACAGAGAGATATCAATACATAGGTTTTAAGATTATTACTAGTCAGATATATTCTTGTGCGGTGAATCGGGCGTGTTGAGTCCAGTTCTCTGAGCAAGGAGTAGGTCTTGTCTATTACATATTGGGTTTATGGAACGGTATCTGAGCTAATTTGAAACTCTTGTTTTATGTATCACCCCACCTCTCCTTTCCCGTTAAGCAGCCATAGTGTGTTTTCTGCATGTGTGACTCTGTTCTGTTTTGTAAGTCAGTTCAAGTGTAACGGTTTTTACATTCCCTCTATAAGTGACACCTTATGAGAAGTGTCCTTTTCTGTGTGACTTATTTCACTTAGAATCGTCTTACCTAAATCCACTCATCATGCTGCTACTAGCCTTATGACATTGATTTCATGGCTGAGTGATATTCCATTGTACATAAGGACCACAACTTTTTTATCCATTTTTCGCTTTCATGGGTTATTTAAGGTGGAAGGAAGTGGAGGTCTTGTCAACAGAGCAGCCCTAAACTTTGGGGTGCTTGTGTCTTGCTGATTTTCAATTTTCCCACTTTATCCCCCCATGCGTGGAAGTGCCCTATGCTCTCTAAGCTGTGTTTTTCAGATGTTTCAGGACACACCGTACACTTCTCCAGAGTGGCTGTTGGCAATTTACATCCCGCCCATCAGTGTAGCAAGGCTCCCATTTCTCCATGGCCTGACCTGCATTTCTGGTTTTGACACTTTTTTCAGCATGGCCCTTTTGACCGATGGGAAGCGAGACTTCTTTGTAGCGCTGATTTGCCTTTCCAGGTTGCTTGGTTGGCCAAAAAGGGCGTATGCGTTTTTTCCTGAATATATTCAGGAAAAAACGCATACGCCCTTTTTGGCCAAGGGCATCATTGTCAACGTTTTGCCGCTTTTCATGTGCTTTAAAGGCGATTCGAATCTACCTCCTGAAATCTGTTTCCTGCAATTCTGCCTTGATTTCAAATCCTCTTCTTTGCCTTCCCTCAATATATTTGTGGACGAGAGTTATCATTTATAACTCTGCAGGTTTGTGAATTGCAGTGCCTTGAAGCTCCATTTTACAAGTCGCTTTTTTGGGAGCCGGCCGCAAAAGCGCAGGATGGCTTCAGGCCCTGTTCTGGTTCCGGGGGGCAGGCTGAGCCTGTGGTTAATTCTTCTTCCTGATGGGAAAATAGAATGACCTGTGCCTGTCCCAACACCAAGAGCTAGTCTCTCATTGGTTCCCCGTCTTTCCGTTCATCCTCAGGACAAATTGCAACCTGTACGGAACAGGAGGTTAAAGGTGCTGATGCTCCAAGTAGGGAGATTGCTAGTAAAGTGGCTGGAATGGCGAACCCGAGCACAAGGAGATGAGAAATGAGGTGCGTTTTAGAAACCTTTCCCCATCACACGGTGTACCATCTTCTGGGTTTCTCATGCATGTTTTCGATGTAGGAAGATGCCCTTGAACCTGGAGATTTGGGACCCATGCGATGGGTAGCACGCAGTATTACTTTAAAGGGTCTGCGTTTGCTCACCCAACCTCAACAAACCTCTCATCGCCAAAAGT
This sequence comes from Balaenoptera physalus, assembly GCF_965194825.1. Lineage (NCBI taxonomy): Eukaryota > Metazoa > Chordata > Mammalia > Artiodactyla > Balaenopteridae > Balaenoptera > Balaenoptera physalus. The sequence continues at coordinate 172,130 of NW_028126452.1, read as the reverse complement.
GTCCACCCTTATGTCTCATCCAGCTGTGGGTCTAGATATGGTCAATCCAGTTTGCATCACAGCCCCTTAACGAATTGTGTAAGAATTTCTCTCTCTTTCCCTGTCTTTGTTTCATGGGTTTTTAAAAGTAATTTATTTTTATAATGGGGTTTAGCTGCTTTTCACGGCTTTGTTTATGCCGCTTTACACCAACTTGACACACTAACAGAGAGATATCAATACATAGGTTTTAAGATTATTACTAGTCAGATATATTCTTGTGCGGTGAATCGGGCGTGTTGAGTCCAGTTCTCTGAGCAAGGAGTAGGTCTTGTCTATTACATATTGGGTTTATGGAACGGTATCTGAGCTAATTTGAAACTCTTGTTTTATGTATCACCCCACCTCACCTTTCCCGTTAAGCAGCCATAGTGTGTTTTCTGCATGTGTGACTCTGTTCTGTTTTGTAATTCAGTTCAAGTGTAACGGTTTTTACATTCCCTCTATAAGTGACACCTTATGAGAAGTGTCCTTTTCTGTGTGACTTATTTCACTTAGAATCGTCTTACCTAAATCCACTCATCATGCTGCTACTAGCCTTATGACATTGATTTCATGGCTGAGTGATATTCCATTGTACATAAGGACCACAACTTTTTTATCCATTTTTCGCTTTCCTGGGTTATTTAAGGTGGAAGGAAGTGGAGGTCTTGTCAACAGAGCAGCCCTAAACTTTGGGGTGCTTGTGTCTTGCTGATTTTCAATTTTCCCACTTTATCCCCCCATGCGTGGAAGTGCCCTATGCTCTCTAAGCTGTGTTTTTCAGATGTTTCAGGACACACCGTACACTTCTCCAGAGTGGCTGTTGGCAATTTACATCCCGCCCATCAGTGTAGCAAGGCTCCCATTTCTCCATGGCCTGACCTGCATTTCTGGTTTTGACACTTTTTTCAGCATGGCCCTTTTGACCGATGGGAAGCGAGACTTCTTTGTAGCGCTGATTTGCCTTTCCAGGTTGCTTGGTTGGCCAAAAAGGGCGTATGCGTTTTTTCCTGAATATATTCAGGAAAAAACGCATACGCCCTTTTTGGCCAAGGGCATCATTGTCAACGTTTTGCCGCTTTTCATGTGCTTTAAAGGCGATTCGAATCTACCTCCTGAAATCTGTTTCCTGCAATTCTGCCTTGATTTCAAATCCTCTTCTTTGCCTTCCCTCAATATATTTGTGGACGAGAGTTATCATTTATAACTCTGCAGGTTTGTGAATTGCAGTGCCTTGAAGCTCCATTTTACAAGTCGCTTTTTTGGGAGCCGGCCGCAAAAGCGCAGGATGGCTTCAGGCCCTGTTCTGGTTCCGGGGGGCAGGCTGAGCCTGTGGTTAATTCTTCTTCCTGATGGGAAAATAGAGTGACCTGTGCCTGTCCCAAGACCAAGAGCTAGTCTCTCATTGGTTCCCCGTCTTCCCGTTCATCCTCAGGACAAATTGCAACCTGTACGGAACAGGAGGTTAAAGGTGCTGATGCTCCAAGTAGGGAGATTGCTAGTAAAGTGGCTGGAATGGCGAACCCGAGCACAAGGAGATGAGAAATGAGGTGCGTTTTAGAAACCTTTCCCCATCACACGGTGTACCATCTTCTGGGTTTCTCATGCATGTTTTCGATGTAGGAAGATGCCCTTGAACCTGGAGATTTGGGACCCATGCGATGGGTAGCACGCAGTATTACTTTAAAGGGTCTGCGTTTGCTCACCCAACCTCAACAAACCTCTCATCGCCAAAAGTGTCCACCCTTATGTCTCATCCAGCTGTGGGTCTAGATATGGTCAATCCAGTTTGCATCACAGCCCCTTAACGAATTGTGTAAGAATTTCTCTCTCTTTCCCTGTCTTTGTTTCATGGGTTTTTAAAAGTAATTTATTTTTATAATGGGGTTTAGCTGCTTTTCACGGCTTTGTTTATGCCGCTTTACACCAACTTGACACACTAACAGAGAGATATCAATACATAGGTTTTAAGATTATTACTAGTCAGATATATTCTTGTGCGGTGAATCGGGCGTGTTGAGTCCAGTTCTCTGAGCAAGGAGTAGGTCTTGTCTGTTACATATTGGGTTTATGGAACGGTATCTGAGCTAATTTGAAACTCTTGTTTTATGTATCACCCCACCTCACCTTTCCCGTTAAGCAGCCATAGTGTGTTTTCTGCATGTGTGACTCTGTTCTGTTTTGTAATTCAGTTCAAGTGTAACGGTTTTTACATTCCCTCTATAAGTGACACCTTATGAGAAGTGTCCTTTTCTGTGTGACTTATTTCACTTAGAATCGTCTTACCTAAATCCACTCATCATGCTGCTACTAGCCTTATGACATTGATTTCATGGCTGAGTGATATTCCATTGTACATAAGGACCACAACTTTTTTATCCATTTTTCGCTTTCCTGGGATATGTAAGGTGGAAGGAAGTGGAGGTCCTTGTCAACAGAGCAGCCCTAAACTTTGGGGTGCTTGTGTCTTGCTGATTTTCAATTTTCCCACTTTATCCCCCCATGCGTGGAAGTGCCCTATGCTCTCTAAGCTGTGTTTTTTAGATGTTTCAGGACACACCGTACACTTCTCCAGAGTGGCTGTTGGCAATTTACATCCCGCCCATCAGTGTAGCAAGGCTCCCATTTCTCCATGGCCTGTCCTGCATTTCTGGTTTTGACACTTTTTTCAGCATGGCCCTTTTGACCGATGGGAAGCGAGACTTCTTTGTAGCGCTGATTTGCCTTTCCAGGTGGCTTGGTTGGCCAAAAAGGGCGTATGCGTTTTTTCCTGAATATATTCAGGAAAAAACTTATACGCCCTTTTTGGCCAAGGTCATCATTGTCAACGTTTTGCCGCTTTTCATGTGCTTTAAAGGCGATTCGAATCTACCTCCTGAAATCTGTTTCCTGCAATTCTGCCTTGATTTCAAATCCTCTTCTTTGCCTTCCCTCAATATATTTGTGGACGAGAGTTATCATTTATAACTCTGCAGGTTTGTGAATTGCAGTGCCCTGAAGCTCCATTTTACAAGTCGCTTTTTTGGGAGCCGGCCGCAAAAGCGCAGGATGGCTTCAGGCCCTGTTCTGGTTCCGGGGGGCAGGCTGAGCCTGTGGTTAATTCTTCTTCCTGATGGGAAAATAGAGTGACCTGTGCCTGTCCCAACACCAAGAGCTAGTCTCTCATTGGTTCCCCGTCTTCCCGTTCATCCTCAGGACAAATTGCAACCTGAACGGAACAGGAGGTTAAAGGTGCTGATGCTCCAAGTAGGGAGATTGCTAGTAAAGTGGCTGGAATGGCGAACCCGAGCACAAGGAGATGAGAAATGAGGTGCGTTTTAGAAACCTTTCCCCATCACACGGTGTACCATCTTCTGGGTTTCTCATGCATGTTTTCGATGTAGGAAGATGCCCTTGAACCTGGAGATTTGGGACCCATGCGATGGGTAGCACGCAGTATTACTTTAAATGGTCTGCGTTTGCTCACCCAACCTCACCAAACCTCTCAGCCCCAAGAGTGTCCACCCTTATGTCTCATCCAGCTGTGGGTCTAGATATGGTCAATCCAGGTTGCATCACAGCCCCTGAACGAATTGTGTAAGAATTTCTCTCTCTTTCCCTGTCTTTGTTTCATGGGTTTTTAAAAGTAATTTATTTTTATAATGGGGTTTAGCTGCTTTTTACGGCTGTGTTTATGCTGCTTTACACCCACTTGACACACTAACAGAGAGATATCAATACATAGGTTTTAAGATTATTACTAGTCAGATATATTCTTGTGCGGTGAATCGGGCGTGTTGAGTCCAGTTCTCTGAGCAAGGAGTAGGTCTTGTCTATTACATATTGGGTTTATGGAACGGTATCTGAGCTAATTTGAAACTCTTGTTTTATGTATCACCCCACCTCTCCTTTCCCGTTAAGCAGCCATAGTGTGTTTTCTGCATGTGTGACTCTGTTCTGTTTTGTAAGTCAGTTCAAGTGTAACGGTTTTTACATTCCCTCTATAAGTGACACCTTATGAGAAGTGTCCTTTTCTGTGTGACTTATTTCACTTAGAATCGTCTTACCTAAATCCACTCATCATGCTGCTACTAGCCTTATGACATTGATTTCATGGCTGAGTGATATTCCATTGTACATAAGGACCACAACTTTTTTATCCATTTTTCGCTTTCCTGGGTTATTTAAGGTGGAAGGAAGTGGAGGTCTTGTCAACAGAGCAGCCCTAAACTTTGGGGTGCTTGTGTCTTGCTGATTTTCAATTTTCCCACTTTATCCCCCCATGCGTGGAAGTGCCCTATGCTCTCTAAGCTGTGTTTTTCAGATGTTTCAGGACACACCGTACACTTCTCCAGAGTGGCTGTTGGCAATTTACATCCCGCCCATCAGTGTAGCAAGGCTCCCATTTCTCCATGGCCTGACCTGCATTTCTGGTTTTGACACTTTTTTCAGCATGGCCCTTTTGACCGATGGGAAGCGAGACTTCTTTGTAGCGCTGATTTGCCTTTCCAGGTTGCTTGGTTGGCCAAAAAGGGCGTATGCGTTTTTTCCTGAATATATTCAGGAAAAAACGCATACGCCCTTTTTGGCCAAGGGCATCATTGTCAACGTTTTGCCGCTTTTCATGTGCTTTAAAGGCGATTCGAATCTACCTCCTGAAATCTGTTTCCTGCAATTCTGCCTTGATTTCAAATCCTCTTCTTTGCCTTGCCTCAATATATTTGTGGACGAGAGTTATCATTTATAACTCTGCAGGTTTGTGAATTGCAGTGCCCTGAAGCTCCATTTTACAAGTCGCTTTTTTGGGAGCCGGCCGCAAAAGCGCAGGATGGCTTCAGGCCCTGTTCTGGTTCCGGGGGGCAGGCTGAGCCTGTGGTTAATTCTTCTTCCTGATGGGAAAATAGAGTGACCTGTGCCTGTCCCAACACCAAGAGCTAGTCTCTCATTGGTTCCCCGTCTTCCCGTTCATCCTCAGGACAAATTGCAACCTGAACGGAACAGGAGGTTAAAGGTGCTGATGCTCCAAGTAGGGAGATTGCTAGTAAAGTGGCTGGAATGGCGAACCCGAGCACAAGGAGATGAGAAATGAGGTGCGTTTTAGAAACCTTTCCCCATCACACGGTGTACCATCTTCTGGGTTTCTCATGCATGTTTTCGATGTAGGAAGATGCCCTTGAACCTGGAGATTTGGGACCCATGCGATGGGTAGCACGCAGTATTACTTTAAATGGTCTGCGTTTGCTCACCCAACCTCACCAAACCTCTCAGCCCCAAGAGTGTCCACCCTTATGTCTCATCCAGCTGTGGGTCTAGATATGGTCAATCCAGGTTGCATCACAGCCCCTGAACGAATTGTGTAAGAATTTCTCTCTCTTTCCCTGTCTTTGTTTCATGGGTTTTTAAAAGTAATTTATTTTTATAATGGGGTTTAGCTGCTTTTTACGGCTGTGTTTATGCTGCTTTACACCCACTTGACACACTAACAGAGAGATATCAATACATAGGTTTTAAGATTATTACTAGTCAGATATATTCTTGTGCGGTGAATCGGGCGTGTTGAGTCCAGTTCTCTGAGCAAGGAGTAGGTCTTGTCTATTACATATTGGGTTTATGGAACGGTATCTGAGCTAATTTGAAACTCTTGTTTTATGTATCACCCCACCTCTCCTTTCCCGTTAAGCAGCCATAGTGTGTTTTCTGCATGTGTGACTCTGTTCTGTTTTGTAAGTCAGTTCAAGTGTAACGGTTTTTACATTCCCTCTATAAGTGACACCTTATGAGAAGTGTCCTTTTCTGTGTGACTTATTTCACTTAGAATCGTCTTACCTAAATCCACTCATCATGCTGCTACTAGCCTTATGACATTGATTTCATGGCTGAGTGATATTCCATTGTACATAAGGACCACAACTTTTTTATCCATTTTTCGCTTTCCTGGGTTATTTAAGGTGGAAGGAAGTGGAGGTCTTGTCAACAGAGCAGCCCTAAACTTTGGGGTGCTTGTGTCTTGCTGATTTTCAATTTTCCCACTTTATCCCCCCATGCGTGGAAGTGCCCTATGCTCTCTAAGCTGTGTTTTTCAGATGTTTCAGGACACACCGTACACTTCTCCAGAGTGGCTGTTGGCAATTTACATCCCGCCCATCAGTGTAGCAAGGCTCCCATTTCTCCATGGCCTGACCTGCATTTCTGGTTTTGACACTTTTTTCAGCATGGCCCTTTTGACCGATGGGAAGCGAGACTTCTTTGTAGCGCTGATTTGCCTTTCCAGGTTGCTTGGTTGGCCAAAAAGGGCGTATGCGTTTTTTCCTGAATATATTCAGGAAAAAACGCATACGCCCTTTTTGGCCAAGGGCATCATTGTCAACGTTTTGCCGCTTTTCATGTGCTTTAAAGGCGATTCGAATCTACCTCCTGAAATCTGTTTCCTGCAATTCTGCCTTGATTTCAAATCCTCTTCTTTGCCTTGCCTCAATATATTTGTGGACGAGAGTTATCATTTATAACTCTGCAGGTTTGTGAATTGCAGTGCCTTGAAGCTCCATTTTACAAGTCGCTTTTTTGGGAGCCGGCCGCAAAAGCGCAGGATGGCTTCAGGCCCTGTTCTGGTTCCGGGGGGCAGGCTGAGCCTGTGGTTAATTCTTCTTCCTGATGGGAAAATAGAGTGACCTGTGCCTGTCCCAACACCAAGAGCTAGTCTCTCATTGGTTCCCCGTCTTTCCGTTCATCCTCAGGACAAATTGCAACCTGTACGGAACAGGAGGTTAAAGGTGCTGATGCTCCAAGTAGGGAGATTGCTAGTAAAGTGTCTGGAATGGCGAACCCGAGCACAAGGAGATGAGAAATGAGGTGCGTTTTAGAAACCTTTCCCCATCACACGGTGTACCATCTTCTGGGTTTCTCATGCATGTTTTCGATGTAGGAAGATGCCCTTGAACCTGGAGATTTGGGACCCATGCGATGGGTAGCACGCAGTATTACTTTAAAGGGTCTGCGTTTGCTCACCCAACCTCAACAAACCTCTCATCGCCAAAAGTGTCCACCCTTATGTCTCATCCAGCTGTGGGTCTAGGTATGGTCAATCCAGTTTGCATCACAGCCCCTTAACGAATTGTGTAAGAATTTCTCTCTCTTTCCCTGTCTTTGTTTCATGGGTTTTTAAAAGTAATTTATTTTTATAATGGGGTTTAGCTGCTTTTCACGGCTTTGTTTATGCCGCTTTACACCAACTTGACACACTAACAGAGAGATATCAATACATAGGTTTTAAGATTATTACTAGTCAGATATATTCTTGTGCGGTGAATCGGGCGTGTTGAGTCCAGTTCTCTGAGCAAGGAGTAGGTCTTGTCTATTACATATTGGGTTTATGGAACGGTATCTGAGCTAATTTGAAACTCTTGTTTTATGTATCACCCCACCTCACCTTTCCCGTTAAGCAGCCATAGTGTGTTTTCTGCATGTGTGACTCTGTTCTGTTTTGTAATTCAGTTCAAGTGTAACGGTTTTTACATTCCCTCTATAAGTGACACCTTATGAGAAGTGTCCTTTTCTGTGTGACTTATTTCACTTAGAATCGTCTTACCTAAATCCACTCATCATGCTGCTACTAGCCTTATGACATTGATTTCATGGCTGAGTGATATTCCATTGTACATAAGGACCACAACTTTTTTATCCATTTTTCGCTTTCCTGGGATATGTAAGGTGGAAGGAAGTGGAGGTCCTTGTCAACAGAGCAGCCCTAAACTTTGGGGTGCTTGTGTCTTGCTGATTTTCAATTTTCCCACTTTATCCCCCCATGCGTGGAAGTGCCCTATGCTCTCTAAGCTGTGTTTTTTAGATGTTTCAGGACACACCGTACACTTCTCCAGAGTGGCTGTTGGCAATTTACATCCCGCCCATCAGTGTAGCAAGGCTCCCATTTCTCCATGGCCTGTCCTGCATTTCTGGTTTTGACACTTTTTTCAGCATGGCCCTTTTGACCGATGGGAAGCGAGACTTCTTTGTAGCGCTGATTTGCCTTTCCAGGTTGCTTGGTTGGCCAAAAAGGGCGTATGCGTTTTTTCCTGAATATATTCAGGAAAAAACGCATACGCCCTTTTTGGCCAAGGGCATCATTGTCAACGTTTTGCCGCTTTTCATGTGCTTTAAAGGCGATTCGAATCTACCTCCTGAAATCTGTTTCCTGCAATTCTGCCTTGATTTCAAATCCTCTTCTTTGCCTTCCCTCAATATATTTGTGGACGAGAGTTATCATTTATAACTCTGCAGGTTTGTGAATTGCAGTGCCCTGAAGCTCCATTTTACAAGTCGCTTTTTTGGGAGCCAGCCGCAAAAGCGCAGGATGGCTTCAGGCCCTGTTCTGGTTCCGGGGGGCAGGCTGAGCCTGTGGTTAATTCTTCTTCCTGATGGGAAAATAGAGTGACCTGTGCCTGTCCCAACACCAAGAGCTAGTCTCTCATTGGTTCCCCGTCTTCCCGTTCATCCTCAGGACAAATTGCAACCTGTACGGAACAGGAGGTTAAAGGTGCTGATGCTCCAAGTAGGGAGATTGCTAGTAAAGTGGCTGGAATGGCGAACCCGAGCACAAGGAGATGAGAAATGAGGTGCGTTTTAGAAACCTTTCCCCATCACACGGTGTACCATCGTCTGGGTTTCTCATGCATGTTTTCGAAGTAGGAAGATGCCCTTGAACCTGGAGATTTGGGACCCATGTGATGGGTAGCACGCAGTATTACTTTAAAGGGTCTGCGTTTGCTCACCCAACCTCACCAAACCTCTCATCGCCAAGAGTGTCCACCCTTATGTCTCATCCAGCTGTGGGTCTAGATATGGTCAATCCAGTTTGCATCACAGCCCCTTAACGAATTGTGTAAGAATTTCTCTCTCTTTCCCTGTCTTTGTTTCATGGGTTTTTAAAAGTAATTTATTTTTATAATGGGGTTTAGCTGCTTTTCACGGCTTTGTTTATGCCGCTTTACACCCACTTGACACACTAACAGAGAGATATCAATACATAGGTTTTAAGATTATTACTAGTCACATATATTCTTGTGCGGTGAATCGGGCGTGTTGAGTCCAGTTCTCTGAGCAAGGAGTAGGTCTTGTCTATTACATATTGGGTTTATGGAACGGTATCTGAGCTAATTTGAAACTCTTGTTTTATGTATCACCCCACCTCACCTTTCCCGTTAAGCAGCCATAGTGTGTTTTCTGCATGTGTGACTCTGTTCTGTTTTGTAATTCAGTTCAAGTGTAACGGTTTTTACATTCCCTCTATAAGTGACACCTTATGAGAAGTGTCCTTTTCTGTGTGACTTATTTCACTTAGAATCGTCTTACCTAAATCCACTCATCATGCTGCTACTAGCCTTATGACATTGATTTCATGGCTGAGTGATATTCCATTGTACATAAGGACCACAACTTTTTTATCCATTTTTCGCTTTCCTGGGATATTTAAGGTGGAATGAAGTGGAGGTCCTTGTCAACAGAGCAGCCCTAAACTTTGGGGTGCTTGTTTCTTGCTGATTTTCAATTTTCCCACTTTATCCCCCCATGCGTGGAAGTGCCCTATGCTCTCTAAGCTGTGTTTTTTAGATGTTTCAGGACACACCGTACACTTCTCCAGAGTGGCTGTTGGCAATTTACATCCCGCCCATCAGTGTAGCAAGGCTCCCATTTCTCCATGGCCTGTCCTGCATTTCTGGTTTTGACAGTTTTTTCAGCATGGCCCTTTGGACCGATGGGAAGCGAGACTTCTTTGTAGCGCTGATTTGCCTTTCCAGGTGGCTTGGTTGGCCAAAAAGGGCGTATGCGTTTTTTCCTGAATATATTCAGGAAAAAACTTATACGCCCTTTTTGGCCAAGGTCATCATTGTCAACGTTTTGCCGCTTTTCATGTGCTTTAAAGGCGATTCGAATCTACCTCCTGAAATCTGTTTCCTGCAATTCTGCCTTGATTTCAAATCCTCTTCTTTGCCTTCCCTCAATATATTTGTGGACGAGAGTTATCATTTATAACTCTGCAGGTTTGTGAATTGCAGTGCCCTGAAGCTCCATTTTACAAGTCGCTTTTTTGGGAGCCGGCCGCAAAAGCGCAGGATGGCTTCAGGCCCTGTTCTGGTTCCGGGGGGCAGGCTGAGCCTGTGGTTAATTCTTCTTCCTGATGGGAAAATAGAGTGACCTGTGCCTGTCCCAACACCAAGAGCTAGTCTCTCATTGGTTCCCCGTCTTCCCGTTCATCCTCAGGACAAATTGCAACCTGAACGGAACAGGAGGTTAAAGGTGCTGATGCTCCAAGTAGGGAGATTGCTAGTAAAGTGGCTGGAATGGCGAACCCGAGCACAAGGAGATGAGAAATGAGGTGCGTTTTAGAAACCTTTCCCCATCACACGGTGTACCATCTTCTGGGTTTCTCATGCATGTTTTCGATGTAGGAAGATGCCCTTGAACCTGGAGATTTGGGACCCATGCGATGGGTAGCACGCAGTATTACTTTAAAGGGTCTGCGTTTGCTCACCCAACCTCACCAAACCTCTCATCGCCAAGAGTGTCCACCCTTATGTCTCATCCAGCTGTGGGTCTAGATATGGTCAATCCAGGTTGCATCACAGCCCCTGAACGAATTGTGTAAGAATTTCTCTCTCTTTCCCTGTCTTTGTTTCATGGGTTTTTAAAAGTAATTTATTTTTATAATGGGGTTTAGCTGCTTTTCACGGCTGTGTTTATGCTGCTTTACACCCACTTGACACACTAACAGAGAGATATCAATACATAGGTTTTAAGATTATTACTAGTCAGATATATTCTTGTGCGGTGAATCGGGCGTGTTGAGTCCAGTTCTCTGAGCAAGGAGTAGGTCTTGTCTATTACATATTGGGTTTATGGAACGGTATCTGAGCTAATTTGAAACTCTTGTTTTATGTATCACCCCACCTCTCCTTTCCCGTTAAGCAGCCATAGTGTGTTTTCTGCATGTGTGACTCTGTTCTGTTTTGTAAGTCAGTTCAAGTGTAACGGTTTTTACATTCCCTCTATAAGTGACACCTTATGAGAAGTGTCCTTTTCTGTGTGACTTATTTCACTTAGAATCGTCTTACCTAAATCCACTCATCATGCTGCTACTAGCCTTATGACATTGATTTCATGGCTGAGTGATATTCCATTGTACATAAGGACCACAACTTTTTTATCCATTTTTCGCTTTCCTGGGTTATTTAAGGTGGAAGGAAGTGGAGGTCTTGTCAACAGAGCAGCCCTAAACTTTGGGGTGCTTGTGTCTTGCTGATTTTCAATTTTCCCACTTTATCCCCCCATGCGTGGAAGTGCCCTATGCTCTCTAAGCTGTGTTTTTCAGATGTTTCAGGACACACCGTACACTTCTCCAGAGTGGCTGTTGGCAATTTACATCCCGCCCATCAGTGTAGCAAGGCTCCCATTTCTCCATGGCCTGACCTGCATTTCTGGTTTTGATACTTTTTTCAGCATGGCCCTTTTGACCGATGGGAAGCGAGACTTCTTTGTAGCGCTGATTTGCCTTTCCAGGTTGCTTGGTTGGCCAAAAAGGGCGTATGCGTTTTTTCCTGAATATATTCAGGAAAAAACGCATACGCCCTTTTTGGCCAAGGGCATCATTGTCAACGTTTTGCCGCTTTTCATGTGCTTTAAAGGCGATTCGAATCTACCTCCTGAAATCTGTTTCCTGCAATTCTGCCTTGATTTCAAATCCTCTTCTTTGCCTTCCCTCAATATATTTGTGGACGAGAGTTATCATTTATAACTCTGCAGGTTTGTGAATTGCAGTGCCTTGAAGCTCCATTTTACAAGTCGCTTTTTTGGGAGCCGGCCGCAAAAGCGCAGGATGGCTTCAGGCCCTGTTCTGGTTCCGGGGGGCAGGCTGAGCCTGTGGTTAATTCTTCTTCCTGATGGGAAAATAGAGTGACCTGTGCCTGTCCCAACACCAAGAGCTAGTCTCTCATTGGTTCCCCGTCTTCCCGTTCATCCTCAGGACAAATTGCAACCTGTACGGAACAGGAGGTTAAAGGTGCTGATGCTCCAAGTAGGGAGATTGCTAGTAAAGTGGCTGGAATGGCGAACCCGAGCACAAGGAGATGAGAAATGAGGTGCGTTTTAGAAACCTTTCCCCATCACACGGTGTACCATCGTCTGGGTTTCTCATGCATGTTTTCGAAGTAGGAAGATGCCCTTGAACCTGGAGATTTGGGACCCATGTGATGGGTAGCACGCAGTATTACTTTAAAGGGTCTGCGTTTGCTCACCCAACCTCACCAAACCTCTCATCGCCAAGAGTGTCCACCCTTATGTCTCATCCAGCTGTGGGTCTAGATATGGTCAATCCAGTTTGCATCACAGCCCCTTAACGAATTGTGTAAGAATTTCTCTCTCTTTCCCTGTCTTTGTTTCATGGGTTTTTAAAAGTAATTTATTTTTATAATGGGGTTTAGCTGCTTTTCACGGCTTTGTTTATGCCGCTTTACACCCACTTGACACACTAACAGAGAGATATCAATACATAGGTTTTAAGATTATTACTAGTCACATATATTCTTGTGCGGTGAATCGGGCGTGTTGAGTCCAGTTCTCTGAGCAAGGAGTAGGTCTTGTCTATTACATATTGGGTTTATGGAACGGTATCTGAGCTAATTTGAAACTCTTGTTTTATGTATCACCCCACCTCACCTTTCCCGTTAAGCAGCCATAGTGTGTTTTCTGCATGTGTGACTCTGTTCTGTTTTGTAATTCAGTTCAAGTGTAACGGTTTTTACATTCCCTCTATAAGTGACACCTTATGAGAAGTGTCCTTTTCTGTGTGACTTATTTCACTTAGAATCGTCTTACCTAAATCCACTCATCATGCTGCTACTAGCCTTATGACATTGATTTCATGGCTGAGTGATATTCCATTGTACATAAGGACCACAACTTTTTTATCCATTTTTCGCTTTCCTGGGATATTTAAGGTGGAATGAAGTGGAGGTCCTTGTCAACAGAGCAGCCCTAAACTTTGGGGTGCTTGTTTCTTGCTGATTTTCAATTTTCCCACTTTATCCCCCCATGCGTGGAAGTGCCCTATGCTCTCTAAGCTGTGTTTTTTAGATGTTTCAGGACACACCGTACACTTCTCCAGAGTGGCTGTTGGCAATTTACATCCCGCCCATCAGTGTAGCAAGGCTCCCATTTCTCCATGGCCTGTCCTGCATTTCTGGTTTTGACACTTTTTTCAGCATGTCCCTTTTGACCGATGGGAAGCGAGACTTCTTTGTAGCGCTGATTTGCCTTTCCAGGTTGCTTGGTTGGCCAAAAAGGGCGTATGCGTTTTTTCCTGAATATATTCAGGAAAAAACTTATACGCCCTTTTTGGCCAAGGTCATCATTGTCAACGTTTTGCCGCTTTTCATGTGCTTTAAAGGCGATTCGAATCTACATCCTGAAATCTGTTTCCTGCAATTCTGCCTTGATTTCAAATCCTCTTCTTTGCCTTCCCTCAATATATTTGTGGACGAGAGTTATCATTTATAACTCTGCAGGTTTGTGAATTGCAGTGCCCTGAAGCTCCATTTTACAAGTCGCTTTTTTGGGAGCCGGCCGCAAAAGCGCAGGATGGCTTCAGGCCCTGTTCTGGTTCCGGGGGGCAGGCTGAGCCTGTGGTTAATTCTTCTTCCTGATGGGAAAATAGAGTGACCTGTGCCTGTCCCAACACCAAGAGCTAGTCTCTCATTGGTTCCCCGTCTTCCCGTTCATCCTCAGGACAAATTGCAACCTGAACGGAACAGGAGGTTAAAGGTGCTGATGCTCCAAGTAGGGAGATTGCTAGTAAAGTGGCTGGAATGGCGAACCCGAGCACAAGGAGATGAGAAATGAGGTGCGTTTTAGAAACCTTTCCCCATCACACGGTGTACCATCTTCTGGGTTTCTCATGCATGTTTTCGATGTAGGAAGATGCCCTTGAACCTGGAGATTTGGGACCCATGCGATGGGTAGCACGCAGTATTACTTTAAAGGGTCTGCGTTTGCTCACCCAACCTCACCAAACCTCTCATCGCCAAGAGTGTCCACCCTTATGTCTCATCCAGCTGTGGGTCTAGATATGGTCAATCCAGGTTGCATCACAGCCCCTGAACGAATTGTGTAAGAATTTCTCTCTCTTTCCCTGTCTTTGTTTCATGGGTTTTTAAAAGTAATTTATTTTTATAATGGGGTTTAGCTGCTTTTCACGGCTTTGTTTATGCCGCTTTACACCAACTTGACACACTAACAGAGAGATATCAATACATAGGTTTTAAGATTATTACTAGTCAGATATATTCTTGTGCGGTGAATCGGGCGTGTTGAGTCCAGTTCTCTGAGCAAGGAGTAGGTCTTGTCTATTACATATTGGGTTTATGGAACGGTATCTGAGCTAATTTGAAACTCTTGTTTTATGTATCACCCCACCTCACCTTTCCCGTTAAGCAGCCATAGTGTGTTTTCTGCATGTGTGACTCTGTTCTGTTTTGTAATTCAGTTCAAGTGTAACGGTTTTTACATTCCCTCTATAAGTGACACCTTATGAGAAGTGTCCTTTTCTGTGTGACTTATTTCACTTAGAATCGTCTTACCTAAATCCACTCATCATGCTGCTACTAGCCTTATGACATTGATTTCATGGCTGAGTGATATTCCATTGTACATAAGGACCACAACTTTTTTATCCATTTTTCGCTTTCCTGGGATATGTAAGGTGGAAGGAAGTGGAGGTCCTTGTCAACAGAGCAGCCCTAAACTTTGGGGTGCTTGTGTCTTGCTGATTTTCAATTTTCCCACTTTATCCCCCCATGCGTGGAAGTGCCCTATGCTCTCTAAGCTGTGTTTTTTAGATGTTTCAGGACACACCGTACACTTCTCCAGAGTGGCTGTTGGCAATTTACATCCCGCCCATCAGTGTAGCAAGGCTCCCATTTCTCCATGGCCTGACCTGCATTTCTGGTTTTGACACTTTTTTCAGCATGGCCCTTTTGACCGATGGGAAGCGAGACTTCTTTGTAGCGCTGATTTGCCTTTCCAGGTTGCTTGGTTGGCCAAAAAGGGCGTATGCGTTTTTTCCTGAATATATTCAGGAAAAAACGCATACGCCCTTTTTGGCCAAGGGCATCATTGTCAACGTTTTGCCGCTTTTCATGTGCTTTAAAGGCGATTCGAATCTACCTCCTGAAATCTGTTTCCTGCAATTCTGCCTTGATTTCAAATCCTCTTCTTTGCCTTCCCTCAATATATTTGTGGACGAGAGTTATCATTTATAACTCTGCAGGTTTGTGAATTGCAGTGCCTTGAAGCTCCATTTTACAAGTCGCTTTTTTGGGAGCCGGCCGCAAAAGCGCAGGATGGCTTCAGGCCCTGTTCTGGTTCCGGGGGGCAGGCTGAGCCTGTGGTTAATTCTTCTTCCTGATGGGAAAATAGAGTGACCTTTGCCTGTCCCAACACCAAGAGCTAGTCTCTCATTGGTTCCCCGTCTTTCCGTTCATCCTCAGGACAAATTGCAACCTGTATGGAACAGGAGGTTAAAGGTGCTGATGCTCCAAGTAGGGAGATTGCTAGTAAAGTGTCTGGAATGGCGAACCCGAGCACAAGGAGATGAGAAATGAGGTGCGTTTTAGAAACCTTTCCCCATCACACGGTGTACCATCTTCTGGGTTTCTCATGCATGTTTTCGATGTAGGAAGATGCCCTTGAACCTGGAGATTTGGGACCCATGCGATGGGTAGCACGCAGTATTACTTTAAAGGGTCTGCGTTTGCTCACCCAACCTCAACAAACCTCTCATCGCCAAAAGTGTCCACCCTTATGTCTCATCCAGCTGTGGGTCTAGATATGGTCAATCCAGTTTGCAT
The DNA here is from genome assembly GCF_965194825.1 of Balaenoptera physalus. NCBI lineage: Eukaryota > Metazoa > Chordata > Mammalia > Artiodactyla > Balaenopteridae > Balaenoptera > Balaenoptera physalus. Next base: position 156,237 of record NW_028126452.1, on the reverse strand, counting down.
CACAGCCCCTTAACGAATTGTGTAAGAATTTCTCTCTCTTTCCCTGTCTTTGTTTCATGGGTTTTTAAAAGTAATTTATTTTTATAATGGGGTTTAGCTGCTTTTCACGGCTTTGTTTATGCCGCTTTACACCAACTTGACACACTAACAGAGAGATATCAATACATAGGTTTTAAGATTATTACTAGTCAGATATATTCTTGTGCGGTGAATCGGGCGTGTTGAGTCCAGTTCTCTGAGCAAGGAGTAGGTCTTGTCTATTACATATTGGGTTTATGGAACGGTATCTGAGCTAATTTGAAACTCTTGTTTTATGTATCACCCCACCTCACCTTTCCCGTTAAGCAGCCATAGTGTGTTTTCTGCATGTGTGACTCTGTTCTGTTTTGTAATTCAGTTCAAGTGTAACGGTTTTTACATTCCCTCTATAAGTGACACCTTATGAGAAGTGTCCTTTTCTGTGTGACTTATTTCACTTAGAATCGTCTTACCTAAATCCACTCATCATGCTGCTACTAGCCTTATGACATTGATTTCATGGCTGAGTGATATTCCATTGTACATAAGGACCACAACTTTTTTATCCATTTTTCGCTTTCCTGGGATATTTAAGGTGGAATGAAGTGGAGGTCCTTGTCAACAGAGCAGCCCTAAACTTTGGGGTGCTTGTGTCTTGCTGATTTTCAATTTTCCCACTTTATCCCCCCATGCGTGGAAGTGCCCTATGCTCTCTAAGCTGTGTTTTTTAGATGTTTCAGGACACACCGTACACTTCTCCAGAGTGGCTGTTGGCAATTTACATCCCGCCCATCAGTGTAGCAAGGCTCCCATTTCTCCATGGCCTGTCCTGCATTTCTGGTTTTGACACTTTTTTCAGCATGGCCCTTTTGACCGATGGGAAGCGAGACTTCTTTGTAGCGCTGATTTGCCTTTCCAGGTTGCTTGGTTGGACAAAAAGGGCGTATGCGTTTTTTCCTGAATGTATTCAGGAAAAAACGCATATGCCCTTTTTGGCCAAGGGCATCATTGTCAACGTTTTGCCGCTTTTCATGTGCTTTAAAGGCGATTCGAATCTACCTCCTGAAATCTGTTTCCTGCAATTCTGCCTTGATTTCAAATCCTCTTCTTTGCCTTCCCTCAATATATTTGTGGACGAGAGTTATCATTTATAACTCTGCAGGTTTGTGAATTGCAGTGCCCTGAAGCTCCATTTTACAAGTCGCTTTTTTGGGAGCTGGCCGCAAAAGCGCCGGATGGCTTCAGGCCCTGTTCTGGTTCAGGGGGGCAGGCTGAGCCTGTGGTTAATTCTTCTTCCTGATGGGAAAATAGAGTGACCTGTGCCTCTCCCAACACCAAGAGCTAGTCTCTCATTGGTTCCCCGTCTTCCCGTTCATCCTCAGGACAAATTGCAACCTGTACGGAACAGGAGGTTAAAGGTGCTGATGCTCCAAGTAGGGAGATTGCTAGTAAAGTGGCTGGAATGGCGAACCCGAGCACAAGGAGATGAGAAATGAGGTGCGTTTTAGAAACCTTTCCCCATCACACGGTGTACCATCTTCTGGGTTTCTCATGCATGTTTTCGATGTAGGAAGATGCCCTTGAACCTGGAGATTTGGGACCCATGCGATGGGTAGCACGCAGTATTACTTTAAAGGGTCTGCGTTTGCTCACCCAACCTCACCAGACCTATCAGCCCCAAGAGTGTCCACCCTTATGTCTCATCCAGCTGTGGGTCTAGATATGGTCAATCCAGGTTGCATCACAGCCCCTGAACGAATTGTGTAAGAATTTCTCTCTCTTTCCCTGTCTTTGTTTCATGGGTTTTTAAAAGTAATTTATTTTTATAATGGGGTTTAGCTGCTTTTCACGGCTGTGTTTAGGCCGCTTTACACCCACTTGACCCACTAACAGAGAGATATCAATACATAGGTTTTAAGATTATTACTAGTCAGATATATTCTTGTCCGGTGAATCGGGCGTGTTGAGTCCAGTTCTCTGAGCAAGGAGTAGGTCTTGTCTATTACATATTGGGTTTATGGAACGGTATCTGAGCTAATTTGAAACTCTTGTTTTATGTATCACCCCACCTCACCTTTCCCGTTAAGCAGCCATAGTGTGTTTTCTGCATGTGTGACTCTGTTCTGTTTTGTAATTCAGTTCAAGTGTAACGGTTTTTACATTCCCTCTATAAGTGACACCTTATGAGAAGTGTCCTTTTCTGTGTGACTTATTTCACTTAGAATCGTCTTACCTAAATCCACTCATCATGCTGCTACTAGCCTTATGACATTGATTTCATGGCTGAGTGATATTCCATTGTACATAAGGACCACAACTTTTTTATCCATTTTTCGCTTTCCTGGGATATGTAAGGTGGAAGGAAGTGGAGGTCCTTGTCAACAGAGCAGCCCTAAACTTTGGGGTGCTTGTGTCTTGCTGATTTTCAATTTTCCCACTTTATCCCCCCATGCGTGGAAGTGCCCTATGCTCTCTAAGCTGTGTTTTTTAGATGTTTCAGGACACACCGTACACTTCTCCAGAGTGGCTGTTGGCAATTTACATCCCGCCCATCAGTGTAGCAAGGCTCCCATTTCTCCATGGCCTGTCCTGCATTTCTGGTTTTGACACTTTTTTCAGCATGGCCCTTTTGACCGATGGGAAGCGAGACTTCTTTGTAGCGCTGATTTGCCTTTCCAGGTTGCTTGGTTGGCCAAAAAGGGCGTATGCGTTTTTTCCTGAATGTATTCAGGAAAAAACGCATACGCCCTTTTTGGCCAAGGGCATCATTGTCAACGTTTTGCCGCTTTTCATGTGTTTTAAAGGCGATTCGAATCTACCTCCTGAAATCTGTTTCCTGCAATTCTGCCTTGATTTCAAATCCTCTTCTTTGCCTTCCCTCAATATATTTGTGGACGAGAGTTATCATTTATAACTCTGCAGGTTTGTGAATTGCAGTGCCCTGAAGCTCCATTTTACAAGTCGCTTTTTTGGGAGCTGGCCGCAAAAGCGCCGGATGGCTTCAGGCCCTGTTCTGGTTCAGGGGGGCAGGCTGAGCCTGTGGTTAATTCTTCTTCCTGATGGGAAAATAGAGTGACCTGTGCCTGTCCCAACACCAAGAGCTAGTCTCTCATTGGTTCCCCGTCTTCCCGTTCATCCTCAGGACAAATTGCAACCTGTACGGAACAGGAGGTTAAAGGTGCTGATGCTCCAAGTAGGGAGATTGCTAGTAAAGTGGCTGGAATGGCGAACCCGAGCACAAGGAGATGAGAAATGAGGTGCGTTTTAGAAACCTTTCCCCATCACACGGTGTACCATCTTCTGGGTTTCTCATGCATGTTTTCGATGTAGGAAGATGCCCTTGAACCTGGAGATTTGGGACCCATGCGATGGGTAGCACGCAGTATTACTTTAAATGGTCTGCGTTTGCTCACCCAACCTCACCAAACCTCTCAGCCCCAAGAGTGTCCACCCTTATGAGTCATCCAGCTGTGGGTCTAGATATGGTCAATCCAGGTTGCATCACAGCTCCTGAACGAATTGTGTAAGAATTTCTCTCTCTTTCCCTGTCTTTGTTTCATGGGTTTTTAAAAGTAATTTATTTTTATAATGGGGTGTAGCTGCTTTTCACGGCTGTGTTTATGCCGCTTTACACCCACTTGACACACTAACAGAGAGATATCAATACATAGGTTTTAAGATTATTACTAGTCAGATATATTCTTGTGCGGTGAATCGGGCGTGTTGAGTCCAGTTCTCTGAGCAAGGAGTAGGTCTTGTCTGTTACATATTGGGTTTATGGAACGGTATCTGAGCTAATTTGAAACTCTTGTTTTATGTATCACCCCACCTCACCTTTCGCGTTAAGCAGCCATAGTGTGTTTTCTGCATGTGTGACTCTGTTCTGTTTTGTAAGTCAGTTCAAGTGTAACGGTTTTTACATTCCCTCTATAAGTGACACCTTATGAGAAGTGTCCTTTTCTGTGTGACTTATTTCACTTAGAATCGTCTTACCTAAATCCACTCATCATGCTGCTACTAGCCTTATGACATTGATTTCATGGCTGAGTGATATTCCATTGTACATAAGGACCACAACTTTTTTATCCATTTTTCACTTTCCTGGGATATTTAAGGTGGAATGAAGTGGAGGTCCTTGTCAACAGAGCAGCCCTAAACTTTGGGGTGCTTGTGTCTTGCTGATTTTCAATTTTCCCACTTTATCCCCCCATGCGTGGAAGTGCCCTATGCTCTCTAAGCTGTGTTTTTTAGATGTTTCAGGACACACCGTACACTTCTCCAGAGTGGCTGTTGGCAATTTACATCCCGCCCATCAGTGTAGCAAGGCTCCCATTTCTCCATGGCCTGTCCTGCATTTCTGGTTTTGACACTTTTTTCAGCATGGCCCTTTTGACCGATGGGAAGCGAGACTTCTTTGTAGCGCTGATTTGCCTTTCCAGGTTGCTTGGTTGGCCAAAAAGGGCGTATGCGTTTTTTCCTGAATGTATTCAGGAAAAAACGCATACGCCCTTTTTGGCCAAGGGCATCATTGTCAACGTTTTGCCGCTTTTCATGTGCTTTAAAGGCGATTCGAATCTACCTCCTGAAATCTGTTTCCTGCAATTCTGCCTTGATTTCAAATCCTCTTCTTTGCCTTCCCTCAATATATTTGTGGACGAGAGTTATCATTTATAACTCTGCAGGTTTGTGAATTGCAGTGCCCTGAAGCTCCATTTTACAAGTCGGTTTTTTGGGAGCCGGCCGCAAAAGCGCAGGATGGCTTCAGGCCCTGTTCTGGTTCAGGGGGGCAGGCTGAGCCTGTGGTTAATTCTTCTTCCTGATGGGAAAATAGAGTGACCTGTGCCTGTCCCAACACCAAGAGCTAGTCTCTCATTGGTTCCCCGTCTTCCCGTTCATCCTCAGGACAAATTGCAACCTGTACGGAACAGGATGTTAAAGGTGCTGATGCTCCAAGTAGGGAGATTGCTAGTAAAGTGGCTGGAATGGCAAACCCGAGCACAAGGAGATGAGAAATGAGGTGCGTTTTAGAAACCTTTCCCCATCACACGGTGTACCATCTTCTGGGTTTCTCATGCATGTTTTCGATGTAGGAAGATGCCCTTGAACCTGGAGATTTGGGACCCATGCGATGGGTAGCACGCAGTATTACTTTAAAGGGTCTGCGTTTGCTCACCCAACCTCACCAAACCTCTCAGCCCCAAGAGTGTCCACCCTTATGTCTCATCGAGCTGTGGGTCTAGATATGGTCAATCCAGGTTGCATCACAGCCCCTGAACGAATTGTGTAAGAATTTCTCTCTCTTTCCCTGTCTTTGTTTCATGGGTTTTTAAAAGTAATTTATTTTTATAATGGGGTTTAGCTGCTTTTCACGGCTGTGTTTAGGCCGCTTTACACCCACTTGACCCACTAACAGAGAGATATCAATACATAGGTTTTAAGATTATTACTAGTCAGATATATTCTTGTGCGGTGAATCGGGCGTGTTGAGTCCAGTTCTCTGAGCAAGGAGTAGGTCTTGTCTGTTACATATTGGGTTTATGGAACGGTATCTGAGCTAATTTGAAACTCTTGTTTTATGTATCACCCCACCTCACCTTTCCCGTTAAGCAGCCATAGTGTGTTTTCTGCATGTGTGACTCTGTTCTGTTTTGTAATTCAGTTCAAGTGTAACGGTTTTTACATTCCCTCTATAAGTGACACCTTATGAGAAGTGTCCTTTTCTGTGTGACTTATTTCACTTAGAATCGTCTTACCTAAATCCACTCATCATGCTGCTACTAGCCTTATGACATTGATTTCATGGCTGAGTGATATTCCATTGTACATAAGGACCACAACTTTTTTATCCATTTTTCGCTTTCCTGGGATATTTAAGGTGGAAGGAAGTGGAGGTCCTTGTCAACAGAGCAGCCCTAACCTTTGGGGTGCTTGTGTCTTGCTGATTTTCAATTTTCCCACTTTATCCCCCCATGCGTGGAAGTGCCCTATGCTCTCTAAGCTGTGTTTTTTAGATGTTTCAGGACACACCGTACACTTCTCCAGAGTGGCTGTTGGCAATTTACATCCCGCCCATCAGTGTAGCAAGGCTCCCATTTCTCCATGGCCTGTCCTGCATTTCTGGTTTTGACACTTTTTTCAGCATGGCCCTTTTGACCGATGGGAAGCGAGACTTCTTTGTAGCGCTGATTTGCCTTTCCAGGTTGCTTGGTTGGCCAAAAAGGGCGTATGCGTTTTTTCCTGAATGTATTCAGGAAAAAACGCATACGCCCTTTTTGGCCAAGGGCATCATTGTCAACGTTTTGCCGCTTTTCATGGGCTTTAAAGGCGATTCGAATCTACCTCCTGAAATCTGTTTCCTGCAATTCTGCCTTGATTTCAAATCCTCTTCTTTGCCTTCCCTCAATATATTTGTGGACGAGAGTTATCATTTATAACTCTGCAGGTTTGTGAATTGCAGTGCCCTGAAGCTCCATTTTACAAGTCGGTTTTTTGGGAGCTGGCCGCAAAAGCGCAGGATGGCTTCAGGCCCTGTTCTGGTTCCGGGGGGCAGGCTGAGCCTGTGGTTAATTCTTCTTCCTGATGGGAAAATAGAGTGACCTGTGCCTCTCCCAACACCAAGAGCTAGTCTCTCATTGGTTCCCCGTCTTCCCGTTCATCCTCAGGACAAATTGCAACCTGTACGGAACAGGAGGTTAAAGGTGCTGATGCTCCAAGTAGGGAGATTGCTAGTAAAGTGTCTGGAATGGCGAACCCGAGCACAAGGAGATGAGAAATGAGGTGCGTTTTAGAAACCTTTCCCCATCACACGGTGTACCATCTTCTGGGTTTCTCATGCATGTTTTCGATGTAGGAAGATGCCCTTGAACCTGGAGATTTGGGACCCATGCGATGGGTAGCACGCAGTATTACTTTAAAGGGTCTGCGTTTGCTCACCCAACCTCAACAAACCTCTCATCGCCAAAAGTGTCCACCCTTATGTCTCATCCAGCTGTGGGTCTAGATATGGTCAATCCAGTTTGCATCACAGCCCCTTAACGAATTGTGTAAGAATTTCTCTCTCTTTCCCTGTCTTTGTTTCATGGGTTTTTAAAAGTAATTTATTTTTATAATGGGGTTTAGCTGCTTTTCACGGCTGTGTTTATGCTGCTTTACACCCACTTGACACACTAACAGAGAGATATCAATACATAGGTTTTAAGATTATTACTAGTCAGATATATTCTTGTGCGGTGAATCGGGCGTGTTGAGTCCAGTTCTCTGAGCAAGGAGTAGGTCTTGTCTATTACATATTGGGTTTATGGAACGGTATCTGAGCTAATTTGAAACTCTTGTTTTATGTATCACCCCACCTCTCCTTTCCCGTTAAGCAGCCATAGTGTGTTTTCTGCATGTGTGACTCTGTTCTGTTTTGTAAGTCAGTTCAAGTGTAACGGTTTTTACATTCCCTCTATAAGTGACACCTTATGAGAAGTGTCCTTTTCTGTGTGACTTATTTCACTTAGAATCGTCTTACCTAAATCCACTCATCATGCTGCTACTAGCCTTATGACATTGATTTCATGGCTGAGTGATATTCCATTGTACATAAGGACCACAACTTTTTTATCCATTTTTCGCTTTCCTGGGTTATTTAAGGTGGAAGGAAGTGGAGGTCTTGTCAACAGAGCAGCCCTAAACTTTGGGGTGCTTGTGTCTTGCTGATTTTCAATTTTCCCACTTTATCCCCCCATGCGTGGAAGTGCCCTATGCTCTCTAAGCTGTGTTTTTCAGATGTTTCAGGACACACCGTACACTTCTCCAGAGTGGCTGTTGGCAATTTACATCCCGCCCATCAGTGTAGCAAGGCTCCCATTTCTCCATGGCCTGACCTGCATTTCTGGTTTTGATACTTTTTTCAGCATGGCCCTTTTGACCGATGGGAAGCGAGACTTCTTTGTAGCGCTGATTTGCCTTTCCAGGTTGCTTGGTTGGCCAAAAAGGGCGTATGCGTTTTTTCCTGAATATATTCAGGAAAAAACGCATACGCCCTTTTTGGCCAAGGGCATCATTGTCAACGTTTTGCCGCTTTTCATGTGCTTTAAAGGCGATTCGAATCTACCTCCTGAAATCTGTTTCCTGCAATTCTGCCTTGATTTCAAATCCTCTTCTTTGCCTTCCCTCAATATATTTGTGGACGAGAGTTATCATTTATAACTCTGCAGGTTTGTGAATTGCAGTGCCTTGAAGCTCCATTTTACAAGTCGCTTTTTTGGGAGCCGGCCGCAAAAGCGCAGGATGGCTTCAGGCCCTGTTCTGGTTCCGGGGGGCAGGCTGAGCCTGTGGTTAATTCTTCTTCCTGATGGGAAAATAGAGTGACCTGTGCCTGTCCCAACACCAAGAGCTAGTCTCTCATTGGTTCCCCGTCTTCCCGTTCATCCTCAGGACAAATTGCAACCTGTACGGAACAGGAGGTTAAAGGTGCTGATGCTCCAAGTAGGGAGATTGCTAGTAAAGTGGCTGGAATGGCGAACCCGAGCACAAGGAGATGAGAAATGAGGTGCGTTTTAGAAACCTTTCCCCATCACACGGTGTACCATCGTCTGGGTTTCTCATGCATGTTTTCGAAGTAGGAAGATGCCCTTGAACCTGGAGATTTGGGACCCATGTGATGGGTAGCACGCAGTATTACTTTAAAGGGTCTGCGTTTGCTCACCCAACCTCACCAAACCTCTCATCGCCAAGAGTGTCCACCCTTATGTCTCATCCAGCTGTGGGTCTAGATATGGTCAATCCAGTTTGCATCACAGCCCCTTAACGAATTGTGTAAGAATTTCTCTCTCTTTCCCTGTCTTTGTTTCATGGGTTTTTAAAAGTAATTTATTTTTATAATGGGGTTTAGCTGCTTTTCACGGCTTTGTTTATGCCGCTTTACACCCACTTGACACACTAACAGAGAGATATCAATACATAGGTTTTAAGATTATTACTAGTCACATATATTCTTGTGCGGTGAATCGGGCGTGTTGAGTCCAGTTCTCTGAGCAAGGAGTAGGTCTTGTCTATTACATATTGGGTTTATGGAACGGTATCTGAGCTAATTTGAAACTCTTGTTTTATGTATCACCCCACCTCACCTTTCCCGTTAAGCAGCCATAGTGTGTTTTCTGCATGTGTGACTCTGTTCTGTTTTGTAATTCAGTTCAAGTGTAACGGTTTTTACATTCCCTCTATAAGTGACACCTTATGAGAAGTGTCCTTTTCTGTGTGACTTATTTCACTTAGAATCGTCTTACCTAAATCCACTCATCATGCTGCTACTAGCCTTATGACATTGATTTCATGGCTGAGTGATATTCCATTGTACATAAGGACCACAACTTTTTTATCCATTTTTCGCTTTCCTGGGATATTTAAGGTGGAATGAAGTGGAGGTCCTTGTCAACAGAGCAGCCCTAAACTTTGGGGTGCTTGTTTCTTGCTGATTTTCAATTTTCCCACTTTATCCCCCCATGCGTGGAAGTGCCCTATGCTCTCTAAGCTGTGTTTTTTAGATGTTTCAGGACACACCGTACACTTCTCCAGAGTGGCTGTTGGCAATTTACATCCCGCCCATCAGTGTAGCAAGGCTCCCATTTCTCCATGGCCTGTCCTGCATTTCTGGTTTTGACACTTTTTTCAGCATGTCCCTTTTGACCGATGGGAAGCGAGACTTCTTTGTAGCGCTGATTTGCCTTTCCAGGTTGCTTGGTTGGCCAAAAAGGGCGTATGCGTTTTTTCCTGAATATATTCAGGAAAAAACTTATACGCCCTTTTTGGCCAAGGTCATCATTGTCAACGTTTTGCCGCTTTTCATGTGCTTTAAAGGCGATTCGAATCTACATCCTGAAATCTGTTTCCTGCAATTCTGCCTTGATTTCAAATCCTCTTCTTTGCCTTCCCTCAATATATTTGTGGACGAGAGTTATCATTTATAACTCTGCAGGTTTGTGAATTGCAGTGCCCTGAAGCTCCATTTTACAAGTCGCTTTTTTGGGAGCCGGCCGCAAAAGCGCAGGATGGCTTCAGGCCCTGTTCTGGTTCCGGGGGGCAGGCTGAGCCTGTGGTTAATTCTTCTTCCTGATGGGAAAATAGAGTGACCTGTGCCTGTCCCAACACCAAGAGCTAGTCTCTCATTGGTTCCCCGTCTTCCCGTTCATCCTCAGGACAAATTGCAACCTGAACGGAACAGGAGGTTAAAGGTGCTGATGCTCCAAGTAGGGAGATTGCTAGTAAAGTGGCTGGAATGGCGAACCCGAGCACAAGGAGATGAGAAATGAGGTGCGTTTTAGAAACCTTTCCCCATCACACGGTGTACCATCTTCTGGGTTTCTCATGCATGTTTTCGATGTAGGAAGATGCCCTTGAACCTGGAGATTTGGGACCCATGCGATGGGTAGCACGCAGTATTACTTTAAAGGGTCTGCGTTTGCTCACCCAACCTCACCAAACCTCTCATCGCCAAGAGTGTCCACCCTTATGTCTCATCCAGCTGTGGGTCTAGATATGGTCAATCCAGGTTGCATCACAGCCCCTGAACGAATTGTGTAAGAATTTCTCTCTCTTTCCCTGTCTTTGTTTCATGGGTTTTTAAAAGTAATTTATTTTTATAATGGGGTTTAGCTGCTTTTCACGGCTTTGTTTATGCCGCTTTACACCAACTTGACACACTAACAGAGAGATATCAATACATAGGTTTTAAGATTATTACTAGTCAGATATATTCTTGTGCGGTGAATCGGGCGTGTTGAGTCCAGTTCTCTGAGCAAGGAGTAGGTCTTGTCTATTACATATTGGGTTTATGGAACGGTATCTGAGCTAATTTGAAACTCTTGTTTTATGTATCACCCCACCTCACCTTTCCCGTTAAGCAGCCATAGTGTGTTTTCTGCATGTGTGACTCTGTTCTGTTTTGTAATTCAGTTCAAGTGTAACGGTTTTTACATTCCCTCTATAAGTGACACCTTATGAGAAGTGTCCTTTTCTGTGTGACTTATTTCACTTAGAATCGTCTTACCTAAATCCACTCATCATGCTGCTACTAGCCTTATGACATTGATTTCATGGCTGAGTGATATTCCATTGTACATAAGGACCACAACTTTTTTATCCATTTTTCGCTTTCCTGGGATATGTAAGGTGGAAGGAAGTGGAGGTCCTTGTCAACAGAGCAGCCCTAAACTTTGGGGTGCTTGTGTCTTGCTGATTTTCAATTTTCCCACTTTATCCCCCCATGCGTGGAAGTGCCCTATGCTCTCTAAGCTGTGTTTTTTAGATGTTTCAGGACACACCGTACACTTCTCCAGAGTGGCTGTTGGCAATTTACATCCCGCCCATCAGTGTAGCAAGGCTCCCATTTCTCCATGGCCTGTCCTGCATTTCTGGTTTTGACACTTTTTTCAGCATGGCCCTTTTGACCGATGGGAAGCGAGACTTCTTTGTAGCGCTGATTTGCCTTTCCAGGTTGCTTGGTTGGCCAAAAAGGGCGTATGCGTTTTTTCCTGAATATATTCAGGAAAAAACGCATACGCCCTTTTTGGCCAAGGGCATCATTGTCAACGTTTTGCCGCTTTTCATGTGCTTTAAAGGCGATTCGAATCTACCTCCTGAAATCTGTTTCCTGCAATTCTGCCTTGATTTCAAATCCTCTTCTTTGCCTTCCCTCAATATATTTGTGGACGAGAGTTATCATTTATAACTCTGCAGGTTTGTGAATTGCAGTGCCCTGAAGCTCCATTTTACAAGTCGCTTTTTTGGGAGCCAGCCGCAAAAGCGCAGGATGGCTTCAGGCCCTGTTCTGGTTCCGGGGGGCAGGCTGAGCCTGTGGTTAATTCTTCTTCCTGATGGGAAAATAGAGTGACCTGTGCCTGTCCCAACACCAAGAGCTAGTCTCTCATTGGTTCCCCGTCTTCCCGTTCATCCTCAGGACAAATTGCAACCTGTACGGAACAGGAGGTTAAAGGTGCTGATGCTCCAAGTAGGGAGATTGCTAGTAAAGTGGCTGGAATGGCGAACCCGAGCACAAGGAGATGAGAAATGAGGTGCGTTTTAGAAACCTTTCCCCATCACACGGTGTACCATCGTCTGGGTTTCTCATGCATGTTTTCGAAGTAGGAAGATGCCCTTGAACCTGGAGATTTGGGACCCATGTGATGGGTAGCACGCAGTATTACTTTAAAGGGTCTGCGTTTGCTCACCCAACCTCACCAAACCTCTCATCGCCAAGAGTGTCCACCCTTATGTCTCATCCAGCTGTGGGTCTAGATATGGTCAATCCAGTTTGCATCACAGCCCCTTAACGAATTGTGTAAGAATTTCTCTCTCTTTCCCTGTCTTTGTTTCATGGGTTTTTAAAAGTAATTTATTTTTATAATGGGGTTTAGCTGCTTTTCACGGCTTTGTTTATGCCGCTTTACACCCACTTGACACACTAACAGAGAGATATCAATACATAGGTTTTAAGATTATTACTAGTCACATATATTCTTGTGCGGTGAATCGGGCGTGTTGAGTCCAGTTCTCTGAGCAAGGAGTAGGTCTTGTCTATTACATATTGGGTTTATGGAACGGTATCTGAGCTAATTTGAAACTCTTGTTTTATGTATCACCCCACCTCACCTTTCCCGTTAAGCAGCCATAGTGTGTTTTCTGCATGTGTGACTCTGTTCTGTTTTGTAATTCAGTTCAAGTGTAACGGTTTTTACATTCCCTCTATAAGTGACACCTTATGAGAAGTGTCCTTTTCTGTGTGACTTATTTCACTTAGAATCGTCTTACCTAAATCCACTCATCATGCTGCTACTAGCCTTATGACATTGATTTCATGGCTGAGTGATATTCCATTGTACATAAGGACCACAACTTTTTTATCCATTTTTCGCTTTCCTGGGATATTTAAGGTGGAATGAAGTGGAGGTCCTTGTCAACAGAGCAGCCCTAAACTTTGGGGTGCTTGTTTCTTGCTGATTTTCAATTTTCCCACTTTATCCCCCCATGCGTGGAAGTGCCCTATGCTCTCTAAGCTGTGTTTTTTAGATGTTTCAGGACACACCGTACACTTCTCCAGAGTGGCTGTTGGCAATTTACATCCCGCCCATCAGTGTAGCAAGGCTCCCATTTCTCCATGGCCTGTCCTGCATTTCTGGTTTTGACACTTTTTTCAGCATGTCCCTTTTGACCGATGGGAAGCGAGACTTCTTTGTAGCGCTGATTTGCCTTTCCAGGTGGCTTGGTTGGCCAAAAAGGGCGTATGCGTTTTTTCCTGAATATATTCAGGAAAAAACTGATACGCCCTTTTTGGCCAAGGTCATCATTGTCAACGTTTTGCCGCTTTTCATGTGCTTTAAAGGCGATTCGAATCTACCTCCTGAAATCTGTTTCCTGCAATTCTGCCTTGATTTCAAATCCTCTTCTTTGCCTTCCCTCAATATATTTGTGGACGAGAGTTATCATTTATAACTCTGCAGGTTTGTGAATTGCAGTGCCCTGAAGCTCCATTTTACAAGTCGCTTTTTTGGGAGCCAGCCGCAAAAGCGCAGGATGGCTTCAGGCCCTGTTCTGGTTCCGGGGGGCAGGCTGAGCCTGTGGTTAATTCTTCTTCCTGATGGGAAAATAGAGTGACCTGTGCCTGTCCCAACACCAAGAGCTAGTCTCTCATTGGTTCCCCGTCTTCCCGTTCATCCTCAGGACAAATTGCAACCTGAACGGAACAGGAGGTTAAAGGTGCTGATGCTCCAAGTAGGGAGATTGCTAGTAAAGTGGCTGGAATGGCGAACCCGAGCACAAGGAGATGAGAAATGAGGTGCGTTTTAGAAACCTTTCCCCATCACACGGTGTACCATCTTCTGGGTTTCTCATGCATGTTTTCGATGTAGGAAGATGCCCTTGAACCTGGAGATTTGGGACCCATGCGATGGGTAGCACGCAGTATTACTTTAAAGGGTCTGCGTTTGCTCACCCAACCTCACCAAACCTCTCATCGCCAAGAGTGTCCACCCTTATGTCTCATCCAGCTGTGGGTCTAGATATGGTCAATCCAGGTTGCATCACAGCCCCTGAACGAATTGTGTAAGAATTTCTCTCTCTTTCCCTGTCTTTGTTTCATGGGTTTTTAAAAGTAATTTATTTTTATAATGGGGTTTAGCTGCTTTTCACGGCTGTGTTTATGCTGCTTTACACCCACTTGACACACTAACAGAGAGATATCAATACATAGGTTTTAAGATTATTACTAGTCAGATATATTCTTGTGCGGTGAATCGGGCGTGTTGAGTCCAGTTCTCTGAGCAAGGAGTAGGTCTTGTCTATTACATATTGGGTTTATGGAACGGTATCTGAGCTAATTTGAAACTCTTGTTTTATGTATCACCCCACCTCTCCTTTCCCGTTAAGCAGCCATAGTGTGTTTTCTGCATGTGTGACTCTGTTCTGTTTTGTAAGTCAGTTCAAGTGTAACGGTTTTTACATTCCCTCTATAAGTGACACCTTATGAGAAGTGTCCTTTTCTGTGTGACTTATTTCACTTAGAATCGTCTTACCTAAATCCACTCATCATGCTGCTACTAGCCTTATGACATTGATTTCATGGCTGAGTGATATTCCATTGTACATAAGGACCACAACTTTTTTATCCATTTTTCGCTTTCCTGGGTTATTTAAGGTGGAAGGAAGTGGAGGTCTTGTCAACAGAGCAGCCCTAAACTTTGGGGTGCTTGTGTCTTGCTGATTTTCAATTTTCCCACTTTATCCCCCCATGCGTGGAAGTGCCCTATGCTCTCTAAGCTGTGTTTTTTAGATGTTTCAGGACACACCGTACACTTCTCCAGAGTGGCTGTTGGCAATTTACATCCCGCCCATCAGTGTAGCAAGGCTCCCATTTCTCCATGGCCTGTCCTGCATTTCTGGTTTTGACACTTTTTTCAGCATGGCCCTTTTGACCGATGGGAAGCGAGACTTCTTTGTAGCGCTGATTTGCCTTTCCAGGTTGCTTGGTTGGCCAAAAAGGGCGTATGCGTTTTTTCCTGAATGTATTCAGGAAAAAACGCATACGCCCTTTTTGGCCAAGGGCATCATTGTCAACGTTTTGCCGCTTTTCATGGGCTTTAAAGGCGATTCGAATCTACCTCCTGAAATCTGTTTCCTGCAATTCTGCCTTGATTTCAAATCCTCTTCTTTGCCTTCCCTCAATATATTTGTGGACGAGAGTTATCATTTATAACTCTGCAGGTTTGTGAATTGCAGTGCCCTGAAGCTCCATTTTACAAGTCGGTTTTTTGGGAGCTGGCCGCAAAAGCGCAGGATGGCTTCAGGCCCTGTTCTGGTTCCGGGGGGCAGGCTGAGCCTGTGGTTAATTCTTCTTCCTGATGGGAAAATAGAGTGACCTGTGCCTCTCCCAACACCAAGAGCTAGTCTCTCATTGGTTCCCCGTCTTCCCGTTCATCCTCAGGACAAATTGCAACCTGTACGGAACAGGAGGTTAAAGGTGCTGATGCTCCAAGTAGGGAGATTGCTAGTAAAGTGTCTGGAATGGCGAACCCGAGCACAAGGAGATGAGAAATGAGGTGCGTTTTAGAAACCTTTCCCCATCACACGGTGTACCATCTTCTGGGTTTCTCATGCATGTTTTCGATGTAGGAAGATGCCCTTGAACCTGGAGATTTGGGACCCATGCGATGGGTAGCACGCAGTATTACTTTAAAGGGTCTGCGTTTGCTCACCCAACCTCAACAAACCTCTCATCGCCAAAAGTGTCCACCCTTATGTCTCATCCAGCTGTGGGTCTAGATATGGTCAATCCAGTTTGCATCACAGCCCCTTAACGAATTGTGTAAGAATTTCTCTCTCTTTCCCTGTCTTTGTTTCATGGGTTTTTAAAAGTAATTTATTTTTATAATGGGGTTTAGCTGCTTTTCACGGCTGTGTTTATGCTGCTTTACACCCACTTGACACACTAACAGAGAGATATCAATACATAGGTTTTAAGATTATTACTAGTCAGATATATTCTTGTGCGGTGAATCGGGCGTGTTGAGTCCAGTTCTCTGAGCAAGGAGTAGGTCTTGTCTATTACATATTGGGTTTATGGAACGGTATCTGAGCTAATTTGAAACTCTTGTTTTATGTATCACCCCACCTCTCCTTTCCCGTTAAGCAGCCATAGTGTGTTTTCTGCATGTGTGACTCTGTTCTGTTTTGTAAGTCAGTTCAAGTGTAACGGTTTTTACATTCCCTCTATAAGTGACACCTTATGAGAAGTGTCCTTTTCTGTGTGACTTATTTCACTTAGAATCGTCTTACCTAAATCCACTCATCATGCTGCTACTAGCCTTATGACATTGATTTCATGGCTGAGTGATATTCCATTGTACATAAGGACCACAACTTTTTTATCCATTTTTCGCTTTCCTGGGTTATTTAAGGTGGAAGGAAGTGGAGGTCTTGTCAACAGAGCAGCCCTAAACTTTGGGGTGCTTGTGTCTTGCTGATTTTCAATTTTCCCACTTTATCCCCCCATGCGTGGAAGTGCCCTATGCTCTCTAAGCTGTGTTTTTTAGATGTTTCAGGACACACCGTACACTTCTCCAGAGTGGCTGTTGGCAATTTACATCCCGCCCATCAGTGTAGCAAGGCTCCCATTTCTCCATGGCCTGTCCTGCATTTCTGGTTTTGACACTTTTTTCAGCATGGCCCTTTTGACCGATGGGAAGCGAGACTTCTTTGTAGCGCTGATTTGCCTTTCCAGGTTGCTTGGTTGGCCAAAAAGGGCGTATGCGTTTTTTCCTGAATGTATTCAGGAAAAAACGCATACGCCCTTTTTGGCCAAGGGCATCATTGTCAACGTTTTGCCGCTTTTCATGGGCTTTAAAGGCGATTCGAATCTACCTCCTGAAATCTGTTTCCTGCAATTCTGCCTTGATTTCAAATCCTCTTCTTTGCCTTCCCTCAATATATTTGTGGACGAGAGTTATCATTTATAACTCTGCAGGTTTGTGAATTGCAGTGCCCTGAAGCTCCATTTTACAAGTCGGTTTTTTGGGAGCTGGCCGCAAAAGCGCAGGATGGCTTCAGGCCCTGTTCTGGTTCCGGGGGGCAGGCTGAGCCTGTGGTTAATTCTTCTTCCTGATGGGAAAATAGAGTGACCTGTGCCTCTCCCAACACCAAGAGCTAGTCTCTCATTGGTTCCCCGTCTTCCCGTTCATCCTCAGGACAAATTGCAACCTGTACGGAACAGGAGGTTAAAGGTGCTGATGCTCCAAGTAGGGAGATTGCTAGTAAAGTGTCTGGAATGGCGAACCCGAGCACAAGGAGATGAGAAATGAGGTGCGTTTTAGAAACCTTTCCCCATCACACGGTGTACCATCTTCTGGGTTTCTCATGCATGTTTTCGATGTAGGAAGATGCCCTTGAACCTGGAGATTTGGGACCCATGCGATGGGTAGCACGCAGTATTACTTTAAAGGGTCTGCGTTTGCTCACCCAACCTCAACAAACCTCTCATCGCCAAAAGTGTCCACCCTTATGTCTCATCCAGCTGTGGGTCTAGATATGGTCAATCCAGTTTGCATCACAGCCCCTTAACGAATTGTGTAAGAATTTCTCTCTCTTTCCCTGTCTTTGTTTCATGGGTTTTTAAAAGTAATTTATTTTTATAATGGGGTTTAGCTGCTTTTCACGGCTGTGTTTATGCTGCTTTACACCCACTTGACACACTAACAGAGAGATATCAATACATAGGTTTTAAGATTATTACTAGTCAGATATATTCTTGTGCGGTGAATCGGGCGTGTTGAGTCCAGTTCTCTGAGCAAGGAGTAGGTCTTGTCTATTACATATTGGGTTTATGGAACGGTATCTGAGCTAATTTGAAACTCTTGTTTTATGTATCACCCCACCTCTCCTTTCCCGTTAAGCAGCCATAGTGTGTTTTCTGCATGTGTGACTCTGTTCTGTTTTGTAAGTCAGTTCAAGTGTAACGGTTTTTACATTCCCTCTATAAGTGACACCTTATGAGAAGTGTCCTTTTCTGTGTGACTTATTTCACTTAGAATCGTCTTACCTAAATCCACTCATCATGCTGCTACTAGCCTTATGACATTGATTTCATGGCTGAGTGATATTCCATTGTACATAAGGACCACAACTTTTTTATCCATTTTTCGCTTTCCTGGGTTATTTAAGGTGGAAGGAAGTGGAGGTCTTGTCAACAGAGCAGCCCTAAACTTTGGGGTGCTTGTGTCTTGCTGATTTTCAATTTTCCCACTTTATCCCCCCATGCGTGGAAGTGCCCTATGCTCTCTAAGCTGTGTTTTTCAGATGTTTCAGGACACACCGTACACTTCTCCAGAGTGGCTGTTGGCAATTTACATCCCGCCCATCAGTGTAGCAAGGCTCCCATTTCTCCATGGCCTGACCTGCATTTCTGGTTTTGATACTTTTTTCAGCATGGCCCTTTTGACCGATGGGAAGCGAGACTTCTTTGTAGCGCTGATTTGCCTTTCCAGGTTGCTTGGTTGGCCAAAAAGGGCGTATGCGTTTTTTCCTGAATATATTCAGGAAAAAACGCATACGCCCTTTTTGGCCAAGGGCATCATTGTCAACGTTTTGCCGCTTTTCATGTGCTTTAAAGGCGATTCGAATCTACCTCCTGAAATCTGTTTCCTGCAATTCTGCCTTGATTTCAAATCCTCTTCTTTGCCTTCCCTCAATATATTTGTGGACGAGAGTTATCATTTATAACTCTGCAGGTTTGTGAATTGCAGTGCCTTGAAGCTCCATTTTACAAGTCGCTTTTTTGGGAGCCGGCCGCAAAAGCGCAGGATGGCTTCAGGCCCTGTTCTGGTTCCGGGGGGCAGGCTGAGCCTGTGGTTAATTCTTCTTCCTGATGGGAAAATAGAGTGACCTGTGCCTGTCCCAACACCAAGAGCTAGTCTCTCATTGGTTCCCCGTCTTCCCGTTCATCCTCAGGACAAATTGCAACCTGTACGGAACAGGAGGTTAAAGGTGCTGATGCTCCAAGTAGGGAGATTGCTAGTAAAGTGGCTGGAATGGCGAACCCGAGCACAAGGAGATGAGAAATGAGGTGCGTTTTAGAAACCTTTCCCCATCACACGGTGTACCATCGTCTGGGTTTCTCATGCATGTTTTCGAAGTAGGAAGATGCCCTTGAACCTGGAGATTTGGGACCCATGTGATGGGTAGCACGCAGTATTACTTTAAAGGGTCTGCGTTTGCTCACCCAACCTCACCAAACCTCTCATCGCCAAGAGTGTCCACCCTTATGTCTCATCCAGCTGTGGGTCTAGATATGGTCAATCCAGTTTGCATCACAGCCCCTTAACGAATTGTGTAAGAATTTCTCTCTCTTTCCCTGTCTTTGTTTCATGGGTTTTTAAAAGTAATTTATTTTTATAATGGGGTTTAGCTGCTTTTCACGGCTTTGTTTATGCCGCTTTACACCCACTTGACACACTAACAGAGAGATATCAATACATAGGTTTTAAGATTATTACTAGTCACATATATTCTTGTGCGGTGAATCGGGCGTGTTGAGTCCAGTTCTCTGAGCAAGGAGTAGGTCTTGTCTATTACATATTGGGTTTATGGAACGGTATCTGAGCTAATTTGAAACTCTTGTTTTATGTATCACCCCACCTCACCTTTCCCGTTAAGCAGCCATAGTGTGTTTTCTGCATGTGTGACTCTGTTCTGTTTTGTAATTCAGTTCAAGTGTAACGGTTTTTACATTCCCTCTATAAGTGACACCTTATGAGAAGTGTCCTTTTCTGTGTGACTTATTTCACTTAGAATCGTCTTACCTAAATCCACTCATCATGCTGCTACTAGCCTTATGACATTGATTTCATGGCTGAGTGATATTCCATTGTACATAAGGACCACAACTTTTTTATCCATTTTTCGCTTTCCTGGGATATTTAAGGTGGAATGAAGTGGAGGTCCTTGTCAACAGAGCAGCCCTAAACTTTGGGGTGCTTGTTTCTTGCTGATTTTCAATTTTCCCACTTTATCCCCCCATGCGTGGAAGTGCCCTATGCTCTCTAAGCTGTGTTTTTTAGATGTTTCAGGACACACCGTACACTTCTCCAGAGTGGCTGTTGGCAATTTACATCCCGCCCATCAGTGTAGCAAGGCTCCCATTTCTCCATGGCCTGTCCTGCATTTCTGGTTTTGACACTTTTTTCAGCATGTCCCTTTTGACCGATGGGAAGCGAGACTTCTTTGTAGCGCTGATTTGCCTTTCCAGGTTGCTTGGTTGGCCAAAAAGGGCGTATGCGTTTTTTCCTGAATATATTCAGGAAAAAACTTATACGCCCTTTTTGGCCAAGGTCATCATTGTCAACGTTTTGCCGCTTTTCATGTGCTTTAAAGGCGATTCGAATCTACATCCTGAAATCTGTTTCCTGCAATTCTGCCTTGATTTCAAATCCTCTTCTTTGCCTTCCCTCAATATATTTGTGGACGAGAGTTATCATTTATAACTCTGCAGGTTTGTGAATTGCAGTGCCCTGAAGCTCCATTTTACAAGTCGCTTTTTTGGGAGCCGGCCGCAAAAGCGCAGGATGGCTTCAGGCCCTGTTCTGGTTCCGGGGGGCAGGCTGAGCCTGTGGTTAATTCTTCTTCCTGATGGGAAAATAGAGTGACCTGTGCCTGTCCCAACACCAAGAGCTAGTCTCTCATTGGTTCCCCGTCTTCCCGTTCATCCTCAGGACAAATTGCAACCTGAACGGAACAGGAGGTTAAAGGTGCTGATGCTCCAAGTAGGGAGATTGCTAGTAAAGTGGCTGGAATGGCGAACCCGAGCACAAGGAGATGAGAAATGAGGTGCGTTTTAGAAACCTTTCCCCATCACACGGTGTACCATCTTCTGGGTTTCTCATGCATGTTTTCGATGTAGGAAGATGCCCTTGAACCTGGAGATTTGGGACCCATGCGATGGGTAGCACGCAGTATTACTTTAAAGGGTCTGCGTTTGCTCACCCAACCTCACCAAACCTCTCATCGCCAAGAGTGTCCACCCTTATGTCTCATCCAGCTGTGGGTCTAGATATGGTCAATCCAGGTTGCATCACAGCCCCTGAACGAATTGTGTAAGAATTTCTCTCTCTTTCCCTGTCTTTGTTTCATGGGTTTTTAAAAGTAATTTATTTTTATAATGGGGTTTAGCTGCTTTTCACGGCTTTGTTTATGCCGCTTTACACCAACTTGACACACTAACAGAGAGATATCAATACATAGGTTTTAAGATTATTACTAGTCAGATATATTCTTGTGCGGTGAATCGGGCGTGTTGAGTCCAGTTCTCTGAGCAAGGAGTAGGTCTTGTCTATTACATATTGGGTTTATGGAACGGTATCTGAGCTAATTTGAAACTCTTGTTTTATGTATCACCCCACCTCACCTTTCCCGTTAAGCAGCCATAGTGTGTTTTCTGCATGTGTGACTCTGTTCTGTTTTGTAATTCAGTTCAAGTGTAACGGTTTTTACATTCCCTCTATAAGTGACACCTTATGAGAAGTGTCCTTTTCTGTGTGACTTATTTCACTTAGAATCGTCTTACCTAAATCCACTCATCATGCTGCTACTAGCCTTATGACATTGATTTCATGGCTGAGTGATATTCCATTGTACATAAGGACCACAACTTTTTTATCCATTTTTCGCTTTCCTGGGATATGTAAGGTGGAAGGAAGTGGAGGTCCTTGTCAACAGAGCAGCCCTAAACTTTGGGGTGCTTGTGTCTTGCTGATTTTCAATTTTCCCACTTTATCCCCCCATGCGTGGAAGTGCCCTATGCTCTCTAAGCTGTGTTTTTTAGATGTTTCAGGACACACCGTACACTTCTCCAGAGTGGCTGTTGGCAATTTACATCCCGCCCATCAGTGTAGCAAGGCTCCCATTTCTCCATGGCCTGTCCTGCATTTCTGGTTTTGACACTTTTTTCAGCATGGCCCTTTTGACCGATGGGAAGCGAGACTTCTTTGTAGCGCTGATTTGCCTTTCCAGGTTGCTTGGTTGGCCAAAAAGGGCGTATGCGTTTTTTCCTGAATATATTCAGGAAAAAACGCATACGCCCTTTTTGGCCAAGGGCATCATTGTCAACGTTTTGCCGCTTTTCATGTGCTTTAAAGGCGATTCGAATCTACCTCCTGAAATCTGTTTCCTGCAATTCTGCCTTGATTTCAAATCCTCTTCTTTGCCTTCCCTCAATATATTTGTGGACGAGAGTTATCATTTATAACTCTGCAGGTTTGTGAATTGCAGTGCCCTGAAGCTCCATTTTACAAGTCGCTTTTTTGGGAGCCAGCCGCAAAAGCGCAGGATGGCTTCAGGCCCTGTTCTGGTTCCGGGGGGCAGGCTGAGCCTGTGGTTAATTCTTCTTCCTGATGGGAAAATAGAGTGACCTGTGCCTGTCCCAACACCAAGAGCTAGTCTCTCATTGGTTCCCCGTCTTCCCGTTCATCCTCAGGACAAATTGCAACCTGTACGGAACAGGAGGTTAAAGGTGCTGATGCTCCAAGTAGGGAGATTGCTAGTAAAGTGGCTGGAATGGCGAACCCGAGCACAAGGAGATGAGAAATGAGGTGCGTTTTAGAAACCTTTCCCCATCACACGGTGTACCATCGTCTGGGTTTCTCATGCATGTTTTCGAAGTAGGAAGATGCCCTTGAACCTGGAGATTTGGGACCCATGTGATGGGTAGCACGCAGTATTACTTTAAAGGGTCTGCGTTTGCTCACCCAACCTCACCAAACCTCTCATCGCCAAGAGTGTCCACCCTTATGTCTCATCCAGCTGTGGGTCTAGATATGGTCAATCCAGTTTGCATCACAGCCCCTTAACGAATTGTGTAAGAATTTCTCTCTCTTTCCCTGTCTTTGTTTCATGGGTTTTTAAAAGTAATTTATTTTTATAATGGGGTTTAGCTGCTTTTCACGGCTTTGTTTATGCCGCTTTACACCCACTTGACACACTAACAGAGAGATATCAATACATAGGTTTTAAGATTATTACTAGTCACATATATTCTTGTGCGGTGAATCGGGCGTGTTGAGTCCAGTTCTCTGAGCAAGGAGTAGGTCTTGTCTATTACATATTGGGTTTATGGAACGGTATCTGAGCTAATTTGAAACTCTTGTTTTATGTATCACCCCACCTCACCTTTCCCGTTAAGCAGCCATAGTGTGTTTTCTGCATGTGTGACTCTGTTCTGTTTTGTAATTCAGTTCAAGTGTAACGGTTTTTACATTCCCTCTATAAGTGACACCTTATGAGAAGTGTCCTTTTCTGTGTGACTTATTTCACTTAGAATCGTCTTACCTAAATCCACTCATCATGCTGCTACTAGCCTTATGACATTGATTTCATGGCTGAGTGATATTCCATTGTACATAAGGACCACAACTTTTTTATCCATTTTTCGCTTTCCTGGGATATTTAAGGTGGAATGAAGTGGAGGTCCTTGTCAACAGAGCAGCCCTAAACTTTGGGGTGCTTGTGTCTTGCTGATTTTCAATTTTCCCACTTTATCCCCCCATGCGTGGAAGTGCCCTATGCTCTCTAAGCTGTGTTTTTTAGATGTTTCAGGACACACCGTACACTTCTCCAGAGTGGCTGTTGGCAATTTACATCCCGCCCATCAGTGTAGCAAGGCTCCCATTTCTCCATGGCCTGTCCTGCATTTCTGGTTTTGACACTTTTTTCAGCATGGCCCTTTTGACCGATGGGAAGCGAGACTTCTTTGTAGCGCTGATTTGCCTTTCCAGGTTGCTTGGTTGGCCAAAAAGGGCGTATGCGTTTTTTCCTGAATATATTCAGGAAAAAACGCATACGCCCTTTTTGGCCAAGGGCATCATTGTCAACGTTTTGCCGCTTTTCATGTGCTTTAAAGGCGATTCGAATCTACCTCCTGAAATCTGTTTCCTGCAATTCTGCCTTGATTTCAAATCCTCTTCTTTGCCTTCCCTCAATATATTTGTGGACGAGAGTTATCATTTATAACTTTGCAGGTTTGTGAATTGCAGTGCCCTGAAGCTCCATTTTACAAGTCGCTTTTTTGGGAGCCAGCCGCAAAAGCGCAGGATGGCTTCAGGCCCTGTTCTGGTTCCGGGGGGCAGGCTGAGCCTGTGGTTAATTCTTCTTCCTGATGGGAAAATAGAGTGACCTGTGCCTGTCCCAACACCAAGAGCTAGTCTCTCATTGGTTCCCCGTCTTCCCGTTCATCCTCAGGACAAATTGCAACCTGTACGGAACAGGAGGTTAAAGGTGCTGATGCTCCAAGTAGGGAGATTGCTAGTAAAGTGGCTGGAATGGCGAACCCGAGCACAAGGAGATGAGAAATGAGGTGCGTTTTAGAAACCTTTCCCCATCACACGGTGTACCATCGTCTGGGTTTCTCATGCATGTTTTCGAAGTAGGAAGATGCCCTTGAACCTGGAGATTTGGGACCCATGTGATGGGTAGCACGCAGTATTACTTTAAAGGGTCTGCGTTTGCTCACCCAACCTCACCAAACCTCTCATCGCCAAGAGTGTCCACCCTTATGTCTCATCCAGCTGTGGGTCTAGATATGGTCAATCCAGTTTGCATCACAGCCCCTTAACGAATTGTGTAAGAATTTCTCTCTCTTTCCCTGTCTTTGTTTCATGGGTTTTTAAAAGTAATTTATTTTTATAATGGGGTTTAGCTGCTTTTCACGGCTTTGTTTATGCCGCTTTACACCCACTTGACACACTAACAGAGAGATATCAATACATAGGTTTTAAGATTATTACTAGTCACATATATTCTTGTGCGGTGAATCGGGCGTGTTGAGTCCAGTTCTCTGAGCAAGGAGTAGGTCTTGTCTATTACATATTGGGTTTATGGAACGGTATCTGAGCTAATTTGAAACTCTTGTTTTATGTATCACCCCACCTCACCTTTCCCGTTAAGCAGCCATAGTGTGTTTTCTGCATGTGTGACTCTGTTCTGTTTTGTAATTCAGTTCAAGTGTAACGGTTTTTACATTCCCTCTATAAGTGACACCTTATGAGAAGTGTCCTTTTCTGTGTGACTTATTTCACTTAGAATCGTCTTACCTAAATCCACTCATCATGCTGCTACTAGCCTTATGACATTGATTTCATGGCTGAGTGATATTCCATTGTACATAAGGACCACAACTTTTTTATCCATTTTTCGCTTTCCTGGGATATTTAAGGTGGAATGAAGTGGAGGTCCTTGTCAACAGAGCAGCCCTAAACTTTGGGGTGCTTGTTTCTTGCTGATTTTCAATTTTCCCACTTTATCCCCCCATGCGTGGAAGTGCCCTATGCTCTCTAAGCTGTGTTTTTTAGATGTTTCAGGACACACCGTACACTTCTCCAGAGTGGCTGTTGGCAATTTACATCCCGCCCATCAGTGTAGCAAGGCTCCCATTTCTCCATGGCCTGTCCTGCATTTCTGGTTTTGACACTTTTTTCAGCATGTCCCTTTTGACCGATGGGAAGCGAGACTTCTTTGTAGCGCTGATTTGCCTTTCCAGGTGGCTTGGTTGGCCAAAAAGGGCGTATGCGTTTTTTCCTGAATATATTCAGGAAAAAACTGATACGCCCTTTTTGGCCAAGGTCATCATTGTCAACGTTTTGCCGCTTTTCATGTGCTTTAAAGGCGATTCGAATCTACCTCCTGAAATCTGTTTCCTGCAATTCTGCCTTGATTTCAAATCCTCTTCTTTGCCTTCCCTCAATATATTTGTGGACGAGAGTTATCATTTATAACTCTGCAGGTTTGTGAATTGCAGTGCCCTGAAGCTCCATTTTACAAGTCGCTTTTTTGGGAGCCGGCCGCAAAAGCGCAGGATGGCTTCAGGCCCTGTTCTGGTTCCGGGGGGCAGGCTGAGCCTGTGGTTAATTCTTCTTCCTGATGGGAAAATAGAGTGACCTGTGCCTGTCCCAACACCAAGAGCTAGTCTCTCATTGGTTCCCCGTCTTCCCGTTCATCCTCAGGACAAATTGCAACCTGAACGGAACAGGAGGTTAAAGGTGCTGATGCTCCAAGTAGGGAGATTGCTAGTAAAGTGGCTGGAATGGCGAACCCGAGCACAAGGAGATGAGAAATGAGGTGCGTTTTAGAAACCTTTCCCCATCACACGGTGTACCATCTTCTGGGTTTCTCATGCATGTTTTCGATGTAGGAAGATGCCCTTGAACCTGGAGATTTGGGACCCATGCGATGGGTAGCACGCAGTATTACTTTAAAGGGTCTGCGTTTGCTCACCCAACCTCACCAAACCTCTCATCGCCAAGAGTGTCCACCCTTATGTCTCATCCAGCTGTGGGTCTAGATATGGTCAATCCAGGTTGCATCACAGCCCCTGAACGAATTGTGTAAGAATTTCTCTCTCTTTCCCTGTCTTTGTTTCATGGGTTTTTAAAAGTAATTTATTTTTATAATGGGGTTTAGCTGCTTTTCACGGCTGTGTTTATGCTGCTTTACACCCACTTGACACACTAACAGAGAGATATCAATACATAGGTTTTAAGATTATTACTAGTCAGATATATTCTTGTGCGGTGAATCGGGCGTGTTGAGTCCAGTTCTCTGAGCAAGGAGTAGGTCTTGTCTATTACATATTGGGTTTATGGAACGGTATCTGAGCTAATTTGAAACTCTTGTTTTATGTATCACCCCACCTCTCCTTTCCCGTTAAGCAGCCATAGTGTGTTTTCTGCATGTGTGACTCTGTTCTGTTTTGTAAGTCAGTTCAAGTGTAACGGTTTTTACATTCCCTCTATAAGTGACACCTTATGAGAAGTGTCCTTTTCTGTGTGACTTATTTCACTTAGAATCGTCTTACCTAAATCCACTCATCATGCTGCTACTAGCCTTATGACATTGATTTCATGGCTGAGTGATATTCCATTGTACATAAGGACCACAACTTTTTTATCCATTTTTCGCTTTCCTGGGTTATTTAAGGTGGAAGGAAGTGGAGGTCTTGTCAACAGAGCAGCCCTAAACTTTGGGGTGCTTGTGTCTTGCTGATTTTCAATTTTCCCACTTTATCCCCCCATGCGTGGAAGTGCCCTATGCTCTCTAAGCTGTGTTTTTCAGATGTTTCAGGACACACCGTACACTTCTCCAGAGTGGCTGTTGGCAATTTACATCCCGCCCATCAGTGTAGCAAGGCTCCCATTTCTCCATGGCCTGACCTGCATTTCTGGTTTTGACACTTTTTTCAGCATGGCCCTTTTGACCGATGGGAAGCGAGACTTCTTTGTAGCGCTGATTTGCCTTTCCAGGTTGCTTGGTTGGCCAAAAAGGGCGTATGCGTTTTTTCCTGAATATATTCAGGAAAAAACGCATACGCCCTTTTTGGCCAAGGGCATCATTGTCAACGTTTTGCCGCTTTTCATGTGCTTTAAAGGCGATTCGAATCTACCTCCTGAAATCTGTTTCCTGCAATTCTGCCTTGATTTCAAATCCTCTTCTTTGCCTTCCCTCAATATATTAGTGGACGAGAGTTATCATTTATAACTCTGCAGGTTTGTGAATTGCAGTGCCTTGAAGCTCCATTTTACAAGTCGCTTTTTTGGGAGCCGGCCGCAAAAGCGCAGGATGGCTTCAGGCCCTGTTCTGGTTCCGGGGGGCAGGCTGAGCCTGTGGTTAATTCTTCTTCCTGATGGGAAAATAGAGTGACCTTTGCCTGTCCCAACACCAAGAGCTAGTCTCTCATTGGTTCCCCGTCTTTCCGTTCATCCTCAGGACAAATTGCAACCTGTATGGAACAGGAGGTTAAAGGTGCTGATGCTCCAAGTAGGGAGATTGCTAGTAAAGTGTCTGGAATGGCGAACCCGAGCACAAGGAGATGAGAAATGAGGTGCGTTTTAGAAACCTTTCCCCATCACACGGTGTACCATCTTCTGGGTTTCTCATGCATGTTTTCGATGTAGGAAGATGCCCTTGAACCTGGAGATTTGGGACCCATGCGATGGGTAGCACGCAGTATTACTTTAAAGGGTCTGCGTTTGCTCACCCAACCTCAACAAACCTCTCATCGCCAAAAGTGTCCACCCTTATGTCTCATCCAGCTGTGGGTCTAGATATGGTCAATCCAGTTTGCATCACAGCCCCTTAACGAATTGTGTAAGAATTTCTCTCTCTTTCCCTGTCTTTGTTTCATGGGTTTTTAAAAGTAATTTATTTTTATAATGGGGTTTAGCTGCTTTTCACGGCTTTGTTTATGCCGCTTTACACCAACTTGACACACTAACAGAGAGATATCAATACATAGGTTTTAAGATTATTACTAGTCAGATATATTCTTGTGCGGTGAATCGGGCGTGTTGAGTCCAGTTCTCTGAGCAAGGAGTAGGTCTTGTCTATTACATATTGGGTTTATGGAACGGTATCTGAGCTAATTTGAAACTCTTGTTTTATGTATCACCCCACCTCACCTTTCCCGTTAAGCAGCCATAGTGTGTTTTCTGCATGTGTGACTCTGTTCTGTTTTGTAATTCAGTTCAAGTGTAACGGTTTTTACATTCCCTCTATAAGTGACACCTTATGAGAAGTGTCCTTTTCTGTGTGACTTATTTCACTTAGAATCGTCTTACCTAAATCCACTCATCATGCTGCTACTAGCCTTATGACATTGATTTCATGGCTGAGTGATATTCCATTGTACATAAGGACCACAACTTTTTTATCCATTTTTCGCTTTCCTGGGATATGTAAGGTGGAAGGAAGTGGAGGTCCTTGTCAACAGAGCAGCCCTAAACTTTGGGGTGCTTGTGTCTTGCTGATTTTCAATTTTCCCACTTTATCCCCCCATGCGTGGAAGTGCCCTATGCTCTCTAAGCTGTGTTTTTTAGATGTTTCAGGACACACCGTACACTTCTCCAGAGTGGCTGTTAGGCAATTTACATCCCGCCCATCAGTGTAGCAAGGCTCCCATTTCTCCATGGCCTGTCCTGCATTTCTGGTTTTGACACTTTTTTCAGCATGGCCCTTTTGACCGATGGGAAGCGAGACTTCTTTGTAGCGCTGATTTGCCTTTCCAGGTTGCTTGGTTGGCCAAAAAGGGCGTATGCGTTTTTTCCTGAATATATTCAGGAAAAAACGCATACGCCCTTTTTGGCCAAGGGCATCATTGTCAACGTTTTGCCGCTTTTCATGTGCTTTAAAGGCGATTCGAATCTACCTCCTGAAATCTGTTTCCTGCAATTCTGCCTTGATTTCAAATCCTCTTCTTTGCCTTCCCTCAATATATTTGTGGACGAGAGTTATCATTTATAACTCTGCAGGTTTGTGAATTGCAGTGCCCTGAAGCTCCATTTTACAAGTCGCTTTTTTGGGAGCCAGCCGCAAAAGCGCAGGATGGCTTCAGGCCCTGTTCTGGTTCCGGGGGGCAGGCTGAGCCTGTGGTTAATTCTTCTTCCTGATGGGAAAATAGAGTGACCTGTGCCTGTCCCAACACCAAGAGCTAGTCTCTCATTGGTTCCCCGTCTTCCCGTTCATCCTCAGGACAAATTGCAACCTGTACGGAACAGGAGGTTAAAGGTGCTGATGCTCCAAGTAGGGAGATTGCTAGTAAAGTGGCTGGAATGGCGAACCCGAGCACAAGGAGATGAGAAATGAGGTGCGTTTTAGAAACCTTTCCCCATCACACGGTGTACCATCGTCTGGGTTTCTCATGCATGTTTTCGAAGTAGGAAGATGCCCTTGAACCTGGAGATTTGGGACCCATGTGATGGGTAGCACGCAGTATTACTTTAAAGGGTCTGCGTTTGCTCACCCAACCTCACCAAACCTCTCATCGCCAAGAGTGTCCACCCTTATGTCTCATCCAGCTGTGGGTCTAGATATGGTCAATCCAGTTTGCATCACAGCCCCTTAACGAATTGTGTAAGAATTTCTCTCTCTTTCCCTGTCTTTGTTTCATGGGTTTTTAAAAGTAATTTATTTTTATAATGGGGTTTAGCTGCTTTTCACGGCTTTGTTTATGCCGCTTTACACCCACTTGACACACTAACAGAGAGATATCAATACATAGGTTTTAAGATTATTAATAGTCACATATATTCTTGTGCGGTGAATCGGGCGTGTTGAGTCCAGTTCTCTGAGCAAGGAGTAGGTCTTGTCTATTACATATTGGGTTTATGGAACGGTATCTGAGCTAATTTGAAACTCTTGTTTTATGTATCACCCCACCTCACCTTTCCCGTTAAGCAGCCATAGTGTGTTTTCTGCATGTGTGACTCTGTTCTGTTTTGTAATTCAGTTCAAGTGTAACGGTTTTTACATTCCCTCTATAAGTGACACCTTATGAGAAGTGTCCTTTTCTGTGTGACTTATTTCACTTAGAATCGTCTTACCTAAATCCACTCATCATGCTGCTACTAGCCTTATGACATTGATTTCATGGCTGAGTGATATTCCATTGTACATAAGGACCACAACTTTTTTATCCATTTTTCGCTTTCCTGGGATATTTAAGGTGGAATGAAGTGGAGGTCCTTGTCAACAGAGCAGCCCTAAACTTTGGGGTGCTTGTGTCTTGCTGATTTTCAATTTTCCCACTTTATCCCCCCATGCGTGGAAGTGCCCTATGCTCTCTAAGCTGTGTTTTTTAGATGTTTCAGGACACACCGTACACTTCTCCAGAGTGGCTGTTGGCAATTTACATCCCGCCCATCAGTGTAGCAAGGCTCCCATTTCTCCATGGCCTGTCCTGCATTTCTGGTTTTGACACTTTTTTCAGCATGGCCCTTTTGACCGATGGGAAGCGAGACTTCTTTGTAGCGCTGATTTGCCTTTCCAGGTTGCTTGGTTGGACAAAAAGGGCGTATGCGTTTTTTCCTGAATGTATTCAGGAAAAAACGCATACGCCCTTTTTGGCCAAGGGCATCATTGTCAACGTTTTGCCGCTTTTCATGTGCTTTAAAGGCGATTCGAATCTACCTCCTGAAATCTGTTTCCTGCAATTCTGCCTTGATTTCAAATCCTCTTCTTTGCCTTCCCTCAATATATTTGTGGACGAGAGTTATCATTTATAACTCTGCAGGTTTGTGAATTGCAGTGCCCTGAAGCTCCATTTTACAAGTCGCTTTTTTGGGAGCTGGCCGCAAAAGCGCCGGATGGCTTCAGGCCCTGTTCTGGTTCAGGGGGGCAGGCTGAGCCTGTGGTTAATTCTTCTTCCTGATGGGAAAATAGAGTGACCTGTGCCTCTCCCAACACCAAGAGCTAGTCTCTCATTGGTTCCCCGTCTTCCCGTTCATCCTCAGGACAAATTGCAACCTGTACGGAACAGGAGGTTAAAGGTGCTGATGCTCCAAGTAGGGAGATTGCTAGTAAAGTGGCTGGAATGGCGAACCCGAGCACAAGGAGATGAGAAATGAGGTGCGTTTTAGAAACCTTTCCCCATCACACGGTGTACCATCTTCTGGGTTTCTCATGCATGTTTTCGATGTAGGAAGATGCCCTTGAACCTGGAGATTTGGGACCCATGCGATGGGTAGCACGCAGTATTACTTTAAAGGGTCTGCGTTTGCTCACCCAACCTCACCAAACCTCTCAGCCCCAAGAGTGTCCACCCTTATGTCTCATCGAGCTGTGGGTCTAGATATGGTCAATCCAGGTTGCATCACAGCCCCTGAACGAATTGTGTAAGAATTTCTCTCTCTTTCCCTGTCTTTGTTTCATGGGTTTTTAAAAGTAATTTATTTTTATAATGGGGTTTAGCTGCTTTTCACGGCTGTGTTTAGGCCGCTTTACACCCACTTGACCCACTAACAGAGAGATATCAATACATAGGTTTTAAGATTATTACTAGTCAGATATATTCTTGTGCGGTGAATCGGGCGTGTTGAGTCCAGTTCTCTGAGCAAGGAGTAGGTCTTGTCTGTTACATATTGGGTTTATGGAACGGTATCTGAGCTAATTTGAAACTCTTGTTTTATGTATCACCCCACCTCACCTTTCCCGTTAAGCAGCCATAGTGTGTTTTCTGCATGTGTGACTCTGTTCTGTTTTGTAATTCAGTTCAAGTGTAACGGTTTTTACATTCCCTCTATAAGTGACACCTTATGAGAAGTGTCCTTTTCTGTGTGACTTATTTCACTTAGAATCGTCTTACCTAAATCCACTCATCATGCTGCTACTAGCCTTATGACATTGATTTCATGGCTGAGTGATATTCCATTGTACATAAGGACCACAACTTTTTTATCCATTTTTCGCTTTCCTGGGTTATTTAAGGTGGAAGGAAGTGGAGGTCTTGTCAACAGAGCAGCCCTAAACTTTGGGGTGCTTGTGTCTTGCTGATTTTCAATTTTCCCACTTTATCCCCCCATGCGTGGAAGTGCCCTATGCTCTCTAAGCTGTGTTTTTCAGATGTTTCAGGACACACCGTACACTTCTCCAGAGTGGCTGTTGGCAATTTACATCCCGCCCATCAGTGTAGCAAGGCTCCCATTTCTCCATGGCCTGACCTGCATTTCTGGTTTTGACACTTTTTTCAGCATGGCCCTTTTGACCGATGGGAAGCGAGACTTCTTTGTAGCGCTGATTTGCCTTTCCAGGTTGCTTGGTTGGCCAAAAAGGGCGTATGCGTTTTTTCCTGAATATATTCAGGAAAAAACGCATACGCCCTTTTTGGCCAAGGGCATCATTGTCAACGTTTTGCCGCTTTTCATGTGCTTTAAAGGCGATTCGAATCTACCTCCTGAAATCTGTTTCCTGCAATTCTGCCTTGATTTCAAATCCTCTTCTTTGCCTTCCCTCAATATATTTGTGGACGAGAGTTATCATTTATAACTCTGCAGGTTTGTGAATTGCAGTGCCTTGAAGCTCCATTTTACAAGTCGCTTTTTTGGGAGCCGGCCGCAAAAGCGCAGGATGGCTTCAGGCCCTGTTCTGGTTCCGGGGGGCAGGCTGAGCCTGTGGTTAATTCTTCTTCCTGATGGGAAAATAGAATGACCTGTGCCTGTCCCAACACCAAGAGCTAGTCTCTCATTGGTTCCCCGTCTTTCCGTTCATCCTCAGGACAAATTGCAACCTGTACGGAACAGGAGGTTAAAGGTGCTGATGCTCCAAGTAGGGAGATTGCTAGTAAAGTGGCTGGAATGGCGAACCCGAGCACAAGGAGATGAGAAATGAGGTGCGTTTTAGAAACCTTTCCCCATCACACGGTGTACCATCTTCTGGGTTTCTCATGCATGTTTTCGATGTAGGAAGATGCCCTTGAACCTGGAGATTTGGGACCCATGCGATGGGTAGCACGCAGTATTACTTTAAAGGGTCTGCGTTTGCTCACCCAACCTCAACAAACCTCTCATCGCCAAAAGTGTCCACCCTTATGTCTCATCCAGCTGTGGGTCTAGATATGGTCAATCCAGTTTGCATCACAGCCCCTTAACGAATTGTGTAAGAATTTCTCTCTCTTTCCCTGTCTTTGTTTCATGGGTTTTTAAAAGTAATTTATTTTTATAATGGGGTTTAGCTGCTTTTCACGGCTTTGTTTATGCCGCTTTACACCAACTTGACACACTAACAGAGAGATATCAATACATAGGTTTTAAGATTATTACTAGTCAGATATATTCTTGTGCGGTGAATCGGGCGTGTTGAGTCCAGTTCTCTGAGCAAGGAGTAGGTCTTGTCTATTACATATTGGGTTTATGGAACGGTATCTGAGCTAATTTGAAACTCTTGTTTTATGTATCACCCCACCTCACCTTTCCCGTTAAGCAGCCATAGTGTGTTTTCTGCATGTGTGACTCTGTTCTGTTTTGTAATTCAGTTCAAGTGTAACGGTTTTTACATTCCCTCTATAAGTGACACCTTATGAGAAGTGTCCTTTTCTGTGTGACTTATTTCACTTAGAATCGTCTTACCTAAATCCACTCATCATGCTGCTACTAGCCTTATGACATTGATTTCATGGCTGAGTGATATTCCATTGTACATAAGGACCACAACTTTTTTATCCATTTTTCGCTTTCCTGGGTTATTTAAGGTGGAAGGAAGTGGAGGTCTTGTCAACAGAGCAGCCCTAAACTTTGGGGTGCTTGTGTCTTGCTGATTTTCAATTTTCCCACTTTATCCCCCCATGCGTGGAAGTGCCCTATGCTCTCTAAGCTGTGTTTTTCAGATGTTTCAGGACACACCGTACACTTCTCCAGAGTGGCTGTTGGCAATTTACATCCCGCCCATCAGTGTAGCAAGGCTCCCATTTCTCCATGGCCTGACCTGCATTTCTGGTTTTGATACTTTTTTCAGCATGGCCCTTTTGACCGATGGGAAGCGAGACTTCTTTGTAGCGCTGATTTGCCTTTCCAGGTTGCTTGGTTGGCCAAAAAGGGCGTATGCGTTTTTTCCTGAATATATTCAGGAAAAAACGCATACGCCCTTTTTGGCCAAGGGCATCATTGTCAACGTTTTGCCGCTTTTCATGTGCTTTAAAGGCGATTCGAATCTACCTCCTGAAATCTGTTTCCTGCAATTCTGCCTTGATTTCAAATCCTCTTCTTTGCCTTCCCTCAATATATTTGTGGACGAGAGTTATCATTTATAACTCTGCAGGTTTGTGAATTGCAGTGCCTTGAAGCTCCATTTTACAAGTCGCTTTTTTGGGAGCCGGCCGCAAAAGCGCAGGATGGCTTCAGGCCCTGTTCTGGTTCCGGGGGGCAGGCTGAGCCTGTGGTTAATTCTTCTTCCTGATGGGAAAATAGAGTGACCTGTGCCTGTCCCAAGACCAAGAGCTAGTCTCTCATTGGTTCCCCGTCTTCCCGTTCATCCTCAGGACAAATTGCAACCTGTACGGAACAGGAGGTTAAAGGTGCTGATGCTCCAAGTAGGGAGATTGCTAGTAAAGTGGCTGGAATGGCGAACCCGAGCACAAGGAGATGAGAAATGAGGTGCGTTTTAGAAACCTTTCCCCATCACACGGTGTACCATCTTCTGGGTTTCTCATGCATGTTTTCGATGTAGGAAGATGCCCTTGAACCTGGAGATTTGGGACCCATGCGATGGGTAGCACGCAGTATTACTTTAAAGGGTCTGCGTTTGCTCACCCAACCTCAACAAACCTCTCATCGCCAAAAGTGTCCACCCTTATGTCTCATCCAGCTGTGGGTCTAGATATGGTCAATCCAGTTTGCATCACAGCCCCTTAACGAATTGTGTAAGAATTTCTCTCTCTTTCCCTGTCTTTGTTTCATGGGTTTTTAAAAGTAATTTATTTTTATAATGGGGTTTAGCTGCTTTTCACGGCTTTGTTTATGCCGCTTTACACCAACTTGACACACTAACAGAGAGATATCAATACATAGGTTTTAAGATTATTACTAGTCAGATATATTCTTGTGCGGTGAATCGGGCGTGTTGAGTCCAGTTCTCTGAGCAAGGAGTAGGTCTTGTCTGTTACATATTGGGTTTATGGAACGGTATCTGAGCTAATTTGAAACTCTTGTTTTATGTATCACCCCACCTCACCTTTCCCGTTAAGCAGCCATAGTGTGTTTTCTGCATGTGTGACTCTGTTCTGTTTTGTAATTCAGTTCAAGTGTAACGGTTTTTACATTCCCTCTATAAGTGACACCTTATGAGAAGTGTCCTTTTCTGTGTGACTTATTTCACTTAGAATCGTCTTACCTAAATCCACTCATCATGCTGCTACTAGCCTTATGACATTGATTTCATGGCTGAGTGATATTCCATTGTACATAAGGACCACAACTTTTTTATCCATTTTTCGCTTTCCTGGGATATGTAAGGTGGAAGGAAGTGGAGGTCCTTGTCAACAGAGCAGCCCTAAACTTTGGGGTGCTTGTGTCTTGCTGATTTTCAATTTTCCCACTTTATCCCCCCATGCGTGGAAGTGCCCTATGCTCTCTAAGCTGTGTTTTTTAGATGTTTCAGGACACACCGTACACTTCTCCAGAGTGGCTGTTGGCAATTTACATCCCGCCCATCAGTGTAGCAAGGCTCCCATTTCTCCATGGCCTGTCCTGCATTTCTGGTTTTGACACTTTTTTCAGCATGGCCCTTTTGACCGATGGGAAGCGAGACTTCTTTGTAGCGCTGATTTGCCTTTCCAGGTTGCTTGGTTGGCCAAAAAGGGCGTATGCGTTTTTTCCTGAATATATTCAGGAAAAAACGCATACGCCCTTTTTGGCCAAGGGCATCATTGTCAACGTTTTGCCGCTTTTCATGTGCTTTAAAGGCGATTCGAATCTACCTCCTGAAATCTGTTTCCTGCAATTCTGCCTTGATTTCAAATCCTCTTCTTTGCCTTCCCTCAATATATTTGTGGACGAGAGTTATCATTTATAACTCTGCAGGTTTGTGAATTGCAGTGCCCTGAAGCTCCATTTTACAAGTCGCTTTTTTGGGAGCCAGCCGCAAAAGCGCAGGATGGCTTCAGGCCCTGTTCTGGTTCCGGAGGGCAGGCTGAGCCTGTGGTTAATTCTTCTTCCTGATGGGAAAATAGAGTGACCTGTGCCTGTCCCAACACCAAGAGCTAGTCTCTCATTGGTTCCCCGTCTTCCTGTTCATCCTCAGGACAAATTGCAACCTGTACGGAACAGGAGGTTAAAGGTGCTGATGCTCCAAGTAGGAAGATTGCTAGTAAAGTGGCTGGAATGGCGAACCCGAGCACAAGGAGATGAGAAATGAGGTGCGTTTTAGAAACCTTTCCCCATCACACGGTGTACCATCGTCTGGGTTTCTCATGCATGTTTTCGAAGTAGGAAGATGCCCTTGAACCTGGAGATTTGGGACCCATGTGATGGGTAGCACGCAGTATTACTTTAAAGGGTCTGCGTTTGCTCACCCAACCTCACCAAACCTCTCATCGCCAAGAGTGTCCACCCTTATGTCTCATCCAGCTGTGGGTCTAGATATGGTCAATCCAGTTTGCATCACAGCCCCTTAACGAATTGTGTAAGAATTTCTCTCTCTTTCCCTGTCTTTGTTTCATGGGTTTTTAAAAGTAATTTATTTTTATAATGGGGTTTAGCTGCTTTTCACGGCTTTGTTTATGCCGCTTTACACCCACTTGACACACTAACAGAGAGATATCAATACATAGGTTTTAAGATTATTACTAGTCACATATATTCTTGTGCGGTGAATCGGGCGTGTTGAGTCCAGTTCTCTGAGCAAGGAGTAGGTCTTGTCTATTACATATTGGGTTTATGGAACGGTATCTGAGCTAATTTGAAACTCTTGTTTTATGTATCACCCCACCTCACCTTTCCCGTTAAGCAGCCATAGTGTGTTTTCTGCATGTGTGACTCTGTTCTGTTTTGTAATTCAGTTCAAGTGTAACGGTTTTTACATTCCCTCTATAAGTGACACCTTATGAGAAGTGTCCTTTTCTGTGTGACTTATTTCACTTAGAATCGTCTTACCTAAATCCACTCATCATGCTGCTACTAGCCTTATGACATTGATTTCATGGCTGAGTGATATTCCATTGTACATAAGGACCACAACTTTTTTATCCATTTTTCGCTTTCCTGGGATATTTAAGGTGGAATGAAGTGGAGGTCCTTGTCAACAGAGCAGCCCTAAACTTTGGGGTGCTTGTTTCTTGCTGATTTTCAATTTTCCCACTTTATCCCCCCATGCGTGGAAGTGCCCTATGCTCTCTAAGCTGTGTTTTTTAGATGTTTCAGGACACACCGTACACTTCTCCAGAGTGGCTGTTGGCAATTTACATCCCGCCCATCAGTGTAGCAAGGCTCCCATTTCTCCATGGCCTGTCCTGCATTTCTGGTTTTGACACTTTTTTCAGCATGTCCCTTTTGACCGATGGGAAGCGAGACTTCTTTGTAGCGCTGATTTGCCTTTCCAGGTGGCTTGGTTGGCCAAAAAGGGCGTATGCGTTTTTTCCTGAATATATTCAGGAAAAAACTTATACGCCCTTTTTGGCCAAGGTCATCATTGTCAACGTTTTGCCGCTTTTCATGTGCTTTAAAGGCGATTCGAATCTACCTCCTGAAATCTGTTTCCTGCAATTCTGCCTTGATTTCAAATCCTCTTCTTTGCCTTCCCTCAATATATTTGTGGACGAGAGTTATCATTTATAACTCTGCAGGTTTGTGAATTGCAGTGCCCTGAAGCTCCATTTTACAAGTCGCTTTTTTGGGAGCCGGCCGCAAAAGCGCAGGATGGCTTCAGGCCCTGTTCTGGTTCCGGGGGGCAGGCTGAGCCTGTGGTTAATTCTTCTTCCTGATGGGAAAATAGAGTGACCTGTGCCTGTCCCAACACCAAGAGCTAGTCTCTCATTGGTTCCCCGTCTTCCCGTTCATCCTCAGGACAAATTGCAACCTGAACGGAACAGGAGGTTAAAGGTGCTGATGCTCCAAGTAGGGAGATTGCTAGTAAAGTGGCTGGAATGGCGAACCCGAGCACAAGGAGATGAGAAATGAGGTGCGTTTTAGAAACCTTTCCCCATCACACGGTGTACCATCTTCTGGGTTTCTCATGCATGTTTTCGATGTAGGAAGATGCCCTTGAACCTGGAGATTTGGGACCCATGCGATGGGTAGCACGCAGTATTACTTTAAATGGTCTGCGTTTGCTCACCCAACCTCACCAAACCTCTCAGCCCCAAGAGTGTCCACCCTTATGTCTCATCCAGCTGTGGGTCTAGATATGGTCAATCCAGGTTGCATCACAGCCCCTGAACGAATTGTGTAAGAATTTCTCTCTCTTTCCCTGTCTTTGTTTCATGGGTTTTTAAAAGTAATTTATTTTTATAATGGGGTTTAGCTGCTTTTTACGGCTGTGTTTATGCTGCTTTACACCCACTTGACACACTAACAGAGAGATATCAATACATAGGTTTTAAGATTATTACTAGTCAGATATATTCTTGTGCGGTGAATCGGGCGTGTTGAGTCCAGTTCTCTGAGCAAGGAGTAGGTCTTGTCTATTACATATTGGGTTTATGGAACGGTATCTGAGCTAATTTGAAACTCTTGTTTTATGTATCACCCCACCTCTCCTTTCCCGTTAAGCAGCCATAGTGTGTTTTCTGCATGTGTGACTCTGTTCTGTTTTGTAAGTCAGTTCAAGTGTAACGGTTTTTACATTCCCTCTATAAGTGACACCTTATGAGAAGTGTCCTTTTCTGTGTGACTTATTTCACTTAGAATCGTCTTACCTAAATCCACTCATCATGCTGCTACTAGCCTTATGACATTGATTTCATGGCTGAGTGATATTCCATTGTACATAAGGACCACAACTTTTTTATCCATTTTTCGCTTTCCTGGGTTATTTAAGGTGGAAGGAAGTGGAGGTCTTGTCAACAGAGCAGCCCTAAACTTTGGGGTGCTTGTGTCTTGCTGATTTTCAATTTTCCCACTTTATCCCCCCATGCGTGGAAGTGCCCTATGCTCTCTAAGCTGTGTTTTTCAGATGTTTCAGGACACACCGTACACTTCTCCAGAGTGGCTGTTGGCAATTTACATCCCGCCCATCAGTGTAGCAAGGCTCCCATTTCTCCATGGCCTGACCTGCATTTCTGGTTTTGACACTTTTTTCAGCATGGCCCTTTTGACCGATGGGAAGCGAGACTTCTTTGTAGCGCTGATTTGCCTTTCCAGGTTGCTTGGTTGGCCAAAAAGGGCGTATGCGTTTTTTCCTGAATATATTCAGGAAAAAACGCATACGCCCTTTTTGGCCAAGGGCATCATTGTCAACGTTTTGCCGCTTTTCATGTGCTTTAAAGGCGATTCGAATCTACCTCCTGAAATCTGTTTCCTGCAATTCTGCCTTGATTTCAAATCCTCTTCTTTGCCTTGCCTCAATATATTTGTGGACGAGAGTTATCATTTATAACTCTGCAGGTTTGTGAATTGCAGTGCCTTGAAGCTCCATTTTACAAGTCGCTTTTTTGGGAGCCGGCCGCAAAAGCGCAGGATGGCTTCAGGCCCTGTTCTGGTTCCGGGGGGCAGGCTGAGCCTGTGGTTAATTCTTCTTCCTGATGGGAAAATAGAGTGACCTGTGCCTGTCCCAACACCAAGAGCTAGTCTCTCATTGGTTCCCCGTCTTTCCGTTCATCCTCAGGACAAATTGCAACCTGTACGGAACAGGAGGTTAAAGGTGCTGATGCTCCAAGTAGGGAGATTGCTAGTAAAGTGTCTGGAATGGCGAACCCGAGCACAAGGAGATGAGAAATGAGGTGCGTTTTAGAAACCTTTCCCCATCACACGGTGTACCATCTTCTGGGTTTCTCATGCATGTTTTCGATGTAGGAAGATGCCCTTGAACCTGGAGATTTGGGACCCATGCGATGGGTAGCACGCAGTATTACTTTAAAGGGTCTGCGTTTGCTCACCCAACCTCAACAAACCTCTCATCGCCAAAAGTGTCCACCCTTATGTCTCATCCAGCTGTGGGTCTAGGTATGGTCAATCCAGTTTGCATCACAGCCCCTTAACGAATTGTGTAAGAATTTCTCTCTCTTTCCCTGTCTTTGTTTCATGGGTTTTTAAAAGTAATTTATTTTTATAATGGGGTTTAGCTGCTTTTCACGGCTTTGTTTATGCCGCTTTA
Organism: Balaenoptera physalus; assembly: GCF_965194825.1. Classification (NCBI taxonomy): domain Eukaryota; kingdom Metazoa; phylum Chordata; class Mammalia; order Artiodactyla; family Balaenopteridae; genus Balaenoptera; species Balaenoptera physalus. The sequence goes on along the minus strand of NW_028126452.1, from coordinate 115,635 downwards.
CACCAACTTGACACACTAACAGAGAGATATCAATACATAGGTTTTAAGATTATTACTAGTCAGATATATTCTTGTGCGGTGAATCGGGCGTGTTGAGTCCAGTTCTCTGAGCAAGGAGTAGGTCTTGTCTATTACATATTGGGTTTATGGAACGGTATCTGAGCTAATTTGAAACTCTTGTTTTATGTATCACCCCACCTCACCTTTCCCGTTAAGCAGCCATAGTGTGTTTTCTGCATGTGTGACTCTGTTCTGTTTTGTAATTCAGTTCAAGTGTAACGGTTTTTACATTCCCTCTATAAGTGACACCTTATGAGAAGTGTCCTTTTCTGTGTGACTTATTTCACTTAGAATCGTCTTACCTAAATCCACTCATCATGCTGCTACTAGCCTTATGACATTGATTTCATGGCTGAGTGATATTCCATTGTACATAAGGACCACAACTTTTTTATCCATTTTTCGCTTTCCTGGGATATGTAAGGTGGAAGGAAGTGGAGGTCCTTGTCAACAGAGCAGCCCTAAACTTTGGGGTGCTTGTGTCTTGCTGATTTTCAATTTTCCCACTTTATCCCCCCATGCGTGGAAGTGCCCTATGCTCTCTAAGCTGTGTTTTTTAGATGTTTCAGGACACACCGTACACTTCTCCAGAGTGGCTGTTGGCAATTTACATCCCGCCCATCAGTGTAGCAAGGCTCCCATTTCTCCATGGCCTGTCCTGCATTTCTGGTTTTGACACTTTTTTCAGCATGGCCCTTTTGACCGATGGGAAGCGAGACTTCTTTGTAGCGCTGATTTGCCTTTCCAGGTTGCTTGGTTGGCCAAAAAGGGCGTATGCGTTTTTTCCTGAATATATTCAGGAAAAAACGCATACGCCCTTTTTGGCCAAGGGCATCATTGTCAACGTTTTGCCGCTTTTCATGTGCTTTAAAGGCGATTCGAATCTACCTCCTGAAATCTGTTTCCTGCAATTCTGCCTTGATTTCAAATCCTCTTCTTTGCCTTCCCTCAATATATTTGTGGACGAGAGTTATCATTTATAACTCTGCAGGTTTGTGAATTGCAGTGCCCTGAAGCTCCATTTTACAAGTCGCTTTTTTGGGAGCCAGCCGCAAAAGCGCAGGATGGCTTCAGGCCCTGTTCTGGTTCCGGGGGGCAGGCTGAGCCTGTGGTTAATTCTTCTTCCTGATGGGAAAATAGAGTGACCTGTGCCTGTCCCAACACCAAGAGCTAGTCTCTCATTGGTTCCCCGTCTTCCCGTTCATCCTCAGGACAAATTGCAACCTGTACGGAACAGGAGGTTAAAGGTGCTGATGCTCCAAGTAGGGAGATTGCTAGTAAAGTGGCTGGAATGGCGAACCCGAGCACAAGGAGATGAGAAATGAGGTGCGTTTTAGAAACCTTTCCCCATCACACGGTGTACCATCGTCTGGGTTTCTCATGCATGTTTTCGAAGTAGGAAGATGCCCTTGAACCTGGAGATTTGGGACCCATGTGATGGGTAGCACGCAGTATTACTTTAAAGGGTCTGCGTTTGCTCACCCAACCTCACCAAACCTCTCATCGCCAAGAGTGTCCACCCTTATGTCTCATCCAGCTGTGGGTCTAGATATGGTCAATCCAGTTTGCATCACAGCCCCTTAACGAATTGTGTAAGAATTTCTCTCTCTTTCCCTGTCTTTGTTTCATGGGTTTTTAAAAGTAATTTATTTTTATAATGGGGTTTAGCTGCTTTTCACGGCTTTGTTTATGCCGCTTTACACCCACTTGACACACTAACAGAGAGATATCAATACATAGGTTTTAAGATTATTACTAGTCACATATATTCTTGTGCGGTGAATCGGGCGTGTTGAGTCCAGTTCTCTGAGCAAGGAGTAGGTCTTGTCTATTACATATTGGGTTTATGGAACGGTATCTGAGCTAATTTGAAACTCTTGTTTTATGTATCACCCCACCTCACCTTTCCCGTTAAGCAGCCATAGTGTGTTTTCTGCATGTGTGACTCTGTTCTGTTTTGTAATTCAGTTCAAGTGTAACGGTTTTTACATTCCCTCTATAAGTGACACCTTATGAGAAGTGTCCTTTTCTGTGTGACTTATTTCACTTAGAATCGTCTTACCTAAATCCACTCATCATGCTGCTACTAGCCTTATGACATTGATTTCATGGCTGAGTGATATTCCATTGTACATAAGGACCACAACTTTTTTATCCATTTTTCGCTTTCCTGGGATATTTAAGGTGGAATGAAGTGGAGGTCCTTGTCAACAGAGCAGCCCTAAACTTTGGGGTGCTTGTTTCTTGCTGATTTTCAATTTTCCCACTTTATCCCCCCATGCGTGGAAGTGCCCTATGCTCTCTAAGCTGTGTTTTTTAGATGTTTCAGGACACACCGTACACTTCTCCAGAGTGGCTGTTGGCAATTTACATCCCGCCCATCAGTGTAGCAAGGCTCCCATTTCTCCATGGCCTGTCCTGCATTTCTGGTTTTGACACTTTTTTCAGCATGTCCCTTTTGACCGATGGGAAGCGAGACTTCTTTGTAGCGCTGATTTGCCTTTCCAGGTGGCTTGGTTGGCCAAAAAGGGCGTATGCGTTTTTTCCTGAATATATTCAGGAAAAAACTTATACGCCCTTTTTGGCCAAGGTCATCATTGTCAACGTTTTGCCGCTTTTCATGTGCTTTAAAGGCGATTCGAATCTACCTCCTGAAATCTGTTTCCTGCAATTCTGCCTTGATTTCAAATCCTCTTCTTTGCCTTCCCTCAATATATTTGTGGACGAGAGTTATCATTTATAACTCTGCAGGTTTGTGAATTGCAGTGCCCTGAAGCTCCATTTTACAAGTCGCTTTTTTGGGAGCCGGCCGCAAAAGCGCAGGATGGCTTCAGGCCCTGTTCTGGTTCCGGGGGGCAGGCTGAGCCTGTGGTTAATTCTTCTTCCTGATGGGAAAATAGAGTGACCTGTGCCTGTCCCAACACCAAGAGCTAGTCTCTCATTGGTTCCCCGTCTTCCCGTTCATCCTCAGGACAAATTGCAACCTGAACGGAACAGGAGGTTAAAGGTGCTGATGCTCCAAGTAGGGAGATTGCTAGTAAAGTGGCTGGAATGGCGAACCCGAGCACAAGGAGATGAGAAATGAGGTGCGTTTTAGAAACCTTTCCCCATCACACGGTGTACCATCTTCTGGGTTTCTCATGCATGTTTTCGATGTAGGAAGATGCCCTTGAACCTGGAGATTTGGGACCCATGCGATGGGTAGCACGCAGTATTACTTTAAAGGGTCTGCGTTTGCTCACCCAACCTCACCAAACCTCTCATCGCCAAGAGTGTCCACCCTTATGTCTCATCCAGCTGTGGGTCTAGATATGGTCAATCCAGGTTGCATCACAGCCCCTGAACGAATTGTGTAAGAATTTCTCTCTCTTTCCCTGTCTTTGTTTCATGGGTTTTTAAAAGTAATTTATTTTTATAATGGGGTTTAGCTGCTTTTCACGGCTGTGTTTATGCTGCTTTACACCCACTTGACACACTAACAGAGAGATATCAATACATAGGTTTTAAGATTATTACTAGTCAGATATATTCTTGTGCGGTGAATCGGGCGTGTTGAGTCCAGTTCTCTGAGCAAGGAGTAGGTCTTGTCTATTACATATTGGGTTTATGGAACGGTATCTGAGCTAATTTGAAACTCTTGTTTTATGTATCACCCCACCTCTCCTTTCCCGTTAAGCAGCCATAGTGTGTTTTCTGCATGTGTGACTCTGTTCTGTTTTGTAAGTCAGTTCAAGTGTAACGGTTTTTACATTCCCTCTATAAGTGACACCTTATGAGAAGTGTCCTTTTCTGTGTGACTTATTTCACTTAGAATCGTCTTACCTAAATCCACTCATCATGCTGCTACTAGCCTTATGACATTGATTTCATGGCTGAGTGATATTCCATTGTACATAAGGACCACAACTTTTTTATCCATTTTTCGCTTTCCTGGGTTATTTAAGGTGGAAGGAAGTGGAGGTCTTGTCAACAGAGCAGCCCTAAACTTTGGGGTGCTTGTGTCTTGCTGATTTTCAATTTTCCCACTTTATCCCCCCATGCGTGGAAGTGCCCTATGCTCTCTAAGCTGTGTTTTTCAGATGTTTCAGGACACACCGTACACTTCTCCAGAGTGGCTGTTGGCAATTTACATCCCGCCCATCAGTGTAGCAAGGCTCCCATTTCTCCATGGCCTGACCTGCATTTCTGGTTTTGATACTTTTTTCAGCATGGCCCTTTTGACCGATGGGAAGCGAGACTTCTTTGTAGCGCTGATTTGCCTTTCCAGGTTGCTTGGTTGGCCAAAAAGGGCGTATGCGTTTTTTCCTGAATATATTCAGGAAAAAACGCATACGCCCTTTTTGGCCAAGGGCATCATTGTCAACGTTTTGCCGCTTTTCATGTGCTTTAAAGGCGATTCGAATCTACCTCCTGAAATCTGTTTCCTGCAATTCTGCCTTGATTTCAAATCCTCTTCTTTGCCTTCCCTCAATATATTTGTGGACGAGAGTTATCATTTATAACTCTGCAGGTTTGTGAATTGCAGTGCCTTGAAGCTCCATTTTACAAGTCGCTTTTTTGGGAGCCGGCCGCAAAAGCGCAGGATGGCTTCAGGCCCTGTTCTGGTTCCGGGGGGCAGGCTGAGCCTGTGGTTAATTCTTCTTCCTGATGGGAAAATAGAGTGACCTGTGCCTGTCCCAACACCAAGAGCTAGTCTCTCATTGGTTCCCCGTCTTCCCGTTCATCCTCAGGACAAATTGCAACCTGTACGGAACAGGAGGTTAAAGGTGCTGATGCTCCAAGTAGGGAGATTGCTAGTAAAGTGGCTGGAATGGCGAACCCGAGCACAAGGAGATGAGAAATGAGGTGCGTTTTAGAAACCTTTCCCCATCACACGGTGTACCATCTTCTGGGTTTCTCATGCATGTTTTCGATGTAGGAAGATGCCCTTGAACCTGGAGATTTGGGACCCATGCGATGGGTAGCACGCAGTATTACTTTAAAGGGTCTGCGTTTGCTCACCCAACCTCACCGAACCTCTCAGCCCCAAGAGTGTCCACCCTTATGTCTCATCCAGCTGTGGGTCTAGATATGGTCAATCCAGGTTGCATCACAGCCCCTGAACGAATTGTGTAAGAATTTCTCTCTTTCCCTGTCTTTGTTTCATGGGTTTTTAAAAGTAATTTATTTTTATAATGGGGTTTAGCTGCTTTTCACGGCTGTGTTTAGGCCGCTTTACACCCACTTGACCCACTAACAGAGAGATATCAATACATAGGTTTTAAGATTATTACTAGTCAGATATATTCTTGTGCGGTGAATCGGGCGTGTTGAGTCCAGTTCTCTGAGCAAGGAGTAGGTCTTGTCTATTACATATTGGGTTTATGGAACGGTATCTGAGCTAATTTGAAACTCTTGTTTTATGTATCACCCCACCTCACCTTTCCCGTTAAGCAGCCATAGTGTGTTTTCTGCATGTGTGACTCTGTTCTGTTTTGTAATTCAGTTCAAGTGTAACGGTTTTTACATTCCCTCTATAAGTGACACCTTATGAGAAGTGTCCTTTTCTGTGTGACTTATTTCACTTAGAATCGTCTTACCTAAATCCACTCATCATGCTGCTACTAGCCTTATGACATTGATTTCATGGCTGAGTGATATTCCATTGTACATAAGGACCACAACTTTTTTATCCATTTTTCGCTTTCCTGGGATATGTAAGGTGGAAGGAAGTGGAGGTCCTTGTCAACAGAGCAGCCCTAAACTTTGGGGTGCTTGTGTCTTGCTGATTTTCAATTTTCCCACTTTATCCCCCCATGCGTGGAAGTGCCCTATGCTCTCTAAGCTGTGTTTTTTAGATGTTTCAGGACACACCGTACACTTCTCCAGAGTGGCTGTTGGCAATTTACATCCCGCCCATCAGTGTAGCAAGGCTCCCATTTCTCCATGGCCTGTCCTGCATTTCTGGTTTTGACACTTTTTTCAGCATGGCCCTTTTGACCGATGGGAAGCGAGACTTCTTTGTAGCGCTGATTTGCCTTTCCAGGTTGCTTGGTTGGCCAAAAAGGGCGTATGCGTTTTTTCCTGAATATATTCAGGAAAAAACGCATACGCCCTTTTTGGCCAAGGGCATCATTGTCAACGTTTTGCCGCTTTTCATGTGCTTTAAAGGCGATTCGAATCTACCTCCTGAAATCTGTTTCCTGCAATTCTGCCTTGATTTCAAATCCTCTTCTTTGCCTTCCCTCAATATATTTGTGGACGAGAGTTATCATTTATAACTCTGCAGGTTTGTGAATTGCAGTGCCCTGAAGCTCCATTTTACAAGTCGCTTTTTTGGGAGCCAGCCGCAAAAGCGCAGGATGGCTTCAGGCCCTGTTCTGGTTCCGGGGGGCAGGCTGAGCCTGTGGTTAATTCTTCTTCCTGATGGGAAAATAGAGTGACCTGTGCCTGTCCCAACACCAAGAGCTAGTCTCTCATTGGTTCCCCGTCTTCCCGTTCATCCTCAGGACAAATTGCAACCTGTACGGAACAGGAGGTTAAAGGTGCTGATGCTCCAAGTAGGGAGATTGCTAGTAAAGTGGCTGGAATGGCGAACCCGAGCACAAGGAGATGAGAAATGAGGTGCGTTTTAGAAACCTTTCCCCATCACACGGTGTACCATCGTCTGGGTTTCTCATGCATGTTTTCGAAGTAGGAAGATGCCCTTGAACCTGGAGATTTGGGACCCATGTGATGGGTAGCACGCAGTATTACTTTAAAGGGTCTGCGTTTGCTCACCCAACCTCACCAAACCTCTCATCGCCAAGAGTGTCCACCCTTATGTCTCATCCAGCTGTGGGTCTAGATATGGTCAATCCAGTTTGCATCACAGCCCCTTAACGAATTGTGTAAGAATTTCTCTCTCTTTCCCTGTCTTTGTTTCATGGGTTTTTAAAAGTAATTTATTTTTATAATGGGGTTTAGCTGCTTTTCACGGCTTTGTTTATGCCGCTTTACACCCACTTGACACACTAACAGAGAGATATCAATACATAGGTTTTAAGATTATTAATAGTCACATATATTCTTGTGCGGTGAATCGGGCGTGTTGAGTCCAGTTCTCTGAGCAAGGAGTAGGTCTTGTCTATTACATATTGGGTTTATGGAACGGTATCTGAGCTAATTTGAAACTCTTGTTTTATGTATCACCCCACCTCACCTTTCCCGTTAAGCAGCCATAGTGTGTTTTCTGCATGTGTGACTCTGTTCTGTTTTGTAATTCAGTTCAAGTGTAACGGTTTTTACATTCCCTCTATAAGTGACACCTTATGAGAAGTGTCCTTTTCTGTGTGACTTATTTCACTTAGAATCGTCTTACCTAAATCCACTCATCATGCTGCTACTAGCCTTATGACATTGATTTCATGGCTGAGTGATATTCCATTGTACATAAGGACCACAACTTTTTTATCCATTTTTCGCTTTCCTGGGATATGTAAGGTGGAAGGAAGTGGAGGTCCTTGTCAACAGAGCAGCCCTAAACTTTGGGGTGCTTGTGTCTTGCTGATTTTCAATTTTCCCACTTTATCCCCCCATGCGTGGAAGTGCCCTATGCTCTCTAAGCTGTGTTTTTTAGATGTTTCAGGACACACCGTACACTTCTCCAGAGTGGCTGTTGGCAATTTACATCCCGCCCATCAGTGTAGCAAGGCTCCCATTTCTCCATGGCCTGTCCTGCATTTCTGGTTTTGACACTTTTTTCAGCATGGCCCTTTTGACCGATGGGAAGCGAGACTTCTTTGTAGCGCTGATTTGCCTTTCCAGGTTGCTTGGTTGGACAAAAAGGGCGTATGCGTTTTTTCCTGAATGTATTCAGGAAAAAACGCATACGCCCTTTTTGGCCAAGGGCATCATTGTCAACGTTTTGCCGCTTTTCATGTGCTTTAAAGGCGATTCGAATCTACCTCCTGAAATCTGTTTCCTGCAATTCTGCCTTGATTTCAAATCCTCTTCTTTGCCTTCCCTCAATATATTTGTGGACGAGAGTTATCATTTATAACTCTGCAGGTTTGTGAATTGCAGTGCCCTGAAGCTCCATTTTACAAGTCGCTTTTTTGGGAGCTGGCCGCAAAAGCGCCGGATGGCTTCAGGCCCTGTTCTGGTTCAGGGGGGCAGGCTGAGCCTGTGGTTAATTCTTCTTCCTGATGGGAAAATAGAGTGACCTGTGCCTCTCCCAACACCAAGAGCTAGTCTCTCATTGGTTCCCCGTCTTCCCGTTCATCCTCAGGACAAATTGCAACCTGTACGGAACAGGAGGTTAAAGGTGCTGATGCTCCAAGTAGGGAGATTGCTAGTAAAGTGGCTGGAATGGCGAACCCGAGCACAAGGAGATGAGAAATGAGGTGCGTTTTAGAAACCTTTCCCCATCACACGGTGTACCATCTTCTGGGTTTCTCATGCATGTTTTCGATGTAGGAAGATGCCCTTGAACCTGGAGATTTGGGACCCATGCGATGGGTAGCACGCAGTATTACTTTAAAGGGTCTGCGTTTGCTCACCCAACCTCACCAGACCTATCAGCCCCAAGAGTGTCCACCCTTATGTCTCATCCAGCTGTGGGTCTAGATATGGTCAATCCAGGTTGCATCACAGCCCCTGAACGAATTGTGTAAGAATTTCTCTCTCTTTCCCTGTCTTTGTTTCATGGGTTTTTAAAAGTAATTTATTTTTATAATGGGGTTTAGCTGCTTTTCACGGCTGTGTTTAGGCCGCTTTACACCCACTTGACCCACTAACAGAGAGATATCAATACATAGGTTTTAAGATTATTACTAGTCAGATATATTCTTGTCCGGTGAATCGGGCGTGTTGAGTCCAGTTCTCTGAGCAAGGAGTAGGTCTTGTCTATTACATATTGGGTTTATGGAACGGTATCTGAGCTAATTTGAAACTCTTGTTTTATGTATCACCCCACCTCACCTTTCCCGTTAAGCAGCCATAGTGTGTTTTCTGCATGTGTGACTCTGTTCTGTTTTGTAATTCAGTTCAAGTGTAACGGTTTTTACATTCCCTCTATAAGTGACACCTTATGAGAAGTGTCCTTTTCTGTGTGACTTATTTCACTTAGAATCGTCTTACCTAAATCCACTCATCATGCTGCTACTAGCCTTATGACATTGATTTCATGGCTGAGTGATATTCCATTGTACATAAGGACCACAACTTTTTTATCCATTTTTCGCTTTCCTGGGATATGTAAGGTGGAAGGAAGTGGAGGTCCTTGTCAACAGAGCAGCCCTAAACTTTGGGGTGCTTGTGTCTTGCTGATTTTCAATTTTCCCACTTTATCCCCCCATGCGTGGAAGTGCCCTATGCTCTCTAAGCTGTGTTTTTTAGATGTTTCAGGACACACCGTACACTTCTCCAGAGTGGCTGTTGGCAATTTACATCCCGCCCATCAGTGTAGCAAGGCTCCCATTTCTCCATGGCCTGTCCTGCATTTCTGGTTTTGACACTTTTTTCAGCATGGCCCTTTTGACCGATGGGAAGCGAGACTTCTTTGTAGCGCTGATTTGCCTTTCCAGGTTGCTTGGTTGGACAAAAAGGGCGTATGCGTTTTTTCCTGAATGTATTCAGGAAAAAACGCATACGCCCTTTTTGGCCAAGGGCATCATTGTCAACGTTTTGCCGCTTTTCATGTGCTTTAAAGGCGATTCGAATCTACCTCCTGAAATCTGTTTCCTGCAATTCTGCCTTGATTTCAAATCCTCTTCTTTGCCTTCCCTCAATATATTTGTGGACGAGAGTTATCATTTATAACTCTGCAGGTTTGTGAATTGCAGTGCCCTGAAGCTCCATTTTACAAGTCGCTTTTTTGGGAGCTGGCCGCAAAAGCGCCGGATGGCTTCAGGCCCTGTTCTGGTTCAGGGGGGCAGGCTGAGCCTGTGGTTAATTCTTCTTCCTGATGGGAAAATAGAGTGACCTGTGCCTCTCCCAACACCAAGAGCTAGTCTCTCATTGGTTCCCCGTCTTCCCGTTCATCCTCAGGACAAATTGCAACCTGTACGGAACAGGAGGTTAAAGGTGCTGATGCTCCAAGTAGGGAGATTGCTAGTAAAGTGGCTGGAATGGCGAACCCGAGCACAAGGAGATGAGAAATGAGGTGCGTTTTAGAAACCTTTCCCCATCACACGGTGTACCATCTTCTGGGTTTCTCATGCATGTTTTCGATGTAGGAAGATGCCCTTGAACCTGGAGATTTGGGACCCATGCGATGGGTAGCACGCAGTATTACTTTAAAGGGTCTGCGTTTGCTCACCCAACCTCACCAGACCTATCAGCCCCAAGAGTGTCCACCCTTATGTCTCATCCAGCTGTGGGTCTAGATATGGTCAATCCAGGTTGCATCACAGCCCCTGAACGAATTGTGTAAGAATTTCTCTCTCTTTCCCTGTCTTTGTTTCATGGGTTTTTAAAAGTAATTTATTTTTATAATGGGGTTTAGCTGCTTTTCACGGCTGTGTTTAGGCCGCTTTACACCCACTTGACCCACTAACAGAGAGATATCAATACATAGGTTTTAAGATTATTACTAGTCAGATATATTCTTGTCCGGTGAATCGGGCGTGTTGAGTCCAGTTCTCTGAGCAAGGAGTAGGTCTTGTCTATTACATATTGGGTTTATGGAACGGTATCTGAGCTAATTTGAAACTCTTGTTTTATGTATCACCCCACCTCACCTTTCCCGTTAAGCAGCCATAGTGTGTTTTCTGCATGTGTGACTCTGTTCTGTTTTGTAATTCAGTTCAAGTGTAACGGTTTTTACATTCCCTCTATAAGTGACACCTTATGAGAAGTGTCCTTTTCTGTGTGACTTATTTCACTTAGAATCGTCTTACCTAAATCCACTCATCATGCTGCTACTAGCCTTATGACATTGATTTCATGGCTGAGTGATATTCCATTGTACATAAGGACCACAACTTTTTTATCCATTTTTCGCTTTCCTGGGATATGTAAGGTGGAAGGAAGTGGAGGTCCTTGTCAACAGAGCAGCCCTAAACTTTGGGGTGCTTGTGTCTTGCTGATTTTCAATTTTCCCACTTTATCCCCCCATGCGTGGAAGTGCCCTATGCTCTCTAAGCTGTGTTTTTTAGATGTTTCAGGACACACCGTACACTTCTCCAGAGTGGCTGTTGGCAATTTACATCCCGCCCATCAGTGTAGCAAGGCTCCCATTTCTCCATGGCCTGTCCTGCATTTCTGGTTTTGACACTTTTTTCAGCATGGCCCTTTTGACCGATGGGAAGCGAGACTTCTTTGTAGCGCTGATTTGCCTTTCCAGGTTGCTTGGTTGGCCAAAAAGGGCGTATGCGTTTTTTCCTGAATGTATTCAGGAAAAAACGCATACGCCCTTTTTGGCCAAGGGCATCATTGTCAACGTTTTGCCGCTTTTCATGTGCTTTAAAGGCGATTCTAATCTACCTCCTGAAATCTGTTTCCTGCAATTCTGCCTTGATTTCAAATCCTCTTCTTTGCCTTCCCTCAATATATTTGTGGACGAGAGTTATCATTTATAACTCTGCAGGTTTGTGAATTGCAGTGCCCTGAAGCTCCATTTTACAAGTCGCTTTTTTGGGAGCTGGCCGCAAAAGCGCCGGATGGCTTCAGGCCCTGTTCTGGTTCAGGGGGGCAGGCTGAGCCTGTGGTTAATTCTTCTTCCTGATGGGAAAATAGAGTGACCTGTGCCTGTCCCAACACCAAGAGCTAGTCTCTCATTGGTTCCCCGTCTTCCCGTTCATCCTCAGGACAAATTGCAACCTGTACGGAACAGGAGGTTAAAGGTGCTGATGCTCCAAGTAGGGAGATTGCTAGTAAAGTGGCTGGAATGGCGAACCCGAGCACAAGGAGATGAGAAATGAGGTGCGTTTTAGAAACCTTTCCCCATCACACGGTGTACCATCTTCTGGGTTTCTCATGCATGTTTTCGATGTAGGAAGATGCCCTTGAACCTGGAGATTTGGGACCCATGCGATGGGTAGCACGCAGTATTACTTTAAATGGTCTGCGTTTGCTCACCCAACCTCACCAAACCTCTCAGCCCCAAGAGTGTCCACCCTTATGAGTCATCCAGCTGTGGGTCTAGATATGGTCAATCCAGGTTGCATCACAGCTCCTGAACGAATGGTGTAAGAATTTCTCTCTCTTTCCCTGTCTTTGTTTCATGGGTTTTTAAAAGTAATTTATTTTTATAATGGGGTGTAGCTGCTTTTCACGGCTGTGTTTATGCCGCTTTACACCCACTTGACACACTAACAGAGAGATATCAATACATAGGTTTTAAGATTATTACTAGTCAGATATATTCTTGTGCGGTGAATCGGGCGTGTTGAGTCCAGTTCTCTGAGCAAGGAGTAGGTCTTGTCTGTTACATATTGGGTTTATGGAACGGTATCTGAGCTAATTTGAAACTCTTGTTTTATGTATCACCCCACCTCACCTTTCCCGTTAAGCAGCCATAGTGTGTTTTCTGCATGTGTGACTCTGTTCTGTTTTGTAAGTCAGTTCAAGTGTAACGGTTTTTACATTCCCTCTATAAGTGACACCTTATGAGAAGTGTCCTTTTCTGTGTGACTTATTTCACTTAGAATCGTCTTACCTAAATCCACTCATCATGCTGCTACTAGCCTTATGACATTGATTTCATGGCTGAGTGATATTCCATTGTACATAAGGACCACAACTTTTTTATCCATTTTTCACTTTCCTGGGATATTTAAGGTGGAATGAAGTGGAGGTCCTTGTCAACAGAGCAGCCCTAAACTTTGGGGTGCTTGTGTCTTGCTGATTTTCAATTTTCCCACTTTATCCCCCCATGCGTGGAAGTGCCCTATGCTCTCTAAGCTGTGTTTTTTAGATGTTTCAGGACACACCGTACACTTCTCCAGAGTGGCTGTTGGCAATTTACATCCCGCCCATCAGTGTAGCAAGGCTCCCATTTCTCCATGGCCTGTCCTGCATTTCTGGTTTTGACACTTTTTTCAGCATGGCCCTTTTGACCGATGGGAAGCGAGACTTCTTTGTAGCGCTGATTTGCCTTTCCAGGTTGCTTGGTTGGCCAAAAAGGGCGTATGCGTTTTTTCCTGAATGTATTCAGGAAAAAACGCATACGCCCTTTTTGGCCAAGGGCATCATTGTCAACGTTTTGCCGCTTTTCATGTGCTTTAAAGGCGATTCGAATCTACCTCCTGAAATCTGTTTCCTGCAATTCTGCCTTGATTTCAAATCCTCTTCTTTGCCTTCCCTCAATATATTTGTGGACGAGAGTTATCATTTATAACTCTGCAGGTTTGTGAATTGCAGTGCCCTGAAGCTCCATTTTACAAGTCGGTTTTTTGGGAGCCGGCCGCAAAAGCGCAGGATGGCTTCAGGCCCTGTTCTGGTTCAGGGGGGCAGGCTGAGCCTGTGGTTAATTCTTCTTCCTGATGGGAAAATAGAGTGACCTGTGCCTGTCCCAACACCAAGAGCTAGTCTCTCATTGGTTCCCCGTCTTCCCGTTCATCCTCAGGACAAATTGCAACCTGTACGGAACAGGATGTTAAAGGTGCTGATGCTCCAAGTAGGGAGATTGCTAGTAAAGTGGCTGGAATGGCGAACCCGAGCACAAGGAGATGAGAAATGAGGTGCGTTTTAGAAACCTTTCCCCATCACACGGTGTACCATCTTCTGGGTTTCTCATGCATGTTTTCGATGTAGGAAGATGCCCTTGAACCTGGAGATTTGGGACCCATGCGATGGGTAGCACGCAGTATTACTTTAAAGGGTCTGCGTTTGCTCACCCAACCTCAACAAACCTCTCATCGCCAAAAGTGTCCACCCTTATGTCTCATCCAGCTGTGGGTCTAGATATGGTCAATCCAGTTTGCATCACAGCCCCTTAACGAATTGTGTAAGAATTTCTCTCTCTTTCCCTGTCTTTGTTTCATGGGTTTTTAAAAGTAATTTATTTTTATAATGGGGTTTAGCTGCTTTTCACGGCTGTGTTTATGCTGCTTTACACCCACTTGACACACTAACAGAGAGATATCAATACATAGGTTTTAAGATTATTACTAGTCAGATATATTCTTGTGCGGTGAATCGGGCGTGTTGAGTCCAGTTCTCTGAGCAAGGAGTAGGTCTTGTCTATTACATATTGGGTTTATGGAACGGTATCTGAGCTAATTTGAAACTCTTGTTTTATGTATCACCCCACCTCTCCTTTCCCGTTAAGCAGCCATAGTGTGTTTTCTGCATGTGTGACTCTGTTCTGTTTTGTAAGTCAGTTCAAGTGTAACGGTTTTTACATTCCCTCTATAAGTGACACCTTATGAGAAGTGTCCTTTTCTGTGTGACTTATTTCACTTAGAATCGTCTTACCTAAATCCACTCATCATGCTGCTACTAGCCTTATGACATTGATTTCATGGCTGAGTGATATTCCATTGTACATAAGGACCACAACTTTTTTATCCATTTTTCGCTTTCCTGGGTTATTTAAGGTGGAAGGAAGTGGAGGTCTTGTCAACAGAGCAGCCCTAAACTTTGGGGTGCTTGTGTCTTGCTGATTTTCAATTTTCCCACTTTATCCCCCCATGCGTGGAAGTGCCCTATGCTCTCTAAGCTGTGTTTTTCAGATGTTTCAGGACACACCGTACACTTCTCCAGAGTGGCTGTTGGCAATTTACATCCCGCCCATCAGTGTAGCAAGGCTCCCATTTCTCCATGGCCTGACCTGCATTTCTGGTTTTGATACTTTTTTCAGCATGGCCCTTTTGACCGATGGGAAGCGAGACTTCTTTGTAGCGCTGATTTGCCTTTCCAGGTTGCTTGGTTGGCCAAAAAGGGCGTATGCGTTTTTTCCTGAATATATTCAGGAAAAAACGCATACGCCCTTTTTGGCCAAGGGCATCATTGTCAACGTTTTGCCGCTTTTCATGTGCTTTAAAGGCGATTCGAATCTACCTCCTGAAATCTGTTTCCTGCAATTCTGCCTTGATTTCAAATCCTCTTCTTTGCCTTCCCTCAATATATTTGTGGACGAGAGTTATCATTTATAACTCTGCAGGTTTGTGAATTGCAGTGCCTTGAAGCTCCATTTTACAAGTCGCTTTTTTGGGAGCCGGCCGCAAAAGCGCAGGATGGCTTCAGGCCCTGTTCTGGTTCCGGGGGGCAGGCTGAGCCTGTGGTTAATTCTTCTTCCTGATGGGAAAATAGAGTGGCCTGTGCCTGTCCCAACACCAAGAGCTAGTCTCTCATTGGTTCCCCGTCTTCCCGTTCATCCTCAGGACAAATTGCAACCTGTACGGAACAGGAGGTTAAAGGTGCTGATGCTCCAAGTAGGGAGATTGCTAGTAAAGTGGCTGGAATGGCGAACCCGAGCACAAGGAGATGAGAAATGAGGTGCGTTTTAGAAACCTTTCCCCATCACACGGTGTACCATCGTCTGGGTTTCTCATGCATGTTTTCGAAGTAGGAAGATGCCCTTGAACCTGGAGATTTGGGACCCATGTGATGGGTAGCACGCAGTATTACTTTAAAGGGTCTGCGTTTGCTCACCCAACCTCACCAAACCTCTCATCGCCAAGAGTGTCCACCCTTATGTCTCATCCAGCTGTGGGTCTAGATATGGTCAATCCAGTTTGCATCACAGCCCCTTAACGAATTGTGTAAGAATTTCTCTCTCTTTCCCTGTCTTTGTTTCATGGGTTTTTAAAAGTAATTTATTTTTATAATGGGGTTTAGCTGCTTTTCACGGCTTTGTTTATGCCGCTTTACACCCACTTGACACACTAACAGAGAGATATCAATACATAGGTTTTAAGATTATTACTAGTCACATATATTCTTGTGCGGTGAATCGGGCGTGTTGAGTCCAGTTCTCTGAGCAAGGAGTAGGTCTTGTCTATTACATATTGGGTTTATGGAACGGTATCTGAGCTAATTTGAAACTCTTGTTTTATGTATCACCCCACCTCACCTTTCCCGTTAAGCAGCCATAGTGTGTTTTCTGCATGTGTGACTCTGTTCTGTTTTGTAATTCAGTTCAAGTGTAACGGTTTTTACATTCCCTCTATAAGTGACACCTTATGAGAAGTGTCCTTTTCTGTGTGACTTATTTCACTTAGAATCGTCTTACCTAAATCCACTCATCATGCTGCTACTAGCCTTATGACATTGATTTCATGGCTGAGTGATATTCCATTGTACATAAGGACCACAACTTTTTTATCCATTTTTCGCTTTCCTGGGATATTTAAGGTGGAATGAAGTGGAGGTCCTTGTCAACAGAGCAGCCCTAAACTTTGGGGTGCTTGTTTCTTGCTGATTTTCAATTTTCCCACTTTATCCCCCCATGCGTGGAAGTGCCCTATGCTCTCTAAGCTGTGTTTTTTAGATGTTTCAGGACACACCGTACACTTCTCCAGAGTGGCTGTTGGCAATTTACATCCCGCCCATCAGTGTAGCAAGGCTCCCATTTCTCCATGGCCTGTCCTGCATTTCTGGTTTTGACACTTTTTTCAGCATGTCCCTTTTGACCGATGGGAAGCGAGACTTCTTTGTAGCGCTGATTTGCCTTTCCAGGTTGCTTGGTTGGCCAAAAAGGGCGTATGCGTTTTTTCCTGAATATATTCAGGAAAAAACTTATACGCCCTTTTTGGCCAAGGTCATCATTGTCAACGTTTTGCCGCTTTTCATGTGCTTTAAAGGCGATTCGAATCTACATCCTGAAATCTGTTTCCTGCAATTCTGCCTTGATTTCAAATCCTCTTCTTTGCCTTCCCTCAATATATTTGTGGACGAGAGTTATCATTTATAACTCTGCAGGTTTGTGAATTGCAGTGCCCTGAAGCTCCATTTTACAAGTCGCTTTTTTGGGAGCCGGCCGCAAAAGCGCAGGATGGCTTCAGGCCCTGTTCTGGTTCCGGGGGGCAGGCTGAGCCTGTGGTTAATTCTTCTTCCTGATGGGAAAATAGAGTGACCTGTGCCTGTCCCAACACCAAGAGCTAGTCTCTCATTGGTTCCCCGTCTTCCCGTTCATCCTCAGGACAAATTGCAACCTGAACGGAACAGGAGGTTAAAGGTGCTGATGCTCCAAGTAGGGAGATTGCTAGTAAAGTGGCTGGAATGGCGAACCCGAGCACAAGGAGATGAGAAATGAGGTGCGTTTTAGAAACCTTTCCCCATCACACGGTGTACCATCTTCTGGGTTTCTCATGCATGTTTTCGATGTAGGAAGATGCCCTTAAACCTGGAGATTTGGGACCCATGCGATGGGTAGCACGCAGTATTACTTTAAAGGGTCTGCGTTTGCTCACCCAACCTCACCAAACCTCTCATCGCCAAGAGTGTCCACCCTTATGTCTCATCCAGCTGTGGGTCTAGATATGGTCAATCCAGGTTGCATCACAGCCCCTGAACGAATTGTGTAAGAATTTCTCTCTCTTTCCCTGTCTTTGTTTCATGGGTTTTTAAAAGTAATTTATTTTTATAATGGGGTTTAGCTGCTTTTCACGGCTTTGTTTATGCCGCTTTACACCAACTTGACACACTAACAGAGAGATATCAATACATAGGTTTTAAGATTATTACTAGTCAGATATATTCTTGTGCGGTGAATCGGGCGTGTTGAGTCCAGTTCTCTGAGCAAGGAGTAGGTCTTGTCTATTACATATTGGGTTTATGGAACGGTATCTGAGCTAATTTGAAACTCTTGTTTTATGTATCACCCCACCTCACCTTTCCCGTTAAGCAGCCATAGTGTGTTTTCTGCATGTGTGACTCTGTTCTGTTTTGTAATTCAGTTCAAGTGTAACGGTTTTTACATTCCCTCTATAAGTGACACCTTATGAGAAGTGTCCTTTTCTGTGTGACTTATTTCACTTAGAATCGTCTTACCTAAATCCACTCATCATGCTGCTACTAGCCTTATGACATTGATTTCATGGCTGAGTGATATTCCATTGTACATAAGGACCACAACTTTTTTATCCATTTTTCGCTTTCCTGGGATATGTAAGGTGGAAGGAAGTGGAGGTCCTTGTCAACAGAGCAGCCCTAAACTTTGGGGTGCTTGTGTCTTGCTGATTTTCAATTTTCCCACTTTATCCCCCCATGCGTGGAAGTGCCCTATGCTCTCTAAGCTGTGTTTTTTAGATGTTTCAGGACACACCGTACACTTCTCCAGAGTGGCTGTTGGCAATTTACATCCCGCCCATCAGTGTAGCAAGGCTCCCATTTCTCCATGGCCTGTCCTGCATTTCTGGTTTTGACACTTTTTTCAGCATGGCCCTTTTGACCGATGGGAAGCGAGACTTCTTTGTAGCGCTGATTTGCCTTTCCAGGTTGCTTGGTTGGCCAAAAAGGGCGTATGCGTTTTTTCCTGAATATATTCAGGAAAAAACGCATACGCCCTTTTTGGCCAAGGGCATCATTGTCAACGTTTTGCCGCTTTTCATGTGCTTTAAAGGCGATTCGAATCTACCTCCTGAAATCTGTTTCCTGCAATTCTGCCTTGATTTCAAATCCTCTTCTTTGCCTTCCCTCAATATATTTGTGGACGAGAGTTATCATTTATAACTCTGCAGGTTTGTGAATTGCAGTGCCCTGAAGCTCCATTTTACAAGTCGCTTTTTTGGGAGCCAGCCGCAAAAGCGCAGGATGGCTTCAGGCCCTGTTCTGGTTCCGGGGGGCAGGCTGAGCCTGTGGTTAATTCTTCTTCCTGATGGGAAAATAGAGTGACCTGTGCCTGTCCCAACACCAAGAGCTAGTCTCTCATTGGTTCCCCGTCTTCCCGTTCATCCTCAGGACAAATTGCAACCTGTACGGAACAGGAGGTTAAAGGTGCTGATGCTCCAAGTAGGGAGATTGCTAGTAAAGTGGCTGGAATGGCGAACCCGAGCACAAGGAGATGAGAAATGAGGTGCGTTTTAGAAACCTTTCCCCATCACACGGTGTACCATCGTCTGGGTTTCTCATGCATGTTTTCGAAGTAGGAAGATGCCCTTGAACCTGGAGATTTGGGACCCATGTGATGGGTAGCACGCAGTATTACTTTAAAGGGTCTGCGTTTGCTCACCCAACCTCACCAAACCTCTCATCGCCAAGAGTGTCCACCCTTATGTCTCATCCAGCTGTGGGTCTAGATATGGTCAATCCAGTTTGCATCACAGCCCCTTAACGAATTGTGTAAGAATTTCTCTCTCTTTCCCTGTCTTTGTTTCATGGGTTTTTAAAAGTAATTTATTTTTATAATGGGGTTTAGCTGCTTTTCACGGCTTTGTTTATGCCGCTTTACACCCACTTGACACACTAACAGAGAGATATCAATACATAGGTTTTAAGATTATTACTAGTCACATATATTCTTGTGCGGTGAATCGGGCGTGTTGAGTCCAGTTCTCTGAGCAAGGAGTAGGTCTTGTCTATTACATATTGGGTTTATGGAACGGTATCTGAGCTAATTTGAAACTCTTGTTTTATGTATCACCCCACCTCACCTTTCCCGTTAAGCAGCCATAGTGTGTTTTCTGCATGTGTGACTCTGTTCTGTTTTGTAATTCAGTTCAAGTGTAACGGTTTTTACATTCCCTCTATAAGTGACACCTTATGAGAAGTGTCCTTTTCTGTGTGACTTATTTCACTTAGAATCGTCTTACCTAAATCCACTCATCATGCTGCTACTAGCCTTATGACATTGATTTCATGGCTGAGTGATATTCCATTGTACATAAGGACCACAACTTTTTTATCCATTTTTCGCTTTCCTGGGATATTTAAGGTGGAATGAAGTGGAGGTCCTTGTCAACAGAGCAGCCCTAAACTTTGGGGTGCTTGTTTCTTGCTGATTTTCAATTTTCCCACTTTATCCCCCCATGCGTGGAAGTGCCCTATGCTCTCTAAGCTGTGTTTTTTAGATGTTTCAGGACACACCGTACACTTCTCCAGAGTGGCTGTTGGCAATTTACATCCCGCCCATCAGTGTAGCAAGGCTCCCATTTCTCCATGGCCTGTCCTGCATTTCTGGTTTTGACACTTTTTTCAGCATGTCCCTTTTGACCGATGGGAAGCGAGACTTCTTTGTAGCGCTGATTTGCCTTTCCAGGTGGCTTGGTTGGCCAAAAAGGGCGTATGCGTTTTTTCCTGAATATATTCAGGAAAAAACTGATACGCCCTTTTTGGCCAAGGTCATCATTGTCAACGTTTTGCCGCTTTTCATGTGCTTTAAAGGCGATTCGAATCTACCTCCTGAAATCTGTTTCCTGCAATTCTGCCTTGATTTCAAATCCTCTTCTTTGCCTTCCCTCAATATATTTGTGGACGAGAGTTATCATTTATAACTCTGCAGGTTTGTGAATTGCAGTGCCCTGAAGCTCCATTTTACAAGTCGCTTTTTTGGGAGCCGGCCGCAAAAGCGCAGGATGGCTTCAGGCCCTGTTCTGGTTCCGGGGGGCAGGCTGAGCCTGTGGTTAATTCTTCTTCCTGATGGGAAAATAGAGTGACCTGTGCCTGTCCCAACACCAAGAGCTAGTCTCTCATTGGTTCCCCGTCTTCCCGTTCATCCTCAGGACAAATTGCAACCTGAACGGAACAGGAGGTTAAAGGTGCTGATGCTCCAAGTAGGGAGATTGCTAGTAAAGTGGCTGGAATGGCGAACCCGAGCACAAGGAGATGAGAAATGAGGTGCGTTTTAGAAACCTTTCCCCATCACACGGTGTACCATCTTCTGGGTTTCTCATGCATGTTTTCGATGTAGGAAGATGCCCTTGAACCTGGAGATTTGGGACCCATGCGATGGGTAGCACGCAGTATTACTTTAAAGGGTCTGCGTTTGCTCACCCAACCTCACCAAACCTCTCATCGCCAAGAGTGTCCACCCTTATGTCTCATCCAGCTGTGGGTCTAGATATGGTCAATCCAGGTTGCATCACAGCCCCTGAACGAATTGTGTAAGAATTTCTCTCTCTTTCCCTGTCTTTGTTTCATGGGTTTTTAAAAGTAATTTATTTTTATAATGGGGTTTAGCTGCTTTTCACGGCTGTGTTTATGCTGCTTTACACCCACTTGACACACTAACAGAGAGATATCAATACATAGGTTTTAAGATTATTACTAGTCAGATATATTCTTGTGCGGTGAATCGGGCGTGTTGAGTCCAGTTCTCTGAGCAAGGAGTAGGTCTTGTCTATTACATATTGGGTTTATGGAACGGTATCTGAGCTAATTTGAAACTCTTGTTTTATGTATCACCCCACCTCTCCTTTCCCGTTAAGCAGCCATAGTGTGTTTTCTGCATGTGTGACTCTGTTCTGTTTTGTAAGTCAGTTCAAGTGTAACGGTTTTTACATTCCCTCTATAAGTGACACCTTATGAGAAGTGTCCTTTTCTGTGTGACTTATTTCACTTAGAATCGTCTTACCTAAATCCACTCATCATGCTGCTACTAGCCTTATGACATTGATTTCATGGCTGAGTGATATTCCATTGTACATAAGGACCACAACTTTTTTATCCATTTTTCGCTTTCCTGGGTTATTTAAGGTGGAAGGAAGTGGAGGTCTTGTCAACAGAGCAGCCCTAAACTTTGGGGTGCTTGTGTCTTGCTGATTTTCAATTTTCCCACTTTATCCCCCCATGCGTGGAAGTGCCCTATGCTCTCTAAGCTGTGTTTTTTAGATGTTTCAGGACACACCGTACACTTCTCCAGAGTGGCTGTTGGCAATTTACATCCCGCCCATCAGTGTAGCAAGGCTCCCATTTCTCCATGGCCTGTCCTGCATTTCTGGTTTTGACACTTTTTTCAGCATGGCCCTTTTGACCGATGGGAAGCGAGACTTCTTTGTAGCGCTGATTTGCCTTTCCAGGTTGCTTGGTTGGCCAAAAAGGGCGTATGCGTTTTTTCCTGAATGTATTCAGGAAAAAACGCATACGCCCTTTTTGGCCAAGGGCATCATTGTCAACGTTTTGCCGCTTTTCATGGGCTTTAAAGGCGATTCGAATCTACCTCCTGAAATCTGTTTCCTGCAATTCTGCCTTGATTTCAAATCCTCTTCTTTGCCTTCCCTCAATATATTTGTGGACGAGAGTTATCATTTATAACTCTGCAGGTTTGTGAATTGCAGTGCCCTGAAGCTCCATTTTACAAGTCGGTTTTTTGGGAGCTGGCCGCAAAAGCGCAGGATGGCTTCAGGCCCTGTTCTGGTTCCGGGGGGCAGGCTGAGCCTGTGGTTAATTCTTCTTCCTGATGGGAAAATAGAGTGACCTGTGCCTCTCCCAACACCAAGAGCTAGTCTCTCATTGGTTCCCCGTCTTCCCGTTCATCCTCAGGACAAATTGCAACCTGTACGGAACAGGAGGTTAAAGGTGCTGATGCTCCAAGTAGGGAGATTGCTAGTAAAGTGTCTGGAATGGCGAACCCGAGCACAAGGAGATGAGAAATGAGGTGCGTTTTAGAAACCTTTCCCCATCACACGGTGTACCATCTTCTGGGTTTCTCATGCATGTTTTCGATGTAGGAAGATGCCCTTGAACCTGGAGATTTGGGACCCATGCGATGGGTAGCACGCAGTATTACTTTAAAGGGTCTGCGTTTGCTCACCCAACCTCAACAAACCTCTCATCGCCAAAAGTGTCCACCCTTATGTCTCATCCAGCTGTGGGTCTAGATATGGTCAATCCAGTTTGCATCACAGCCCCTTAACGAATTGTGTAAGAATTTCTCTCTCTTTCCCTGTCTTTGTTTCATGGGTTTTTAAAAGTAATTTATTTTTATAATGGGGTTTAGCTGCTTTTCACGGCTGTGTTTATGCTGCTTTACACCCACTTGACACACTAACAGAGAGATATCAATACATAGGTTTTAAGATTATTACTAGTCAGATATATTCTTGTGCGGTGAATCGGGCGTGTTGAGTCCAGTTCTCTGAGCAAGGAGTAGGTCTTGTCTATTACATATTGGGTTTATGGAACGGTATCTGAGCTAATTTGAAACTCTTGTTTTATGTATCACCCCACCTCTCCTTTCCCGTTAAGCAGCCATAGTGTGTTTTCTGCATGTGTGACTCTGTTCTGTTTTGTAAGTCAGTTCAAGTGTAACGGTTTTTACATTCCCTCTATAAGTGACACCTTATGAGAAGTGTCCTTTTCTGTGTGACTTATTTCACTTAGAATCGTCTTACCTAAATCCACTCATCATGCTGCTACTAGCCTTATGACATTGATTTCATGGCTGAGTGATATTCCATTGTACATAAGGACCACAACTTTTTTATCCATTTTTCGCTTTCCTGGGTTATTTAAGGTGGAAGGAAGTGGAGGTCTTGTCAACAGAGCAGCCCTAAACTTTGGGGTGCTTGTGTCTTGCTGATTTTCAATTTTCCCACTTTATCCCCCCATGCGTGGAAGTGCCCTATGCTCTCTAAGCTGTGTTTTTTAGATGTTTCAGGACACACCGTACACTTCTCCAGAGTGGCTGTTGGCAATTTACATCCCGCCCATCAGTGTAGCAAGGCTCCCATTTCTCCATGGCCTGTCCTGCATTTCTGGTTTTGACACTTTTTTCAGCATGGCCCTTTTGACCGATGGGAAGCGAGACTTCTTTGTAGCGCTGATTTGCCTTTCCAGGTTGCTTGGTTGGCCAAAAAGGGCGTATGCGTTTTTTCCTGAATGTATTCAGGAAAAAACGCATACGCCCTTTTTGGCCAAGGGCATCATTGTCAACGTTTTGCCGCTTTTCATGGGCTTTAAAGGCGATTCGAATCTACCTCCTGAAATCTGTTTCCTGCAATTCTGCCTTGATTTCAAATCCTCTTCTTTGCCTTCCCTCAATATATTTGTGGACGAGAGTTATCATTTATAACTCTGCAGGTTTGTGAATTGCAGTGCCCTGAAGCTCCATTTTACAAGTCGGTTTTTTGGGAGCTGGCCGCAAAAGCGCAGGATGGCTTCAGGCCCTGTTCTGGTTCCGGGGGGCAGGCTGAGCCTGTGGTTAATTCTTCTTCCTGATGGGAAAATAGAGTGACCTGTGCCTCTCCCAACACCAAGAGCTAGTCTCTCATTGGTTCCCCGTCTTCCCGTTCATCCTCAGGACAAATTGCAACCTGTACGGAACAGGAGGTTAAAGGTGCTGATGCTCCAAGTAGGGAGATTGCTAGTAAAGTGTCTGGAATGGCGAACCCGAGCACAAGGAGATGAGAAATGAGGTGCGTTTTAGAAACCTTTCCCCATCACACGGTGTACCATCTTCTGGGTTTCTCATGCATGTTTTCGATGTAGGAAGATGCCCTTGAACCTGGAGATTTGGGACCCATGCGATGGGTAGCACGCAGTATTACTTTAAAGGGTCTGCGTTTGCTCACCCAACCTCAACAAACCTCTCATCGCCAAAAGTGTCCACCCTTATGTCTCATCCAGCTGTGGGTCTAGATATGGTCAATCCAGTTTGCATCACAGCCCCTTAACGAATTGTGTAAGAATTTCTCTCTCTTTCCCTGTCTTTGTTTCATGGGTTTTTAAAAGTAATTTATTTTTATAATGGGGTTTAGCTGCTTTTCACGGCTGTGTTTATGCTGCTTTACACCCACTTGACACACTAACAGAGAGATATCAATACATAGGTTTTAAGATTATTACTAGTCAGATATATTCTTGTGCGGTGAATCGGGCGTGTTGAGTCCAGTTCTCTGAGCAAGGAGTAGGTCTTGTCTATTACATATTGGGTTTATGGAACGGTATCTGAGCTAATTTGAAACTCTTGTTTTATGTATCACCCCACCTCTCCTTTCCCGTTAAGCAGCCATAGTGTGTTTTCTGCATGTGTGACTCTGTTCTGTTTTGTAAGTCAGTTCAAGTGTAACGGTTTTTACATTCCCTCTATAAGTGACACCTTATGAGAAGTGTCCTTTTCTGTGTGACTTATTTCACTTAGAATCGTCTTACCTAAATCCACTCATCATGCTGCTACTAGCCTTATGACATTGATTTCATGGCTGAGTGATATTCCATTGTACATAAGGACCACAACTTTTTTATCCATTTTTCGCTTTCCTGGGTTATTTAAGGTGGAAGGAAGTGGAGGTCTTGTCAACAGAGCAGCCCTAAACTTTGGGGTGCTTGTGTCTTGCTGATTTTCAATTTTCCCACTTTATCCCCCCATGCGTGGAAGTGCCCTATGCTCTCTAAGCTGTGTTTTTCAGATGTTTCAGGACACACCGTACACTTCTCCAGAGTGGCTGTTGGCAATTTACATCCCGCCCATCAGTGTAGCAAGGCTCCCATTTCTCCATGGCCTGACCTGCATTTCTGGTTTTGATACTTTTTTCAGCATGGCCCTTTTGACCGATGGGAAGCGAGACTTCTTTGTAGCGCTGATTTGCCTTTCCAGGTTGCTTGGTTGGCCAAAAAGGGCGTATGCGTTTTTTCCTGAATATATTCAGGAAAAAACGCATACGCCCTTTTTGGCCAAGGGCATCATTGTCAACGTTTTGCCGCTTTTCATGTGCTTTAAAGGCGATTCGAATCTACCTCCTGAAATCTGTTTCCTGCAATTCTGCCTTGATTTCAAATCCTCTTCTTTGCCTTCCCTCAATATATTTGTGGACGAGAGTTATCATTTATAACTCTGCAGGTTTGTGAATTGCAGTGCCTTGAAGCTCCATTTTACAAGTCGCTTTTTTGGGAGCCGGCCGCAAAAGCGCAGGATGGCTTCAGGCCCTGTTCTGGTTCCGGGGGGCAGGCTGAGCCTGTGGTTAATTCTTCTTCCTGATGGGAAAATAGAGTGACCTGTGCCTGTCCCAACACCAAGAGCTAGTCTCTCATTGGTTCCCCGTCTTCCCGTTCATCCTCAGGACAAATTGCAACCTGTACGGAACAGGAGGTTAAAGGTGCTGATGCTCCAAGTAGGGAGATTGCTAGTAAAGTGGCTGGAATGGCGAACCCGAGCACAAGGAGATGAGAAATGAGGTGCGTTTTAGAAACCTTTCCCCATCACACGGTGTACCATCGTCTGGGTTTCTCATGCATGTTTTCGAAGTAGGAAGATGCCCTTGAACCTGGAGATTTGGGACCCATGTGATGGGTAGCACGCAGTATTACTTTAAAGGGTCTGCGTTTGCTCACCCAACCTCACCAAACCTCTCATCGCCAAGAGTGTCCACCCTTATGTCTCATCCAGCTGTGGGTCTAGATATGGTCAATCCAGTTTGCATCACAGCCCCTTAACGAATTGTGTAAGAATTTCTCTCTCTTTCCCTGTCTTTGTTTCATGGGTTTTTAAAAGTAATTTATTTTTATAATGGGGTTTAGCTGCTTTTCACGGCTTTGTTTATGCCGCTTTACACCCACTTGACACACTAACAGAGAGATATCAATACATAGGTTTTAAGATTATTACTAGTCACATATATTCTTGTGCGGTGAATCGGGCGTGTTGAGTCCAGTTCTCTGAGCAAGGAGTAGGTCTTGTCTATTACATATTGGGTTTATGGAACGGTATCTGAGCTAATTTGAAACTCTTGTTTTATGTATCACCCCACCTCACCTTTCCCGTTAAGCAGCCATAGTGTGTTTTCTGCATGTGTGACTCTGTTCTGTTTTGTAATTCAGTTCAAGTGTAACGGTTTTTACATTCCCTCTATAAGTGACACCTTATGAGAAGTGTCCTTTTCTGTGTGACTTATTTCACTTAGAATCGTCTTACCTAAATCCACTCATCATGCTGCTACTAGCCTTATGACATTGATTTCATGGCTGAGTGATATTCCATTGTACATAAGGACCACAACTTTTTTATCCATTTTTCGCTTTCCTGGGATATTTAAGGTGGAATGAAGTGGAGGTCCTTGTCAACAGAGCAGCCCTAAACTTTGGGGTGCTTGTTTCTTGCTGATTTTCAATTTTCCCACTTTATCCCCCCATGCGTGGAAGTGCCCTATGCTCTCTAAGCTGTGTTTTTTAGATGTTTCAGGACACACCGTACACTTCTCCAGAGTGGCTGTTGGCAATTTACATCCCGCCCATCAGTGTAGCAAGGCTCCCATTTCTCCATGGCCTGTCCTGCATTTCTGGTTTTGACACTTTTTTCAGCATGTCCCTTTTGACCGATGGGAAGCGAGACTTCTTTGTAGCGCTGATTTGCCTTTCCAGGTTGCTTGGTTGGCCAAAAAGGGCGTATGCGTTTTTTCCTGAATATATTCAGGAAAAAACTTATACGCCCTTTTTGGCCAAGGTCATCATTGTCAACGTTTTGCCGCTTTTCATGTGCTTTAAAGGCGATTCGAATCTACATCCTGAAATCTGTTTCCTGCAATTCTGCCTTGATTTCAAATCCTCTTCTTTGCCTTCCCTCAATATATTTGTGGACGAGAGTTATCATTTATAACTCTGCAGGTTTGTGAATTGCAGTGCCCTGAAGCTCCATTTTACAAGTCGCTTTTTTGGGAGCCGGCCGCAAAAGCGCAGGATGGCTTCAGGCCCTGTTCTGGTTCCGGGGGGCAGGCTGAGCCTGTGGTTAATTCTTCTTCCTGATGGGAAAATAGAGTGACCTGTGCCTGTCCCAACACCAAGAGCTAGTCTCTCATTGGTTCCCCGTCTTCCCGTTCATCCTCAGGACAAATTGCAACCTGAACGGAACAGGAGGTTAAAGGTGCTGATGCTCCAAGTAGGGAGATTGCTAGTAAAGTGGCTGGAATGGCGAACCCGAGCACAAGGAGATGAGAAATGAGGTGCGTTTTAGAAACCTTTCCCCATCACACGGTGTACCATCTTCTGGGTTTCTCATGCATGTTTTCGATGTAGGAAGATGCCCTTGAACCTGGAGATTTGGGACCCATGCGATGGGTAGCACGCAGTATTACTTTAAAGGGTCTGCGTTTGCTCACCCAACCTCACCAAACCTCTCATCGCCAAGAGTGTCCACCCTTATGTCTCATCCAGCTGTGGGTCTAGATATGGTCAATCCAGGTTGCATCACAGCCCCTGAACGAATTGTGTAAGAATTTCTCTCTCTTTCCCTGTCTTTGTTTCATGGGTTTTTAAAAGTAATTTATTTTTATAATGGGGTTTAGCTGCTTTTCACGGCTTTGTTTATGCCGCTTTACACCAACTTGACACACTAACAGAGAGATATCAATACATAGGTTTTAAGATTATTACTAGTCAGATATATTCTTGTGCGGTGAATCGGGCGTGTTGAGTCCAGTTCTCTGAGCAAGGAGTAGGTCTTGTCTATTACATATTGGGTTTATGGAACGGTATCTGAGCTAATTTGAAACTCTTGTTTTATGTATCACCCCACCTCACCTTTCCCGTTAAGCAGCCATAGTGTGTTTTCTGCATGTGTGACTCTGTTCTGTTTTGTAATTCAGTTCAAGTGTAACGGTTTTTACATTCCCTCTATAAGTGACACCTTATGAGAAGTGTCCTTTTCTGTGTGACTTATTTCACTTAGAATCATCTTACCTAAATCCACTCATCATGCTGCTACTAGCCTTATGACATTGATTTCATGGCTGAGTGATATTCCATTGTACATAAGGACCACAACTTTTTTATCCATTTTTCGCTTTCCTGGGATATGTAAGGTGGAAGGAAGTGGAGGTCCTTGTCAACAGAGCAGCCCTAAACTTTGGGGTGCTTGTGTCTTGCTGATTTTCAATTTTCCCACTTTATCCCCCCATGCGTGGAAGTGCCCTATGCTCTCTAAGCTGTGTTTTTTAGATGTTTCAGGACACACCGTACACTTCTCCAGAGTGGCTGTTGGCAATTTACATCCCGCCCATCAGTGTAGCAAGGCTCCCATTTCTCCATGGCCTGTCCTGCATTTCTGGTTTTGACACTTTTTTCAGCATGGCCCTTTTGACCGATGGGAAGCGAGACTTCTTTGTAGCGCTGATTTGCCTTTCCAGGTTGCTTGGTTGGCCAAAAAGGGCGTATGCGTTTTTTCCTGAATATATTCAGGAAAAAACGCATACGCCCTTTTTGGCCAAGGGCATCATTGTCAACGTTTTGCCGCTTTTCATGTGCTTTAAAGGCGATTCGAATCTACCTCCTGAAATCTGTTTCCTGCAATTCTGCCTTGATTTCAAATCCTCTTCTTTGCCTTCCCTCAATATATTTGTGGACGAGAGTTATCATTTATAACTCTGCAGGTTTGTGAATTGCAGTGCCCTGAAGCTCCATTTTACAAGTCGCTTTTTTGGGAGCCAGCCGCAAAAGCGCAGGATGGCTTCAGGCCCTGTTCTGGTTCCGGGGGGCAGGCTGAGCCTGTGGTTAATTCTTCTTCCTGATGGGAAAATAGAGTGACCTGTGCCTGTCCCAACACCAAGAGCTAGTCTCTCATTGGTTCCCCGTCTTCCCGTTCATCCTCAGGACAAATTGCAACCTGTACGGAACAGGAGGTTAAAGGTGCTGATGCTCCAAGTAGGGAGATTGCTAGTAAAGTGGCTGGAATGGCGAACCCGAGCACAAGGAGATGAGAAATGAGGTGCGTTTTAGAAACCTTTCCCCATCACACGGTGTACCATCGTCTGGGTTTCTCATGCATGTTTTCGAAGTAGGAAGATGCCCTTGAACCTGGAGATTTGGGACCCATGTGATGGGTAGCACGCAGTATTACTTTAAAGGGTCTGCGTTTGCTCACCCAACCTCACCAAACCTCTCATCGCCAAGAGTGTCCACCCTTATGTCTCATCCAGCTGTGGGTCTAGATATGGTCAATCCAGTTTGCATCACAGCCCCTTAACGAATTGTGTAAGAATTTCTCTCTCTTTCCCTGTCTTTGTTTCATGGGTTTTTAAAAGTAATTTATTTTTATAATGGGGTTTAGCTGCTTTTCACGGCTTTGTTTATGCCGCTTTACACCCACTTGACACACTAACAGAGAGATATCAATACATAGGTTTTAAGATTATTACTAGTCACATATATTCTTGTGCGGTGAATCGGGCGTGTTGAGTCCAGTTCTCTGAGCAAGGAGTAGGTCTTGTCTATTACATATTGGGTTTATGGAACGGTATCTGAGCTAATTTGAAACTCTTGTTTTATGTATCACCCCACCTCACCTTTCCCGTTAAGCAGCCATAGTGTGTTTTCTGCATGTGTGACTCTGTTCTGTTTTGTAATTCAGTTCAAGTGTAACGGTTTTTACATTCCCTCTATAAGTGACACCTTATGAGAAGTGTCCTTTTCTGTGTGACTTATTTCACTTAGAATCGTCTTACCTAAATCCACTTATCATGCTGCTACTAGCCTTATGACATTGATTTCATGGCTGAGTGATATTCCATTGTACATAAGGACCACAACTTTTTTATCCATTTTTCGCTTTCCTGGGATATTTAAGGTGGAATGAAGTGGAGGTCCTTGTCAACAGAGCAGCCCTAAACTTTGGGGTGCTTGTTTCTTGCTGATTTTCAATTTTCCCACTTTATCCCCCCATGCGTGGAAGTGCCCTATGCTCTCTAAGCTGTGTTTTTTAGATGTTTCAGGACACACCGTACACTTCTCCAGAGTGGCTGTTGGCAATTTACATCCCGCCCATCAGTGTAGCAAGGCTCCCATTTCTCCATGGCCTGTCCTGCATTTCTGGTTTTGACACTTTTTTCAGCATGTCCCTTTTGACCGATGGGAAGCGAGACTTCTTTGTAGCGCTGATTTGCCTTTCCAGGTGGCTTGGTTGGCCAAAAAGGGCGTATGCGTTTTTTCCTGAATATATTCAGGAAAAAACTGATACGCCCTTTTTGGCCAAGGTCATCATTGTCAACGTTTTGCCGCTTTTCATGTGCTTTAAAGGCGATTCGAATCTACCTCCTGAAATCTGTTTCCTGCAATTCTGCCTTGATTTCAAATCCTCTTCTTTGCCTTCCCTCAATATATTTGTGGACGAGAGTTATCATTTATAACTCTGCAGGTTTGTGAATTGCAGTGCCCTGAAGCTCCATTTTACAAGTCGCTTTTTTGGGAGCCGGCCGCAAAAGCGCAGGATGGCTTCAGGCCCTGTTCTGGTTCCGGGGGGCAGGCTGAGCCTGTGGTTAATTCTTCTTCCTGATGGGAAAATAGAGTGACCTGTGCCTGTCCCAACACCAAGAGCTAGTCTCTCATTGGTTCCCCGTCTTCCCGTTCATCCTCAGGACAAATTGCAACCTGAACGGAACAGGAGGTTAAAGGTGCTGATGCTCCAAGTAGGGAGATTGCTAGTAAAGTGGCTGGAATGGCGAACCCGAGCACAAGGAGATGAGAAATGAGGTGCGTTTTAGAAACCTTTCCCCATCACACGGTGTACCATCTTCTGGGTTTCTCATGCATGTTTTCGATGTAGGAAGATGCCCTTGAACCTGGAGATTTGGGACCCATGCGATGGGTAGCACGCAGTATTACTTTAAAGGGTCTGCGTTTGCTCACCCAACCTCACCAAACCTCTCATCGCCAAGAGTGTCCACCCTTATGTCTCATCCAGCTGTGGGTCTAGATATGGTCAATCCAGGTTGCATCACAGCCCCTGAACGAATTGTGTAAGAATTTCTCTCTCTTTCCCTGTCTTTGTTTCATGGGTTTTTAAAAGTAATTTATTTTTATAATGGGGTTTAGCTGCTTTTCACGGCTGTGTTTATGCTGCTTTACACCCACTTGACACACTAACAGAGAGATATCAATACATAGGTTTTAAGATTATTACTAGTCAGATATATTCTTGTGCGGTGAATCGGGCGTGTTGAGTCCAGTTCTCTGAGCAAGGAGTAGGTCTTGTCTATTACATATTGGGTTTATGGAACGGTATCTGAGCTAATTTGAAACTCTTGTTTTATGTATCACCCCACCTCTCCTTTCCCGTTAAGCAGCCATAGTGTGTTTTCTGCATGTGTGACTCTGTTCTGTTTTGTAATTCAGTTCAAGTGTAACGGTTTTTACATTCCCTCTATAAGTGACACCTTATGAGAAGTGTCCTTTTCTGTGTGACTTATTTCACTTAGAATCGTCTTACCTAAATCCACTCATCATGCTGCTACTAGCCTTATGACATTGATTTCATGGCTGAGTGATATTCCATTGTACATAAGGACCACAACTTTTTTATCCATTTTTCGCTTTCCTGGGATATTTAAGGTGGAATGAAGTGGAGGTCCTTGTCAACAGAGCAGCCCTAAACTTTGGGGTGCTTGTTTCTTGCTGATTTTCAATTTTCCCACTTTATCCCCCCATGCGTGGAAGTGCCCTATGCTCTCTAAGCTGTGTTTTTTAGATGTTTCAGGACACACCGTACACTTCTCCAGAGTGGCTGTTGGCAATTTACATCCCGCCCATCAGTGTAGCAAGGCTCCCATTTCTCCATGGCCTGTCCTGCATTTCTGGTTTTGACACTTTTTTCAGCATGTCCCTTTTGACCGATGGGAAGCGAGACTTCTTTGTAGCGCTGATTTGCCTTTCCAGGTTGCTTGGTTGGCCAAAAAGGGCGTATGCGTTTTTTCCTGAATATATTCAGGAAAAAACTTATACGCCCTTTTTGGCCAAGGTCATCATTGTCAACGTTTTGCCGCTTTTCATGTGCTTTAAAGGCGATTCGAATCTACATCCTGAAATCTGTTTCCTGCAATTCTGCCTTGATTTCAAATCCTCTTCTTTGCCTTCCCTCAATATATTTGTGGACGAGAGTTATCATTTATAACTCTGCAGGTTTGTGAATTGCAGTGCCCTGAAGCTCCATTTTACAAGTCGCTTTTTTGGGAGCCGGCCGCAAAAGCGCAGGATGGCTTCAGGCCCTGTTCTGGTTCCGGGGGGCAGGCTGAGCCTGTGGTTAATTCTTCTTCCTGATGGGAAAATAGAGTGACCTGTGCCTGTCCCAACACCAAGAGCTAGTCTCTCATTGGTTCCCCGTCTTCCCGTTCATCCTCAGGACAAATTGCAACCTGAACGGAACAGGAGGTTAAAGGTGCTGATGCTCCAAGTAGGGAGATTGCTAGTAAAGTGGCTGGAATGGCGAACCCGAGCACAAGGAGATGAGAAATGAGGTGCGTTTTAGAAACCTTTCCCCATCACACGGTGTACCATCTTCTGGGTTTCTCATGCATGTTTTCGATGTAGGAAGATGCCCTTGAACCTGGAGATTTGGGACCCATGCGATGGGTAGCACGCAGTATTACTTTAAAGGGTCTGCGTTTGCTCACCCAACCTCACCAAACCTCTCATCGCCAAGAGTGTCCACCCTTATGTCTCATCCAGCTGTGGGTCTAGATATGGTCAATCCAGGTTGCATCACAGCCCCTGAACGAATTGTGTAAGAATTTCTCTCTCTTTCCCTGTCTTTGTTTCATGGGTTTTTAAAAGTAATTTATTTTTATAATGGGGTTTAGCTGCTTTTCACGGCTTTGTTTATGCCTCTTTACACCAACTTGACACACTAACAGAGAGATATCAATACATAGGTTTTAAGATTATTACTAGTCAGATATATTCTTGTGCGGTGAATCGGGCGTGTTGAGTCCAGTTCTCTGAGCAAGGAGTAGGTCTTGTCTATTACATATTGGGTTTATGGAACGGTATCTGAGCTAATTTGAAACTCTTGTTTTATGTATCACCCCACCTCACCTTTCCCGTTAAGCAGCCATAGTGTGTTTTCTGCATGTGTGACTCTGTTCTGTTTTGTAATTCAGTTCAAGTGTAACGGTTTTTACATTCCCTCTATAAGTGACACCTTATGAGAAGTGTCCTTTTCTGTGTGACTTATTTCACTTAGAATCATCTTACCTAAATCCACTCATCATGCTGCTACTAGCCTTATGACATTGATTTCATGGCTGAGTGATATTCCATTGTACATAAGGACCACAACTTTTTTATCCATTTTTCGCTTTCCTGGGATATGTAAGGTGGAAGGAAGTGGAGGTCCTTGTCAACAGAGCAGCCCTAAACTTTGGGGTGCTTGTGTCTTGCTGATTTTCAATTTTCCCACTTTATCCCCCCATGCGTGGAAGTGCCCTATGCTCTCTAAGCTGTGTTTTTTAGATGTTTCAGGACACACCGTACACTTCTCCAGAGTGGCTGTTGGCAATTTACATCCCGCCCATCAGTGTAGCAAGGCTCCCATTTCTCCATGGCCTGTCCTGCATTTCTGGTTTTGACACTTTTTTCAGCATGGCCCTTTTGACCGATGGGAAGCGAGACTTCTTTGTAGCGCTGATTTGCCTTTCCAGGTTGCTTGGTTGGCCAAAAAGGGCGTATGCGTTTTTTCCTGAATATATTCAGGAAAAAACGCATACGCCCTTTTTGGCCAAGGGCATCATTGTCAACGTTTTGCCGCTTTTCATGTGCTTTAAAGGCGATTCGAATCTACCTCCTGAAATCTGTTTCCTGCAATTCTGCCTTGATTTCAAATCCTCTTCTTTGCCTTCCCTCAATATATTTGTGGACGAGAGTTATCATTTATAACTCTGCAGGTTTGTGAATTGCAGTGCCCTGAAGCTCCATTTTACAAGTCGCTTTTTTGGGAGCCAGCCGCAAAAGCGCAGGATGGCTTCAGGCCCTGTTCTGGTTCCGGGGGGCAGGCTGAGCCTGTGGTTAATTCTTCTTCCTGATGGGAAAATAGAGTGACCTGTGCCTGTCCCAACACCAAGAGCTAGTCTCTCATTGGTTCCCCGTCTTCCCGTTCATCCTCAGGACAAATTGCAACCTGTACGGAACAGGAGGTTAAAGGTGCTGATGCTCCAAGTAGGGAGATTGCTAGTAAAGTGGCTGGAATGGCGAACCCGAGCACAAGGAGATGAGAAATGAGGTGCGTTTTAGAAACCTTTCCCCATCACACGGTGTACCATCGTCTGGGTTTCTCATGCATGTTTTCGAAGTAGGAAGATGCCCTTGAACCTGGAGATTTGGGACCCATGTGATGGGTAGCACGCAGTATTACTTTAAAGGGTCTGCGTTTGCTCACCCAACCTCACCAAACCTCTCATCGCCAAGAGTGTCCACCCTTATGTCTCATCCAGCTGTGGGTCTAGATATGGTCAATCCAGTTTGCATCACAGCCCCTTAACGAATTGTGTAAGAATTTCTCTCTCTTTCCCTGTCTTTGTTTCATGGGTTTTTAAAAGTAATTTATTTTTATAATGGGGTTTAGCTGCTTTTCACGGCTTTGTTTATGCCGCTTTACACCCACTTGACACACTAACAGAGAGATATCAATACATAGGTTTTAAGATTATTACTAGTCACATATATTCTTGTGCGGTGAATCGGGCGTGTTGAGTCCAGTTCTCTGAGCAAGGAGTAGGTCTTGTCTATTACATATTGGGTTTATGGAACGGTATCTGAGCTAATTTGAAACTCTTGTTTTATGTATCACCCCACCTCACCTTTCCCGTTAAGCAGCCATAGTGTGTTTTCTGCATGTGTGACTCTGTTCTGTTTTGTAATTCAGTTCAAGTGTAACGGTTTTTACATTCCCTCTATAAGTGACACCTTATGAGAAGTGTCCTTTTCTGTGTGACTTATTTCACTTAGAATCGTCTTACCTAAATCCACTTATCATGCTGCTACTAGCCTTATGACATTGATTTCATGGCTGAGTGATATTCCATTGTACATAAGGACCACAACTTTTTTATCCATTTTTCGCTTTCCTGGGATATTTAAGGTGGAATGAAGTGGAGGTCCTTGTCAACAGAGCAGCCCTAAACTTTGGGGTGCTTGTTTCTTGCTGATTTTCAATTTTCCCACTTTATCCCCCCATGCGTGGAAGTGCCCTATGCTCTCTAAGCTGTGTTTTTTAGATGTTTCAGGACACACCGTACACTTCTCCAGAGTGGCTGTTGGCAATTTACATCCCGCCCATCAGTGTAGCAAGGCTCCCATTTCTCCATGGCCTGTCCTGCATTTCTGGTTTTGACACTTTTTTCAGCATGTCCCTTTTGACCGATGGGAAGCGAGACTTCTTTGTAGCGCTGATTTGCCTTTCCAGGTGGCTTGGTTGGCCAAAAAGGGCGTATGCGTTTTTTCCTGAATATATTCAGGAAAAAACTGATACGCCCTTTTTGGCCAAGGTCATCATTGTCAACGTTTTGCCGCTTTTCATGTGCTTTAAAGGCGATTCGAATCTACCTCCTGAAATCTGTTTCCTGCAATTCTGCCTTGATTTCAAATCCTCTTCTTTGCCTTCCCTCAATATATTTGTGGACGAGAGTTATCATTTATAACTCTGCAGGTTTGTGAATTGCAGTGCCCTGAAGCTCCATTTTACAAGTCGCTTTTTTGGGAGCCGGCCGCAAAAGCGCAGGATGGCTTCAGGCCCTGTTCTGGTTCCGGGGGGCAGGCTGAGCCTGTGGTTAATTCTTCTTCCTGATGGGAAAATAGAGTGACCTGTGCCTGTCCCAACACCAAGAGCTAGTCTCTCATTGGTTCCCCGTCTTCCCGTTCATCCTCAGGACAAATTGCAACCTGAACGGAACAGGAGGTTAAAGGTGCTGATGCTCCAAGTAGGGAGATTGCTAGTAAAGTGGCTGGAATGGCGAACCCGAGCACAAGGAGATGAGAAATGAGGTGCGTTTTAGAAACCTTTCCCCATCACACGGTGTACCATCTTCTGGGTTTCTCATGCATGTTTTCGATGTAGGAAGATGCCCTTGAACCTGGAGATTTGGGACCCATGCGATGGGTAGCACGCAGTATTACTTTAAAGGGTCTGCGTTTGCTCACCCAACCTCACCAAACCTCTCATCGCCAAGAGTGTCCACCCTTATGTCTCATCCAGCTGTGGGTCTAGATATGGTCAATCCAGGTTGCATCACAGCCCCTGAACGAATTGTGTAAGAATTTCTCTCTCTTTCCCTGTCTTTGTTTCATGGGTTTTTAAAAGTAATTTATTTTTATAATGGGGTTTAGCTGCTTTTCACGGCTGTGTTTATGCTGCTTTACACCCACTTGACACACTAACAGAGAGATATCAATACATAGGTTTTAAGATTATTACTAGTCAGATATATTCTTGTGCGGTGAATCGGGCGTGTTGAGTCCAGTTCTCTGAGCAAGGAGTAGGTCTTGTCTATTACATATTGGGTTTATGGAACGGTATCTGAGCTAATTTGAAACTCTTGTTTTATGTATCACCCCACCTCTCCTTTCCCGTTAAGCAGCCATAGTGTGTTTTCTGCATGTGTGACTCTGTTCTGTTTTGTAAGTCAGTTCAAGTGTAACGGTTTTTACATTCCCTCTATAAGTGACACCTTATGAGAAGTGTCCTTTTCTGTGTGACTTATTTCACTTAGAATCGTCTTACCTAAATCCACTCATCATGCTGCTACTAGCCTTATGACATTGATTTCATGGCTGAGTGATATTCCATTGTACATAAGGACCACAACTTTTTTATCCATTTTTCGCTTTCCTGGGTTATTTAAGGTGGAAGGAAGTGGAGGTCTTGTCAACAGAGCAGCCCTAAACTTTGGGGTGCTTGTGTCTTGCTGATTTTCAATTTTCCCACTTTATCCCCCCATGCGTGGAAGTGCCCTATGCTCTCTAAGCTGTGTTTTTCAGATGTTTCAGGACACACCGTACACTTCTCCAGAGTGGCTGTTGGCAATTTACATCCCGCCCATCAGTGTAGCAAGGCTCCCATTTCTCCATGGCCTGACCTGCATTTCTGGTTTTGACACTTTTTTCAGCATGGCCCTTTTGACCGATGGGAAGCGAGACTTCTTTGTAGCGCTGATTTGCCTTTCCAGGTTGCTTGGTTGGCCAAAAAGGGCGTATGCGTTTTTTCCTGAATATATTCAGGAAAAAACGCATACGCCCTTTTTGGCCAAGGGCATCATTGTCAACGTTTTGCTGCTTTTCATGTGCTTTAAAGGCGATTCGAATCTACCTCCTGAAATCTGTTTCCTGCAATTCTGCCTTGATTTCAAATCCTCTTCTTTGCCTTCCCTCAATATATTTGTGGACGAGAGTTATCATTTATAACTCTGCAGGTTTGTGAATTGCAGTGCCTTGAAGCTCCATTTTACAAGTCGCTTTTTTGGGAGCCGGCCGCAAAAGCGCAGGATGGCTTCAGGCCCTGTTCTGGTTCCGGGGGGCAGGCTGAGCCTGTGGTTAATTCTTCTTCCTGATGGGAAAATAGAGTGACCTTTGCCTGTCCCAACACCAAGAGCTAGTCTCTCATTGGTTCCCCGTCTTTCCGTTCATCCTCAGGACAAATTGCAACCTGTATGGAACAGGAGGTTAAAGGTGCTGATGCTCCAAGTAGGGAGATTGCTAGTAAAGTGTCTGGAATGGCGAACCCGAGCACAAGGAGATGAGAAATGAGGTGCGTTTTAGAAACCTTTCCCCATCACACGGTGTACCATCTTCTGGGTTTCTCATGCATGTTTTCGATGTAGGAAGATGCCCTTGAACCTGGAGATTTGGGACCCATGCGATGGGTAGCACGCAGTATTACTTTAAAGGGTCTGCGTTTGCTCACCCAACCTCAACAAACCTCTCATCGCCAAAAGTGTCCACCCTTATGTCTCATCCAGCTGTGGGTCTAGATATGGTCAATCCAGTTTGCATCACAGCCCCTTAACGAATTGTGTAAGAATTTCTCTCTCTTTCCCTGTCTTTGTTTCATGGGTTTTTAAAAGTAATTTATTTTTATAATGGGGTTTAGCTGCTTTTCACGGCTTTGTTTATGCCGCTTTACACCAACTTGACACACTAACAGAGAGATATCAATACATAGGTTTTAAGATTATTACTAGTCAGATATATTCTTGTGCGGTGAATCGGGCGTGTTGAGTCCAGTTCTCTGAGCAAGGAGTAGGTCTTGTCTATTACATATTGGGTTTATGGAACGGTATCTGAGCTAATTTGAAACTCTTGTTTTATGTATCACCCCACCTCACCTTTCCCGTTAAGCAGCCATAGTGTGTTTTCTGCATGTGTGACTCTGTTCTGTTTTGTAATTCAGTTCAAGTGTAACGGTTTTTACATTCCCTCTATAAGTGACACCTTATGAGAAGTGTCCTTTTCTGTGTGACTTATTTCACTTAGAATCGTCTTACCTAAATCCACTCATCATGCTGCTACTAGCCTTATGACATTGATTTCATGGCTGAGTGATATTCCATTGTACATAAGGACCACAACTTTTTTATCCATTTTTCGCTTTCCTGGGATATGTAAGGTGGAAGGAAGTGGAGGTCCTTGTCAACAGAGCAGCCCTAAACTTTGGGGTGCTTGTGTCTTGCTGATTTTCAATTTTCCCACTTTATCCCCCCATGCGTGGAAGTGCCCTATGCTCTCTAAGCTGTGTTTTTTAGATGTTTCAGGACACACCGTACACTTCTCCAGAGTGGCTGTTGGCAATTTACATCCCGCCCATCAGTGTAGCAAGGCTCCCATTTCTCCATGGCCTGTCCTGCATTTCTGGTTTTGACACTTTTTTCAGCATGGCCCTTTTGACCGATGGGAAGCGAGACTTCTTTGTAGCGCTGATTTGCCTTTCCAGGTTGCTTGGTTGGCCAAAAAGGGCGTATGCGTTTTTTCCTGAATATATTCAGGAAAAAACGCATACGCCCTTTTTGGCCAAGGGCATCATTGTCAACGTTTTGCCGCTTTTCATGTGCTTTAAAGGCGATTCGAATCTACCTCCTGAAATCTGTTTCCTGCAATTCTGCCTTGATTTCAAATCCTCTTCTTTGCCTTCCCTCAATATATTTGTGGACGAGAGTTATCATTTATAACTCTGCAGGTTTGTGAATTGCAGTGCCCTGAAGCTCCATTTTACAAGTCGCTTTTTTGGGAGCCAGCCGCAAAAGCGCAGGATGGCTTCAGGCCCTGTTCTGGTTCCGGGGGGCAGGCTGAGCCTGTGGTTAATTCTTCTTCCTGATGGGAAAATAGAGTGACCTGTGCCTGTCCCAACACCAAGAGCTAGTCTCTCATTGGTTCCCCGTCTTCCCGTTCATCCTCAGGACAAATTGCAACCTGTACGGAACAGGAGGTTAAAGGTGCTGATGCTCCAAGTAGGGAGATTGCTAGTAAAGTGGCTGGAATGGCGAACCCGAGCACAAGGAGATGAGAAATGAGGTGCGTTTTAGAAACCTTTCCCCATCACACGGTGTACCATCGTCTGGGTTTCTCATGCATGTTTTCGAAGTAGGAAGATGCCCTTGAACCTGGAGATTTGGGACCCATGTGATGGGTAGCACGCAGTATTACTTTAAAGGGTCTGCGTTTGCTCACCCAACCTCACCAAACCTCTCATCGCCAAGAGTGTCCACCCTTATGTCTCATCCAGCTGTGGGTCTAGATATGGTCAATCCAGGTTGCATCACAGCCCCTGAACGAATTGTGTAAGAATTTCTCTCTCTTTCCCTGTCTTTGTTTCATGGGTTTTTAAAAGTAATTTATTTTTATAATGGGGTTTAGCTGCTTTTCACGGCTGTGTTTAGGCCGCTTTACACCCACTTGACCCACTAACAGAGAGATATCAATACATAGGTTTTAAGATTATTACTAGTCAGATATATTCTTGTCCGGTGAATCGGGCGTGTTGAGTCCAGTTCTCTGAGCAAGGAGTAGGTCTTGTCTATTACATATTGGGTTTATGGAACGGTATCTGAGCTAATTTGAAACTCTTGTTTTATGTATCACCCCACCTCACCTTTCCCGTTAAGCAGCCATAGTGTGTTTTCTGCATGTGTGACTCTGTTCTGTTTTGTAATTCAGTTCAAGTGTAACGGTTTTTACATTCCCTCTATAAGTGACACCTTATGAGAAGTGTCCTTTTCTGTGTGACTTATTTCACTTAGAATCGTCTTACCTAAATCCACTCATCATGCTGCTACTAGCCTTATGACATTGATTTCATGGCTGAGTGATATTCCATTGTACATAAGGACCACAACTTTTTTATCCATTTTTCGCTTTCCTGGGATATGTAAGGTGGAAGGAAGTGGAGGTCCTTGTCAACAGAGCAGCCCTAAACTTTGGGGTGCTTGTGTCTTGCTGATTTTCAATTTTCCCACTTTATCCCCCCATGCGTGGAAGTGCCCTATGCTCTCTAAGCTGTGTTTTTTAGATGTTTCAGGACACACCGTACACTTCTCCAGAGTGGCTGTTGGCAATTTACATCCCGCCCATCAGTGTAGCAAGGCTCCCATTTCTCCATGGCCTGTCCTGCATTTCTGGTTTTGACACTTTTTTCAGCATGGCCCTTTTGACCGATGGGAAGCGAGACTTCTTTGTAGCGCTGATTTGCCTTTCCAGGTTGCTTGGTTGGCCAAAAAGGGCGTATGCGTTTTTTCCTGAATGTATTCAGGAAAAAACGCATACGCCCTTTTTGGCCAAGGGCATCATTGTCAACGTTTTGCCGCTTTTCATGTGCTTTAAAGGCGATTCGAATCTACCTCCTGAAATCTGTTTCCTGCAATTCTGCCTTGATTTCAAATCCTCTTCTTTGCCTTCCCTCAATATATTTGTGGACGAGAGTTATCATTTATAACTCTGCAGGTTTGTGAATTGCAGTGCCCTGAAGCTCCATTTTACAAGTCGCTTTTTTGGGAGCTGGCCGCAAAAGCGCCGGATGGCTTCAGGCCCTGTTCTGGTTCAGGGGGGCAGGCTGAGCCTGTGGTTAATTCTTCTTCCTGATGGGAAAATAGAGTGACCTGTGCCTGTCCCAACACCAAGAGCTAGTCTCTCATTGGTTCCCCGTCTTCCCGTTCATCCTCAGGACAAATTGCAACCTGTACGGAACAGGATGTTAAAGGTGCTGATGCTCCAAGTAGGGAGATTGCTAGTAAAGTGGCTGGAATGGCGAACCCGAGCACAAGGAGATGAGAAATGAGGTGCGTTTTAGAAACCTTTCCCCATCACACGGTGTACCATCTTCTGGGTTTCTCATGCATGTTTTCGATGTAGGAAGATGCCCTTGAACCTGGAGATTTGGGACCCATGCGATGGGTAGCACGCAGTATTACTTTAAAGGGTCTGCGTTTGCTCACCCAACCTCACCAAACCTCTCAGCCCCAAGAGTGTCCACCCTTATGTCTCATCGAGCTGTGGGTCTAGATATGGTCAATCCAGGTTGCATCACAGCCCCTGAACGAATTGTGTAAGAATTTCTCTCTCTTTCCCTGTCTTTGTTTCATGGGTTTTTAAAAGTAATTTATTTTTATAATGGGGTTTAGCTGCTTTTCACGGCTGTGTTTAGGCCGCTTTACACCCACTTGACCCACTAACAGAGAGATATCAATACATAGGTTTTAAGATTATTACTAGTCAGATATATTCTTGTGCGGTGAATCGGGCGTGTTGAGTCCAGTTCTCTGAGCAAGGAGTAGGTCTTGTCTGTTACATATTGGGTTTATGGAACGGTATCTGAGCTAATTTGAAACTCTTGTTTTATGTATCACCCCACCTCACCTTTCCCGTTAAGCAGCCATAGTGTGTTTTCTGCATGTGTGACTCTGTTCTGTTTTGTAATTCAGTTCAAGTGTAACGGTTTTTACATTCCCTCTATAAGTGACACCTTATGAGAAGTGTCCTTTTCTGTGTGACTTATTTCACTTAGAATCGTCTTACCTAAATCCACTCATCATGCTGCTACTAGCCTTATGACATTGATTTCATGGCTGAGTGATATTCCATTGTACATAAGGACCACAACTTTTTTATCCATTTTTCGCTTTCCTGGGATATTTAAGGTGGAAGGAAGTGGAGGTCCTTGTCAACAGAGCAGCCCTAACCTTTGGGGTGCTTGTGTCTTGCTGATTTTCAATTTTCCCACTTTATCCCCCCATGCGTGGAAGTGCCCTATGCTCTCTAAGCTGTGTTTTTTAGATGTTTCAGGACACACCGTATACTTCTCCAGAGTGGCTGTTGGCAATTTACATCCCGCCCATCAGTGTAGCAAGGCTCCCATTTCTCCATGGCCTGTCCTGCATTTCTGGTTTTGACACTTTTTTCAGCATGGCCCTTTTGACCGATGGGAAGCGAGACTTCTTTGTAGCGCTGATTTGCCTTTCCAGGTTGCTTGGTTGGCCAAAAAGGGCGTATGCGTTTTTTCCTGAATGTATTCAGGAAAAAACGCATACGCCCTTTTTGGCCAAGGGCATCATTGTCAACGTTTTGCCGCTTTTCATGGGCTTTAAAGGCGATTCGAATCTACCTCCTGAAATCTGTTTCCTGCAATTCTGCCTTGATTTCAAATCCTCTTCTTTGCCTTCCCTCAATATATTTGTGGACGAGAGTTATCATTTATAACTCTGCAGGTTTGTGAATTGCAGTGCCCTGAAGCTCCATTTTACAAGTCGGTTTTTTGGGAGCTGGCCGCAAAAGCGCAGGATGGCTTCAGGCCCTGTTCTGGTTCCGGGGGGCAGGCTGAGCCTGTGGTTAATTCTTCTTCCTGATGGGAAAATAGAGTGACCTGTGCCTCTCCCAACACCAAGAGCTAGTCTCTCATTGGTTCCCCGTCTTCCCGTTCATCCTCAGGACAAATTGCAACCTGTACGGAACAGGAGGTTAAAGGTGCTGATGCTCCAAGTAGGGAGATTGCTAGTAAAGTGTCTGGAATGGCGAACCCGAGCACAAGGAGATGAGAAATGAGGTGCGTTTTAGAAACCTTTCCCCATCACACGGTGTACCATCTTCTGGGTTTCTCATGCATGTTTTCGATGTAGGAAGATGCCCTTGAACCTGGAGATTTGGGACCCATGCGATGGGTAGCACGCAGTATTACTTTAAAGGGTCTGCGTTTGCTCACCCAACCTCAACAAACCTCTCATCGCCAAAAGTGTCCACCCTTATGTCTCATCCA
Organism: Balaenoptera physalus; assembly: GCF_965194825.1. Lineage (NCBI taxonomy): Eukaryota > Metazoa > Chordata > Mammalia > Artiodactyla > Balaenopteridae > Balaenoptera > Balaenoptera physalus. The sequence continues at coordinate 71,807 of NW_028126452.1, read as the reverse complement.
GCTGTGGGTCTAGATATGGTCAATCCAGTTTGCATCACAGCCCCTTAACGAATTGTGTAAGAATTTCTCTCTCTTTCCCTGTCTTTGTTTCATGGGTTTTTAAAAGTAATTTATTTTTATAATGGGGTTTAGCTGCTTTTCACGGCTTTGTTTATGCCGCTTTACACCAACTTGACACACTAACAGAGAGATATCAATACATAGGTTTTAAGATTATTACTAGTCAGATATATTCTTGTGCGGTGAATCGGGCGTGTTGAGTCCAGTTCTCTGAGCAAGGAGTAGGTCTTGTCTATTACATATTGGGTTTATGGAACGGTATCTGAGCTAATTTGAAACTCTAGTTTTATGTATCACCCCACCTCACCTTTCCCGTTAAGCAGCCATAGTGTGTTTTCTGCATGTGTGACTCTGTTCTGTTTTGTAATTCAGTTCAAGTGTAACGGTTTTTACATTCCCTCTATAAGTGACACCTTATGAGAAGTGTCCTTTTCTGTGTGACTTATTTCACTTAGAATCGTCTTACCTAAATCCACTCATCATGCTGCTACTAGCCTTATGACATTGATTTCATGGCTGAGTGATATTCCATTGTACATAAGGACCACAACTTTTTTATCCATTTTTCGCTTTCCTGGGATATGTAAGGTGGAAGGAAGTGGAGGTCCTTGTCAACAGAGCAGCCCTAAACTTTGGGGTGCTTGTGTCTTGCTGATTTTCAATTTTCCCACTTTATCCCCCCATGCGTGGAAGTGCCCTATGCTCTCTAAGCTGTGTTTTTTAGATGTTTCAGGACACACCGTACACTTCTCCAGAGTGGCTGTTGGCAATTTACATCCCGCCCATCAGTGTAGCAAGGCTCCCATTTCTCCATGGCCTGTCCTGCATTTCTGGTTTTGACACTTTTTTCAGCATGGCCCTTTTGACCGATGGGAAGCGAGACTTCTTTGTAGCGCTGATTTGCCTTTCCAGGTTGCTTGGTTGGCCAAAAAGGGCATATGCGTTTTTTCCTGAATATATTCAGGAAAAAACGCATACGCCCTTTTTGGCCAAGGGCATCATTGTCAACGTTTTGCCGCTTTTCATGTGCTTTAAAGGCGATTCGAATCTACCTCCTGAAATCTGTTTCCTGCAATTCTGCCTTGATTTCAAATCCTCTTCTTTGCCTTCCCTCAATATATTTGTGGACGAGAGTTATCATTTATAACTCTGCAGGTTTGTGAATTGCAGTGCCCTGAAGCTCCATTTTACAAGTCGCTTTTTTGGGAGCCAGCCGCAAAAGCGCAGGATGGCTTCAGGCCCTGTTCTGGTTCCGGGGGGCAGGCTGAGCCTGTGGTTAATTCTTCTTCCTGATGGGAAAATAGAGTGACCTGTGCCTGTCCCAACACCAAGAGCTAGTCTCTCATTGGTTCCCCGTATTCCCGTTCATCCTCAGGACAAATTGCAACCTGTACGGAACAGGAGGTTAAAGGTGCTGATGCTCCAAGTAGGGAGATTGCTAGTAAAGTGGCTGGAATGGCGAACCCGAGCACAAGGAGATGAGAAATGAGGTGCGTTTTAGAAACCTTTCCCCATCACACGGTGTACCATCGTCTGGGTTTCTCATGCATGTTTTCGAAGTAGGAAGATGCCCTTTAACCTGGAGATTTGGGACCCATGTGATGGGTAGCACGCAGTATTACTTTAAAGGGTCTGCGTTTGCTCACCCAACCTCACCAAACCTCTCATCGCCAAGAGTGTCCACCCTTATGTCTCATCCAGCTGTGGGTCTAGATATGGTCAATCCAGTTTGCATCACAGCCCCTTAACGAATTGTGTAAGAATTTCTCTCTCTTTCCCTGTCTTTGTTTCATGGGTTTTTAAAAGTAATTTATTTTTATAATGGGGTTTAGCTGCTTTTCACGGCTTTGTTTATGCCGCTTTACACCCACTTGACACACTAACAGAGAGATATCAATACATAGGTTTTAAGATTATTACTAGTCACATATATTCTTGTGCGGTGAATCGGGCGTGTTGAGTCCAGTTCTCTGAGCAAGGAGTAGGTCTTGTCTATTACATATTGGGTTTATGGAACGGTATCTGAGCTAATTTGAAACTCTTGTTTTATGTATCACCCCACCTCACCTTTCCCGTTAAGCAGCCATAGTGTGTTTTCTGCATGTGTGACTCTGTTCTGTTTTGTAATTCAGTTCAAGTGTAACGGTTTTTACATTCCCTCTATAAGTGACACCTTATGAGAAGTGTCCTTTTCTGTGTGACTTATTTCACTTAGAATCGTCTTACCTAAATCCACTCATCATGCTGCTACTAGCCTTATGACATTGATTTCATGGCTGAGTGATATTCCATTGTACATAAGGACCACAACTTTTTTATCCATTTTTCGCTTTCCTGGGATATTTAAGGTGGAATGAAGTGGAGGTCCTTGTCAACAGAGCAGCCCTAAACTTTGGGGTGCTTGTGTCTTGCTGATTTTCAATTTTCCCACTTTATCCCCCCATGCGTGGAAGTGCCCTATGCTCTCTAAGCTGTGTTTTTTAGATGTTTCAGGACACACCGTACACTTCTCCAGAGTGGCTGTTGGCAATTTACATCCCGCCCATCAGTGTAGCAAGGCTCCCATTTCTCCATGGCCTGTCCTGCATTTCTGGTTTTGACACTTTTTTCAGCATGGCCCTTTTGACCGATGGGAAGCGAGACTTCTTTGTAGCGCTGATTTGCCTTTCCAGGTTGCTTGGTTGGACAAAAAGGGCGTATGCGTTTTTTCCTGAATGTATTCAGGAAAAAACGCATACGCCCTTTTTGGCCAAGGGCATCATTGTCAACGTTTTGCCGCTTTTCATGTGCTTTAAAGGCGATTCGAATCTACCTCCTGAAATCTGTTTCCTGCAATTCTGCCTTGATTTCAAATCCTCTTCTTTGCCTTCCCGCAATATATTTGTGGACGAGAGTTATCATTTATAACTCTGCAGGTTTGTGAATTGCAGTGCCCTGAAGCTCCATTTTACAAGTCGCTTTTTTGGGAGCTGGCCGCAAAAGCGCCGGATGGCTTCAGGCCCTGTTCTGGTTCAGGGGGGCAGGCTGAGCCTGTGGTTAATTCTTCTTCCTGATGGGAAAATAGAGTGACCTGTGCCTCTCCCAACACCAAGAGCTAGTCTCTCATTGGTTCCCCGTCTTCCCGTTCATCCTCAGGACAAATTGCAACCTGTACGGAACAGGAGGTTAAAGGTGCTGATGCTCCAAGTAGGGAGATTGCTAGTAAAGTGGCTGGAATGGCGAACCCGAGCACAAGGAGATGAGAAATGAGGTGCGTTTTAGAAACCTTTCCCCATCACACGGTGTACCATCTTCTGGGTTTCTCATGCATGTTTTCGATGTAGGAAGATGCCCTTGAACCTGGAGATTTGGGACCCATGCGATGGGTAGCACGCAGTATTACTTTAAAGGGTCTGCGTTTGCTCACCCAACCTCACCAGACCTATCAGCCCCAAGAGTGTCCACCCTTATGTCTCATCCAGCTGTGGGTCTAGATATGGTCAATCCAGTTTGCATCACAGCCCCTGAACGAATTGTGTAAGAATTTCTCTCTCTTTCCCTGTCTTTGTTTCATGGGTTTTTAAAAGTAATTTATTTTTATAATGGGGTTTAGCTGCTTTTCACGGCTGTGTTTAGGCCGCTTTACACCCACTTGACCCACTAACAGAGAGATATCAATACATAGGTTTTAAGATTATTACTAGTCAGATATATTCTTGTCCGGTGAATCGGGCGTGTTGAGTCCAGTTCTCTGAGCAAGGAGTAGGTCTTGTCTATTACATATTGGGTTTATGGAACGGTATCTGAGCTAATTTGAAACTCTTGTTTTATGTATCACCCCACCTCACCTTTCCCGTTAAGCAGCCATAGTGTGTTTTCTGCATGTGTGACTCTGTTCTGTTTTGTAATTCAGTTCAAGTGTAACGGTTTTTACATTCCCTCTATAAGTGACACCTTATGAGAAGTGTCCTTTTCTGTGTGACTTATTTCACTTAGAATCGTCTTACCTAAATCCACTCATCATGCTGCTACTAGCCTTATGACATTGATTTCATGGCTGAGTGATATTCCATTGTACATAAGGACCACAACTTTTTTATCCATTTTTCGCTTTCCTGGGATATGTAAGGTGGAAGGAAGTGGAGGTCCTTGTCAACAGAGCAGCCCTAAACTTTGGGGTGCTTGTGTCTTGCTGATTTTCAATTTTCCCACTTTATCCCCCCATGCGTGGAAGTGCCCTATGCTCTCTAAGCTGTGTTTTTTAGATGTTTCAGGACACACCGTACACTTCTCCAGAGTGGCTGTTGGCAATTTACATCCCGCCCATCAGTGTAGCAAGGCTCCCATTTCTCCATGGCCTGTCCTGCATTTCTGGTTTTGACACTTTTTTCAGCATGGCCCTTTTGACCGATGGGAAGCGAGACTTCTTTGTAGCGCTGATTTGCCTTTCCAGGTTGCTTGGTTGGCCAAAAAGGGCGTATGCGTTTTTTCCTGAATGTATTCAGGAAAAAACGCATACGCCCTTTTTGGCCAAGGGCATCATTGTCAACGTTTTGCCGCTTTTCATGTGCTTTAAAGGCGATTCGAATCTACCTCCTGAAATCTGTTTCCTGCAATTCTGCCTTGATTTCAAATCCTCTTCTTTGCCTTCCCTCAATATATTTGTGGACGAGAGTTATCATTTATAACTCTGCAGGTTTGTGAATTGCAGTGCCCTGAAGCTCCATTTTACAAGTCGCTTTTTTGGGAGCTGGCCGCAAAAGCGCCGGATGGCTTCAGGCCCTGTTCTGGTTCAGGGGGGCAGGCTGAGCCTGTGGTTAATTCTTCTTCCTGATGGGAAAATAGAGTGACCTGTGCCTGTCCCAACACCAAGAGCTAGTCTCTCATTGGTTCCCCGTCTTCCCGTTCATCCTCAGGACAAATTGCAACCTGTACGGAACAGGAGGTTAAAGGTGCTGATGCTCCAAGTAGGGAGATTGCTAGTAAAGTGGCTGGAATGGCGAACCCGAGCACAAGGAGATGAGAAATGAGGTGCGTTTTAGAAACCTTTCCCCATCACACGGTGTACCATCTTCTGGGTTTCTCATGCATGTTTTCGATGTAGGAAGATGCCCTTGAACCTGGAGATTTGGGACCCATGCGATGGGTAGCACGCAGTATTACTTTAAATGGTCTGCGTTTGCTCACCCAACCTCACCAAACCTCTCAGCCCCAAGAGTGTCCACCCTTATGAGTCATCCAGCTGTGGGTCTAGATATGGTCAATCCAGGTTGCATCACAGCTCCTGAACGAATTGTGTAAGAATTTCTCTCTCTTTCCCTGTCTTTGTTTCATGGGTTTTTAAAAGTAATTTATTTTTATAATGGGGTGTAGCTGCTTTTCACGGCTGTGTTTATGCCGCTTTACACCCACTTGACACACTAACAGAGAGATATCAATACATAGGTTTTAAGATTATTACTAGTCAGATATATTCTTGTGCGGTGAATCGGGCGTGTTGAGTCCAGTTCTCTGAGCAAGGAGTAGGTCTTGTCTGTTACATATTGGGTTTATGGAACGGTATCTGAGCTAATTTGAAACTCTTGTTTTATGTATCACCCCACCTCACCTTTCCCGTTAAGCAGCCATAGTGTGTTTTCTGCATGTGTGACTCTGTTCTGTTTTGTAAGTCAGTTCAAGTGTAACGGTTTTTACATTCCCTCTATAAGTGACACCTTATGAGAAGTGTCCTTTTCTGTGTGACTTATTTCACTTAGAATCGTCTTACCTAAATCCACTCATCATGCTGCTACTAGCCTTATGACATTGATTTCATGGCTGAGTGATATTCCATTGTACATAAGGACCACAACTTTTTTATCCATTTTTCACTTTCCTGGGATATTTAAGGTGGAATGAAGTGGAGGTCCTTGTCAACAGAGCAGCCCTAAACTTTGGGGTGCTTGTGTCTTGCTGATTTTCAATTTTCCCACTTTATCCCCCCATGCGTGGAAGTGCCCTATGCTCTCTAAGCTGTGTTTTTTAGATGTTTCAGGACACACCGTACACTTCTCCAGAGTGGCTGTTGGCAATTTACATCCCGCCCATCAGTGTAGCAAGGCTCCCATTTCTCCATGGCCTGTCCTGCATTTCTGGTTTTGACACTTTTTTCAGCATGGCCCTTTTGACCGATGGGAAGCGAGACTTCTTTGTAGCGCTGATTTGCCTTTCCAGGTTGCTTGGTTGGCCAAAAAGGGCGTATGCGTTTTTTCCTGAATGTATTCAGGAAAAAACGCATACGCCCTTTTTGGCCAAGGGCATCATTGTCAACGTTTTGCCGCTTTTCATGTGCTTTAAAGGCGATTCGAATCTACCTCCTGAAATCTGTTTCCTGCAATTCTGCCTTGATTTCAAATCCTCTTCTTTGCCTTCCCTCAATATATTTGTGGACGAGAGTTATCATTTATAACTCTGCAGGTTTGTGAATTGCAGTGCCCTGAAGCTCCATTTTACAAGTCGGTTTTTTGGGAGCCGGCCGCAAAAGCGCAGGATGGCTTCAGGCCCTGTTCTGGTTCAGGGGGGCAGGCTGAGCCTGTGGTTAATTCTTCTTCCTGATGGGAAAATAGAGTGACCTGTGCCTGTCCCAACACCAAGAGCTAGTCTCTCATTGGTTCCCCGTCTTCCCGTTCATCCTCAGGACAAATTGCAACCTGTACGGAACAGGAGGTTAAAGGTGCTGATGCTCCAAGTAGGGAGATTGCTAGTAAAGTGGCTGGAATGGCGAACCCGAGCACAAGGAGATGAGAAATGAGGTGCGTTTTAGAAACCTTTCCCCATCACACGGTGTACCATCTTCTGGGTTTCTCATGCATGTTTTCGATGTAGGAAGATGCCCTTGAACCTGGAGATTTGGGACCCATGCGATGGGTAGCACGCAGTATTACTTTAAAGGGTCTGCGTTTGCTCACCCAACCTCACCAAACCTCTCAGCCCCAAGAGTGTCCACCCTTATGTCTCATCGAGCTGTGGGTCTAGATATGGTCAATCCAGGTTGCATCACAGCCCCTGAACGAATTGTGTAAGAATTTCTCTCTCTTTCCCTGTCTTTGTTTCATGGGTTTTTAAAAGTAATTTATTTTTATAATGGGGTTTAGCTGCTTTTCACGGCTGTGTTTAGGCCGCTTTACACCCACTTGACCCACTAACAGAGAGATATCAATACATAGGTTTTAAGATTATTACTAGTCAGATATATTCTTGTGCGGTGAATCGGGCGTGTTGAGTCCAGTTCTCTGAGCAAGGAGTAGGTCTTGTCTGTTACATATTGGGTTTATGGAACGGTATCTGAGCTAATTTGAAACTCTTGTTTTATGTATCACCCCACCTCACCTTTCCCGTTAAGCAGCCATAGTGTGTTTTCTGCATGTGTGACTCTGTTCTGTTTTGTAATTCAGTTCAAGTGTAACGGTTTTTACATTCCCTCTATAAGTGACCCCTTATGAGAAGTGTCCTTTTCTGTGTGACTTATTTCACTTAGAATCGTCTTACCTAAATCCACTCATCATGCTGCTACTAGCCTTATGACATTGATTTCATGGCTGAGTGATATTCCATTGTACATAAGGACCACAACTTTTTTATCCATTTTTCGCTTTCCTGGGATATGTAAGGTGGAAGGAAGTGGAGGTCCTTGTCAACAGAGCAGCCCTAAACTTTGGGGTGCTTGTGTCTTGCTGATTTTCAATTTTCCCACTTTATCCCCCCATGCGTGGAAGTGCCCTATGCTCTCTAAGCTGTGTTTTTTAGATGTTTCAGGACACACCGTACACTTCTCCAGAGTGGCTGTTGGCAATTTACATCCCGCCCATCAGTGTAGCAAGGCTCCCATTTCTCCATGGCCTGTCCTGCATTTCTGGTTTTGACACTTTTTTCAGCATGGCCCTTTTGACCGATGGGAAGCGAGACTTCTTTGTAGCGCTGATTTGCCTTTCCAGGTTGCTTGGTTGGCCAAAAAGGGCGTATGCGTTTTTTCCTGAATGTATTCAGGAAAAAACGCATACGCCCTTTTTGGCCAAGGGCATCATTGTCAACGTTTTGCCGCTTTTCATGTGCTTTAAAGGCGATTCGAATCTACCTCCTGAAATCTGTTTCCTGCAATTCTGCCTTGATTTCAAATCCTCTTCTTTGCCTTCCCTCAATATATTTGTGGACGAGAGTTATCATTTATAACTCTGCAGGTTTGTGAATTGCAGTGCCCTGAAGCTCCATTTTACAAGTCGCTTTTTTGGGAGCTGGCCGCAAAAGCGCCGGATGGCTTCAGGCCCTGTTCTGGTTCAGGGGGGCAGGCTGAGCCTGTGGTTAATTCTTCTTCCTGATGGGAAAATAGAGTGACCTGTGCCTGTCCCAACACCAAGAGCTAGTCTCTCATTGGTTCCCCGTCTTCCCGTTCATCCTCAGGACAAATTGCAACCTGTACGGAACAGGAGGTTAAAGGTGCTGATGCTCCAAGTAGGGAGATTGCTAGTAAAGTGGCTGGAATGGCGAACCCGAGCACAAGGAGATGAGAAATGAGGTGCGTTTTAGAAACCTTTCCCCATCACACGGTGTACCATCTTCTGGGTTTCTCATGCATGTTTTCGATGTAGGAAGATGCCCTTGAACCTGGAGATTTGGGACCCATGCGATGGGTAGCACGCAGTATTACTTTAAATGGTCTGCGTTTGCTCACCCAACCTCACCAAACCTCTCAGCCCCAAGAGTGTCCACCCTTATGAGTCATCCAGCTGTGGGTCTAGATATGGTCAATCCAGGTTGCATCACAGCTCCTGAACGAATTGTGTAAGAATTTCTCTCTCTTTCCCTGTCTTTGTTTCATGGGTTTTTAAAAGTAATTTATTTTTATAATGGGGTGTAGCTGCTTTTCACGGCTGTGTTTATGCCGCTTTACACCCACTTGACACACTAACAGAGAGATATCAATACATAGGTTTTAAGATTATTACTAGTCAGATATATTCTTGTGCGGTGAATCGGGCGTGTTGAGTCCAGTTCTCTGAGCAAGGAGTAGGTCTTGTCTGTTACATATTGGGTTTATGGAACGGTATCTGAGCTAATTTGAAACTCTTGTTTTATGTATCACCCCACCTCACCTTTCCCGTTAAGCAGCCATAGTGTGTTTTCTGCATGTGTGACTCTGTTCTGTTTTGTAAGTCAGTTCAAGTGTAACGGTTTTTACATTCCCTCTATAAGTGACACCTTATGAGAAGTGTCCTTTTCTGTGTGACTTATTTCACTTAGAATCGTCTTACCTAAATCCACTCATCATGCTGCTACTAGCCTTATGACATTGATTTCATGGCTGAGTGATATTCCATTGTACATAAGGACCACAACTTTTTTATCCATTTTTCACTTTCCTGGGATATTTAAGGTGGAATGAAGTGGAGGTCCTTGTCAACAGAGCAGCCTTAAACTTTGGGGTGCTTGTGTCTTGCTGATTTTCAATTTTCCCACTTTATCCCCCCATGCGTGGAAGTGCCCTATGCTCTCTAAGCTGTGTTTTTTAGATGTTTCAGGACACACCGTACACTTCTCCAGAGTGGCTGTTGGCAATTTACATCCCGCCCATCAGTGTAGCAAGGCTCCCATTTCTCCATGGCCTGTCCTGCATTTCTGGTTTTGACACTTTTTTCAGCATGGCCCTTTTGACCGATGGGAAGCGAGACTTCTTTGTAGCGCTGATTTGCCTTTCCAGGTTGCTTGGTTGGCCAAAAAGGGCGTATGCGTTTTTTCCTGAATGTATTCAGGAAAAAACGCATACGCCCTTTTTGGCCAAGGGCATCATTGTCAACGTTTTGCCGCTTTTCATGTGCTTTAAAGGCGATTCGAATCTACCTCCTGAAATCTGTTTCCTGCAATTCTGCCTTGATTTCAAATCCTCTTCTTTGCCTTCCCTCAATATATTTGTGGACGAGAGTTATCATTTATAACTCTGCAGGTTTGTGAATTGCAGTGCCCTGAAGCTCCATTTTACAAGTCGGTTTTTTGGGAGCCGGCCGCAAAAGCGCAGGATGGCTTCAGGCCCTGTTCTGGTTCAGGGGGGCAGGCTGAGCCTGTGGTTAATTCTTCTTCCTGATGGGAAAATAGAGTGACCTGTGCCTGTCCCAACACCAAGAGCTAGTCTCTCATTGGTTCCCCGTCTTCCCGTTCATCCTCAGGACAAATTGCAACCTGTACGGAACAGGAGGTTAAAGGTGCTGATGCTCCAAGTAGGGAGATTGCTAGTAAAGTGGCTGGAATGGCGAACCCGAGCACAAGGAGATGAGAAATGAGGTGCGTTTTAGAAACCTTTCCCCATCACACGGTGTACCATCTTCTGGGTTTCTCATGCATGTTTTCGATGTAGGAAGATGCCCTTGAACCTGGAGATTTGGGACCCATGCGATGGGTAGCACGCAGTATTACTTTAAAGGGTCTGCGTTTGCTCACCCAACCTCACCAAACCTCTCAGCCCCAAGAGTGTCCACCCTTATGTCTCATCGAGCTGTGGGTCTAGATATGGTCAATCCAGGTTGCATCACAGCCGCTGAACGAATTGTGTAAGAATTTCTCTCTCTTTCCCTGTCTTTGTTTCATGGGTTTTTAAAAGTAATTTATTTTTATAATGGGGTTTAGCTGCTTTTCACGGCTGTGTTTAGGCCGCTTTACACCCACTTGACCCACTAACAGAGAGATATCAATACATAGGTTTTAAGATTATTACTAGTCAGATATATTCTTGTGCGGTGAATCGGGCATGTTGAGTCCAGTTCTCTGAGCAAGGAGTAGGTCTTGTCTGTTACATATTGGGTTTATGGAACGGTATCTGAGCTAATTTGAAACTCTTGTTTTATGTATCACCCCACCTCACCTTTCCCGTTAAGCAGCCATAGTGTGTTTTCTGCATGTGTGACTCTGTTCTGTTTTGTAATTCAGTTCAAGTGTAACGGTTTTTACATTCCCTCTATAAGTGACCCCTTATGAGAAGTGTCCTTTTCTGTGTGACTTATTTCACTTAGAATCGTCTTACCTAAATCCACTCATCATGCTGCTACTAGCCTTATGACATTGATTTCATGGCTGAGTGATATTCCATTGTACATAAGGACCACAACTTTTTTATCCATTTTTCGCTTTCCTGGGATATGTAAGGTGGAAGGAAGTGGAGGTCCTTGTCAACAGAGCAGCCCTAAACTTTGGGGTGCTTGTGTCTTGCTGATTTTCAATTTTCCCACTTTATCCCCCCATGCGTGGAAGTGCCCTATGCTCTCTAAGCTGTGTTTTTTAGATGTTTCAGGACACACCGTACACTTCTCCAGAGTGGCTGTTGGCAATTTACATCCCGCCCATCAGTGTAGCAAGGCTCCCATTTCTCCATGGCCTGTCCTGCATTTCTGGTTTTGACACTTTTTTCAGCATGGCCCTTTTGACCGATGGGAAGCGAGACTTCTTTGTAGCGCTGATTTGCCTTTCCAGGTTGCTTGGTTGGCCAAAAAGGGCGTATGCGTTTTTTCCTGAATGTATTCAGGAAAAAACGCATACGCCCTTTTTGGCCAAGGGCATCATTGTCAACGTTTTGCCGCTTTTCATGTGCTTTAAAGGCGATTCGAATCTACCTCCTGAAATCTGTTTCCTGCAATTCTGCCTTGATTTCAAATCCTCTTCTTTGCCTTCCCTCAATATATTTGTGGACGAGAGTTATCATTTATAACTCTGCAGGTTTGTGAATTGCAGTGCCCTGAAGCTCCATTTTACAAGTCGCTTTTTTGGGAGCTGGCCGCAAAAGCGCCGGATGGCTTCAGGCCCTGTTCTGGTTCCGGGGGGCAGGCTGAGCCTGTGGTTAATTCTTCTTCCTGATGGGAAAATAGAGTGACCTGTGCCTGTCCCAACACCAAGAGCTAGTCTCTCATTGGTTCCCCGTCTTCCCGTTCATCCTCAGGACAAATTGCAACCTGTACGGAACAGGAGGTTAAAGGTGCTGATGCTCCAAGTAGGGAGATTGCTAGTAAAGTGGCTGGAATGGCGAACCCGAGCACAAGGAGATGAGAAATGAGGTGCGTTTTAGAAACCTTTCCCCATCACACGGTGTACCATCTTCTGGGTTTCTCATGCATGTTTTCGATGTAGGAAGATGCCCTTGAACCTGGAGATTTGGGACCCATGCGATGGGTAGCACGCAGTATTACTTTAAATGGTCTGCGTTTGCTCACCCAACCTCACCAAACCTCTCAGCCCCAAGAGTGTCCACCCTTATGAGTCATCCAGCTGTGGGTCTAGATATGGTCAATCCAGGTTGCATCACAGCTCCTGAACGAATTGTGTAAGAATTTCTCTCTCTTTCCCTGTCTTTGTTTCATGGGTTTTTAAAAGTAATTTATTTTTATAATGGGGTGTAGCTGCTTTTCACGGCTGTGTTTATGCCGCTTTACACCCAATTGACACACTAACAGAGAGATATCAATACATAGGTTTTAAGATTATTACTAGTCAGATATATTCTTGTGCGGTGAATCGGGCGTGTTGAGTCCAGTTCTCTGAGCAAGGAGTAGGTCTTGTCTGTTACATATTGGGTTTATGGAACGGTATCTGAGCTAATTTGAAACTCTTGTTTTATGTATCACCCCACCTCACCTTTCCCGTTAAGCAGCCATAGTGTGTTTTCTGCATGTGTGACTCTGTTCTGTTTTGTAAGTCAGTTCAAGTGTAACGGTTTTTACATTCCCTCTATAAGTGACACCTTATGAGAAGTGTCCTTTTCTGTGTGACTTATTTCACTTAGAATCGTCTTACCTAAATCCACTCATCATGCTGCTACTAGCCTTATGACATTGATTTCATGGCTGAGTGATATTCCATTGTACATAAGGACCACAACTTTTTTATCCATTTTTCACTTTCCTGGGATATTTAAGGTGGAATGAAGTGGAGGTCCTTGTCAACAGAGCAGCCCTAAACTTTGGGGTGCTTGTGTCTTGCTGATTTTCAATTTTCCCACTTTATCCCCCCATGCGTGGAAGTGCCCTATGCTCTCTAAGCTGTGTTTTTTAGATGTTTCAGGACACACCGTACACTTCTCCAGAGTGGCTGTTGGCAATTTACATCCCGCCCATCAGTGTAGCAAGGCTCCCATTTCTCCATGGCCTGTCCTGCATTTCTGGTTTTGACACTTTTTTCAGCATGGCCCTTTTGACCGATGGGAAGCGAGACTTCTTTGTAGCGCTGATTTGCCTTTCCAGGTTGCTTGGTTGGCCAAAAAGGGCGTATGCGTTTTTTCCTGAATGTATTCAGGAAAAAACGCATACGCCCTTTTTGGCCAAGGGCATCATTGTCAACGTTTTGCCGCTTTTCATGTGCTTTAAAGGCGATTCGAATCTACCTCCTGAAATCTGTTTCCTGCAATTCTGCCTTGATTTCAAATCCTCTTCTTTGCCTTCCCTCAATATATTTGTGGACGAGAGTTATCATTTATAACTCTGCAGGTTTGTGAATTGCAGTGCCCTGAAGCTCCATTTTACAAGTCGGTTTTTTGGGAGCCGGCCGCAAAAGCGCAGGATGGCTTCAGGCCCTGTTCTGGTTCAGGGGGGCAGGCTGAGCCTGTGGTTAATTCTTCTTCCTGATGGGAAAATAGAGTGACCTGTGCCTGTCCCAACACCAAGAGCTAGTCTCTCATTGGTTCCCCGTCTTCCCGTTCATCCTCAGGACAAATTGCAACCTGTACGGAACAGGAGGTTAAAGGTGCTGATGCTCCAAGTAGGGAGATTGCTAGTAAAGTGGCTGGAATGGCGAACCCGAGCACAAGGAGATGAGAAATGAGGTGCGTTTTAGAAACCTTTCCCCATCACACGGTGTACCATCTTCTGGGTTTCTCATGCATGTTTTCGATGTAGGAAGATGCCCTTGAACCTGGAGATTTGGGACCCATGCGATGGGTAGCACGCAGTATTACTTTAAAGGGTCTGCGTTTGCTCACCCAACCTCACCAAACCTCTCAGCCCCAAGAGTGTCCACCCTTATGTCTCATCGAGCTGTGGGTCTAGATATGGTCAATCCAGGTTGCATCACAGCCCCTGAACGAATTGTGTAAGAATTTCTCTCTCTTTCCCTGTCTTTGTTTCATGGGTTTTTAAAAGTAATTTATTTTTATAATGGGGTTTAGCTGCTTTTCACGGCTGTGTTTAGGCCGCTTTACACCCACTTGACCCACTAACAGAGAGATATCAATACATAGGTTTTAAGATTATTACTAGTCAGATATATTCTTGTGCGGTGAATCGGGCGTGTTGAGTCCAGTTCTCTGAGCAAGGAGTAGGTCTTGTCTGTTACATATTGGGTTTATGGAACGGTATCTGAGCTAATTTGAAACTCTTGTTTTATGTATCACCCCACCTCACCTTTCCCGTTAAGCAGCCATAGTGTGTTTTCTGCATGTGTGACTCTGTTCTGTTTTGTAATTCAGTTCAAGTGTAACGGTTTTTACATTCCCTCTATAAGTGACCCCTTATGAGAAGTGTCCTTTTCTGTGTGACTTATTTCACTTAGAATCGTCTTACCTAAATCCACTCATCATGCTGCTACTAGCCTTATGACATTGATTTCATGGCTGAGTGATATTCCATTGTACATAAGGACCACAACTTTTTTATCCATTTTTCGCTTTCCTGGGATATGTAAGGTGGAAGGAAGTGGAGGTCCTTGTCAACAGAGCAGCCCTAACCTTTGGGGTGCTTGTGTCTTGCTGATTTTCAATTTTCCCACTTTATCCCCCCATGCGTGGAAGTGCCCTATGCTCTCTAAGCTGTGTTTTTTAGATGTTTCAGGACACACCGTACACTTCTCCAGAGTGGCTGTTGGCAATTTACATCCCGCCCATCAGTGTAGCAAGGCTCCCATTTCTCCATGGCCTGTCCTGCATTTCTGGTTTTGACACTTTTTTCAGCATGGCCCTTTTGACCGATGGGAAGCGAGACTTCTTTGTAGCGCTGATTTGCCTTTCCAGGTTGCTTGGTTGGCCAAAAAGGGCGTATGCGTTTTTTCCTGAATGTATTCAGGAAAAAACGCATACGCCCTTTTTGGCCAAGGGCATCATTGTCAACGTTTTGCCGCTTTTCATGGGCTTTAAAGGCGATTCGAATCTACCTCCTGAAATCTGTTTCCTGCAATTCTGCCTTGATTTCAAATCCTCTTCTTTGCCTTCCCTCAATATATTTGTGGACGAGAGTTATCATTTATAACTCTGCAGGTTTGTGAATTGCAGTGCCCTGAAGCTCCATTTTACAAGTCGGTTTTTTGGGAGCTGGCCGCAAAAGCGCAGGATGGCTTCAGGCCCTGTTCTGGTTCAGGGGGGCAGGCTGAGCCTGTGGTTAATTCTTCTTCCTGATGGGAAAATAGAGTGACCTGTGCCTGTCCCAACACCAAGAGCTAGTCTCTCATTGGTTCCCCGTCTTCCCGTTCATCCTCAGGACAAATTGCAACCTGTACGGAACAGGAGGTTAAAGGTGCTGATGCTCCAAGTAGGGAGATTGCTAGTAAAGTGGCTGGAATGGCGAACCCGAGCACAAGGAGATGAGAAATGAGGTGCGTTTTAGAAACCTTTCCCCATCACACGGTGTACCATCTTCTGGGTTTCTCATGCATGTTTTCGATGTAGGAAGATGCCCTTGAACCTGGAGATTTGGGACCCATGCGATGGGTAGCACGCAGTATTACTTTAAATGGTCTGCGTTTGCTCACCCAACCTCACCAAACCTCTCAGCCCCAAGAGTGTCCACCCTTATGAGTCATCCAGCTGTGGGTCTAGATATGGTCAATCCAGGTTGCATCACAGCTCCTGAACGAATTGTTTAAGAATTTCTCTCTCTTTCCCTGTCTTTGTTTCATGGGTTTTTAAAAGTAATTTATTTTTATAATGGGGTGTAGCTGCTTTTCACGGCTGTGTTTATGCCGCTTTACACCCACTTGACACACTAACAGAGAGATATCAATACATAGGTTTTAAGATTATTACTAGTCAGATATATTCTTGTGCGGTGAATCGGGCTTGTTGAGTCCAGTTCTCTGAGCAAGGAGTAGGTCTTGTCTGTTACATATTGGGTTTATGGAACGGTATCTGAGCTAATTTGAAACTCTTGTTTTATGTATCCCCCCACATCACCTTTCCCGTTAAGCAGCCATAGTGTGTTTTCTGCATGTGTGACTCTGTTCTGTTTTGTAATTCAGTTCAAGTGTAACGGTTTTTACATTCCCTCTATAAGTGACACCTTATGAGAAGTGTCCTTTTCTGTGTGACTTATTTCACTTAGAATCGTCTTACCTAAATCCACTCATCATGCTGCTACTAGCCTTATGACATTGATTTCATGGCTGAGTGATATTCCATTGTACATAAGGACCACAACTTTTTTATCCATTTTTCGCTTTCCTGGGATATTTAAGGTGGAAGGAAGTGGAGGTCCTTGTCAACAGAGCAGCCCTAAACTTTGGGGTGCTTGTGTCTTGCTGATTTTCAATTTTCCCACTTTATCCCCCCATGCGTGGAAGTGCCCTATGCTCTCTAAGCTGTGTTTTTTAGATGTTTCAGGACACACCGTACACTTCTCCAGAGTGGCTGTTGGCAATTTACATCCCGCCCATCAGTGTAGCAAGGCTCCCATTTCTCCATGGCCTGTCCTGCATTTCTGGTTTTGACACTTTTTTCAGCATGGCCCTTTTGACCGATGGGAAGCGAGACTTCTTTGTAGCGCTGATTTGCCTTTCCAGGTTGCTTGGTTGGCCAAAAAGGGCGTATGCGTTTTTTCCTGAATGTATTCAGGAAAAAACGCATACGCCCTTTTTGGCCAAGGGCATCATTGTCAACGTTTTGCCGCTTTTCATGTGCTTTAAAGGCGATTCGAATCTACCTCCTGAAATCTGTTTCCTGCAATTCTGCCTTGATTTCAAATCCTCTTCTTTGCCTTCCCTCAGTATATTTGTGGACGAGAGTTATCATTTATAACTCTGCAGGTTTGTGAATTGCAGTGCCCTGAAGCTCCATTTTACAAGTCGCTTTTTTGGGAGCCGGCCGCAAAAGCGCAGGATGGCTTCAGGCCCTGTTCTGGTTCCGGGGGGCAGGCTGAGCCTGTGGTTAATTCTTCTTCCTGATGGGAAAATAGAGTGACCTGTGCCTGTCCCAACACCAAGAGCTAGTCTCTCATTGGTTCCCCGTCTTCCCGTTCATCCTCAGGACAAATTGCAACCTGTACGGAACAGGAGGTTAAAGGTGCTGATGCTCCAAGTAGGGAGATTGCTAGTAAAGTGGCTGGAATGGCGAACCCGAGCACAAGGAGATGAGAAATGAGGTGCGTTTTAGAAACCTTTCCCCATCACACGGTGTACCATCTTCTGGGTTTCTCATGCATGTTTTCGATGTAGGAAGATGCCCTTGAACCTGGAGATTTGGGACCCATGCGATGGGTAGCACGCAGTATTACTTTAAAGGGTCTGCGTTTGCTCACCCAACCTCTCAGCCCCAAGAGTGTCCACCCTTATGTCTCATCCAGCTGTGGGTCTAGATATGGTCAATCCAGGTTGCATCACAGCCCCTGAACGAATTGTGTAAGAATTTCTCTCTCTTTCCCTGTCTTTGTTTCATGGGTTTTTAAAAGTAATTTATTTTTATAATGGGGTTTAGCTGCTTTTCACGGCTGTGTTTATGCCGCTTTACACCCACTTGACACACTAACAGAGAGATATCAATACATAGGTTTTAAGATTATTACTAGTCAGATATATTCTTGTGCGGTCAATCGGGCGTGTTGAGTCCAGTTCTCTGAGCAATGAGTAGGTCTTGTCTATTACATATTGGGTTTATGGAACGGTATCTGAGCTAATTTGAAACTCTTGTTTTATGTATCACCCCACCTCACCTTTCCCGTTAAGCAGCCATAGTGTGTTTTCTGCATGTGTGACTCTGTTCTGTTTTGTAATTCAGTTCAAGTGTAACGGTTTTTACATTCCCTCTATAAGTGACACCTTATGAGAAGTGTCCTTTTCTGTGTGACTTATTTCACTTAGAATCGTCTTACCTAAATCCACTCATCATGCTGCTACTAGCCTTATGACATTGATTTCATGGCTGAGTGATATTCCATTGTACATAAGGACCACAACTTTTTTATCCATTTTTCGCTTTCCTGGGATATTTAAGGTGGAAGGAAGTGGAGGTCCTTGTCAACAGAGCAGCCCTAACCTTTGGGGTGCTTGTGTCTTGCTCATTTTCAATTTTCCCACTTTACCCCCCATGCGTGGAAGTGCCCTATGCTCTCTAAGCTGTGTTTTTTAGATGTTTCAGGACACACCGTACACTTCTCCAGAGTGGCTGTTGGCAATTTACATCCCGCCCATCAGTGTAGCAAGGCTCCCATTTCTCCATGGCCTGTCCTGCATTTCTGGTTTTGACACTTTTTTCAGCATGGCCCTTTTGACCGATGGGAAGCGAGACTTCTTTGTAGCGCTGATTTGCCTTTCCAGGTTGCTTGGTTGGCCAAAAAGGGCGTATGCGTTTTTTCCTGAATGTATTCAGGAAAAAACGCATACGCCCTTTTTGGCCAAGGGCATCATTGTCAACGTTTTGCCGCTTTTCATGTGCTTTAAAGGCGATTCGAATCTACCTCCTGAAATCTGTTTCCTGCAATTCTGCCTTGATTTCAAATCCTCTTCTTTGCCTTCCCTCAATATATTTGTGGACGAGAGTTATCATTTATAACTCTGCAGGTTTGTGAATTGCAGTGCCCTGAAGCTCCATTTTACAAGTCGGTTTTTTGGGAGCCGGCCGCAAAAGCGCAGGATGGCTTCAGGCCCTGTTCTGGTTCAGGGGGGCAGGCTGAGCCTGTGGTTAATTCTTCTTCCTGATGGGAAAATAGAGTGACCTGTGCCTCTCCCAACACCAAGAGCTAGTCTCTCATTGGTTCCCCGTCTTCCCGTTCATCCTCAGGACAAATTGCAACCTGTACGGAACAGGAGGTTAAAGGTGCTGATGCTCCAAGTAGGGAGATTGCTAGTAAAGTGGCTGGAATGGCGAACCCGAGCACAAGGAGATGAGAAATGAGGTGCGTTTTAGAAACCTTTCCCCATCACACGGTGTACCATCTTCTGGGTTTCTCATGCATGTTTTCGATGTAGGAAGATGCCCTTGAACCTGGAGATTTGGGACCCATGCGATGGGTAGCACGCAGTATTACTTTAAATGGTCTGCGTTTGCTCACCCAACCTCACCAAACCTCTCAGCCCCAAGAGTGTCCACCCTTATGAGTCATCCAGCTGTGGGTCTAGATATGGTCAATCCAGGTTGCATCACAGCTCCTGAACGAATTGTTTAAGAATTTCTCTCTCTTTCCCTGTCTTTGTTTCATGGGTTTTTAAAAGTAATTTATTTTTATAATGGGGTTTAGCTGCTTTTCACGGCTGTGTTTATGCCGCTTTACACCCACTTGACACACTAACAGAGAGATATCAATACATAGGTTTTAAGATTATTACTAGTCAGATATATTCTTGTGCGGTGAATCGGGCTTGTTGAGTCCAGTTCTCTGAGCAAGGAGTAGGTCTTGTCTGTTACATATTGGGTTTATGGAACGGTATCTGAGCTAATTTGAAACTCTTGTTTTATGTATCCCCCCACCTCACCTTTCCCGTTAAGCAGCCATAGTGTGTTTTCTGCATGTGTGACTCTGTTCTGTTTTGTAATTCAGTTCAAGTGTAACGGTTTTTACATTCCCTCTATAAGTGACACCTTATGAGAAGTGTCCTTTTCTGTGTGACTTATTTCACTTAGAATCGTCTTACCTAAATCCACTCATCATGCTGCTACTAGCCTTATGACATTGATTTCATGGCTGAGTGATATTCCATTGTACATAAGGACCACAACTTTTTTATCCATTTTTCGCTTTCCTGGGATATTTAAGGTGGAAGGAAGTGGAGGTCCTTGTCAACAGAGCAGCCCTAAACTTTGGGGTGCTTGTGTCTTGCTGATTTTCAATTTTCCCACTTTATCCCCCCATGCGTGGAAGTGCCCTATGCTCTCTAAGCTGTGTTTTTTAGATGTTTCAGGACACACCGTACACTTCTCCAGAGTGGCTGTTGGCAATTTACATCCCGCCCATCAGTGTAGCAAGGCTCCCATTTCTCCATGGCCTGTCCTGCATTTCTGGTTTTGACACTTTTTTCAGCATGGCCCTTTTGACCGATGGGAAGCGAGACTTCTTTGTAGCGCTGATTTGCCTTTCCAGGTTGCTTGGTTGGCCAAAAAGGGCGTATGCGTTTTTTCCTGAATGTATTCAGGAAAAAACGCATACGCCCTTTTTGGCCAAGGGCATCATTGTCAACGTTTTGCCGCTTTTCATGGGCTTTAAAGGCGATTCGAATCTACCTCCTGAAATCTGTTTCCTGCAATTCTGCCTTGATTTCAAATCCTCTTCTTTGCCTTCCCTCAGTATATTTGTGGACGAGAGTTATCATTTATAACTCTGCAGGTTTGTGAATTGCAGTGCCCTGAAGCTCCATTTTACAAGTCGCTTTTTTTGGGAGCCGGCCGCAAAAGCGCAGGATGGCTTCAGGCCCTGTTCTGGTTCCGGGGGGCAGGCTGAGCCTGTGGTTAATTCTTCTTCCTGATGGGAAAATAGAGTGACCTGTGCCTGTCCCAACACCAAGAGCTAGTCTCTCATTGGTTCCCCGTCTTCCCGTTCATCCTCAGGACAAATTGCAACCTGTACGGAACAGGAGGTTAAAGGTGCTGATGCTCCAAGTAGGGAGATTGCTAGTAAAGTGGCTGGAATGGCGAACCCGAGCACAAGGAGATGAGAAATGAGGTGCGTTTTAGAAACCTTTCCCCATCACACGGTGTACCATCTTCTGGGTTTCTCATGCATGTTTTCGATGTAGGAAGATGCCCTTGAACCTGGAGATTTGGGACCCATGCGATGGGTAGCACGCAGTATTACTTTAAATGGTCTGCGTTTGCTCACCCAACCTCACCAAACCTCTCAGCCCCAAGAGTGTCCACCCTTATGAGTCATCCAGCTGTGGGTCTAGATATGGTCAATCCAGGTTGCATCACAGCTCCTGAACGAATTGTTTAAGAATTTCTCTCTCTTTCCCTGTCTTTGTTTCATGGGTTTTTAAAAGTAATTTATTTTTATAATGGGGTGTAGCTGCTTTTCACGGCTGTGTTTATGCCGCTTTACACCCACTTGACACACTAACAGAGAGATATCAATACATAGGTTTTAAGATTATTACTAGTCAGATATATTCTTGTGCGGTGAATCGGGCTTGTTGAGTCCAGTTCTCTGAGCAAGGAGTAGGTCTTGTCTGTTACATATTGGGTTTATGGAACGGTATCTGAGCTAATTTGAAACTCTTGTTTTATGTATCCCCCCACATCACCTTTCCCGTTAAGCAGCCATAGTGTGTTTTCTGCATGTGTGACTCTGTTCTGTTTTGTAATTCAGTTCAAGTGTAACGGTTTTTACATTCCCTCTATAAGTGACACCTTATGAGAAGTGTCCTTTTCTGTGTGACTTATTTCACTTAGAATCGTCTTACCTAAATCCACTCATCATGCTGCTACTAGCCTTATGACATTGATTTCATGGCTGAGTGATATTCCATTGTACATAAGGACCACAACTTTTTTATCCATTTTTCGCTTTCCTGGGATATTTAAGGTGGAAGGAAGTGGAGGTCCTTGTCAACAGAGCAGCCCTAAACTTTGGGGTGCTTGTGTCTTGCTGATTTTCAATTTTCCCACTTTATCCCCCCATGCGTGGAAGTGCCCTATGCTCTCTAAGCTGTGTTTTTTAGATGTTTCAGGACACACCGTACACTTCTCCAGAGTGGCTGTTGGCAATTTACATCCCGCCCATCAGTGTAGCAAGGCTCCCATTTCTCCATGGCCTGTCCTGCATTTCTGGTTTTGACACTTTTTTCAGCATGGCCCTTTTGACCGATGGGAAGCGAGACTTCTTTGTAGCGCTGATTTGCCTTTCCAGGTTGCTTGGTTGGCCAAAAAGGGCGTATGCGTTTTTTCCTGAATGTATTCAGGAAAAAACGCATACGCCCTTTTTGGCCAAGGGCATCATTGTCAACGTTTTGCCGCTTTTCATGTGCTTTAAAGGCGATTCGAATCTACCTCCTGAAATCTGTTTCCTGCAATTCTGCCTTGATTTCAAATCCTCTTCTTTGCCTTCCCTCAGTATATTTGTGGACGAGAGTTATCATTTATAACTCTGCAGGTTTGTGAATTGCAGTGCCCTGAAGCTCCATTTTACAAGTCGCTTTTTTGGGAGCCGGCCGCAAAAGCGCAGGATGGCTTCAGGCCCTGTTCTGGTTCCGGGGGGCAGGCTGAGCCTGTGGTTAATTCTTCTTCCTGATGGGAAAATAGAGTGACCTGTGCCTGTCCCAACACCAAGAGCTAGTCTCTCATTGGTTCCCCGTCTTCCCGTTCATCCTCAGGACAAATTGCAACCTGTACGGAACAGGAGGTTAAAGGTGCTGATGCTCCAAGTAGGGAGATTGCTAGTAAAGTGGCTGGAATGGCGAACCCGAGCACAAGGAGATGAGAAATGAGGTGCGTTTTAGAAACCTTTCCCCATCACACGGTGTACCATCTTCTGGGTTTCTCATGCATGTTTTCGATGTAGGAAGATGCCCTTGAACCTGGAGATTTGGGACCCATGCGATGGGTAGCACGCAGTATTACTTTAAAGGGTCTGCGTTTGCTCACCCAACCTCTCAGCCCCAAGAGTGTCCACCCTTATGTCTCATCCAGCTGTGGGTCTAGATATGGTCAATCCAGGTTGCATCACAGCCCCTGAACGAATTGTGTAAGAATTTCTCTCTCTTTCCCTGTCTTTGTTTCATGGGTTTTTAAAAGTAATTTATTTTTATAATGGGGTTTAGCTGCTTTTCACGGCTGTGTTTATGCCGCTTTACACCCACTTGACACACTAACAGAGAGATATCAATACATAGGTTTTAAGATTATTACTAGTCAGATATATTCTTGTGCGGTCAATCGGGCGTGTTGAGTCCAGTTCTCTGAGCAATGAGTAGGTCTTGTCTATTACATATTGGGTTTATGGAACGGTATCTGAGCTAATTTGAAACTCTTGTTTTATGTATCACCCCACCTCACCTTTCCCGTTAAGCAGCCATAGTGTGTTTTCTGCATGTGTGACTCTGTTCTGTTTTGTAATTCAGTTCAAGTGTAACGGTTTTTACATTCCCTCTATAAGTGACACCTTATGAGAAGTGTCCTTTTCTGTGTGACTTATTTCACTTAGAATCGTCTTACCTAAATCCACTCATCATGCTGCTACTAGCCTTATGACATTGATTTCATGGCTGAGTGATATTCCATTGTACATAAGGACCACAACTTTTTTATCCATTTTTCGCTTTCCTGGGATATTTAAGGTGGAAGGAAGTGGAGGTCCTTGTCAACAGAGCAGCCCTAACCTTTGGGGTGCTTGTGTCTTGCTCATTTTCAATTTTCCCACTTTACCCCCCATGCGTGGAAGTGCCCTATGCTCTCTAAGCTGTGTTTTTTAGATGTTTCAGGACACACCGTACACTTCTCCAGAGTGGCTGTTGGCAATTTACATCCCGCCCATCAGTGTAGCAAGGCTCCCATTTCTCCATGGCCTGTCCTGCATTTCTGGTTTTGACACTTTTTTCAGCATGGCCCTTTTGACCGATGGGAAGTGAGACTTCTTTGTAGCGCTGATTTGCCTTTCCAGGTTGCTTGGTTGGCCAAAAAGGGCGTATGCGTTTTTTCCTGAATGTATTCAGGAAAAAACGCATACGCCCTTTTTGGCCAAGGGCATCATTGTCAACGTTTTGCCGCTTTTCATGTGCTTTAAAGGCGATTCGAATCTACCTCCTGAAATCTGTTTCCTGCAATTCTGCCTTGATTTCAAATCCTCTTCTTTGCCTTCCCTCAATATATTTGTGGACGAGAGTTATCATTTATAACTCTGCAGGTTTGTGAATTGCAGTGCCCTGAAGCTCCATTTTACAAGTCGGTTTTTTGGGAGCCGGCCGCAAAAGCGCAGGATGGCTTCAGGCCCTGTTCTGGTTCAGGGGGGCAGGCTGAGCCTGTGGTTAATTCTTCTTCCTGATGGGAAAATAGAGTGACCTGTGCCTCTCCCAACACCAAGAGCTAGTCTCTCATTGGTTCCCCGTCTTCCCGTTCATCCTCAGGACAAATTGCAACCTGTACGGAACAGGAGGTTAAAGGTGCTGATGCTCCAAGTAGGGAGATTGCTAGTAAAGTGGCTGGAATGGCGAACCCGAGCACAAGGAGATGAGAAATGAGGTGCGTTTTAGAAACCTTTCCCCATCACACGGTGTACCATCTTCTGGGTTTCTCATGCATGTTTTCGATGTAGGAAGATGCCCTTGAACCTGGAGATTTGGGACCCATGCGATGGGTAGCACGCAGTATTACTTTAAATGGTCTGCGTTTGCTCACCCAACCTCACCAAACCTCTCAGCCCCAAGAGTGTCCACCCTTATGAGTCATCCAGCTGTGGGTCTAGATATGGTCAATCCAGGTTGCATCACAGCTCCTGAACGAATTGTTTAAGAATTTCTCTCTCTTTCCCTGTCTTTGTTTCATGGGTTTTTAAAAGTAATTTATTTTTATAATGGGGTTTAGCTGCTTTTCACGGCTGTGTTTATGCCGCTTTACACCCACTTGACACACTAACAGAGAGATATCAATACATAGGTTTTAAGATTATTACTAGTCAGATATATTCTTGTGCGGTGAATCGGGCTTGTTGAGTCCAGTTCTCTGAGCAAGGAGTAGGTCTTGTCTGTTACATATTGGGTTTATGGAACGGTATCTGAGCTAATTTGAAACTCTTGTTTTATGTATCCCCCCACCTCACCTTTCCCGTTAAGCAGCCATAGTGTGTTTTCTGCATGTGTGACTCTGTTCTGTTTTGTAATTCAGTTCAAGTGTAACGGTTTTTACATTCCCTCTATAAGTGACACCTTATGAGAAGTGTCCTTTTCTGTGTGACTTATTTCACTTAGAATCGTCTTACCTAAATCCACTCATCATGCTGCTACTAGCCTTATGACATTGATTTCATGGCTGAGTGATATTCCATTGTACATAAGGACCACAACTTTTTTATCCATTTTTCGCTTTCCTGGGATATTTAAGGTGGAAGGAAGTGGAGGTCCTTGTCAACAGAGCAGCCCTAAACTTTGGGGTGCTTGTGTCTTGCTGATTTTCAATTTTCCCACTTTATCCCCCCATGCGTGGAAGTGCCCTATGCTCTCTAAGCTGTGTTTTTTAGATGTTTCAGGACACACCGTACACTTCTCCAGAGTGGCTGTTGGCAATTTACATCCCGCCCATCAGTGTAGCAAGGCTCCCATTTCTCCATGGCCTGTCCTGCATTTCTGGTTTTGACACTTTTTTCAGCATGGCCCTTTTGACCGATGGGAAGCGAGACTTCTTTGTAGCGCTGATTTGCCTTTCCAGGTTGCTTGGTTGGCCAAAAAGGGCGTATGCGTTTTTTCCTGAATGTATTCAGGAAAAAACGCATACGCCCTTTTTGGCCAAGGGCATCATTGTCAACGTTTTGCCGCTTTTCATGGGCTTTAAAGGCGATTCGAATCTACCTCCTGAAATCTGTTTCCTGCAATTCTGCCTTGATTTCAAATCCTCTTCTTTGCCTTCCCTCAGTATATTTGTGGACGAGAGTTATCATTTATAACTCTGCAGGTTTGTGAATTGCAGTGCCCTGAAGCTCCATTTTACAAGTCGCTTTTTTGGGAGCCGGCCGCAAAAGCGCAGGATGGCTTCAGGCCCTGTTCTGGTTCCGGGGGGCAGGCTGAGCCTGTGGTTAATTCTTCTTCCTGATGGGAAAATAGAGTGACCTGTGCCTGTCCCAACACCAAGAGCTAGTCTCTCATTGGTTCCCCGTCTTCCCGTTCATCCTCAGGACAAATTGCAACCTGTACGGAACAGGAGGTTAAAGGTGCTGATGCTCCAAGTAGGGAGATTGCTAGTAAAGTGGCTGGAATGGCGAACCCGAGCACAAGGAGATGAGAAATGAGGTGCGTTTTAGAAACCTTTCCCCATCACACGGTGTACCATCTTCTGGGTTTCTCATGCATGTTTTCGATGTAGGAAGATGCCCTTGAACCTGGAGATTTGGGACCCATGCGATGGGTAGCACGCAGTATTACTTTAAAGGGTCTGCGTTTGCTCACCCAACCTCTCAGCCCCAAGAGTGTCCACCCTTATGTCTCATCCAGCTGTGGGTCTAGATATGGTCAATCCAGGTTGCATCACAGCCCCTGAACGAATTGTGTAAGAATTTCTCTCTCTTTCCCTGTCTTTGTTTCATGGGTTTTTAAAAGTAATTTATTTTTATAATGGGGTTTAGCTGCTTTTCACGGCTGTGTTTATGCCGCTTTACACCCACTTGACACACTAACAGAGAGATATCAATACATAGGTTTTAAGATTATTACTAGTCAGATATATTCTTGTGCGGTCAATCGGGCGTGTTGAGTCCAGTTCTCTGAGCAATGAGTAGGTCTTGTCTATTACATATTGGGTTTATGGAACGGTATCTGAGCTAATTTGAAACTCTTGTTTTATGTATCACCCCACCTCACCTTTCCCGTTAAGCAGCCATAGTGTGTTTTCTGCATGTGTGACTCTGTTCTGTTTTGTAATTCAGTTCAAGTGTAACGGTTTTTACATTCCCTCTATAAGTGACACCTTATGAGAAGTGTCCTTTTCTGTGTGACTTATTTCACTTAGAATCGTCTTACCTAAATCCACTCATCATGCTGCTACTAGCCTTATGACATTGATTTCATGGCTGAGTGATATTCCATTGTACATAAGGACCACAACTTTTTTATCCATTTTTCGCTTTCCTGGGATATTTAAGGTGGAAGGAAGTGGAGGTCCTTGTCAACAGAGCAGCCCTAACCTTTGGGGTGCTTGTGTCTTGCTGATTTTCAATTTTCCCACTTTATCCCCCCATGCGTGGAAGTGCCCTATGCTCTCTAAGCTGTGTTTTTTAGATGTTTCAGGACACACCGTACACTTCTCCAGAGTGGCTGTTGGCAATTTACATCCCGCCCATCAGTGTAGCAAGGCTCCCATTTCTCCATGGCCTGTCCTGCATTTCTGGTTTTGACACTTTTTTCAGCATGGCCCTTTTGACCGATGGGAAGCGAGACTTCTTTGTAGCGCTGATTTGCCTTTCCAGGTTGCTTGGTTGGCCAAAAAGGGCGTATGCGTTTTTTCCTGAATGTATTCAGGAAAAAACGCATACGCCCTTTTTGGCCAAGGGCATCATTGTCAACGTTTTGCCGCTTTTCATGGGCTTTAAAGGCGATTCGAATCTACCTCCTGAAATCTGTTTCCTGCAATTCTGCCTTGATTTCAAATCCTCTTCTTTGCCTTCCCTCAATATATTTGTGGACGAGAGTTATCATTTATAACTCTGCAGGTTTGTGAATTGCAGTGCCCTGAAGCTCCATTTTACAAGTCGGTTTTTTGGGAGCTGGCCGCAAAAGCGCAGGATGGCTTCAGGCCCTGTTCTGGTTCAGGGGGGCAGGCTGAGCCTGTGGTTAATTCTTCTTCCTGATGGGAAAATAGAGTGACCTGTGCCTCTCCCAACACCAAGAGCTAGTCTCTCATTGGTTCCCCGTCTTCCCGTTCATCCTCAGGACAAATTGCAACCTGTACGGAACAGGAGGTTAAAGGTGCTGATGCTCCAAGTAGGGAGATTGCTAGTAAAGTGGCTGGAATGGCGAACCCGAGCACAAGGAGATGAGAAATGAGGTGCGTTTTAGAAACCTTTCCCCATCACACGGTGTACCATCTTCTGGGTTTCTCATGCATGTTTTCGATGTAGGAAGATGCCCTTGAACCTGGAGATTTGGGACCCATGCGATGGGTAGCACGCAGTATTACTTTAAATGGTCTGCGTTTGCTCACCCAACCTCACCAAACCTCTCAGCCCCAAGAGTGTCCACCCTTATGAGTCATCCAGCTGTGGGTCTAGATATGGTCAATCCAGGTTGCATCACAGCTCCTGAACGAATTGTTTAAGAATTTCTCTCTCTTTCCCTGTCTTTGTTTCATGGGTTTTTAAAAGTAATTTATTTTTATAATGGGGTGTAGCTGCTTTTCACGGCTGTGTTTATGCCGCTTTACACCCACTTGACACACTAACAGAGAGATATCAATACATAGGTTTTAAGATTATTACTAGTCAGATATATTCTTGTGCGGTGAATCGGGCTTGTTGAGTCCAGTTCTCTGAGCAAGGAGTAGGTCTTGTCTGTTACATATTGGGTTTATGGAACGGTATCTGAGCTAATTTGAAACTCTTGTTTTATGTATCCCCCCACATCACCTTTCCCGTTAAGCAGCCATAGTGTGTTTTCTGCATGTGTGACTCTGTTCTGTTTTGTAATTCAGTTCAAGTGTAACGGTTTTTACATTCCCTCTATAAGTGACACCTTATGAGAAGTGTCCTTTTCTGTGTGACTTATTTCACTTAGAATCGTCTTACCTAAATCCACTCATCATGCTGCTACTAGCCTTATGACATTGATTTCATGGCTGAGTGATATTCCATTGTACATAAGGACCACAACTTTTTTATCCATTTTTCGCTTTCCTGGGATATTTAAGGTGGAAGGAAGTGGAGGTCCTTGTCAACAGAGCAGCCCTAAACTTTGGGGTGCTTGTGTCTTGCTGATTTTCAATTTTCCCACATTATCCCCCCATGCGTGGAAGTGCCCTATGCTCTCTAAGCTGTGTTTTTTAGATGTTTCAGGACACACCGTACACTTCTCCAGAGTGGCTGTTGGCAATTTACATCCCGCCCATCAGTGTAGCAAGGCTCCCATTTCTCCATGGCCTGTCCTGCATTTCTGGTTTTGACACTTTTTTCAGCATGGCCCTTTTGACCGATGGGAAGCGAGACTTCTTTGTAGCGCTGATTTGCCTTTCCAGGTTGCTTGGTTGGCCAAAAAGGGCGTATGCGTTTTTTCCTGAATGTATTCAGGAAAAAACGCATACGCCCTTTTTGGCCAAGGGCATCATTGTCAACGTTTTGCCGCTTTTCATGTGCTTTAAAGGCGATTCGAATCTACCTCCTGAAATCTGTTTCCTGCAATTCTGCCTTGATTTCAAATCCTCTTCTTTGCCTTCCCTCAGTATATTTGTGGACGAGAGTTATCATTTATAACTCTGCAGGTTTGTGAATTGCAGTGCCCTGAAGCTCCATTTTACAAGTCGCTTTTTTGGGAGCCGGCCGCAAAAGCGCAGGATGGCTTCAGGCCCTGTTCTGGTTCCGGGGGGCAGGCTGAGCCTGTGGTTAATTCTTCTTCCTGATGGGAAAATAGAGTGACCTGTGCCTGTCCCAACACCAAGAGCTAGTCTCTCATTGGTTCCCCGTCTTCCCGTTCATCCTCAGGACAAATTGCAACCTGTACGGAACAGGAGGTTAAAGGTGCTGATGCTCCAAGTAGGGAGATTGCTAGTAAAGTGGCTGGAATGGCGAACCCGAGCACAAGGAGATGAGAAATGAGGTGCGTTTTAGAAACCTTTCCCCATCACACGGTGTACCATCTTCTGGGTTTCTCATGCATGTTTTCGATGTAGGAAGATGCCCTTGAACCTGGAGATTTGGGACCCATGCGATGGGTAGCACGCAGTATTACTTTAAAGGGTCTGCGTTTGCTCACCCAACCTCTCAGCCCCAAGAGTGTCCACCCTTATGTCTCATCCAGCTGTGGGTCTAGATATGGTCAATCCAGGTTGCATCACAGCCCCTGAACGAATTGTGTAAGAATTTCTCTCTCTTTCCCTGTCTTTGTTTCATGGGTTTTTAAAAGTAATTTATTTTTATAATGGGGTTTAGCTGCTTTTCACGGCTGTGTTTATGCCGCTTTACACCCACTTGACACACTAACAGAGAGATATCAATACATAGGTTTTAAGATTATTACTAGTCAGATATATTCTTGTGCGGTCAATCGGGCGTGTTGAGTCCAGTTCTCTGAGCAATGAGTAGGTCTTGTCTATTACATATTGGGTTTATGGAACGGTATCTGAGCTAATTTGAAACTCTTGTTTTATGTATCACCCCACCTCACCTTTCCCGTTAAGCAGCCATAGTGTGTTTTCTGCATGTGTGACTCTGTTCTGTTTTGTAATTCAGTTCAAGTGTAACGGTTTTTACATTCCCTCTATAAGTGACACCTTATGAGAAGTGTCCTTTTCTGTGTGACTTATTTCACTTAGAATCGTCTTACCTAAATCCACTCATCATGCTGCTACTAGCCTTATGACATTGATTTCATGGCTGAGTGATATTCCATTGTACATAAGGACCACAACTTTTTTATCCATTTTTCGCTTTCCTGGGATATTTAAGGTGGAAGGAAGTGGAGGTCCTTGTCAACAGAGCAGCCCTAACCTTTGGGGTGCTTGTGTCTTGCTCATTTTCAATTTTCCCACTTTACCCCCCATGCGTGGAAGTGCCCTATGCTCTCTAAGCTGTGTTTTTTAGATGTTTCAGGACACACCGTACACTTCTCCAGAGTGGCTGTTGGCAATTTACATCCCGCCCATCAGTGTAGCAAGGCTCCCATTTCTCCATGGCCTGTCCTGCATTTCTGGTTTTGACACTTTTTTCAGCATGGCCCTTTTGACCGATGGGAAGTGAGACTTCTTTGTAGCGCTGATTTGCCTTTCCAGGTTGCTTGGTTGGCCAAAAAGGGCGTATGCGTTTTTTCCTGAATGTATTCAGGAAAAAACGCATACGCCCTTTTTGGCCAAGGGCATCATTGTCAACGTTTTGCCGCTTTTCATGTGCTTTAAAGGCGATTCGAATCTACCTCCTGAAATCTGTTTCCTGCAATTCTGCCTTGATTTCAAATCCTCTTCTTTGCCTTCCCTCAATATATTTGTGGACGAGAGTTATCATTTATAACTCTGCAGGTTTGTGAATTGCAGTGCCCTGAAGCTCCATTTTACAAGTCGGTTTTTTGGGAGCCGGCCGCAAAAGCGCAGGATGGCTTCAGGCCCTGTTCTGGTTCAGGGGGGCAGGCTGAGCCTGTGGTTAATTCTTCTTCCTGATGGGAAAATAGAGTGACCTGTGCCTCTCCCAACACCAAGAGCTAGTCTCTCATTGGTTCCCCGTCTTCCCGTTCATCCTCAGGACAAATTGCAACCTGTACGGAACAGGAGGTTAAAGGTGCTGATGCTCCAAGTAGGGAGATTGCTAGTAAAGTGGCTGGAATGGCGAACCCGAGCACAAGGAGATGAGAAATGAGGTGCGTTTTAGAAACCTTTCCCCATCACACGGTGTACCATCTTCTGGGTTTCTCATGCATGTTTTCGATGTAGGAAGATGCCCTTGAACCTGGAGATTTGGGACCCATGCGATGGGTAGCACGCAGTATTACTTTAAATGGTCTGCGTTTGCTCACCCAACCTCACCAAACCTCTCAGCCCCAAGAGTGTCCACCCTTATGAGTCATCCAGCTGTGGGTCTAGATATGGTCAATCCAGGTTGCATCACAGCTCCTGAACGAATTGTTTAAGAATTTCTCTCTCTTTCCCTGTCTTTGTTTCATGGGTTTTTAAAAGTAATTTATTTTTATAATGGGGTGTAGCTGCTTTTCACGGCTGTGTTTATGCCGCTTTACACCCACTTGACACACTAACAGAGAGATATCAATACATAGGTTTTAAGATTATTACTAGTCAGATATATTCTTGTGCGGTGAATCGGGCTTGTTGAGTCCAGTTCTCTGAGCAAGGAGTAGGTCTTGTCTGTTACATATTGGGTTTATGGAACGGTATCTGAGCTAATTTGAAACTCTTGTTTTATGTATCCCCCCACCTCACCTTTCCCGTTAAGCAGCCATAGTGTGTTTTCTGCATGTGTGACTCTGTTCTGTTTTGTAATTCAGTTCAAGTGTAACGGTTTTTACATTCCCTCTATAAGTGACACCTTATGAGAAGTGTCCTTTTCTGTGTGACTTATTTCACTTAGAATCGTCTTACCTAAATCCACTCATCATGCTGCTACTAGCCTTATGACATTGATTTCATGGCTGAGTGATATTCCATTGTACATAAGGACCACAACTTTTTTATCCATTTTTCGCTTTCCTGGGATATTTAAGGTGGAAGGAAGTGGAGGTCCTTGTCAACAGAGCAGCCCTAAACTTTGGGGTGCTTGTGTCTTGCTGATTTTCAATTTTCCCACTTTATCCCCCCATGCGTGGAAGTGCCCTATGCTCTCTAAGCTGTGTTTTTTAGATGTTTCAGGACACACCGTACACTTCTCCAGAGTGGCTGTTGGCAATTTACATCCCGCCCATCAGTGTAGCAAGGCTCCCATTTCTCCATGGCCTGTCCTGCATTTCTGGTTTTGACACTTTTTTCAGCATGGCCCTTTTGACCGATGGGAAGCGAGACTTCTTTGTAGCGCTGATTTGCCTTTCCAGGTTGCTTGGTTGGCCAAAAAGGGCGTATGCGTTTTTTCCTGAATGTATTCAGGAAAAAACGCATACGCCCTTTTTGGCCAAGGGCATCATTGTCAACGTTTTGCCGCTTTTCATGGGCTTTAAAGGCGATTCGAATCTACCTCCTGAAATCTGTTTTCTGCAATTCTGCCTTGATTTCAAATCCTCTTCTTTGCCTTCCCTCAGTATATTTGTGGACGAGAGTTATCATTTATAACTCTGCAGGTTTGTGAATTGCAGTGCCCTGAAGCTCCATTTTACAAGTCGCTTTTTTGGGAGCCGGCCGCAAAAGCGCAGGATGGCTTCAGGCCCTGTTCTGGTTCCGGGGGGCAGGCTGAGCCTGTGGTTAATTCTTCTTCCTGATGGGAAAATAGAGTGACCTGTGCCTGTCCCAACACCAAGAGCTAGTCTCTCATTGGTTCCCCGTCTTCCCGTTCATCCTCAGGACAAATTGCAACCTGTACGGAACAGGAGGTTAAAGGTGCTGATGCTCCAAGTAGGGAGATTGCTAGTAAAGTGGCTGGAATGGCGAACCCGAGCACAAGGAGATGAGAAATGAGGTGCGTTTTAGAAACCTTTCCCCATCACACGGTGTACCATCTTCTGGGTTTCTCATGCATGTTTTCGATGTAGGAAGATGCCCTTGAACCTGGAGATTTGGGACCCATGCGATGGGTAGCACGCAGTATTACTTTAAAGGGTCTGCGTTTGCTCACCCAACCTCTCAGCCCCAAGAGTGTCCACCCTTATGTCTCATCCAGCTGTGGGTCTAGATATGGTCAATCCAGGTTGCATCACAGCCCCTGAACGAATTGTGTAAGAATTTCTCTCTCTTTCCCTGTCTTTGTTTCATGGGTTTTTAAAAGTAATTTATTTTTATAATGGGGTTTAGCTGCTTTTCACGGCTGTGTTTATGCCGCTTTACACCCACTTGACACACTAACAGAGAGATATCAATACATAGGTTTTAAGATTATTACTAGTCAGATATATTCTTGTGCGGTCAATCGGGCGTGTTGAGTCCAGTTCTCTGAGCAATGAGTAGGTCTTGTCTATTACATATTGGGTTTATGGAACGGTATCTGAGCTAATTTGAAACTCTTGTTTTATGTATCACCCCACCTCACCTTTCCCGTTAAGCAGCCATAGTGTGTTTTCTGCATGTGTGACTCTGTTCTGTTTTGTAATTCAGTTCAAGTGTAACGGTTTTTACATTCCCTCTATAAGTGACACCTTATGAGAAGTGTCCTTTTCTGTGTGACTTATTTCACTTAGAATCGTCTTACCTAAATCCACTCATCATGCTGCT
Organism: Balaenoptera physalus; assembly: GCF_965194825.1. NCBI lineage: Eukaryota > Metazoa > Chordata > Mammalia > Artiodactyla > Balaenopteridae > Balaenoptera > Balaenoptera physalus. Next base: position 37,870 of record NW_028126452.1, on the reverse strand, counting down.
ACTAGCCTTATGACATTGATTTCATGGCTGAGTGATATTCCATTGTACATAAGGACCACAACTTTTTTATCCATTTTTCGCTTTCCTGGGATATTTAAGGTGGAAGGAAGTGGAGGTCCTTGTCAACAGAGCAGCCCTAACCTTTGGGGTGCTTGTGTCTTGCTCATTTTCAATTTTCCCACTTTACCCCCCATGCGTGGAAGTGCCCTATGCTCTCTAAGCTGTGTTTTTTAGATGTTTCAGGACACACCGTACACTTCTCCAGAGTGGCTGTTGGCAATTTACATCCCGCCCATCAGTGTAGCAAGGCTCCCATTTCTCCATGGCCTGTCCTGCATTTCTGGTTTTGACACTTTTTTCAGCATGGCCCTTTTGACCGATGGGAAGTGAGACTTCTTTGTAGCGCTGATTTGCCTTTCCAGGTTGCTTGGTTGGCCAAAAAGGGCGTATGCGTTTTTTCCTGAATGTATTCAGGAAAAAACGCATACGCCCTTTTTGGCCAAGGGCATCATTGTCAACGTTTTGCCGCTTTTCATGTGCTTTAAAGGCGATTCGAATCTACCTCCTGAAATCTGTTTCCTGCAATTCTGCCTTGATTTCAAATCCTCTTCTTTGCCTTCCCTCAATATATTTGTGGACGAGAGTTATCATTTATAACTCTGCAGGTTTGTGAATTGCAGTGCCCTGAAGCTCCATTTTACAAGTCGGTTTTTTGGGAGCTGGCCGCAAAAGCGCAGGATGGCTTCAGGCCCTGTTCTGGTTCAGGGGGGCAGGCTGAGCCTGTGGTTAATTCTTCTTCCTGATGGGAAAATAGAGTGACCTGTGCCTCTCCCAACACCAAGAGCTAGTCTCTCATTGGTTCCCCGTCTTCCCGTTCATCCTCAGGACAAATTGCAACCTGTACGGAACAGGAGGTTAAAGGTGCTGATGCTCCAAGTAGGGAGATTGCTAGTAAAGTGGCTGGAATGGCGAACCCGAGCACAAGGAGATGAGAAATGAGGTGCGTTTTAGAAACCTTTCCCCATCACACGGTGTACCATCTTCTGGGTTTCTCATGCATGTTTTCGATGTAGGAAGATGTCCTTGAACCTGGAGATTTGGGACCCATGCGATGGGTAGCACGCAGTATTACTTTAAAGGGTCTGCGTTTGCTCACCCAACCTCACCAAACCTCTCAGCCCCAAGAGTGTCCACCCTTATGTCTCATCCAGCTGTGGGTCTAGATATGGTCAATCCAGGTTGCATCACAGCCCCTGAACGAATTGTGTAAGAATTTCTCTCTCTTTCCCTGTCTTTGTTTCATGGGTTTTTAAAAGTAATTTATTTTTATAATGGGGTTTAGCTGCTTTTCACGGCTGTGTTTAGGCCGCTTTACACCCACTTGACCCACTAACAGAGAGATATCAATACATAGGTTTTAAGATTATTACTAGTCAGATATATTCTTGTGCGGTGAATCGGGCGTGTTGAGTCCAGTTCTCTGAGCAAGGAGTAGGTCTTGTCTGTTACATATTGGGTTTATGGAACGGTATCTGAGCTAATTTGAAACTCTTGTTTTATGTATCACCCCACCTCACCTTTCCCGTTAAGCAGCCATAGTGTGTTTTCTGCATGTGTGACTCTGTTCTGTTTTGTAATTCAGTTCAAGTGTAACGGTTTTTACATTCCCTCTATAAGTGACACCTTATGAGAAGTGTCCTTTTCTGTGTGACTTATTTCACTTAGAATCGTCTTACCTAAATCCACTCATCATGCTGCTACTAGCCTTATGACATTGATTTCATGGCTGAGTGATATTCCATTGTACATAAGGACCACAACTTTTTTATCCATTTTTCGCTTTCCTGGGATATTTAAGGTGGAAGGAAGTGGAGGTCCTTGTCAACAGAGCAGCCCTAAACTTTGGGGTGCTTGTGTCTTGCTGATTTTCAATTTTCCCACTTTATCCCCCCATGCGTGGAAGTGCCCTATGCTCTCTAAGCTGTGTTTTTTAGATGTTTCAGGACACACCGTACACTTCTCCAGAGTGGCTGTTGGCAATTTACATCCCGCCCATCAGTGTAGCAAGGCTCCCATTTCTCCATGGCCTGTCCTGCATTTCTGGTTTTGACACTTTTTTCAGCATGGCCCTTTTGACCGATGGGAAGCGAGACTTCTTTGTAGCGCTGATTTGCCTTTCCAGGTTGCTTGGTTGGCCAAAAAGGGCGTATGCGTTTTTTCCTGAATGTATTCAGGAAAAAACGCATACGCCCTTTTTGGCCAAGGGCATCATTGTCAACGTTTTGCCGCTTTTCATGTGCTTTAAAGGCGATTCGAATCTACCTCCTGAAATCTGTTTCCTGCAATTCTGCCTTGATTTCAAATCCTCTTCTTTGCCTTCCCTCAATATATTTGTGGACGAGAGTTATCATTTATAACTCTGCAGGTTTGTGAATTGCAGTGCCCTGAAGCTCCATTTTACAAGTCGGTTTTTTGGGAGCCAGCCGCAAAAGCGCAGGATGGCTTCAGGCCCTGTTCTGGTTCAGGGGGGCAGGCTGAGCCTGTGGTTAATTCTTCTTCCTGATGGGAAAATAGAGTGACCTGTGCCTCTCCCAACACCAAGAGCTAGTCTCTCATTGGTTCCCCGTCTTCCCGTTCATCCTCAGGACAAATTGCAACCTGTACGGAACAGGAGGTTAAAGGTGCTGATGCTCCAAGTAGGGAGATTGCTAGTAAAGTGGCTGGAATGGCGAACCCGAGCACAAGGAGATGAGAAATGAGGTGCGTTTTAGAAACCTTTCCCCATCACACGGTGTACCATCTTCTGGGTTTCTCATGCATGTTTTCGATGTAGGAAGATGCCCTTGAACCTGGAGATTTGGGACCCATGCGATGGGTAGCACGCAGTATTATTTTAAAGGGTCTGCGTTTGCTCACCCAACCTCACCAAACCTCTCAGCCCCAACAGTGTCCACCCTTATGTCTCATCCAGCTGTGGGTCTAGATATGGTCAATCCAGGTTGCATCACAGCCCCTGAACGAATTGTGTAAGAATTTCTCTCTCTTTCCCTGTCTTTGTTTCATGGGTTTTTAAAAGTAATTTATTTTTATAATGGGGTTTAGCTGCTTTTCACGGCTGTGTTTAGGCCGCTTTACAACCACTTGACCCACTAACAGAGAGATATCAATACATAGGTTTTAAGATTATTACTAGTCAGATATATTCTTGTGCGGTGAATCGGGCGTGTTGAGTCCAGTTCTCTGAGCAAGGAGTAGGTCTTGTCTGTTACATATTGGGTTTATGGAACGGTATCTGAGCTAATTTGAAACTCTTGTTTTATGTATCACCCCACCTCACCTTTCCCGTTAAGCAGCCATAGTGTGTTTTCTGCATGTGTGACTCTGTTCTGTTTTGTAATTCAGTTCAAGTGTAACGGTTTTTACATTCCCTCTATAAGTGACACCTTATGAGAAGTGTCCTTTTCTGTGTGACTTATTTCACTTAGAATCGTCTTACCTAAATCCACTCATCATGCTGCTACTAGCCTTATGACATTGATTTCATGGCTGAGTGATATTCCATTGTACATAAGGACCACAACTTTTTTATCCATTTTTCGCTTTCCTGGGATATTTAAGGTGGAATGAAGTGGAGGTCCTTGTCAACAGAGCAGCCCTAAACTTTGGGGTGCTTGTGTCTTGCTGATTTTCAATTTTCCCACTTTATCCCCCCATGCGTGGAAGTGCCCTATGCTCTCTAAGCTGTGTTTTTTAGATGTTTCAGGACACACCGTACACTTCTCCAGAGTGGCTGTTGGCAATTTACATCCCGCCCATCAGTGTAGCAAGGCTCCCATTTCTCCATGGCCTGTCCTGCATTTCTGGTTTTGACACTTTTTTCAGCATGGCCCTTTTGACCGATGGGAAGCGAGACTTCTTTGTAGCGCTGTTTTGCCTTTCCAGGTTGCTTGGTTGGCCAAAAAGGGCGTATGCGTTTTTTCCTGAATGTATTCAGGAAAAAACGCATACGCCCTTTTTGGCCAAGGGCATCATTGTCAACGTTTTGGCGCTTTTCATGTGCTTTAAAGGCGATTCGAATCTACCTCCTGAAATCTGTTTCCTGCAATTCTGCCTTGATTTCAAATCCTCTTCTTTGCCTTCCCTCAATATATTTGTGGACGAGAGTTATCATTTATAACTCTGCAGGTTTGTGAATTGCAGTGCCCTGAAGCTCCATTTTACAAGTCGGTTTTTTGGGAGCTGGCCGCAAAAGCGCAGGATGGCTTCAGGCCCTGTTCTGGTTCAGGGGGGCAGGCTGAGCCTGTGGTTAATTCTTCTTCCTGATGGGAAAATAGAGTGACCTGTGCCTGTCCCAACACCAAGAGCTAGTCTCTCATTGGTTCCCCGTCTTCCCGTTCATCCTCAGGACAAATTGCAACCTGTACGGAACAGGAGGTTAAAGGTGCTGATGCTCCAAGTAGGGAGATTGCTAGTAAAGTGGCTGGAATGGCGAACCCGAGCACAAGGAGATGAGAAATGAGGTGCGTTTTAGAAACCTTTCCCCATCACACGGTGTACCATCTTCTGGGTTTCTCATGCATGTTTTCGATGTAGGAAGATGCCCTTGAACCTGGAGATTTGGGACCCATGCGATGGGTAGCACGCAGTATTACTTTAAAGGGTCTGCGTTTGCTCACCCAACCTCACCAAACCTCTCAGCCCCAAGAGTGTCCACCCTTATGTCTCATCCAGCTGTGGGTCTAGATATGGTCAATCCAGGTTGCATCACAGCCCCTGAACGAATTGTGTAAGAATTTCTCTCTCTTTCCCTGTCTTTGTTTCATGGGTTTTTAAAAGTAATTTATTTTTATAATGGGGTTTAGCTGCTTTTCACGGCTGTGTTTAGGCCGCTTTACACCCACTTGACCCACTAACAGAGAGATATCAATACATAGGTTTTAAGATTATTACTAGTCAGATATATTCTTGTGCGGTGAATCGGGCGTGTTGAGTCCAGTTCTCTGAGCAAGGAGTAGGTCTTGTCTGTTACATATTGGGTTTATGGAACGGTATCTGAGCTAATTTGAAACTCTTGTTTTATGTATCACCCCACCTCACCTTTCCCGTTAAGCAGCCATAGTGTGTTTTCTGCATGTGTGACTCTGTTCTGTTTTGTAATTCAGTTCAAGTGTAACGGTTTTTACATTCCCTCTATAAGTGACACCTTATGAGAAGTGTCCTTTTCTGTGTGACTTATTTCACTTAGAATCGTCTTACCTAAATCCACTCATCATGCTGCTACTAGCCTTATGACATTGATTTCATGGCTGAGTGATATTCCATTGTACATAAGGACCACAACTTTTTTATCCATTTTTCGCTTTCCTGGGATATTTAAGGTGGAAGGAAGTGGAGGTCCTTGTCAACAGAGCAGCCCTAAACTTTGGGGTGCTTGTGTCTTGCTGATTTTCAATTTTCCCACTTTATCCCCCCATGCGTGGAAGTGCCCTATGCTCTCTAAGCTGTGTTTTTTAGATGTTTCAGGACACACCGTACACTTCTCCAGAGTGGCTGTTGGCAATTTACATCCCGCCCATCAGTGTAGCAAGGCTCCCATTTCTCCATGGCCTGTCCTGCATTTCTGGTTTTGACACTTTTTTCAGCATGGCCCTTTTGACCGATGGGAAGCGAGACTTCTTTGTAGCGCTGATTTGCCTTTCCAGGTTGCTTGGTTGGCCAAAAAGGGCGTATGCGTTTTTTCCTGAATGTATTCAGGAAAAAACGCATACGCCCTTTTTGGCCAAGGGCATCATTGTCAACGTTTTGCCGCTTTTCATGTGCTTTAAAGGCGATTCGAATCTACCTCCTGAAATCTGTTTCCTGCAATTCTGCCTTGATTTCAAATCCTCTTCTTTGCCTTCCCTCAGTATATTTGTGGACGAGAGTTATCATTTATAACTCTGCAGGTTTGTGAATTGCAGTGCCCTGAAGCTCCATTTTACAAGTCGCTTTTTTGGGAGCCGGCCGCAAAAGCGCAGGATGGCTTCAGGCCCTGTTCTGGTTCCGGGGGGCAGGCTGAGCCTGTGGTTAATTCTTCTTCCTGATGGGAAAATAGAGTGACCTGTGCCTGTCCCAACACCAAGAGCTAGTCTCTCATTGGTTCCCCGTCTTCCCGTTCATCCTCAGGACAAATTGCAACCTGTACGGAACAGGAGGTTAAAGGTGCTGATGCTCCAAGTAGGGAGATTGCTAGTAAAGTGGCTGGAATGGCGAACCCGAGCACAAGGAGATGAGAAATGAGGTGCGTTTTAGAAACCTTTCCCCATCACACGGTGTACCATCTTCTGGGTTTCTCATGCATGTTTTCGATGTAGGAAGATGCCCTTGAACCTGGAGATTTGGGACCCATGCGATGGGTAGCACGCAGTATTACTTTAAAGGGTCTGCGTTTGCTCACCCAACCTCTCAGCCCCAAGAGTGTCCACCCTTATGTCTCATCCAGCTGTGGGTCTAGATATGGTCAATCCAGGTTGCATCACAGCCCCTGAACGAATTGTGTAAGAATTTCTCTCTCTTTCCCTGTCTTTGTTTCATGGGTTTTTAAAAGTAATTTATTTTTATAATGGGGTTTAGCTGCTTTTCACGGCTGTGTTTATGCCGCTTTACACCCACTTGACACACTAACAGAGAGATATCAATACATAGGTTTTAAGATTATTACTAGTCAGATATATTCTTGTGCGGTCAATCGGGCGTGTTGAGTCCAGTTCTCTGAGCAATGAGTAGGTCTTGTCTATTACATATTGGGTTTATGGAACGGTATCTGAGCTAATTTGAAACTCTTGTTTTATGTATCACCCCACCTCACCTTTCCCGTTAAGCAGCCATAGTGTGTTTTCTGCATGTGTGACTCTGTTCTGTTTTGTAATTCAGTTCAAGTGTAACGGTTTTTACATTCCCTCTATAAGTGACACCTTATGAGAAGTGTCCTTTTCTGTGTGACTTATTTCACTTAGAATCGTCTTACCTAAATCCACTCATCATGCTGCTACTAGCCTTATGACATTGATTTCATGGCTGAGTGATATTCCATTGTACATAAGGACCACAACTTTTTTATCCATTTTTCGCTTTCCTGGGATATTTAAGGTGGAAGGAAGTGGAGGTCCTTGTCAACAGAGCAGCCCTAACCTTTGGGGTGCTTGTGTCTTGCTCATTTTCAATTTTCCCACTTTACCCCCCATGCGTGGAAGTGCCCTATGCTCTCTAAGCTGTGTTTTTTAGATGTTTCAGGACACACCGTACACTTCTCCAGAGTGGCTGTTGGCAATTTACATCCCGCCCATCAGTGTAGCAAGGCTCCCATTTCTCCATGGCCTGTCCTGCATTTCTGGTTTTGACACTTTTTTCAGCATGGCCCTTTTGACCGATGGGAAGTGAGACTTCTTTGTAGCGCTGATTTGCCTTTCCAGGTTGCTTGGTTGGCCAAAAAGGGCGTATGCGTTTTTTCCTGAATGTATTCAGGAAAAAACGCATACGCCCTTTTTGGCCAAGGGCATCATTGTCAACGTTTTGCCGCTTTTCATGTGCTTTAAAGGCGATTCGAATCTACCTCCTGAAATCTGTTTCCTGCAATTCTGCCTTGATTTCAAATCCTCTTCTTTGCCTTCCCTCAATATATTTGTGGACGAGAGTTATCATTTATAACTCTGCAGGTTTGTGAATTGCAGTGCCCTGAAGCTCCATTTTACAAGTCGGTTTTTTGGGAGCTGGCCGCAAAAGCGCAGGATGGCTTCAGGCCCTGTTCTGGTTCAGGGGGGCAGGCTGATCCTGTGGTTAATTCTTCTTCCTGATGGGAAAATAGAGTGACCTGTGCCTCTCCCAACACCAAGAGCTAGTCTCTCATTGGTTCCCCGTCTTCCCGTTCATCCTCAGGACAAATTGCAACCTGTACGGAACAGGAGGTTAAAGGTGCTGATGCTCCAAGTAGGGAGATTGCTAGTAAAGTGGCTGGAATGGCGAACCCGAGCACAAGGAGATGAGAAATGAGGTGCGTTTTAGAAACCTTTCCCCATCACACGGTGTACCATCTTCTGGGTTTCTCATGCATGTTTTCGATGTAGGAAGATGCCCTTGAACCTGGAGATTTGGGACCCATGCGATGGGTAGCACGCAGTATTATTTTAAAGGGTCTGCGTTTGCTCACCCAACCTCACCAAACCTCTCAGCCCCAACAGTGTCCACCCTTATGTCTCATCCAGCTGTGGGTCTAGATATGGTCAATCCAGGTTGCATCACAGCCCCTGAACGAATTGTGTAAGAATTTCTCTCTCTTTCCCTGTCTTTGTTTCATGGGTTTTTAAAAGTAATTTATTTTTATAATGGGGTTTAGCTGCTTTTCACGGCTGTGTTTAGGCCGCTTTACAACCACTTGACCCACTAACAGAGAGATATCAATACATAGGTTTTAAGATTATTACTAGTCAGATATATTCTTGTGCGGTGAATCGGGCGTGTTGAGTCCAGTTCTCTGAGCAAGGAGTAGGTCTTGTCTGTTACATAATGGGTTTATGGAACGGTATCTGAGCTAATTTGAAACTCTTGTTTTATGTATCACCCCACCTCACCTTTCCCGTTAAGCAGCCATAGTGTGTTTTCTGCATGTGTGACTCTGTTCTGTTTTGTAATTCAGTTCAAGTGTAACGGTTTTTACATTCCCTCTATAAGTGACACCTTATGAGAAGTGTCCTTTTCTGTGTGACTTATTTCACTTAGAATCGTCTTACCTAAATCCACTCATCATGCTGCTACTAGCCTTATGACATTGATTTCATGGCTGAGTGATATTCCATTGTACATAAGGACCACAACTTTTTTATCCATTTTTCGCTTTCCTGGGATATTTAAGGTGGAATGAAGTGGAGGTCCTTGTCAACAGAGCAGCCCTAAACTTTGGGGTGCTTGTGTCTTGCTGATTTTCAATTTTCCCACTTTATCCCCCCATGCGTGGAAGTGCCCTATGCTCTCTAAGCTGTGTTTTTTAGATGTTTCAGGACACACCGTACACTTCTCCAGAGTGGCTGTTGGCAATTTACATCCCGCCCATCAGTGTAGCAAGGCTCCCATTTCTCCATGGCCTGTCCTGCATTTCTGGTTTTGACACTTTTTTCAGCATGGCCCTTTTGACCGATGGGAAGCGAGACTTCTTTGTAGCGCTGTTTTGCCTTTCCAGGTTGCTTGGTTGGCCAAAAAGGGCGTATGCGTTTTTTCCTGAATGTATTCAGGAAAAAACGCATACGCCCTTTTTGGCCAAGGGCATCATTGTCAACGTTTTGCCGCTTTTCATGTGCTTTAAAGGCGATTCGAATCTACCTCCTGAAATCTGTTTCCTGCAATTCTGCCTTGATTTCAAATCCTCTTCTTTGCCTTCCCTCAATATATTTGTGGACGAGAGTTATCATTTATAACTCTGCAGGTTTGTGAATTGCAGTGCCCTGAAGCTCCATTTTACAAGTCGGTTTTTTGGGAGCTGGCCGCAAAAGCGCAGGATGGCTTCAGGCCCTGTTCTGGTTCAGGGGGGCAGGCTGAGCCTGTGGTTAATTCTTCTTCCTGATGGGAAAATAGAGTGACCTGTGCCTCTCCCAACACCAAGAGCTAGTCTCTCATTGGTTCCCCGTCTTCCCGTTCATCCTCAGGACAAATTGCAACCTGTACGGAACAGGAGGTTAAAGGTGCTGATGCTCCAAGTAGGGAGATTGCTAGTAAAGTGGCTGGAATGGCGAACCCGAGCACAAGGAGATGAGAAATGAGGTGCGTTTTAGAAACCTTTCCCCATCACACGGTGTACCATCTTCTGGGTTTCTCATGCATGTTTTCGATGTAGGAAGATGCCCTTGAACCTGGAGATTTGGGACCCATGCGATGGGTAGCACGCAGTATTACTTTAAAGGGTCTGCGTTTGCTCACCCAACCTCACCAAACCTCTCAGCCCCAAGAGTGTCCACCCTTATGTCTCATCCAGCTGTGGGTCTAGATATGGTCAATCCAGGTTGCATCACAGCCCCTGAACGAATTGTGTAAGAATTTCTCTCTCTTTCCCTGTCTTTGTTTCATGGGTTTTTAAAAGTAATTTATTTTTATAATGGGGTTTAGCTGCTTTTCACGGCTGTGTTTAGGCCGCTTTACACCCACTTGACCCACTAACAGAGAGATATCAATACATAGGTTTTAAGATTATTACTAGTCAGATATATTCTTGTGCGGTGAATCGGGCGTGTTGAGTCCAGTTCTCTGAGCAAGGAGTAGGTCTTGTCTGTTACATATTGGGTTTATGGAACGGTATCTGAGCTAATTTGAAACTCTTGTTTTATGTATCACCCCACCTCACCTTTCCCGTTAAGCAGCCATAGTGTGTTTTCTGCATGTGTGACTCTGTTCTGTTTTGTAATTCAGTTCAAGTGTAACGGTTTTTACATTCCCTCTATAAGTGACACCTTATGAGAAGTGTCCTTTTCTGTGTGACTTATTTCACTTAGAATCGTCTTACCTAAATCCACTCATCATGCTGCTACTAGCCTTATGACATTGATTTCATGGCTGAGTGATATTCCATTGTACATAAGGACCACAACTTTTTTATCCATTTTTCGCTTTCCTGGGATATTTAAGGTGGAAGGAAGTGGAGGTCCTTGTCAACAGAGCAGCCCTAAACTTTGGGGTGCTTGTGTCTTGCTGATTTTCAATTTTCCCACTTTATCCCCCCATGCGTGGAAGTGCCCTATGCTCTCTAAGCTGTGTTTTTTAGATGTTTCAGGACACACCGTACACTTCTCCAGAGTGGCTGTTGGCAATTTACATCCCGCCCATCAGTGTAGCAAGGCTCCCATTTCTCCATGGCCTGTCCTGCATTTCTGGTTTTGACACTTTTTTCAGCATGGCCCTTTTGACCGATGGGAAGCGAGACTTCTTTGTAGCGCTGATTTGCCTTTCCAGGTTGCTTGGTTGGCCAAAAAGGGCGTATGCGTTTTTTCCTGAATGTATTCAGGAAAAAACGCATACGCCCTTTTTGGCCAAGGGCATCATTGTCAACGTTTTGCCGCTTTTCATGTGCTTTAAAGGCGATTCGAATCTACCTCCTGAAATCTGTTTCCTGCAATTCTGCCTTGATTTCAAATCCTCTTCTTTGCCTTCCCTCAATATATTTGTGGACGAGAGTTATCATTTATAACTCTGCAGGTTTGTGAATTGCAGTGCCCTGAAGCTCCATTTTACAAGTCGGTTTTTTGGGAGCCAGCCGCAAAAGCGCAGGATGGCTTCAGGCCCTGTTCTGGTTCAGGGGGGCAGGCTGAGCCTGTGGTTAATTCTTCTTCCTGATGGGAAAATAGAGTGACCTGTGCCTCTCCCAACACCAAGAGCTAGTCTCTCATTGGTTCCCCGTCTTCCCGTTCATCCTCAGGACAAATTGCAACCTGTACGGAACAGGAGGTTAAAGGTGCTGATGCTCCAAGTAGGGAGATTGCTAGTAAAGTGGCTGGAATGGCGAACCCGAGCACAAGGAGATGAGAAATGAGGTGCGTTTTAGAAACCTTTCCCCATCACACGGTGTACCATCTTCTGGGTTTCTCATGCATGTTTTCGATGTAGGAAGATGCCCTTGAACCTGGAGATTTGGGACCCATGCGATGGGTAGCACGCAGTATTATTTTAAAGGGTCTGCGTTTGCTCACCCAACCTCACCAAACCTCTCAGCCCCAACAGTGTCCACCCTTATGTCTCATCCAGCTGTGGGTCTAGATATGGTCAATCCAGGTTGCATCACAGCCCCTGAACGAATTGTGTAAGAATTTCTCTCTCTTTCCCTGTCTTTGTTTCATGGGTTTTTAAAAGTAATTTATTTTTATAATGGGGTTTAGCTGCTTTTCACGGCTGTGTTTAGGCCGCTTTACAACCACTTGACCCACTAACAGAGAGATATCAATACATAGGTTTTAAGATTATTACTAGTCAGATATATTCTTGTGCGGTGAATCGGGCGTGTTGAGTCCAGTTCTCTGAGCAAGGAGTAGGTCTTGTCTGTTACATATTGGGTTTATGGAACGGTATCTGAGCTAATTTGAAACTCTTGTTTTATGTATCACCCCACCTCACCTTTCCCGTTAAGCAGCCATAGTGTGTTTTCTGCATGTGTGACTCTGTTCTGTTTTGTAATTCAGTTCAAGTGTAACGGTTTTTACATTCCCTCTATAAGTGACACCTTATGAGAAGTGTCCTTTTCTGTGTGACTTATTTCACTTAGAATCGTCTTACCTAAATCCACTCATCATGCTGCTACTAGCCTTATGACATTGATTTCATGGCTGAGTGATATTCCATTGTACATAAGGACCACAACTTTTTTATCCATTTTTCGCTTTCCTGGGATATTTAAGGTGGAATGAAGTGGAGGTCCTTGTCAACAGAGCAGCCCTAAACTTTGGGGTGCTTGTGTCTTGCTGATTTTCAATTTTCCCACTTTATCCCCCCATGCGTGGAAGTGCCCTATGCTCTCTAAGCTGTGTTTTTTAGATGTTTCAGGACACACCGTACACTTCTCCAGAGTGGCTGTTGGCAATTTACATCCCGCCCATCAGTGTAGCAAGGCTCCCATTTCTCCATGGCCTGTCCTGCATTTCTGGTTTTGACACTTTTTTCAGCATGGCCCTTTTGACCGATGGGAAGCGAGACTTCTTTGTAGCGCTGATTTGCCTTTCCAGGTTGCTTGGTTGGCCAAAAAGGGCGTATGCGTTTTTTCCTGAATGTATTCAGGAAAAAACGCATACGCCCTTTTTGGCCAAGGGCATCATTGTCAACGTTTTGCCGCTTTTCATGTGCTTTAAAGGCGATTCGAATCTACCTCCTGAAATCTGTTTCCTGCAATTCTGCCTTGATTTCAAATCCTCTTCTTTGCCTTCCCTCAATATATTTGTGGACGAGAGTTATCATTTATAACTCTGCAGGTTTGTGAATTGCAGTGCCCTGAAGCTCCATTTTACAAGTCGGTTTTTTGGGAGCTGGCCGCAAAAGCGCAGGATGGCTTCAGGCCCTGTTCTGGTTCAGGGGGGCAGGCTGAGCCTGTGGTTAATTCTTCTTCCTGATGGGAAAATAGAGTGACCTGTGCCTCTCCCAACACCAAGAGCTAGTCTCTCATTGGTTCCCCGTCTTCCCGTTCATCCTCAGGACAAATTGCAACCTGTACGGAACAGGAGGTTAAAGGTGCTGATGCTCCAAGTAGGGAGATTGCTAGTAAAGTGGCTGGAATGGCGAACCCGAGCACAAGGAGATGAGAAATGAGGTGCGTTTTAGAAACCTTTCCCCATCACACGGTGTACCATCTTCTGGGTTTCTCATGCATGTTTTCGATGTAGGAAGATGCCCTTGAACCTGGAGATTTGGGACCCATGCGATGGGTAGCACGCAGTATTACTTTAAATGGTCTGCGTTTGCTCACCCAACCTCACCAAACCTCTCAGCCCCAAGAGTGTCCACCCTTATGAGTCATCCAGCTGTGGGTCTAGATATGGTCAATCCAGGTTGCATCACAGCTCCTGAACGAATTGTGTAAGAATTTCTCTCTCTTTCCCTGTCTTTGTTTCATGGGTTTTTAAAAGTAATTTATTTTTATAATGGGGTGTAGCTGCTTTTCACGGCTGTGTTTATGCCGCTTTACACCCACTTGACACACTAACAGAGAGATATCAATACATAGGTTTTAAGATTATTACTAGTCAGATATATTCTTGTGCGGTGAATCGGGCGTGTTGAGTCCAGTTCTCTGAGCAAGGAGTAGGTCTTGTCTGTTACATATTGGGTTTATGGAACGGTATCTGAGCTAATTTGAAACTCTTGTTTTATGTATCACCCCACCTCACCTTTCCCGTTAAGCAGCCATAGTGTGTTTTCTGCATGTGTGACTCTGTTCTGTTTTGTAATTCAGTTCAAGTGTAACGGTTTTTACATTCCCTCTATAAGTGACACCTTATGAGAAGTGTACTTTTCTGTGTGACTTATTTCACTTAGAATCGTCTTACCTAAATCCACTCATCATGCTGCTACTAGCCTTATGACATTGATTTCATGGCTGAGTGATATTCCATTGTACATAAGGACCACAACTTTTTTATCCATTTTTCGCTTTCCTGGGATATTTAAGGTGGAAGGAAGTGGAGGTCCTTGTCAACAGAGCAGCCCTAACCTTTGGGGTGCTTGTGTCTTGCACATTTTCAATTTTCCCACTTTACCCCCCATGCGTGGAAGTGCCCTATGCTCTCTAAGCTGTGTTTTTTAGATGTTTCAGGACACACCGTACACTTCTCCAGAGTGGCTGTTGGCAATTTACATCCCGCCCATCAGTGTAGCAAGGCTCCCATTTCTCCATGGCCTGTCCTGCATTTCTGGTTTTGACACTTTTTTCAGCATGGCCCTTTTGACCGATGGGAAGCGAGACTTCTTTGTAGCGCTGATTTGCCTTTCCAGGTTGCTTGGTTGGCCAAAAAGGGCGTATGCGTTTTTTCCTGAATGTATTCAGGAAAAAACGCATACGCCCTTTTTGGCCAAGGGCATCATTGTCAACGTTTTGCCGCTTTTCATGTGCTTTAAAGGCGATTCGAATCTACCTCCTGAAATCTGTTTCCTGCAATTCTGCCTTGATTTCAAATCCTCTTCTTTGCCTTCCCTCAATATATTTGTGGACGAGAGTTATCATTTATAACTCTGCAGGTTTGTGAATTGCAGTGCCCTGAAGCTCCATTTTACAAGTCGGTTTTTTGGGAGCTGGCCGCAAAAGCGCAGGATGGCTTCAGGCCCTGTTCTGGTTCAGGGGGGCAGGCTGATCCTGTGGTTAATTCTTCTTCCTGATGGGAAAATAGAGTGACCTGTGCCTCTCCCAACACCAAGAGCTAGTCTCTCATTGGTTCCCCGTCTTCCCGTTCATCCTCAGGACAAATTGCAACCTGTACGGAACAGGAGGTTAAAGGTTCTGATGCTCCAAGTAGGGAGATTGCTAGTAAAGTGGCTGGAATGGCGAACCCGAGCACAAGGAGATGAGAAATGAGGTGCGTTTTAGAAACCTTTCCCCATCACACGGTGTACCATCTTCTGGGTTTCTCATGCATGTTTTCGATGTAGGAAGATGCCCTTGAACCTGGAGATTTGGGACCCATGCGATGGGTAGCACGCAGTATTACTTTAAAGGGTCTGCGTTTGCTCACCCAACCTCACCAAACCTCTCAGCCCCAAGAGTGTCCACCCTTATGTCTCATCCAGCTGTGGGTCTAGATATGGTCAATCCAGGTTGCATCACAGCCCCTGAACGAATTGTGTAAGAATTTCTCTCTCTTTCCCTGTCTTTGTTTCATGGGTTTTTTAAAGTAATTTATTTTTATAATGGGGTTTAGCTGCTTTTCACGGCTGTGTTTAGGCCGCTTTACACCCACTTGACCCACTAACAGAGAGATATCAATACATAGGTTTTAAGATTATTACTAGTCAGATATATTCTTGTGCGGTGAATCGGGCGTGTTGAGTCCAGTTCTCTGAGCAAGGAGTAGGTCTTGTCTGTTACATATTGGGTTTATGGAACGGTATCTGAGCTAATTTGAAACTCTTGTTTTATGTATCACCCCACCTCACCTTTCCCGTTAAGCAGCCATAGTGTGTTTTCTGCATGTGTGACTCTGTTCTGTTTTGTAATTCAGTTCAAGTGTAACGGTTTTTACATTCCCTCTATAAGTGACACCTTATGAGAAGTGTCCTTTTCTGTGTGACTTATTTCACTTAGAATCGTCTTACCTAAATCCACTCATCATGCTGCTACTAGCCTTATGACATTGATTTCATGGCTGAGTGATATTCCATTGTACATAAGGACCACAACTTTTTTATCCATTTTTCGCTTTCCTGGGATATTTAAGGTGGAAGGAAGTGGAGGTCCTTGTCAACAGAGCAGCCCTAAACTTTGGGGTGCTTGTGTCTTGCTGATTTTCAATTTTCCCACTTTATCCCCCCATGCGTGGAAGTGCCCTATGCTCTCTAAGCTGTGTTTTTTAGATGTTTCAGGACACACCGTACACTTCTCCAGAGTGGCTGTTGGCAATTTACATCCCGCCCATCAGTGTAGCAAGGCTCCCATTTTTCCATGGCCTGTCCTGCATTTCTGGTTTTGACACTTTTTTCAGCATGGCCCTTTTGACCGATGGGAAGCGAGACTTCTTTGTAGCGCTGATTTGCCTTTCCAGGTTGCTTGGTTGGCCAAAAAGGGCGTATGCGTTTTTTCCTGAATGTATTCAGGAAAAAACGCATACGCCCTTTTTGGCCAAGGGCATCATTGTCAACGTTTTGCCGCTTTTCATGTGCTTTAAAGGTGATTCGAATCTACCTCCTGAAATCTGTTTCCTGCAATTCTGCCTTGATTTCAAATCCTCTTCTTTGCCTTCCCTCAATATATTTGTGGACGAGAGTTATCATTTATAACTCTGCAGGTTTGTGAATTGCAGTGCCCTGAAGCTCCATTTTACAAGTCGGTTTTTTGGGAGCCAGCCGCAAAAGCGCAGGATGGCTTCAGGCCCTGTTCTGGTTCAGGGGGGCAGGCTGAGCCTGTGGTTAATTCTTCTTCCTGATGGGAAAATAGAGTGACCTGTGCCTCTCCCAACACCAAGAGCTAGTCTCTCATTGGTTCCCCGTCTTCCCGTTCATCCTCAGGACAAATTGCAACCTGTACGGAACAGGAGGTTAAAGGTGCTGATGCTCCAAGTAGGGAGATTGCTAGTAAAGTGGCTGGAATGGCGAACCCGAGCACAAGGAGATGAGAAATGAGGTGCGTTTTAGAAACCTTTCCCCATCACACGGTGTACCATCTTCTGGGTTTCTCATGCATGTTTTCGATGTAGGAAGATGCCCTTGAACCTGGAGATTTGGGACCCATGCGATGGGTAGCACGCAGTATTATTTTAAAGGGTCTGCGTTTGCTCACCCAACCTCACCAAACCTCTCAGCCCCAACAGTGTCCACCCTTATGTCTCATCCAGCTGTGGGTCTAGATATGGTCAATCCAGGTTGCATCACAGCCCCTGAACGAATTGTGTAAGAATTTCTCTCTCTTTCCCTGTCTTTGTTTCATGGGTTTTTAAAAGTAATTTATTTTTATAATGGGGTTTAGCTGCTTTTCACGGCTGTGTTTAGGCCGCTTTACACCCACTTGACCCACTAACAGAGAGATATCAATACATAGGTTTTAAGATTATTACTAGTCAGATATATTCTTGTGCGGTGAATCGGGCGTGTTGAGTCCAGTTCTCTGAGCAAGGAGTAGGTCTTGTCTGTTACATATTGGGTTTATGGAACGGTATCTGAGCTAATTTGAAACTCTTGTTTTATGTATCACCCCACCTCACCTTTCCCGTTAAGCAGCCATAGTGTGTTTTCTGCATGTGTGACTCTGTTCTGTTTTGTAATTCAGTTCAAGTGTAACGGTTTTTACATTCCCTCTATAAGTGACACCTTATGAGAAGTGTCCTTTTCTGTGTGACTTATTTCACTTAGAATCGTCTTACCTAAATCCACTCATCATGCTGCTACTAGCCTTATGACATTGATTTCATGGCTGAGTGATATTCCATTGTACATAAGGACCACAACTTTTTTATCCATTTTTCGCTTTCCTGGGATATTTAAGGTGGAAGGAAGTGGAGGTCCTTGTCAACAGAGCAGCCCTAAACTTTGGGGTGCTTGTGTCTTGCTGATTTTCAATTTTCCCACTTTATCCCCCCATGCGTGGAAGTGCCCTATGCTCTCTAAGCTGTGTTTTTTAGATGTTTCAGGACACACCGTACACTTCTCCAGAGTGGCTGTTGGCAATTTACATCCCGCCCATCAGTGTAGCAAGGCTCCCATTTCTCCATGGCCTGTCCTGCATTTCTGGTTTTGACACTTTTTTCAGCATGGCCCTTTTGACCGATGGGAAGCGAGACTTCTTTGTAGCGCTGATTTGCCTTTCCAGGTTGCTTGGTTGGCCAAAAAGGGCGTATGCGTTTTTTCCTGAATATATTCAGGAAAAAACGCATACGCCCTTTTTGGCCAAGGGCATCATTGTCAACGTTTTGCCGCTTTTCATGTGCTTTAAAGGCGATTCGAATCTACCTCCTGAAATCTGTTTCCTGCAATTCTGCCTTGATTTCAAATCCTCTTCTTTGCCTTCCCTCAATATATTTGTGGACGAGAGTTATCATTTATAACTCTGCAGGTTTGTGAATTGCAGTGCCCTGAAGCTCCATTTTACAAGTCGCTTTTTTGGGAGCCGGCCGCAAAAGCGCAGGATGGCTTCAGGCCCTGTTCTGGTTCAGGGGGGCAGGCTGAGCCTGTGGTTAATTCTTCTTCCTGATGGGAAAATAGAGTGACCTGTGCCTCTCCCAACACCAAGAGCTAGTCTCTCATTGGTTCCCCGTCTTCCCGTTCATCCTCAGGACAAATTGCAACCTGTACGGAACAGGAGGTTAAAGGTGCTGATGCTCCAAGTAGGGAGATTGCTAGTAAAGTGGCTGGAATGGCGAACCCGAGCACAAGGAGATGAGAAATGAGGTGCGTTTTAGAAACCTTTCCCCATCACACGGTGTACCATCTTCTGGGTTTCTCATGCATGTTTTCGATGTAGGAAGATGCCCTTGAACCTGGAGATTTGGGACCCATGCGATGGGTAGCACGCAGTATTATTTTAAAGGGTCTGCGTTTGCTCACCCAACCTCACCAAACCTCTCAGCCGCAAGAGTGTCCACCCTTATGTCTCATCCAGCTGTGGGTCTAGATATGGTCAATCCAGGTTGCATCACAGCCCCTGAACGAATTGTGTAAGAATTTCTCTCTCTTTCCCTGTCTTTGTTTCATGGGTTTTTAAAAGTAATTTATTTTTATAATGGGGTTTAGCTGCTTTTCACGGCTGTGTTTAGGCCGCTTTACACCCACTTGACCCACTAACAGAGAGATATCAATACATAGGTTTTAAGATTATTACTAGTCAGATATATTCTTGTGCGGTGAATCGGGCGTGTTGAGTCCAGTTCTCTGAGCAAGGAGTAGGTCTTGTCTATTACATATTGGGTTTATGGAACGGTATCTGAGCTAATTTGAAACTCTTGTTTTATGTATCACCCCACCTCACCTTTCCCGTTAAGCAGCCATAGTGTGTTTTCTGCATGTGTGACTCTGTTCTGTTTTGTAATTCAGTTCAAGTGTAACGGTTTTTACATTCCCTCTATAAGTGACACCTTATGAGAAGTGTCCTTTTCTGTGTGACTTATTTCACTTAGAATCGTCTTACCTAAATCCACTCATCATGCTGCTACTAGCCTTATGACATTGATTTCATGGCTGAGTGATATTCCATTGTACATAAGGACCACAACTTTTTTATCCATTTTTCGCTTTCCTGGGATATTTAAGGTGGAAGGAAGTGGAGGTCCTTGTCAACAGAGCAGCCCTAAACTTTGGGGTGCTTGTGTCTTGCTGATTTTCAATTTTCCCACTTTATCCCCCCATGCGTGGAAGTGCCCTATGCTCTCTAAGCTGTGTTTTTTAGATGTTTCAGGACACACCGTACACTTCTCCAGAGTGGCTGTTGGCAATTTACATCCCGCCCATCAGTGTAGCAAGGCTCCCATTTCTCCATGGCCTGTCCTGCATTTCTGGTTTTGACACTTTTTTCAGCATGGCCCTTTTGACCGATGGGAAGCGAGACTTCTTTGTAGCGCTGATTTGCCTTTCCAGGTTGCTTGGTTGGCCAAAAAGGGCGTATGCGTTTTTTCCTGAATGTATTCAGGAAAAAACGCATACGCCCTTTTTGGCCAAGGGCATCATTGTCAACGTTTTGCCGCTTTTCATGTGCTTTAAAGGCGATTCGAATCTACCTCCTGAAATCTGTTTCCTGCAATTCTGCCTTGATTTCAAATCCTCTTCTTTGCCTTCCCTCAATATATTTGTGGACGAGAGTTATCATTTATAACTCTGCAGGTTTGTGAATTGCAGTGCCCTGAAGCTCCATTTTACAAGTCGGTTTTTTGGGAGCCAGCCGCAAAAGCGCAGGATGGCTTCAGGCCCTGTTCTGGTTCAGGGGGGCAGGCTGAGCCTGTGGTTAATTCTTCTTCCTGATGGGAAAATAGAGTGACCTGTGCCTCTCCCAACACCAAGAGCTAGTCTCTCATTGGTTCCCCGTCTTCCCGTTCATCCTCAGGACAAATTGCAACCTGTACGGAACAGGAGGTTAAAGGTGCTGATGCTCCAAGTAGGGAGATTGCTAGTAAAGTGGCTGGAATGGCGAACCCGAGCACAAGGAGATGAGAAATGAGGTGCATTTTAGAAACCTTTCCCCATCACACGGTGTACCATCTTCTGGGTTTCTCATGCATGTTTTCGATGTAGGAAGATGCCCTTGAACCTGGAGATTTGGGACCCATGCGATGGGTAGCACGCAGTATTATTTTAAAGGGTCTGCGTTTGCTCACCCAACCTCACCAAACCTCTCAGCCCCAACAGTGTCCACCCTTATGTCTCATCCAGCTGTGGGTCTAGATATGGTCAATCCAGGTTGCATCACAGCCCCTGAACGAATTGTGTAAGAATTTCTCTCTCTTTCCCTGTCTTTGTTTCATGGGTTTTTAAAAGTAATTTATTTTTATAATGGGGTTTAGCTGCTTTTCACGGCTGTGTTTAGGCCGCTTTACACCCACTTGACCCACTAACAGAGAGATATCAATACATAGGTTTTAAGATTATTACTAGTCAGATATATTCTTGTGCGGTGAATCGGGCGTGTTGAGTCCAGTTCTCTGAGCAAGGAGTAGGTCTTGTCTGTTACATATTGGGTTTATGGAACGGTATCTGAGCTAATTTGAAACTCTTGTTTTATGTATCACCCCACCTCACCTTTCCCTTTAAGCAGCCATAGTGTGTTTTCTGCATGTGTGACTCTGTTCTGTTTTGTAATTCAGTTCAAGTGTAACGGTTTTTACATTCCCTCTATAAGTGACACCTTATGAGAAGTGTCCTTTTCTGTGTGACTTATTTCACTTAGAATCGTCTTACCTAAATCCACTCATCATGCTGCTACTAGCCTTATGACATTGATTTCATGGCTGAGTGATATTCCATTGTACATAAGGACCACAACTTTTTTATCCATTTTTCGCTTTCCTGGGATATTTAAGGTGGAAGGAAGTGGAGGTCCTTGTCAACAGAGCAGCCCTAAACTTTGGGGTGCTTGTGTCTTGCTGATTTTCAATTTTCCCACTTTATCCCCCCATGCGTGGAAGTGCCCTATGCTCTCTAAGCTGTGTTTTTTAGATGTTTCAGGACACACCGTACACTTCTCCAGAGTGGCTGTTGGCAATTTACATCCCGCCCATCAGTGTAGCAAGGCTCCCATTTCTCCATGGCCTGTCCTGCATTTCTGGTTTTGACACTTTTTTCAGCATGGCCCTTTTGACCGATGGGAAGCGAGACTTCTTTGTAGCGCTGATTTGCCTTTCCAGGTTGCTTGGTTGGCCAAAAAGGGCGTATGCGTTTTTTCCTGAATGTATTCAGGAAAAAACGCATACGCCCTTTTTGGCCAAGGGCATCATTGTCAACGTTTTGCCGCTTTTCATGTGCTTTAAAGGCGATTCGAATCTACCTCCTGAAATCTGTTTCCTGCAATTCTGCCTTGATTTCAAATCCTCTTCTTTGCCTTCCCTCAATATATTTGTGGACGAGAGTTATCATTTATAACTCTGCAGGTTTGTGAATTGCAGTGCCCTGAAGCTCCATTTTACAAGTCGGTTTTTTGGGAGCCAGCCGCAAAAGCGCAGGATGGCTTCAGGCCCTGTTCTGGTTCAGGGGGGCAGGCTGAGCCTGTGGTTAATTCTTCTTCCTGATGGGAAAATAGAGTGACCTGTGCCTCTCCCAACACCAAGAGCTAGTCTCTCATTGGTTCCCCGTCTTCCCGTTCATCCTCAGGACAAATTGCAACCTGTACGGAACAGGAGGTTAAAGGTGCTGATGCTCCAAGTAGGGAGATTGCTAGTAAAGTGGCTGGAATGGCGAACCCGAGCACAAGGAGATGAGAAATGAGGTGCGTTTTAGAAACCTTTCCCCATCACACGGTGTACCATCTTCTGGGTTTCTCATGCATGTTTTCGATGTAGGAAGATGCCCTTGAACCTGGAGATTTGGGACCCATGCGATGGGTAGCACGCAGTATTATTTTAAAGGGTCTGCGTTTGCTCACCCAACCTCACCAAACCTCTCAGCCCCAACAGTGTCCACCCTTATGTCTCATCCAGCTGTGGGTCTAGATATGGTCAATCCAGGTTGCATCACAGCCCCTGAACGAATTGTGTAAGAATTTCTCTCTCTTTCCCTGTCTTTGTTTCATGGGTTTTTAAAAGTAATTTATTTTTATAATGGGGTTTAGCTGCTTTTCACGGCTGTGTTTAGGCCGCTTTACAACCACTTGACCCACTAACAGAGAGATATCAATACATAGGTTTTAAGATTATTACTAGTCAGATATATTCTTGTGCGGTGAATCGGGCGTGTTGAGTCCAGTTCTCTGAGCAAGGAGTAGGTCTTGTCTGTTACATATTGGGTTTATGGAACGGTATCTGAGCTAATTTGAAACTCTTGTTTTATGTATCACCCCACCTCACCTTTCCCGTTAAGCAGCCATAGTGTGTTTTCTGCATGTGTGACTCTGTTCTGTTTTGTAATTCAGTTCAAGTGTAACGGTTTTTACATTCCCTCTATAAGTGACACCTTATGAGAAGTGTCCTTTTCTGTGTGACTTATTTCACTTAGAATCGTCTTAACTAAATCCACTCATCATGCTGCTACTAGCCTTATGACATTGATTTCATGGCTGAGTGATATTCCATTGTACATAAGGACCACAACTTTTTTATCCATTTTTCGCTTTCCTGGGATATTTAAGGTGGAATGAAGTGGAGGTCCTTGTCAACAGAGCAGCCCTAAACTTTGGTGTGCTTGTGTCTTGCTGATTTTCAATTTTCCCACTTTATCCCCCCATGCGTGGAAGTGCCCTATGCTCTCTAAGCTGTGTTTTTTAGATGTTTCAGGACACACCGTACACTTCTCCAGAGTGGCTGTTGGCAATTTACATCCCGCCCATCAGTGTAGCAAGGCTCCCATTTCTCCATGGCCTGTCCTGCATTTCTGGTTTTGACACTTTTTTCAGCATGGCCCTTTTGACCGATGGGAAGCGAGACTTCTTTGTAACGCTGATTTGCCTTTCCAGGTTGCTTGGTTGGCCAAAAAGGGCGTATGCGTTTTTTCCTGAATGTATTCAGGAAAAAACGCATACGCCCTTTTTGGCCAAGGGCATCATTGTCAACGTTTTGCCGCTTTTCATGTGCTTTAAAGGCGATTCGAATCTACCTCCTGAAATCTGTTTCCTGCAATTCTGCCTTGATTTCAAATCCTCTTCTTTGCCTTCCCTCAATATATTTGTGGACGAGAGTTATCATTTATAACTCTGCAGGTTTGTGAATTGCAGTGCCCTGAAGCTCCATTTTACAAGTCGGTTTTTTGGGAGCTGGCCGCAAAAGCGCAGGATGGCTTCAGGCCCTGTTCTGGTTCAGGGGGGCAGGCTGAGCCTGTGGTTAATTCTTCTTCCTGATGGGAAAATAGAGTGACCTGTGCCTCTCCCAACACCAAGAGCTAGTCTCTCATTGGTTCCCCGTCTTCCCGTTCATCCTCAGGACAAATTGCAACCTGTACGGAACAGGAGGTTAAAGGTGCTGATGCTCCAAGTAGGGAGATTGCTAGTAAAGTGGCTGGAATGGCGAACCCGAGCACAAGGAGATGAGAAATGAGGTGCGTTTTAGAAACCTTTCCCCATCACACGGTGTACCATCTTCTGGGTTTCTCATGCATGTTTTCGATGTAGGAAGATGCCCTTGAACCTGGAGATTTGGGACCCATGCGATGGGTAGCACGCAGTATTACTTTAAATGGTCTGCGTTTGCTCACCCAACCTCACCAAACCTCTCAGCCCCAAGAGTGTCCACCCTTATGAGTCATCCAGCTGTGGGTCTAGATATGGTCAATCCAGGTTGCATCACAGCTCCTGAACGAATTGTGTAAGAATTTCTCTCTCTTTCCCTGTCTTTGTTTCATGGGTTTTTAAAAGTAATTTATTTTTATAATGGGGTGTAGCTGCTTTTCACGGCTGTGTTTATGCCGCTTTACACCCACTTGACACACTAACAGAGAGATATCAATACATAGGTTTTAAGATTATTACTAGTCAGATATATTCTTGTGCGGTGAATCGGGCGTGTTGAGTCCAGTTCTCTGAGCAAGGAGTAGGTCTTGTCTGTTACATATTGGGTTTATGGAACGGTATCTGAGCTAATTTGAAACTCTTGTTTTATGTATCACCCCACCTCACCTTTCCCGTTAAGCAGCCATAGTGTGTTTTCTGCATGTGTGACTCTGTTCTGTTTTGTAATTCAGTTCAAGTGTAACGGTTTTTACATTCCCTCTATAAGTGACACCTTATGAGAAGTGTCCTTTTCTGTGTGACTTATTTCACTTAGAATCGTCTTACCTAAATCCACTCATCATGCTGCTACTAGCCTTATGACATTGATTTCATGGCTGAGTGATATTCCATTGTACATAAGGACCACAACTTTTTTATCCATTTTTCGCTTTCCTGGGATATTTAAGGTGGAAGGAAGTGGAGGTCCTTGTCAACAGAGCAGCCCTAACCTTTGGGGTGCTTGTGTCTTGCACATTTTCAATTTTCCCACTTTACCCCCCATGCGTGGAAGTGCCCTATGCTCTCTAAGCTGTGTTTTTTAGATGTTTCAGGACACACCGTACACTTCTCCAGAGTGGCTGTTGGCAATTTACATCCCGCCCATCAGTGTAGCAAGGCTCCCATTTCTCCATGGCCTGTCCTGCATTTCTGGTTTTGACACTTTTTTCAGCATGGCCCTTTTGACCGATGGGAAGCGAGACTTCTTTGTAGCGCTGATTTGCCTTTCCAGGTTGCTTGGTTGGCCAAAAAGGGCGTATGCGTTTTTTCCTGAATGTATTCAGGAAAAAACGCATACGCCCTTTTTGGCCAAGGGCATCATTGTCAACGTTTTGCCGCTTTTCATGTGCTTTAAAGGCGATTCGAATCTACCTCCTGAAATCTGTTTCCTGCAATTCTGCCTTGATTTCAAATCCTCTTCTTTGCCTTCCCTCAATATATTTGTGGACGAGAGTTATCATTTATAACTCTGCAGGTTTGTGAATTGCAGTGCCCTGAAGCTCCATTTTACAAGTCGGTTTTTTGGGAGCTGGCCGCAAAAGCGCAGGATGGCTTCAGGCCCTGTTCTGGTTCAGGGGGGCAGGCTGATCCTGTGGTTAATTCTTCTTCCTGATGGGAAAATAGAGTGACCTGTGCCTCTCCCAACACCAAGAGCTAGTCTCTCATTGGTTCCCCGTCTTCCCGTTCATCCTCAGGACAAATTGCAACCTGTACGGAACAGGAGGTTAAAGGTTCTGATGCTCCAAGTAGGGAGATTGCTAGTAAAGTGGCTGGAATGGCGAACCCGAGCACAAGGAGATGAGAAATGAGGTGCGTTTTAGAAACCTTTCCCCATCACACGGTGTACCATCTTCTGGGTTTCTCATGCATGTTTTCGATGTAGGAAGATGCCCTTGAACCTGGAGATTTGGGACCCATGCGATGGGTAGCACGCAGTATTACTTTAAAGGGTCTGCGTTTGCTCACCCAACCTCACCAAACCTCTCAGCCCCAAGAGTGTCCACCCTTATGTCTCATCCAGCTGTGGGTCTAGATATGGTCAATCCAGGTTGCATCACAGCCCCTGAACGAATTGTGTAAGAATTTCTCTCTCTTTCCCTGTCTTTGTTTCATGGGTTTTTAAAAGTAATTTATTTTTATAATGGGGTTTAGCTGCTTTTCACGGCTGTGTTTAGGCCGCTTTACACCCACTTGACCCACTAACAGAGAGATATCAATACATAGGTTTTAAGATTATTACTAGTCAGTTATATTCTTGTGCGGTGAATCGGGCGTGTTGAGTCCAGTTCTCTGAGCAAGGAGTAGGTCTTGTCTGTTACATATTGGGTTTATGGAACGGTATCTGAGCTAATTTGAAACTCTTGTTTTATGTATCACCCCACCTCACCTTTCCCGTTAAGCAGCCATAGTGTGTTTTCTGCATGTGTGACTCTGTTCTGTTTTGTAATTCAGTTCAAGTGTAACGGTTTTTACATTCCCTCTATAAGTGACACCTTATGAGAAGTGTCCTTTTCTGTGTGACTTATTTCACTTAGAATCGTCTTACCTAAATCCACTCATCATGCTGCTACTAGCCTTATGACATTGATTTCATGGCTGAGTGATATTCCATTGTACATAAGGACCACAACTTTTTTATCCATTTTTCGCTTTCCTGGGATATTTAAGGTGGAAGGAAGTGGAGGTCCTTGTCAACAGAGCAGCCCTAAACTTTGGGGTGCTTGTGTCTTGCTGATTTTCAATTTTCCCACTTTATCCCCCCATGCGTGGAAGTGCCCTATGCTCTCTAAGCTGTGTTTTTTAGATGTTTCAGGACACACCGTACACTTCTCCAGAGTGGCTGTTGGCAATTTACATCCCGCCCATCAGTGTAGCAAGGCTCCCATTTTTCCATGGCCTGTCCTGCATTTCTGGTTTTGACACTTTTTTCAGCATGGCCCTTTTGACCGATGGGAAGCGAGACTTCTTTGTAGCGCTGATTTGCCTTTCCAGGTTGCTTGGTTGGCCAAAAAGGGCGTATGCGTTTTTTCCTGAATGTATTCAGGAAAAAACGCATACGCCCTTTTTGGCCAAGGGCATCATTGTCAACGTTTTGCCGCTTTTCATGTGCTTTAAAGGTGATTCGAATCTACCTCCTGAAATCTGTTTCCTGCAATTCTGCCTTGATTTCAAATCCTCTTCTTTGCCTTCCCTCAATATATTTGTGGACGAGAGTTATCATTTATAACTCTGCAGGTTTGTGAATTGCAGTGCCCTGAAGCTCCATTTTACAAGTCGGTTTTTTGGGAGCCAGCCGCAAAAGCGCAGGATGGCTTCAGGCCCTGTTCTGGTTCAGGGGGGCAGGCTGAGCCTGTGGTTAATTCTTCTTCCTGATGGGAAAATAGAGTGACCTGTGCCTCTCCCAACACCAAGAGCTAGTCTCTCATTGGTTCCCCGTCTTCCCGTTCATACTCAGGACAAATTGCAACCTGTACGGAACAGGAGGTTAAAGGTGCTGATGCTCCAAGTAGGGAGATTGCTAGTAAAGTGGCTGGAATGGCGAACCCGAGCACAAGGAGATGAGAAATGAGGTGCGTTTTAGAAACCTTTCCCCATCACACGGTGTACCATCTTCTGGGTTTCTCATGCATGTTTTCGATGTAGGAAGATGCCCTTGAACCTGGAGATTTGGGACCCATGCGATGGGTAGCACGCAGTATTATTTTAAAGGGTCTGCGTTTGCTCACCCAACCTCACCAAACCTCTCAGCCCCAACAGTGTCCACCCTTATGTCTCATCCAGCTGTGGGTCTAGATATGGTCAATCCAGGTTGCATCACAGCCCCTGAACGAATTGTGTAAGAATTTCTCTCTCTTTCCCTGTCTTTGTTTCATGGGTTTTTAAAAGTAATTTATTTTTATAATGGGGTTTAGCTGCTTTTCACGGCTGTGTTTAGGCCGCTTTACACCCACTTGACCCACTAACAGAGAGATATCAATACATAGGTTTTAAGATTATTACTAGTCAGATATATTCTTGTGCGGTGAATCGGGCGTGTTGAGTCCAGTTCTCTGAGCAAGGAGTAGGTCTTGTCTGTTACATATTGGGTTTATGGAACGGTATCTGAGCTAATTTGAAACTCTTGTTTTATGTATCACCCCACCTCACCTTTCCCGTTAAGCAGCCATAGTGTGTTTTCTGCATGTGTGACTCTGTTCTGTTTTGTAATTCAGTTCAAGTGTAACGGTTTTTACATTCCCTCTATAAGTGACACCTTATGAGAAGTGTCCTTTTCTGTGTGACTTATTTCACTTAGAATCGTCTTACCTAAATCCACTCATCATGCTGCTACTAGCCTTATGACATTGATTTCATGGCTGAGTGATATTCCATTGTACATAAGGACCACAACTTTTTTATCCATTTTTCGCTTTCCTGGGATATTTAAGGTGGAAGGAAGTGGAGGTCCTTGTCAACAGAGCAGCCCTAAACTTTGGGGTGCTTGTGTCTTGCTGATTTTCAATTTTCCCACTTTATCCCCCCATGCGTGGAAGTGCCCTATGCTCTCTAAGCTGTGTTTTTTAGATGTTTCAGGACACACCGTACACTTCTCCAGAGTGGCTGTTGGCAATTTACATCCCGCCCATCAGTGTAGCAAGGCTCCCATTTCTCCATGGCCTGTCCTGCATTTCTGGTTTTGACACTTTTTTCAGCATGGCCCTTTTGACCGATGGGAAGCGAGACTTCTTTGTAGCGCTGATTTGCCTTTCCAGGTTGCTTGGTTGGCCAAAAAGGGCGTATGCGTTTTTTCCTGAATATATTCAGGAAAAAACGCATACGCCCTTTTTGGCCAAGGGCATCATTGTCAACGTTTTGCCGCTTTTCATGTGCTTTAAAGGCGATTCGAATCTACCTCCTGAAATCTGTTTCCTGCAATTCTGCCTTGATTTCAAATCCTCTTCTTTGCCTTCCCTCAATATATTTGTGGACGAGAGTTATCATTTATAACTCTGCAGGTTTGTGAATTGCAGTGCCCTGAAGCTCCATTTTACAAGTCGGTTTTTTGGGAGCCGGCCGCAAAAGCGCAGGATGGCTTCAGGCCCTGTTCTGGTTCAGGGGGGCAGGCTGAGCCTGTGGTTAATTCTTCTTCCTGATGGGAAAATAGAGTGACCTGTGCCTCTCCCAACACCAAGAGCTAGTCTCTCATTGGTTCCCCGTCTTCCCGTTCATCCTCAGGACAAATGGCAACCTGTACGGAACAGGAGGTTAAAGGTGCTGATGCTCCAAGTAGGGAGATTGCTAGTAAAGTGGCTGGAATGGCGAACCCGAGCACAAGGAGATGAGAAATGAGGTGCGTTTTAGAAACCTTTCCCCATCACACGGTGTACCATCTTCTGGGTTTCTCATGCATGTTTTCGATGTAGGAAGATGCCCTTGAACCTGGAGATTTGGGACCCATGCGATGGGTAGCACGCAGTATTATTTTAAAGGGTCTGCGTTTGCTCACCCAACCTCACCAAACCTCTCAGCCGCAAGAGTGTCCACCCTTATGTCTCATCCAGCTGTGGGTCTAGATATGGTCAATCCAGGTTGCATCACAGCCCCTGAACGAATTGTGTAAGAATTTCTCTCTCTTTCCCTGTCTTTGTTTCATGGGTTTTTAAAAGTAATTTATTTTTATAATGGGGTTTAGCTGCTTTTCACGGCTGTGTTTAGGCCGCTTTACACCCACTTGACCCACTAACAGAGAGATATCAATACATAGGTTTTAAGATTATTACTAGTCAGATATATTCTTGTGCGGTGAATCGGGCGTGTTGAGTCCAGTTCTCTGAGCAAGGAGTAGGTCTTGTCTATTACATATTGGGTTTATGGAACGGTATCTGAGCTAATTTGAAACTCTTGTTTTATGTATCACCCCACCTCACCTTTCCCGTTAAGCAGCCATAGTGTGTTTTCTGCATGTGTGACTCTGTTCTGTTTTGTAATTCAGTTCAAGTGTAACGGTTTTTACATTCCCTCTATAAGTGACACCTTATGAGAAGTGTCCTTTTCTGTGTGACTTATTTCACTTAGAATCGTCTTACCTAAATCCACTCATCATGCTGCTACTAGCCTTATGACATTGATTTCATGGCTGAGTGATATTCCATTGTACATAAGGACCACAACTTTTTTATCCATTTTTCGCTTTCCTGGGATATTTAAGGTGGAAGGAAGTGGAGGTCCTTGTCAACAGAGCAGCCCTAAACTTTGGGGTGCTTGTGTCTTGCTGATTTTCAATTTTCCCACTTTATCCCCCCATGCGTGGAAGTGCCCTATGCTCTCTAAGCTGTGTTTTTTAGATGTTTCAGGACACACCGTACACTTCTCCAGAGTGGCTGTTGGCAATTTACATCCCGCCCATCAGTGTAGCAAGGCTCCCATTTCTCCATGGCCTGTCCTGCATTTCTGGTTTTGACACTTTTTTCAGCATGGCCCTTTTGACCGATGGGAAGCGAGACTTCTTTGTAGCGCTGATTTGCCTTTCCAGGTTGCTTGGTTGGCCAAAAAGGGCGTATGCGTTTTTTCCTGAATGTATTCAGGAAAAAACGCATACGCCCTTTTTGGCCAAGGGCATCATTGTCAACGTTTTGCCGCTTTTCATGTGCTTTAAAGGCGATTCGAATCTACCTCCTGAAATCTGTTTCCTGCAATTCTGCCTTGATTTCAAATCCTCTTCTTTGCCTTCCCTCAATATATTTGTGGACGAGAGTTATCATTTATAACTCTGCAGGTTTGTGAATTGCAGTGCCCTGAAGCTCCATTTTACAAGTCGGTTTTTTGGGAGCCAGCCGCAAAAGCGCAGGATGGCTTCAGGCCCTGTTCTGGTTCAGGGGGGCAGGCTGAGCCTGTGGTTAATTCTTCTTCCTGATGGGAAAATAGAGTGACCTGTGCCTCTCCCAACACCAAGAGCTAGTCTCTCATTGGTTCCCCGTCTTCCCGTTCATCCTCAGGACAAATTGCAACCTGTACGGAACAGGAGGTTAAAGGTGCTGATGCTCCAAGTAGGGAGATTGCTAGTAAAGTGGCTGGAATGGCGAACCCGAGCACAAGGAGATGAGAAATGAGGTGCGTTTTAGAAACCTTTCCCCATCACACGGTGTACCATCTTCTGGGTTTCTCATGCATGTTTTCGATGTAGGAAGATGCCCTTGAACCTGGAGATTTGGGACCCATGCGATGGGTAGCACGCAGTATTATTTTAAAGGGTCTGCGTTTGCTCACCCAACCTCACCAAACCTCTCAGCCCCAACAGTGTCCACCCTTATGTCTCATCCAGCTGTGGGTCTAGATATGGTCAATCCAGGTTGCATCACAGCCCCTGAACGAATTGTGTAAGAATTTCTCTCTCTTTCCCTGTCTTTGTTTCATGGGTTTTTAAAAGTAATTTATTTTTATAATGGGGTTTAGCTGCTTTTCACGGCTGTGTTTAGGCCGCTTTACACCCACTTGACCCACTAACAGAGAGATATCAATACATAGGTTTTAAGATTATTACTAGTCAGATATATTCTTGTGCGGTGAATCGGGCGTGTTGAGTCCAGTTCTCTGAGCAAGGAGTAGGTCTTGTCTGTTACATATTGGGTTTATGGAACGGTATCTGAGCTAATTTGAAACTCTTGTTTTATGTATCACCCCACCTCACCTTTCCCTTTAAGCAGCCATAGTGTGTTTTCTGCATGTGTGACTCTGTTCTGTTTTGTAATTCAGTTCAAGTGTAACGGTTTTTACATTCCCTCTATAAGTGACACCTTATGAGAAGTGTCCTTTTCTGTGTGACTTATTTCACTTAGAATCGTCTTACCTAAATCCACTCATCATGCTGCTACTAGCCTTATGACATTGATTTCATGGCTGAGTGATATTCCATTGTACATAAGGACCACAACTTTTTTATCCATTTTTCGCTTTCCTGGGATATTTAAGGTGGAAGGAAGTGGAGGTCCTTGTCAACAGAGCAGCCCTAAACTTTGGGGTGCTTGTGTCTTGCTGATTTTCAATTTTCCCACTTTATCCCCCCATGCGTGGAAGTGCCCTATGCTCTCTAAGCTGTGTTTTTTAGATGTTTCAGGACACACCGTACACTTCTCCAGAGTGGCTGTTGGCAATTTACATCCCGCCCATCAGTGTAGCAAGGCTCCCATTTCTCCATGGCCTGTCCTGCATTTCTGGTTTTGACACTTTTTTCAGCATGGCCCTTTTGACCGATGGGAAGCGAGACTTCTTTGTAGCGCTGATTTGCCTTTCCAGGTTGCTTGGTTGGCCAAAAAGGGCGTATGCGTTTTTTCCTGAATATATTCAGGAAAAAACGCATACGCCCTTTTTGGCCAAGGGCATCATTGTCAACGTTTTGCCGCTTTTCATGTGCTTTAAAGGCGATTCGAATCTACCTCCTGAAATCTGTTTCCTGCAATTCTGCCTTGATTTCAAATCCTCTTCTTTGCCTTCCCTCAATATATTTGTGGACGAGAGTTATCATTTATAACTCTGCAGGTTTGTGAATTGCAGTGCCCTGAAGCTCCATTTTACAAGTCGGTTTTTTGGGAGCCGGCCGGAAAAGCGCAGGATGGCTTCAGGCCCTGTTCTGGTTCAGGGGGGCAGGCTGAGCCTGTGGTTAATTCTTCTTCCTGATGGGAAAATAGAGTGACCTGTGCCTCTCCCAACACCAAGAGCTAGTCTCTCATTGGTTCCCCGTCTTCCCGTTCATCCTCAGGACAAATTGCAACCTGTACGGAACAGGAGGTTAAAGGTGCTGATGCTCCAAGTAGGGAGATTGCTAGTAAAGTGGCTGGAATGGCGAACCCGAGCACAAGGAGATGAGAAATGAGGTGCGTTTTAGAAACCTTTCCCCATCACACGGTGTACCATCTTCTGGGTTTCTCATGCATGTTTTCGATGTAGGAAGATGCCCTTGAACCTGGAGATTTGGGACCCATGCGATGGGTAGCACGCAGTATTATTTTAAAGGGTCTGCGTTTGCTCACCCAACCTCACCAAACCTCTCAGCCCCAAGAGTGTCCACCCTTATGTCTCATCCAGCTGTGGGTCTAGATATGGTCAATCCAGGTTGCATCACAGCCCCTGAACGAATTTTGTAAGAATTTCTCTCTCTTTCCCTGTCTTTGTTTCATGGGTTTTTAAAAGTAATTTATTTTTATAATGGGGTTTAGCTGCTTTTCACGGCTGTGTTTAGGCCGCTTTACACCCACTTGACCCACTAACAGAGAGATATCAATACATAGGTTTTAAGATTATTACTAGTCAGATATATTCTTGTGCGGTGAATCGGGCGTGTTGAGTCCAGTTCTCTGAGCAAGGAGTAGGTCTTGTCTATTACATATTGGGTTTATGGAACGGTATCTGAGCTAATTTGAAACTCTTGTTTTATGTATCACCCCACCTCACCTTTCCCGTTAAGCAGCCATAGTGTGTTTTCTGCATGTGTGACTCTGTTCTGTTTTGTAATTCAGTTCAAGTGTAACGGTTTTTACATTCCCTCTATAAGTGACACCTTATGAGAAGTGTCCTTTTCTGTGTGACTTATTTCACTTAGAATCGTCTTACCTAAATCCACTCATCATGCTGCTACTAGCCTTATGACATTGATTTCATGGCTGAGTGATATTCCATTGTACATAAGGACCACAACTTTTTTATCCATTTTTCGCTTTCCTGGGATATTTAAGGTGGAAGGAAGTGGAGGTCCTTGTCAACAGAGCAGCCCTAAACTTTGGGGTGCTTGTGTCTTGCTGATTTTCAATTTTCCCACTTTATCCCCCCATGCGTGGAAGTGCCCTATGCTCTCTAAGCTGTGTTTTTTAGATGTTTCAGGACACACCGTACACTTCTCCAGAGTGGCTGTTGGCAATTTACATCCCGCCCATCAGTGTAGCAAGGCTCCCATTTCTCCATGGCCTGTCCTGCATTTCTGGTTTTGACACTTTTTTCAGCATGGCCCTTTTGACCGATGGGAAGCGAGACTTCTTTGTAGCGCTGATTTGCCTTTCCAGGTTGCTTGGTTGGCCAAAAAGGGCGTATGCGTTTTTTCCTGAATATATTCAGGAAAAAACGCATACGCCCTTTTTGGCCAAGGGCATCATTGTCAACGTTTTGCCGCTTTTCATGTGCTTTAAAGGCGATTCGAATCTACCTCCTGAAATCTGTTTCCTGCAATTCTGCCTTGATTTCAAATCCTCTTCTTTGCCTTCCCTCAATATATTTGTGGACGAGAGTTATCATTTATAACTCTGCAGGTTTGTGAATTGCAGTGCCCTGAAGCTCCATTTTACAAGTCGGTTTTTTGGGAGCCGGCCGCAAAAGCGCAGGATGGCTTCAGGCCCTGTTCTGGTTCAGGGGGGCAGGCTGAGCCTGTGGTTAATTCTTCTTCCTGATGGGAAAATAGAGTGACCTGTGCCTCTCCCAACACCAAGAGCTAGTCTCTCATTGGTTCCCCGTCTTCCCGTTCATCCTCAGGACAAATTGCAACCTGTACGGAACAGGAGGTTAAAGGTGCTGATGCTCCAAGTAGGGAGATTGCTAGTAAAGTGGCTGGAATGGCGAACCCGAGCACAAGGAGATGAGAAATGAGGTGCGTTTTAGAAACCTTTCCCCATCACACGGTGTACCATCTTCTGGGTTTCTCATGCATGTTTTCGATGTAGGAAGATGCCCTTGAACCTGGAGATTTGGGACCCATGCGATGGGTAGCACGCAGTATTATTTTAAAGGGTCTGCGTTTGCTCACCCAACCTCACCAAACCTCTCAGCCGCAAGAGTGTCCACCCTTATGTCTCATCCAGCTGTGGGTCTAGATATGGTCAATCCAGGTTGCATCACAGCCCCTGAACGAATTGTGTAAGAATTTCTCTCTCTTTCCCTGTCTTTGTTTCATGGGTTTTTAAAAGTAATTTATTTTTATAATGGGGTTTAGCTGCTTTTCACGGCTGTGTTTAGGCCGCTTTACACCCACTTGACCCACTAACAGAGAGATATCAATACATAGGTTTTAAGATTATTACTAGTCAGATATATTCTTGTGCGGTGAATCGGGCGTGTTGAGTCCAGTTCTCTGAGCAAGGAGTAGGTCTTGTCTATTACATATTGGGTTTATGGAACGGTATCTGAGCTAATTTGAAACTCTTGTTTTATGTATCACCCCACCTCACCTTTCCCGTTAAGCAGCCATAGTGTGTTTTCTGCATGTGTGACTCTGTTCTGTTTTGTAATTCAGTTCAAGTGTAACGGTTTTTACATTCCCTCTATAAGTGACACCTTATGAGAAGTGTCCTTTTCTGTGTGACTTATTTCACTTAGAATCGTCTTACCTAAATCCACTCATCATGCTGCTACTAGCCTTATGACATTGATTTCATGGCTGAGTGATATTCCATTGTACATAAGGACCACAACTTTTTTATCCATTTTTCGCTTTCCTGGGATATTTAAGGTGGAAGGAAGTGGAGGTCCTTGTCAACAGAGCAGCCCTAAACTTTGGGGTGCTTGTGTCTTGCTGATTTTCAATTTTCCCACTTTATCCCCCCATGCGTGGAAGTGCCCTATGCTCTCTAAGCTGTGTTTTTTAGATGTTTCAGGACACACCGTACACTTCTCCAGAGTGGCTGTTGGCAATTTACATCCCGCCCATCAGTGTAGCAAGGCTCCCATTTCTCCATGGCCTGTCCTGCATTTCTGGTTTTGACACTTTTTTCAGCATGGCCCTTTTGACCGATGGGAAGCGAGACTTCTTTGTAGCGCTGATTTGCCTTTCCAGGTTGCTTGGTTGGCCAAAAAGGGCGTATGCGTTTTTTCCTGAATGTATTCAGGAAAAAACGCATACGCCCTTTTTGGCCAAGGGCATCATTGTCAACGTTTTGCCGCTTTTCATGTGCTTTAAAGGCGATTCGAATCTACCTCCTGAAATCTGTTTCCTGCAATTCTGCCTTGATTTCAAATCCTCTTCTTTGCCTTCCCTCAATATATTTGTGGACGAGAGTTATCATTTATAACTCTGCAGGTTTGTGAATTGCAGTGCCCTGAAGCTCCATTTTACAAGTCGGTTTTTTGGGAGCCAGCCGCAAAAGCGCAGGATGGCTTCAGGCCCTGTTCTGGTTCAGGGGGGCAGGCTGAGCCTGTGGTTAATTCTTCTTCCTGATGGGAAAATAGAGTGACCTGTGCCTCTCCCAACACCAAGAGCTAGTCTCTCATTGGTTCCCCGTCTTCCCGTTCATCCTCAGGACAAATTGCAACCTGTACGGAACAGGAGGTTAAAGGTGCTGATGCTCCAAGTAGGGAGATTGCTAGTAAAGTGGCTGGAATGGCGAACCCGAGCACAAGGAGATGAGAAATGAGGTGCGTTTTAGAAACCTTTCCCCATCACACGGTGTACCATCTTCTGGGTTTCTCATGCATGTTTTCGATGTAGGAAGATGCCCTTGAACCTGGAGATTTGGGACCCATGCGATGGGTAGCACGCAGTATTATTTTAAAGGGTCTGCGTTTGCTCACCCAACCTCACCAAACCTCTCAGCCCCAACAGTGTCCACCCTTATGTCTCATCCAGCTGTGGGTCTAGATATGGTCAATCCAGGTTGCATCACAGCCCCTGAACGAATTGTGTAAGAATTTCTCTCTCTTTCCCTGTCTTTGTTTCATGGGTTTTTAAAAGTAATTTATTTTTATAATGGGGTTTAGCTGCTTTTCACGGCTGTGTTTAGGCCGCTTTACACCCACTTGACCCACTAACAGAGAGATATCAATACATAGGTTTTAAGATTATTACTAGTCAGATATATTCTTGTGCGGTGAATCGGGCGTGTTGAGTCCAGTTCTCTGAGCAAGGAGTAGGTCTTGTCTGTTACATATTGGGTTTATGGAACGGTATCTGAGCTAATTTGAAACTCTTGTTTTATGTATCACCCCACCTCACCTTTCCCTTTAAGCAGCCATAGTGTGTTTTCTGCATGTGTGACTCTGTTCTGTTTTGTAATTCAGTTCAAGTGTAACGGTTTTTACATTCCCTCTATAAGTGACACCTTATGAGAAGTGTCCTTTTCTGTGTGACTTATTTCACTTAGAATCGTCTTACCTAAATCCACTCATCATGCTGCTACTAGCCTTATGACATTGATTTCATGGCTGAGTGATATTCCATTGTACATAAGGACCACAACTTTTTTATCCATTTTTCGCTTTCCTGGGATATTTAAGGTGGAAGGAAGTGGAGGTCCTTGTCAACAGAGCAGCCCTAAACTTTGGGGTGCTTGTGTCTTGCTGATTTTCAATTTTCCCACTTTATCCCCCCATGCGTGGAAGTGCCCTATGCTCTCTAAGCTGTGTTTTTTAGATGTTTCAGGACACACCGTACACTTCTCCAGAGTGGCTGTTGGCAATTTACATCCCGCCCATCAGTGTAGCAAGGCTCCCATTTCTCCATGGCCTGTCCTGCATTTCTGGTTTTGACACTTTTTTCAGCATGGCCCTTTTGACCGATGGGAAGCGAGACTTCTTTGTAGCGCTGATTTGCCTTTCCAGGTTGCTTGGTTGGCCAAAAAGGGCGTATGCGTTTTTTCCTGAATATATTCAGGAAAAAACGCATACGCCCTTTTTGGCCAAGGGCATCATTGTCAACGTTTTGCCGCTTTTCATGTGCTTTAAAGGCGATTCGAATCTACCTCCTGAAATCTGTTTCCTGCAATTCTGCCTTGATTTCAAATCCTCTTCTTTGCCTTCCCTCAATATATTTGTGGACGAGAGTTATCATTTATAACTCTGCAGGTTTGTGAATTGCAGTGCCCTGAAGCTCCATTTTACAAGTCGGTTTTTTGGGAGCCGGCCGGAAAAGCGCAGGATGGCTTCAGGCCCTGTTCTGGTTCAGGGGGGCAGGCTGAGCCTGTGGTTAATTCTTCTTCCTGATGGGAAAATAGAGTGACCTGTGCCTCTCCCAACACCAAGAGCTAGTCTCTCATTGGTTCCCCGTCTTCCCGTTCATCCTCAGGACAAATTGCAACCTGTACGGAACAGGAGGTTAAAGGT